>NW_026889750.1:31920000-33195000 GCF_033153115.1 Saccostrea echinata
TCAGTGTTGCTTTACGATATATTAGTTTTAGTTTTATATCTAAAACAGTTGAAGCCAGTTCATTGTACGTATTTAAATATATTTGATCAAGGAAAATCCGACTTTTTTCCAACGTTTGTTTAAAATATATTGAAGAATGTATTATACATATTCCACCCCCACCCCCTCCTTTTATTTTCTTTAAAAGATGTAAGATCCGTAACAAGAATGTATGTTTATGTATTAAATTTGATGTAATGAAGCCACATTCATGAACTATTAATACATATATCAAAACAGTTATTTTGATTTCTGAAATGTGTTATTTGCGTGACTATTTTGTGTAATCAGGCAAAATACCAGTGTCACTTTCACCTTTGATATTTTCCCTGACCAAAAATACTGATCAACAGGGACCACATGTGTTTAAGTGCTAGTGACTATGTGTTTACCTTTGAGTTACAAATGGATTTATTTCTTCCGTGATGCATATTTCATTAAAAAGGAAGTTATTCTCTCGACATGTGCACATCCCTGTACCGATAGCAGTATTTCAGGTAGATTTTAAAGCATTCGATGCGTTTTCTCGGCATGCATGCATGTACATCTGAATTTGTTATACTTGAATGCATAAGTTGCATAGTATGTGCATATATCGTGTAGCAGGCATAATGCTCAATAGTACAGTGTTATTTGAAAAATGAGGTAGCATGTGGTAGCCTTTTCTTGTTTATTGTTCAAATATATGTGTGAATCAAACATGCACGTGCTATTTTGATTTTAATGCATTGCATCTAAATTATTCAAAATTTAAATACTTCTTTATGGTTTTCAGTAAAATTCCTAGTTTTTCAGATTTATGGTATGTTCCAAAACTGCTTTATCAGAGATGTGTACAGGTCTACATGTTTTTATGTCAGTTCATGGCGTGTTCCAAGACTTTGCTATCAGAGATGTGTACATGACGACAGCCAGGCTAGAAAATCACTCAAGTGTAACAAAGGCATCAGGGTCATCAGGGTTTATATAGCCGGTAAAATAAGAGAGCGAATCTGAAAGAAATATGGCGGAAAAAGGGAGTACGAGAATGAAATAAGTTGTACCAGGATGAAAATATCGCATATTTAAGAGTTCATGTCAGCTTTAAGGGGACCAGAGATATATGTATGATCCTTGAAATTTAAAATAATTATTGAGGTGACCAGATATTCAGGGTTATCCATAAGAAATGAAATAGAAATGGGACATTTTAAAAGTAGAAGGGTGTCTTGGATTCCTCTAGCTATGCTAAAGGGGGCTGAGGGGGGAATGCCAAAATAACAGGGGGATTATGTCATTACAGGTATGAAAATTCTCAGATATTATAAAGTTAAGCAACACATTTCCTTACTACAGGCAACTCCAAATGGCTCAAACTTCGATCTTTCAACGTTCTTGATTGCTTGAAATATTAGCCTTGGGTCTAGTAGCCCTTTTCACAAAAAAACTTAAGTTTTTGTGTAAGATTTTAACTTAAGAATTTCTTACGACAAGAACACATTCGTAGCAGATTGAAGTTAAGATTTTATTTACGACAGACTTCATCCCTAGCAACAACTTCAATATGCTTTATAATCCTTAAATAAGTGGGTGAAAATAAAAATAAAACTTAGTTTTTAACATTTGTCAGCATAACAAACATTATTGACAACAAATATCGAATGCAATCGTTTGTGAAGCAAGGAAGTTTAAAATCTATGTCACAATCAAAAGTCTGACGTAAAAGAAGGTCATAAGTGAAACTTACATCGTAAATATTTTGTAGTGTAATTCACTTAAATTTTTGACAATGATTGTGAAAAAAATATAAAATATTATTTGAAGTTGCTTTACAAAGTTCAATTTAACGTGTATTTTGGTATTCGCGGTTATATTTTTACAATAAAATCATTTTTAAAATACTTAAGAGAGGGTTGGGGCTCTCGTAAAGTTATGACAGATTTTGCACTTACGACTTTCTTCAGAATTTTTGTAAAAACGATTTTTATCATAAGTTTTCACTTAAGATAAAAATATGTTGTACGATTTTTTGTGAAAAGATCCACAGATTTTTTCCCTATATAACTTAGCAAATTTTCTCTTGATCTCTTAACTCTCAATCTCTCAAAACCCTCAAAGTTAAAATGCAGACCCGCTGTGCATAATCTATTGTATTTTACCATTGATACCTCAAAGTGGATATGTGTACAGCGTTACATAATTAACAACCTTACCTTCACCTTTAGAATATATTTCTTTACAGTGTAACTAAAAAATCTTTAAGGTGACCAGATTCTGAAATTATATATCATTCTTTCTACATGCAGTAAAACACGCTTATAGCTAACACACTTATAATGAATTGACTCTTAGAGCAAAGTGATTTTTATTCCCTGTGACTTTAAAATATATTGTAAACTTAATGGATATATAAACGAATTACACTTATAATGAAGCAAAATTTTCCATCCCTGGCACTTTGTTATAAGCATGTTTTACTGTAATTCTTACAAAATTTTGTGATAAAATATCAGGAAAAAGATGACTTTTGGTCACAAAACTCACCTGAATGGAATTGCATGCATAATTTTATTTTAAATTTCTTCAAAACTAAATATTCTAATGGTTAAATTTCATCAAACAAACAGCCCTAGGAATCAACACTTTAAATTACCTCAATTAAACACCAAATCCTCCTTCCATTCTCATAGTTGTACAACACTTCTTCATGTAAGTCCTTTCTTGTTAGCATGTATATGCAACTTTTTTCTTTTACCAAAACTTTTAATTCGATCCACTGATTGGTTTGTTTCATTTTCATTGTTGACATCTGTAGGGAAATAAAGGCTTCATAATTACAGGTATTTTAATCAAACTCAAAAGTACCTCTCTTAACAGATTATTAATCACTCTAAAATCTAAATGTTTTCCTTAACATGTAAATAAGTCATAACAAACACATTTTTAAAATATAAATATACATTTTTTTTTAATCTGTAACCTACTGTAGTAGAAAAGGAATGTATAAAGAAAATAAAAGGTTGGAATCGAACTAAGGACACCTGTTTCACTAGTCAAATGTTCTAACCATTGAACTATCAAGGCTGATTCATATAGTCTAAACTACTATTTTGTTCACTCCTTCAACAGTCTTTGATCTCAAAGACACGTAACAAGTTCACCTATCTGGAATTAATCACAAGCCCCCACCCCCACCCCCCCATCACACCTTTGTTTGAATTAAAGGAAGCTTTAAACACTGCTCACTGAAGAGTTCTACATTTAGTATAGGTATCTCTCAATACCTCAAAGTATGCAGGACTGCAATCATGTGTTGTGGGTTTGTGTTCAGTAAAGTGTGCTGAGTTATGCCTAGGTCACATTTAAGCTGATGGTCAGGCAAATCAAATTTTTGTCGTATCGTCAGCTTAAAAACATGATCAGCCGACATTAGTATCGAGCGACGTGGAGCAGTCATATTAATTCCTAAGAACACTGGTAATTTTCAAAATTTAGATAATTCTAAGTTGGCCAATAGTCGCCCAATCATCGTTCACTAAGCCACAGTTTGATTTTCACCATCAGCCAACATTTACAAAAACCCAATTCCAATAATGTTGACCCATCGACGACCGACTTTAAGAACTGTCTACCAATGTTCGGATGATGATTGAAGGTTGGTCGACAGACTATTGTACGACTGCTTCAATTGAAGGAATCGACCACCGATGCAGAGAAAATTATAACATGGCCCAACAGACACAAAATTGGTAGGCTGACAAAAAAAGAGGTCAAATTCGGGCAAGACAATGGCAGATGAACAGCTGACTGTTGCCTGAAGAAGGTATTTTTGCCTCAAAAACTGTCACCCGTTGGTCTTTCTTGGAAATGTGACTGGGGTTTTTGAAAACATGTAAACATTAAAACATAGACACTTCGAGGTATTGAGAGTAAATAACAACAGATTATGCATATCAAGACTGCATTTTGACTTGGAGGGATCATGGATTTCTAAATCAAGAGACTGAGAGTTCAAGAGATCAAACGTAAATTTGCTTAGTTATATAAGTAAAAATATCTTTGTAGTCACCTTTTCATCACCTGAAAGATTGGAATTTCCCTGTTAATTAACTACCATTTTGCTTTCTTCTTTGTTTCGTTCAAAATTCATTTAATTTTCCCTTTTTTCTCACCATTTTTGCAATGAGGTCAGTTATATTTGTTAAAGGATTTTGTGTCTAATACAAGGAGTAACATAACCACAATTCAGATCATAATAGAATTTGGCATACATATTACATTTAAGGAGGCTGGGGGGGTCAACAAATTCAGGGTTAGAAACTCCTTAAAACTACAACTCGCAAATAATTGCGAGTACCAAGAAAGTGAACTTGCAATTTTATAAGACTACTCGCAATTTTCATATAAAGTTAAATTCATATAAATTAAATACATGTAACTTAAGGAAAAAGTAACTACTGTACAATACACAAAACACAAGTACAGTGTGACTTTTATTTAAATTACTGATTTAAATCAAATGCATTGTGTTCTGTCATATTATATAATTTTGCTACAATTTCAACGCAAAAAAAATCAACTCGCAAGTTTTTGCGAGTTACTTAATTTTTAACTCGCAATTGGGGAATTCTAACTCGCGTTTTGCGAGTTGTATATAGTGAATTTCGAACCCTGAAATTAACCACAAATTAACCACCAGATTTAACTTAATTTTTTAGATATGGTATCTTAAGCTGTGAACTATCATTTGGCAAAGAAAAATTTCAAAAATTTTAGTTTTAAAATTTGATCATTTTCTATATCTTCATATGGAGCTCTTCTTCTAATGGAGATCAATATAGTCTAAAAATGGCCACAACCCCCCAGCCTCTTTAAATCTTCACATTTTGCTGCATGTTTATGACATCATGGTATGAAAATGAAGTCAATATGTTGATGACTTGTGTCAAAACCAGAAGTCTCTGATGAGACTGTAGCTCTGCTGGTTTGTACTTTAACAATTTTTTTTTGAAATAAATAATTTTTAATTAGACAATTTCAATATTATTGTGTGTGTTAATTAATTTCACATGTTATAATGAATATTGGACCATAATCTGTCGTTGTAAGCTGGCAACAAAGAGAAAAGTATAAATTCGAAATGCAAGTCATGTACACAAAACGAAAGTAGGGTCCTGAATAAGTCCCGTGCATCTCATTATATCTGGAGTCCACTGTACTGGGTTTCTGGTCTCTGTTATGAACTAAATTTTTGTTTTGTAATACAGAGGAATATGAATAGCAAGTTTAGTTATTACAGATCCAACCATATTTTCATTAATTTTGGGGATAAATGACTATTGGGAAAATTAACACATTCAATTGGGAAGAAAGGTACCTCTTTTGAATTAGGAATGGGGCCCTTGAATGGCCCTAATTATAGACAATCGAGAGCCCTAAGGCATCCAGGTGTGGTTCCCTGACAGCTTGGCGACACGAATTGAACAACTATCCTACTTCCCCCCCCCCCCCCTTGGGATCCCTAATTCTAAATGTTATATGCAAAGCCAGCTGTTATAATATTGCTAATTTCTTTTCCAAAACTGGTTGTTTTACCATTACTTTCATCACCATGCCTCAAAGAAAAATCCAAAAAACTTCAAGAGTGAGAAAACTAAAAATTCTTTCCGATGGTCATGAACATACACCTGCCTACCAATACATAGCTATAAACATGTGGTAAGCACTTTTTATGGCTGTAATGTATTACCGAACATTTTCTAATGTAGTAGGTTATCATTACAGAAAAAGTTAAAACCTGCAGTTTTTAACACACTGAAATTGGATTCCACGTAAAAATACTAATTACAGTTTGTGTACACAATGTGGCATGATTATCTCGTGCAGAAAGACGATGGGATTAGTTAGTTACGCTTCATTGCATATGATACCTGTGAAATTGATTTCAAATTAATGACATTGTTACATAATTTAGCTAATAAAAAAGAAATATCACCTCTTTACTTGACTACTGACGACATATTTATTATTTATTTGGCACATTATCAGGTCTGGACGATTTCCAAAAATGGAAGTCAAGAACGATAACTGAAAGTTGCCATAAGTATACATCATATACACGTAAATATTTTTCTGCCCAATCAGAACACAGCATTTTTACACATCCCAAAACATATTTCAAAGGGGTTAAAGTTAAAACTGAATATGTATCCAATATTCCACCATCTGCGCTCACCCAACGGTGATACATGTACTGTTAACATACAGGGGTTTTTCTAGGTCTTTAAATCAAGAGCCTGGGCTTTTCTATTTGGAAAAAATAGCAAAATTTGGTTGTAATTAGCAGCAGAGACCTATATATTGTTAGTATATAGGTCCCTGTTAGCAGATTAGAGAAAATATCATATTTAACACTTTTTTTTCTAAATGAATTCGAGTTTTTCTTCATTTGCAAGGTATTAATTGATTTATTTTACATTCAGTTAATCAGTTTATGGAGCATGCCTTTTAAATTTTTTTTAGCATCATTCCTGTTACATGTATACATGTCACTGAGTTTGACGGACATTATTCTAACCATACTTGTTTGTTTCGATTGTCTTGTGTGCAGGGGTGTGCAATTACCATCGCCCGGGGCTACCAATTTTAGAGATTGGGCTATCATAAATCTATACTGCGTTAGCCCGTCGGGCTAGTAAACACTGGTAAATCTAAAACAAAAGTACAGTGTTTACGGTAGTTTCGGATCAGTTTTCATTTATACATTGGTAGTGAAAATTAATAACGAGATTAATATAAATATTTACGTACTGTTAAGAGCCCCATTCTTGTATTTTCATATAAAATGAGATTTATTAATTTATTACTCTGCTTTCGTAAGTAACCGAAGTGTATTCAACAACTAAAATTACGACAGTTTCGGATCACTTACGACAGTTGCGAATCACGCTAATTACCATTAGGCTCTCCCCAGCTTAATTGTTTAAAATATATATATTACTATACTATATAGTATAGTAGATATATATTTTAAAGAATTAAGCTGGGGAGTGCTTATTCTTATTACCAGTAACGGAATGTTTCGCACCAGTGCATGGTTTGCTACATGATGGTTTGCGTCGATTCTCTTTTGCGCTGATATGGTTTGCGCCGCAATGTTTCGTTCCGAATACATTAATATGCTTTTTTATGTGGAGGTTTATTATAATATATGTAAATAAATATAATTTTTTTAACATACATTTTTTTCACAGAATGGAATAGAAATTAAACTCTTTATCTAGGCCTTATTTAGAAGGATGAAGAAATAAAAAGTAAATTTCAACTAAGTTATATCAATTTGTTTTTTTTTTTATGGGAAATATTTCAATAATTTGTCATTATGTATAATTATGAATATGGATTATGCAGTTAAAGTGTGATAATCATTCATCTTTTAGGGAAAAAAAGTTAAATTAATATCGAACACCTGATCAGATTCCAACGAACATGACGAACCAGGCCATATTTTAAAGTTTTGAAGCTGGCGATATAAAAAAATGATATATATTGGTGGATTTATTATAACAGAAGTAAATTTGATTTAAATTGAAATAAATATCAGACATGCATGTTTTTCGAAAAATAGATTGAAGTATAGATCGAAGCATCCATGCAGTTCTAATGAATTAAGATTTTAAAAAAATCAGTTATAAGTTGAATATCACCAACAATTTACAGTGGATTATAGAAGTTTTAAAATAATGTACAAAATGATAATTACGGAGTTTACTTTTTTTTTAAGACATAAGAAAATTTTATAATAAATTTTTCTACATAGCAAATCCTTTAAAATACGCAGCTCTGACATGTACATGTACGTGACTGTGTTTGTTGTCAGTATTCTGTGCTGGAATGAGATTGAATAACAAAAGAAATTAAATATTTTATTTTAATTTTATTTTGATAATGTGTTCACCACATAAAAGTGATCATACAAAATAATACAGTTAACGTGATTAAACAATGTTTGAGACAATCCTTCTTGCGGAGTGAAGTGATCCGGAACTGCAGTAACGGTGGATTCACAGTGTTTATTTGTTTTAAATATACAGGTTTAATTGATATAAGTTTCTAATATATGGTGAAGTAGAATATATAACAAGTAAACATTTTATGAGGTTCAATCAATTCCTTACTCGTCTTATGTATAACAAAAAGAACAACTCTTTTTAAAAAGCACGTGTAAAACTGTCAAAACACGGATCTTCCTCTTTGGGGCGCTTTATTTCTGACGCAACTAAGTATCGAAATCGTGCATGGTAAAGTTCGATTTTTTATTGGAAGTAGTATTACCCCCTATTCTTCGCATGTGATATATAGATAATAATTTTTCTTCAACAATTATTTTTAAAAGAATTATTACACAAAAAAGTGATCCGGAACTACCGATGATCCGGAACTACCGCAAGCACTGTATACATATATTTACGGCGACTGAATTGATGTACGAATTAACCTTGTTGTAAAATCATAATCTTTAATTCGTTTTAACCTATATGTTTTGTGTGTTGCTATCGCCAGTCGTTTCAGTGACATAATAATTATAGCAGGGACCTAGTATATAGGTCCCTGATTATCATAGTCGATAAAAATAGGGAGAAAAAAAGCGCAAACCATTATTTGTTTTATTTATTTCAACTTAAATGTTTTTTTTAAACTTTTTGTTATACTTATACATGTATTGTTTTCGGTAGTTAATGGGCTAGTGACTGGCAACCTCGGGCTAGTAACTTTGTTACTGCCACTAGCCCGACGGGCTGGTAACTAATTTTTGTAATTGCACACCCCTGCTGTGTGAGTTCTTACGTCCTCTGTTCTTGGCAACTTAGCCCATCTTCCCGTTTCTGACCACTCCATATTGACTTCGGTACAAATTATGAGAGCAATGAATTCCTAATAACTTACCATTTTTTTTTTTTTTTTTTTTGGTTCTCTCCAAATCTTTTCATTTACTTAGGCGCCATATTGAGAACATTAAGAATTTCGAACCCGATCTAAATTCAACGGATTTCTCTAAAATCCATATCTTCTAAGTAATTTTTAATAAAATTTTAAGCTCCTTCAAATTTTCATTAATCATATAAATCACATTTTTCCCATTATTTTGAGTACAACTGGAAGTACATGTTTCTCATTTATTCTCATTTATTCCTTGTAAATAAAATTTCACATCAAATATTTATCTTTGTTTTACTTTGTGTTGCTGGAATTCAGTTCAACCTGACTATCCCAAGAGCAGACTATTATCCCCTCTTAGGGTAGCAGTACAGTAGAATAGAGGGCCATAGGAACAGAGAAGTGGTAATGGTGGGGAATGTTGGACACAAGCCCCCCTCCCCCCCCCCCCCTCTGAAGAAACACTCAAAAATATCATTTTTGAAACAGAGTAGATCATAATTCATTTGTTTAAAGTAACACTGCTAGACTTTCTTTATTTTATATGTGAAAAATGACTTCAAGGATGCACCAGAACCCACCAAAATGTATATTCATTTATTAATGATTTTAATTTAAGGATTGCACAGGATTGAGTCCTGGAAAAATCTTGTGGGTGGCATATGCCCCCCCCCCCCCCCCAAAAGGTATAAGTAACACAGGCACTTGATTCGATAAAAAAAAATTAACCCATAGTATAATAATATTGCGTTATTACTATACTATGGGTTAAAAAATTTATTACTGAAACAAGTGCCTGTGATAAGTAAGTAGTAATTAAAAACACTAATAAAAGTACTTCATAACACACTAATTGGTACAGTGTGCCCCAAAGAGGCATATAGTAAGAAGTAAGTACAAGTAAACCCAATTTTATTAATACACCAATTAGCAGAGTTATTATACATGTAAGTACATGTATCATACAACAAAAATATGTATGTATACTTATCTTGAAGCTTTTTTGACATTTAAATCTTCTATCTAGAATTTTATTGATTTTTTTTTTTAAATTGGGTAGTTGTGGTACACTACCCCCATTTTATATCCTTTTTCTTTTGCTAATAAATACATTTTATCATTTCATATAAAGACTTCAAAATTATCTTTGGTAGACCCAGGATTTTTTAAAGGGGGGGTTCAACAGGCTAATAATGGGGTCTGAGCCAGTGAGGGCCACCTTGTGGCCCCAGTGGGTAAAGGACAAAAGCCCCTTTAAGCTCCCAGGATTTGGGTCCTTTTTAAATCAGTTTTGTGAGTTGTGTTATGTATATTTTATGTATAATAAAAGCAATATCTAACCAAAAAAAAAATGATTATTTCACCTTTACTAAATTTTGGCACACATGAGGGGGAAGGGGTATATAGAAACTGTTTTAAGAACAGTTTTTTACGGTAATAGAAATTTCATATTCATCCAGGATTTTAAATTTAAAATACGAATAATAGATTTACCTCCTAAAATTATGTTTCTGGGGAACATAACAAATTTTATTTTAATGCTTTATAGGCAGTGAAAAGGAATTATACACTAAGTCTTAAAGACCTTGAAGACTCAGATTCATATTTGAGTTGTTATTTATATAATTATGATATATGCTGATAAAACAGATTATGACATAATATTAAAAAATAATATTTATACCTAAAAATTATCAAATGTAGTACCTTAGAAAATTACATGAATTAATAGCCAAATTATTGTTACTACAAAATAACATATCTTTACTTATAATATCTAAAATTATAGACAGAAACTGTTTGCATCATTGAAAACTGCAGAATAGAGTAAAAACCTCTGCAATACCTTAAATTCTTGAACATGTAATTGTAGAAGTAGTCTTTGACAATATACGACATTGTAAGTCTTGTTCAAATCTTAAACCAAATTTTACTCATTGTTCAAAAACTAAAGAGTGTCATAAAAAGAAGGAAGTGGTTTGTGTTGCATTAATTTTTGTAGAATCGTTTGTTATTGTATCTCAAAACACAAATCTCAGATTCTCGTACACAAGAACCCCCCCCCCCCCCCCCCCCCCGCGCTTACTATCAGCTTCTTTAAATAATGCGTCAATCATATCCATGTTTCGAACGTCAAACCATGAGCATCCACAAACTTAATAATTAATTAAAATAAATATTTGATGATTTTTAAAAAGATGTATCATTATGAATGAAAAGAAATTAAAAATGTGTATTCAGAATTTCCTCGACGTTCGCTGTTAGTCAATATTGACGCTATGCAAGCGCGTCGTATAAAAAAGGGGAAAATAATATACAAAAGACGTATAAAAGATAAAAAAAAACAGCTGCAAATGATAGTAAGTAACAGATTTATACTTACGAAAAAGGATCCAAAGCACTTCGAGGCGTCTGCCATCGTCTTCTTTTCTGGTTCTCCAGGTCGACCGGAAACCAGGCAACTCATTGCCAGACAAACATGAGTCATTTGTAGACTATGAATTTTCGAAATTTTAAATACTGAACTCACGAATGAATGAAGGGTAAGAAAATATAGGAAATGATTAAACTAAATGGGATATTAATTAAAACTATTCATATATAGCGGATTTTGATTAATATTACACATTTTCTCTGGGCGACTTAATAGATATATATATTCCTATGAAAATATATGCCGGGTTATAAATAATTTAATTATTTCTCGCTATGCGAATAAAAAATGCAGAAATTATAATTGCATTGAAAAAAATAATTACCAAAGAGTCTTATTTCAGGACATCAGTCATCTTACCACAAAGTACACTGCCTTAATGATCAGTTAAAATATTAGGGAGACCGGAAAAAGTCTGCTTAATCCATCGGGGTCCCAGACCGATATATAAATGCTTAACTGGGTTCCCTAACCAAGAAGTCCGGATATATATATATATATATATATATATATATATATATATATATATATATATATATATATATATATATATATATATATATATATATATATATATATATATATATAATACTAAAAAAAATGTTTGTTATAAAATAGAGTGAGAAGAATTTAAGAATACCAGTCTCAAGATGTAATTGTGTTAGAAGTGACTTGTATAGACACATTATCATGATTAGTGACTTGTATAGACACATTATCATGATTATGTACATTGGAGGAGTACACTTTGGAATATGCTTATTTATTGGATTTTTTTTATCTTCATCTTCTGTTCGAAAATTGTCATAACTACAATTTGATTAAATTAATTTCTTTGTGTAATGATAACGATCGTATGTGAGCGGATCAAAGGATCTAATTTTAATTAGATTGGTCATCATTTTATGACCCCGTAGCACAGCCTAAAAAGATATGTCCTTGATCGGGAAAAGAGGAAATAACCTGACCCGCAACATGGTGTTTGTTCTACACTGTCATAGAGCAAAAATTATTAAAAACTCTCCAAAGTCTACAACCAATAGATTTTAAAAAAAAATCATTTTTATGCCCCGCCATGAATATGGCCGGGGCATATAGTGTTTGTCATGTCCGTCTTCCGTCCTTCTGTCCTTCCGTCTGTCCTTCGTCACACTTTGCGTTTAGCTCTGTTCAAAGCTCAGTTTCAAAGAAACTATCCGAGATGTTTTTATCAAACTTCATATGCTGATAGATATTGATGAGAGCTATGCAACTGCATCAACATTTTTTGACCTTGACCTTTCTTTTGCCCTTGACCTCACTTTTCTTAAATTAGTGTTTAGCTCAGTTTTAAAGATACCATTTAAGATAGTGTAATCAAACTTCATATGTTGATACATACTGATAAGAGCTATTCAACTGCATCAACATTTTTTGACCTTGACCTTTCTTTTGACCTTGACCTCACTTTTCTTAAATTAGTGTTTAGCTCAGTTTTAAAGAAACCATTCATAATATTTTTATCAAACTTCATATGCTAATACATACTGATGTATCCTTTTCAACTGCATCAACAATTTTTGACCTTTCCCTTTCCCTTTCCCTTGACCTCACTTTTCCTAAATTAGTGTCAAACTTCATATGCTGATACATACTGATGTAAGCTATTCAACTGCATCAATATTTTTTCACCTTGACCTTTCCTTTGACCTTGACCTCACTTTTCTCAATTTGTGTTGAAATGTTGCATTACTAATATACCCTCGGCGGGGCATTCATGTCCTATGGACATATTTCTAGTTTAGTCCTGTTCTTTCTTCTTTAGGTAGGAGCATGTAAATACATATATTGTTAAGATAAATTTTATATGGAAAGCTAAGTTATTGTACAGTGTGTAAAGCCTTTTTTTAACCAAATTTTAGTTCCCCCAGCACTTAAGGTAGTTCGATCCTCAGGTTCTGAAAATCAGCTTATAAGTAATTGAAAATGCTCACAAAAATGTCTCTGATTTCACAGAGTAAAGTGAATTTACCCATGTTATTTCTTCAAAGTTCGTCATTAAAGTTAATCATATTATATAGGGAAAATTATTAAATCTCAAATATATTTTCAGGAAATGCAAATAAAAACACCAGCTATGCATTTTCTAATTGAAAATTGATCAACAAATATATTTTAGGATAAAAAATATAGGTATCCAGGCATTTTGAGAAAATTGCATCTTTTTATGCTTATACAGTATATTAGTTCTTCTATTTACTTCAATTTTTATGTAATAAATAGTGTAAAAAGTTTGTGCTATCATTGCTGGACATCACATATCACGTCTAATTTCATACCCTGCTAATAAGCATTGCTATCTAATGCTAGATAAAAGGAAATTCAATTTCTCTAAAAATGCATTTATTTTTTTTCTTTTTATGGGGTACAAATGTCAACTTTAAAAAAAAACATTTCTAAGACATTAAATGATCTTGAATCATATTGAGATGCAAAAAATGAAAATTGTTGCACGAAAAGATCTCAATTTCAAGCTTCATATTTAGACTTTTGAAATAAAATAATGAATTTAAGAGTTATCCTTCCTGGCTAAGGATCGGATATCCTTAAATTTTATTTTTATTGCACAACATTAGAATAGGTTTTACAAACTGTTTTTCATCACTTTACTCTTTTAAATTTTGATTTTATGTCTTTTTATGACGCCACCTTCTCGGGTGCTCCTTAAACACAGGAGGGAATTCCTATACTGAACTGAACTGGCAGTGAAATGAATGGCGCTGTGGGTCGGAAGTAGTAAAGCCGTATTCCTAGGGCTCTTCCCGAAAACGCATATTGTAAATCCAAAGTCACGAGTAATTTGATTACCGAGTTTATTAAAGCTTTTAACAATGGACAACAATTTTACTATTAGCGAACTGAGTGACACATAACACGTGTTGAGTAAACAACAGTCTGTGAAAAGCTCTGATAAGATGGAAGTGAAAGAAAGATAAATAAAATAAATACATGAACAGGCGCGGATCCAGGAATTTTTTTCCGGAGGGGGGGTGTTTTGTTTTTTGTTTGTTTTTTTGTTTGTTTGTTTGTTTTTTTTTTTTGCTTCAGTATATACTTTTAATAACTCTGCAAATTCCAGGGGGTCCGGACTCCCTCTAGATCCGCGCATGCATGAGTGTTTTTAATCTGTAGTTCTCAACAATTGTGCAAAGATATATTGAATATATATATCACATAAAATTCTATGCTATAAATATAGAATTGTTTATGTTTAAAACATCAAATGCCTGTGATATAACGTTATACGTTATATTATATGATACATACATAAAAAATGTCTCTGTCACATATCATCTTTGAAAGCCACAAAGGTTTCGATCCGCCTCACCCTTCACACTTAGTTGCGGAGTATTTGATCGGGTTCGACATTACAAAAATTTACACCAAACTTAAATAATGGCGGGTTGGGAAATTCCATCCAAACTTTTAGTTTTGTCATGTTTTTGTTGACTTGTAATAGATGCCCAACATATGAATACGCAGAGATAAAAAGTCATTGTTCTTTGCCTACTGTAATGATGTAAGTAAACAGCAAGTACTTCAAAGAAAGAAATTGACTGGAAATCTTGAGTGTTTTACCAATGAGTCGATGCAGGATTAGCAGGCCTGATTTAGCTATATAGCTTGAAATAGCATATCTTTATTTAGCTATTCAAAACAGCTTGATAATCTACTTAAATGCGGTTTTACAAAAAAAAAAAATAATGAAAAAAAGACAAAAAGTATGTGACTACTCATATTTGTTGTATCATACGGTATCAGGTTCGTTCGCCCTAGGCTATCTACCTGTTCGCATGAGTCCGTTCGCGCAGGGTCCGTTCGCCATTATTCTTGTTCGCCCTATATCTCGTTCGCCCTAATATATTTACAGTATATAGTAAATATTAACATTTGTTATTAATTTTATTCAATATTTTACGACTTGGCTTTTTTTTTTCCAAATGTTGCTACAGAATTTTTTTTATTTACCATAATCTTAATTAAAACAATTCAAATTTGATATTAATGCTTTTTACATGCTTAATTGGTTTAATTATACTTTAAAGTATCACTGTTATTTAGGGGATCATATCTGTGTGTTTTTTTTTTGTTTTTTTTTTTACAATCTGCATTATATTTTGAAAACAATTAAAGGACGGAAAATTTCTTATATTATGAAATTTCTGTTGGTCTGCCAGGTCTTTGATAGGAGAGGTATTTAGTGTGACCACATGCATACATCTGTTGTCTCCTGTGTGCAATTTATGTACCAATGTACATATAATTTATTTAAAAAAATACATTGGTTCATTATTCAACTTTCTGCAATATAAATAAGGCAAACGGACCCTGTGCGAACAAGTTTTAGGGCGATCAGACTCTGGGCAAACAACGGCGTCAAGGCCGAACAAATTTTAGGGCGAATGAATATACAACCGTATCATACTATATGAAAAGCAATCTAAATCAAAGATTAAACATTGCTGCATTTGAACACTTTTAAGCAAAAGATGTGTTTCCATTTTTTTTTTTTTTTGATAACTGTACACTATCTTGTGTGCAGTTAGGCATGGATAAGTATGATTCCCAATGCTGTGGACCCCAGCCCCTAGTCCCAAATTACTGAAAAATACACTGTTGCTGATCATTGTGTTGAATTATCTTGCTGATCTGCTTTATAATTTGATTTGAGAAGTAACTGTGTTGTTACAGATCAATTGCTTTATATAGCCCCTAAAGTTTTAGTACTTTGAGGGCAAAGTCTATGTAAACAATTTTTTTATGCTTTGTTTTCAAAACAATGCAAAGTTGAAAACTGTCACTGCTAAATCTTGGTATTTTGAATAGCTTAATAAAGTTGCATAGCTATTTCATACTATGTATCTAAATTAAGAGATCTTGCTGGACTGATTACCGTAGTTTAAGATTGCAAATGTTATATAATTTTCTTGTTGAAGCCAAGTAAAACAAATTTTGTAGGATATTTAAAGAACTGAATTAAAAAAAGTTACCAAGTCTCAAAATACATATTTAATGCAGAAGTTGCCCTTACATGTATATAGGCAGCACTGCAATACTTTACAACAATAAAAAGACAAAACCCCACATTTATAACATCAGAATAAGAAAACAAATAGCTATAAGTAAATAACACATAAATGACAAATTCAATTTATATTTATTTATTTTATATTTATTTATTTTAATCAAAGCATTGTTCTAGGTCAGGTGGTAGATGGGTATTACATCAACACTTTAATCTCCAAATACTTTCTGTGTTAGGTTGCAACTCCACTTGAAGTTAGTTTGATTCGAACAGTGAAGCAGATAAAATGGGGGAAGATGAATTCAGGGTCCGCTGTATCATATCAGACAATGATGATGGACAAGAAAAGGCTTCAGAGGCCATGAAAAAAGCTCACAAGGTAAATAATTTACCATATGTTTTAGACCAATGGTATAAACGTACATGTATTCTAATTAGTGTAAACTAACAATTTCAAATGTCTGAGGTATGATTCTATTAGGGCTTGTGTATTGTAATATTTATAGATCTGTGTCATTTTAAATTATGTATTTGCAGAGCCTAATTGAAGAAGGATTTTGTGTTGAGTGGATGAAGGACTCAGACTGTCTGAAGGTCATCAAAAAAGAAAAGAACTGTGTTTATCTCTATGATCCATTTGGTGGCAAATCTTTCAACCATATCAGAAATTTGGGATGCAGGTGGAAATTTTTTTTCATAAGAATATTTTCATCGAAAAATAAATAAGTGGATATTTGTGTTTTATATGTCATTGAAACTTGATGTTTGATGATTTATGTAATGCATACATGTATCTTTACAGGATATTTGGACCCCTCTGCATTTTGTCTTCACTTGAGTATAAACTTGTAAGTCTTAACACACGTCTGTTTTACACTTTGCATCGATATCCTATCATTTGTCAAAACAGAGCTCCAGATGAGGTGTTTATTTGCAAAAATATGCATTGAATTCTACAAAATATGCATTAAAATTTAAAATTTGGCATACAGTTACACATAAGCAATTGTAAATATGCATGTAGTTCGAATGTAATGTGTATCAACATGTGATGGATTGAATGATATATACAGGTATGAAATAAATTATAAAGTGAACTGGGGTTAGCTAGATCAGTTTCTGAAGAAAGATTTAATTTAAAAAAAAATCATTGTTTTGTTTCTTTGAACAGAAAAATCTTGGGATAGGTACAGTTAAGCAAAAAAATCCTTGAGTCATCTGTTTTAGATGATATCATCTCAAGTATGACAGACAGAAACAATAGATGACTGGGGAGAAAAAATAGTGCAAGGTATTGGCAATCAGAGAGGGCGTTATCTGTAAAATTAGCAAGAAACACAATGTTAAAATGATATTTGGAAAATATGATTCTTCTACTTTTCCAAAAAAAAAAAAGCTAAAGAGAATTTCCTGTGCCTGTAGTAACTTTGCCTACCATATCAGGGGTAGACAAATAGAATTTTTCAGTACTTGCCCTCGGACAGGTTATCATCGTAAAATTACTTGTCCTACCAAAAAATATGCTTGTCCCACCTTTTTCTTAATTAAAATATATTAAAGCATTATCGTTTATATTAAAATTATTTCTCAATTGATACACTACATTGGGACCAAATTAGACCCAAAATCACTTAAATATCTAAGGAAAAATTCTTGAGGGGTAATTGTTGTTCCAGGGAGATTTCCTAGCTTGTGCAGTGTGTATATCTATATACATGTACATAATTTAAACATTTCTCTATATTACTTTAGCATAAAAAAAATACTCAAGAAAAAAAAAATGAAGACACCAAATTATTTGATGATTTCCAATTGCAAGGCATATGAATATCAAGCATTAGAATTAAAATGCACATTGTCAACTTACAATTTCTCAACTGAAAAAAGGTTATTTCATATCCTGCATAATATGCATACATGATCACAGTTCATTATTTTACATGCTTTAGTAGCTACACATGAAATTCTAGAGGGGTTCTGACCGAGTATTTGATGTAATGGTCAACAGCAGCGAAAACAGGTGCTGTATTGTGATTCATTACATTTCTTCAGCGGTAAAACAAACAACATTTGTTTTGTTAACTGGAGAAGCACTTGTCCGCAGGCAGGTAGCACTTATCAAATAACTTGCCCGCCAAACAAAATTGGTTGTCCCGGGCGTCGGGCAATGCTGTTTGTCTAGCCCTGCCATATGATCATCCTGTTCCAAAGCTGTTCAAAGAAATCAATTATTTAAGCATTCAGAGAGTATTGCATAAGCAATACTAATCCTCTACTGGCAAATTAAAAAGGCTGTAATTCTGTCAAAAATCATCGAACTGGAATGAAACCCAAAACCCAAACTTATCTATAACTCATCAAGATAAATAACCAAAAATCAGTTCAATATCTGCATGCCTTGAGAAAAAAAAGTGCAGAAAAACGAGTGAGACAGACTTACAGACAGATGGACAGCTAGATGGAGGGACAGACAGACAGACAAGGAGGAAATGTTTAGTCCCCTTGATTTAACCAGTAGGGGACTAATAAAATGGTGACAAAAGGTCGTGTTGACATTTTTTAATTTGATTTTAAATAAATGCAGGAATAATACGTACAGCTGATTTAAAAAAAAAAGAAGAAAAAACACTTTAGCTATATAAGTTCAAAATTGATTTATGGTCCATAGTGAGTAAAATATCCTTAAATGGCAAAACAGCAAATACATGTAAATTAACAAATACTCTTTTACGTTTTTACTGAGAAGCAAAATCTGAATTGATTTAAAAATAGGGAGTAAATAAACTTTGCACTAACAAGTAATCTGGAGCTCTTTCAGTTTATATAAACCTTAACTTACGTATGAACTTGTTAATGTTATTACATATCTATTTCTATAATCTTAAGTCTGTATGTGAAATTTGTATATTTTTGTTGTTGTTCATTAAGGAGGTTCCCTTTACCTAATTTTATTACTTTTTGTTGGTGTTCATTAAGGAGGTTTCCTTTACCTAATTTTATCACTTTTTGTTGGTGTTCATGAAGGAGGTTTCCTTTATCTAATTTTATTATTGTTATTCTTTCTAGGATATCCCAAAGAGGAGTGTCCCTGTGTACAATCTGGCCATGAAAGACATTGTAGTGTGTTGTACCAACCTTGTTAAACAAAAAAGAGTAAGCAATTTCTTATGACAACATTTTGAATAATTACTAATGGTTCTAGAAAATATACATAATGTTATCACCCTATTCAAATCCATTTTTAGATTTGTTTAAAATATCTTTAATTTCAATTTGCCTCTTTCCCTTAGTGAAGATGGGGAAGAAGGTTATGCTTAATAGGAAGTACAGTTAATTAAAAACTGTTTTTTATCAGTGAATAACAATGTTTTCCTTTTCTGTGTGAAGACGTGACGGTAAAAGGGATAATATTTATATATATAATGTATGCATATGTTTAGATCTGATATATAAAAGAAAATTTTCTATTTTTTAATTGCATGCTCGATCTAAAAAAGCATTAGTTACCTAATAACTAGATATGACTGATTTGACAACCCTTAAAAAGTGATGCACTACCATTTCACCAAGAATTTCAATTCTTGTATGAAAGTTTCCTTTTGAAACATAGAATATAATTAATATGCAACTGAAAATGTACCGTAATGGTCAAAGTGAGTTCAAAGTTTGGAGGGGGGAAATTGCATGCAAATGTTTAGGAAATGAGGGAAATTCCATCTTCAAAAGAATTTTCAGATTGATCCCCCCTTCTTTTTCCTTGAAGTTTATGAGTTTTGTTTTTTGACAGAATGAGCTTCATGAGAAGGTGGAGGCAATGGGAGGCCTAGTCAGCAGGGACCTAACACACAATGTCACTCATCTCATCGCCGGGGAAGTTGGTAGCAAAAAATACCAGGTATAGCAATGATTTATCTTCACCTACATGAATGAAGGGGAAAAATTTGTTATTACTCATATTTTAATGTATGTGCCAAAGAAAAAACTGTTTACAAATGTTTAAACCTTAATTAAATTGTGTATCATAGGACACTGTTTTCGAGCACATAGAATGAATAACTATTTGCCACAGCTTATAGGAAATCTCAGGTTCATCTCAGATTCATTTATTTGGGTTCATCATTGTTCTGTCACTTTATTTTATCTTATTTGGTTTAAATAACTTTCATTGAAAAATACTTAGGTTGCTGCTTCTACTGGCAAACAGGTTTATCTCCCTTGTTGGGTTGATAAAGTTTGGGAAGCCTCCCAGAACAAGTAAGTAGTAGTTTTTTTCCCCCATTATAACATATGTTTCACTTGATCAGTTCTGTTGGCTTAATTCTTGAGGTACATGTGTTATAACAAAAGTGGTATTGATAATAAGGTGGAATACCATCCATGTAGTTTTTTGAATTGTACACTGCAGACACATCCATGGCAGTAGTGGGGAATTCCTGGAGTACTCTTGTCCCGTCTTCAAGGGTTTAGTCATCACCGTGTCTGGCCTGGACTCGGAGGAAAGAAATCAGGTCAAAAAAGCTGTGGAAGCAGAGGGTGAGTGCATCATTGATATTGGAGACTTCTAATGATTCTCTGTGAGTGAGTGTAGAATTAAGTGATGAATTTTTATGTTTCACTGTAAAGGGAGCAGGTACACAGGTATCAGTTACGTCCCTCAGCTGTGTGGGCAATGACTCTTACAGGTGATATGTGTTAAGATGCAGTTCATTAAAAAAAATTGTTTACATTTGTAGGAGGAAAATATACGGGGGAGATGAAGGTCAATGAATGTACACATCTCATCATAAACAAACCAAAAGGTACATCTACATATCCAAAGCATTGAATTAGGAGGAGATATTCATACCAAGTATTTTACATCACTATTTAAAATAGTTAGAATAGTGATATTCTTTTAATAGTTTAATTTTCTTATAATGATCCAGAATGATCTTTCTGACAATATTTTTGAACTGTAGGTGCTAAGTATGAGTTTGCCAAGAAGTGGAAGATTCACATAGTGAAATCGGACTGGTTGTATGACTCCATTGAGAGGGGTTACTGCCTGGAGGAGAGAGATTTCTGCCTGACTCATGACAAGGAGGATGAAAAGACTGAAGTCAAAACATCGACCCCTGAGAAAGAAAACGGAAGTAGAGGTAGCATTTGTCAGTGTAGATTTTATTTTAGGTTTAGTAGATTTCTTTTCTAATAAACATACACTATTTTGTTTTCAGCCTTGGTTATTTTAATTGTAAGCATCAAAATACATTTAAGTGTTGGTTTTTTGGGAAAAGTGGCACAAAATTTGAAAACTGAAGTTTTATTAAGCTTCCCTTGCTAGTTTTTGACTTTAATTATTCCCCAATAATTATGAGGAATACTGATGTCAAATTGAAATATACCACTATTAAGGAAAAAATTATGCTCATTGAACAAAAATAAGATGAACACCTATGGTGATTTGTGTGTTTCAGTAGATAGGATGTCAACATTAGCTGATATCAGCTGTATATCAAATGTGTCAGCAATACAGACAACACATCTCAACGAGACGTCAGCCACCACACAGAACAGGAAGTCAACAGATGAGTTTGAGACAACAGTAGAGTCTATTGATCTCACCAAGTCAACATCAGATCTCTTCCTGGATGGCTGTAAGGTACAGACTCAGTGATGACCTCAGTGGAATAATGGGAGATTTATTGAAAATTGAAGTGGAAAGATAAAAAAAGATTCATGACTCTTGACAGTGAAGATAATTTAAAAAATTATATTTTCAAGAACTTAAAGGAATTAATTTGTCGTTGCAATTTCTTTTAGATTTATCTAAGTGGATTTAGAGGAGTTGCCTTAGAGAAACTGAGAAAAGTAATAAATGCTGGTGGAGCAACAAGGTAGGATACTTAAAGTTCATATGAATGTGAATTATCAATTACACTATGTATGCACTATTCACGTACATATACATGTATTCCACTACGTACATATCTGAGACTGAGCTGTACAATCTGACATTTGTAGGTTAAACACCCTGAGTGAGAACCTCACTCATGTTGTGGTTGGAGAAAGGATTGAAAAAGACCTTGAGACACTGAAAACAGCAACCTTCAGGTATGTGATATATCTCCAAAAACACCATCTGAATTATGACATTCAAGGGTGTCCTAATATGAATTCTGTGTACAGCACTGATAATTCATGTATAAATTTTATGTTTTATTTCTCTTTTTAAAAAAAAAAAATAGACCCAGGTTTCTATTTTTTTCTGTGAAAAATTTTCATAATAATTTATACCACTGACGTATTAAATTTATTTTACATGTCCTTATATTGTTTTATAGGATAGTGTACTTTATTTTTAGACCCCATGTTGTGACCCCAGTATGGATGGCAGAATGTTTTAGACAGGGCTACACTGTTAATGAAGATCCATATAGACTCCCAGAGTTCCCTCCCTTAGACCCTCAGTCACCTCATCTCAAAGGGTAGATTATTCCTCTTATGATGACAAAAGTAGTTTAGAGAGATGTTTTAATGTGCATGTAGATGAAAAAAAAGAGTGTTATTTAAGGATTTTTTAGTGTAGCTGCTTTTCAGAACAAATTCTGTATTAGCATTTGTATTCTCCGGAGTTGAAAATTATAAGTATGAATAATATGTGCATATGTGTATTTAATTGTTGAATAACACATTTATAGAATTATATGAATTCTGAATTAAATTGTATTTTGTGAAGGAAAAAAAAGTTATCAGAGGTGAAAAACAAGGATATAAAAGAGGTCAAGCATGTAGAGAATGCAGGGGCCCCAGAAGGGGATGATGAATTCTCAGACATCATGAGCCAGTATCTCTTGCAGGCAGATCAAGGTGTGTTCATATTAGCTAAGTCTCAAATCATTAGGGAAAAAACCATATTTAATCTGATGGTATGTGAATGTTTATTCAGTCCAGCACTCTATAGACATGATTTGACTGAGAGACATGTATCTGATATGTTTTTGTTTGACAGGTCCTGCGCCATCAGGAGAGAGAACTGTGATAGACAAAGCAGACGTACCTACTGTAGGAGAGGACATGACACAGAACCCTGAGGCTGAAGATGAAGGTTTGAGTTTCTTATAAGTGTAGAAAAGGAGATATTAACTTTTACTAATGAGAGATGTTTCTGTGTATTTACATGTACTAGAACTCTCTTTTTTTTATGAAATAAAATAAAACTGTTTCCTTCTCTTAGAAATGCAGGAGGAAGGGCCTGTTTTTAACAAGAAAGTTTTTATGTTCTTCGGATTTGAAGAGGAGTATGAGAAAGACATAGGAGAACACATCATAGAGAAGGGAGGTAAGAAACTGAAAAATCTTCTTCAAATGTTCTAATTTTTTAATTCACTCCCCAAGTTTAGAAAGTTTTTTCATTGTACATGTTAATTGTGATCAGTACCACCCATTAAATTTTGCTGTTCTCTTTCTACCTTGGTATATTGGATTAGGAATCATATCCAAGCCCACTAGTCGTGTTATACCAGATTATGGAGTGGTGCCTATCGATGGATTTCCTGTAGATAGGACTGTGAATGAAATTGTAACAAATGCTTGGGTGGTAAGACAGCTGATTTATTATATCAAAAAATTTTATTTCTGCTTAGACTAAGAATTTCTTTTAATTTGCATTTAGAAATGAAATTTAAAAATGATTGATATCAATGCTGTAAACTGAGTTGGAAATTGATTTTAGCTTCATTTTTATTTTTTTTTTCTCTATATACATGTACTTGTACTACCAAATAATTTCAGAGTAATCTTGTTATTTTTTTAAACACCAAGTAGCTATGCTATACTGTACTAACCTACTTACATTACTAAATATGTCATTATAATTTACTCTATGTTGATAATAAAAAGATATTTGATGTTTCATTTGTGATCATTTTTGATTTATCATTCCAGCAAATATGTTGGGAACAAGACCAGCTATTGCCTGTGACCAGTAATGTGTTGTTTTCTCCTATGGACATTAAGATGGATGACGCCCCTCTTTCAGGCTGTGTTCTCTCTGTCAGGTAAATGACCGCTTAGGTCCTGGACACCTTCTATAGTTAATGAGTCAAAATCTTGTATTTTGATAAGCTTAATGATTTTGTCCCCTTTATGGTGTTATTGAATTAAAATTTTACATTTTCAGTGGGGTTTTTTTCTCTCTTATGTAAGGTGAAAAAAAAAATTAATAACTTGGTTCTCAGGCCAGTTTTCTAAAAAATAAATGCAGGAGGGATGCTTTTTCTTTTCCTTTTTATCTCAAAAAAACAGACGCAGGATTTTTGAATTTTTTTTAATAATTTTAAACCTAGCAACTTTTAATCAACAGGCATCAATATTGAGTGTAGAATTCAAGATAATTTATTTTCTGCTTCTTTCTCTTTTTCTCTTGCATCTTCTACATTCCGATGATACATGTAATGAAACAATGGCATCCTAAACACCAGACATGTGTTAAAATTACAGAACCCAACACTTTTAATGATGCATCTGGTCAATTGC
Organism: Saccostrea echinata; assembly: GCF_033153115.1. Classification (NCBI taxonomy): domain Eukaryota; kingdom Metazoa; phylum Mollusca; class Bivalvia; order Ostreida; family Ostreidae; genus Saccostrea; species Saccostrea echinata. The sequence goes on from NW_026889750.1 coordinate 31,944,972, forward strand.
TTACATAACACAACTAATCTAAGAGTGTTTCAGCACTGTAAATAGTGCTTATGATTTTATTAAACATTGTCAAATTTATCAGTCTTTGGTTTACCCACACTAAATGTTCCAAGGTTAAGGGAGCCGTCTTTGATAGGATATTAATCGAGTTCTAGTGTGGAAAAACCTTCAGAAACCCCCACTTTGTATCATGGAAGTGTTACAGTTATTCTCTTGTGAATTTGCACTGAAATCAATGCCATCATGACTAAACTTAATCTTGACGCCTTATCCTGTTAACTCGACAACCATATTTGCAATTTTTAACTAGGCCAATAGTCTGGATCATCTTGATGTTTGTCAAACATTTTACTGATTTCTAAAATGCAGTCAAAATGCGGTCATGAATTCCCGATTTTTAGCTCACCTGAGCCGGAGGCTCAAGTGAGCTTTTCTGATCACTTTTTGTACAGCGTCCGTCTGTCTGTCTGTCCGTCTGTCTGTCTGTAAACTTTTAACATTTTCGACTTCTTCTCAAGAACCACTGGGCCAATTTCAACCAAACTTGCCACAAAGTATCCTTGGGTGAAGGGGATTCAAATTTGTTAAAATGAAGGGCCACGCCCTTTTTCAAGGGGAGATAATAAAGAATTAGTTAAAAATTAATAGCATCTTTTAAAAATCTTCTTCTCAAGAACCACAGGGCCAGGAAAGATGAAACTCAGGTGGAAGCATCCTCAGGTAGTGTAGATTCAAGTTTGTTCAAATCATGACCCCCGGGGGTAGGGCGGGGCCACAATGGAGGATCAAAGTTTTACATAGAAATATATAGGAAAAACCTTAAAAAATCTTCTTCTCAAGAACAGCAAAGCCATAATGAGTCATATTAATATAGAAGCATCCTCAGGTAGTGTAGATTCAAGTTTGTTCAAATCATGACCCCCGGGGGTAGGGTGGGGCCACAATGGAGGATCAAAGTCTTAAATAGAAATATATAGGATAATATCTTGGAAGCATCCTCAGGTAGTGTAGATTCAAATTTGTTCAAATGATGACCCCTGGGATAGGGAGGAGCCACAATGGGGGATCAAATTTTTACAAAGAAATATATGGGAAATTTTTTTCTTCTCAGGTACAAGAAAGCCATTTGTTATATTGACATGGAAGCATCATCAGGTAGTTTAAAATTCAAGCCCCCCCCCCCCCCCCCCCCCCCCCCCCCGGTGGTAATCTTTTCAATACTGAACTGATTTGTGCTTTTGCCTAGCCAATGTGCTCAGGTGAGCGATGTGGCCCATGGGCCTCTTGTTTTTTTTGGCACCGCACGAGCGCATGAGAGAAATTTTATTTTCTTCGTTTGAGGATAAAAATGGGTAATGCGCATTGTTGAATGAGATGCGGGCAGGCCTGAGATACAAGTTATTAATTTTCCTAGGCCTAACTGGTACTGATAAATGGAATCATTTCAATGCCAAAAAACATTGATTTTTCCCAATTTTGAGACTAAAAATTCCCTATTGAAACTAAAAATTTTTACTTCTTTGTAAATCAACAGTAGAGATCAGTTGTAATAGCGAGACTTGTTGTAGACACCCTAGTGTCTGTCATCATGGACAACATGAAATCTTGAAAATATGAGGACAAGAGATATTGATATGTAAAACAATGAAACCTTATTGTTAATTCTTTAAAATGTGGATTAATAGTGAAGAGTTTAGAATTTTGTAATAAAAACATCATTTGTTGCTATAGAAAATTCCCAATTTCTTCTATTTTGACACTATTGTTTCCAATTGAATCGGTTTCAGAACCATTCTCATTGGGTAAAAAAAATCGCTGTTTTTATGATTTGAATGTGTTAACCCATTTGTAGTGGTTTTGCTGGGACAGAGAGAGATTGTCTGATGCATATCTCTGAACTCCTTGGTGCTGAGTAAGTACAGAATTTATTATAATGAATGTTGTTTTTGTACTGATTTTGAAGTACCGTATATACTCGCCTATAAGTCGGTTTTTTGGGAGTTAACTTTTGGTCCATAACTCTATGTCCGACTTATAGGCGAGTCACCAAAAGCTTGGTATTTTTCTAGACAACGAAATGTAGTATTTTTAACATAACTTCGACGATCATCGTTGAAAAATGTCTGGACGTATTATATTATTTATGTATTCTAAGATTATATATAAAGTACAAGTATTTACATGTTTTAATGATTTTATTTTGATCTTAAGTGTATATTATTTATTTGATTAATTATAAAAAAAAAAAATATTTCTTTAATCAACTTGTGACTCACTGTAAATCTATCGTTTGTCGGTAAAATTGAATTGCAAACCCGATATACCAGTAATACATTCAGCATTAATGTATAATTATATGTACCGTCTGCAATGTTTTTGACGACAGAAATAATATTCTTAAAAAATAATTCAGAATATTATTCTGGGGCTATTAAAACTCGATTGTTTATGAATGAATATTCCCATGTGTAGTACACGATTTTCTCGGGCGCGTGCCACTAAATAAACACGGTGTCAGGTAAGGGATACAGGTAATTAAGAGACAGTAATTGCTAATAAAAGATCAAACATAGCGTTATTATAAACAATAGATATGGCTTGGACATTGAGCACCTCCTAACTAAATATCATCAAAATGTTACTAGCCTCGTTACATAGTTCTTCACCATGCCAAAGAGACCGAGATCCGCCTATGATCGAGATCGGTGTATAAAATATACAAGACAAGGAATTTAAAGCTTAAGCAAAACAGTATAAAAAAGAAAACTAAAATGGTAGTGGTTTGGTTTGTGGAAAAATAAAAATATTAATTACCGATGTCATATCCTAACATATTATTTGAACACAGGTAAATACATTAGAGTATTGATATGAAATTTATAAGAGAAGACAAAAGAGAGATAAAATATCGGCGTAATTTCTCAAAATATTATTTGAAACACATGTTAAAACATTAGAGCATTGATTTGAAATTGTCCACCAATCCTGACAAAAAGTTGTACCGACTTATAGGCCGGTCAATGGCAAATACCTCCCAAATAACCTCAAAAAGCACAACTGACTTATAGGCGGACCGACTTATAGGCGAGTATATACAGTAAACATTTGTTCTATATCATTTTGAAAAGAACATGATTCTCATTAAATGTGAAAGCAGAAAACTTATATAAAACCTACAAATTACATATACATGTAGTTCTTTTCACATGAGTCAATGTGCCTACTTTTTATAGATTTCAAGAATACTTTGTTCGTAAAGCCAACAAAGATTTAAAAGCCAGCACTCACCTGGTTGTAAAGGAAGCAGAAGGTTCCAAATATCAGGCAGCCAAAAAATGGAATATTCCAGCCATCTCCAAGAGGTGAGCTTACTATATGTATATGTACAGTATACATGTACATGTATATCTGAAGCAGAAATAACATATATATCATTTTAATAACAATATTTTGTCTAGTGCATACCAGTGCAATACTCTGAAATCACATATTTGTGTGGGGTCAAATTTTGGAGGTTTGAAGACAAAAATAATGGTTTGGGAAGATTTTATTTTGTGCTTAGGGGAAGTGTCAAGTAGTTAAGTTTATGAAATTTTACATTTGGTGATGGACATGAATTTATGGGTCTCTTCATACCTCAAAAACAACAAAATTTAACCCCAACCCCCACAAAAATAAGTGATTTTACAGGAATATAAATATTGTGATGTGCTTTTAAAAGGTGGCTTTTCAAGTGTGCCAAATCTGGAAAAAGAGAACCAGAGGAAAATTTCTTGATAGAAAATGAGCCAACAGAATCTCAGGATCTCACCACAAGTGTTCAGACATCCATCACTAATGCTCAAGACAGCAATGCAAACAATAGTCATCAAAAAACTGCCAATGGAACAGCTCAAACAAACAAAGCCGAGAGTATTCATCAAAATCAATCAAGCCTCATGAACCAAAGCACAGCATGTGATAATGTAGAGAATCCACAGGAAATGGAATGTGACAATTCAGTGAATGTGCCTCCTGACCAGGGGCAAATCACTCTAAATACCAGCGTTACAACTGACAATGATGTGGAGATGAATGCAGAGGAGGAAAAATCAAAGGGTGGATCTAAGGAAAAATCAGAGGTGTGGGAATCTGGCATGGAGACAAATCAGGATGATCTGTTGATGTTAGAGATGGATGCACAGGGAGGAAGCAGGAGAGGGTCTTTGAGGAGTGAGGATAGGAGGGGCTCTCTGAGGGGTGGGAGAGACACAGAACTCCCAGAGAGTCAGAAAGAAAACATGGCTGCCATGAAGACACCAAAACTGACCAACCAAAGGGTTAAGGTTTGTATTTATAACAATATAAAATATATGATGGCTCTAACGATACTCATCACATTAAATCAAAAGAATTTCTTTCTATGTTCAGATAGAGACTTGAGACTAAACCAACTAATGAAATAATAAATATTGTCATTGTGCATGATTTGTGAAAATAAGATCTATTTCTTAAACCTTTGTACAGAGATTTTATCGTTAATTTTCAGGAGCTGAAAACAGAGAGGGAAATGCCCCGAAACTCACCCCGACACGAAAGTCTCGATGAGTCCACAGGACCTCTTGATCTAGACAAATCTTTCCACCCACGCTTTGATTTCTCTGTAAGTCTCTTGATCAGCTGTCAGATACGAAGTAGGAGTCATTGTTTGGTGCCTTTGGTACAATTCTTCGAAATACAGCCAAATATGTATCTTTATGTTACATGTGTTACACAGACCTGCCTACCTTTTTGCTTTTGGCATTTTTCTTCTGTTTTTTATCACTAAATTATGCTGTTATGCTATTTAAATCAATTTTGTGCTTTTAAAATGTTTTGCTTAAAATTGTATTTTTTTAAGAATTTTTTTTATGAACGACTATCTTTGAGTTTCAATATACTTATGAGTTATGTGCAGATGAGAAGATCAGTAAAATGCTTTACAAATGTAGGGGGCCTCAAGATTTTATAATGATGTATGCTGTGAATACCACCTAAAGACTCTGAATTATTTGCGTTTATTATCTGATGATAGAATGCTGATGATTTACTATGCATGGAATTTATGCCCTTAAATGATTTGAAAATATTTTTTTTTTACTTCTTTTATACAGACATACAAATTTAGACTTTAATACTGGTATTTAAAGTATATAGAATCACAATACAGCATTGAAATAGAAAAGTTTATAAGGATTACACTTGTGCCTCTGAAATTCCACCAAAATTAGGTTTTTGATTGAACTTCTGCAAAATAAAGGGTAGGCAGGTCTGGTTACGCAGGTATAGTAAAAGAGCTAATTGATGATAACACTAGATACATTGCTGTTTGTAGGATGTGTTGAAGGACTTGGAAACCCCGGAGGGGCAGAAGGGCAAGACACGGAAGTTAGGAAGGAGAAAGTCCAGTGTTGTAAGTACATCTCATATGCTGCTTAAACATGAGAAAAGAGAATAATTACTTTAAAAATTCCACACTAGTCTGTCACCTGTTTGAGTTGTATGTATATTATGTGAATAACAATAACATGGTTTTAATCACTACAGCCCTTTTACGAGTTGTTTGAGGCTGCGGTCCATGGTATGGCCAAATTTACGGAAGAGTACAAAGCGCCAGAACCTACAGATGAAGTGCATGGAACCTGCAGCAGCAGTAATCAGGTTTGTCACATTCTTACTTTCATTACATTTACAAAAATCTTGAAGACAGATGATACAAACAAACATTTTTTTAAAAAATCCAAAAAAAAAAATTACAATTAAATCTGTGATTTAATTAAATGTAAAATGAATAAGTTTAGTTGCACACAGTTTCATTTTTCATTAGAAGTTTCTCAGTAATGTCCTATAAATTGATAAAAAATCATATAGATTTATAAGGGTATAATGACAAAAGGAAGGAATTGGAACACCATAGAAAGTATACAATTTCTTCATATTTTAGAGATTTGAAATATATATATATTTATATGCATCATTTGCAACCAAAACAAGCATTTTGAGAGTATTGCATTAGCAATACTAGTCCCCTACCGGCAAGTGTAATCTGGTTCCCGTTAAAAATTGAAAATGCCGTAATTCCGTCAAAAATCAATGAAACGGAACAAAATCAAAACTTGATCTATAACTCATCGAGGTAAAGTCACATACCAAAAATCAGCTCAATATCTGCAAGCGTTTCGAAAAAAATTGCGGAAAACCCTGAAAAATTGAAAAGGTCCTAATTCCATCAAAAATCATTGAAGCGGAACGAAATGCAAACTTGATCTGTAACTCATCAAGATACACTTATATACCAAAAATTAGCTCAATATCTGCAAGCGTTTAGAAAAAAAGTGTGGAAAACCAAAGTGGACAGACAGACAGAGGGTTAGACGGACGGACGGACAGACTCAGAGGAAACCTATAGTCCCCTCCAGTTTCACCGGTAGGGGACTAATATCTACAAAAACTAAAAGCTCCACGCATCCAGTTTTTTTGTTTGTGTCCTTAAAATACAATTTCTTAGGAAAATTGCTTTACTTGTCAGCATACTGATTCTTGAATTCTTCTTTTCTAAATACTTACGTGTACTAATGAATAAGTAAGAGTGACAATTTTTACCTTAGTATATGACAAGACCCCTGAAGGGAGTGACGATCTATGTCAGTAAGAAACTGAGTGGCCAACAGGCGGAGCTGAACAACATCGTGGAGGATCTGGGTGGCAATTATAAATGGCAATACGATGCCACAAGTACACACTTTATATTCCAGGTAGGGGGCACCTGCTTGTTTTAATTGGAGAGCTTGTATTTCTCTTTGTATTCATGCAAAGTTTATTTCGGACCTTTTGCTACTATAATTTGTAGCATATTAAACTAATGAAAGCTATAGCTTTATATAACTTGAATAATAATAATAAAAGATAACTAACATTGTCTGGACTATAGTGATGCACTAGTAAGATGATACAGATTAATTGAAAGGTGGTTATGGGAAATTAACATTTTTGATATTTGAATCGTTATAGGGAAAGACAAATGACACCACCAAGGAATTCAGAGTGGCCAGAGAACAGAAGAAAATCATTGTTTCTCCCCTCTGGATTCAAATGGTAGGAACATTTTTGATTTAAGCTTATCATATCTTGGATGGCTGTGTGCAAGCATTTTTGCTATAAACTCTTTAGTTCTCTACTTACAGTAAATGCCTCATTTATAATGTAGCAAAATTCATCCTCAGGACTACATTCCTGTAAAAATCATTTGAGGGGTTGAATGCCAAATAATGTTAATGTGGATTGTTAACTCTTATTGGAGAGGAAAGATGATTTATTCATTGCAGAAGGGAGTGGGGGGTCTAGGCCTTTGAATTCATGGTTCAGGTCCTAGGGTAGAGATAAGTTGGTCAAAGATTGAAAATACATTACATCTCTGAAAATCTGCTATACTCATGAGCATTAAGCAGGCAGACTGTTTCCATGCTTATACATTTAATAAATGAATACTAAATGCCCTCTTCCAAAATTGTAAAATACTTGGCCCCATTGACAATGGTATGGGCAGGGCTAAGTTGGTCATACATTGAAAACTCATTACATCTTTGAAATTTTTTTTTCATTACTCATCAGAATCTTTAGGTACATTCATTTGTAAATTTTTGCATAATTATACAAAAATTATGAAATTATTGCCTTCTGAATTGTCTGTCTATAAATCAGCATTGTTTGTTGTAGTGTAAAGAACAGAATGCCAGAGTAGATGAATCTTTGTTTCCACACAATTACAATCCAAATCTTACATTGGTGAGAGATTTTATTACTTAGATGAATTATGCTGTTTAATGTATCAATTTATAAATCATATAGATTATCAGTATGTTTTTTAGCTCACCTGAGCCGAAGGCTCAAGTGAGCTTTTCTGATCACATTTTGTCTGTAGTCCGTCTGTCTGTCCGTCTGTCTGTGTAAACTTTTCACATTTTCGACTTCTTCTCAAGAACCACTGGGCCAATTTCAACCAAACTTGCCACAAAGTATCCTTGGGTAAAGGGGATTCAAGTTTGTTCAAATGAATGGCCACGCCTTCTTCCAAGGGGAGATAATTATGAATTCGTGAAAAATTAATGGCATCATTAAAAAATCTTCTTCTCAAGAACCACTCTGCTTGAAAATATGAAACTTATGTGGAAGCATCCTCAGGTACTGTAGATTCAAGTTTATTCAAATCATGACCCCCGAGGCTCAGGTGGGGCCACAATGGGCGATCAAAGTTTTACATAGGAATATATGGGAAAAATCTTTAAAAATCTTCTTCTCAAGAACAGCAAAGCCATGATTGGTCATATTTACATGGAAATATCCTCAGATAGTGTAGATTCAAGTTTGTTCAAATCATGACCCCCGGGGGTCGGGTGGAACCACAATGGACGATCAAAGTTTTACATAGGAATATATGGCAAAAATCTTTAAAAATCTTCTTTTCAAGAACAGCAAAGCCATGATTGGTCATATTTACATGGAAACATCCTCTGGTATTGTAGATTCAAGTTTGTTCAAATCATGACCCCCGGGGGTCGGGTGGGGCCACAATGGATGATCAAATTTTTACATTGGAATATATAGGAAAAATCTTTAAAAATCTTCTTCTCAAGAACAGCAAAGCCATGATTGGTCATATTTATTTGGTAGCATCCTCAGGTAGTGTAGATTCAAGTTTGTTCAAATCATGACCCCCGGGGGTCGGGTGGGGCCACAATCGGCAATCAAAGTTTTACATAGGAATATATAGGAAAAATCTTTAAAAATCTTCTTCTCAAGGTCAGCAAAGCCATGATTGGTCATATTTATTTGGTAGCATCCTCAGGTAGTGTAGATTCAAGTTTGTTCAAATCATGACCCCCGGGGATAGGATGGGGCCACAATGGGCGATCAAAGTTTTACATAGGAATACATAGTGAAAATCTTTTTAAAAAAACTATTTCTTAAGAACAGCAAAGCCATGATTGGTCATATTTATATGGAAACATTCTTAGATAGTGTAGATTCAAGTTTGTTCAAACATGACCCCTGGGGGTAGGGTGGGGTCACAATGGGTGATCAAAGTTTTACATAGGAATATATAGGAAAAATCTTTAAAAATCTCCTACTCAAGAACAGCAAAACCATGATTGGTCATATTTAAATGGAAGCATCCTCAGGTAATGTAGATTCAAATTTGTTCAATTCATGCCCCCCCCTCCCCCCCAATCACTTTATATTCAAACTTTTCAACCTTTCAAGACTGAACTGATTTCTGCTTTTTCCTAGCCATAGTGCTCAGGTGAGTGATGTGGCCCCTGGGCCTCTTGTTTTTTAAGGCGATGGTGAAGAAAGCCACCCCAGGAAGAGGTTCTCCGGTGAAGTCTAACAGAAGCACTCCTCAAAGGGCAACACTAAGGTCAACTCGGACAAGTAAACAATCCGAGAGCTCGGATATTGATGATGTGCCAAAACCTTGCAGTCCAACAACGGTGACTAAAATTTCTGAATCTGGACAGAACAAGAGGAGTGGAGCAACTTTTCCTGAGTCTGACAATAAACGACAGAGAATATCAACAGACAGTGAAACTGAGTCTACAGAGAAGAAAGTGGCTGAAGAGGTTGGATTTTTCTTATTTTTTCAGTTGATTTATGAAGAGGAAATGTCAATCACCTCTACGTATATAATCATCTAACACATACTGTAAACCAACTTTATTCGTGTGCGAGAAATTTCTGCAAGTTTTGCGACCTACTTAAACTTGTGAATATTAATCGCATCAAACCATTTGTTTTGCTTTGTATTTGTAGAAAATGTTTCCTCAATCGTGAAAATTAATTGCCGTGGATTGATTTCAAACTGACAAATTGTGAACAGTAGTTGGTTTACAGAAATAACTTGGAAACAAACTTGAATCAAAGTTAAAATAACACTAGCGTTTCATCAGTAAATAATTTTAAAGTTTGGATTACTTTCATTAAATCAGTAGAGGAATATACAGTTATTTGTATCATGTCCTCTACAGGAGCCAGAGGTGGTGGAGATGGCAGGTACCCTGGATTACAGAGAAGAACTGGCCAAACAACTAAAGGAGGACATGGCTGTCCAAAAGTAAAGCTTAGCTAACCCAGAATCGGTCTAAGTGTTCTTTTTTGAAGATTGATTTTAGTCATAAGTTCTAGTTTATCTACCAAATGGGATTGCTTAGAGTGTTAAGGGCTATTCCAGTAAAAATGATGTGAGGGGGATGGAACACCACTGATTTTTAGACCCCCAACCCCCCACTAAGAGAATTCAGTTTAAGAAAGTAAATCATCCAGAAATAATAATAATAATAATAAAAAAACACCACCACCCCCCTTCCCAGAAAAAAAATTAAAATGGCATCCCCCCCACCCCCTTAAACATTTTTTTTAAGGAAGAGCCCCAATTTTTAGTTTGCACTAGTAAATTTTTATTGATATAAATTGAATCTAATAAGTTTTACATTTATTGTTATAAGTGAAAAACATGTGTATATGATAAATGTATATAATTTTTTTTTTTTAGAAAAAGAAGAAAAAGTAGGAAACTCAATTGTAAGTAAATGCATTGTTGCTTCTAGGAAATGTAAACTTAAAAACTATTTATGGATTACATATATGGCAAATGGTACAGAAAACTCCAACTTCTTTAAGTCAAAGAAATGCATGGTTTAAATGAAGGTGATTTACATGTGTTTCAAGATATTATAGTATTATATAGTGACGGAATGAGATTGTTTGCAGCCAGTGGTCAAATGAACATGTCTGGGGAAGGCTCAAGTAATGACAGTGGGATGCAGCGCCCAGGGTCAAGGGCTAATCGCTGGAGTATGAATGAGGACCAAAAGACAGAGGCTACAGTAAAGGAGGGTTCCCTCCCTGAGTCCTCCCAGACTGTCCATGTGATGTGGGATGACCCCACAGGGAGACTAGAACAGGAGCGACTAGCCCACAAACTACAGAGGGCATGCAGTCCCACCCAGGACCTCAACAACTTACAGGAGATGATGGACGCCCAGTTCTCAGATGTTGAGGAGGAGGAGGACCCAGTACCTCAACTTCCCGAGGTAAGGTTTTCTTGTATGAATTATGTATTACAAAAATACAGCAGATTCATCCAGTTATACCAATATTAAATCATGATTTTTAAATGCAAATTAATAAAATGATCTATGAATTTTTTTTTTAGTTCAAAATTTTTTTCACATTTTGTTTTGTAGAATGAACCAGACAGAAGATTATCCTCACCCCAGGCACCCCATGTCGGTATGAATTATTAATTTTGTATAATCAATTAAATAAGCAGATTTACAGAGGGTTCTTGTATGTAGGGGTGCAGCGATACACTAACCTCACGATACGATACGTATCACGGTATTCAGTTCACGATACGATACATATCATGATACATAACAAGGTTAAAAAGTCTTTCAAGTTTTTCATCATATTTTTTTTTAAACTTGACAGGGTTATACAAAATATTCATATTTTTTAATAATAATTAAAATAACATTTTGTTAACTTGAATTGGATTGTTAGGTAGATCTTTGAGTTGTGTCAACATTCTAAACCAATGATGAACATTTACAGGGACCACGGGGACCTTTCCTAATAATCTTCCTTTTAAATTGGAATGAAAAAGGAAGACATTCTTTTATTCCTTTTATTTATGTAGAAAACCAGTTGTCATATTTCTCGTGTTAATACGTTTCAGTCAACAAGACAGCGAATTTTCATCGAAATACACACGTGATGGAATATCGTGTATTACCAAAGAATACGTTGAGATCTAAAGGGTTTATCATTTGTCTTAACATCTATAACTCATAATCACATTAAGTCCCTCTCCGTGTTAAATCTGAGGTCTGTAAGATGCTGGAGATGAGTTTAACTGCCGTAAATGCGTTATCGGCGACCTCACGTTTTGCGCAGAAGCCATTTTGAAATAGTAAAGAAGGAAATAGAACGGACAAAGTGGATAATTTTGGACCGATTGAACCAAACCGTGATATCAATTTAGCGTGTCGTGAATTGAACCCTGGAAAAATATACCGCGATATACCGTCAAACGGTTTATCGTTGCACCCTTACTTGTATGTCACCTATAGTGTATCCAAGGGCAAACATCTATAATGAATTTCACAGAGGCAAATTATTGTAGGCACTGCTATATAAAATTAAACATTAACAAGCAGTGTATGAGGAATAAAATAAAACTGCAACAATTAATAGAGTAGGTTCAAACTTTGCTTCAAATATTATAAAATGTACGGTACACAAAATGAATAATTTACAGTGCAGATAACTTTTGTGACTTAAAAAAACTTATTGTATTTGTAAGAGAGGATAACATTCAGTGACCAAAACCTGAAATACATGTTTTGTGTAAGAACAAAATATTACAACTTAATCTCACTATTGTGATAAATGCACAGTTGTACTTCTGGTGTGTTATTAGAATCCATAGTATAGATGATCAGAGTGAATATCTTTTGGGAGTCGGGTTTTCTTTTATGCAGCTTTCCATAAACAATCTGAGCAGACAGTCCCCTCCCCTCAGCCTGTGAATTTAGAGGAGGAGAAGGGAGGAGAGGAGACAAAATCGACCCCACCCATCTTCATTTTGTCAGGCTTGTCTAAAGAGGTATGTTTCTATTTGTTCACTACTTTTGAAAAAAGTGCAGGTTGACATGTTGCAATTTTTTTTGGAATATTAAAACTTCAGTGTGTTTATATTGCATTTTCACTTCTTGAAGGAAAGAGATGATTATGGAGTTTTAGTAGAGAGCCTTGGTGGCAAAATGTTGGATGGACAAAATTTTGACCCATCCTGTACCCATTTGGTTACTGGTGAGTAACAAAAAGTACAATGTATTTCAAAATTGTTACTTGTGTGCATGATTTTTTTTTGTTTTGATTTCTTGAGAAATTTAAAATGCATAAAGATTTAAATACATTTATAAATTATTTTAAAAACTAGTTTTCATGTAAGAAATGAGTGACATTTCTGAATTTTGCAGGTGTTCCGGCAAGAAATGAGAAATTCCTAGCCTGTGTTGCCTCTGGAAAGTGGGTTTTACACAAGTCCTACTTTGAGGCTTGTAGACAAGAGGGCAAGTTTGTACAGGTGGGACATCATCTAATTGTAATATACAAAATGTATTGGAGAAAAAGAAACCACAGTTGAACTTTGTTATCTCAAACACTGATCTCATGTACATGTATACCAGAGATAAGTTGGAAGTGATTTAGTAGTCCCAACCACTTTTTATCTTTTTTTTTTAAAACCTTTTTATCTCAAATCTTCACAGATATCTCGAAGTTTAATCTCAGTCCCGTCAAGTTTGAGATGATGAGGTTTGACTGTACTTGTTTACTTTTTCCTTGATTAAATAATCTGACATTAACATAAGTCAAATTCATAAACCTCTTTTTCATCAGTGTTGTAAATGTATATGTATATAGTATAACATATGGTGTAGCTGGAGTTTTTACATTCACCTCTGTTTTCTGTTGACAGGAGGATTTCTATGAATGGGGTGGAGATGGAACAGCCAGCTTGCTTGGAAAGATGAATCCAGCAGTTAGAAAGCTCTGTGAAGCTGCCCATCGATGGAGGCTAATGATCAATTCCCCCTCACAGGTTACAGTCCTCTGTTTTTACTTCTTTGTTCTCTGTTTTTATACTGTAACTTTAGATAGTGTTTCATCTTACAAAATTAAGAAAAATGAAAGTATCTACACTATTGATGTCAATGAGTATTTGAGTACCGGTACTCTACCACTGTTCTGTAATATGACTATCAACCAAGTATTTTTCAGTTGGTTATCATTAAGTATGAGTTATTTAATAGTAATTCTTAATTCAAGTTCATAAATTGAAAGAATTTTCTGGAGTAGAAATGAGCCATTGTATTTAATTTAATTGTATTAGGTAAAATATGAAGTTAAAGAAAATTGAATTTAAACTAGTATGAGAAAAAATATTGAGTACTTGACTATCACTCAACTAAACCCCTAATTATCCCTTTACACTATACCTGTGAAATTGACATCCCTTTATATCTACGCAGATAGTTTAAGGACAATTTTCTCAATGCTAGTTCTCCTTTATTCACTAGTCTTGTATTGGAGCCTTCAGTGACTGGAAAGTGGTGCTGTGTACCGACCGTAAGAAGGAAGACAACTTCCGTAGACTTCTAGAAGCAGGGGGAGCCACTGTTCTTACCATTAAACCACCCTTTCATAAACCTGTGTCAGCCAGTCATGCATTTTTAGAACTGAACAAAGTGGAAATGTCGGAGGATGATATTTCTACCCTGGTGAGGTCAGGGGTCATATGTATAAAACCCGATTTTATTGCATCTCACCTCACCAACAGTCCACCACCAAATCCAGAAGATTTTTGTCCATCAGAGGTCAGAACGCTCTTAAAGAGGTAACTTATTTTTTGGTCTTTGCTTAGAATGATGAATATTCAGTGTTTTTTAATAGACCATAACTTTCCTTTGGATACATAATGGAAATATTAGTTTGAATAAAAACATTATTAGATTTTATGTAAACTTTTAGAAAAGTTCATGTATTTGATTGAGATCATATGATGAAATGGTAATAGTACTGAACAGATAAAGGCAGGTTTTTATTTTATTTTTCAACAGTCTCTCTGGAAAGAGGAAACTCTCTTCATCAGATGACACTCGTAAAAGACCAAGAAGATGATGAGCGATAATTCATTATTTTTCACAATCATGAAAAGATTATAGAAATGTGACTGTTCTGATATTGAATGTATTTTTAAATCCTGAAAAAAGTGCTGGTGATAGCTACTGTGTAGAAATAGATAGAATAATAAGTAATGAAAAGAATGTCTGAAGCATTTTAAGATGAGCATGCATGAAGATCGATGTCCAGTCAATAGTATCTCCATATCAACAGTTTTGTGTTTGATTTTTTAATGATTTGAATATCTATGAAGAAATTGTGTTCATATATCTGCATAGGAAAGTCTACTATGAATCTATTCTGATGAATAAAATAATGATATTTTATGTGTTCTTAAGATTAAATAAAATAAGAGGAAAATGTTGAAGCTCTTTTTATGCTCTTGCCTTGAAATGTCCAGGGAACATAGTAATACCCCCTTTTCTTCCTTTATTCAGTTCATTCCGTCTTCTGTCAAAGTTAGTTTTCCAGACTTTTTTCACTGTGCATAAAGATAATGAGTGCCTACTACAGATCAATTACCACAATATTACAAAAGTTATATCCTTTATATATCTTACATATACTGAAACGCAAAAGAAACGCAACAAGCAGTAATCTACAAATATTTGAATTTTTTATGCCCCGCCATGAATATGGCCGGGGCATATAGTGTTTGTCATGTCCGTCTTCCGTCCTTCCATCTGTCCTTCCGTCACACTTTGCGTTTAGCTCTGTTCAAAGCTCAGTTTCAAAGAAACTATCCGAGATGTTTTTATCAAACTTCATATGCTGATAGATATTGATGAGAGCTATGCAACTGCATCAACATTTTTTGGCCCTGACCTTTCCTTTGACCTTGACCTCACTTTTCTTAAATTAGTGTTAAGCCCAGTTTTAAAGAAACCATTCATAATATTTTTATCAAACTTCTTATGCTAATACATACTGATGTAACCTTTTCAACTGCATCAACAATTTTTGACCTTGACCTCACTTCTTAAATTTGTGTCAAACTTCATATGCTGATACGTACAAATGTAAGCTATTCAACTGCATCAATATTTTTTCAACTTGACCTTTCCTTTGACCTTGACCTCACTTTTCTCAATTTGTGTTAAAATGTTGCATTACTGATATACCCTCGGCGGGGCATTCATGTCCTATGGACATATTTTTAGTTATGTAATGATTTTCAAAAATGAATACAGTAAGGTAAAACTCGATTTAAAAACATCAGAGATTTGATAAAAATGTTAAATGATTATCTTTTAACTTTAGAAAGTAACACATGACTGTTAAAACAGCCCCCACCCCGGCCATTCAATTATTGCGTGCAAGACTGTCATGCACAAAAGTTGCAGCTTGATTTCTACGATGCAGTAGGTTCATCAATCTCGAGATCTGAGCGAAAGAAATATTGATGATGAGGTCGAATTTTCTCTAGCCAAGCGGATTGTAGTACTGTAACCCTTGGGCTTCCGGTCCAAGGAATGTCATTCATGCTAATTATTGGAGCGTGATGTGGATCATGTTTGCATCTGCAACTCGCCATCATCTTTATTTTGATATTTTCCAGCTGGAGCAATGGAAATGCGTACTTATGTCATTTCCTGAAGGAAGCCTTGGCATCGCTTACGGAAAAGAAAGGAGAATTTATTTTTCGGAACATTGCTGCATTACTTATGATGAACAGATACAAATCATTAAAACCCCATATTATTGCCAAATGTTTTATTAAACATGCAATTTTTGATTTCTGTTAAACGGACTCAAACTTAACTTCCGGTAATGGTATGAAAATCATTCAACAGTTAAATTACCGATATTTACTAAGCTGAAGATGTTCTTACTCTTTAGATACAAAATTATATCCTATATGTAATATCCCCCCCCCAAAAAAAATAGGATTTTGCGTTTCAGTATATATATATATATATATATATATATATATATATATATATATATATATATATATATATATATATATATATTAGGGATGTCAACGAATATTCGAGTACTCGACTATCGTTCGATCATACCGACTATCGAGTAAAACTTCTTTAGTCGGTTATTCGTTAAAAATGTGTTACCTGAGAGTAATTTTAAATTCAAGGTAATAAACTTGGATTCGCCCATTTCATTTATATACAGATCATTGTTCTTGTAAGTAAAACTCAGGGTATGGTTTAACTGTTCAAAGGAAATTATTTGTATGTCGATTTATGTGCGGCAAATATGCCTTAAAAAATCTACAGTTTTTGGAATACTTTAAAGGATTTTAGGATGGAAAAACAATTAAAAGTACTTTTTCAAGGTTATGTGAAACTGAACTTGTATTCTGCAGTGGAACATCAAATATGATGTATCATATGCAGAATCCGTCAAACGTACATATAGTAAACACAATCTTCAACTGAAACTTTTCTTAGGTAAGTTCTCCGCAAAATGCCCAAAAAAGCAGAGCCGGAAAGAAAAATGTTGCTATCACAAACATGATTATCAAGGATTGTCTACCACTTATTGTTGTAAATGGAGAGGACGTTCAAGAATTGTTTGGTTTTGTATATTCAAATTATAAAGTTTCAACCTGCAATTCCATAAGATCTGACGTAATGCAACTATTCATAAAGAATAATTAAACAGCTGTTACAAAATTGTAAAGACATGTAAATTGGGGGACAGTTATGAGCGTAATTAAATGGTGTTTCTTTCTGATATCAATATCATGCAGTCATTTTAAGATTGTATTGATTGTGTGCACAAAATCTCATAACTAAAATTAATCGCAAGCTCTCTCTGTTTTTATGAGGCACGCTTTAATTGTTTACCAGTCACAGGTCTGTCACGACACATAGAAATGGCTTCAGTTAATGGGTACATGTACTATCGTTATGAAAAGAAAGGACAAATGCAAGCGTTTGATATCCTGCATTTAGATAAAATGTGCAGAAAATATTATATTAATTTTGAAATCAAATACATTGGATAAATGTAGATGTACAGTATTTATTGTACACTGTACTACGACTCAGAAATTCGTTGTATAATGGTGATAGCGTAGGTTTAATATTGTACAACTAGTCTATAAAAGACAAATAGTGAAAATGACATGAAAAATTAATTTAAATTTCAACGAATATTCGACTATCGTTCGACTAAAGCCTCCTACTATTCGACTAAGCTGTTCGAATAAAATTGATATCCCTAATATATATATATATATATAGATTTATATCCTTTGAAAATGTCCGTAAAACCTAGCTGTCCTGTCATCTGCCAAATTGGGCATTAAACAACAAGGATCAGTCATTGTTATTCACAGGATAAGAGATGCAACCCAACTCAGAATATCCTATTATATACATGTATACATATACATGTATAGTTTTGAATCTGCATGTACACTTATGAAGAGAATAGTCAGCAAATGAAAATCAAAAAATAAACCAAGGTTCATAATCTACTACATTACTGGCAACCAATTCTTATTTTTGACCTTGTATACATATAAACTTACACAGATACCTATTTGTTGTGAGCCTTGACTTTAATAATTATTGTTCATTTCACGTTTACCCTAATGTTAAAGAAACTGTTTGATTGATTGATTGTATGTTGTTTTACGTCCCGTTCGAGGATTTTTCACTCATATAGAGACGTTACCGTATACCTGCGAAGGGCTTCAAAATTTAGATCTTTACTCGGCACTCAGGGCCATTGAGCAGTGAGAGTTCTTTATCGTACCAATGCCTACCGTGACACGGGGCCTCGGTTTTTTAGGTCTCATCCGAAGGAGCCGCAACTTTCACTTCAAAGTGCCGAGCGCTTGGCGAAGGAACAGTTGCTACCTATTTTTTTATTGACTTAGGTCAGTCGCGGCCGTGCTTCGAACACACGACCTTCCGATCACGGAGCGAGCGCTCTACCGACGGAGCTACCGTGACGGCAGAAACTGTTTGAGATACTTTCATTAAATTTCATTTAAAAATGCAGATTTGCAAGAGTTGTTCAACTGTGCCAGTATTTTCTTTGACCTTCCATCTGACCTTGACTTTCCCCCTCATTACTTCAAACAACTTCATACAAAGATAAATCTCTGTAATATCATTTCAACCTACCGGTAACCTACAAAGTTAATAGAAAGAGAAATTCAATGATACCCACTTTCTCCCCCATCGAGGTTGAACTCTCGACCTGCGAAACCTGTCTCCTAGCAGTGTTGGAACAGCTTGGTAGACCAATTGACCATCTACGTTCACTATATATATATATATATATATATATATATATATATATATATATATATATATATATATATATATATATATATATATATATATATATATATATATATTAAGATAGAGAAAATGAATCAACGCTACGTACATGCTACAAAAACATCTGACCTGAAAGTGTTTAATATGAATGAATTAAGTTTATTATTTCTTTCATCATAATTTTTAGCTCCACTGGTCAGAGACCAGAAGAGCTTATGCGATAGTAAGGTGTCCGTCTGTCTGTAAACAATTTTTCAAAAACGCTACTTCTCTACAGTTTTGGTCCGATTTCAATATAACTTGTCACACAAGTAGACTACAGTAAGATACATAATTTTATATATCGGTTTCTGATTTCGATGAACGGTGTTGCAATGGTTGCTAAAAATAGAAATTTCTGTGAAATACTTTCAAAATGCTACTCCTCCTTCTACAGTTTTGGTCTGATTTTCATATAGCATGGTTTACAAGTAGACTACACTGATACATAATTGTCTTTATCATTTTTTTTATTCTGGTGAATGATGTTGCCATCTTAACTAAAATCGAACTTTTTCTGTAAAATTCTTTAAAAAAGGCTACTCCTCCTACAGTTTTAGTCTGATTGCAACCTTGTCACAAAAAGAGACTAAATTATGGTTCATTATTTTATTTATGGCTGTTGCAAAGTTTCAAGTCCATGTGCTACTTTTCTCTTCCTTTGTTATAAGTATAAACCAGTAGAGCTACAGTCTCGACAGAGACTTCTGGTTTTATTAGCTCAGACAAAAAAACAAGATACATATTCATCTTGCAAAGCAAAGTATTTGGCGGGAAATATTAGCTTTAAGGTAAAATAACACAACTTTTTATGCCCCCGTATCGAAGATTCGGGGGGTATATAGTTTTTGCCCTGTCCATCCGTCTGTTTGTCCGCAAAAACTTTAACCTTGCCCATAACTTTTGATTGGTTGGAGCTATGGTTTTCATATTTCACATGTGACAAGACCTTTCTTTGAGTACCACCATATTTGACCTTGACCTTGGAGTTTGACCCAGTTTTGCAAAATTTTACCAAACTTTAACCTTGGCCATAACTTTTGAGCAATTGATGCTAGGGCTTTCATACTTCACATGTGTAATCTTTGTGACAAGACCTTCCTTTGGAACCAACAACTTTGACCTTTTGACCTTGACCTAGGAGGTTGACCTACTTTTGAATAACTTTAACCTTGGCCATAACTTTTAAACGGTTGGTGATAGGGCTTTCATACTTCACATGTATAATCCTTGTGACAAGACCTTCCTTTGGATACCAACAACTTTGACCCTTTGACTTTGACCTTGGACTTTGACCTACTTTTGGAAAACTTTAACCTTGGCCATAACTTTTGAACAGTTTGTGCTAGGGCTTTCATATTTCACATGTGTAATCCTTGTGACAAGACCTTCCTTTGGATACCAACAACTTTGACCCTTTGACCTTGGAATCTGATCTACTTTTGGAAAACTTTAACCTTGCCATAACTTTTGAACAATTGGTGCTAGGGCTTTCATATTTCATATGTGTAATCCTTGTGAAAAGGCATTCCTTTGGATACCAACAACTTTGACCCTTTGACTTTGACCTTGGAGTTTGACCTACTTTTGGAAACTTTAACCTTGGCTATAACTTTTGAATGGTTGGTGCAAGGGCTTTCATACTTCAGATATGTAATCCTTGTGAGAAGACTTTTTTTTTTGGATACCAACAACTTTGACCCTTTGACTTTGACCTTGGAGTTTGACCTACTTTTGGAAAACTTTAACCTTGGTCATAACTTTTGAACGATTGGTGCCTCTGCTTTCATATTTCACCTGTGTATTTCTTGGGAGAAGGCCTTTCCTTTGGCACCATTAAAAATGACCATTTGACCTTGATGTTTGACTTACTTTTGAAAAACTTTAACCTTTTCCATATTTTTTCAATGGTTACTTCTAGGGCTTTCATATAGGTATATTCCTCGGGACAAGACCTTACTTTGGGTACCAACATATTTGATTTGCATTTGAGAAAGTTTAACCTTTGCTATAAGTTGCCATACGGGGGCATCAGTGTTTCACAAACACATCTTGTCCTTGTTTTTTCAGAAATCAGCAATATTTCTCATAGATTTATATTCAAATACGTAACCTGAATAAGGTTTGCGGTGTCAACTAGGATAATTTTGTAAGATTTTGTCACAATGTAAAAACTATGTGCAGAATTTTGTATAGAATTATATAGAAACCAAAACAAAGTCACCTATTTTAGCACCAAAGAACACTTACGATTTCTTTATGTTTTAGAGATTCATTATTCATGTCATTTCTATTCAAAATCAGTCAAAAAATATATATCAATCCATTTGGATTTCACCTGCATCAATTTTTGTTTGTGTTATGTATCCTTAAGGACAGACGATACAAACTTTATCAAAAATTTTGAAAATAACAACTTTAGTCATGTTTATATAAGTAAAAAGAATAAGTTTAACCGAATAGATTTTAATTTTTCATTCACATCTTAACAATAATGGGATTTTAAGTAATAAAAACTTGAATAGAATAAGAATGGTTGCAGACAAGTAGAATTTTAAACACCGTAGAAAGTTTACAAATTCTTAATAATTTAGAAATTTATTATTCGCATCATTTACAACCAAAATAGGACCAAAAATATATACCAATCCAGGTATCTTTTTTCTTCTGTTTGTATCATTTGTCCTTCATTAAAGTTTAAATCTGAGCCACACTTCAATCTGCATATACTTTATTTATTTCCAGACAAACAAACAGACATGTTTATAACAGAATTCATCGAGGAGAAACACGAAATGTCCTTGTCTAGTAAAATAAATAACCTTGAATTTTTAAAAGAGAATATTGTAAACATCAAAACCGCAAATTTTGTCACGTTAAATACCGGTAGTTTTTTTCTCTTTTCTCGTTTACTCACAGAGAGACTGTTTTGTGATAATTCTACTTGTGATTTCCTAGGTTGGGGTAAACAACCCTCCTTTGGATCAAATAACTTTAAAACGTGTATTTTTAATGCCACTACCATGTAATGGAGCACGTATTATTATGTGTTATTTACAGGTTTAACATTGAAATTTGTAAACAGGAAGTTTATGCATAAACATATAAAAGGGGTTTTTTTAAGTAATCATTATATAATGGAACATACTATGTATGCTGCATCATCATGTAAATTTCAACAGCTGGACATTTATTTCGTACATGCAAAGCATTATTTGTAGAAGTTGTCGTGTCCAACTGACATTTTATTTATCCTTGCGAAACTTCAAAGTGAAATAAGTTGAAGAATATTTCGAGACATTTTTAGGAGATGTTTGAAACCATGAAGTATACTGCGTCTCTGCTTGTAATTTTGCTATATATATCTGACGTATACACCCAGAATGACAGCATGGCGGTACCCTCCACCACTGCCGCTAACCAAGCTTGCAGCATAGTCATACAAGGCAAGAAAACCAAAGAGGACTTTGACAGTCTGTTCAACAAAGACACCAAAAAGATGGTGAAAATCCAATTCAATTTTCAAAACGACACACAAGGACCATTGACAGGATTAGCAGAAACAAACATTTTTTTACCCTTAACGTGGATAAAAACCAAAGTACTAGAAGCCAGTCAATTACTAATGCTGAAAGAGGAACTCGTTTCTTTTAAATACTCGACACTACGTTATGGTGTTGAAAATTTTGCTGTGAGTATTGCAGAAGATCCCGAAAACTGCTTTGCCACAAACAATCTAAATGCAACTCATCTAGAATCCAAACTGAGGGACCTCGTTCTGAGCAGTTTTGATCCAGATAATACGGGAGCGAGTCCCGAGGGTCACCAAGTATGTAATCAACACATTAAGGATAATGGTCAAGGGGTAGCGGAGTTCTATTACTTTTGTTGTAATAGAGACGAGGATGGTAATATCGTTTGCTCAGAACTGAAAGAAGATTTTGGACTCCTCGTATTTTTCCGCATACTTGTGATTGTTAGCATTGTGGCGTTGTTATATAGTCCCCTTTTAGTGCCGGAACATTGGTATCGTAAGAAATACATAAACTTGAAATTTACTCACACACTTAATGACACGGCTAAGGTCAAGATCTTAAAGACAGCAGATAGCACACATATTCAAAAATCTAAGAATACGATAAGATATAAGGATCTTCTATCCAATCCTCATATGCATTTATTCAAAGACGTAGTGACCGATTTGCGGGAGGACCAGGTATATGTGATAACGATGTCCAGACTTTTGTTTAAAATGAAAGCAGATCATTTGGTTACGGCTAAATATGTCCCCATTGAAATATTTAGAACTGTATACAAGGCCATATTTAAATGCAAGGTTCGAGATCGAGATGCAGTGAAGAACTGTTGTTATAGCAATATGTGTTGGCCTTTAAGACCCTGTAAGAGAACTGTAGCGTGGTATAAATGTTTGGAAAATCTCATGTCTCTGCTGCTTCTACCACTTATTGCAATACCCTGGGTAATACGACTTTACTTTTATTATGTCTATGAAGACGTTAACAGAAATCTGCGGGACGAGGCGGCAAAGACGCACAATCTTCGCCCAGATTATCCTGGAAATCTCATGGCTTACCTCACGCCTTCCCATGGAATTTTCCTCTTCTGTTATACTGTGTTCATATTTGACATTTTTCTGTTTCTTATTTTACAGAAGAAAGCGGTGGAACGCTCTTCATATGTTATAAGACGATCTTTCCGAGATATGCGTGGCATAAACCGAACCAAGGCCTTTGCATTTTGTATAAAAATCCTCCTTATCCCAATTAGGAAATGTGGCATTTTCTTTTTGGTGGTTGGCTGGATCTACTTAGTAGTTGCAGTCCCTCTACTGCTGCTGGCTATTGCCCTTTATTCTATGCCTCTGGTTAACATTATTTGTCGATTTCTGTTTCAGTTCTTGGAAAACAAATTCCCGGAAAAGTGTTCTGATCCCGTAATCAAGTCATACGAAGACTTGTATAAGAAGGACTACATAATCCCAAGACCGATATTTGTTGATGATGGGCCACAGAAAGATCCAAGGTCAAATGCGGAGAGACTGGCTAAATGGCTGATTACTCTGTTGCTCGTTATATCCCTTATCGCCTGGACGGTGTTGGCTTTTGAGTTTATTATTGTGTTCATTGAATATCTTTTCTATCAGCTAGTTGGACTGGTATTGAATTGGAGTGTATGGAGTCCCTATGTAGCACTGGCTCTTCTTCTGGTTTTCTATGCTAGGAATTCCTTTAGGAGTGTCACCCAACGATACCAAAAGTTTAGTGAAAAACTTATAGATTATGTTAACTCAAAAGTAAAGGACGAAGACATAAGAGCTTTAATTAAGAAAGACCCAAAGGACCAAAGGAATAACGCTTTCCAACTTAATGATGAATGTGACGAAAAACAGGAATTTGAATTATTTGTCCGAGACTCACAACTGGGATGGAAAATGCCTCGAGTGGTTTTATTCTTAGACATCACCGATATAACTTATATTACTAAGCGCTTTTTCTTTAAAGTTGCCATTATGCTCAATGCTGGATGTCCAGGTAGTCTCACAATCAATCTTTTGTCCGCATTATCGAAGTTCATTGTAAATCTCATATTTCTGCTCTTTGTGCTTCTGATCGTTGGAGTGTTCGGCGAGGAAAAAGAGGTGTCCGGACTTAACCAAGCTCTTTTAGCAACTGTAGCGGGATTCCTGCCATATGTTTTCGAGAGGTATCTTATAAAATATCCTCCAAAATATGATTTGAATACAGGGAGTCCCATTTTCCAAGTAACTTTTGATGAATTCCTCCAGGATTATAAGGAGACCGCTTTTGTTTCTGACATTGAGGCATTAAGTACAGATGAATGCTCGGACAAAACACAAATAGATCTTCTGATAGACACGAGTGAAGGAACAACCGGAAATTATCTTTTAAATGCTGATGTTGTGTAAATATTGCTTTAAGTATAGGGACAATATAAATTCTCCTTCAATCTTAATCATATTTTATAATTAGCGTTAATTTCTTTTATATAGTTTATATATCATCATTCAATACAAACCTCGAGAGACTAATATTAATGGGTGATGCAAAGATCAATAATTTTTTTTTTAAATATTGTTCACGTTTTTTAAAAGTATTTATTTAAAACTTCTGGTCGGCTGAAAGGTACGTCGTGAACGGAATGTTCTGTCTGTAATATTCTCCAGAAATTCGTATAACAGTTCCCAGTCCAACATCATCAGAGGTATTTGGTTTTCCATTAAAAAACAAGATGTGTTTGTGAAACACTGATATGGCAACTTATAGCGAA
Source organism: Saccostrea echinata (assembly GCF_033153115.1). Classification (NCBI taxonomy): domain Eukaryota; kingdom Metazoa; phylum Mollusca; class Bivalvia; order Ostreida; family Ostreidae; genus Saccostrea; species Saccostrea echinata. The sequence continues at coordinate 31,970,345 of NW_026889750.1, forward strand.
TGTTAAACTTTCTCAAATAATGCAAATCAAATACTTTGGTACCAAAGTAAGGTCTTGTCTCGAGGAATATACCTGTGAAATATGAAAGCCCTAGCAGCAGCCATTGAATAGATATGGAAAAGGTTAAAGTTTTTCAAAAGTAAGCCAAAAATCAAGGTCAAAATCAATGGTGCCCAAGGAAAGGCCTTCTCACAAGAAATACACCTGTGAAATATGAAAGCCCTGGTACTCACCTTTCAAAAATTATGGCATAGGTTAAAGTTTTTATTAAAGTGGGTCAAACTCCAAGGTCAAGGTCAAAAATATTTGTACCCAAGGAATACACATGTGAAGTATGAAAGCCCTAGCACTAATCGTTCAAAATTATGTTAAAGTTTTGGTAAAATTTTGCAAAAGTGGGTCAAGCTTTTCTTGTGACAAGATCTCTCCTTGGGTACCAACAATTTTGACTCTAACCTTGTTTGACCCACTTTTCAAAAAAACTTTTACCATAATTTTTAAACAGTTGGTGCAAGGGCTTTCGTATTTCACAGGTGTATTTCTTGTGACACCTTCCCTTGGCAAAATACAAGGAATACACTTGTGAAGTATGAAAGCCCTAGCACCAATCGTTCAAAAATTATGGCCAAGGTTATGCAAAAAGTGGGTCAAACTCCAAGGTCAAGATCAAGGTGTCAAATATGTTGATACCCAGACTAAGGTCTTGTCACAAGGAATGCACATGTGAAATATGAAAGCCATAGCTCCAACCAATCAAAAGTTATGGGCAAAGTTAAAGTTTTTGCGGACAAACAGACAGACAGAAATAAGGACGGACAGGGCAAAAATATATGCCTCCGAATCTTCGGTCACTGGGGCATAAAAAAGACAGAAGAAGAAAAGCATATACAGGTATAGGGCTAAGGCAAAGAAAGAGATCACACACGAAACGGGCATGGAATTTATGTACTGTTTCTGTGGATACAGCTCATGAAGTTAACAAACAGTGTTCTTTCTTGGTTTCTATAACAGCCAAAATCTTGTACAAGTCATATTCTAAACTTGTATAAGTGAGTGGCTCAGAATAGTTTTTTAAACTACTGGGTTTGTTTATAGATTAGACAAAATCAGGAACATAAGCAACTGATACCACGAACACTACCGTTTCAGACTGCAACTTTCAGTGCAAATAAAATGCACAATTCTTTTCATTGCCAATGACCATGGTCATAACTTATAACGAAAAATAAAACAGAATAAAGAACAAGCATTGAAAAGTATGGGCTTTAAAAATGCAGTCACATGGTGCGTGGTCATAAATGAACTTTCATTTTTTTGTGTATATAATGTTTTTTTTTTCATCAATATTGTTTCTTGGCTTCTTTGAGAGCCCAAGACTCGAACAAGTCACATTCTGAACTTATATGGATGAGTGACTCAAAACTTTAGTAATCTACTGGGTCTGTCTATAAAATAAACCACACCAGGGATATTAGCAAATGGTACCACGAACACTACCGTTTCAGACTGTGACTTGAATGCATATTTACAAAAGAAAAATAAGACTATAACGGTATGAACAATAACTAGAGTGTTCTAAGGAACGCATATGTCGCCTGCTTTGTAGCTTCATTAAAGATGTGAATAAATCTAAGAGTGGTTAGCTTTTTATTTACTATTAGCATTGTAGTGCATGCATTTGCCTGCAAAGAGAAAATGGCATCCATGGATAGTATAAGACTGCGATAGAATCTGACAATCAAAGAAAATATGGTTCCCTAACCCTCAAATGAATAATTAAATTGAAATTATTGGAAATAACTATTTATCATTTTATTAATACGTGACTCCAACAATCCTTCAAAAGAGATTTCAGTACGTCTTAACTGCAATTGTCAGTCTACACCATCCATTGTGGAATACCAATCCCAATGTATTTTCATAGTATTTAAATATAAGTTTGTGTGGTAACTGAATATCATACAGTTTCAAAGTAATGTATCATGAGCTCAACGTGTTTCAAACAATCCTCCAAAAGAGATTTCAGTTTGTCTTTACTGCAATTGTCAGTCCACACGATCAACTGTGGAATACCGATCTCAATGTATTTTCATAGTATTTAAATATAAGTTTGTGTGGTAACTGAATATCATACTATTTCAAAGTATAGTATCATGAGCTCATAAACATGTATAAATGCTAATTATCAAAATTTCAAAAGACAAAGGTTAAAATTAACTGTCCGGGGTATTTATTGCAAAGTAGGTCAAAGGTCAAGGTCAAGTGGATTGTAATGCTGGTATTTTTCATATTGTCTTATGACAAACAGTGCACATGCTAAACAGCGTAGACTTACCTCTTAAATGTCAAAAATATGCTGTACATCGGCACTTTGAACTATTTTGTAAAGTAGGTGAAAGGTCAAGGGTCACGAGGTTGGTAACCATGGAAATTTACAAAAGCCATAGTGCCAAGCAATATATGTGCACAATACCTTCAAGATCTACTAAAACCTTGTATTCCACCCCACACCCCATATTCCTTAAGAAACAATGATGGTCTTACTTTTCTTATTCCCCAAACTAGGACCACATCATATATGAATAGTTATTTCCCGCCTACAATTAAACTATGGAATAATTTACCATATCATATTAGAAATTTACCAACTCTATCTTCATTCACTAATGCCATTAAAAAGGCTCATTACAGAACTCCCAATAAGCTTTTTAATCATGGAAATCGTAGTCAAAATATTATTCATTGTCAATTAAGAAATAATGCTAGTAGTTTAAATGCTGATTTACAGAAAGATTATATAATTGAAAGTTCCAAATGTGAAAACTGTGGGTTTTCATACTGAAAATGCATATCATTTTTTCTTAGAGTGTCCATGTTATGTCGAGCAAAGAAATACTCTTTTTAATTGTATATCTAGTATAGACCTGCAACATCCTGTATCTCTATATCTATTGTTATTTGGTGATAGTAATATTCCTTATGCAAAAAATAGGAAATTGTCTGATTGTGTTCATAAATATATTTAACAAACCAAGAGGTTTCATAAATGATGTGAAATTAAGAAATATTTGTTTCTTGTTTAAATCAAATACACATTCATTGTATTTTATATAAATTGCTGTAATTCCCATTTTTCAGTTTTTTTCTCTCATTTTCACATAAACCGGTATTCATTTGGTTTTTTTTCTCCACTGTTATTTATTTATTTATTTTTTATTTTCTCCGAAATTTCATTCAATTTTGTGTTACTTAACTATAACTTATTGGTGATATGAACCTGTATTTATATGTAGTAATATGTATATTTTAATTAACCTTGTACCTGTGGAGAAGGCTTATATAGGCTATGCCTGCTGCCCAATCCAGTTATGTATTTATTACATAATAAAATATGTTCAAAACAGTTCTCCAGATACAGGATGTGACAGATTGATAGACAGACAGACAGACGCCGGGTAAAGTGATCCCTAAGTGCCGCTCTGCTCTGCAGGCGACACAAAAATGACATCACGAGAAAGTAGGTGTGGAACGAATTTACTCTTTTCAGATGTATACAACTTAGGAGACATTAAATCTGTGTTGTTTCTTGGCTTCCTTGTACAAGTCGCATTCTTAACTTTAAAGTGTAAGTGGAGTCAAAACAATTTCTTTAACCTATCGGGTATGTTGATGGAAAAGACATAAACCAGGGAGATTAGTAGCTTGTACCATAAACACTACCGTTTTACACAGCATTTTGTGTGCATATACAAATCAAATTTGTTATCGTTGGCAATGGGTATACTCATAACCAACAACTAGAAATAAAACAGAATATCATGAAAGAAATATTTTCAAAACAATTAAATATAAAAAATAAATTATCCAACTCTATGGGCATAATGATTATACTTTGAAAATATATTAGTACATTACTTACACTTCTTTTTGATTAAGGATGCCACATAATCCACACGATGGAGGGCAAATATACACCCTGGATTTTGGTGTTGTGATTTTTTTTATAATTGAAATTCGTTATTTTTTTTTTAATTCAGACACGACACTATGGAATTCCATATACGACAGCCAACTGCTTACTGCCAACTGCTCACTGCTTACTGCCAACTGCTCACTGCTTACTGCCAACTGCCACACGTATTTGAATAAATTTTCATATTTATATTGATATTTATGTGAATTTTCATAAAACCAGGCGCGGATCCAGGATTTTTTTTACAGGAGGGGTCCACCCCAGTAAAAAAAAATCCAACACAGAAATTTCTTGACCAAAAAAAAAAAAAAAAAAAAAAAAAAACAAACAAACAAACAAACAAAAACGTAAAATCCTTTCATAAACGTAAAAAACCTATTTCGGGGGGTGGGGGGGTGGGGGGTGGGAGGGGGATTGACATCTTATGCTTCATATCTATGACTTTTCATATCAACTTAACATGGATCCACGTTTTCTAGGAGGGGGGGGGGGGTCCAAGGTCACAGTGGCTTTTAGTTGGTTTAATATATACATTAAATAGCTCTACAAATTCCAGGGGGTGGTCCGGACACCCACCCATCCCCTCCCACCGACCCCCCCCCCCCTAGATCCGTGTATGTAAAACATAACTTATTTGGGAAAACAAAGAGATATAGATCTTTAATTTGAGAAAATATTTCACTATAGAAATTAACGGAAAATGGAAATTTATTTTCAAACATCTTCCCCGCGAAACAACAGATCCCTTTTTTCCGTTTTTATTCATTCCAAAGGTTTTGTTGTCTCACGGGGGGGGGGGGGGGGACACGTGTTTGAAGATTAAAAACAGGAAAATAGTCATTTTATTACCAATTTTAAATGAGATCACAAATAAGAAATGTACTTTATCACTTTATCAATCTCACATGTTAAATCTTACAAAAGTTAAAACATACGGTGAGATTTAAGAGTCATTTATCCATTTTCATTTTCATGAAGGCGGGAATCGAGAGTTGGAGTGCGTAGTTCTTACAATAATAACAAAATTTGGCGGATTTAGGAATTTTTAAACTGTAAAGTCGAGGAGGGAGTAAATCGGAAGAAGGGGTGTTTCCTCTTAAAAACAAAACATTTAATTTCTGCATTTCGTTGCAGGCAAATAATTTGATAGCTTTTTTTGACGCGGGTAAGGGGGGGGGGGGCGGGTCACATACGACAAAAGAACAAACTTTTAAAAGGGTCTTGAGTAACATTTGTTGGTATATGTATTTATAATAGAAATATTACTGAAAGTTATAATAACAAATAACTTTTGCCTAGTTTAAAACATCGAGTAAAACTTTTGGATTTTCTTTTTACCCTAGGAAAAGTACCTATGTGTGGGAATTTTTATATGTGTCTTATGTAAATCGTTTTAATGGCTAATGTTCGACCTGTTAGATCTGTAAAAAAACATTCGTGGTGGTGGTGGTTGGGGGGGGGGGGGCGTAAACACTAAATTTCCAACATATACTATATACAGTAGTTCTCCCTTACGGAAGCGTATTAGTGCCACGTAATGTTTTTTTTTTAAAGTTGGCTTTGCCAACTTTAAAATTGGAAATTCCAACTTTAAAGATGAAAATTCCAACTTTAAAGTTGGCTTTTCCAACTTTAATCTTGGCTTTCCCAACTTTAAAGTTGGTAATTCCAACTTTAAAGTTGGCCAAATTCCGCCAAATTTTGTTATTATTGTAAGAACTATGCACACCAACTCTCGATTTCCGCCTACATTTTCCATCCATTTAATTCAATATAAATGGCAATTTGGACATAAAAACTTGTTTGAATGCAAGAAAAGTTCATTAGTATTAAGAACTAATTTTAAAAAACCAGTGACAAAAAGTTAATTGCTCTTATTTACAACTCCTTTCATAAGGGGGTAGAAAATTTTATTAATTGAAATCAGGCTGAAAACGTCACCATTTTCAAATACTCATGAAAATGATAATGGATAAATGACTCTTGAATCTCACCGTATGTTTTAACTTATGTAAAATTTAACATATGAGATTGATAAAGTGATAAAGTACATTTTTTATTTGTGATCTCATTTAAAATTGGTCATAAAATGACTATTTTCCTGTTTTTAATCTTTAACCACGTGCCCCCCCCCCCCCCCCCCCCCCCCGTGAGACAACAAATAAAAACTGAAAAAAAGGATCTGTTGTTTCGCGGGGGAAGATGTTTTGAAAATAAATTTCCATTTTCCGTTAATTTCTATAGTGAAATATTTTTTTCAAATTAAAGATTTATATCTCTTTGTTTTCCCAAATAAGTTATGTTTTACATACATAGATCTAGAGGAGGGGGGGGTCGTTGGGAAGGGGGGGTTCCAGACCACCCCCTGGAATTTGTAGAGTTATTCAATGTATAGACCTATACTACACCAACTAAAAGTGACCTTGGAAACCCACCCACCCCTAGAAAACGCGGATCCGTGTTAAGTTGATATGAAAAGTCAGAGATATGAAGCATAAGATGTCAATCCCCCCCCCCCCCCCCCGCCGAAATAGGTTTTTCACGTTTAGTTGAGGAGTTTACGTTTTTTTTTGTTTTGTTTTTTTGTCAAGAAATTTCTGGGTTGGATTTTTTTTTACTGGGGTGGGCCCCTCCTGTAAAAAAAATCCTGGATGCGCGCCTGGTTTTATGAAAATTCACATAAATATCAATATAAATATGAAAATTTATTCAAATATGTGTGGCAGTTGGCAGTAAGCAGTGAGCAGTTGGCAGTAAGCAGTGAGCAGTTGGCAGTAAGCAGTTGGCTGTCGTATATGGAATTCCATACGACACAGTTCAAGCTTTATCCTTTTGTTACAAAACATTTTTTAAAAAATTATTTTTCTAAATGACCTTTTACCCATGAGGGAATTAGTAAGTGAAAAATGATACAATTGAATCAAAGCCAGAATAATGTTAGACACAACTAAAGGTACTATGAGTGAGTTCAAAATATATAATAATTATTTGTAGGATTTTTTTTGAATGAAATAGCTAATATCCGTTTTGCATTACATTTTATTTTTCTGATAGTGACCTTGAGCTTGTCCAAAGGACCTTAGGTCAAGATCTTGACATCCCCAGGTCATAAGTAACCTTTGTGTCAGGTATGGGTTTCCAATCCTTTTCTGATACAAAGTTGAGCAGATAATAATTTAACGGTTTTTGTGCTGTTGACCTTTTTCTTGCTCAAATGACCTTGGACAAAGGTCATGACATACTAACTGGTTATAAGCATTCTTTGATTGATGTACAAGCATCTAATGTTTCTCTCTTAAAACGATCATAAAATGATTTTAAAAAATACACATTACATGTATTTTGCAAGTAACCACGAACTAACCTAAACCACCCGTATCAAGGACATGGCATTCTTCCAAGTGATTTTTTTTTTTTTTTGTTCCTGTGAACTTTCATTTCACCATTAAAAGATATGACTAGCACAGGAATTAAACATTTCTGCCAGTAACATTGAACTTGTAAAAATGACCTGGGTTAATTAGAATTTATGACAGACCCTCAGGCCGTAAGTAATATTTGTGTGAAGCATGAAATTCCAGTGTTACTTTATAAGAAAGTTATGAATTTACTCAACTTGTACACTTTTTTGCCAGTGACCTTAAACGTGGCTAAATGACCTTGATTAAAGGTCATGACACACTCTCATGTCATAAGCAATCTTTATGTTAAGTTTTGGGGTACAAATATCTTTTAATAATTAACTTTCCTGAAATAATTGGTATTATTATCATGTTTATGAGAGAACTAATTGAAAATGTTTGATTTTCAAATCGATTTCGAATTACTCCCATGTGCATTTTGATATTCTAATGACATGAAATGATTAGAAAATTCAAATTAAAACACACGTTTGTTACATAAAGACTGTAAAATTTTCACAAATGTTTAGTTGGAAAAGCTCACACTCTCTGTGTGTGAGCAGATGAATATTAGAATTCTTTTTATCATCTCTGGATTATACCAACTTTAATGTTGGAAGAATCGTCATATATCTTTTCAAAAAAAACAAAACAAAACAAAACAAACAACAACAACCAAACAAAACAAAAAACAAAGCAAAACAAAAAAACTATATTGACTAAAATCTTGATAAGTTTTTGAAAAATGCATTTTATTAATTTAGAGCTTTATTCGACCAATTAAAGTAAGATTACAACTCGTTTGAACATTTAAGTGTTGTTTTGGATGTTGACCTTTCTTCTTGTCCAACAAATGGGTCAAATCAGATAAAAGGCACTTGAAATTTTATTTAGAAAATGATAGGATTAGTAGCTTGGTATGATAATGGATGTAGCCATGTACTCAAACCCACACGGTGCTACCAACTTAACACCTTTACGCGGTTTTTCTCTTCTAGAGATAACCAAAGTCACTCTTATCTAAGTGCAGACGACAGTGCAACGTCTGCAGAAGACAGCAACCTGTAGAGAACAATGGACACGAGACTCTGCACCTCTGCATGTGCCACTGCAATAACCTTCTTGCTTATTACCACTACGTCTGCACAGATTAGTGATTCTCCCTATGTGAGTAATGGAAGTTTGACATTTCAGAACCGAACTTTTTATTTGGATGGCAATCCGCTACATATTTTGAGCGGAAGTCTGCATTATTTTCGGGTCGTTCCGGAATATTGGTGGGACCGGATGCGGAAAATGAAGGCATGTGGACTCAACACTCTCACACTGTAAGAATTAAATAAGCATGATCTTGCAGTCTCACTTGAATGGAAATTTACAAACCTCTTCCCCTCTGAAGCTATTAATGATAAAGTCTCCTCTATGACAGTAATTTGTATAGAATAAGAAATTGATATTTCCTTTAAAAAGTGTATCGGATGAGCATATTCCTCACGCTTATTATCGATAATTATTTCTTAATATAAGCCTGTAAATGTCAGAAATTGCAAACTGAGGAAGTTGCAGATTTGATTTATCCAACAGATTGTGCCAAGGTTTAGATGTTTATATCTAATATTTTTCATTAATTCTAACATGTTTTTATGCCCCCGTATCGAAGATTCGGGGGTATATAGTTTTTGCCCTGTCCGTCCGTCTGTCTGTCTGTTTATCTGTTTGTCCGCAAAAACTTTAACATTGCCCATAACTTTTGATTGGTTGGAGCTATGGCTTTCATATTTCACATGTATATTTCTTGTGACAAGACCTTTCCTTGGGTACCACCATATTTGACCTTGGAGTTTGACCAAGTTTTGCAAAATTTTTCCCAACTTTAACCTTGGCCATAACTTTTGAACGATTGGTACTAGGGATTTCATACTTCACATGTGTATTTCCATCGTAGGATACCCACGGGTGATCTCGTCTTTAATCATCACCCGTGGGCAAACTCGCCGAAAAATCGTCGTATGTAATTAATATGCGTGGGTCATTTGATTGGCTGAACAGAGTCGCGATGGCAAATCAACGAATTAAAGTTCAGGTTATGTATGTATGCTCGGCAATGCCAAAACTATTCCGTAGTTAAAGGTGCTTGGACACAGATTTGAAGTTAATATTTTCTCAAATTTTCTGTATAATTTCATGACTTATATGTTACTATAGCATTTCATTCTAAAGTAAAATAAAAATCTTACTTCATCTCGAAGTTATTGAAACTTCAAATTTCTGGACGCGTTTGATTGACACATCCTTGCACTTTCACAAATTTTAATTTTATTTTTAATACTTAAGAAAAGTGGCAATTTTGTTGTGTATTAATGAAAAATATTAAAACTATAATCCAGAAAATTCAGAGTAGAAATGTTCGAAAGCAAAACCCACTCACAGTATTGACAGTCCGTGCTCAGTGGTGTGTGCAGACTTTAACAATTGAACACACCCTGTGAATCGTAAACATTAACAATAACAGAGCTCGTGCCCTGTTTACAAAAACAGTTTACGTTTCACGGGTGTATTCAATTTGTTAAACTCTGTACACAACACTGAGCACGGGCTGATGATATTAGTGAGAAGGTTTGCTTTCGCACATTTCTACTCTGAATTTTCTGAATTATAGATGTAATGTTTTTCATTAATACACAACAAAATCGCTTCTTTTCTTAAATATTAAGGATAAAGATAAAATTTGTGAAAGTGCAATGATGTGTTAATCAAATGCGTCTAGGAACTCGTAGTTCCAATAATTTCTAAATAAAATAGGTTTTTAATTATATTTTCGTGTGAAATGCTATTGCAATATATAAGTCGTGATATTATACAGAAAATTTGAGAAAATATTAACTTCAAATCTGTGTCTAAGCACCTTTAACAGGCCCTAGTTAACACACCGATTGCTAATAAATCCACTCACCGGTGCATTTTGCAGTTTGAAAAAGGTACTCCTTTACAATTTCTGACTGGTATTTAATGTCAGTGACCTGTGCGAATTGACTTTAATCGTTTTAAAACAAACTTCGTTCGTTTTAACGAGCGTCAAAATGTTTACCATAAATAGCAAACTAATAGACGTATTTTCAAAATTGAAGAGTTCCAACTTTTTGATTATTTGTCTATAATCAACAAATTAGCATATTTTACGGCGATATTTCAACGAGTTTGCCCACGGGTGATGAGTAAAGACGAGATCACCCGTGGGTTTCCGACGATGGTGTATTTCTTGTGACAAGACGTTTCTTAAGGTACCACCATGTTTGACCTTCTGACATTGACCTTGGAGTTTGACCTACTTTTGAAAAACTTTAACATTGGCCATAACTTTTGAACGGTTGGTGCTAAGGCTTTCATACTTAGCATATGTAATCCTTGTGACAAGACCTTACTTTGGATACCAACAACTTTGACCCCTTGACCTTGGAGTTTAACCTACTTTTGTAAAACTTTAACATTGGCTATAACCTTTGAACGGCTGGTGCTAGGGCTTTCATACTTCACATGTGTAATTCTTGTGACAAGACCTTTCTTTGGATACCAACAACTTTGACCCTTTGACCTTGACCTTGGAGTTTGATCTACTTTTGGAAAACTTTAACCGTGGCCATAACTTTTGAACAGTTGGTGCAAGGGCTTTCATTCTTCACATGTATAATCCTTGTGACAAGCCCTTCCTTTAGATACCAACAATTGTAGCCTATTGACCTTGACCTTGGAGTTTGACCTACTTTTGATAAACTTTAACCTTGGCCATATCTTTTAAACGGTCGTTGCTAGGGCTTTCATATGTCACATGTATATTTCTTTTGAGAAGGCCTTTCCTTGGGCACCATTAATTTTGACCATTTGACCTTGACCTTGATGTTTGACTTACTTTTGAAAAATAACCTTTTCCATATCTTTTCAATAGTTGCTGCTAGGGCTTTCACATTTCACAGGTATATTCCTCGGTACAAGACCTTTACTTTGGGTACCAGCATATTTGATTTGCATTTGAGAAAGTTTAACGTTAAAAGTTTAACGTTCGCTATAAGTTGCCTTACGGGGGCATCAGTGTTTCACAAACACATCTTGTTATCCTTTGCTTTTGCGATTATCAGTTTTAGAATAACAACACACGTACTTTATACTACTTTTTTGCAGTTATGCTCCTTGGAATCAACACGAGCCATACCCCGGTAGTTACAATTTCAAGGGAATTCTTAACTTACGGTAAATGTATATGACAAAAATATATAATTGTCGAATAGAAAGGATAATAAGAACAATCCTTGAAACTGATAGATCTGATGTGTGATCTATAATAAAAGGTGTTAAACTGAAAAATACGTCAAATTATTGTAAAAATACTCATATTGGTCAAGTTTGAAGATTAAAGAATAAAACCATGCTATTAAGATATAATGAGTAGTTGCAAGAAATCATGACATTAAATCATCTTTCATATTTTATTCTTGACAATATGCCGTATCCAAAAGGAAATTTATCAATCCCTGACAGACCAATTTTAGCGACAAAAGATGCTATTTCCGATTGATGCAATTTCCGGTTACTGTTTTAATATCCGGTTACTTTTTAGGAGATTCATCAATATGGCCCAGAGAGCGGGACTGTACGTCATATTCCGACCAGGGCCATACATCTGCTCAGAGTGGGATTTTGGGGGTCTTCCTGCGTAAGACAAATTTTGCTATAAGAGAGAAATCTTTTCGATACTAGATACATTTATTGATATTTATTTGGAAATTAAAATAAGTGGCCTGTAACCGTAGATTTAAATCCATCTTTACTTTTAAGATAACTTTATGTGTGTGGGCTTGTGTATTTTAGATGTACTTCATACTTTGATTTTCGTAATTTTGACTGAATTGCTTTTACTATAGTTGGCTGTTACGGGATCCAGATATGAAAGTTAGGACAAACTACCATGGTTACCAATCACATGTTAGAAGGTACTTCTCCCGACTTATCGCCGAAGTTTCAGATTTGCAGGTACATGTAAAGGCTGAAATTTTACATCTCTCTGGGCAAGAATAGTTAGGGGTCTGACAAAATACGACGTAAGAAACATGATTTTTATGATCCATGAAAAAAAGTTGAATTCAGTGAATTTAAGGTACTGATAATGGGTGAATGTGTTCCCCTAATTAATTTCTTCCTAATTGTTGGTACTTTAAGTAAAAATTATCTTAAAATGTATTTGATATAAATCGAAGAAGGGGAGTGATGTAGATATTTTTAAGGGGTGTGTTATTTTGCATCTTCGCCAGCCAAGGATTTTCGGTCCATTCCGATCCCTATAAATGGGAGTGGACGGGAACCATTGGCTAGCGAAGATGGTTATATTGCGGCATTGGATGAAAACACCTAATGTATGTGACTCCAATGTCTAAATTATTGTCGTTGAATATACATCCATAATCAAAGCATTGAATTGTTGATACTTGACGTTCTTCGTGACATTATAACACGGCTCTGCTGGCAAATTGAAAATCGTGAACATTAGCGCGTAATGAAAATTTTTCTGCACAGTTGTCCGTATTATGATACGTAGCTGTACGTTTGTTCAAAAAAAAAAAATAATAATAATTACTCCTCATAAAGTTTTGGTCCGATTTCAATAAAAACCAGTAGAGTTACAGTCTCGTCAAAGACTTTTGGTTAAACTCTCGTGATTTGTATAACCTTGATACTTACACGTGTAGAATAGACACGGTTAAAGGTAATTGACCCGCGAACATGTACGTGGAAGTCAAACACAATCGCTAGAGTATGTAAATAATTAATTTCACTGCACATCATAAAACACATAAACTGTCAAATCAGTAATGCAGATTTACCAATACTGATTGTTTATGCATAGTTATTGATTATATTGTTTGGCAAAAGAGGAAAAATCTTCGAAAGTCTTTTGAGAATGACTGCTGATGAAATAATCACCAGACGGGTATGAGGGACGTAACTACTTCGTACATGCAAATAGTTTAACATAAGTAATATTTGGAGTGTTTAAGACGCTAGCTCGAGCCGCGCCCTGCCCTATGTCTCTCATATAGGAAACGGGTATATTGTAATGACTTGTCATATGACCTTTTCTATGACCTCACTAATTTACAATAATTGAATTTATGTATTTTTCAAACAATCAGATAATTTGCCGCAGGTTGAAATGCAGGCAGATTGTAACCAGTCACGACGTACAGGCAGAGCTTGTCCGATTGTTCGTGTCCAGTTCATTTTGTGATCGGACACTTGTCCGATTGTTCGTGTCCAGTTCATTTTGTGATCGGACAAGCCAATTCTCCAGACACACTTTTCTGAAAATTTTTAACCTTTATGGAATAGTGTGAATATGGAGAAAAAAAATGACAGATTTCATAAAACACTGATTTTTTTAAAATGCACTTGTAAACATAAAACACTTAACATTACAACTCTCAGGGCTCAGTCACACCCCCATCAGATACCGCTAATGAACGATACAATATTATGGATTAAATCAATTGAAATGTGTTTTATTTCATGATTAAACAAATTTTGATATGTGAGTTTATCTAAAACCCCTTCATTCTTGATTATGATAAAATTCAAATTATTTCTTAATAAGGGCACTCGCTTCGTGATTGGGAGGTGCCGGTTTACCGGGGGGTTCGATTCTCGTCACCGGCACTGCGTCAAACCTAAGCCGTGAAAATAATCGTAGGTGGTGACTGTTCCTTCGGCACTGAAAGAAGGTCACGGATCTTTCGGACGAAACCTTAAAAAATCGAGGTCCCGTATCACAGTAGGCGTTGTCACAATAAAGAACCCTCACTCAGGGTTTTCAATAAGGGGTGACAGGAGGCGATTTTTCACCTTTTCAATGATAGGAATTTGCCGCTTCAATTTCATAGCTGGCAAAAATAAATTATTTTGGAAATAATTCTAAAACAGCCTCTTCAAATGGATAAAGTCACATCTTCACTTTAAAATTATTGAAACCCCTGCTCACTGCAATAAATGTAATGAAATAACACTGAGTTCCGAGTAAAGGTCATCTTCGCTAGCCAAAGGGTTCTGATCCGCCACTCTCCTAACAATCGTGGAGAGTAGCGGATCAGAAACTCTTGGCTGGCGAAGATGAATTTGAAGCCCTTCACCGGTATATGGTGACTTTTCATATGAGTGAAACGTTCTCGAAAGGGACGTAAAACAACATCCAATCAATATTTTCTTTATAACGTACTGTTCGTAATCGGACAAGTAAAAACTTAATTCAGACAAGTTACATTTGTTGGCAATTTTCCGATGGAAAAGTGAATATCGTAGGTAAATGTTGAGCCATGGCCATATGAAAGGTACAGATGTAATAGACTGACAATATTACTCTTTAAAATCATAATTGCGGAATTATTTTTCATTATCAGTATGATTATATGTTTTTCTTAGATACTGTTTCCCCACATTGGTTTAGAAATTGTTTATGTCTTTTTTTTCTTTTTGTTTCTTTTTGCTTAGTGACTGTTTACTCACATTTTCATGAAGAATTTATGAAAATCGATATACATATACATTAAAATGATGTGGAAAATATATTATCCATCGGCTGTTATTGATTATCTCGATGGAAAAGCAAAATATTTTGACACATTAAAAAGGCGTTGAAAATGTATTTAAGGGCAAAGTATTTCGAAGAAAATGTCTAAAAGGGTTAATAGAGGAATGTCTGTTAATTGCTTTTTGATGATCTGGTTCAAAACTGAAAAAAAAACTCCAAAAGATTGGGGATGGGGTCAACATGCACAATAAAAGCATGTACATGTAGGTCTCAATTCTGGGACCGTTCATACCAATTTTTTTTTTTTGTCATCATTTTCAAAAGTGTACGTACTGTAGTACGTTGAACAGTAAAAGGAAAACACAGCGGTGTCGTGACACGAAGTACACTGTACATACATACACATGTGTATAACAGTGAGAGCTACTTGTGTACAGTAGTCTTCTTGACTTAGACGTAAAACAACATAGAACCAAATTTCGGTTACTATCTTGGATTTTAATCAATTAATCAGTATGTACTTTCTTATCTTCAGTATCACAGAGGCGGACCTATCATAGCAGTACAAGTCGAAAACGAGTTTGGTTCCTACAGTAATGACACAAAGCATTTACTGTTTCTTAAACAGGTCAGATTTCTCATTTCAAGCCATTTTTAAAGCCACTTGAAATGTATTAAACATATATACATATCGGATAATTTTGTTCCAGCAACTACTTTGTGCATTGTGTGTTTGTATGTGCACGTAGGTATGCATGCAATTTAGCTTGCTTTAGTTTGGACATATTAATTTAAGTACATGTATTTTGGTAACAAGTATTTCGACAGTCAAAGAACTTGCACTGGAAACCTTAAGTATTGTACACACTAAAACATACTGATCCTTTGCAAGCACAGCAAAAGATAAGTCAGCATTCCAATTTAAAGTGTATACCAACAGGAAAAGTGGCCGTTAGCCGCATGTAACCAGTAAATCGTGTGATTTATGCTGTATACGAATGTATTTAGATGATTTCAATAACTTTTCGATAGATTTTGGAAGAGAACGGTATACATGAACTTTTCTTCACGTCTGACGGCTTCTACAATTACACAGAGGGCCTGAATGGACTGGACAACGCCCCGTTCTATACAGGTGCGATACGATTAGTTTAAGCACAGGCACTTGGGGTATGGACCCCCCCCCCCCTTTCCATTTTTTTTCCTTTTTAAATCTGGGGTCGAGTCACCTTTTTCCTATTTTTGTATTCTAATATGCACTGTATGTTATCAATAATGTAACCCTTTTGTCTCTATATGCTGTTTTTAAATATATCGTTTTCGACTGATACATAAAAAGATGTATCAGTCGAAGACGATATATTTAAAAACAGTCTCAATTTTTCAAGAGAATATAAAATCTTCTAAAAATCTAATGAAGAAGAACAAAGTTAAAGTTAATCAGTGAGCGTTGTGACACATGGACCTCTTGTTGAAATTGGGGAGCCAATTAGAAAAAAAATGACAACTTACCTGAAAAGATCTTTGACAACAAGCCAAATAAATAATAAATATATAAAAAGGGGGGATTCTCCAGACTCGAAAATACTATTTCGAGAGTGTGGGTGGTCAATTTCAATTGTGTTCTCTCAAGCAAATTATGTTATCAATACATAACCATGTTGCGGTTTAACTATACAACAACAAAAAGGAGATGGGGGCAACCGACCTTTCGATAAACATTTTCAAAAGTTAAAGGTTATGTTTTGAAAAAAGTGGGCATGGGTCAGACCCCTATAACCCCCCCCCCCCCAACACACACACACACACACGATAATTTGTGTTTGTGTCGGATGTTGCAAAAACCGTCCACTATTTCTCAGAAAACAGGAGTTGATTGACATACGTATATCCGGCGTTTTTGAAGAATTTAATTTTTTTTGTTTAAATCAGAAAACGGTAACTTGACAATGGAGTTAAGATATAATCAGGTCAAGGTCACTACTTGTGACGTCATTGGACAAGGTTAGTTAAGTCCTGGCATCTTGTGACGCAAATTGGATCACAAAACCCGTTGGTAGATAGCTATTTCTGAGTTAAATACTTTCAATCCTCAAACAGCTATCATTAATCATTGTAGCTTAGCAAAAATTTTAGTCATACAATGAAGGATCTGACAATTCACATCTTTGTAGTTCCGGACGTTAAAAAAATCTTTTCACCATTATTTCTGCATTCCTTCTTTATGTCTTTTCATTTTTAGTTTATTTTCGAACACTGGGGTCTCTTAATCACGATATCCACGAAGGAATTTCCTGCCAGGTGTAAAAGGCACAGGTGTTCAATTAAAGAACGACGTATTAATCTAGTTTAACAGTATACATTTATATATTTTTACTGAATCAACCCATATGACATTTATGTTGTATAACTTTGATTTGATAGTCCTATTCAAATACTGTTATTGTTTTCCGATATATATATATATATAGAGAGAGAGAGAGAGAGAGAGAGAGAGAGAGAGAGAGAGGATATTCAATGTTTTGTAGATGAATATGGAATTTATTTCATGAGTGGGACAGGATTTTTTTTTTTTTATTTTCACGAGTGCGAAACACGAGTGAAAATATCAAAAAATCCTGTCTCACGAGTGAAATAAATTCCATATTCATCTACATAACATTGGATTTTCTGTTTATTACATTTTGAAATCTTTGATTTTCCCTTTGCCTCTGTCTTTTCTTAACAGTGTCATAGGCTTGATGTCATAGTTGAGAGGTTGAGACGTCATTGCTTAGCAGTTGTGTGATTGAAAACATTACATAGCATGGATTTTAGCAACATATTTGGGAAGAAATTTGCAGTTTTAGCTCTATCAAGATGCTTAGTTACTATCTCTATCTCATGACAGGCCAGAAATTATTTTTTACTTACTTTGAAATCCTTTCACACTGTGAGAGAATATCACTTTTATTCAATAAATAAATCACAGTATTTCACTGTTGAAAATGAATAAATATATATATTACTGATTTTAAAGTATACATGAATATTTGATACGTTTTCACAACAATCACATGGCCGCAGGAACCGGGGGGGGGGGGGCTGAATCATTGCTACAAAGATATAAATGTCAAATGTTGGTTAATTACAGACGATTCTATGCTTTAAGTTTAATAATTATATTTTAGACGAATGTAAAATTTCCCATTTCTCCTAAAGCCAACATTTCAGGGGCAAGTGCTGAAGCATGCAGCTGTAAATGAGGAAAACGTTTTACAGGAGAGGTCATCTGTAGAATTTTACAAGTGAAAAAACAAACAAACAAACAAGAAAATAAACAGCCAAGCTCCTTTATAAGTACCTTAATTGTCTTAGATGACACAGTTTAACATTGAAATTTGAACCCTTTCTTTTTACTTAAAAAATGAATTAAAATGAAAGAAAACCCTGTTCATTCGCATCTTTGGCGCAAAATATATTATACATGTATAATGATAAATTTTCTGATAGTTTTTGGAAGAAAATGTTGTTTATATAAGCGCAAGCGGACACTTCAACATCGACAAAACTTATAAACTATTCTTCAATTGATTGTTCATCGAAGACTTACGGAACATTTAAAGCGAGGTATTTTCCAAAACGTATGCGAACTTCGTTGTGTTGTAAAAATTTGAGAAAGTCTCTGTTCACAAAAGCATATACAATGGCGGCGCACAACCCCCTGGATGACATAAAAATGACAGCTAAGTGTTGAACAACCTGATGCATTTTTAACGGAATGTGAGTAGGCACGACCACCAGGGCACAGGAGATGAACATGAACACGAAGTAGACAAACGACAGGATTACTTCATATTTCAATTTGAGGCGGTCGTAAACTTTTTCCTTGTATGCAGACATATGAAGTCTTACCATCGCCAACAAAAGAAAAATAAACGTGGCGATCAGGATGAAGAGTTTGTAAATGTCAACAACCCACATGACTGGATGTGAGGTATGGTCGATCCAGCATTGCACTTTGTGGTCAACTACTAAGGTGACAACCCATAGCGTCAAAGGGACGATGGGTAGTCCCCATCCAACAATGCAATACATTGTAAAACCGGAAGTGCACAAGTGGTCTGCTTTGCAAAGAATTTGTAAGAAATTCGCATCCATTGCAATCCAGCCCAGAAACACGATTTCTGTGTACTGTGTAAATGTGGCCAGGAATTTGCACACAAAACTCATAAAGATTACGGAGTTGATAAATGAAATGTTATTCAATTCATAGATGACCAAAACATGAGTTGTCATTTTTGCCAAAATGTCCAAAATGACGGCTATGAAAAGAGTTTTGTGGATCTTAACATGAAGTATCGTATTGACAAATTTTGGAAGAATGCAGTAGTACAGTAAAAACACAACGGTGATACTCAGAAGTGATAAACAAAGAAGAGACAGGGCCACTGCACTCATTGTCAACGCTGATTTCCGGATATGGTCGTCAAACTTCCGGAAAATGTCTATTTCGTTGGAGATGACGCATTCAGCAAAGTTCGTCTTTGAGATCGTCACGATGGACTCGACAATTTCCTCCCAGGTCCCATTTCTGCCACATTTCCGGACTGCCTCCTTACTAGGGTCGAATCCATTGAAGTTTGGACATTTCTTCTTAATGGTTTCCCCTGCCAAAGTGGGTGGCCAACACATTAGGCCGTCGTGAATACTTCCGCAGTAAGTCACATTATTAAAGAGAATAGCTTTATTTCCCTCTATACATTCTTGGTCACTGAATATCAGGTCTGAGGCATTGGTATCTGACATCATAGTGATAACATGAGGCCCTAGAAAGAAACGAAATTTTTGGTGCTTTTTAGTGAGGTATTTTTATTGATCTATGTAAAAAAAAAAAGATAAAGGAAATACACAGGAAGAAATAAATAGCAAGAATCAATATCAATTCAAAAATTATTATTTATTTTCTTAATATATTACAAGTTTTTTTTACACCTAGAAAAACACTATTTGGCTCCAAAACGACGGAGGGTTGGGGCAAGTCTCGCTTTTGTGTGGGTTCAAGCTCCTTCAAGAACCAACATAGTGAGGGGAAAAAAATAAACAACAAACAAAAAGGAAAAAAAGAAGCGATTTTTAAAGACTCGATCATAATTATATAATCATCTTGAATAACTTTCTGGAACATTTATATTTTTTTGACAAAATTTTCTCAGGAATGCAATCACCGTTTACTAATAATTTTATAGATGCCAATAAATATTTCCAAGAATTTACGATATAATCATCGTCTGGAAGATAGGTTAACAACAAAACAAATGTTAACATGTAAATGAATACAAGAACTGAAATGATTAAAAAAAAAAATTAACATTACCTTAATATGCCTCAATCCGAACACTCTTAGCTAAGAATACCGACTGCTTGCATTGCGAAGTGAATCGATAAACATCACAACCAAACAAGCTTAATGGAAACAACACCAAAGGGTAAAATACAAATACCTTGTTTATAAATTGCCAAATTGTTCTGGGACCTAGTAATTGAAGTGACTTCGCTTAATTACTGTTACCCACAGAAGATCTCGCAAACGAGTCGTTTGTCTTCATCCGCGTGCCAATTCAAGCGTGACCACTTTATCTTACATCATTTGGGTTAAATTTAGCTGAATCTTGTTTGATAAGTTTTTATATGTGGTAGGTATGCAGTTATTTTAATTAGTTTGAATGAAATAAATGGGTCATCACATACTGAGAATGCAGAAAGTAGAACACTTTCGACCTTAAAATCAAGTAATCTTTTCCCTTCTATTTTGCGATCATGCGATGTTAGAATTGTTGGGAAAATTGTTAACAATGAACACGAATGTATTTTCAGATGGAATGAAAAGTAAAGAGATTCCAGATGAGATATTTTTTTTAGATAAAATTAAATATATTTTTCCGGCTAGTATTTCTTTATTATTATTTTTCTAAATTGATAAATAAATTTAGACTAACAGCTGTTGACAGGCTCGGTGCAAATTTGTATAGAGTCTTGACAGGTATAAAAATAAAAGAATTCTTTCAGTTCAAAAGCATCATTTCCCCTCAAGAGAGGAGGCACTATCAACGATAAAGATTGCAGATTTCTGAAATAAATCAAATTTTTAACAGTTCTCATGCATCACGTCAGAGAACGGCATATATCTCGCAAATATAAACGAAAGCTGTCAATCTTATTCAGGTTGATGAGAATGGTGTGAGAGTGGTAACTTTTATGATATAAAGTGTGTTATCAAAGGATTTTTTCCTCAAGTTTATTGCGTGTCTGTGTGTATTTCATTATTTAATGTGAAGTATATTTGTATTTTTAATAGTTGTCTACATCTGCCTTCTTTTTATAGAAAGATATTAGTATTCAGAATAAAAATATACATAAATTGTTTTGCAACTTGTTTTTATTCTCTGTTGAGAAGTTGATGGCTCGTTTTTACTCCTCCTCATTGAGGTACAAAGAACTGTCAACTTCTCAACAGGGAATACAGTGTTCTATGTGTATTAACAAGCTTAATGTACAAAAGAAGCTAAAGAAGTAGGGGTGAAAACCTTAAAGACCAACGCAGTTCTAACTATTGCATTTCTAATCCAGATTGAAACTTTTTTTTCTTTTTGGGGACTACTGCTTTTACACTCTCTACGATCGGCTCATACATTCACCTCTGTCGTTGGCTCGCGTATGTCACAGTGTTAAGCACAAGAAATAGTGCGTTTGTTTTAATTCACTATAATTAAATTCATTCACTAATGTTTATCTTTTAAGTTTATATTTACTACGTAGATATGGAACTATTAATTTAATTTGAAATAATCCTTGGAATAACATTTTTTTTTTACCTTATGTCAAAAATCTTGGTGTCTGAGGTGTCTGAGAAATGGAACAAAAGACAACTCTGCAAGGGAGATTGCTGCTTTTATTGCAGGAAAACAAATGATAAGAGAATTCGAAGTGTCTTATTCTACTTGTCGTACACAAGAAGTGTCCATCACTGTGTCCTTAAAATAGCGCAGTTCCTTCTGTCTGATTTCTATTTAATTTGAGTGATCATGACACAGTTATTCATTTTCACTCCATGCTGATGACGTTGTTACCAAACGCATTATCACGTGATAACATCTTCTGCAATAGTTTTCACTCTATTTTGATAAGGCTTATTTAAATCTAACAGTATAATAACTAACAATTTGGGTTTTCTAGTAAACAATAAACAGCTTTGCTACTTTTAGAAAATTATTTATTAAATTTCAAAACCTATCTCCTCCTTTAATTTTGCCTGATTTCGTTGAAAAATTTAAGATAAGTGTAAAATACGTCAATATTGTTAAATCTACAAATCAATTTTGCATTTCAATGAAATGCTGTCACTAAAGATATAAGAATGTTGTAAATCATACTAATATGCTTCTGCGCTTGGACTCTGATTAATTTACTAGCCTTATTTCAACGAACCTTGCTAAGAGTATATCACGCATCAATTAAGATACAGCATCTTTTATATTTGATTTCGAAAAGAATAATTCTGAAAAAATCCAATATACTTCTCCTCTTACATTCATTGAATGAATTTGAACTTCGATATTAAATTGCAAAGACTGCTTCAAGAAACACAATGTGCGGATTTAACAGTTTGATGAACAGTTATCGGTGTTATTAAAATTCAAATATTCCAAAATGTTCTCCTCTTCTCTATATCTTATTTTAATATCATTAAACAAAAGCTCTCTAGAATATTCTTATATGAGATATTTCAATGATAACTCCGCACTTTTTGTCCCATTTGAAACTAAAACCTGTTGCCTGTTCGAGTTTATATTACATGAAGATTTCACTGTATCGATTTTTAAGTTCGAATTAAAGATAAAACTAAACCTTATAGAGAAAATTCAAATTGATCAAGATGCTGCTCGTTTTTTGGGGGAGATTGTGTACGCATACGTTACTTACATACGAAACGCCAAATTAATACATATTCAAATATTTGTACATATCTTCAAATCAATTTTACCTTTCTCCAAATGAATTGAAGATGGGGTGAATTCAATTATACTTATCTTTAATTCATTTGTTGATAGGTACAATGGTTTTTAAGATTTACTAATACATGTACTAAGAATTAAAGATAGGTATAATTGATTTAAAGAAAGGTGCAATTGAATTAAACCTAGGTTTGGAGATAGGTAAAATTATTTGATATGTACCTATCTTCAAACATTTAAGAACAAACTAAGAATTAAAGATAGGTATAATTGAATTTAAGGATAGGTGCAATTGAATTGAATCTATGTATAATTGATTTGTACCTATCTTAACACATATTTAAATATATTGATTTGAAGATATGTACAAATATTTAAATAAGTGTACTTATTTTCACCTATCTTTAATTCATTTAGACTTGTCTTTAATTCAGAAGTACCTATCTTCAATTTATTTGGAGATGAGTTCAATTACTCGAAGATAGGTACAAATATTTGAAGATAGGATCAAATATTTGAATATATGTTAATTTGGCATTCCATACATACATTGCTTTAACGCTATTTGCCAGCATCAGAATATTTAAAAAAAAAAGCGATAATATTTTAACATTAAAAAATATTTTAATTTTCTCTAAAGCCAAAACCTGTTCACCGCAATGTGAGCGTATTTCGCACAGAGCAAGCACTCTTTTCGATATGATAGTGTTTACTTCTTTGCATCAAGTATTGACCAGGAAACATCGAAGGGAAATATTTTAAGAAATTGCCAAATGCTGTACATTTCCTACTAAAAAGTTATCATCTCATCATTCTGTCGGAACTCCTCTGTACAGACGGGTTACAGAGTACACAAACTGTCAGTTGATGTATAGAGCAACCAATAAAACCGGAATTTTAAAATCGTTGATATAATTTAGTGATTGTCAGGCAATGTTAAATATTCTATAATTTTTTTTAGTTATGTTGTTTTATTGCGATTATTTTTTTTTTTTCAGAAGCGTTACCTACTGTGAATTTTCAGGATATCGCCCAGGGGGAAGAACTTTTCCGTAAAGTCGAAGCGCTTAGTGATGACTTTCCTTTGATGGTGACCGAGTATTGGTCCGGATGGTTTGATTACTGGGGTGGCTCGCATCACACACAGTCTCTTAATGGTATACCCCTTCCTCAAATGCATAAATATATATTATTTTGGTTCCGAAAACAAGCAACTATATAGAAAAATGAACCGACGTATCAAAAATGAATGGGCTAAAAAAGGGCTACATTAATGAATGTTTATAAGTGGCTGTGTAACTCGAAAACCCGAAACTATATAATATGTTTATATAATACCTGGTAGTACTAGTCATCTGATCATCACCATCTGAAATAAACGGGATGCTAAAAAAAACTTGTTCTTATTTTTTTAAGTTCAGATTTATTCAAGCATCATTATTTTTCAATTTATAGACTTTGGCAGCACATTGACAGCTATTTTGAATCGCTCCGCGTCGATAAACTTCTATATGTTCCATGGAGGGACGAACTTTGGCTTTATGAGTGGGGCTAACTGGGACTTTGAAAAGAATACACTGAAGACTGACGTCACTTCCTATGGTAGGTGGTATATTATGTTTCATGGACGGACTTTATTTTAAATAGGAATTCGGATGATGTTGATGATAATGATGACAATGACATCATGATTTACAGATTACGATGCTTTGTTGACTGAAGCTGGTGATATAACTGAGAAATACAGAATAGCTAGACAGATCATCCACGAAAATATTCACGGTAAAACAACAAGCAACGTAAAGTATAGTGGTTTTCAAAGTGACGAGCTACGGCAATTAAAATTTCATCATAAACAGCATAACAAAAGAACAACATTTTGTCGAATATTTCAGGGATGCCTGGACGTGAAATACCCTACGACACGCCCAAAGAAGACTTCGGTAACTCAATGTTTCCATGATAAAGTACTTTAAAAAATATCAATCTTTTTAAATAATAAACCAGCAGTTTCTAATTTTGCCCACTCCTTAAATTTTAAATGTTATTATGAGGTGTAAATCTGAGTACATTTACTTCTTTACAAAACCAGTTTAAATGATTAGAATACATAAAACTTTATGAAAGAAACTATCTATGTAAGCGACCATAAATAACGAATGCTGAATAACGATTAATAGCACAGACGTGGAAAATTCAGTCACGCTGCACTTGAAGAAATACCATGTCTATAGATAAATACAACGCATATATGAGTTCGTGTATATATTTCTTCAAAATATATTTGCAGGTTATGCAGGTCGTGTTCACATCAAACACTACATGCCGTTAGAAAATATCCTAAAAATAGCACAGGTAACACCAAGCAAACTCTGTACTGAGATGCCTCCTCACCTTAAAAATTTTGTTAGATCTAGAATGTACAGGCCTGTAGAATGCGGAAGGGAGGGGCAGGGGGCTGCCCCCAAATTTTTCGATCTGAGTATAGTATTTGGCTGTAGTAAATATTTTCATTTAGATGTTAGTCCCCCCCCCCCCCCCTCCTTTTTGTGGGTGTAAGGTCGAGCACTGGTGGCAAATTCAAGGGTTTTTTTGCCTTGTCAGATTTTCTTTGGGAGGCTGCCCCACTCCCATTCCACCCCAACCCCACCATTGCTACGGGCCTAATGTATATTTCCTTTGAATTTCAATTTTTTTTAATCTGATGTTTTCCTCTCAAAAAAGGAGGGCTACATTATTTCAGCTAATGTTTTGTCTCAAACAAATCAGCTAGACTTGTTTCTGCAGAATAAAATGTTTTGACTGTATCATAATAAAGAAAACTTAAAAAATCTTATTGTACGAAGTATAGTTTATTATTTCTCTGTTTTCTTTATTGATGCGTTAAAATATACCGATTTACATGCATCAATGCAGTAAAAAAAAAAAAATTAAAAATCAATAACAAGAGACGATTTTTTATCAAACTTTTTCCTTTAGAGAATCCGGATGAATAAAACCGTTCCTATGGAGCTTATACCATTACACCCGGTGGACAATGATAGCTTCAGTGGACAGATGTACGGGTACATCTTATACCGGGCCAACATTACCCACGGGGATAACCTGACCTTCACAGACTTCCCCAGGGACAGAATCGAGGTCAGCTCTACTACATTTAAACCTGTCAATGCTATCTATACCTTAGATACTAGATTATTAGATATCGGTATCTAAAAGTGTTCAATTATTCATTTAATTATTTATTTTTTATGGTCTGTTGAAATTAGGTATCGCATGAATCTGTTAATTTATTACATGTTTTTAGATTGTGTAGATGATTAAATATATCATACTGTAATTTCTACTTACATAATACATTTTTTTTGGTTTTCAATGCAGGTATTCGTTGATGGTAACTCTGTTGCTATTCTGGAGGGAATGGTGGACAATGTAAACGTTAATATCTCACTGGGACAGTACAGTGGTGCCTTTCCGGTATAAATGAAATTCTGAATGCTACTTTAGAGGCATTAGGATATATATAAGAATCTTGCATGACTGCTTTTGTACACTGACTTGATTGCACAACTTGGAGGATATCCCTGTACACAGTGTTCTTATCAGAGTCTAAATTCTTAAAAATAATGTTCCCTAGCGCCAGATATACAGATGAAGGGTATTGGTTGAATGAAGAGGAGAGTTTAATATAATCTTCAACGAACTTTTATTCCTTGTATTCGCTTGCAATTCATACTCGTGTGAACTTTTTTCTGCATTTGCCTAGGTTATGACATGTGGGATATGTTATTATTATATATTTGGCCTTGACATTTAACCTCGGAGTCAAACACATACATGTATCCTAACTTATGCCTATGATTTGTTATATTATTAGCATAACCTTGTACATAAAAAAAAAAACAGAAGCCAACACTGACCTTGACATTTGAATTCAGACAAGAAAGGAAGTTTTTGCGTGTCAAAACATAATATATCTACCGGTAATTTCTCTGTATATAAAAAGCACATTAATAATGGCAAGAGGAACGAATAAACCAAACATACGCACACAAAAAGTGAAAACGAAGCAAGTTGAAAAAAAATTAAAATCGTTTTCTTGTAGAGAGAAAGGGTGCTTGACATTTTAGTTGAGAATAGGGGACGTGTGAATTTTGGAATTTTTGGAGCGAGTGTCCTTGACGAACAATTAAAAGGTAAGAATTTCAGAGCAAACTTGGACTATTCATCACACAAATCTTAGTATGAATTAAATTAAATAACAAAAGGGAAGTAGGGTCAGATGCTACATTATGTAAATCAAGGTACACTAACAATTAAGTGCCTATTTTTTTTCATTGGGTCATATATTTATCGCCTATACTCCACTAGATTGCTATCTAAATAATGAGTATTCTTCTGTTAGGTTTGGACAACAACTGTTTTTTGGACGGAGAGGTATTGGATGACGTCGATATTTACCCCTTGGAATTTGATGAAGACTTTTACAAACGGTAAATGCCGCAGTGGACTGAATTTTGATTACTGTTTCAACAATATTGATCTTTAATGCGGTGATAGCTTAGATGTTTTCAAGATCTGAATTTGTTTAAGTGAAATATTAAACAAAATCCCATCTAATTTGTGTTGAACACAATCACTTGACTGCCCTAAACATATTGCAGTGTTCAAAAGAATTTCATATGTCCTTTTTCTCACCAGTTTAATTTATAAATGAAATATTCCTCATTCGATACTATTTGCAGTCTTAAGAATCAAACTGAATGGGAGTCATACAACAAACAGAGAGATCTACCCGGGTTTTATCGGGGCCATATGTTCATCGCCTATACTCCACTAGACTCATATCTAAATATGAAGGTTTGTATCGGGGTCACATGTTCATCGCCTATACTCCACTAGACTCGTATCTAAATATGAAAGTTTGTATCGGGGTCATATGTTCATCGCCTATACTCCACTTGACTCGTACTAGTATCTAAATATGAAAGTTTGTATCGGGGTCATATGTTCATCGCCTATACTCCACTAGACTCGTATCTAAATGTGAAGGTTTGTATCGGGGTCATATGTTCATCGCCTATACTCCACTAGACTCATATCTAAATATGAAAGTTTGTATCGGGGTCATATGTTCATCGCCTATATTCCACTAGACTCATATCTAAATATGAAGTATTGTATGATGGAACATTAAAGCATTCCAACATAAAAAAAAAACTATTTATCATACAAATCTGATTTTAAATATTTTAAAAATGTTTCCCCGTACTTATATTGTGGAGTGATGGGTCGTCTCTACAGTGGACATTGTTAGACACGAGTTATAGTGATGATGTTTTTTTTTTTTGTTTGTTTGTTTTTTTTTAAAAAGATAAAATAATATCCACGCATTACTTACATTAACAATGAATTAAATGGGTGTAAAACGGCTAAATCGGAGAGGACAATGGTATTTATTTCCCTCTGAGTATTTTTTTCCCATTTATAGGGATGGACCAAAGGTTTTGTGTACGTCAACGGAGTTAACTTGGGTCGATACTGGAATAAAGGGCCCCAACAAACACTTTTTGTACCGGGTCCTTACCTGAGACAAGGATTTAACGAGGTAAAAAAAATGTTTTAAAAAGTTCACAACAAAACGTAAATATTTTTTTCAAAATTTCAATTGACATTTTAAAAGTCATTATATATATATATATATATATATATATATATATATATATATATATATATATATATATATATATATATATATATATATATATATATATATATATATATATATATATGTATGTATTGCATCCTAATTTATCATGACATTTTTATCTGTTTCAGATCATTATCTTTGAACAACACATGTCACACAACAGAGTAATATTTCAAGAAACATATATTTTAGATGAGCTTGACGAAGAAAATACTTAAAACTGCTTGTCTTTTTTTTTTAATTACATTTATCCCTTTCATTTATATCCTTACAACATGTATCTATTTTTTAAGTAAAAAATATAACAAACTTTAATGTACTTTTTATTCAGTGTGATCGTCAGAAGAATCCTTGGAAAACAACGAATCAAGCCAACTGTACATTTTTAATTTTTCTTATCTTTTTTTTTCATTTAGTGCAGTTCATCAAATAAGTAATATAGTAAGATCAAAGTAAGAAGTTAAACATCTTGAATAGATAGGATTTGTCTATTTTTGTATTTCCAAAAAGAAGGTTTTATTAATATTTTAATATCCAGATTGAAAAAATCATACACATTTAACATTCTAAAAACGTTTTTCAATAGTTCAAGTATGTGACATAGGCTTCATCGTCTTGATGGATATTTTATGTTGAAGATGGATTTCGTCTGACCAATACTTCCGGTTTCACATCTTCATAAATTTGTCTCCGTATACTTTGACCAGATCCCTCAGAATTTGTTCCTTCTCTTCCGGTGAAGCAAAACAGGACCGGGCAGCGTGAAATATCTGATTAAAATAGAATATTGTATCTTAAATGGGATTAGTTGAGCTTTTTTGACTGATGAGTGTAAATGTATTGATAACCAAGAGCCAATGCAGTTCCCTAACACTACAATACAAACTCGATAAAACGGACGTTTGTTTAGCAAGTTTCACTGTAGGAAAGCCGATGACCGTAATATAGTTTACGGTCATCAAAACATGTCGGCCGAGCTGACCGGTAAGAATTTTTCATTCAAGATATCAAACATTTTATAGCATGTCTGTGTAAATTCCGCTGAAAATTGAATGTACGCTAATGAAAACTTGCTATTGGTTATTATAGCTTACTTGAACTTAAGGAAATAAAGCTGAAGTACGACCTCAAAGTTTTTGAGAATGATGACCGTAACAAAATATTAAGATGACCGTAATCGAAGTTTATTCCGTGAAGAGGGATGACCGTAAATTTATGATGACCGTAATATCAAACAGAAAGCGTCAAAATAAAGATTTGAAGTGTACACGTGTCAAACGTTTTTTACGATCGGCAACGATTCTGTGTGCGATCATACAACTAAGAAAATATGATAAACATGCGATCGTGCAATTTGAAATTCATTAAATACCCTTAACAGTTTAATGAAATATAGTACTAAGAGTTTACCGATTTACATGGGCTGAAAGTCTGTCGAAACAGAACAGGGCACCGAACATTTGATTTTTAAGAAGGGGGGGGGGGGTTTGACAGATTTTCTAATCTTCTGCTTGGATAATTATGTCTACATTTTAAGACAGCAAAATCAAAAACCCAGAACTCTTGCTAATAATTGTCTATTGGCACTCGATTAAAATGAATCAGATACTAACAAAAAGTATTGGAAGGACCGAATTTTAGGATTATAGAAAAACAGGTTTTATTGTCTAGGGAATGGCTGTTCAATCACAAGAGTTGGCATACCTATAAATTTTACCCAAATTTTCAGTAAATAAAAAAAAAATTAATACACTATACTATAAAAATAACAATTACAGGAGTTGGGATATCTATCAATTAAACTAAAATTACAAGTGTTATCATTTTACTGAAAATTGTTATTATTGTAGTATTTATATTTTTTATTTACGGGATATGGAAAATTTAGGGGAAATGATAGGTATGTGTCCTTTTTGACATGTTTTATTGCTTTCTTACAAAAGTCGTCATGTTACAAATTTTATTTAAGAAATAAAATATGTCAGAAAGGCCATATTCCAACTCCTTCAAATAATGATAGCTAACTCTATTAAACTCAATTCAATTCAAATCTTTATTGCCTCTGAGTTGTACAACTCATCGGGATATCACAAAATGTGACGGGGGGGGGGTTGGGGGGGGGGTTGGGGGGGGGGGGTTAGTGAGGCTGCTTCCTTCCACTTTTTTAAACATAACTTTTTACTGTAACAGTTGAAATGTTTATTGAAAGGTTGGTTGCCCTCCCCCCTTTTTTGGCAGTATAGTTAAATAGTGATACTCTGGTACTTTGTGAATAAAATTTGATTGTGAAAGAAGAAACCAAACTCCCCCACCCCCACCCCCAACACACACACATTCAATAAAGGATTTTTCGAATTTGGACAATTTTCCTTTCTTGTGACATGACCCGGCGAGTTTTCCTTTGAAGTCAGCCGTACAATAACTGCGATACAGAATACTTTTAGTGGGCGTTTCTTATGCAAATAAGCATAAACTGTTCTGTATCTGCAAAATATCAACGATACAGTACGGTTTATTTCTAGCGATGACGGATAACTGAATCCGTATCTTAAATGATATAGACATAAGAATCAATCAAATCGCATGATAGCGCTGTTAGTATTTATTCAAAATTTGAGATGAATTAAGAATAGAATTTTACAACGTAAAGTTACCAGTGGCGGATTCAAAAATTTTAGAAAGGAGGGAGTTGGGGCAGTACACAAATGGTTTTCTTCGAAAAAAAAAAATGTCCAAACTGGAAAATCGGGGGTTTCGTGGGGGGGGGGGGTTAGATTCATAATCAGGCCTGACACTATATGTGCGTGATCGTTTCGTGTTTATAAATTAAAAGTGTAATATACAAGTTTGATTTAGCAAACATAATTTACGAAAGCCAAAAAAGAAAAAAAAAATCTCGAAAAGGGGGGGGGATACCGACGCGCGCGAGTGAGTGCTGGATCTGCCTTTGGTGCCTCTACATTTTGTTTCAAACATGAAGGTAATATGTCCCCTTTCTTACATCTGTTTATTTCAATTTGGAGCCAAGAATTTTGTATACACATGTATGACGACCGGTCGATGACATTGTCGGACATTTCTCTCAGAATACAACCTCCCCGAAACATTTTTGCTTCAAATACATTCCCATTTATGATTCTTATGTACCAAAATGTTTTGCACTAAATTTGTAGCTTAGATTTTAAAAAAAAGTGAGCAAGAGCGAAATAGAAAGGAAAAAACCTACGCAATCAAATATAAATTAAATTTTGGGAAAACACATTATATAATGCATCTCCTAATTATAATTAAATCAATTGATAGATACCTGCACATCCACCTCACTCGACATTTCAGTTGCGATTGCTAAAAATGGGGTACTAAATCGACTTTCTGCAAAATCATCTGATTAGTTGAGAGATATATACCCAAATACACATGTAAATTAGCGAGGTCATAAGAAAGGTCATGTCACAAGTCATTTAGAATACTCGTTTCCTACTGTATCGGAGATACAGGGCGGGGCCCGGCTCGAGCTATCGCTCTCGCCTTAAGCCCCGCCCTGTATCTCCGATACAGTAAGAAACTCGTACTCTAAATATAACTTATTTTGCTTGTCAAACTTTCTAAGGTAATTTTACATTTTACCCCCCCCCTTTTTTTTTTTTTTTTTAAAAAACGATACTGTGTGCCTGCAAATAAATTCTGTTCTGTTGAAATATATTATATGAGATATTATAACTGCTATAACTTTGAGGTAAAACTTTGCGAGCCCTCCAGTTCGTTTTCCGTAGTATCTCCTTGATTAACATAGTTAAGTTTAATTTCTGATATTTATGTAGGTCAATTTTAATGGTTAAAAACGATATATCACAATGACCGACTGCCTTGTTTGAATTTAATAATATATTATACATCGAAATAACACTTCCTAATCAGAATTTACTCTGATTTGTGTTTTTTTTTTCACGCTATTTCCCAGTTATACGATCGCTTAATAAACGATACATGTCGTTGACGATCGCCTCGCAGTTGTCAAAGTTTCCAATTAAAAGTTGTTTTGATGCTAATGTATACAGTTTTAATTTTAAAATGTTTAGTTCATACCTCTAAGAATGACCTTCAATGTTGATAGATGATAATAATCTAAACTATCTCAAAGCATGAAAATTCGATGTTTGGAGCATTGTCGATTTGATCCGTAACATTTGCACAGAAATTATTTTACAAATTTAATCTGGGTGATATTTGCCCGAATTAAATCTTTTCTAGCATTATTTACAGTTGGTTATACTCCAGCACATACAAAACTGCTTTAACTTATTCTTTACGATATTTTCTTCAAGTGTTGCCGATCACATCAGAGTTGTTTACAGGGGTGTTGTGACACGACAGCGGTGTTTTTCTTTGAAGTTTACTCTTCTGTATTAGCAATACAGAACGGGTGTATGGTGGGTGGAGCTACTTTCCGTTCTGTATTAGCACTGTATACCGTATTTTATTAGCCAACTATTCTGTATCTAAAATACAGCACGGTCTAAAAATAAATCTGATTCAATTTATTAAAAAGCACGTACAAGTTTGTAAACGCTGAAGTTTTTCTATCATAAATTTTGGAGAAATATTTCCCTGGGAATGAAAAATGTCAAAAATTCTCAATCACTTTTAAAAACGTATTCCACACAGAATCTACACGTAATTTCGATTGAAAGGAAAATTCACAATAATGGAAAATACCACTCTCCTCGTGCAAACTCGTTCAATTAAAAATTTCATCTTAAATCCTTATCGCTGACGACAACCGCACGTCTCTTTCACTACGTTTTTAATGTCGCAATTCAATTAGAAAATAAAAATCTGTGGCATCAAAGTTCATCGAAGAGTTTTCTGTATATCCTGTTTTTGTAAATCTAGTTAAACCGGGATTTTAAGATCCCTGAAATATATTATGATCAATCTCCATGTACAACAAACCACAACAACTACTGTTAAATCCTCCACCTTATCCATTAAGACTGACTATCACTCGATTCAACTACCCCATTTAATTGTCAAAACTGATCTGACCGAATCTTACGTTTTTCGTGGAAATATATATACTGCGGATGTATACTCCCCATCGAGGCCTCATCTACAGAAGTCTGACGGAAGTTTGGATGCTGCACAGTTATAAAGTGGGCGGAGCTATTTTTCTTTGATTGATCGTGTCACAAATCATTTAGAGAACTCGACAGGTTCTGTATCGTAGATACAAATTTGGGGGTGGAGACTCGTGCTACGCACTCGTCCACCCCAAAATTTGTATCTACGATACAGAACCCATCTCGTTCTCTAAATAATACTTATAGAACATGAAGAATTGATGTTAAATAAGATATAAAACATCTAACATGAATTTTGTACAAAGATTACGGTCATCTATATAACTGTTTTACGGTCATCATCTTCTCGCTGGAATGTGTTTGTTACGGTCATCATACTGCAAAATTTCGAAGGCCTTTTATCATTTCATTTTCTTTTGTTTGGGTAAACAACATCTACTGGTGTGGAGATAACATCGATGTTCGTTTAACCAATACCTTAAATTATTCAGTTTTATTGAATAATGTTTATAATCGCCGTCGAAAATTTTCAACCGATCATCTCAGCCGACATGTTTTGATGACCGTAAACTATATTACGGTCATCGGCTTTCCTACAGTGAAGTTTGTAGCAATATTACTAGAATGTAAATTGATAATACCGAATGTCTTAAAAATGGAAAATGACTTCTATAATAAACACTAGTTTACTGATCTTATGTTTACAAAGATCGTTAGTACTGTATGCCTGATGCTTACAGAATATCCACATATTCAAATGCTCAAGAATATATTAAAATACTTATAAAAGGATGATTTTCTGATGAAAAACTTCTAACTACATGGTGACTAGCACAGGGACTTAAGACAATCTTAGCAAAATCGGGTATATAGTATAATAGGGGAGCTCCCCTATTATACTATATACCCGATTTTGCTAAGATTGTCTTAAGTCCCTATGACATTTGGTGACTAGTCACTTGTTAAAATTAATTAATTGCATCCATATTTTAATTAATAGCACACTCATGGAGAACTTGGTTATTAGCATAATTTAAAAAAAAGTATCATATATCACCAAATACAAGCAATTAATACATCCTTTTGGTGCTTGCTGTTGCTGGAAAAACCACAGCCACCGGTATTGACCTGTTGCTATACCTACCGTTGCGATCACGTGATCTTTGTCCAGTCCCATTTCCATAACCATCTCATAGTCCTGAGTAAGGTCATTGTCAAGGACGATAGGGTCATCCGAATTAATCGAAAAATTCACATTATCGTCGATGAACCTGCCAAATCAAGAGTTATTTATTTTATATTCACTTTATTACAATTGCAAAAGAATATGCAAAAATTACATCATCTAAGGTGGCACTTCTTTTAGTGTGATTTTACTTGTGAAGGGGGTGTTTGTCCAGATCCTGGGAGACGGAGCCAGTTTTGACACTAGACAGGGGGCACACCTCAAAGTGCACGTTTTGTTTCCGGCAGCGTTCGTACAACTCCGGATCGTCAACAACTCGATATCCGTGCCCAATCCTCTCCGCGTGCATCTCATCCAGTGCCTAGGAAAATGTCAAGTCCAAACTAAATATACAGTAGAACAACAAAACGTTAAATTACGGAATCTTTTAACAACAGTGATGTTCATTTTAAAATGAAATTTCTCTCCGTAATATTTTCCAGCTGTTGTTTTACTGAGAAGTAAACATGACCGCTTAACTTTACACAGCTAATATAAATATATATTCCCTGTGTTAAAGCATGACTATGATTTTTTTTAATCTAAAAAACAAAATATCATGGTGTTGATGTAGCAATTCATGTGTGCCATATCTAAAAAAGATCGGCGCGTGATCTGCAGGAATCGTGTACGAAACATTTGTAGATTAAGGAAGCTCTAAACACTAACAAAAAGTGCTTTTTGGACTTGGAGAAAAATATATCATATAAAGATACGCATATTGAGTCTTTTTGGTTCATGTTCAACATAGGGTACCTGCCTTATTTTTGCAGGAAAAATGCTCAAAGACAATGGACTATTCGTGAGCAGAAATCACTGTTGTTTACTTACATTGGGAAAAATAATGGAAAAAATGAAATCAATTACTTATTCTTGGTCTAATATAAAGCTAGGAATATTCTGATCTATTACAAATTGTGTAATTATCTGTAAATAACCGTTTTTTCTATCTTACTTCTAAGGGCAGATCACTCTAACTGCATAAAACTACCCTATAAGTAGAACTCTTTAGTGTGCAGTGTTTAGAGCTTCCTTAAATGTCCACGATCTGGTCGGCTGACCACAGCTGGACAAACATTTGTTTGCTTGTTTAATGCCAATGAAGCACTGCAAATTTGCTGGCGACAGTTACGCACGTAGGAAAATGTTACATTAACATTGAAATACTAAGTAGTTGTCAACCAGTTCTTACATAGTTATAGACATTAAAAACGAGTAAAAAAAAAATAAAATAAAAAATACAGCGCAGATATATATTCGCAGACTTTCATCGAAAATTAATTATAAAAACAGACATATTATGTAAAAACACGTTCATTTCAAAGTCACAATAGTCGCCACCTATCGCAATGTTTGCATCTATTTTTACGATTTTTTATTGTTGTTTTTATAAATTTATGATAAGCAGGAATTCATTTTACTGCATGGTTTTATTGAAGTTATGCATAAGTCTTAGCAACAAACACTTATTTGCCGCCCCGTATTATTGAATTTTCGTTTACCGGTTTTTTTTAGTATGTTTATATTCCTGTACAGGACACTCTACTTTTTCTTTCAACAAAGCACCTATTTTACTCAATTTCAGACACCCCTTCTTCAAACTTGTATTCAATAATTTATCAGTCATTAACCTACTTAACAAAACATACTAATAGTTCGTTCGAGATACTTTTTTTAATGTCCTTTGAGGAGCATATTTATTATAAACTACTCATTTATTCCTCGAAAATTGTCTCAGCACATTTTAAGACTTCACAAGGGATACATCAACTTCCGGTTAGGCTTATATTGTAGGACCAGATACTCTGACTAGACTGTAGCTTTACTGGTTTGTACTAAAAGCAAAGGAAAAGAAAAGTAGCACTTGCACTTGAAACTGCGCAACAGCAATAATTAGAATAATGGTCCTTGGTTTTATTCTCTTTTTATGGCAAGATTTATTACAGTCAGATTCAAACAGTTAGAGGAGTAGCCTTTTGAAAGAATTTCACAAAATTTTCCATTTTTAGTAACCATTGCAACATTGTTCATCAAAATCAAAAACCGATGCACAGAATAAAGTATCTTGGTGTAGTCTACTCTGTGTGTCAGGTTATATTGAAATCAGACTAAAATTGTAGGAGAAGTAGCATTTAAAAGGAATTTCACACACAAAAACTATGGGAGGAGGAGTACAATTTCACAGATACTTCTATTTTTAGTGATCATGGTAACAACGTTCACCAAAATTAAAAAAATCAACACACTGATTGATGTATCTTAGCGTAGTCTACAATGTGCCAAGTAATATTGAATTCAGACCAAAACAGTAGTAGGGGGAGCGTTTTAAAGGAATTTCACAAAAATTTCTAGTTTTGGTAACCATGGCAACACTGTTCACCAAAATAAAAAAAATCAATGCACTGATTGATGTATCTTAGAGTAGTCTACTTGTGTGCCAGGTTATATTGAAATCAGACCAAAAGTGTAGTAGAAGTTGCGTTTAGTAACCATGGCAACACTGTTCATCAAAATCAAAAACCGATGCACTGATTTATGTATCTTGGTGTAGTCTACTTGTTTGCCTGATTGAAATCAGATCAAAACTGCAGGAGGCATAGCATTTTGAAAAATTGTAGACAGACGGACGACGGACACCTTAATATCGCATAAGCTCTTCTAGTCTCTGGCCAGTAGAGCTAATAAATCCAGAGATTTCCGAGTTTTTTATTCTGAAGTGGGGGTATCTGAAGTTGACTTAAGTACCTTGTGAAAAGAAAAAGTAGGGGGTGTCCTGTATACGAAACAAGTGCCTGTGGTTAATTACCGTCTTCCTTGGAAGACGGTATACAGAGTTGAAGTATTTTACAGTCTTCGGACTATGCACTTCCTCTCTTTAGTGATTGGTAGAAATTGCATGATGAGAAAATTTTCAATTATTTCATTGGTTGAAATGCTGTTCAAGGCAAGGGAGATCATTTTCTGATGATCTAATTTTCGTACGACTTAACAATTTTTCAAGATTTTCAATCGTAAAAAAATATGACAAAACGAACAGTGGAAATTCGCAGTAATTCTTTCAAAATAGCATGCTAGTTTTTTTTTTTTTTTTTTTTTTTTTTTTTTTTTTTTTTAATAGTAAAACGTTTCTACATTTTCAATGTTAACAGAATTGATCTTTATTGCATGCAAGTTTTAGAGCTTGAATGTATTCTTTTCCCCTTTGTTTTGCACAGTCTTTCTAATCTCGGCAGCACTCGACACACCTCGGCCGATTCATACCTTATCTACATATCACAAAGGTGACGGAATCATCCAAGGTTTGCAGAATGAACTCGGCTGCAGAGTCGAAGTTTACGGAGACAGTCGAGCATTTGTTAACCTTTCTCTTGGCAGTGCTTACGTCAGAAAAAAAAAACTATAAGTGAAGAAATACAAAACTAAGAATTTTTCAAGAATTATACACCCTGATAGGTTGAGCTCAGTTTAGTGTTTAAGGTTGTTGCTAAAGACGGTAAGCTTTTTGAAAAAGCTCTACTTGTACAGAGTTAAGTAGTCGTCGCGCACATGACGTAGGATCCGGAGTACCACGTGACTATCAACACTAATCTAAATCTCAAAACTCGTCGATCGTTAGCCAGAATTAGACGCAATTCACCAACTTTTAACTGTCTGTAATTCTTAAATTATGCAAAATTAAGGTATATGGTAGGTGTTTCCATTGAAGTCAGTCAAAAGTATTTGGATCCCAATATTTTGGAAATTATGATAAAAGATATAACAAAACGTTTACTGACGGGGAACGTTTTGTCGAACCCTCGAACCAAACTGTTGCCTCCGACAGAATGACTCATGCAGGCAAACAGTTTGGTTCTTGGGTCCGACAAAATGCATAATGCATGTTGAACTCGAACCAGTTAATAAATATTTATGAAATTTATTTTTAATGTATCAGGGTAGCCATATTTAAGAAGATTCCTACCAGTTTAACGCCCGCTGCCGCTCCGTTCTCTCCTGCATGGACTGTCCTGTGTATATCATGCTCAAATGCAAGCTAAGGAAGAAAAAAAACATTATCGAGTTGTAACAGAGCTGGTTTAAGGTATTGCACACATAGTCCTCCCCTTCGTATCAGTTAAAATTTCACTACTCCCTCCTTTTATTCAGAAAAGAAATTAGTGCTAAATCTGTTGAGAATTAAATGCAGTTCATTAAAATTCATTTTGGGGGTAAGGTGGCATAAAAAAAAACTTCCAACTGAAAACCTCGAATTCACCATGTAGTAAAAATAAAAGATTGTCAAAATTATATTTATATATATATATATATATATATATATATATATATATATATATATATATATATATATATATATATATATATATATATATGTGTGTGTGTATGTATATATATATGTATATATTTAAGGAATAACTGTCTAATTTTTTGGATTCATGATGTGATCAATCGAGTGGCTTGCGTGATAATTTGCATAAACGCCGAAGGCGTTTATGCATAAAATTATCACGCAAGCCAATCGATTGATCATCGTCATGAATCCAAAAAATCTGACAGTTATTCCTTATATTTACATGCTCCTGATTCTGCAAATTCCCGTGCTAATAGCCCCGCTTCTGTCTCTATTTGTCCCGCCCCGCACGTGATTTTTTTTAACCGCGCCTATCGATGAACCAGTAGATTTATGTAGAAATAAAGTATTTTTACAATTTGTAATTTTATCTCGGACAAAGACATTGGAAATGTATATATATATATATATATATATATATATATATATATATATATATATATATATATATATATATATATATATATATATATATATATATATATAATTTTTCTGATTGGTTCAAACTTGATCACATGATCAAATATATAACATCATATTGACTTGTGTTATTATTTTAAGATTTTGAAACTCATACCGACTTGATGTTTCTAAAAATGGTAATAATCTTCTGTAAAACAATAATAGTGCTGAACTCACAATAGCTAATACAGTCTGGAAAAAAATTATACTTCAACTCCTACAATTTTTTATTGTGATGTTCTGTAATAATTGGTAAGACATAACAATGCCTTGAATAAGAATCTACTCTATATTAAAACATATTAGATATATTTTTCATAAATCGACACAAAATATAATAAAACAAATGTAGCCTTTTAAATTGAAAAATTCCCTAAATCACTCTATCAGTATAAAGGAAACACAATTAATTAAACAGTTTATTTTGATCTCTAGTCTCTACGTGTTAAAAAAAAAAGAAAGAAAGAAAGCGTGTGCCTTGTTCCCATTAGTTCAAATTTTATTTTGTCAATCTCTGTAAAAAATAATATAACAAATGTAGCCCTTTCATGAGGTCGATCCATAGATATATCGACTTCACTGAAAAAGCATATCGACCTCGCACTTCGTGCTCGGTCGATATGCTTTTTCTGTGAAGTCGATATATTTACGGATCGACCTCATGAAAGGGCTATATGTGTATAATATATATTTATGATCATCTTCAATTTTTATAAAATTTGTGCATTGCTTATTTGCAAAGAGGAAAATATTAGAAATAAACATGTCGGATATGACATCATCAATTCCCAAATACTAGCATAAAAATATCTATTAAGTCAATTACAGGTGCACTTGCAAAGATTGTGTTTTCAAATAAACTGTACCATAACCATTAATAAAACTCATGGAGGAACATAAGACGTCTATATTTCAAAGTATACATGTATACGACAGCGTACTATCATGCATCCAATATAGGCTTCAAGCTCGCTTTATTTTTGCGGTGACTCAAAGAATATAGTATACTCTGAATAAGTATTCTGCATAAGTGTTTTTATTTTAGCCTTGTTTATATTTTAGTGCATTACACAAGCTCAATAATTGCTTATGAATGTTTTATTAAATGATTTGACCTAAGTGTGATTAATGAAAGACAAACAGTGCTAATTCTTCATTAGTCCATGACTTAAACCAGTATTGCGGGTCATCACATTGAAGCGAGTTTGATGCTGATGGTGGATCCTCCTCCCAAAATTAAAGCTATCCATCTCCCTTGGTGTGATTTAGATAATTCTAACTCGCACCTACTCCCACTCTAAAAATACCAGCATAAAACTGCATTTTGTAGTGTGAATGTCTATAAATTTACCAGACCGTGTGAGTAAGTTGTTTTTCTGTTCCTAGAGAAGGAGAGAAATACTTTCTGATAGACACATCACACTTTTATTCAAAGTTTTCTATAAATTGTTTGTAAATCAGTGTATGTGAACAAGTGAATATACCTTGAAGGCTCTTGTATGCAATTCTTCATGTTCAACTCCAGGTTCCAAATCCCCACACGCGATGTCAATGGCTACCACACCACGTGATTTAAACTCCTTACACAACTCGAACACTTCCATTGACCATTCTGCATATTTAAGGAATATCTGTCTAGTATTTTGGTTTGATGGTGTGATCAAGCAATTGTCTTGCATGATAATATGTATAAACACGGAAGGCATTAAAGAATAAAATTTTCAAGCAAGCCAATTGCTTGATCATCATCATAAATTTAAACCAAACCGAAAACCCCACAGTTATTCCTTATATTTTCATGGCTCCAAGCCCCGCCCAATTTCCCACTCTCTCGGCACATGATTTTTTAAACCACGCCTATCCATAAACCAATATCTTTATGAAAAAATCATCTTTTTTTAAAATTATATATACGGCTTTATCTCGGACAAAGATATTTGAAAATGTAAATATTTCAAATTGCTGTGGTATTCATTATTGTTTCTTAAGTGATTGTATATGCATATCAACGATGATTTAATTTCATTACTTTCCATATTTTAATACAAAACAGCTAAGAAAAAATATTCTGACTATATATATTGTATATATGCCAAATACTCTGCCCTTGGCAAAATGAGGAGGCGAATTTTAAGTACGAGGGGCAAACCATACTAAGGTTTCACAATTTTGTATGCGATTTTCTACTAAACATTACGTAATTGAAGCAAAGAAAAACAAGATATGTTTGTGAAACACTGATGCCCCCGTATGGCAACTTATAGCGAAGGTTATTTTTTTCAAATGCAAATCAAATATGCTGGTACCCAAAGTAAAGGTCTTGTACCGAGGAATATACCTGTGAAATGTGAAAGCCCTAGCAGCAACCATTGAAAAGATATGGTCAAGGGGTCAAAGTTGTTGGTATCCAAAGCAAGGTCTTGTCACAAGGATTACATATGCTAAGTATGAAAGCCTTAGCACCAACCGTTCAAAAATTATGGCCAATGTTAAAGTTTTTCAAAAGTAGGTCAAACTTCGGGGTCAAAAGGTCAAATATAGTGGTACCCAAAAAAAGGTCTTTTCACAAGGAATACACATGTGAAGTATGAAAGCCCTAGTTCCAATCGTTCAAAAGTTATGGCCAAGGTTAAAGTTGGGAAAAATTTTGCAAAACTGGGTCAAACTCCAAGGTCAAGGTCAAAAGGTCAAATATGGTGGTACCCAAAGAAAGGTCTTCTCACAAGGAATACACATGTGAAATATGAAAGCCATGGCTCCAACCAATCAAAAATTATGGGCAATGTTGAAGTTTTTGCGGACAAACAGACAGACAGACAGACGGATGGACAGGGCAAAAACTATATACCCCCGAATCTTCGATACGGGGACATAAAAACGCAAAAAGACCCGTAAGCTTTACACTTACCTGGGTTATATTCAACACAGCATAGAATAGTTTTTACTTTTATCCCAAAATCTTTTGATCCTTTTTCGAATGCGTTACAAATGATGTTTACAACTTCTTTTGGAGTTATGTTCCCTTCTGTTTCGGCGTAAGGTGGCTTGGCACCGTTTGTCATTTTGTTTGCAAACAAGTGAGGCGAATAGCGGGCTTCTACATAGAAAGTATTGTGAGCCTTACAATCCTCACAAAAATCATAGGCAATCTTATATATGGCATCTCTGTCGCCTCTGTACAGAAAAAAAGATTGTGATTTCATGCATTTATACGTAACGATAAAATAACGGTTATATTATTTCAAAAATCGACTGTTTGACTGTGTCATGAGCTTTATTAAGATCTTACGCGACCACAGGCATGAAGGTGTCAAATTTCTCCAACAGTGCCTTAAATGTATAGGGGGGTTTCGCCACTACCAAATGGGACTTTAATTCCTCAAGTGTCTCCCATTCAAATTTTATATTTCGTCGCCTGTAATAAGTAAAATACTTAAAAATGGAGTGTTCATGGATCACAATGCTCAATTACTGAGTAATCTTGGCTATGCTGTTCTTCATTATATATTTGAGCCTATATCGTGACCCCTTCCTAGCTCCAAAGTGCACACAGCATGAGGATGCTTCAATGTGAAATGACTAAAACGGCTTAGTCCTGTTCTTCGTCAAAGTTTTTTTTTTAATTGAGAAAAAAATAAATCTATACAGTTTGGCAATGTTTTCAAATCAATCATTCTATTGTGGTTCTTGATAAGATTTTTAAATAAATTTTCCTATGTATTCCATTCTCTACTGTGCTTCAATCTCAGGTCCCGAAAATTCAAGTTTGAATATCCATTACTTGAGGATATTTGCATATTGGTATCACTTACCATGGCCCTGTGGTTCTAAAGATTTTCTGTCCTTTATATTCGGATGTAAAAATTTGATCTGCTAGTATTTTGCCCCAACTTAAATATCCCTGGTCCATTATTTGAACAACATAGAATTAACAGTTAAGGAAGTTTTCACATATGTTTCATCCTTTCTTGTCCAGTGGTTTTTGAAAAGATTTTCCCCCATATATTTTTATGTAAACTTTTATACATCGCTTCTGGTCCAG
Source organism: Saccostrea echinata (assembly GCF_033153115.1). Lineage (NCBI taxonomy): Eukaryota > Metazoa > Mollusca > Bivalvia > Ostreida > Ostreidae > Saccostrea > Saccostrea echinata. Next base: position 32,014,151 of record NW_026889750.1, read on the forward strand.
TGGTTTTGAAAAGCCCCACCCTATTCTAACCTTTTCTTGATTATCTCCCCTTGAAAGAAAATGAACACTTGTTAATCCCCTTCATTTGAAAATGCTCTGTGCCACCTTAAGTTGAAATTAGTCCAGTGGTTCTCAAGAAAAGATGAAAAAGTGAAAAATTACAGACGGGGGACAACTAGACTTGATATACTAGTAGGCTGAAGCAGGACAAGCTATCATCAAAAACAGGGCACATGAAAATGTCTCAGGGCTGAGATTCACAAATATTCTTAGTACGCTAAAAATTATGAATCAATTTATTATTTTTCTTTCTCTTTTGGTGCAAAACATGATGTTTTTCACAATTCTTTATTATACATACCTTTAGTTTTGGATAAGTTTCTGATACTAATGACTTACCTTGCCGTCTCTAAAATTGTTTCCGTACGAATAGCGCCATCTAAATGAACGTGCAGTTCAATCTGAAATCGAATTATACAAGAAACCGCATGAATAGTCATGGGGTACGAAATGTCTTCATATTAATACATCTTTTTTTTTAAGCACAGGGGGGCATCCTCCATATACAACTTCCGAGCTCGATGGAAAGGATTCTAATGTACATGCACAGAACAAGTAGTAAGTATTGATTAATTTTTGGGGGTTTCCAAATATGATATGAAATTCGCTCACCTTGTATGGAAATTTGGCACGAGACATTGTGGATTTTTCTTTGTATCGATATTGTATTCAAATATGCACAACATACATGTAATCTGTTTATGATGTGCAATATTAAACGGATCAAATACTTATCGGAATCAATGTTACTCAATTACTTCCTTTATTACTCAACTCAGTAGGGGTTTCATCACTCGCATTTTTTTAATCAGTAATGTGAGGTCAGAAATACTTGTGCATGAAATTTCCAGAAATCGGTTGTATCGGAGATAATAAAATTCTTTGAATTTTCAATGAAGTTCGTAAATCTTTCATTCAGATGACTTCGACACTTTTCCTTAATTTGTGTAATTCGTTAAATTCAAATCACGTCCGTATTTTTGTGAAACTTGATGATAGTCACGAAGAGTATTCTGTAGCAATAAGAGTACATATATTTATATATATTTATATATGAAAGGCGTGTGTGACGCCATTGTGTTTGTGGAGGGGGGGGGGGAGGGTTAGCAAGTAAAAAAATAAAACAACTTGCTTGAATCATCTTCTTTGACAAGCCAAAAAAAGGGAGAATTTTCCAAAATCAAAATTCTATTTCGTGTGTGTGTGTGTTTGGGGCTGGGGGTGTACACTATAAGAGGTTTGGACACACAGCAACAAAAAGTAAGGGGGGCCGGCCTTTCAATGACCATTTTCATACTAAATTAACGGTCAAACATTATGCACGGGAAAAGTGCCCCCCCCCCCCCCCCCGATACTTGCATGGATCCAATGTTGTATGTTCTCTACAGTTAGTTTCCCTTGAAACAGTAATTTTGAAGTTGGGAGAAATCTAATGTTTCTCGTGGTTTTTGTTGTATAAGTTGTTCACCAGGAAGTGATGGGGGAAAGGCTTTACAGTAGCATGCCATCTCCTCTAGTAGTGAATATACGAGGTATTTTATCTCTGGTCATTGTAAGATTGTAAAACTGCACACCTTAACATATTGTAGCTAGCCTATCGTATTAATTCTTTTGATAAGAAGCTGAAATATATCCCAATATCATTTGAAATTATCTAGTCATAGATACAGAACTTGTTCGACTGATTAAAAAATTGAAAATAAAGAAGATATAATTTTTTGGTGATGCGTGTAAACAATAAACAATCCTAGATATGTATCCAAACTATGTTATCATGAAGCAGGAAAAAAGTGGCATATACGTATTACACATCCTACCTCTGTAAGATTCTCGCATAATATTGTATAATTTGTAAATTTCTTTTATTGTTTAAACGATTATAAGATCATATAAACTTGATTCCAAAAGTAACAAAACACTTACTAAATTGAAGCATAAGATCGCAAAAACAAAACTTTTCATTTTCACTCTATGGGTACATTTCATTTTGTGTCGTCAAATGATGTTTTTCTAGGAAAACCTGGTTCCCAGAACTTTTCTTACATTTTACGCAGTAGCCATTTCATCTTTAAGAATATGATTTGTGATGAACGGTAGATGTGCAATACGACAATAAGTTTTCCGAATTTTCAATTTCATTGAGGAAGGTCGAAATAAAAGCAAAAAATTCAATTTTTTTTTTAAACAGAAACTTCCTTTTAAATTCAAACTGGTAATGAATTTATTATGCGATATATTAAACACTAATAAGAGCTTGTGGACCACATGCTCACCAGTGGCCCTTTTCACAAAAAATCTTACAACTAAGACAATTTTTCCCCTTCTGCATAAAGTATCTAAGCTGTAGTAGGACATATAAAAGTCTTATAATTTTATTACATGAGATTATATTGTAAAAATATTTAAGGAAAAAATCAATATATTTCTTAAACAAAAAATTACAGAGTTGTCACATTTTTATCTTAGTCGTAAGATGTTTTGTGAAAAGGGCCACTGAACATTTAACCTGGGTAAAGATTTTTAGTATATTGCATTATCGATTTTAAGAAAAGGGGTACAAAACTATTTACTACCTAGTATGAACGATTAAAGAGAAAATAAACTGGGTCGTTATGGCAGAAACACACATTCGTAATACACGCTTTTGTAACAGACACACTGATAATGGCGGAAATGTTATATAATATATTGAACTTTGATCCTCTTTTTTTTTTGGAAGGTTTTCGAACCACAGTTGTTTATTTCATACAGTATACTAGTTTACTACTATACGATATCGCATTGTAGTAAACTAGCTTGTATGAAACAAGCGCCTGTGATGAAATCCATTTCAAATGGAAGTCTAAAGCATTTTTAAACAAAAAAGCGCGCTTTTATCAGAAAAAACTTAAAGGCGGGACTAATAGATAGACTCAAGAGTGCAAATGAAATAAGTTGATGTAAGTTGATGTATCTATATCATGCAAGCACAAATAATCTATAAAACCCTCACCTTGTACGGGAAATTAATAGAAGACATTGTTTCACATTCGGCTCACCACTCTCTCTCTCTCCCTCTAAAATACAAGAGGTCAGAGTTCACCTTAGTAAAAAAAAAAATGGAAACCCAGTAACGTAAAGACCATAATTTTCTACATGTAATGAACAAAACATTTGAAATCGTTTACTAAAGGTGCTTGGACACAGCTTTGAAGTTACTATTTTCTCTAGTTTCGGTATAATATCATGACTTATATGTTGCTATAGCATTTCAAACGGAAATAAAATAAACAAAAATTATTTTATCTGGAAATTATTGAAACTACAAATTTCGGGACGCGTTTGATTGATACATCCTAGCACTTTCATAAAGCAAACTTTTTTCTTTAATACTTAACAAAAGTAAAAATTTGTGTTGTGTATTAATGAAAAATATTCAAACTTTAATCCAGAAAATTCGGAGTAGAAATGTAAGAAAGCAAAACCAACTCACCAGTATTGTCAGTCCGTGCTCAGTGATGTGTGCAGAGTTTAACAAATTGAACAGACCCGCTGAAATGTAAACATTAACTAATTTATCATGTATGTCAATTTCAAATATTAGTTTTTAAGCAGCTTAAAACCGTGTTATGTAGCTATCTAATATTAAAGGGTCTGTCATCTTAATCATAATAATAAGGAAACGGATTAGTATAAGTTTTCAAACTTGTTTCCGAATCATTTTTGATTTTTTTTTTGTACTACTTGCCTGTATTTTCTGCTTGTCATTTTCAAATAAAATATGGTTTAAACTAAACATTAACAATAACAGAGCTCGTGCCCCGTTTACAAAAATAGTTTACGTTTCACGGGTGTGTTCAATTTGTTAAACTCTGCACACATCACTGAGCACAGACTGACAATACTGGTGAGTTGGTTTCTTTCTCACATTTCTACTTTCTATTTTCCGGATTATAGTTTAATATTTTTCATATATGCACAACAAAATTTCTACTTTTCTTAAGTATTAAGGATAAAGTTTACTTTGTGAAAGTGCATAGATGTGTCAATCAAACGCGTCCCGAAATTTGTAGTTTCAATTATTTCCAGATAAAATAATTTTTTTTTTAAATTTTATTTCCATGTGAAATGCTATAAAAACATATAAGTCATGATATTATACCGAAAATTTGAGAAAATATTAACTTCAAATCTGTGTCCAAGCACCTTTAAGTATGTTGTAAATTTTGAATTTACTGAGTGGAGGTAAATGCAAAATTTGCACATGACATTACTATTTTAAAATTATTAAATACCTAATCTATAATACATATATAGGAATGACATTAATCTATAAAATTTTCAATTTTTCTCACTTTGCATTTATGTATTCCATGTTCTATTGAATAACTGCATATTATAGTATCTATCACTGCTGTATTGTGCACATATAAAAGATGTATACGGACGTCCGTGGCATTATTAATAATTTTTTTAATTATTGAATAAAACACAGGTGCTTGGGGACGGGAGACCCCCCCCCCCCCATGTTCCGTACCCCAAGGTTTTTAAATAAAATATTTTTCTATGACATATTCACCAAGTTATTACAACTGAAAAATCCAAAATATAACCTAAAACTAGCCTTTTATAAAAATTCACACTCTCTGGTACTAAAAGTTAATGCTCTCTTAGCATTTTTTTTTAATTATAGACTTCACCCTTTTGGTATAGGTCACAAGGCAAACAACCAGTAAACCGTTCATTTATCAGGGAAAAAATGCTTGCCAGAATATTACTGTGAAGCAATACCACTATGTGTAGTTTTTGTTGGTCTAAGACCTTGTGTCATCACTAGCTGCAGTCTACCTGATCTCCCTACTGCCTTTTATGCTGTTGATTATGTATTGTATGCGTTCAAGCGAAAATGATTTCCTGTTACTGATGTAGTTGCTGTATATTTCACAATTTGATTGATTGATTGTATATGTTGTTTTAAGTCCCATTCGAGGATTTTTCACTCATTTTGAGACGTCACCATATAACGGTGAAGAGTCAAATTTAGACCTTTACTCGCACTTTGGGCCATTGAGCAGTGAGGGTTCTTAATCGTGTCAACGCCTACCGTGACACGGGGCCTCGGTTTTTAAGGTCTCATCCGAAGGACCTGCAACTGTCACTTCAAAGCGCTTGGCGAAGAAACAGTTACTGCCTATTTTTATCGGCTTAGGTCAGTCGCGGCCGTGATTCGAACACATGGCCTTCCGATCACGGAGCGAGCGCTCTACCGACTGAGCTACTGTGATGGTCACACTTTGTTAATAGAGTATCATTATGCAATGTGTTGTTAAAATGACACTTGTGAAAAAAAATCATTGAGCGGGGTTGGGGTTTCCGCCACTGATAAGACTGGTAGAACAATTCTCACAACAAATTGCACAGCAATCCGTTCATGCTTTCTTCTTAGTCAATGCAAAATGTTCTCCTATCGTCTGTCGATTTGCATATGTGCCGTTTTAAACACAGCATGCTCAGTTGAGGAAGGGGCAGAACAAAAAATATATACCGTATGCTTGTAAATATCATAAATTATGGTTTAAGGTACTCCGATCCTAGGGTTCTGAAAATCAGCTTTTAAGTAATTGAAAATGTTCACAAAAATGCATAGTAACGTGAATTTACCCATGGAATTTCTTCAAAGTTCATCATTACAGTTAATAATATTATATAGGGAAACTTATCAAATCTCAAATATATTTTCAGGAAATAAAAACACCAGCTATGCATTTTCTAATTGAAAATGGATCAACAAATATAATTTAGGATAAAAAGATATAGGTATCCAGACATTTAGAGAAAATTGCATCTTTTTTATGCTCATACAGTATTTTAGTTCTTCTTTTTTACTTAAATTGTCATATGATACAAAGTGTAAAAAGCTTGTGCTATCATTGCTAGGCATCATATATCACATCTAATTTCATATCATGCTATAATAAGCTGTGGTATCTTTAGAATGCTAGACTACAGGAAATTCGATTTCTCTGAAAATGAATTCATTTTTTTTTGTTTTATGGGGTACGAATGTCAACTTTTTACAAGACCGTTTCTAAGACTTCAAAGAACCTTGAATCATATCAAGATGCATAAAATAAAAATTGTTGCACGAAAAGATCTCGATTTCAAGCTTCATTTTGAGACTTTTTATATAAAATAATAAATTTAAGAGTTATCCTTCCTAGCTGAGGATCGGATATCCTTAAGGACCCTCTATACACTAGAAAAAAAAAATGTTTTTTGGACATTAAGAAAATCATAGTGTGTAAGAATATAAATATTGAGCTTATCTATCACATTTTCAACATTCGGGTACCTTAGTACCTTACATTTACCCACCAGGAAAAATTAATGAAGTGCTGATGAACATAAATCACTGTTGTTCCTAAGTGGATAAGGAGTGTTCTATTTATTCCTCTTGGCCTATCAAAGTGTTATGAATGCTTGATTTGATCACAAATTCAGTAATAACTGTGGGCCTATATTCCAATTTATTTTATTCTTGATTAAAGGACAGATCACTCTATCTGCATAAAAATACCACAAAATCAGAACTTTTGTGTGCAGTTATAGAGTACTACGGAAGCATATTAGAGCCACGTAATATTTTTTAAGTTGGAAATTCCAACTTTAAAGTTGGTAATTCCAACTTTAATCTTGGCTTTTCCAACTTTAAAGTTGGAAATTCCAACTTAAAAGTTGGTTTTTCCAACTTTAAAGTTGGTAATTCTAACTTAAAAGTTGGCTTTTCCAACTTTAAAGTTGGTAATTCCAACTTTCATCTTGGCTTTTCCAACTTTGAATTTGAGCATTTCTAGCCCTTTTCTTTAGCATTTATCCCTTTATTTTAAATTATTACTTACTTTATTAATGCAAAATTAATACACTGAAATAGATTGGTGAGCAATTAATTTGTGTCCATTATTTTTTAACTTGACCTTCCCTATGACCTTACTTATAACTTCAAACTGTGAAAACCCTTAGAATTTTTTGAGCCAATCTTATATAATTATACAGAGAATAATTTCATACAACATCGTACGTGACAGTATTTCAACCAAACCTATTTAAGAGATCAGATATTTACGTGGGTTGTTCGAAAAGTTCGTGGACGATTTTAATCCTCGTTATACTACTTTAAAGAAAATGTAAGCACAATATCATATGTAAAAATATTTATTTTGTTGATGTGTGAAGTTTCATTCCATTCAATTTAATAGAAATCAATTTACTTTATTTTAAAATCAACATATTTGTTAACCTTGAGCAAACTAAACAACAATAGAACGTCAAAAATATAGCGTCATGAGGTTCTCAAAATATTCTCGTATACATTTCACACAGTCTGGTCGAATATCTCCTCATTTAAAACGTGTCCCTATCAATTGAAATTTATTTTGTTAACAATTTTTCCAGTTGCATAATTTTGATTGTCAGTGTTTTCTTTTTTATCACTTAACTATGCTTTCACAAGACCAGCAACCGTGAAACGCCTTTCTCTTTCCAAGACCGTACTTACTGAACGTTTTTGGGTTCATTCTTTACAGATAATCCGTTTTTCTCACAGACCGTCCTACTCTGATACAGCAGAGTCTCTATCATTCAAATACCGCCTGGGCCATTTACACATATGCATGACCCGCTTTTGAGATATTTCATGCTTCCTACAACAATTTCAGATTTTATTCTGATGTTTTCCAGAGTACAACAGAAAATTGTATCGTAAACTGCTGCTCCGTGATGTTCTACGACGTCACTTTTTTGCTTTTCAATGAGGACTACCTATCTTCAGAAACTGATTTCTTTTCCATGAAGCAATCTATTAAGTCATCATTTGGAATATGAAACGATGTGACAATTTTTAATTTGATCGTCTAGATTTATTTTGGTTTTGAGCCCTTTTTACAGAGGATATGACTACAGTCATTAATTAGTGTTTTGTTTGTGAATTACTAAATTTTGACTTGCTCCGCCAACCAATTTTCGCAGTTTTTAACTTCTAATAAGTTTAAAATAAATCAAGATATTTTAAAATTTTTAATACAAATCATGTGAATTTATTGTTAAAATATTTCTACCAAATCTGGGTATGATACGACGTTAAATAATAAAGATATGACAGAAGTCCACGAACTTTTCGAACAACCCTCGTATTTTGAGAGAATAAGCTCAAACAACTATTTGGTGTTTAATATAGGGGATAAATGAACACTGTATTATATGCTACAAATACAACTGAACTAAATGTATCAATTCTGTATGTGAAAACATAATGAAATAATTCCTTCTTTCACCATACTTTCATAATTAAATCGTTTCTTTCCATTGTAATTACAGGTATAGAACAGCAACACGAGTCCAGCTACGGATCTAGAAATTTTTCAATGGGGGTGGGGGGGGGGGGGTTGAAGAGGAAACAAGAGTTGTTATACCGTACGTTTACATGGTTAAACGACAACTTAATAGGAATACTCAGGCCCGTAGCAACGGTTTCAAAAGTGGGGTGGGGGCACACTTGCTAGATTATGCCAGTTCTCGACCTAACAGAGGCAAAAAGTGGGGGTGGGGTGGGGTGGGGGCAACCAGCATCTAAAGGAAAATTTACTATATAGCAAAATACTATACTCAGAAAAAGTGCCTCCCCCCCCCCCCCGCGTTCTACGGGCCTGATACTATCAATTAATAACAACACTTGTAATAATAAAAAAAACTGATTAGACATATGTAAAATTAAGATAAAAGTGAAATACTAAATTTAAAATTTAAAATGTAAATCAGGCCACCTAGCTTTAGTGATTTAAAAATTTGCCCTTTAAAGGCCCAGTATTTTATCTAGATCGACCTGTTTAAGAAAGAGTGTGTGAGAAAATTTTAAAATCTATGTTATTGTAAGTAAATGTCTACCTCGCTACCACATCCTATTTTGTGATTATTTAAATTGAGAAGTTCTTCAAAGGGAGAAAAAAAGTCAAAAATAAAAACAAACAATACAAGAATCACTGCTTTTGCAAGCCAAAACATAAGTATGTCCCCTCGACCCCAGCTGTGTTAGATTGGATTTGAAAACAGTATATACTCTTCTATAGTTGTGCAAAATTTCAATTTTTTAGAAATAAATTAACTGTTTTTAGTTCCACGGCAACTGCAGGTATTTTGGATATTCAAACTCGATAAACTTGGAGAGTGAGACACTTACATATTTTAAAATACATGTACATGTATTATAATTATAATCAGATGTCAATCTCCATCTTGTTTCACGTAAATAATCCACACGTGAATTGATCATTCAAAATATCACGTTTATAAATGATATTGACTTAAAACCGGTAAAGCATCACTTCACGAAAAAAATATGTGGTAAAAATAGACCAAAGCAACACCATTTTTTGCAAAAATAAAACAACATTCATGACTGCCCTCTCTCACTTTCTCTCCCTCTCTCTCTTTTAGCAAATCGAAAAGGGGGGTGCAACTCCCGTAACCCACCCCACCCCCTCTAGATCCGCCACTGAGCTACAAAATACATGTATCTGAATATATTTACATTTCTCATGTCTTTGTCCGAGATAAAATTTCAAATTGTAAAAATACTTTATTTCTACATAAATCTACTGGTTCATCGATAGGCGCGGTTAAAAAAAATCACGTGCGGGGCGTGACAAATAGAGACAGAAGCAGGGCTATTAGCACGGAAATTTGCAGAATCAGGAGCATGTAAATATAAGGAATAACTGTCAGATTTTTTGGATTCATGACGATGATCAATCGATTGGCTTGCGTGATAATTTTATGCATCCAAAAAATTAGACAGTTATTCCTTAAATAACTCATAAAGCCATACTAAGAAAGAAAAGGCAAGATTAAAGTTGGAAAAGCCAACTTTAAAGTTGGAAAAGCCAAGATTAAAGTTGGAAAAGCCAAGATTAAACTTGGAAAAGCCAACTTTAAAGTCGGAAAAGCCATGATTAAGTTGGAATTTCAAACTTTAAAGCCGGTTAGAATTTTTTTAAAGCCAACATTAAAAAAAATTTCGTGGCACTAATACACTTCCATAGAGGGATCTTAAACCAACTAATAAAACATTTTACACTATTTCCAAAGAAAAAAAAAGATCATTAGGCGCTACTGAGGAGGCATATCCATAAAGCATGTAGAGAGTACTCAGTTATACTTTTATTTTCTACAGTGTACTTTTGAAAATTTCGGGGTGGGGGTGTCACCCACCCAACCATTTCTTACGGACATGCACCACTTACAGAAATATAAAACTGACAATTTGAATAGAGTTACTTAATGGTAACCCTACTACCGCAACGGTCACTTTCTTGAGGACTCTGTCCGGAATCTGTTACGTTCACGTTAGAGTATTAGTTTTTCCGGAAAGCCGCCATATTTAAAAATGTCAATAGCGGGTTTAGTGAAGAATATTAAATGATATTACCAAAATGTACATAATTATACGTACACAATGACAGAAAAACTTATTCTAGAAGATCTCAGTGCTGGGAAACTCGAAAACATCGATCGCTTTATATTGGTACGGTAAAACGTGTGTAAAAACATCCTTTTCAGCTCTTTTAAAACATGGTCTCAGCAATGTAAACATTATTTATTCCTATAAAGGTAAAATAAAATCTAGATTAATCTTAAAATATTCCTGGACAGGTAACTTCTTATTTTAACGATTCGAAAAGGGGTTACAACAATGTGCAAAAACGGAACAAGGCATGCATTTTGCAGCTTTTTTGTCCATGATTGACCATGAATCTGATTAGATTTTGTCAATACTCCTTGGATCGGGCATTTTCAATGTTGGAGAAATCATAACTGTCCATTATTTTAAAAAAAATTTTAAAATCTATATACACATCTTAGTAAGTTTGAAGTAAAGTCAGAACTTTATCCACAACATACCACCCATTAGACAGAGTTTTTGAAAGTCACCAGTCCCACTGGCAAAACCAGTAAATATTTCAAAAGTCCAGTAATTTTCTTCATGTAATCAGTCCGAGCGACCGGTAAAAAAAAATCTTGACCTTAAAGGCTTTCCGGAACTTTAACCTCTTGACCTGTGGATGTTAAGTTTATTTGTGAGATTAATATTGTCAAAACAATTGAATCTGCGTGTATGATAAAATAACCCAAGTGCTTTTAGGACAGTTAGTTTTTCACAAAGTTGCGGCGCCATGGCCTGATAAATCTGGTAAAAGAAAATCAGACCTTAGGTGATTTTTTTCTGCCAAATCTGTTTGTTCAATCAGCTGATTCAATTTATACAAAATTTTAACCATAGCTTTATTTCAGATATAACATAATCAACCTAATGATCATTTACATGTACCTTAAATATAAAGAGTAATCATTATTGTTACATGAAGCATATCCCCCACAACATTTACAAGTTTGTTTTCTGCGCAAGACAGCTTGTCGGGTGTCCACTGTAAATATCACACCTGGTTAATTCAGTCCGAGAATGTATGACCCTATAATTCATTATCAGAAGGGGATGTTTGACCCTATTATTCATTAGCAAAAAAAAAAAAAAATCCCGACCTGACGACCCTTGATTTTTTGGGAATGTTGCAGGAAACAAACATAATTTTTTTAAGGTCTAACTGGAATTTCTCAGGTTTTTGATTTTATTTTTTTAGTATCTCAATATATATGCTGATGGACCAATTAATATTTTTGTGGACCAAGAAATTTCACTAAATCACTGGTCCAATTGACCATTGAATATTTTATTATTTCTAAAACTCTGATCAGAGAATCAAAATATTTCTAGAAACATTGTATATTCATTGTTATTCCCTTTGGGGTCTTGAATTTTTCTAAAGCTGATATTCCTTAATCTTTATGAATGTTAAAAGATACATCAAGGCATTTGAGTGACTTTTAAAAATTAATAAGGAGTGGAGTGAGAGTGCACACATTATGATCATGATTATGAAACCAGAGACACAAATAGCAGAGACTGGCAAGACTACCATTTACATTATTTCCTAGAATAAGTGAAGGTCCTATAAATTATTTGTGGAATAGGAGAGGGGTAAAATGCGATGGATCAGACCAGGATTTGAACCCGTGCGGCCTGAATCTACAGTCAGGTGCTCTACCCCATGGCTGTCTGACCACAGGTGATCAAACCCATCTGACCGCCACATCCTTCCCTCCTTAAAGGTCGTTTCCCACTGAACAACCAACCCAAGCTCTTCCCTGGCAGATCTTTCATCCACCACCTCCAGGGCATGACACAGCACCAAGTGTAACAGGAGAGGAGAAAAAAGCAACAAACTAAACCTAGATTTGAACCTGTCCCCTTGAATCTTCAGTCAGGTGCTCTACCCACTGAGCCACCTGAGATAGAACCCAGTGTAGTCTGTCACATTTTTCTCTTTTCATGTTGCACTTGTCATTGGTTGTGTATTTGTATCATAAATAAATTAATTATATTATATGGTTATGAATGGTAAAATTTAAAAAAAATTTCAGGTGTGTATTGGTTATCGAGACCAAACTAGGCAAATTAAAGAGGTCAATGATAAAATATTGGTGAAATCTTGGAGATATGGCCAACCACAGTCCCCTGTTGCTTGCTATTTCAGATTTCTCCTTGGTATTGCATCATAATTCATTGATACCCACAAATTATCTCGTCTTTTACCATGTTTACTCATCATATGTAGGCAAACTTCCTGAAATATCGTATTTGAATATGCAAATTCTTTGATTATAGGCAACCAAACAAAAAGCTTCAATTTTGAAATGCCCTTCTAAGTTTGCTATTTATGCTAATATAGTGATGCCCTTTAAAATGTGCAAATTTTGTTTTATAACGATTAAAGACAAGTCGTACAAGTCACTGGTAACACTGTATAAAAAAAAAAAAACAGTCAGGAATAATATTGGAATACCTTTCTCAAACTGTGAAATGCACCAGTGAGTGGATTTGTTTGCATTAACTACGGAAAAAATTTTTGTCATTGCCAAACATACATACTTAATGTAAGCTTTGATTTGTTGATTTGCCATTGTAACTCTGTGCAGCAACCATTCAAATGATTAGCACATATTAATTACATACGACATTTTGGCGAGTTTGCCAGGTGATGAGTAAAAGAAGAGATCACCTGTTGGTATCGGACTATGTCGTTATTGTATAAAAAAAAAAAGAATCTTACCAAAATAAAATATTCAGAATAATTGTTTAAAATTTATAGAAATATTATACTGTGTTATCATGATCATTTTAAAGATTTAAGTGTTTTAATGGTGCAAGATTTGAAGAATTAAACAAAAGGACATGTGAGAAATTGCAAGATTTTGAACATTTGTGAATCTGTTATTTATATATCTGATGAAACTCTTTTGTCCATTTTTACTACTAATTATACCCCCGCTCCGAAGGAGAGGGGGGTATACTGTTTTACCCTTGTGTGTCTGTCTGTCTGTGTGTCTGTCTGTCCGTAACAAATTTTGGTCGCAGTTTTCTTAGCAACTACTTATCGAAGATGCTTGAAATTTTAGCACAATCTTTGTTTAGGCATGCCATATGGTGGGATTCATTTTTGTACTTATCCGATGTCAACTTCCTGTTTATCCGTGCGTCTGTCCGTACCACACATAACAAACTTTGGTCGTAGTTTTCTCAGCAACTACTCATCTCAGAGGCCTGAAATTTATTGCACAATCTTTGTTTAGGGATGCCATATGGTGGGATTAATTTTTGTACAAATCCGATGTCAACTTCCTGTTTATCCATGCGTCTGTCTGTACCATACATAACAAATTTTGGTCGTAGTTTTTTCAGCAACTACTCATTGCAGATGCTTGAAATTTTAGCACAGTCTCTGTTTAGGCATGCCTTATAATGGGATTCATTTTTGGAATAAATTCGATGTCAACTTCCTGTTTATCCGTGCGTTTGTCCGTACCATACTTAACAAATTTTGGTCATAGTTTTCTCAGCAACTACTCATCTCAGAGGCTTGAAATTTTAGCACAATCTTTGTTTAGGCATGCCACATGTTGGGATTCAGTTTTTACAAATCCGATTTCAATTTCCTGATTATCACTGTGTTTGTCCATAACCGATCTTGTGTATTCACATCAGAGGGGGGGTATTATTAGTGAGCATTGGCTCACATAGTGAGCATTGGCTCACAGACTTCTTGTTTTCTTCGAATTACTGCAAAGATTACCAACTTTAATATTTTGTAGTCAAATGTGGTTCATTATATGAAAAGCATGATATAACTACAGTCAAACCTCGCTATCTTGAACTTGAAGGGACTTAGAAAATACTTTGAGATAACCGAGGATTTGAGATATAATTCAGGTTAAAATACTTAAGGAATAAATAGTTGGGACCTCAAAATTACTTCGACATATCCATGGTATTCAAGATATCCGTGTTCAAGATACCGAGGTTCAACTGCATTTAATCAATCAAATGCTTACTATGGTTTCTCCAACATATTGTTGTTTGTTTATTTTAGGAATATCTCTCTCCAATTCAGAAGACTAGTGACTGCACTAAGGACCAGCTTTCCCGCTACACACTTGTAACAGTGCAGGTTTTACAAGCATCTGTGACCCACATTTCCACCTGTGGTCTACACAGGTCTATGCTACTGAATGCTGTCCACATATGTTATAACTTCTACACCAAAAACCGTGATGTCTTAAAGTTGCCAGATCCTTTGACACTGCCAAAAGTCCTCTATCATATCGTTGCTAAATTAACAGAAATCAAAGTAACTTTGCAATATTTTTTTCACTCGTACAATAATTCACATTTGATCATGATAAATATGAATATTTAAATTATCTATTTAATTTTACAAGTATTTCATAATTTACAAGATCCTACAAAGTACAACCAGTAAAAAGCCATTAAACCTAACTGTATATTGCAATGACATAAACTACAGTCCCATAGCAAATTTGTCTAGCCTGTGTTTTGCTTGGTGACAGATGATTCAAGATTTGACTAGTTTCTTGCTTTATGTGCTTTAGGACTGTTCCAATGAAATCTACAAGACTTGTCAGTATCTTTATGATGAGTTACTCCCCTTACCAGACCACTCAACAGGTGCCACGGCCTCAATTATCACAAACATTTACAGCAAATTGTGGAATGTTGCCATTAAACTTGAGCAGGACAAAGCAACACAGCAGCCTGATGTTGTGTTGCAGCTGAGATACATGGCTATCAAAATGTTGCTACTCAGACGGACAGCTTTGGCACCAACTGTGGACAAATTCCTTCTAGCTGTAGACAGGTAAACTAAACTAACACATCTCTTAAATGCTGCACAAAAACTTGATAAATCACATTTACTTTGATGAATACTATATCTCAGTGATGGTACTTATCAGCTATTTTGATCGTCACTGTAATAATTATAATATAAAGTGATGAAAGCATGTACAAATACAATAGATATGTTATCATTCCTACCAATATCAGAATAATTTGATTTTAGTTAAAGAGGGTTTGTTAACAATCATACAGATTTTGAAGATTTTTAACAATGTAATAATTACAATAAAAATAGTCTAAGCAGTACATCCATAATATCAATTTCATTTTATGAACAAGAAAATAAGTTGCACTGATTATCGCTACATGATTTTTCAGCATTTTACAATGCACCTGGTATGTTGGATCATTTCAGGTATGATAAATCATCAGTGCAGAAAAACATGAAAACAGCCATTTCAGAGCAGCACATAGCAGTGAAGTTTGTTCTGGATATAGCACAGTATATTGAAACCATGGGATCTGATAAGTGTGTTGTGACCGAGAGTGAAGTCTGCAGTTCTCTGTCTTTGTTCCAGTACTTACATCAGGTCATAGTGACTCAGCAACTTCATTCCATCCTGGGGACAGTGCACCAAAACATGCAGAAATTTCTGTCCACATTTACAAATGCAACTTTTTGTAAAGCAGTGAAAAATTTGTATGAAACATTACACCTGACATTGTTATGTAGTATAAACCACAAAAATTCAAAAACAAGTCGAAAGGATATCCAGAGTCTCTCAGGGAAGATTATAGATTTACTACAAGATAGTATAAGTAGTCTTAATACAGGATGGTATTTGTTAATATGTGAATGTCTATTAGTAATCCTAAAACAACAGACAATGGTCAGTTCAGAGGACCAGTGTTTCACGGAAGCAATATTGGAGTACACACAAAAGGTCACCCAGTTCTTAATCACAAGCCGGGAGGAAGACAAGCTGCAGTATGAAGAAGACACAAAGGAGAAGAATGACAAGCTGGCAGGAATGATCAGCACCAAGCTCATCATCATCATTAGAACTGTGCTCGAGCTTGGTGTTACACTGATCAATCATCAAAAAGGTAGCACAGAGTATTTATTAGTAGTTATGTTTGATATAGCACCAAAAAGCCGCTAGCACAAAGAGTACATATAAATACAGTTTGTGGGGTTCATCTGAGGTGTTTATAAAATGTTACTTGTGGTGCAAAACATGGGTACACATTTGTTATGCAATAAGCTGCTGTGAAGTGGCCACCAAGCTCAAAAGTATGCAAAAATTTAAATGAGCTTATTTTTAAAATTTTCTGACATCGGCCACCATGCAGGGTATCCTTATTGAAAAGTTCAGATTGACTCAAATAGAAGCACATTCCTCTTCCAAGGGGAGAAATTTATAAATAGAATGGGGTCATTTAGAAATCTCAAGGAACAATTACACAAAGTGGTCCCTGACTTTTATGACTAAATTACCTAAAAGTCTTGAATGTATGTATGATTATTATGAGTCGGAGAATTGTGAAAAAAAAACAATCTTTCTTGAAAATTTTAACATTTTTTCTTAATCTATTAAAATGTGATCATCAACATTTATTTATAAATTGTTCAAAATATGCACTTTATACATGTATGTACTGAGTCACAATCTTAATGGATTACAGACTCTGGTAGGGTGTCCTGTGTCCTGCAGTCCCTACAGCCCTTAACCGAGGCCTACACCCAGCAGATAGAGCAAACCAGACATGCCCCTCCATCAGCTGACTTCATACTAAGAGAGAGGAGACAATGTGGTAAGTTGGTAACAGAAAATTGCTTTTTTTTTTTTTTTTTTTTTTTTTTGGAAGGGGGGGGGGGGTGAAAATTGCAAAATTTATCACTTCAGATGTGAAAAAAAAGTTAATTTAATTAAGTAAAATGCACTTATTAAATCATGTATAACTATTTCAAACCAAATTAAGTTTGTGCATGAGCAGCACACCATTCAGATATAATATCAGGTACAGATGTATTACATATTTTTCCAGGTTATTTAATGTCCAAGTTTGCCAAGGTGTCTTGCAGTTTAGGTCACCAGGAACTTGACCTGTTTTATTACAGTGTAGAGTGTGACCAGCTGACCAAATGGGCAGAGTCTGATGAGAACCTCAAGGAACAACGCATCAAAGAAGTATGCAGTTTTTATCAAATTAATTAAATGTATATTCATTTATACTTTATATGAATATACTAGAGATTGGAATCTGTAGCCAGTTGTATGTTACCTCGGTTGGAAAGATGGGAATTGGTTAGAAAATCTATAATTGGTTAGTCAAAAATAGTTGAAGAACACAATATCCTTAAAATTTGATTTAAAAAAACCTGAACGTTTACAAGTTAGGGATTTCGCTTCTCTTTTATAGCTGACTTGGAGGTAACTATTATGGTAACAATGCAAAATGAACTTGTGACATCAGATCTTAAAAGTTAAATGTCTCTGATATCTTAAGCACACTTTATAGTTTTCTTCATTTTTTCTTGCCTTTTGGAACTGAAATGAAATATATACATGAATATAGTGTTGTGATTAAACAAAAAATATGTTAGGAAAAAATATATTTTGATACAATTAACCGGTTAATCAGTCAGAACGGGTCGCAGTTAACCGATTGGCAATTTTGTATACCTTTGCCGTCCCTAAAATATACAGTGCTGAATGGCATATGACAATTAATCAGTATTCTGCATTTTGATATATTGACCAAACCAAATGAAATCTATAGGAACTTCATATACATGTACATTTAGAACAAAAAAACTAACTATAATGCAGGTTAAATGCAAATTAACATGTGTCTTTCTAGTCCATTAGTAAAAAGAAATCTTAAACTGTGCATTGTACTTGAGCATTTCAGACCTACATATACGTGTATGACCTGTATTACTTTAAATTTCCTTTGTTAGGTAAATCTGTTGGGGATCTATGAGATGTTGGCAGACCTACACTGGAAACTCGGTGACATTGATGCTGTATTGCAGAAATTAACAAAAAGTGTAGAATTGCAACCTTCGCATTTGGCGACAGCAGTAGAGTTTTGGTGTCGAATCAAAAGACAGCAACTAAGAGTGGAAAATGTGCAGATCATTGACATGTAAGGCACTATAGGGGTACATCATAAAGTCCAACACCTTTAATCTGGTCACTTCACCTCCCTCATAATATTGTTTGGGAACCTCTTTGTAAATGTGCAGGAAGATAAGTTTGTAATATGAATTCCCCATTTATGAAGTCAAGTGTCTCAAGTGTTAAAAAAATAGTCTGGGTTATCAAGATGCTGCCATATTAGTTATATTTAAAAGGAAAAATATCAACACATCAGTAATTGTTCAGCAAAAGTTATTTTTGTTTGTGGGTCATTTCATCTTATTTGACAGGTACTTTGTGGACAATATGAAGGAATTTTCAGAAACTGTGGATGCTTACAATATTTTAAAAATGGAGCTGAAATGTTTGTCATTAGCAAGGTAAAGAGAACCTTAAAGACATTTTGCAACATTAACATTGTAAATGCCTTGTTTTCATTTATTTCTTTTAAAATCAGTCATTAAAAAGAAGTACTGGTATACATGTATATCAAGGTTTCTCCAGTATTCTTTTGTTCTGTGTAGTAAAAAGTACCCTGGGGCAGAGTTATCTCTCTTGAGGAGAATACAACAAGCTGCCAAACATGCTGTTCAAAAAGCTGAGGCTCTGCTAGAGATTGCCAAACTGGTCTGGGAACGCTTTACAGAGAAACAGGAAAGGTAGGGAAATCTTTTAGCGTCGATGAAAGATTCTATCTCAAAGATCAACTTCAAGACAGGGTAAATTCCATTTACTTAACATGTTTCCTGTCATCTCAATAGATTGTGCTTTGGTAGAGATTTTTGTGATTTGACTTTTGTTTCTCAAAACAAAATTGTCAAGTTTTAAATTGCTGTCAGAGGATTGGTCTGACAAAGTTAAAGGTTCTGTTGAACGGAACATGTCAGACATGTTACATGTACCATATTTTGTACAGAAAGGAAAAAAAAAACACTGCCTTTTATTGTTTTTGCAGTATTCCCTCTCACAATTTTCTTTTCTTTTCTTATGGTCGGAGTCTTTAAGGATATCCTACACATCCTGTTTCTATCTTTTAAAATTTGCATCCCGTCCAATTTTTTCAAATGGTCATTTGGGCCAATGGTTTTAAGTTATCGGTCCAGAAAATTTTTCACTGGCCTTGCTGACAGGACCAGCAGTTTTTGAAAACTCTGCTCAAAGTTCAAGTCAACACAGATATTTCTTTAGATTTATTATCTGATGTTACTGCCGTTTATGCTAACTTTAAAAACCAAGGGTCATTTTGACCCTTTGAAATAAATCTTAGGAGTCAAATAGAGGGTCAAAATGAATTCTGGTTTTTCATCTTAATTTGATGTTTAAAAAACAAAAGTAGAAAAAAATAAATGTTGTTTTATTTACACATTTTACCAAATCCACTATCTTGCATTTGTCATCTGACACCTGTGTATCCAGAGCTGACTTCTGCAAATTGTTTGAACCTTTTGCAAACTTTTAAGTCCATGACATGGACCTTGCTGACCTTTTCAATTACATCTGCAGCATTTTTGATAATGCCAAATTGAAGTACATGTAAATATATCTACATAACACTATATTATGTGGCCTTCCCATTTTGTTAAAGAGAGGTCATTAAAAAAATTTCAAAGCTCATTTTTGATATTTATACCCCCGCTCCGAAGGAGAGGGGGGTATACTGTTTTACCCTTGTGTGTCTGTCTGTCTGTCTGTCCGTCTGTGTGTCTGTCTGTCTGTCCGTAACAAATTTTGGTTGCAGTTTTCTCAGCAACTACTTATTGCAGATGCTTGAAATTTTAGCACAGTCTTTGTATAGGCATGCCATATGGTGGGATTCATTTTTGTACTTATCCAATGTCAACTTCCTGTTGATCCGTGCGTCTGTCCGTACCATACATAACAAATTTTGGTCGCAGTTTTCTCAGCAACTGCTCATCGCAAATGCTTGAAATTATAGCACACCCTTTGTTTAGGCATGCCATATGGTGGGATTCATTTTTGTATGAATCCGATGTCAACTTCCTGTTTATCCATGCGTCTGTCCGTACCATACATAACAAATTTTGATCGCAGTTTTCTCAGCAACTAATAGAAGATGCTTGAAATTTTAGCACACCCTTTGTTTAGGCATGCCATATAGTGTGATTCATTTTTGTACGAATCTGATGTCAACTTCCCATTTATCTATGCATCTGTCCATACCATACATAACAAATTTTTGGTGGCAGTTTTTCAGCAACTACCCATCGCATATGCTTGAAATTTTAACACACTCTTTGTTTAGGCATGCTATATGTTGGATTCATTTTTGTATGAATCTGATGTCAATTTCCTGATTATCACTGTGTGTGTCCATAACTGAACTTGTGTATTCACATCAGGGCGGGGGTATTATTAGTGAACAGTGGCTCACAGACTTCTTGTTTTACCTGTGTTGATTTGATGCAGGAATTCTTTTTCAGGGGTATCATTATATTTTTATGCATATTTTACTCACATCTCTGTGTTAACAGAAATACTGTATTGCTTGTGTTTCACTGAAAAAGGGTCTCTGCAAGACAGGTAACTCCTCAGTTATATTTAGTTAATTTTACATGAATGAAAATTTTTTAAACTAACCAGTGTCTCATATGACTGAAAAAAATTGCAAGGGACATAAAACAAGCAAACAAAAAGCAATTCTAACAAATTTAACATTAAAAATTTATACAATAAAATGACAATTTCATATACAATGTATATGTTTTCAATAGACCAGTACAGGAGTACTTAAGTGATGCAGAGCAGCTGTTAGAGAGCATAAACACACCAGATGAGATGTTGATATTAGCTGATGTACAGCTATGGACCTTTGTTGTCAAACATGAAAACATCTGTAAACAGGTCAGTTACTTACCACCAAAATAACAGCAAAATGCATCTAATTGAATCCTTTTTTACATCTAAACTACATGTACACGTATTGGAGTGAGATTGGAGAAACTTCTCTTTTTGCCCATAGATTTCCAGATTTCACATGTATATTCAATGTTTTATTCAAAAAGCATCATTCTGATAAATCAGTTTTATGCATATTTTTCTCCATAGCTGATAACAAGTTCCCAGAAGATGACCAAGATGGAAGAGAGTATAGTAGATAATGGGGATGAACCACAGAACTGGAGTGCATTTGAATTTGATATGATGTGTACATTCTCCATGGAGATGGAAATCATCAGACACCTGGACAATGCTATGGAATTATGGGAGAAAGTCCCACCGAGCGTACACACAGTCAACAGTATTAGATCACTCATGTTGTGCTCATCCATTCTACGCCTCACTAGAAAGGTAGTTGAATACCAGGGATGGGGTCAATTACTTTAAAAAGTAATTAATTAAATTACAATTACTTTTACTTTTTCTTCAATTAAATTACAATTAAATTACAGGCTTTCTAAGACATGTAATTAATTAAATTACAATTACTTTGCAAAAGTAATTAATTAAATTACAAATTACATTTTTAATTTTTTGAAAATTTTTATAATCCTTGTCAATGAATATACAGAACATCATTTATTTGTATATAAGCTCAGCCTCTGCACAAACAGTACAAGAAATAATATGCTATAGGCATTGTGTATCGTTCTGGTTTAATTTATAACATTTATTAACAAAACAGTAAGAATCTCCTTAAAGAACTATCCGAGATCAGTTTGATGCAGTTTCCACCACACAAAACCTACATGTACACAAATTGCATGGCTTATGATATTTGATTAAAAGTGAGTATTTTAATAGAGTGAAATGAGTCGCAACTGTAACCCCTCAAATTAAATATTTCCTTTGAAGGTAACCTGAACATCCTAAATTGCTATTTATGTTGAGCAATTTTACTTCATAAATCAGAATTGTACAGATAGAAAATTCATTCATAAAAATCTGTTTAGATGTTAAAATAATTATCAAATTGAAAGTTTTTTTTTTTTTCTAAAGCTAGCGGAGTATTTTAAATTGAAATAATTATCTTCATTGGCTTTGTCTTCTAAATCATGGAATGAATATCTCTTTAGAGGAGTTGATTTGTTTTTATTGCAATTTAAAGCTGTGATCTGGAGGGTAATTATCTCTTCCCAACAAGAGAGAACTTAATTAATGACACACATCTTCTTTTTCTTTATTATTGATCAAACAACAAAGATTGAAATATAATAAATGTGTGTTTCATAGCTGAATAGACCTAAGATAGGTGGTTCAAAATTCATATTTATAAACATTGATCAAAAAATTCAAAATTTACATAATGATTAGAAAGAAACTAGTTTATTATTATCAAGCCAATCATTTAATTATTTTTTTGTAAGCATTAACCTAAGATTTTGTATAATTGAAGGATTCAGGATATGTTTAACAAGAAAATAAAAACCAGTAAAATGGGGAGGTAGTGGTGACGATATATCATGAATATGTATTATATAAAGTAATTGAATGTAATTGAAAAAGTAATTGAAATTACATGGTATTTTTTCAGTGTAATTAATTAAATTACAATTACAAGTAATTGAAAAAATGTTCAATTACAAATTACTTCCAATTACTTCAAAAAATGTAACTAATTACAGTCAATTACAATTACTTTTTTCAATTACCCCATCCCTTTTGAATACATTTTAAGACTGTAAATTAATTACAAAGTTATGCAGATTCAGAGCAGGTTTGTTTAGATCATCTCTGTGCTATTAAAGCTTATAAATTTACAGTTAATAATAAGTTAAAATTTCATAATATGCTTTTAGTCAAAATATTACTTGATTAAGGTAAAAAATATTACAGTCACTAAAGCTAGCAAGCTGAGATGATTTTTTCTTACAAAATAATTTTTTATTAATTTTTTTCCCCACAGTCTGAAAAAGAGCAGCATGTATTGTTCCTTGCTTTACAAGTATGTGACAAACTCGGGGATGAAACAACATGTAATGTAATTAAGTGTCGTTTATCTCACATTTATGGACTGCATGGGATGCATCATCACGCCAGTCAAATCCTTCCTTCCATTCCTGACCAACAGAACTCGTTTGATGACAGTTACCTACAGACAGTCATGGCTAGTGTTATGCACTATCTTCATACAAAACAGGCAAGCTTTTAACTTTTAAATGAAAATTGTTTTAATATACATGATATACACTGAAAATAGTCTGCAAATATCAAAAGTACATTCTTTTGTTTCCCTCCCTCTTCTACATGTACTTTTATAAACGTTAGGTTTAAATTCTATATATTGTACGTGTATTACAAACTGGATAATAAAGATGATTTCTAACTGGTGAAAACAAATTATCTTTCAGAGTTTTAATGAAATAAGGCAAGAATAAGCATGCACATATACATGTACCTGTAAATCCTTTTAGAAGATTAAGTTAATATTAGCTGACCGGTACATCAGCCTGAATGATAATGTTTTATTGACTTTATAGATCCATATGTTTTATTGACTTTATAGATCCATATGTTTTATTGACTTTATAGATCCATATGTTTTATTGACTTTATAGATCCATATGTTTTATTGACTTTATAGATCCAAAAAGGTCTGGAACTTCTTCACAGTCTCAATGAAAAAATAAAAGAACAGCCCAGTCTCAGTAAAAATGTGTGCCTGGCTAATGGGATAGTCAAACGGTACTGGTCGTTATTTTCATCCCTACCAACTGACCAGTCCTTAGAGGAGTTGTCAGAGGAGTATAGTCTGGACCATGCAATCGAGGCGTACAGGTACCACGTCAGTGTCATCTACTTTCTTCTGGGCAAAGAAAAGTGGACAGTTGATACCAAGGGTAAGGGGTCACAAATTATCAAGTCACTGATAAATGTATTGAACTACTAGTTTAAGAATATGGCAAGCTAAAGAGTAAATTATGGAGATCTTACATACACATATTTGAATCTTTCACAATTGGTTTGTCTGTCTGTCTGATTTTCTATATGTATCTAAATTCTAACCTTGTCCATTTCTTTTAAATTTCTCAAAATGGAGACTTGAAATTTGGCCATTAAAGCATAATTACATCATGGCATGCTAAAGCCATGTGTCACGTGTTAAGGTTGTATTATAGGAATGAACACAACAGAGAAGTTTGATGTGATACAGGAGTACCTGCTATCTCTGTATCACCTCGGTCAGCTGGAGCGACTGGTGGGGGATACCAGATCTGCAAAGTTTCACATCAAAGAGGGATGGACCACCGCTCACTTCATGGGGCTACCAAAATGGTATGTAAAAATTGTCTATTGCAAAATTAAAATGTTAAACACTGCTAAAAATTGTTTATTGCAAAATTTTATAAAAAATGTTGAACACTGCATTACATGTACATGTGGTTACAATCCATTTACATGTATTCTACAGGGCTTCAATGTTCATGATTGAATTTTCAATGATCCACGTCCTTGCTGAAAATTTTGAAGCTGCCACCTCAAGTCTCACAAAAACAAGGCAAGTGTTTAATGCCTGCCAGGAACCAGCTGATGCATCTTTAAAGGATTCAAGGTCAAAATGTACAAGAGTCAAGAGAATAGAGAGTTTTGGTTTTGATGAAGTGAAGAAAGAGGAAGACCAAGATACATTTCTTTGTTCATTCCCACCATGCTGGCAGCATTTGATAGACAATGTGACCTGTGACCTTTGTGAAGATGACACTGTTAAGTTGGCCATTCTGTCTTACTCCCTTATCACAGCCAAGTTCAATGTTTATGTACAGCAGAATCTTAAGTTTGATATTTTGGATAAGATTAACAATGTGTGTGAGACATTTATCAATCAAAAACCCAGGAATGTAAAACAGGGTCTAAAGGAGCTACCGATGTGTGTTTTTCAAGATGATTCTGAACTAAAAGATATCTATGTAGAGTGCTTGTCTTTGATAGCTGAAACCAGTCTTCTGGTAGGAAAAACGGACAAGTGTGAGAGTGTTATACAAAGTGCTCAAGATCTCTTCCAAAACCAGTGTGTGAATGACTTTGTAGCTAATTTAATTCAAAACAAATTCACTGTTTTTAAGGCACAAATGTATTTAATGAGGAGTTTGACAAGTAAAAAGGATTCCATTGAGGGAGATATTGATATTCTTGAGGATGTTGCCCCAATGGAGATCTCAATTACTCCAGAGGAAATATCGCCACTGAAGATTTCCAATAAACCAGTGGAGGGCAATCAGTCAGTTGTTACAAAGGAAGATCACCAGGAGCTGGTGGAGGATATTGAGAAGCTGGAGATTAAGGATGTAAGAGGCGAACAAACGAACCAATCAAAGGCAGGGACAAAAACAAGTAAACGGCGAGGGGCAACTCAGAGGAAGCAAGCAAAAGATGATGTTTGTGAAGCTTCAATAGAAACAGAAAAGGTCGTGAAGAGTGAAGCAGAAATCACAAAGAGGTCTGCAGCAGGAACCAGAAGAAAAAAGATCAGTGCTAAATCAGTCAACCAAAGTACAACTAAATCAGTCAACCAATGTACTACTAAATCAGTCAACCAAAGTACTACTAAATCACTCAACCAGAGTACTACTAAATCACTCAAACAAAGTACTACTACATCACTCAACCAGAGTACTACAAAAAGGGACAGAAAGCAGGGTAACACCAATGGAAGCTTGACAGAAGACCTTACAGTTACCTCTGTCTCTTCAACTCCAGAATTTGTACTAAAAACCCCATATAGTGTGTGCAGTAAGAAAGCCTTAGTGTTTAGTTCTGATTCTGAGGAGGAAATTGGCTCTCAGTTACCTATCAGTAAGAGCAGTGATTCTTTTGTGACCCCAAGTAACCCAGGAAGTTGTTCATCAGCAAATTCTACTCCAGCTACTGGTAAAAGCAACCTTAAGTCCAGAATACCAAAATACATCAACAGATCTAGAGTGTCTAAAACACAGAGGGATTCTTCTGCATCCAAGGGCAAGAAATCATCAACACAGGTTGATGTCACATTGGAAACTTCCACATCTAGAGACAAAAAATCTAAAGAACAGGACTGTGTTGTGCAGGAAGACAAAGAAAATTTTCCTAAGAAGAAAAGCATTTCAAGAAGAGGGAAAACTGCAGCAAATGGGGAATTAACTAAAACCAATGATGTAGAACCAGCTAAAACATCAGCTAGGGGTAGAAGAAAAGCTACCAAAACACAAGTCCAAAGTGATTCATCTAATAGTGGAGAAATCAGCCAGGCAAAGGATGATATTTATGATTTTGTTGAAGGTGACCCAATTGATTCAGGGAAAAGTAAGACAGTGAGGAAAACTACAAGGAGAACTAATGCTAGAGTTAAGAGGCAGCCTGCAGAAAAAGTACGAAGTGCAGTAGCTGAGATAAATGATGAGACAGTTGATCTGATTGGACATTTAGGATACTGTGACATAGATGAGGGGACTAGTCCATCAGATGAGGACCAGTCCTGGACTCAAGATGTACAAATCTCCAAACCTGAACTTATAGATGATAAATGTTTAGAAGAAATGCTGTTAAAATTGGAAAAAGGTACATTACTGTGTATATTGCGAATAGTACTTATTTAAAACAATTTTTTTGTTAATTGTTTTCTTCTTCTTCTTAATAATGATAATTGTGGGTTTTTCTATAGCACAAGTCTTAGATGATTCCATTGAGATTCCACGAGGTGGGGATGAAAAAAAGATGGGAAGAGGCCAGGGCAAAAGGGTCACAAAATCCTCCAAACAAGATACCACGGAGAGGATGGAACAATCATTAGGTGAAGACAACACAGAGATTCCTAGATCCACCACTAGAGTGAACATGCAGCTCACCATGGAGAGAATGAGAAGGGCAGCTCCACCAGGAAAAGTTGCAAAGGATGCTAGGAAAGGCATGTCATTAATTTTTCACATTCGACATGGACTGCTAAAACATTTTATTAACAAACTGGTTTTGAGCCTTTATTACCCTGTATGCCTGCAATTTTTTATTGAAGTGAAAGTAATTATTGTGCTTAAATCTACAATTTAAACCCTAGAAAGTGAATGGCATTTTTAAAAATTTTCAGCTGATTCTCCAAGGGATGAGGATTTGACAGGGATGCTGGAGGTGGCATTTGAACAAGCTCGTCACCTGCCCACAACTGGACTTTACACCTCTATCTGTAACCTTCTGGCTCTCCAGTATATAGACACCTGTCCTCTGAAGGCGGCCTATTATCTAACCGAGGGAATGGTGGTCACCTTCAGACATCAATCTCTAGTTAACTGCAGTAGGAAAATCAGGTAGTAAAAATAGTCATGTAAATGGTCATTTATTAAACAGAGTCACTCATGCAAATTCATTTTCTTTCATGAAATATTAAAAAAAAAATTAAAATTGTAAGAGACTAGTTTCCAGTTGAATGAGTTGGTGTGATTGCTTTTTAGAGCTTTAGTTATAACAAACCCCCCAACAAACAAAATTTTGAGGGTATATAGGAATCAACTAGTCCATTGACTCTCTATCCAATTGTTTCCTTGCCATAACTTTATATAAGAAATATTGGAAGCTCGTATTTGACACAAAGATTGCTTTTGACCTATGGGTATGTCATGACATTTATCCAACGTCATTTGGGCAAGTTCAAGGTCACTGATAGAAAAACTGTTGATTGTTTGGGGGGTTATCATTTTGTGAGCTCACTCATATTAGATAAAATTTTATCTATCTCTTATATGTAATACCTTAGAAGAACTTTCTTGAACTATTTTCTAGAAAGTGTAAAAAGGAGACAACTTCTGACTCTGATCCAAATGAAATGAGTGGGGTGCAGGAGGGAGAAATAAAAAATGCCATTTATAAAAACCTGATGTTTAATAAATCTGCTCAGGATCTTCAGAAGATTTTAGGAGATCTACCAGAAGGTAAATGTTATTTAGAACTAGTATTAGAATGTTAAATTGTCAAAGCTTATACAAAACTGGAAAGAAACTGTGAACTGGTGAGTTGTGTGTTTCTCTAACCCCTAGCCTATTGTGAGGGGATAGAAAATGCACAACTTGGATAAAAATCAAATCAAATCACACAACATGGGAGATCCTTTTTTTTTTTATCATGTTATTACCCAATTTTAAGGGGTAATTGCCCTTTGCATGAGTTCATGATGAATTACTGTATTTTTAAATTGTTTATAAAGAAAGGAAATCTCCCAATATTTGTAAAAGTATTTCCATCCTTCTGTGATGTCATAAAAGCAAGAGTTCAATAATATTATTATTTTAAGTATTTTGAATTCTAATTCAATATTCCATTTTACAAATGCATACATATGTATCTGTTAATTTTACGTCACAAGATGTCAGAATACAAGCGATCAGAATACAAAATAGGTTATGTGAAAAATTTATCAATTTAGCAATATCTTCTGGATAAAGGGGTGAATGTGATCTTAATTTTTATATGAAAAACATACATGTACTTACATATTTGTTTAGTTAAATATACTAGAAAATGTTAACAAAGTAAGTTTTTGTTCATACCGGGTAATAACTTATCCATGTATTTCATTTAGATTGGACAGTTTGTCAGGTTTCCATGGTTACAAACCCACAAGTTCCTGACCAGATGTTATTGAACAGCATGAGAAAAGACCAAGATCCAGTGATTGTGAAACTGCCAGCATTTAAAACTGTGCATGTAAGCTTACTGGTGTTTATAGTAGATTGAGCCCCTTCTGGCAAATCTACATTCATTTTTGTCTCCCTCTTTCAGTGAAAGTGGGGGATATTGATTTGGCTCTGTGTGTAACACTTTTTGGAATGTATCTTAAAAAGTGTTTAAGCTTTTGCAATGAAATTTTACATAACAACTCACTATGGCCTAACAAAGACCTCTATTGATTTAAAGACCAAAGGTCAAGGTCAGAAACTCATACATTTTGTCTGTGTAACAATTTTGTTTCTGGAAGATATCTCTAAAGCCTTTAAGCTTTTACAATGAAATTGTATATGACAACTTTTTATGGCCTATCAAAGATGCATATGCCTATTGATTTTGAGGTCAAAAGGTCATGGTCAGAAATTCATACATTCTGTCTGTGTGTAACACTTTCATCTCCAGACTATTTTTTAGAAAGCCTTTGAGATTCTAGGCAATATCTCAAAAAGCCTTGAAGGTTTTGCAGTGAAATCTTGCATCACAACTCCCTAAGGCCTAAAGAAGAACATATTGATTCTGGGTTCAAATGCTCTAAGGTCAAGTTCAGAAATTCATACATGGCAAAAAATGGTTTTTAGATAACTTTGTTTTCTTTGAATTTTTTTTCAATGAAATTTAACATCAACTCCCTATGGCCTAAAAGACCACTACAGTGTATTGAATTTGAGGTTAATAGGTCAAAGGTCAAGACCAGAAATTCATATTTTACAAAAAATGGTTTCTAGATAACTTCACTTTTCTTTGAGTTTTTTCATTGAGATCTTATACCATAACCCTAATGACTGAAAAAAGACCCCTATTGATTTTGAGATCCAAAGGCCAAAGTCAGATATTCATACAATGCAAAAAATGGTTTTCAAGATGACCATTTTTAGCTCACCTCAACGAAGTCGAGATGAGCTTATGCTATACCCCCGGCGTCAGCGTTAGCGTCGGTGTCCCAGGTTAAAGTTTTAGGAGCAAGTCCCATTCCCAAGTAACTATAAGCCCTACTTGGACCAAACTTGCATGGATGATGCATCTAGGGATGGACACTACCACACTTGCTTCGGATGCTGGATCTGACCTAGATTTTCCAGATGAGTGACCAGGTTAAAGTTTTAGGAACAGGTCCATTCCCAAGTAACTATAAGCCCTACCTGGACCAAACTTGCATGGATGATGCATCTAGGGATGGACACTACCACACTTGCTTCGGATGCTGGATCTGATGTAGATTTTCCAGATGAGTGACCAGGTTAAAGTTTTAGGAGCAGGTCCATTCCCAAGTAACTATAAGCCCTACCTTGACCAAACTTGCATGGATGATGCATCTAGGGATGGACACTACCACACTTGCTTCGGATGCTGGATCTGATGTAGATTTTCCAGATGAGTGACCAGGTTAAAGTTTTAGGAGCAGGTCCATTCCCAAGTAACTATAAGCCCTACCTTGACCAAACTTGCATGGATGATGCATCTAGGGATGGACACTACCACACTTGCTTCGGATGCTGGATCTGATGTAGATTTTCCAGATGAGTGACCAGGTTAAAGTTTTAGGAGCAGGTCCATTCCCAAGTAACTATAAGCCCTACCTTGACCAAACTTGCATGGATGATGCATCTAGGGATGGACACTACCACACTTGTTTTGGGATGCTGGATCTGACCTAGATTTTCCAGATGAGTGACCAGGTTAAAGTTTTAGGAGCAGGTCCATTCCCAAGTAACTATAAGTCCTACCTTGACCAAACTTGCATGGAGGATGCATCTAGGGATGGACACTACCACACTTGCTTCGGATGCTGGATCTGATGTAGATTTTCCAGATGAGTGACCAGGTTAAAGTTTTAGGAGCAGGTCCATTCCCAAGTAACTATAAGCCCTACCTTGACCAAACTTGCATGGATGATGCATCTAGGGATGGACACTACCACACTTGCTTCGGATGCTGGATCTGACCTAGATTTTCCAGATGAGTGACCAGGTTAAAGTTTTAGGAGCAGGTCCATTCCAAAGTAAATATAAGCCCTACCCGGACCAAACTTGCATGGATGATGCATCCAGGGATGGACACTACCACACTTGCTTCGGATGCTGGATCTGACCTAGATTTTCCACATGTGAGACCAGGTTTAGATTTAGGAGTAGTCTTGTTCCCAAGTAACTATAAGCCCTACCTGGACCAAACTTTCATGGATGATGCATCTAGGGATGTACACTAACCAACCTGCTTCGAATGCTGGATCTGACCTAGATTTTCCACATGAATGAATTTTAGCCATATTTTAACCAAATCAGCATGGATGATGTATCTAGGGATGGATACTTCCAGACTTGCCTTGGATTCTGAATCTGACGTACATTTTCCAGATGAGTGACCAGGGTAATTTTTTGGAGTAGCTATATAATATTATGGCCTGTTATGATTAAACTTGCATAGATGGTGCATCTAAGGATGAAAACTTCCAGACTTGCTTTGGATGTTGGAACTGACCAAAATTTTCTTGATTACTAAACAGGTCAAAAGTTTTTTGAGCAGGTCTATAATTAAATCAAACTTGCATGGATATTGATCTTGGGATGTACCCTAACTAGAAAAAAAATATGATGTGAAATTTGCCTTACATGTAGATAACATTCGTCGAGGTGAGCTTCGTAATCTTTGATTACCTATGTTTAGTTTTTCTTGAGCTTTTACAATGAAATTTTATATCATAACTCCCAGTGACTTGAAGACTTTTAATTTTTAGGTAAATGGTCAAGGTTGAAAATTCATATCTTGCATATAATGGTTTCCTGGTGATAACTCTAGTTTTCTTTGAGGTTTTGCATTGAAAAATTATACCTTTAGTCAATATGACTTAATAAAGACTCCTATTGATTTTAAGGTCAAAAGGTCAAAGACCCAAGGTCAGGAAAAGTCAAGGTTGATTTTTTTAATTTCCCCATCTGCAAAATTTTTCCATTTCCACCACCTTCTTTTTTCCTAAAGCAGGGGACACAGATTCCCTCAATTAGCTTGTTTGGTTGGAATGCACTAACTCATTGTCCTGGTGGGGTATTCTTGATGAAACCATGGTTTCATCAATTGCAGCTTCTCGTTACTTTTTTAGCTCACTTGAGTTGAAGTGAGCTTTTCTGTTCGAAATTTGTCTGTTGTCTGTCGTTGTTGTTGTAAACTTTTCACATTTTTTTCTTCTTCTCCAGAACCACTGGGCCAATTTCAACCAAACTTGGCACAAAGTATCTTTGAATGAAAATGATTCAAGTTTGTTCAAATGAAGGGCCATTCCCTTTTCCTAGGGGAGATAATTAAGAAATAGTGAAAATTTGGTTGCATCTTTTAAAAACCTTCTTCTCAAGAACCACTGGGACAAAAAAGTTTTAAACTTATGTGAAACCCTCTTTACATATTGTAGATTCAAATTTCTTCAAATCATGACCCCTGGGGGAAGGGTGGGGCCACAATGGGGGATCAAAGTTTTACCTAGGAATACATAGGAAAAATCTTTGAAAATCTTCTCATGAACAGCAAAGCCATGTTTAGTCATATTTATATGGAAGCATCCTCACTTAGAGTAGATTCAAATTTGTTCAAATCATGACCCAGGGTGTATGATGGGGCCTCAATGGGGGATCAAAGTTTTACATAGGAATATACAGTGTTCCCTGTTTTACCGCCAACATTTGTACCTCAACAATTTTGGCATTTTAACGGGGTTGGTATTAAAATGGGGGACTGCAATTAGGTACTTGAAAACAGAAGAAATTGCCCTTCATTGTTATTAAATCTTAAATATTTTTGCTAACATTTAATTTTAAAAATATTTGTTCATTGTTGATTTTTTTTTAATTTTAGTGTTTAATCATTATAAAATGTCTGTTATTTTCTGATGCAATGTCCTTAGACTTAATATTGAATCACTTATCCAAACTTCAAGTCTATGTCTAGCATCTGTGTATTCAAATCTATGTGAACCTGGTATTAAGTTTTTCAAACCTAAGAAACTTGGATTCTTTGTAAAACCCCAGAAAACCAAAAGAGATAAGCTACACTCCATTGCACATAACACCTGTGAAATTGATACTTACTTGTGAAGTACACAACTTAAACTTGTAATCTTGTATGTCAATTCAGTGTATAAAATGTAGTTTAATTGTCTATTCATGCATCCCTTTTGTTATCTTTTTAAACATACACTTATTCTGACATTATTTTTTGTCATTTCAAAAACGTGGACCTGCCGATCTGATAGTCAAAAACCAACCCAAAAAGTCTACTTACTGGTGGTAATTATCGGGGGTGATAATAACTGTAATTGTCGGATTTGTACCTGAAATACAATAGGTGGAGGATGGCGATAAAACAGGGTTTTATATAGCGAGGAAATTGGGACTTGGAACTTTTTTGGCAGTAGGCGGGGGTGGCATTATAACAGGGGAGGGGGGAATTATAATGGGGGAGTACTGTATAGGAAAAAAATCTTGAAAAATTTTCTTCTCAAGAACAGCAAAGCTATGATTACTCATATTAATATAGAAGTATCCTCATGTAGTGTAGATTCAGGTTTGTTCAAATTATGACCCCTGGGGGTTGGGTGGGGCCACAATAGAGGATTAAAGTTATAAAAAAGAATGTAAGGGATATATTAATAAAAAATTTCTTCTCAAGAACATCAAAGCCAGTTTTATTAATTTGGAAGAATCCCAGATAGAGTAGTTTCAAATGAGTTCCAACCATGTCCCTGGAGGTATGGCAAGACCTCAACAGAAGATCAAATGTCGAAACCACATTTATATTTAAACTTTTCAATACTGAACTGATTTCTGCTTTTTCCTAGCGAAAGTGCTTGGGTGAGCGATGTGGCCCATGGGCTTCTTGTGATAAGATTTTTAGCCCACTTAAGCTGAAACTCAAATGAGGAATTCTGATCACCCATTGTCCATGGTCTGTCCTTCTGTCTGTCTGGTAAAGAATTTAGATAAAAACCAGGCCCCAAGACCATAAAATGAGAACAGACTTAAGTCAAAATTTCAAATCAATACAACTTTTGAAATAATTTTGATAACAAAACAAAATTTTCATCATATGTTCAAACTGGAATATAAAAACCTGCAAATCTTTAAGTATGTATTAATATAAATCACAAGATATTCAAAATCAAAATTTTGACTTCAGTCTGTTCTCAGTTTATGGTCTCAAGGCCAGGTTCAGGTGACCTTTCAACAGCTTCCATTACCTTTATATTCTAAGGTTTCTAGAGCTGGTCACACAAGTGTCTCAGAACTTTAGTCATTGTGTCAATTTCACAGCGAAGAACAATTTAAGAAAGGAAGAAGAATTTTAAGTCAATGTGTTAATTTTACAGAGAAGAACTTTAAGTCAATGTGTCAGTTTAACAAGAAAGAAGAATTTTAAATCAATGTGTCACTTTTACAGAAGAATTTTAAGTCATTGTGTCAATTTTAAAGGGAAGAATAACTTTACATCATGTGTCAGTTTTACAGGGAAGAAGAATTTTAAGTCATTGTGTCAATTTTACAGGGAAGAAGAATTTTATCTGAGTTTACAGACATTATGGAGCAGAGTCACAGCAGTATTAAGATAACGGACAAGACAGAATGGTGGCAGAATCGATGGAACCTGGACGACAGACTTAGGGTATGTGTTACCTATTTCACATTCTAACATTGTAACTAAATGATTTATACCATTGTGAATGTCCATGATATTTGACTTGCTTTGGAAGAGTAGAATTCCTAAAGTGATAAAGGTTTTCCATGTATTTTTTTTTTGCTTGTTTTAAAAATGTCTGTAAATTGGTATTTATTAATGTATTAACACTAGTTTTAGTTTAAAACATGTAGTGAAGATGGAAAGACATTAATAAGAAATTCATTTTCATTGAAAGACATTTAAATGTTTTTATTTTTATGTTGTACACTAGTATGTGCTTCAACATATGGACAAATACTGGCTGGGTCACTGGCGATGTTTAATACATGGAACTGTCTCATCAGCTGTCTCAGGAATTTCTATTGCTGATGTAACTAAAAACCTTTGTGAGGAGATCTACAAGGAAATCAAAGTCAGACTACCTCAGAATATAATGCAGGTATAGAATTACACCCTCTTTCAAGAATTTGTGAATATATTGGCATCTTATAAAAATCTTCTTCTTAATTAACACTATGCCAGACTGTAAAAACAAAAAAGATGACAAAGAAAACACAAAACACATCCATTTCTAAAAGTGATTTTCTCTACTTTTAATTTTCAAATTTCTTTTCACCTCCAGAAAAAAACATTGTAATTCCAGAATTTGATGATCACCAAGTCAAATTAAATGGTTGCCAATTTGGCAACTTATAGAGAAATGTTAGGTGCCAATCAAAGTTTTTTGCGACTAAATTAGTTGCAAATTAGAGCCTGAATTGATTTCTGCTTTTTTCCAGCCAAATTGCTCAGGTGAGCGATGTGGCCCATGGGCCTCTTGTTAACAATTTGTCATATAATTTTTATATCATTGATTTCAGTAGTTTAAGCAAAAGCAAAGCAAAAATCAATTGAAGAGTATTACTGAAAAAATAAAATGAAACATGGTGAAAACTGACAAAGACTATATGAATGACAATGAACAGCCAAAAATACATAACATCACCCTTATTCTTTCACTTAAATTTTGTTTCTTTCACACAGCGTTTAGTGGAATGTGAAGATACTTTGTCTGATGAAGATTTTAAAAGTGTAATCTATGAACTGTCAGAAAAAATGTCCAGTTCTGGGGTTGACAATTGCCTGTCTTCATTCAGAAAATACACCAAAGATCTCAATCTCAACAGCTCTCAAGGACATGTTTTTCTCATTCTTGACAAGGTACCAGTTATATATCATAAAAAAGCCTTGCACTGCATTCATTAGTAAAATGCATATGTGATGCCACATTGATTTAATATGACATCTTTGTACATGTAATCTTTGGTAGATTTCCACTGATTTATACGTATACGTATATTAATTTTTGGTTGTTTCTTGAATCACAGTCCTCTTAGTTTCATTGAAAGGTTAATGCCTGATGATTAAATATTGTGATGTGAGTGAATTGAAAAACACTTGTAGACCCTCTTTGAAAAACACTTCTTGTTTTTTTTATGAATATTTACTTAAGAAAAAATTACTTTTTGTAGTCAGTTCAGCATCTTCCT
The DNA here is from genome assembly GCF_033153115.1 of Saccostrea echinata. Classification (NCBI taxonomy): domain Eukaryota; kingdom Metazoa; phylum Mollusca; class Bivalvia; order Ostreida; family Ostreidae; genus Saccostrea; species Saccostrea echinata. Next base: position 32,050,477 of record NW_026889750.1, read on the forward strand.
TGGGAAAGTGTTCCATCACTGGCCAGCACTAGTATTTCAAGGATGCCATCACTCTATCATCTTCACTCTCAGCTTACCTACCTCAATTCACAAAAGAGTTCCATTCTTCACACGGGAATTGATAAACAGAGTGTATTCTATGTCCTGAATCCAGACAGTAATTTAGCATCTACTCAGGAAACCTTCCAAGATTGGTTCTCAAAGTATGAGTCATTTTATACACCTCTGAAATATACATTATATATTCCTTCCCATTGATCAAATACATGTATTGTTCATAATTCACCCATAGAAGGTTCAAGATATGCAGAAAACAATGTTTGTAATTATTTATTACAGATTACCACAGACTTTCTATCTTGTTTTATAAATTCATTTTCTGAAGTATATTTTTTCATTTTTAGCTCTACTGATCAGAGACCAGAAGAGCTTATGCGATAGTAAGGTGTCCGTCGTCCATCCGTCTGTCTAGCCGTCTGTCCGTCCGTCTGTAAACATTTTCAAAACGCTACTCCTCCTACAGTTTTTGTTTGATTTCAATATAACTTCAATATAACTTGGCACATAAGTAGACTACACTAAGATACATAATTCTGTGTATCGGTTTTGATTTAAATGAATGGTGTTGCCATGGTTACTAAAAATAGAGATTTCTGGGAAATACTTTCAAAATGTTACTCCTCCTACAGTTTTGATCTGATTTCAATATAACTTGACACACAGGTAGACTATACTAAGATACATATTTCTGTGTATCAGTTTTTAATTTCAATGAACGGTGTTGCCATGGTTACTAAAAATAGAAATTTCCTTGAAATACCTTCAAAACGCTACTTCTCCTACAGTTTTGGTCTGATTTCAATATAACTTGGCAAACAAGCAGACTACACTAAGATGCATAATTTTTTTTTTATCGATTTTTGATTTCGATGAACGTTGTTGCCATGGTTACTAAAAATATAAATTTCCTTGAAATACCTTCAAAACGCTACTTCTCCTACAGTTTTGGTCTGATTTCAATATAACTTGGCAAACAAGCAGACTACACTAAGATGCATAATTCTTTTTATCGATTTTTGATTTCGATGAACATTGTTGCCATGGTTACTAAAAATATAAATTTCCTTGAAATACCTTCAAAAAGCTACTTCTCCTACAGTTTTGGTCTGATTTCAGTATAACTTGGCAAACAAGTAGACTCCACTAAGGTACATAATTCTTTTTATCAATTTTTTATTTTGATGAACATTGTTGCCATGGTTACTAAAAATATAAATTTCCTTGAAATACCTTCAAAAAGCTACTTCTCCTACAGTTTTGGTCTGATTTCAGTATAACTTGGCAAACAAGCAGACTACACTAAGATGCATAATTCTTTTTATCGATTTTTGATTTCGATGAACGTTGTTGCCATGGTTACTAAAAATATAAATTTCCTTGAAATACCTTCAAAAAGCTACTTCTCCTACAGTTTTGGTCTGATTTCAGTATAACTTGGCAAACAAGTAGACTCCACTAAGGTACATAATTCTTTTTATCAATTTTTTATTTCGATGAACATTGTTGCCATGGTTACTAAAAATATAAATTTCCTTGAAATACCTTCAAAACGCTTCTCCACCTACAGTTTTGGTCTGAATTTAGTATAACTTAGCACACAAGTAAACTACACTAAGATACGTAGTTGATGTTATTGTTTTTTGATTTTGTTGAATGATGTTGCCATGGTTACTTAAATCGAAATTTCTGTAAAATTGTTTTAAAAGGCTACTTCTCCAACAGTTTTAGTCTGATTGCAATAAATCTTACCACAAAAAGAGACTTAACCAAGGATCATTATTCTATTTATTACTGTTGCAAAGTTTCAAGTCCAAGTGCTACTTTTATCTTCCTTTATAAGTACAACCAGTAGAGCTACAGTCTCATCAGAGACTTCTGGTTTTTATATTATTTTCAATTCTTTGGTCAATCTGTGATATTTCCCTCCATCCAATCTTACATGTGTTTCATTTAAAATGGAACATTTAATGAGGATGACAGCACTTACAAATGTCAAGTTAGGAAAAAAAATATACTGGTAATTTGGAAACAAATTTCTGTAATGCCTTTTACAATTTTTTGTGCCTTTCTATTTTTTTTTTTAAAACATACCCATATAAATGCCTAAAATCTAAGGTACTCTACTTTGGAGAACACTAGTAATGAAAAAATACTTCATGATACTTTTATTTTAATGTGACAATGGGGTTAGTAATAAACATGTACATACTGTATCTGTAATGTTTTGATTATTTTTGACTTTCAGACAAAAGAGCTGGGAGGGGATAATAAACAGAAAACCAACAGAGGCCGAGTACACCCAGGCTCTCCAGAACAAGAATCTCTTCCTGTAAGTTGACAGTTTTATATAATGGCATTATAATTCTCCTTTGGAAACAACCTGATAAAATAGCAAGGAAAAAGAGTTGTCATTTCAGTCATATTGCCTTTGCCTGTGAAAGATGGAAGGGGGAAAGCATTGTTTTTGGTCAATTTGTCTAACTTTTCAAAATATAAATCTTGACCATAATCTCCAAAATTCTTGTACCATAAACAAGAGAAAAACTTGCAGTTTACTTTTCCTGAAGATCAAGAATTCTTGCCAAGTCAGGGTTAAAACTCAACTGAATATACTGGTGTTTTTTTACTTATGCTAGTAAAATATTGACCTGCTGGTCCAGGTCCAGTAAATTTTGACTTTGTAAATGTACTGGTCCAATGGCACCTCTAATTTTTAGCAAAACATCTCTTTGCAAGATGGAACACTGAAACAAAATTATCACCCTGTAAATTACAATGTATATCTGGTGGCATGAGTGACTTGCAAAAGAAACAAAATATTTTTAAGTACTGTTTAGGTTATTGATACCTTTACAAGAAGAAATGAGTCTGTTAGAATTTGACTGATTTTCAGCTTACTTGAGCCAAAAGCTAAAGTGAGCTTTTCTGATCAAAATTTGTCTGATGTATCATTGTTGTTATCATTGTCATAAACTTTTCACAATTCTATCTTCTCCAGAACTACTGATCCAATTTCAACCAAACTTGGCACAAAGTATCCTTGGATGAAAGGAATTCAAATTTACTTAATAAAGGACCATGTCTCTTTCAAGGGGAGATAGGAATTATTAAAAATCTAATGGTATCATTTACAAATCTTCTCAAGAACCACTGATCCTGAAAAGATGCAACATACAAATGTATGTCATGTAAGTGAAGGCTTCATTACATAGTGTAGATTCAAGTTTGTTCAAATCATGACCTGCCAGGGATATGTTGGGGGCCACAATAGGAAATCAAAGTTTTAAAAAGGAATACATAGGAAAAATCTTTTAAAAATCTTCTTCTCAAGAACAGCAAAGCCATTGTAAATCATATTTATATGGAAACATCTTTAGGTATTGTAGATTCAAGTTTGTTCAAATCATGACCTCCTGGTGTAGGGTGTGGCCAAATTAGGCATTCAAAGTTTACACAGGAATATATGGGAAAAAAACTTCTCAAGAACAGTGAAACCATGATTAGTCATATTTATATTGAAGCAACCACAGGTAGTATAGATTCTAGGGATGGGTATCGGTAAAAATTTCGTATCGTGATATATCACGATTTTTTCCCAGAAATATCACGATAAATCGTGATATTTTTACATACAATTCTTACTACAATTTCAAATGAATTTCCATAATATTTCTTAAGAATATGCTATAAAAACATAAGTTTACTTTTTAAATTTTTATTTATTTAGTATAAAGCATGTTTGGATGCCGTTGTTTAACTGTTTTCAACATTTTTTTTACACTTCCTGTAATTAGGGGCCCGCAAGGATTTGCAGGTGCCCTATAGTAATCACTCTGTCTGTCTGTCCATCTGTCTGTCTGTCTGTCTGTCATTCTTCCATCCACAAATTTTCTGTTTTTTTCTAATAACTTTTTTTGTAGTTGACCAATTAAGTTCAAATTTGGTATGTTGGTTGAAGAGGCAGTAAGACATATTTTGATGCTAAGTTTGGTTCTCTGTGTCATCCAGTTTGGAGCTGAGGTGGTGGGGTAGATTCCTTAACTTTACATTAGAATGAATGCCTGGGCAAAGAGAGATAACTGCTGAGAATGTTCCTATTGTAAACTATGAAAGCTGCAACTAGTCCCATGGGATTAATTAACTTTTCTCTTGAAGAAAATCCAAAGCATTATCTGTTTCTGTCAAATTGAGATTAATTAACACCTCTGTCTGTAAATGAAGTTTGTTTTGAAGTTAAGGTCAATTCTGAATGATGTTTACATTCTCTGAAATGTGGATTTAAATAATGTTCATACTTTATTTTGGTAAAATATACAATGAGTTATGATTTTTTTGAATTCTAAAAACAAGATATACATAAAAATATGTTTTTTTAAAAATTTTTTTTGTTTTTATTTATGTTATTTTATTTATTTATTTATTCTTTTTTTTTTTTTTTTTTTTTTGGCTGCCGTATGTAAATTCAAGAATACTATTAATTTTAACGGGTAGTCCAATAATAAACTCATTCTATCATTACTGAAAGAGTTCTTATTGTAAACTTGGAAGAAAAGGATGAGAGAGCAGTACAATTAATCCCTTGGGATTAATTATCTTGTCTGGGGCAGAAAATTTTCCAGGCTTATCTTTATTTGTCACTTTAAGATAAATTAACCTTTGTCTGCAACTGATGTTTGTTTTGAAGTTAAGGTCAAGCCTTGGTTATATTTGTATTCACTGAAGGCTGGCATTTTATAAAACACATGCTTTTTTCTTGTTTAAATATACATTTAATTGAGTTATTATAGATATGACATTTTTACTGCCTTATGTAAATACAGGGATACTCTTTACAGGTTGTTGGATATTTAGGAATTATCTTGAAATTTTATTAATACAGTTGTTATTGCATATTCTTCTTCATATATTTTTAGATTTTTGTAATCAATTAAAATTCTCATTCTGTAAGCTATACCCTTATATTTCTACCCCTCGGCGGGGCCCTTGCTGACTGGTCAGTTTTCTAGTTGTCTTTCAATTGTTTCAACAAATAAATGAATGATTTCCGTAATTTATAATTATGTACCAAATACCGATATTTTAGTCTCCATATCACGATATGTATCACGCAATAAAAAATCGCTATATACGGGTATACCGATAAAATCGCACATCCCTAATAGATTCTAGATTTGTTTGAATTATGACCCCAGGGAATAGGGTGGGGCCAAATTAGACAGGAATATATGGGAAAAAATCTTCTCAAGAACAGTGAAACCATGATTAGTCATACTTATATTGAAGCAACCACAGGTAGTATAGATTCTAGATTTGTTTGAATTATGACCCCAGGGAATAGGGTGGGGCCATATTTGGTGATCAAAGTTTACAGAGGAATCTTCAAAAAATTTTTTCTCAAGAACTGCAAAGTTATGTTTAGTCATACTTATGTGGAAGCATCAACAGGTAGTGCATCGTTGCAAGCCATGGGTTTTGTGTTCATTCTATATCCACAAACCCATGGTTGCATACAACAAAATTCTATTGTTCTCATTAATATTTATGACACACATTAACCAATTGAATAATTATTAGTCACTACCCAGAAACCTTTGTCCAATGAAAATGATAGGTCTATCCTATATTTAGATGTAACCATCAGCACAAGCTGTACAATGTATATAAAATTTGGTTCAAATTTTCTTGTCTAAACAAGTGATGCTTTTTAGCATATTCACTCAAAATTTACATTCAAACCCATCTTATATTGTTAAGCTTAGTAAGTATTTTAGAATATGTTTTACTCGCATAGCAAACATTATGGGTGCTGCCATGTAAATGTACCCAAAATTGCTAGAGTTCATTGGTCAAGATAAATCTGGTGTCACTGAATAAAATTTATTCACAAATAGGAGCTAATTTTGTAGTAGGCAGCCACAGGTTTGTGGAGAAAGAAGGGACACAAAACCTATGGTTTGCAACAATGCAGGTGGTGTAGAATCAGGTTTGTTCAAATCATGACCCCTGGGGGTCATGAGGGTCATGGAGGCCACAATAGGAGAAATTACTTAAGGATGGATTCTTGTCAGCATTTTACGTCGTCAATGGGTCTCCATAAATTATGCAAGTCGTAAAATGCAAAATTCATATTTAATTATACTGAAGGAAAAACTATTAGTTAATTTGTCAGTTTAAGTAATGTTGAATCTATTTCTTATGAAATTAATAAACTTTTCGTATAATTTTCTTTGATTTGCGACAATCGCCATAATATTCGCAGTTCGGTAGCGAATGTCAACATGTCCAGATCATTTTCCGTAGAAAACCCCGAGAGGGTTGTTTTGTAAAATCTACAAACTGTGAACATTATCGAAGCATTGCAGAAGCCCAGGTACAGTTATGACAAATTAAATCATAGTTATTTATGCCCGGGGCATTCCGATCAACCAAAAGGGAAACTTGAACTTGAAGGTCACAAACATGTGCAACAGCTGTGCAAGATTGCAGATCCACGTTACCTCGTCTGATGTCATGTCGTGTGCAGTGAGCATGTAAGTTAGTTAAATATGTCTAAGATTTTTATAATTTTGAAATTGAATTCAATTACATGCTGGTTTGTATTGATTTATGGGAATTCGCACGGAAATTATCAATATTTCGTCTGCTTATTCCCGCGACTTGTCAACATTTGAAGAGGATATATTTCGTGTGTTCGTCAGGGTTATGAATAATAATTCACAAAAATAGCTTTTTTTTGTATATGATTACAACAAATTTTATATGTTTAACTAGCCTACTAGGATACTTCAAGACACAACAATCATCAAGTTATTAGAAAAGTAAGGTGTTCCGCTTCGGTACAAATCAAACGGAAAAATAACTTGATATTGTATGTGGAAATATCAATATTGAAACACACAATTGTCTAGTAAATAGAGCAAAATGAAACATTATTGTTAAAAACTATTTATATTAATGTTTTTTTTTTACTTTTCTGTACTTTTAGGATAAAAAATGTCTATTTATTTATATCCAATACACTATAATATAAGACATTATACATGTGGTAGAATCCATTAAAATATCTTAATTCATTTAAATCAATAAATGAAATACAGATGAGATAAGTTGTTTAATCTTATAATCAATTTCCATAAATTTTAAAAAAAATAGTCTAAGGGATGTTCATGTCTAACTCTTAGGAGAAAAACAACCCTACTTTACCCTAGACTAGAAAAAAGACTGGAGGTCAGAATGCAGGATGATTGAGCATGGAGTGCTGGCAGATGGACTATTGAGGTACATGTATAAGAAATATGGACACTACTTTATCTAACTATCAAGTAATGCAGCGTCCGTGCTGCTATGTAAAATATTTTACTTTTTTTTTAAATTATAGGTCAACAAAAAATTTGGACTTTCACCAGGTGGACACATGTCCAGCAAGAAATTCTCACATCAAATGAATGATGGCTGTCTGTGGAAAAGAGATTTTCTCAGAATACATGTATATCATGTCAGAAGCAGGAATTACATATTTATCTGATCAAAGAAATGTTTTTGTAGAAATGTGGAAGTCAATGCATGTTATCAAAGTCACTCTGCTTGTTGCATGATTCCATTCTTGATTTTTTTCAGAACCTATCAGTCAAAAATAGTTTTATTTATAATTATATAATGTTTAATTTTTTGATTCCCAAGTACCCGATACAGTGCAAGCTTTGTAGAATGTGATTATTTTACAAAATCTTTGATTCAGATTTGAAATCTTACTCCCAGAGTGAATTTTTCAAGCATTATCTTTCATTAGATTACAATGTGAAGATTTAGATGTACTGGCATTACAACAACTTGTAAATGATATATACCTAGCTCTATGTATTCAGTTGCTTTACATTTTCAAATACAGTTAAAATCTTAAAATATAGTTCTGGAATGCATAAAAATGTTCCTGCTTTAGAGCGTTTAGTTAAAGGGTGATTTTAAGCAAGAGCATGCCAAACAAAATTGCTGGTAGTGGCCGGGTTAAAATTTAGATTTTTACAAATGAACTACATATACAAGTACTTGCAGTAGAAACCCTCAAGAGGTAATTTTTAATTCAATTTCAATACAAGTTATTGACACTGATCAATAAATGTTTGTGCTACAAATTCTCAAAAAGAAATTTCATCCTTGAATAAGTATTTTGAATCTAAATTTGAAATTAAGTTTGATAGCTGCATGTATATTATTGTTACAAAGTTCAAGGATGTCATTTTCAGGCAAAGATGTCAAAGGGCATTTGATTGTCATAGATGGCTTTTTTGTTATCTTAAAACTCCAGCAAATTTTATGCAATATATGATCACATTGAGGAGTTATATTTATTGGTGCTGAACAAACTATAACATTACCTTAAATTGGTCATAACTTTTGAATGAGAAAAGATAGGACTTTCATATTATGCCTGTTCATTACCTGTGACAAGACCTTTCAAAATTATACTATGACTTTTGACCCCGTGACGTTGACCTTGAAGTTTGACCTACTTTTCAAAAAATTAACATTTCTTTAATTTGGTCATTAAATTTAAATGAGAAAAGATAGGGCTTTCATATTAAATATGAACATTACCTGTAAGAATACCTTTCCAAATGTACTATGATTTTTGACCCCATGACCATTACCTTGAAGTTTGACCTACTTTTCAAAATTTTTATCTTTGCTTATAACTTTTGATTTAGAATAGTTAGGGCTTTCATATTTGACATGTGCATTAGTAGTGACAAAGTGTTTCCGAGCATGCTATAATTTTTGACCCCTTTACCTTGACCTTCATGTTTGACCTAAATTTCAAAAAATTTTATGTTTGGTGATTTCTTTTGAATGACATATGATAAGGTGTTCATATTTGACAAGTGCATTACCTGTGTCAAAATGTTTCTGAATATGCTATGATATTTGACCCCATGACCTTGACCTTCCAGTTTGACCTAATTTTCAAACATTTCATCAGTTTGCTAACTTTTGAAGGAGCAAAGATAGGGCATTCATATTTGACAAGTGCATTACCTGTGACAAGCATTTCCAGATGTACTATGATTTTTAATCCCATGACCTTGACCTTGAAGTTTGACCTAATTTTTAAAAAGTTTATCATTGCTAATAACGTTTGATTGAGAGAAGATATGGTATTTACATTTGACATGTGCATTACCTGTTTCAAGACCTTTCTGATTGTATACTCTGGTTTCTGATATTTTTTTTTACATGTGCATCACTTGTGAGAAGATCTTTGGATTTTATTATGATATTTGACCTCATGACCTTGATCTTGAAGTTTGATGTAGTTTTGAGAAGCTCAAGTCTTTGCCATAACTGTTATTAATTCAATAATTTATGTCTCTTTGTATGATGCACAGATAACACAGGACAAACAAACAAGACAGTTACAATATGCCATAAATAATGGCATCCCATCCACTAAGACATTGAAAGCAGGGGACCACAATTCTTTGAATTTGCTTGTTGTTTTCAAAAGTCAGTTTACAAATGTAAAATATCCAATAATAACATAATACCAGGGACCTATATGTATATAACTACATATACATGTATAGGCATGTATATTAATTAATCCCTCTGATATTCATATATTAAGCATTGAATGGCATGTTCACTATACATGTATATTGATTTCATGTTTATGTCATAAATAATGTATTGAAATCTTTTCTAGTCTGAAAATTTTTTGTATAATTTTTCTCATAACTTTTTGGAAGGTTTATTATTTATTCCTGGTTATATTGAAGGTTAAGTTGCTTTGAATTAGTCCTGTGCATGTGAAGAATGTATGTGATAATTTTTCTGTAATTGCCACTAGAAAATTGATGTATTTTATAAAATTGTCAAACATAACATTCATAAGAATAAAATGACAGAGGAAATTCGAAATGAATATTTTGAATATCATTAGTGTAAAATACCATAAAAATAGAATGTATAACTGGTAGAAATGAATGTATTTATGTCACAATTACACCAAATTGATATATTTTTGGGGATTAAAAATCTTTCTTATAGACATTAAAAACACTCTGTAAATTGAAGATTTCAGAAAGTATAGAGCAAATTCGGGCTAATTTTTTTCGATAATTTGCCTGATTACTATATCTTTTTAACCTTGTAAATTAATCTTGAACCTTTGAATATTCATCAGACAAAAATCTAAATATTTGACATTATATGGTCAATTGTAAAAATTGAGATGAAATTTCATGTGAATTCATGAAAACTGAGAATTTTGAAAAAATATCGAGGAAATTCGGATTAAATGTATTTATTGAATATAAAGGATTTCACGTTATCTTTTCACCAGCTCATTTCATATGAATTGGTCATCAAAAATAATTAACAACTTTAATTTTATGGTGAAAGATATTTTTTCAGTCAGCAAAATTTATTCATATGCATAAATTTCAAAACTTCTCTGTGTAAAAGTACTATTTTTAGGACTGACTTTCAAATGACCTTGACTGAAAATCAAGGCCGATGACACCAAAGTTTTTGGATGTTAAAGTAGTGTAAACAGTCTGAATATTGAGTATTCAGAAAATCAAGATTCTGCCATTATAAGAAATATGAGAAGAATCCATCCTTAAAGAAACATAAAGGATTAGTCTTAAAATTTCTTTCTCTAATGAACAGCAAAGCCCTCATTAGTTATATTAATAAGCAGGTATCCTCAGGTAGTTTAGATTCAAGTTTATACAGATGAGGGCCCTCAGGAATATAGGTTGAGGCTACGAAAGGGGATCAGAGTTTTACAAGAGAGTATAGAGAAAGAAATCATTTTAAGCATTGCGAGACCACACTAAATCATATTAATAAGCTTACCTACTGTAAGGGGTTAGGGTAGGGTTAAAATTAGAGATCCACAATGCATGCCATGGGTACAGAGAAAAATAATCTCTAGAACAGCATGGTCATGTTGATCATATTGAAATTGAAGCATCTCAATGTTATGTTGATTCAACTTTGATTAAATCATACCTGTAGCTCCCAAAGGGCTAGATTTTATTCCACAATATGGAATCAAAATTTTTATGAAATTAAAGATGGAAATTTAATAAAAGAAATCTGCTGATGAAGAACAGCAGGGTTCAAAGTGACTCACGTGAGCGTTGTGGCCCATGGGCCTCTGGTTTTACAGGTATTGTGGTCATGGTACTGGTGGCGTTTACCTTGGTGGGAGTGACCTTGCCAGTCTGGACTGTCGTGCAGCAACCATTTTGATGGGATGCAGCAGTGGTAGACTGAAAGCCACTGGTCACCTGGAGGCCTCAGGGTTCATGCTAAACTACTTCATGGCAGGATGGTAAGAATCTAAAGTCCAAATAAGGAATTAATGGGGGATAGGAAATTCAAATGATCTCAAAAATGTAATGTTTACAGGCACAAATACATGTATGTCAATCCAGTGTGAATTTTACTCATGATTAACTGTAATACTGAGTAGTAAAGTAAATTTCAGTGCTCACAATTTTGTCAAATGATTGCTTTTGGGAAGTGAATAATTATGAGATTTTCTGTTTCAGTCCTTGCATGGTGGCTAATCTTTGGGACGTGACAGACAAAGACATTGACCGATTCCTGGCCTGTCTCTTGTCCTCCTGGTTATCAGATGAAGCCAGCACAGATCCCAGATCTCTCTTAGAGGTGATCCCAAAGGCCAGGGTAGCATGTCGCCTTCCGCACCTGATTGGGGCTGCTCCGGTGGTGTATGGATTCCCGGTGTTTCTGAAACCGTCCTGATCAGATATTCAGAATCTTATTCAACAGGTGTTTTATGTATATTATGTGAATTAGGGATTAGTTACATTCATTGATTCCCTGAAACTCTTGTAAGTGAAACAAAAATAATGAAACCTTTTTTCCATATGTGATACTAGCAGAAAAAATCTTATTTGATTCAAATAATAGAGCTCTTGTTTTTATCTTGTTTTAATAGACAACTTTATTGTGTAATGTGATGTGGTATATGTATAGTTTTTTTTTTTTTATTAATATAAAAAAGTTGATGACTTATCTTTATATTTATGACATACTAGTATATGAAAATATCTATCATGAATGTGCATGTAACAGTATTTAAATTTATGTAAAATTTTGTAAAGTGAAATCTTAAATGAAGGTTTAATAAACAATGTGTGAATCACAGTTGTTTTAGATCCTTTCAGATGTGTTGTAGTAAGTGTGTTGTGGTAAGGCCATCTTTAAAAAATTGTTTGTTTGTCCCCTCCCAACTGATATTGCCAAGGGTTTACTGATCCACTACTCTCCTCACAAACCCTTGGCCTGTGATACTATCAAAAGTCGGGATAATTTTCTCGAGTTGTGATTGGAGCCAATTGATATTGTTTGACCAATCAGTGAATGCTTATATAAATGATGGTATCTCTGTTTGGGATATATCTTCTCTCTTTAGTCTCGGAACTGAAAAATACAAGTGAACAACTTTCCATAAGATAATGTGCCATTCTATAAATAGCTATGGTGCCATCCAACTTTAAGCAGATGTGCACATAATGTGATCAGGAATCTATACTGCAGATATACTGTATACAGGGAAAATTTCGCCCCCGTTTTATCTTGCCCCTTTTGCCCTACTCACGTGGGCGAATTTAAAATGGGGTGAATTCAAAGAACACAGTATATGTATAATTTCTTAAACTAAACTGGTTGGGCGAATTTAAAATGGGGCAAAATTGTTTGCAAGTGTGAAATGGTGAAAATAACATGGGGCGAAAATAACCCTGTATACAGTAAATTTGCACTGAATAGAACAAATAAACATCGCTCGATACCCGCTTGTCAATTATTCTTCAAATAATTTTATTTTTAAATACACCATTTCTGTTGATGGCGCAATATGTGGTAAGATTCAAGATCATTTGACATTAACAATCCAGACTTTTGACAGCACCATAGGCCAAGGATTTGTGAGGAGAGTATCGAATCAGAAACCCTTGGCTAGCAAAGATGGGCTGAAAATGGCCCCAATTCAAAAATTTTTGTAGCCTCCAGGAAACAATTTTTTCTTTTTATTCCTAAATTTTCTCATCCTGTCAACAAGTATGTTGAAATTTTCTGGAATTTTTTTTATCCTTTCTTTATCTTTAAAATAGTATTAGATTGAATATTGGTATCCAGATTACTTTCACATGATTTCAAATTGAATGCTGTGAAATTATGCTTCATTTTCTACATAATTTAATGATAGCTGTAAAGTATGGGTAAAAAATAAGTTTGAATTAATTGTAAGTTCCTCATGATGGATTAATGGCACCAAAAGGCTGTCTAAACTCATTTAGATCTTGACCTTAAAGTTTTCATTATGACGTCACAAATAATGAATGCCATACAAGTGCAACGTTATAGGCAAGTCGGTTTGTATAATTCAAACAGGAATAATTTGTTCAAAGAAGCAATATTTTATCAATTTACTATGAAATTGATATAAAATTAAAATATCAGTAGAGTTGGAAATTTTTTCTGTCCATCTTGTCATGACAAGGTGTACAGACAATTTTTTATAACATCAGCACATCTGTCCTTGTAATGACACAATTAACTTCAAAAATTTACAGTTCAATATGTTGTTAAATTTGAATAGCATTGAAAGGTGTCACTCTGATAATAAAACAAATTTTTGCATGAAAAAAATCCCAGATGATATATTATTCCTAGGCCAAGGTTTTTCACTCTTGCAAAGAAAGTTTATGCCACATTTATTGTATGGATGACCTAGCACAGAAGATATGGACTTGTTTCTTAATTCTAGGTCTTTTAGATGTGATAGTAGGAATTAATTAGAATTCTTGCCTAAACGATACCATAGCCGCACCAGATTTGTATTATAGAGGCTAATGCTCTTGTTCCAAGGGGTGTTACTGCTCTTTTTTTATGGAGTTGTGTGATCTCTTTAAATATCAATATAATAAGATTCATAAATAAAGATGGCCTCCAGAAGTGGTCAATTCTTGCAAAGCCTTGACTTGACTTGTATTATAGAGGCTAATGCTCTTGTTCCAAGGGATGTAACTTCTTTTTTTCCTGGCTTTTTTTTATGGAGTTGTGTGATCTCTTTCAATATCAGTATAATAAGATTCATAAATTAAGATTGCCTCCAGTAGTGGTCAATTCCTATAAAGCCTTGACTTTCTTTGTCCTGTCCTTGAAAGCATCTCAATTAAGGATGGTCTGGTCAGTTGTGGATAGAAAAAGTTAAGGAGGGATTCTTGTCTGGTTTCTGACTAAATGAAATATTCAATATAATTATTTGGTTACTGGTATATGTCTTATATATTTAGATGTAAGGGCTGGATTTAAAAGATCATGTTTTTTTCTTTCCTCCTCAAAGCTGTACGACTTTAAATAGAAATGATAAACAGAGTTTGAAGTCTAGCAGGGACTGCCAATATATTTTTTGGCAGAATGGAGCCGAATGAAAATATCTCCTTTTCTGCTTCCCTAATTAAAATTAATTAAAAGTGTTTTTTCTCTCTAAGTAAACAGTCAGAAGTTTTTGTTTTTGTATCATTTTGTACCTTTTAAGTTTATATGACTACTTTACCATAATTATGTGAAAATGAGAAAAAAATTAAATATACAAAGCTGCTTATAAAAAAAACTATTGTTATACCTTTCAAAATGTGTTCCTATATAAATCAATACTAAAAAAAGTCTAACATTTCCATTGTTTTACTGAGCGGGCATAAAAAAAATCAATGTTTGACCGCCGAGTGAGATATTGGACCTGTCGATGAGATGTTGGACTGCTTACATCACATAATGGCTGGGGTCAGCTAAATCTCATTTGCATTCGTTGGTGTTCGACATAGATGAAAACAAAAAAATAAGAAAATAAACAAATAAAAGGTATAAGAAAACCTTTATTGACTGCGTTCTTGGGCAAAATGCATTTTGTCGACCCCTCAAACCAAACTGTTTGCCTTCGGCCTAAAGGCCTCAGGCAAACAGTTTGGTTCTTGGGTCCGACAAAACGCATGTTGCCCTAGAACCCAGTCAATAAATGTATAATATTTCCTAAACATTTAAGAACAAGATGTGTATGTGAAACATTGATGCCCCCATATGGCAACTTATAGGAAAGGTTAAACTTTCTCAAATGCAAATCAAATATGTGGTACCCAAAGTAAGGTCTTGTCTCAAGGAATATACCTGTGAAATATGAGAGCCCTAGCAGCAATCATTGAATAGATATGGAAAAGGTTAAAGTTTTTCAAAAATAAGTCAAACATCAAGGTCAAGGTCAAATGGTAAAAAAATAATGGTGCCTAAGGAAAGACCTTCTCACAAGAAATATACTGGTGAACTATGAAAGCTGAAGCACCAATCATTCAAAAGTTATGACCAAGGTTTAAGTTTTCCAAAAGTAGGTCAAACTCCAAGGTCAAGGTCAATGGATTACAATTGTTGGTATCCAAAGGAAGGACGTGTCACAAGGATTACATACGTGAAGTATGAAAGCCCTAGCACCAATGGTTCACAAGTTATGGCCAAGGTTAAAGTTTTCCAGAAGTAGGTCAAAGTCCAAGGTCAAAGGGTCAAAGTTGTTGGTATCCAAAGGAAGGACGTGTCACAAGGATTACATATTTGAAGTATGAAAGCCCTAGCACCAATTGTTCAAAAGTTATGGCCAAGGTTAAAGTTTTTCAAAAGTAGGTCAACTCCAAGGTCAAGGTCAAAGGGCCAAACTTGTTGGTATCCAAAGGAAAGTCTTGTCACAAGGATGACACATGTGAAGTATGAAAGCCCTGGCTCCAACTGTTCAAAAGTTATGGCGAAGGTTAAAGTTGGGTAAAATTTTGTAAAACTGGGTCAAACTCCAAGGTCAAGGTCAAAAGGTCAAATATGGTGGAACCCAAAGAAAGATCTTGTCACAAGGAATACACATGTGAAATATGAAAGCCACAGCTCCAACCAATCAAAAGTTATGGGCAATGTTAAAGTTTTTGCGGACAAACAAACAGACAGACAGACGGACGGACAGGGCAAAAACTATATACCCCCGAATCTTCGATACGGGGGCATAAAAATAGAGAAAATTTGGATTGCAAACCGAATTGGAATACCTAATTACAAATATTGCAAATGGTAAAAAACTTTTTTGTGCCTTCGTAGATTTTCGTAGAGCATTTGATACGGTTGATAGAAATGAATTGTTCTACAAATTATTAAAACTAGGTATCGATGGTAAAATGTTAAGAATTATCAAAGCTATGTACGAGGATGTGAAAAGCTGTGTTCGGGTAAATGGTTCCCTCACAAATTTTTTTGATAATGAATTAGGTGTGTTACAAGGGGACATTCTATCACCAATGCTATTTTCCTTATTTCTAGAGGATCTGGAGACAACTCTACAGGAAAATTTTGCATGTGGCATTCAAATTGACCAAATAAACATCTTTCTACTATTATTTGCAGACGATCTAGCCATAATAAGCGAAACACCCAATGGGCTACAAAACCATCTTAATAGCCTACATGCCTATTGTGAAAAGTGGGGCCTTTGTGTAAATGTAGATAAAACGAAAGTAATGATTTTTCAAAAAGGACAGACAAAAAAGGGATACAAATTTACGTATTGCGGTAGTGCCCTGGAAATTGTAGACAATTTTGCATATCTTGGACTGGTGTTTTCCTCAAACGGACTCTTTAATAAACATGTGAAGATAACGGCAGAAAAAACTCTACAACTATATAATGCATTCATGAGTAATGTTCAAAAAATGTCACTAGATTGTAAAACGGTATGTGAATTGTTCAACGTTGCGTGTGTCTCGAAAATGAACTATGGGGCAGAAGTGTGGGGCTCTATACCGGCAAAAGAAATGGAACGAATACACTTAAAATTTGGTAAAAGACTACTGGGAGTTAAAACCTCAACATGTACCCCGGCTGTTTATGGGGAATTAGGAAGAAAACCGTTGATAGTAACGAGAACATTTCGCATTATTAAATATTGGTTTAAAGTCCTTCGATCAGAAAATTGTCTTATAAGGTCAATTTATAATTATGATTTTAAGAATATGTCTACAAATTGGATCATTTTTGTCAAACAGACACTTTTATCACATGGTTTTGGCGATGTATGGTATTTTCCCGAGTCAGTAAATGAAAAGGTATTTTATGTTTATTTTGAACAAAGACAGGCTGATTGTTTTTTTCAAAAACTAAAAGTAGAGATAGAAAATGCCCATCCTTTAAGATTGTTTAAATATCTAAACCCGACTATGCACCAGGCTGAATATCTCAATTGTATATATTATGAAAAACATAGAAAAGCATTAAGAAGACTCAGATTATCTTCACATTGTTTACGTATTGAGTCTGGTAGATATGAGCAAAAATGTCTTATAAGTGAACGAAAATGTGTATTTTGTACATCTAACGAAATAGAAGACGAATATCATTTTGTTTTAATATGCAAGTTTTATGTTGAGTTAAGAGAAAAATATATTAAAAAATATTTTTACGCAAGACCTAGTATGGTAAAATTAATTGAATTACTTAATTCCGACTCAGAAAATGTACTTAAAAAACTTGGGAAATACGTGTTTGAATGTTTTAAAAAGAGGGAAAACTTTACTCTAAAGCAAGATTAATAATAGGAGATACTGCTGTATAGTTCTTCTTTCATATATGTATATTTCAAGTTATGTTATAAAGCACCTGTGTAACACCTGTTGACCAATGTTTATATTATAAAACTAATGTTATACTTCTGTGGCAATATATGTAATGTATACGCCAATAAAGATACTACTACCAATATCTATTTTAGATAACGTCAATTTGGTAGAATCATCTGAAAGACCCTATATGGTAACATCTTTTTATGCAAAAAGAAAAAAAAATTTAATCTTTTGAAATAGAAGCAAGGTATCACATGATTGGCAACAGTAATATTTTTTCTTAATGTCAAGGAAAAAGATAATGAACTTGACCTGACTTGCTTCTGAAATAAAATGGTCAAATTCAATCTACGGTAATTGGTACCATTAGTTAGTGATATTGTCTTCTTAAATCTGTGAAAATTTCATCAATTTTTTTAAATACAAGAAATATAAGAGGAATCCCTCCTTATGTTGAACAAGCAAATTCCCAGAATTGTGGTCCCCCCATGCACTTTGGGGTCTTTTGGGCTGAGGTGCAATGATGATGGCATATTGAAATGGTCTTGTCTGTCCATCATATCAAAAAAAGTGTCCTACTTTTCAGGTAAAATGTTCCATAGTGGCCAGTAACATATTTACGTGATCACTATACACGGGATCAATTTAAACATGAAAAGTATGTTTCAGGCCCCTAGCTGTGATATGTTCTGGTGCAAAAGTTACATAAAAAAGTTTAAAAATTATATCAAACTTCTTGACTACTTTGAGGTCATGAGGTCAAAAAATTAATCATAATACATTTGGAAAGGTCTTGTATCACATTTAATGCACATGTAAAAATAGGAAAGTCCTGTCTCTTCAGGTGCAAAAGATATGGTCAAGGTCATAATGTTTGAAAAGTAGGTCAAATGACAGGGTCATGATTTTTATGCCCCCGTAATCGAAGATTTGGGGGCATATAGTTTTTGCCCTGTCCGTCCGTCTGTCTGTCTGTCTGTTTGCAAAAACTTTAACCTTGCCCATAACTTTTGATTGGTTGGAGATATGGCTTTCATATTTCACATGTGTAGTCCTTGTGACAAGACCTTTCTTTGGGTACCATCATATTTGACCTTTTGACCTTGACCTTGGAGTATGACTCAATTTTGCAAAATTTTATGAGACTTTAACCTTGGCCATAACTTTTGAACAGTTGGTGCTTGGGCTTTCAAACTTCACATGTGTATTCCTTTTGACAAGACCTTCCTTTGAATACAATAACTTTGACCTTTTAACCTTGACCTTGGAGTTTGACCTACTTTAATTTTGAAAAACTTTAACCTTGGCCATAACTTTTCAACAGTTGGTGCTTAGGCTTTTAAACTTCACATGTGTAATTCTTGTGACAAGGCCTTTCTTGATATTAACATTATATTTGACCTTCTCACCTTGACCTTGGAGTTTGACCCACTTTTGCAAATTTTTATGAAACTTTTCCTTGGCTATAACTTTTGAACAGTTGGTGCCTGGGCTTTCAAACCTCACATGTGTATTCCATGTGACAAGATCTTCCTTTGATACCAACAACTTTGACCCTTTGACCTTGGAGTTTGACCTACTTTTGAAAAAACTTTATCCTTGGCCATAACCTTTG
The DNA here is from genome assembly GCF_033153115.1 of Saccostrea echinata. Classification (NCBI taxonomy): domain Eukaryota; kingdom Metazoa; phylum Mollusca; class Bivalvia; order Ostreida; family Ostreidae; genus Saccostrea; species Saccostrea echinata. Next base: position 32,069,833 of record NW_026889750.1, read on the forward strand.
AACAGGTGGTGCTAGGGCTTTCAAACTTCACATGTGTATTCCTTGTGACAAGACCTTCCTTTGAATACCAATAACTTTGACCTTTTAACCTTGACCTTGGAGTTTGACCTACTTTAATTTTGAAAAACTTTAACATTGGCCATAAATTTTGAACGGTTAGTGCTAGGGCTTTCATACTTCACATATGTAATCCTTGTGACAAGACCTTCCTTTGGATACCAACCACTTTGTCACTTTGACCTTGACCTAGGAGGTTAACCTACTTTTGAAAAAGTTTAACCTTGGCCATAATTTTTGAATGGTTGGTGCTAGGGCTTTCATACTTCACATATGTAATTCTTGTGACAAGACCTTCTTTGGTCAACAACTTTGACCCTTTGACCTTGACCTTGGAGTTTGACCTACTTTTAAAAATCTTTAATCTTTGCCATGGATACCTTTTTAACATTTGGTGCTACAGCTTTCATACTTCCCATGCACATTCTTTGGGACAAGATTTTGGATACCAACAATTTTGACCTTGACCTTGGAGTTTGACCTACTTTTAAAAAAAACTTTAACCTTGGTCATAACATGTGAACGTTTGGCTCTGGGCTTTCACATTTCAGGAACATATGTATCACTTTTGACAAGATCTTCCCTTGGGGCCCATTTGACCTTGAGCTTGACGTTTTACTTACTTTTAAAAAACTTTAACCTTCGTCATAACTTTTGAACAGTTGGAGCTAGGGCTTTCAAATTTCACAGGTATATTCCTCGAGACAAGGCCTTTCTTTAGGTACCAATTTTTTTTTTATCTCTTGACCTGGATTTTGACTTGCATTTGAGAAACTTTAACCTTTGCCATAAGCTGCCAAACGGGGGCATTAGTGTTTCACAAACACATCTTGTTTTAATTATTTTTTTTTTATTGTAGTAGTCATTTGAAAAAGTTTTGTCACAGGTATTGCAGATGTAAAATATGAAAGCCCTATCTCCCCCTATTCAAAAGTTGTTGCCAATTGTGTTAAAATTTGTGAAAAGTAGGTCAAACTTCAAGGTCAGTTTGAGCTCAAAAACTCATAATTATTAAGGTCTTATCAAAGGTAATTATAATGCATATGTGAAATATGAGCTTGAGCCCTATCTTATTCTCTCATTTTATTTTAGTTATTACCAATGTCAAATGTTTAAATGGATGTCAAACTTCAAGGTCAAGAGGTCAAATGTCATGGTATATTCGGAAAGGAAAATACTTATTTGCAAAGTGAAATATTCATGAAAGTTCTCAAATTCTATCGAGAAGCGATTTGCGATTTTATGTCCCCGTTCTTTCGCAAAAGCGGGGAACAAAAAATGAACAATATTCTGTACACGCGCAAAGTAAATGACGGTTACTGCACGAAAAAGAAAATTCATAGGTGGCGCTTTTTGTAAGCGGGAGTTGTCGGTAACAGCTGATTAGCATACACAAAGCAACATGAAAGTCAATGGCGCAGTTGATCAGAGAGGAATTACGGTGAAAAAGTAATATACCGAAGCAACGATTGTTTGACAACATAAGATAAACTTAAAAGGTAAGCAAAAATTGACTTTGTTGTTGGAATATTATGGTATTATTTCAGATTTTTCATGGAAACTGCATAGAATGCATGTCGTATGCTCCACTTCCTTTTCTTTCTGTTGTGACTACAAATGCTTAAAATAGAAAATAAAAAAATGAGATGAAATTATGTAAATATATGTAGATGGAAAAATGTTATGATTTATTGGTAATATTCATTATTCTTATGTAATTATATTGGCATTGGATTGTACTTGACTTATGAAACGATGTCGAACACCGGTACGTGCAACAGACATGCCTGCGACCGATACATGGCACCATGATGACATGACGAAATATGACTGGTAACATAAATAAGAATTGATGTCATGGTTTTTCCTTATTTGATAAGTTTAAAGAAATGAAGTAGTTTTTTTTTTTTGAAAGCCGGACGCTTTGTTTAATTTTGTTTCAACGCCATGCCGTAACGGTTTGTTGATTACAGCCATTTCATGTTGACAATATATTTTTAAGTACACACGTGACAGAGCAATAATTAAAACTCACTGATATATTATGATAACATATGGATACTTATAAATCTACATTAACATTTGAGAAAAAGGCACATTGAAAAAAGGCAGGTTCCAATCTGACAGGAACCATAATGTATTCTATAAAAAAGATATTTTAAAGGTTGGGTATTATCAATAATCCTCAAGTGTACAAAATGATCCATCTCATTAAAATAATCCTTGTTGGTGATACCGATTAAAAAAAAAGGAGAACAGATATATATCTGTGAAATTTTAAGATGTGTTATGTATTCTAAAGAAATTTTAGCTGAATCAGTATTACTGGCGAAATTTCAAATAGCCTGATAATTTTCTTGTAATTGGAACATGTGCTGAAGACTGAAGCATTTTTTGTGTACTGTCAGTTAAAACTGATAGCTGTTTGTTTCAACTTTAAGATATAGTGATAGACCTTTATGAAAAGGAAGTCAAATACATGTGGGTTTTGACTTTTGTTTGAGATGACCTTTATAAATAGGAAGTCAGATATTCTCAGAATTTAACATACTTGCGACAGCAAAACCCTGACGTTCAGTCCATGAGAAGTAAAGGAAAAAAATTATTTAATTAATTTAAACTGTAAAATGGTAACCATTAACTTCCATCTTGAATCTGTAACCTGTTGAATTCTACCCCTTAAATACTTAGCTACTGATACTATTATTTGATTTCAGAGATATTAATCACAATATATGAATTTAATTTATGGCAAATTTTAACACGTCTGGATGGGCGTTGATACATGCAAATTGGTTTGTCCACGGCAAAATTTGTGCATCTTGCACCGTCAGGGGCATGGTTATTTCACCAACACTGGTGAATTAAACATGATCTAGAGTTTGCTGTGTTACATTCATGAGATCATTAATCATTACATTCTTAAACTTTAATTTACATCAATTTGTAAATTTTTATAGAGGAACTGATGATGTAGGTAAATAATGAAATGACATTTTCAAAGTATCTGATATATATTCCATGTAGACATGTACAAAAAAGAGAATATAGCTTTTTGACACTGAGACATAATGTGGATGTATAAGTTTGAAATTTAGTTATCCATGACCCAATCAAGTTGATAAACTTACTAGCATTAGTAATTTGCATTTAAACACATCTGAGCCAAGAACTCAAAAGGTCTTTGTGTATCAATATTCACACACGATAACTGTGGTACTGCTCTTTTGCAGGGTAAAATGATGTATTTGGTGAAATATGACTTAAAAGAAATTGTTTAATATACCTTATTTAATTATTTGTCTTCAGAAACTTTGTCAAACGTGATTAATTTGCCCTGCAAAAGAGTAGTACTGCAGTTATCGTGAAATGACAAATTTTTTGACTTGTTCTCCAAAATAAATGGACTAATTTCATCCAATCTGGGTTCAAGTCATCCTCAGGTGTGGGATGCCTCTCAAAGGGAGATAATTATCAAATAGAAAAAAAATAGGGTTGGTGAAGAAGAAAAAAATCCTCTCAAAAAAAACAGCCAGAAAAGATGAAAGAGAAACTTTCCTAAAGAATATAATAGATTCAGATCTATTCAGTTCAAGGCCTTGGGGCTTGAATTAGGCAAAATTGTACATAGAAATGTATAACATTACCATTTTTTTCTTCAGACCTAATGACACAATGATTATGGTTAATATGCAAGTACAGCTGAACTTCGGTATCTCGAACACTTATATCTCAAATATCATAGATATGTCGATGTAATTTGGAAGTCCTAATTATAACCCTTAATTTTCTAAGTATTTTACCCTGGATATCTCGAATCCATGTATATAGATCCCAAAGTTTTTTCTTGGTCCTATTGAGTCCAAGATAGTGAGGTTTGACTGTATAAAGTTGAGTAGGTTTATGAAATTTCTTTAGTTTACTAGGATGGGAGCAGAGATTTACATCATGTACATAGGTATATATATAGAAGGAAAGAAAAATTTTAAATCTTTTTCAAGACCAGTAAGAAGATGGTTATCTAGATTAATATACAAGATGTATGTAAGTTTATGGCTGGGCTAGAGATTGGGCAAATTTTTACTCTGGAGTATATACATGTATAGGGAAATCTGATGCTCAAAACAGAAAAAAAAATCATCATAAACAGAGAATAAATCCCAAGCACCCTCAAATTATATAGAAAACATGGCCTCAAGGGCTAGAAGGAGTTACAAAAGAGAAACTTTTGAATAGGAAAGTACAAAGGAATCATCTTTAGAATCCTTTTTAAAACAAAGTTGCATCAATGGGTTTAATGTACAGGTATCCCTATATAATGTTCCCCTTGAGGCCCTTGAGGCTGAGGGTGGGGGATGTGGTTTCAAAGTTAAGTACAAAAGACACTATAAAAATAAATCTTGAAGGATGTTCATCTACTAACAGCAAGGTCACAAATAAACTTATGCTCAAGTATCCCTAAGGGCAGAAATCATGGCCCCGGGAGCCTGGTTGAAGGACGAACGGACAAGTCTCTAAGGTGAGGTTGTGGTCCATAGGCATCTTGCTTTAAAGCCAGTAAAGTTTAGGAAAGCCCTTACTAAACTGCCGAAAGGCTTAAATTATGTTTTATTTGTTTATACCCAATTCAGGGTCTATTTGAATTCACTTGAATAATTCTGAACCTAATACATGTAAAGAAAAATATTGGAAAATTTAATCACTCTTAAAATATGGATTAAGTGAAAATTATAAAATCACTGCAAACTACATTTTTTTTTTTTTGAAAATGGGAAAATAAGTAACCATAGGATACATGACATATTTTTTATGAAATTCTCAAAGAAGTCAATTTTCAAATAGGGTTACCCTGGGATCTTGTAGTCATCAACAATAACCATAAGAACCTGTTATGAAGCTAGGAGATTTAAACATATCACAAATTATCTAAGTTTAAGGATTAGTTAAAGTTTTTGTGCATGCTTTTGTGCACATGAGTGAGGATATGTTCTTGGTTTGATCATAAAATTGTCATTGAATGTTGTGTATGGACTGCATCTTGCATTTGGAACTACCACTGGTATTTCATTTACAGGGCCAAGATATCTACTTGTATATATCTAAAATTCAGCAATATTATTACTTGATCTTTATGTGGATATTTACTGATCTTCAAATATTACAGAAACCTTATGGTAAGAACAAGATGTGTGATGTGGCAACTTTCAACCAGAGGCATTTTCAAGGCAGCTCTTCAGGAGGGGTCACAGAGAAGGGGAACTTCGACCTGTACTGGAAGAACAAAAAAGAGGGTGGAGAGGGGAATCCAATAAACCCGGCATTTAATCAGATGAACTCGGGCTTCTTTGACCAGGTCAACTATTGTGAGAGGTAAACAATGAAGTCTACCCATTGTGGGGGCATTTTTCTCTGTGACAAGCATGATACAAGTATTGATTTATCAATTCTCAGAAAATTATGAGTGCTGATGATTTTCCTTGATTTTGCTTTCCATATTTCATTAGCGTAAACAATCCTTATGTCTGACGGGAATTGTATAATTATTGATTAACCATGTAAAATACTTCCTGATAAAACATCATAGATGACTGAGTAATGATCAAAAATGGAATTACAAAAATTTTGTAGATTAATCTTGACTGTAATAAACTTTTAAAGTGTGATGTGATGTGTAATATTTAGTAAATGTGTAAAATATTTATAGAAAAGTATATATTTTAAAGCATTTTTTACTTGATCCCTATTTTTAGGTATGATGTCAATGCTAATGGAGACAAGTTCTCAAAGTTTGATGACATTGTGTCCCAGATATTAGATGATGACAGCTCCCTTTATGCATTTAATCAAAACCTGAAAAATCTGAAGCTCTCATTCAGCCAAGGGAGCAATGGGTAAGCATATATATTAAGGGGAAAAACATAAATGCAATGATTAGCACACAAATGCTTTGTTGTCCTGTTGTATATAAAGTGACCATTTAATCAAAAAATTTCACTGACTTTATTTCATATGAATGAAAAGATGCACTTTGAGACAGAAGGATTATTTTTATGCTCCTGGAATGAGAGATTTAGGGCATATAGTTATTGTATGTCTGTCTGCAAAAAAAATTTAACCTTTGATGGTTAACTTTTGAATGGGTGGTCTTATGCTTTCATATTTCACATGTTTATTCCCTGTGACAAGCCTTTTCTTTGCGTACCAATATTTTTGATCATGACATTAATCGTAGAATTTGATCACTTTTGAAAATCTTTAACCTTTGTCATGTTTGTATAACCTCTGAACAGTTGGTTCAAGGGCTCTTTGACCTTATGACCTTAACCTTGGCATGTGACCTATTTTTGAAGACCTTAATCATGGCAATAAGCTGCCATCCATGGGCACTTCAGTGCTACACAAACGCATCTTTATTTTTTAAAAAAAATGGTGTAAGATTAAATGTTAAAATTAAAAACCTTGTAATGAAATACATCAAAAAAAGGGTTTTTTTAGCTAAGTATTGAGTGAAAATTTTGAGGCAAAGAAAATTTGTAATTAATGTAGTCTTGCATATGCATTTCAGTTCCTTGAGTGTTCCCTCCACCCCTGGCAGTGCCTGGTCTGCTGTGACAGATGAGATGCCACCAAAGGCCCAAGACAATACATTTGACTTTAACCTTCCTAGTAATCCGGACTTGTCCACCATCAACAATAACCTATCAGATTTCAGCTCAGACATCTCCCTAGAGGATCTAGAATCACTGCCAGCCAAAACAGATGGTCCGGATCTGGAACTGCTTCAGTCCTTTATGATAGAACAGTCCAAGAAAAGCCTGAAAAATCAGACATATCTGGATAATCACTTAACAGAAGCTTTTTTAAGCATGTACGACGTGAAAACCATGCCAACAGCTCCTCCTCAGACCAAAAATCTGTCTCAGCAAAGCATATCAGGGAAGGAATCTCAGACCTGCCCACAGTGGCCTCCTTTTGACAACCAGCATTATCTCAACAGCCAGTCTATAACATCTAACTATTCACAACCGGGAAACTTTTCTCAGTATGCCAAGACTCAGTGCTTATCACAGGGAAATTTTGATAAGACTGAACTCCCAAAGTTCCCCCCTGAAGTGCCCCCACCTTTGGCTTTTCCTCCAAGCAGAAATCATAACTTAAAATCAGAAGCATTAAATTCTCCAAGAAACTCAGACATGAAGTCTTTAAGTGAACAGGGAAATTTGTTGAATGCAGGGGTTGGAAATTGTAGTCAGAGTTTTCAGCCAATTGAGACAGGAGATAGTAAAAATATACTGCAACCAATCCGAGTCAGCACCCATAATGCGTTGAGTTATCAGGGATGTGCTGCTTCAGGACAGAGCACTCCTGTGTCACTGAATGGAAACAACTACCAGGCATTTGACAAGTATACTTTGTCTCCAGTCACCAGTGCACAGGGATTTAGTGTGCAACACAAACCTCAGATCAGGTCACAGGTATATTTTTGAATGATAATAATGAAAATTGCTCCATGCTTATACAACTTTACTTTGTGTTTGGCAGCATTTAGAATGGTACTTTGTGTACAATTGAGGTCAAATTATGAGCCAGGTTGGCAAAACTAAGAATTTTCAAAGAAAATTTTACAGTACTTATTTATTTTTAAACAGAAATGAAGTTTGAGGTAGCTATCATGTAAAATCTGTGTTTTATCTTAATCATTGTGTTGTATACAGGAGATTCCCCAGCTGCCTGCTTCCTACCAGTCTGTGTTGCCAGGGGACAAATCTCAGTCAGGGAGACCTAATGCTCACATCTCCCAAGCCTTTAGGCAGAAAGTGGCCAAAATGACCCTCCCCAGCCCAACACCAGCGAACCCCGATGTCAAATACTCACATGAGATGACTGACAAGTCACACCCAGTCACTCTACATAGTCTGACACCCACCAGCTATGGTGACTCTTCAGCGAATCCCCCCCTCTACCACAAACGACTCTCCAGGGATAACCTGTCAATGCAAGACTTTCAGACACTAGGTAACCGTCCAATTGGACAAATAATGCAGTTTGTATTATGTATTTTTATGAAAATTGCACAGTTTTAATGGTTTAGTTTAACTATGCAGAATTAAATTCAATGGATAACAGATGGAATTACCAGATAAGCATTTAAATTTGTATTACTTTATAATTCTTTTTTATAATGTACTTTTATTTTTTTCTTTTGAAAGAAATGAAAGATTTTCCTGTGAAAACATTTTATTATATCTGAATGATTATCAGAAATCTTACTATAGGAACAACTGTTTAATTGTCTGTATATTTTATGTTTGTCTTTTAATTAGGTACTGTGGCACAACCTCATCACCCAGCATTTGTCAAATACCTGCCAAACTTCATTGCCCCTCCACACTTCCTTGCCCCGTCTGGTGCCTTACCTAGTGAGGCCTTTGAGTACTACCATGTGGACCCCTATGGCAGACTGATTCCACCAATGTTGGCTCCAGAAATGTATTTGGACGTCCCTTACATCTATCCAGGGATTCATCAGGTTATACCCAATATCAGAAACCCAAGGTACATTGTCTTCTCTTTGACCTGAACAGCATGCTCTTTGTGCTCTCTTTCTTTCTTGTATTTTGATAATACATGTATGATTGTTTTCTACTCTTTAGGAGAAGTGGTCCATCAAATGAACTTCACCTCAAGCTGGAGGAGTGTTATGACCAATTCAGAAACATAGAGAGAGAGAGGAAAAAGGTTAGAGAAATTTGCTGTTGAGAAACTATTTCTGAGAAGAGCATACAATGTAAAGATGTTATACAGTAAAATTTGTCTAATCCGGACTCTGAGTACTCTGGATTTTTGTCCATTCCGACTATAAATTTTAGTCCCATGCACTTTTTTAACAAATGTATAAGAAAAAATTCTGTGTAGACCGGATACTGTCTATTCTGTATTCTGGCCATACTGGTCCCAACTGCTCATAATTAACGGCAATTATTTCCTCTAATCCGGCCACGCATAACAACCTGAGTTACTTTAAAGCAATTAACACCTTTCGTGAAGATGTGCTAACGTGTGTTTACATGAGTGCCATTAGGCGAACTGAAATGCGGTGGTTGCTCAGCCCACTTGAAGAAATATAAGATTAAACTACAAGTAAATAAAAAAAAATAACTCACACATTTAACTTGCTTTTAACTCCATGTCACACAGTATAATAAAAAATCAATGCAATATAGGTACATGATTTGCAAGTCAAAATATAACTCGGGATCGAAACTCAAACGTCTCATCCCAAAATGGCGCCATTACATTGGAGGGAAGATGTAAATTTTTACATAAAAATTAAAATTTCAATCCAATAATTATCAAATCGTAAAGAGTTGAGTTTATAGTTATATTGAATGCGCTCTTGGACATGCAAAACCTGGGCCGCGTGATGTATATAGTATAATACGGTATATGAGTCTTTAGATTTTGACTTAGGTAACATTTCACGTTAAGTCCCAAACTTTGTGAACGAAAAAGAAAAATTTACAGTAAGTCATGCAATACTCTTTAATAAATTTCTAGACTCCAAAATATTGATTGATTTTATCGTTTATTTATATATTATATATTATGCTCATAAATAAAACAACGAAATTAAATTTGAAATATTTTCCTGCATTTTTCCGGCACTCCGGATTCTGTCTAATCCGGCCAAATTTTATGGAACCAGGAGTAGCTGGTTTGGACAAATTATACTGTACTTTTAAACAGTGCATCATTCTCTTTGAAAAATGCTTAAAAATATATGAGATATTACTTCATAACCATGAGTTTTGCTAATGATGTGGAATGTTTAAACAGACAGAGGCAGAGTTGGCAAGGCAGAACCCTGGAAAAAAAGTGTCCAGCACTAACAACATTGTAGTTCCGCGCCTACCCTCCAACCCTTCTCGTGTAGATCGGTTAATTGTTGACTCGTTCAAGGAACATGCCAGGGTAGGTTATTTTCAGAGCAAAAATCTCAAAGATCAAAAACAAGAGACTATCAAATCTTCTTCAGTCTTGTTAGAATCCAAGTTGATTTTTTTCACATACAAGCTAAATTTACAATGCTCATTTGCTAATTAGAAAAAATGCAAGAAATACTGAAAAATCAAAGTTATTTTATTACAGATAATAACCCTGGTGGACAAAATGGAGAAGTTACGTAATTTTGTGTTACATCCAAACATTCACTCAGCACTGGAGAGGTGGCTGGAAGGAATTCGTAAAGTTCAGGCCCGCCGTAAGGAGGAGATAGTAAATGCCACAAACCGCCACAGGAATGTAGGAAATCGCCACCAGGAAGACAAAGGCAGGCATTTCATTGACTCTGAATATGTCAGATTTGAATTTTATTCTATTCAGATAGATGTACCTATAACTTAAAAAAAAATCTATAAAGTTTTCCTTCCAGTAAACTTATACACATCAAATACATGTATATAAATGTTCATAGCTATTGTATGACCAAGATTTAGTTTTTGAATATACATGTAGATCAAGATTTGTAAGTAGCAAAAAATATTTAGATTTTAGTGTGTGAAGACTATGATTGTATTCATGTAGCACAGGTCATTCTTGTTTTTGTTATTTTGTAGATGTCCTAGCTCTAGCAGCCAGCATTGGAGAGCTAACTACTCTATGTAAGAAGGCAAGAACAGCTAACTGGTGTGCTCTTCAAATGGCTGACAAAGACAATGCCCCCCTCAATTCTCTTGGCTTTGAGATCAAAACAGAAATCACCAAGGAAGGATTCCCTGTGTATGTGTCACAACAGAATGTCATTGAGCTTCAGGATGGAGTGGAGGAAACTGAAAACACAGATAGTAAGGCCAAGGCAGAGGAGAAATAAACATCAGGGAAGGCAGAACATTTACTGCTGTCATGGAGTTGGAATTTTTGTGCCAGTCTTTATTTCTGCTTTTTGTGTTATTATTATTAGCTTCTAAACATGGTTCATAGATATAGCATTTATTAGTACTGATCTATCATGCCTATAGATTAGAATATGCCTGATTATTATATGATGTATTTGGGTAGAGAAAAGGTCATCTTTTTATGTATTAACCTTGTGTTAAATCAATAAAGAAGTGGAGGGTTGCCTTCTTATATAAGTATGCATATTGTCTCACAGCTGAAAATGGCAGAATAGATGGACTTAAATTTGAATTCAAGAGTCAGAATGAAATAGTGTAATTTTATGTAGGTTGAAAGTTTAAAGAATTTACTTTTAAAAAAGATTGAAAATATATCTCCAGTTACTTTATTCCAAGGTAATATTTAAAGTGTTAGACAATGATTTATTATATAGTAGAATTTTGTCCACAACGTGTGCCACTGGCTTTATAAAATAATGAAGGATTTGTACAAAGTATTTTTAAACATGAAGGTGAACACAAGTCATATTTGAAAGTGATATTCTGATAGGTGCTACTTGCAGTGTTGAGTCACCCTCTGTCAAACCAAGGATTCTGCAACAGCCATGCTTGTATTTATTTATTTTATTATTTTTTTGGGTGTTTGAATCTAACAAAAGAACTGCTTGCATTTGCAGTACATGTACTAACTCTGTCATAATGTGATGATTTTTTAATACACTTAATTGAGTTCACATTGGTGATAGAATTGATTGATTAAATAGTTAACGAAAATAATGTAATTTTATTATCAGTGACAATGAATTTTACATATCATACTATTCTCTTTGAATCTAATGAGGAAATGAACTTTGAATACTTAATTATGAATTACTTAGTAGTGGAACCTTGATGATCTTCCTGTTTTAAATACGTGGTTTATGACTGTTTCTGATTATCATTACTTTATATATTATTATCATTAGTTTTGATATATTGCTAAATTGATTATCAGGAATATACAATGTACTCTGTGAAGGTAAATTATTACATGAGTGTAATTAGTTCAGTTAATGATATTTTTCCCCCCTTCAGATACTTGTATCACTTTACTCTATTGAAGTTTCAGCTTTTGTTATAAAAATTACCTGTAATTTTAAAAATATGATTGTTGTAGAGCATAATTTTAATGTCAAGAGATTTTTTTCATCCTGATTTACACAAGTTGTATATGAAGAAAATATAAAATTACATCATCAGATCTGAGAAATTTGTGTGTACATTATAGATTTTCATTGTGTAACAGTCCCCAAGCCTACATGTTGGTAGGTAGAAGACAGTATGAAATGGCAGAAATTTTTCAGTTGTTATTTTGCAAACCATGACTGTTCTGTGATAACTGTATTTGGTTGATGCATTTTTGTTTCGTTGACAAATATTTTTTAAAAAATTATCCTGCTTTATTTGAATCTCATTTTTCTGCACAAAATTCATGTCATGTTGACCAATCCCTATTTTAATTGTTTTTGAAATTAATTAAATGTGATATACAGTCTTGTGACAATTGTATACTAAGAAAAGAACATTAGAAAAAGATTCATTCCAGTGCTTACAATATTCACAGTCATATTTATTGTTGTTGGTTGTGTGTTTTCATTGTATTTGATCAATATTGTACATTGTATTTGTGATTCTAGTTGCTTGTATATTTTTATACTGTGTGCTTCAAGAAAATTGTAAATAGTTCCTTTAGTGAAGAAGGGCTTAGAAAATGTGCCTAATATTTAGCAATCAAAGATTGGGCTCAAATGAGCAATCTAAACCAAGACTTGAGTAGGTTGTTTTTATCAACAATAAGGAAAATAGATGAATATGATAAGTTGTTTACTTCAGATACTGGCATTTTTTCACATGAATTAGAGGTGACATTTTGTTTGTACATGTAGCTGAAGCAATGGCAATATCTATTGTTCATCATATCCAATAGTATTTAACAAATTGACATGTATACTGTCAAAACTTTTTTACTATACTGCTACAAAAATGTTGCTCATAGTTAGGGGAAATTAGTGAATTTATCGGTATCCAGAGCTCCCAGGAGCAGTCTTACATATCTAACTAATATATCTCTTGTAGTGTTCAGGTCCTGTTTATTTCGTTCTGTCTTAATTAGCCACAGCAATTAATCAATTAATTAGTAGTATGCGCATTAATAATGGAATTAGCAGTACTATAGTATAACCAATAATATGTATATGTGGTCAACTGCCCGCTGCATGTTTTTACAGTATTCTGAGAGACAATATCCACAAGAATCAAAAACACTGGTATTACTTGATAAAATATATTTTTATAATCAGATTTCCTAGTCAGTAGTCTCCCTTTGATACCCATGCTATTTATGACATTGATGTGCAATTTTTTTTTTCCCCACAGGTTGACAATTAATCAATAATCAGATAGAGATGGAGTGTTGTCTTTTTCTTAACTTGTATTACTATTGAATTGACAAATCCTTAAGATTATGGAGGATATTGTGATTTTGTTTGCTGGATGATGAGTGCTATGTTAGTGCTTTATTTAATATTGCAGCTTTCCTCTGTCCCTATTTAAAAATCTACCCCCTTTCCTACTCCCCTTCCCCCTATCATAGTCTCCAGTACCACAGGTTGATCTCTGGTCATTACTCAAATTCTACATGTATTTGATATGCAATACACACATGTTCTGCTTCTTATAGATCTTAAATGTTTATTGGTGCAACTAAATTTCTAGTCTCATAACAAATGATTAGAATGTCTGTAGTTTTCATTTTCTGATTTTCAATGTGTTTGTCATACATGTGTGTCGATTTGAAAAGCACTGAGTTTGTATTTATTTGATTTTGGTGGCAATTTTTAAGGTGTTTTAATATTGTGTATTATGATTTAACCTTTTTGATGATAATATGCAGTTTGGGGATATTTTTATTACAAACACTTAACAGTAGATGTTTTGAGAGGCTTTCCAGAAAGTTTATTCATAAATACTGCTTTTCTAAAGAGAATTATTTTAATAATAAAACAGGCAAAGAAATTTACATATTTGAAACTTTTAGGATAAATATTGTTTAAAAGGTGAAAAATTAGAATTGACAAGCACTCTGAAATAATTTAAACAGCTCCATATACTTATAAATTTGTTCCATGAGAGTATTATTTATTGATATGATTAAACTTGACATGGAGAAGTGACAGGAGAACAATAATTGGACAGTATTACTATATATACATGTATATCCCAACACTTTGTATAATGTGAAAATATCAATAACATTTTCTCAATTTAACTAATACTGTATATAAATTAATGCATGAGTAATAACTGCAAAAATTTAGCAAAAGTGCAGGAAAGACATTGTGAAAAATTAAGAAAAAGATGTCAATACCTTTTGTTTTTCCTTAGGTGCTTCATTTTAAACTTAGTGCTTGTTTGACTATATTTTTGTATCTAATTGTGTGATATTTTCAACATATCTGTATATTGCTAATCAAGCTTCTGAATGTTTATTCTCATTTAACTTGATTAAATTATAGCCTCCATATAAACAAAACAGAGAACTACATAGATTTGCTAGATGTGTTCAGTATTTATAAATCCATGTATATATTCACAGTTTTAACTGTATGTAGAGCACTGATATTAGTTATGGACCAATGTTGTTACATTATATTTACTTGTTTAGCACAGATAACACAAGTGTTTATGTATGTTGTATTTAGCCTATAATCGTTATAGTTACTGGTGTTTGTGATATTTTGTGATTCTTACTTAAAAGTTTGTATATATACTCAGAATTATTGCATGGTGATATATTTAATCTGTGGTTAGTTTGTTTTTATCTGTAGTTAGTGTTTTCTCAGGATAACAGTGACGATGTTTGTCAGATGTATGTTGTCCTTTAACCATTGATTTGATTTTGTTGCAAAAGAGAACAGCTTTTTTATTGCTGAAAAAAAGAGCAATATTTAACTCGAGATTTTAGAATAACTGGAGTGTAAATTGTACTATAAGTGTCTTTAGAAAGAAGACAAAACAAGTTATTTTGTATGTTGATTTGTTTTGATATTTTGGTAATGTTTTAGCTGGACATAGTAAGACACTAGGTCAATGTACCGTGGTTGTTGTACTTTGAAATGTTGTATCAAGAACTGTAACTCTGTTTCAGGTAGTCTAACAGGACGTTATAAAGCATTCATTCTGATAAAAATGGTTTATAGAGAATATCAGATTGGGTCATATTCAGAAAGAAAATTGAATATTTTGTGATGATTTTGAATGGATAAATTAAGATTTCTTAAGTAATTAATTTTCTTTGCTATCTTGAACTTATGTATAGCCATGCAAGATTTAGATGACAGATGTAACTATTTAATTTAGTTTAAGAAATGATTTTATAGAAAATGATTGTACAGAGAAGTTTCAGAAGCTTTTTTTTCCCTTTTATTGTGATACAAGTACAGAATAATGGTGCAAATATAGGCATCTGATGCAAATTTTGAAGTCTCAAGGTTCGTATTGTAGAAATGTATATGTTTGTAGTAAATGGGTATTTTAGCCAATTATACAGTATGTATTTAGTTTCAACTAATAATCATGTTTTGTTACTTAGATTTTTGTGAGTTTTTAATATCAGATAGCGTTTATTTTAATGGTGTCATTCTTTGGTATTTTCTGTTTTTTTTTAGCCTTGTGTTGGTGGTAGTAGAACCTGAGGTTAGATTTTCCAGCAAGTTTTAAACTAAATATAAATTTGCTTTGGCAGTCATGATTGAAAATTAAGGGTTTTTTTAATTTGGTCAGTAATATGATTAAAAATAGATGTTCTATGGTATATTTTTGTAAATGGGGTACTACCTTATGTAATAAGTTTGTGAAAGTGACCCCGTGGCTCTGTTCATAGCACTGTGTGTGTAAGCTTGACTGTAACTCAATAATCTGCTTAGCTTCCTGCATTGCCAGGTTTCCTAAATTTGATTAATGTTCATTGAAACATAATGCTCATATCATGCCAGATATAGTTTAGATATAACCATGACAACAGATCTAACCTCAGTGCCTGCATAGACAGAGAAAATAGGATTTCCAATGGGTTCATACTAAGCATCTCATACTACCCCAGGGATTTATCATGGAATCACTTTGTCAGGGTTTTTTTAATTACTACATGTATTGGAGCTTTCTGGTCATTTGACAGGATATTTTCAGTTTTAAAAAAAAACAGCATTCATTTTTTTTTATTATGATGATAATAATCCAAGGAGAAAGAGTAGTACTTTAGATAAAGCAGTAGTGGTTGCCCAAAATTTTGAAGGATGGATAGAAAAATTTGAAGACTACAAACTGGATATTATGCAATAGGATTCTAAGAGATGGAGGAGATTGTCTGTTTTAATTTATGCTCTATAATATTATTGTTCATTTGCCCCTTGAAAATAAATACATGCATAATATATGAATAACTTCAGAAATCAAATGATAAAAAAATCAGGGAAGTTTATTAAATTGTAGACTTGTGTCAAAGGTATACAGGGTTTTGAAATTGTCATTTTGTATGTTCTTTGTATTTCACAAAGAAAAAATGATATTGTGATGTTGCCCAGATTGGTAAATAATTAAGTTATCCCAAATTTTTCTTTTTACCTAATACTTAAGAACAGTTTTGTGTATGTATTTAATATATTGTTCATGTTTCCAAGAGGGGAAATCTTGTTTTTTTGGGGGACAATATTTGAGAATTTATTATCTTAACATCATACTTGCCATTTAAACTGTTTCATTGGTGCCATACTTGGTCAAACTCAGCAATCCTGTTCAGAATTTTCTGAAAGTCTGTACCCAAGGTTATGGGTCAGAAAAATATAGTTCATTTTAAGTACAAGTCATGAGTACTTTTTAACAAGTCTTTCTATTAAAAATACTGATAAATAAGATATTTTGCAATAATATTTAAATTTTTATCTTGCGTGAAATAGTGTTCTTGTCTTCCAATAAGACCTAACAGTAATTAAAATCATCTTCATTATTTTTGGGGAAGGAACCCTGAAGAAATGGCTCGAGTTTTCAACACAAGCAGAAAGCACTGATTTGTGTTGTTTGGTGCACATATGTAGTTAGTATTTTATGTATTCAAATATTTACTTTTTTTCTTGACGTTCTTTAGTGCTACAATGTAGAAGGATCATGGAATGAGTAGTAAGATATATTCAAGATTTGGTCACCACATATCACCTGAGGTCTGGAATTTTCCTAATGTACAACTAAATTCCATTTCCTTAACAACAAAAAAAATCTGATTTTAACACTTTATTTTCAGGTCTTTTAAGTTTTCAGTATCATTTAAAGTATATTGTAAAATATTGTCAAAAACTTTTTCTGGTAAATGCAATATAAGTGTGCCTTAACTTTCAGTATTACAAACGGAATTTTATATGACAGATATTCTATATTCCTAACTTCCTGATTTGTGGAGAGATGGCCAAGACAACAGGATTGCTCTATGCCAAAGATGTGGTTTGATATTGTATGTTAATGACACTAGTGTACTGGGTCTATTTTGGTGTACAGCTTGATAACATTTCTGTACTAGGTGTATTTTGGTGAACAGTGAGATGACACTAGTTTACTAGGTGTATTTCGGTGTAGAGCTTAGACTGACAATGGACTTTGTAAATGAATTTAGGTTGGTTAGAGGAGCAAGAAATTTTAGTTTGAAGGCATTGGCTTGTAATAGTAGACTGTGATAATTTGTTCAGTTTTATTCTTTCCCTCTGTAAATGGTTCTTTGATCAAGAAGTCTCTCATAGCATGAAATAATGAAACTCTTCATGCCTACCTCTGCAAGTTATGAATGCAATAAGATATGATTCTAATTGTTTACTTATGCCAGAGCATATAAAACATTGTTGAAGTTTGTTTTTCATTGTTTGGATTTTCAATTAAAATTTATCTTCAGAATGTAGTTAGATCAATCAAGAATGAACTTGTTAATTTCAAAACTTTTTTTTTTCTATGAACTGGAAAGGGGTTGAGTTTAAAAGAAGAAAGTGATTGGAATGTATAGTTGATTACTTTTCAAAGTACTTTTTTCTATCAATAAATTGTTTTCAATATGAAAAATGTGTTTGTTAAAATTTGGGAATGTCATAGATTAATTCCTGCCTTTGGAGAGGATTATCTAGACATTGAGGTCTAGGACCCAAAGAATTTAAGTGACTTGATTTCTACATCTACAAACTTAAGGTAACATATCTTTTTGTGATATGTACCAAATCTATTGTCTGTGCACATGTTGACCAGACAGAGTATCCTTTGAATTACCAAGCAATTTTACTCGCTTTCTGATTATGACGGCCTTATGTGTCCTCCAGACCATGGAGAAGATAAGTAAGTCTAATTAAGCTTATGACAGGTCATGGAAAAATCAAACTTGGCCCCAAGCTTCAACATGAAGAGTCATACAGAATACAAAAGATAATCAATGCAGAAGGTTCATAAAGGGGAAAAAAGTATTTTATGCATTGGTGCTTTAAGTGTTAAGTAATCCTGTGCAGACAATAGTGGCCTAGTGACTATAGCCCTTGATAAGAAATTCATCTCTGTCGGTTGGATGTAACAGAATTTAGAATTCTAAAATCTCCCAAAAATTTGACTTCCTTAAAGCTGAGAATTTTTATTGATATGCTCAAAAGAGAAAAAAATCAGCTTTATTGCAATCAAAGCAAGTGATGGTTTAATCACTTGATCAAGTAATCACTTAAAAATTTTTGAATTTCTTAATATTCTTCATGTACAAAATACCACCACATGGATATTAATTGGAAAAAAAAGCATGCATAGAATATGTGTGGACCTAGAGGAAGGGGGTTTGGACAATTTATTAATTTTTACATAAAGTTTTAAAAAATGTATGACCTTGTACCCCGGGCCACTTATGAAACATGCAATGAATTAATTGCCCCCATAAAATGGTAGGAAAGTCATGAGTATCTGAAGCAAATTGAATTGGGCCTTAGAAAGTATAAACAAACCTTAGGCTAAGGTGAACAAAAGAAAATTCCCCTGTTTTATATATATTATTTGAAGACATCTATCTTAAGTCTCCATTTAATAGAGGGTGCATATGAAAATACTCCAAATGTTCCATTCTTTGATAAACATAAGAATGGTTTGATTAATGTGGTCAACAATTAAGTCATTGTATTTAACAGGTCTAGCATTGCTGCTTTTGATTTTTGAATAATTTAAGTTATTGTCAAAGGCATCTCTAATTTGTATATGATTAGAAAAGGGGGCGTGTCCTATTTTAAATTCATTATTGAACAACTTGCCTAATATTGTCTACTTCCGGTCATCATGGCTGACGACGATCATACGGTAACGGTTCCAAAATATTCACCAGAGGGTTTATCTAATGATTCTTCTGAAGAAGATCCATTTGAAAATGCTAGAAAAGCTGGGAAGGTAAAAAGTAACTATATCTAGTGCAAAAGCCTTTCAACTGAATGTATTAATTTATGCATCGCTACAATTGTGTGTACTTGTTAAAGTTGTTTTTCGAAACGTATCATGTGTATCGGTAGTCCGAAATATCTGACGTTTTCCAGGCTTTTTTCACGATTCTGATATTTAACGTGCCAGGAAAACGTCAGAACCGGCGGTGGATGCATCTGCAAAAGAAAATAGCAATATATCATTCTCTCGAATAATAACAACTTGATAATAAAATTGCATCAAATGAGATATCTACAAATAATTCTATTACAAAACAAAGGTACCTGGTTTATTTTCAAACAAGAAATACCTGATTGTTGTTGCAGATAAATTTTTAACGATAGTGGTGCATTGAATGACATGCATAACATTTTGGAACCATATAAATATGGTAAAAGAAACAACCCATTAAGTGTTGAAATAATCACAATATTACATAAATATGGATACTAGACTAAAAACATTGAATTTCAAACTATCAACCTTACTTTTACAAATTTATAAAGAATTTTATCCTAAAAAACCCAAAATTATTGACTTCTGTTACTGTATTTCTCCATTTCTTCCATATTCCTCCATTTTATAGTATACTGTATACAAATTGAAATTTCTTTGAATTATTCTAAAGTATTACTCCTCCTACATTTTTGGTCTGATTAGACTTTTTACATAATAAGACTATACTAAGATATATATTTATTATAAGTTTACACCTTTAGAGCTATAGTCATGTCAGAGACTTCTGGTTTGGTCCTCATAACAATAAAGTCCCTTAAAATTGAAAACAGCTTGTTTTGCCTTAAGACCTTGCTGCAATACTGCAAATAAAATGTCATTGACTCAATACAGAAGTAAATGAATAATAAATATCTATGTGAATCTTCATGAATTGTGATAGATTAGAATAAACTAAATACTTTCTTAACCAATGAAGGGCCCAGAAGGAAAATACAAGCAAAGTTTAAAATTATTTTTTGACTCCTCTTGATGACCTGTAGAAATATGGATACATGTTTAAAGTTTTTTGAACATTTTTTTTGAGGATGATTCAGTAATATTATAACAACTCTGTTTACAATTCTGTAGAAAAACCTGCTGCAATGGATGGAGATCTCGGTTGCTGAACCAGAGAAGAGAATAGTTACATCGATGAAAGTCCAGGATACATTCATTGTATACTTGATTGAAACAAGGTGATATAAACAATCACACGTTAACACACAAATCAGAAACTTATGACACAGAGTGTACTTAACGAGCATCTTATCCTCTTTTGTTTTTTGAAAGAGAATATTATTCAGGGATGATACACATATATTGTTTCTGAAGTTTATTTATAAAAGAAAAGTGAAACAATCTCAGTCAAAATAAATTATCCAAGATACAATCATGAATGACTTTCCTTCAAAATATGCATACATGTATGAATATAATAATTTTTTTTTAGCTCATCTGAGTTGAAGGCTCAAGTGAGCTTTTCTGATCAAATTTGTCCATTGTTTCTTGTTGTCTTTGTCATAAACTCTTCACATTTTCATCCTCTTCTCCAGAACCACTGGGCAATTTTAACCATGTTGTAGGGTATCCTTGGGTAAAGCGGATTCAAGTTTGTCCAAATGAAGGGCCACGCCCTGTCCCAAGGGGAGATAATTAGGAAATATTTAAAATTGGGTGGGGTAAATTAAAAACCTTCTTCTCAAGAACACTGGAGCAGAAAAGATGATTTATGTGAAAGCTTTCTGGAGTAGTATAGATTCATGTTTGTTCAGGGGTAGGATGGGGCCACAATGGGTTTTACAAAGGAATTCATAGGAAAAATCTTTAAAATTCATGACTAGTCATATTATATGAAAGCATCCTCAGGTAATGTAGAATCTAATTTGTTTAAATCATGACCCCAGAAATAGGATGGGGCCACTATGGGCAATCAAGTTTGACATAGGAATTCTTATGAAAAATCTTTTAAATTCTTCTTTAGAAGAAGAGCAAATCTATGTTTAGTCATATTTATATGGAAGCATCTTCAGACTCAGTTTGTTCAAATCATCACACCTGGGGAAGGATGGGGCTTGAGGTAGGGTGGGGCCACAATGTATTATCTTAATTTTACATAGAAACATATTGGGGAAAATTGCTGATAAAGAACAGAAGGGTCATATCTACTCAAGTGAGCATTGTAGCCAATGGGCCTCTTGTAACTATACAATGTGTATGTAACTGTACTGAAATTGAATAAGTGAAATGCAAGTATGTATTTCTGTGGATGACCTGATAATGTATATTAGACAACCATTATACTGTATAAGGGGAATTTTTAGCAGCCATCTAATTTTGGCATTATTAAAAATAAATGTCACTAATTATTCAATCACAAATGTTGTTTGACAAAATAAATAGAATTATCCTAAACAAGATGTGTTTGTGAAACACTATGCCCCCAATGGTAACACAATTCTGGAGTGGAACGTAGACTACAGTGCAATAGTAATGGCCAATGTTAAAGTTTTTCAAATGTAGGTCAAAGGTCACAGTTGAGGTCACATGATCAAAAATGTCTGTACCAATGGAAAGGTCTTGTCATAATGGACACTCATGTCAAATATTACAGCCTTACCCTTGACAGCACAATAGTTATGGGCTAGGTCAAAGTTGACGACAGACAGACAAACAGACAGACAGGACAAAAACAATATATCCTTGGGATCTTTCGATCCAGGGCATAAAAATGCTAAATATTCTATTATGCTAATAATAATTATCCACTTTTAGGATAAAATCGCTAAGTTTGCCAGTAGCTAAAATAACCCATTTTTATTTATACTGTACATTATACTGTTTTTCACCTTAATGAAATTTGTTATAGTAAGCTGATTGTTAATGGAAAAAAACCCACCTGTTATACTGGTGCTTCAAATGACAATGTCACACAATTTGTCTTTTTTCTAGAATAACAGATAAGAATGTAAAGTACAATGGAGATGGCACCTCGTCCTTGTGGAGAAGATACAGTGAATTTGAACTACTACAGAATTACCTGACCATTAGTTACCCCTTTGTAGTTGTACCACCTCTACCTGAGAAAAAGGTAGGTTCTGAAAATTCTGTTAGTAGTAATTTGAATACAGCATAGAACTTAACATACCTTCTTTATTTTTATTTATTTTATTTTGTGTGTGAGGGTGTGCTTTTTGTTCGATGGATTATAACTGAGTTTTTGCAGAAGAAATGCTGGAATTCACAATTAATTTCTTGGCTTATACACTATAAATAGAGAGAGTTATATGTTTCATAAGTTCTGGTGCAGATGTCAATTTAAGCAATTAAAGACAAGGCTAAGTTGATTTTTTCCCCACCCACAGAAATATCAGTCTGTGTATAGCTTGTATACCTTTAATACTATAACTTTTCCTGTATGAATGTTTTGAAGAGGTAATTTGTGTTTTGTAGGCTTCCTATATATGGCAGAACAGTTCCACAGACAAGTTTGACACAGAATTCATTGAGAGAAGGAGGGCAGCTTTAGAGGTAAAGCTGAAAGTCTTTACCAGTATATATTTTTACAAGAGAACATTGTATTGTCTTGCATTAGAAAATTGTCAGTCATGGAAGACGGTCAAATTCCAGATTCATTTTCATGTATACCAGTGATTGGAAGATAATACATGTAATGCAGATACTGTAATCCAAATATTATTTGTGACAGCTTGCAATTTTTCAGTGTAAAATACATCCATAACCATTAATTTTTTTGACTAAGAAAAAATTATACATATGAATGATTCATGACAATAAATATTTCAAATTAAGTGTTTCTTTTAGATATTCATGCTGAGAGTGGCTGCTCATCCTATCCTTTCACAAGACAAAATCTTCATTGGATTCATGCAGCAGGTAAAATGTTATTTTTAAAAATTATTACTATGATCAGATTATAAGAATGTAATACCAGGAATTGAATGTAATATTCATTTGTCTGTTCATAAACCATGTGTATTTTTAGCTCAACTGAGTCAAAGGCTCAAGTGAGCTTTTCTGATCAAAATTTGTTGGTTGTCTGTTGTTGTTGTCATCGTAAACTTTTAATAATTTCATCTTCTTCTCCAGAACTTGGTCAATTTCAATCAAGCTTGCCACAAAGCATCCTTTGGGTGAAGAGAATCAAAATTTGTTCAAATGAAGAGCCAATCCCTCTTTCAAGGGGAGATAATTAAGAATTAGTGAAATTTAATGGCATGTTTTAAAAATCTTCTTCTTAAGAATCACTGCGCCAGAAAAGATTATTTTTATGTGAAAGCTTCATTGCATAGTGTTGATTTAATTTTATTCAAATCATGACCACTGGGAGTAGGGTGAGGCCACAACATGCAGTCAAATTTTTAAATAGTAATATATAGGAAAAATCTTTTAAAATCCTTAAGAACAGCAAAGCTATGTAAAAGTCATATTTATATGGAAGCATCCATGGGTAGTGTTGATTCAAGTTGTTCAATTCCTGACCCCTGGGGGTAGGGTGGGGCCACAATGGACAATCAAAGTTTTACATTGGAGTATATAGGGGAAAATCTTCTGATGAAGAACAGCAGGGCCATAGTGACTCAGGTGAGCATTGTGGTCCATGGACCTCTAGTTCATTGTTTGTGCTCATTTTCATTACCAGGAGGATGGTTGGAAAGACTCTGTTTATGCTACAGACTTTCAGAGCAAGGTAAGAAGCAATTTCAGCTATATGTCTAGCAAATGTGACATAAAACAAGCTTTTCTGATTTCCCTTAATCAACATTACTTTATAATGATTGCAACAAATTTCATATATTTCTGTAGACCTGACAGGTGCCCTTTATATTTAATTTAGCTATGAACTTAAAATTCATGAGAAATCAAGAAATTGTACATTGTGTTCTAATGAATTGTCAATAATATGTAAATCTGTTTACAGGCTGAGTCTCGAATTAAGGCCCTGAGTGCCTCCTTCCGATTGAGGAGCCCTGACAGACAGTATGAGGAATTAAAGAATTACTGTAATGAACTAGAGAGCAACATCTCTAACTTACTCAAAATAAGGGCTGTAAGTTTCTCTGTACAGAATTGGTATTATAACATATGTGTAGTACATGTGTATTGTAAACATGAAAATTTTCCTTCTTATCAGTTCAGACTTACTTAAAAATAGAATTTAATTTTCATTTTAGTAGTTGTTTGTTTATTTTTGTCTTAGAAAATGGCTGACAAACTTTATGGAATTCACAAAATTCACTCGAACTACAGCCGGGTGTTTGGAGAGTGGAGTGGAATTGAAAAAGACATGTCAGAACCCCTCCAAAGTGCCTCCCATTACATGAATGTGTAAGTAGGTCATTGTGTCACTATACATATTGTCCATCTTTATATTCTTACAACAAAACTTGCAAAGAAAATCCACAGCAAAATACAATTACATGTAAACTGAAACATCTAGAGGTGAATATATGTAATAGCAAAGTCTTTTTATTTAATCAGGTTCACCATGCTACAGAGTAATAAAATATTAATTTTATACAATGTATAATGAAGCAATTCTGGTTTTCTGAAAACACTCTGATTGTTTTTTTAACTGTTTTACTGTAATATTTCTCTGTGGCATTTTACAAGCTTTAATGTGATTATGTAAATTTAGTATTATGTACAATACTGATAACCTTGTCTTGATTCACTCAACTTTTAAAATTGAAAAGTTTTCTGTGAATGAGATGGTATTATTTTCCAAAGTAACATAAAAGAAAAGCAATGTTAATGATGACACTGTTTCAGGTACTCCCAGAGTGTGGACGGGATTTTGGAAGAAGAGGAACAGTATGCCGATCAACTTAAGGAGTATCTAGCATTTGCTGAATCTCTCAGGTCAGTGTCCACTGTTAAAACCCAGACAACAGTTGGATATAAAGCACCCTGTGTGGTGCTATAGGGCTAACAGTATGCTGATCAACTTAAGGAGTATCTAGCATTTGCTGAATCTCTCAGGTCAGTGTCTACTGTTAAAACCCAGACAACAGTTGGATATAAAGCACCCTGTGTGGTGCTATAGGGCTAACAGTATGCTGATCAACTTAAGGAGTATCTAGCATTCGCTGAATCTCTCAGGTCAGTGTCTACTGTTAAAACCCAGACAACAGTTGGATATAAAGCACCCTGTGTGGTGCTATAGGGCTAACAGTATGCTGATCAACTTAAGGAGTATCTAGCATTTGCTGAATCTCTCAGGTCAGTGTCTACTGTTAAAACCCAGACAACAGTTAGATATAAAGCACCCTGTGTGATGCTATAGGGCTAACTATGATATATTGTTATTTATAGGGAGAGCTTAGCCAGGACCTCTCTCCTGATAGCTGTCCTTTGTTACCTTTGATGTTATAGGTCTGGGAAATAAATGTTTATAGAAAGAGACCAAACAATTATACATGTACCTCAAGAAGAAGTATCTAGCATTTATTAATTCTCTCAGGACAGAGTCCATAGTTGAATCATGAAAAAATGTAGTAATACAAGAGTATATGAAAGACTGTAAAATTGACATACATGTACATGTATGATATATAATATATTAAGGTAAAGTGGTTGGGATTTCCAATTCACCATGGTGTCCCAGATGTTCATGTTAGAGATAATGAAGTTCAACTGTAATGTTCAAACTTCTTCATTTGCTTTTCAGTATGCAATGTAAATTTTGATCATTTCAAGTTAATGATGACAATCATGCTAGTGAGATTCTGGAATATTTTTAACAGGTCAGTGTGCAGGAAGTATGAATGTCTTCAGTATGATGTGGAACGAGTAGAGGACAACCTCACCTACAAAAAAAGTCAGAAGGAAATGCTGGTCTGTTATCTCCCTTGAATCATGCATTTCATTTATTGATCTGTACCACAGGAGATTGCGTACCTATCAATTTTACTGAAATTTCCAGTAAATATAAAAAATACGTAAAACCTATAATGATAACACAAGGCGTGCAATGCATTCCAGGTCACCGGGGAACCCCTCTGTTAATATAGAGGCTGCTGCACAATCAAATTTCAATTGAAAATTATAAAACACAAACCATTCTTTTTTTGAAGGAACCATTCTTTATGTCTGTAAATGCATATGATTTGAAATGCCTGTTTAACAACGACAGCAGTGACATTTCTCAGCGCTCAAACATTGGTTGTCCTTGATGCCATTACGTGACATAATACATGTGCGTCGTTTTACCCAAAAGGAACATATAATGCCTGAATGAACAATCATATACAATATGATACCAGAGATAAAGCTTTTACCTTGAAAGTTCAAATACGGGTACTTGTTTGTCTACTATGAGATCTATATATAAAATATATAAAACATTTTACATACTAAGTTAGCAATGGTATTTAAACGATTTGTGGGATATTAGATGGGGGAGGGGGGTCAATACACACACACACACACTTAATGGTTAATAAATCTAATTTTTTATATATTGATGGAACAGTATGTAAATAATTAAAGAGGTCTGACATCATCTCAATTTTTTTCTAAAATACTAATGAGTGATAATTGCCTGTGAATCTTTATAATTGATTAATAGTATATTTTATAACATGGAAAAGTACTCCTTGTTGTCTTGATCTTTTAGACAAGGAAAGGGTATATAAAGGGTTTGTCTGTTTTTCAATCCTTATTGAATTTATTCAATATAATATGTTAAAAATTAAGCATGTATTTATACTAGATTATGTTTAAGGTGTTAAAAAAACTTGAAAGCGGGGGAAGGGGTGGTGGGGGTCCATGCCAAATATGATGTGTCTTCAATTTTAGCGATGAATCTTTGACAAGTAAAAAAAAAAGGAAGAGCGAAAATATTATTCAACAATTGTACATTTTTAGAATTTACACTAGTTGCACTCCTTGTGATATTATTATAGGTATTACATATTTTTTATATTTACTGAAAATTTCGGTAAAATTGATAGGTACAGATATCTTTTCAGAAATATTTTATAAAACAACTAAGGGTACTTGTGATATCCATATTCCTCATGATTATTTGATGTGTTTGGAAATTTTCCTCTTTATTGGGCTTAATTTCTTGCACTTGGTTACTTTTGAATAGATTTTGCAATAACCCTGTAAAATTTTACTCCAGACTTTGTTATTTATATTTGTTCTTATTATCAACAGGAACAAGGTAAAACAGGAGGTACATTCTCATTAAGCGGGATGAAGTCCAAGATATTTGGTAGTGACACTCCAGAGCAGAGGGACCAGAAAATCAAACAACTTGAGGAGCAGATTGAGCAAACTCAAGCTGAGCTCCGCACAACCACTGAGGAACTTCAGTAAGTTCCCTTCAAAACCACCCCTCATATATACATTAGTACATGTAAATGTGCATGACCACCAAGTATCTAAGACAAAACATAGTTTTGTGTCTAAGTCACTTGTCCTACATATACATGTATATAACATTTTTTAATAAGTTTTCCTTTTATATCACAAATGTAATAAGTTTCACTATAAACCCTGAAGAATGCTGAATCACACCGGAAACAGTTATGTCACACACCGGAAACAGTTATATCACCCAGCGGAAACAGTTATAACACCCTCCCTATCACTTTCATGTGTCTTTATGTTACGCATTTGTAACTCGGGTTCGATTTCATGACGTTGGTTGCTAAGCAAACGTAAACAACGGAGCGCAATTCCTAACGTCATGAAAGCATTTTTGGATTATTTGCCTAAACTTAAATAATTCTAGACTATTTTTTAATTTAAAAATGTTATATAACATATACCACATGACTTCTCGGGTGACAATACCAGAATGTTTGCCCCTCGGTGACAGGAAAGTCCTGGAGTGTTATGTCACCCTCTGCCTTCGGCATTGGGTGACATAACACTACAGGACTTTCCTGTCACCTTGGGGCAAACATTCTGGTATGTCACCCTCGAAGCCATGTGATATATGTATAATATACACTGT
This sequence comes from Saccostrea echinata, assembly GCF_033153115.1. Lineage (NCBI taxonomy): Eukaryota > Metazoa > Mollusca > Bivalvia > Ostreida > Ostreidae > Saccostrea > Saccostrea echinata. The sequence continues at coordinate 32,098,279 of NW_026889750.1, forward strand.
ACATTTGCTGGATGTATATTAGATTTAAAAAATATGTCAATGTTGTGAAATTATGTCTTTTGATTGTCCACTGTTGCTTTTTTGTTGTTGTATTTATGCCCCCCACAATGAAGTTGGGGTGGGGGGGGGGAGGTTATATAGGAATCACCTTGTCCGTCTGACGTTGCAATCTTGTCCGGGATATAACTTTGTAATGGAGAATCATTGGAAGCTTTTACTTGGTACAGAGATTGTTTATGACCCAAGGGTGTGTCTTGATTTAAAACCAAGGCTATTCCAGCAAGTTCAAGGTCACTGACAGAAAAAGTATAAAATTCTTGTCCAAGTTATAAGTTTACAATGGAGAATCATTGGAAGCTCATACTTGGTATAAAGATTAATGATGACCTGAGGGATGTCATGAATTTTACATGTATAAAAAGTGTAAAATTCATGACAGAGCTATAATTTTCAAATTGGGAAATTTTGGATTCCATATTTCACTAAAAGATTACTTATGACTTTTTTTAGCCAAGGTCTTTTTGGCAAGTTCAGGGTCACATTTACAAAATATGAATGGCCACTTTAAGAAATTGCAGTGAGGGGTAGTATTTTGTGAGCCCGCTCACAGTACCCTCTAGTTTTCTAGCAAAATACATGTATTTTGAGAAAAATGTGAGTTTTTTTTTTAAACTGTGATTTGTAATTGTCTTCACATTTAACATGCATTTTGTAGAAAGTTTGTTGATGCTTCTGTGAGGGACATTGATAGATTCAAGCGACAGAAAGTGAAGGATTTAAAAGAAATATTTACCAATTATGCTGTGATGCAAATTAAGCAATGTAAAAAGGTCAGTTGATGCATTTGTAATTGTAATATGATATACATATATTTAACAGTTTCACTAACTTTTTATGCCCACGTAATCGAAGATTCGGGGATATATAGCTTTTGCCTTGTCTGTCTGTCCGTTTGTCTGCAAAAACTTAAACATTGCCCATAACTTTTGATTGGTTGGAGCTTTGGCTTTCATATTTCACATGTGTATACCTTCCATTGGGTACCAACATTTTTGACCTCTTGACCTTGACCTTGGAGTTTGACCCACTTTTGCAAAAATTTACCCATCGTTAACCTTGGCCATAACTTTTGAACAGTTGGTGCTAGGGCTCTCATATTTTACATGTATATTCATTATGACAAGGCCTTTCCATGGGTGTAAATATTTTTGACTTTGACCTTAGAGTTTGACCAATTTTTAAAAAACTTTAACCTTGGCCATAACTTTTGAACAGTTAGTACTAGGACTTTCAAATTTCACAGGTGTATTCCTTGTGATAAGACCCTCCATGTGATACTAATAATTTTGACCTTGACCTTGGAGTTTGACCTACTTTTGAAAAAAATTAACCTACACCATAACTTTTGAACAGTTGGTGCTAGGGCATTTATATTTTGCATGTGTATTTCTTATGACAAGGTCTTCACCTGCATACTATTAATTTTGATCCCTTAACCTTGGAGTTTGACCCAATTTTAGAAAATATTAACCTTGACCATAACTTTTGAATGGTTGGTGGTTGGGCTTTCATATTTACAAGGTATATCCATTGACACAGGTCCCTTCTTTGGGTAACAACATTTTTGATCTCTTGACCTTGACGTTTGAATAGCATTTAGAAACTTTAACGTTTGCCATAAGCTGCCATATGGGGGCATCAGTGTTTCACAAACACATCTTGTTTTTCTCATGATTTGGTATTTAAATAAAGGTATTTCATGTCCTCAGATATCAATCTTGATTTCTTAGCAGAAAAAGTATTTGATCACATGTTCACTCTTTTATACAGTGGATATAGCTCATATAATATTGTTTTCATATGAGCAGTTGTGACGTCACAATGGTTTTTGAGTAAAAGTGATGAAGTCAAATGAAGTGGATTTACATATAAAAAGAGAGTAAAACATGCGATAGTTATTTGTAAAACTTGATAAAAAAAATCTTTCATTGGTTTGTGACTGGATACAAATTTTATACAACTCGTGTGTTTTCTATCTCCTCACCAAGACTTGGAGATAGAAAACACACAACTCATTAGATAAAAATCATATCCAACCACAAACCAAGAGAAATCCTATATAATTCAGCATTTTTCCAAGACAAATAAAGGTATTGAAGTAGTGCTGGACACAGTTTCTACTGTAGCTTTCATTTGAAAAGGCATTGCATATGATTTATAAAGTTAGTCAATTCCAATTAATTTTCAAATTTCTTTTTTTTTTTTTATTATATAGGGAATTGCTATATGGACCAGTGCTAAGGACTGCTATACCAAGATGTGAAGCTGTGTGTGTTAGATTTTTTTTGTTATCATACCAATGCAAAAGATGGAGGTTGTAGTCAAACATTGAGGATATGTGCAATACTGGACCAACTCGGGATATTTTAGACTCTGTCATCGTGCAATATTTAATGTGTAGATTTTTAGTCATTAAGCCAACTTTAGGGCTTAAGTTATTTATTCTCAGTAGTAAGGATTTTTAAGGTATTTGTTGTGAATCAGTCTGAAGGATAAGTTCTAGTCTGAAGTGTTGTGTAATGCTTTAGAAATACTCACTCTAACATGGCATTATTTCCTTCAGTTGGTAAAATTGGTGATCAATGCTTATCCTAATTTTGCTGTTTGATGATATTGTGAGGAATATATGTGATGTATTATACATGAAATAGTCAAAAATCTACTTTAAGGAAGCTCTAAACACTGCACACTAAAGAGTTCTACTTGTAGGGTAGTTTTATACAATTAGAGTGATCTGCTCTTAGAAGTACCGGTAAGATAGAAAAAATGGTTGTTTGCAGTTAATTTAACAAATTGTAGTAGATTAAAATATTCTTAGCATTATATTAGACCAAGAATAAGAAATTTAATTCATCATTTCCATTAATATTCCCAATGTAAGTAAACAACAGTGATTTCTGTTCACGAATAGTCCATTGTCTTTGAACATTTTTCCTGCGGAAATAAGGCAGGTATCCTATTTTGAAAATGAACTAAATACTCTGAATATGCACATCTTTATTACTTTATATGATATATTTTTTCTCCAAGTCCAAAAAACACTTTTTGTTAGTGTTTAGAGCTTCCTTAAAAAGCATTCTCCAATTTTGTTAATGAGACCTAGATTTGACACATATTTAACAATTACCGTATGTCATCATAATATATTGTTAAACTTGATCTCACCAAGGCTTGGAAAGAGATGTCCTTAGAAAATATGCTTTTTCCCGTGATTAATATATCAAAACTTGAATATTGTTTATCATCTGTGTATGTGTAGTTTATAGTTAAAGAGCTCTGCTGAAAGTCATTCCGATGTAACACTGCTCTCTGTTGAACTTGTGGAACTGCCAAATCATTTTTTTGTTTTATACCTGTAATGTATTGTAGTTTTTTTTTAATTCATAAATGTTTGAAGTTTTTGTTAACTCAATAAATCTGTGAATATTGTCTTTTTGTTTTTGGTTATCTGTAAATTTAAACCACTTTTATGGCACCATTGAAGTGCCTGAAGGATTCAAATCCCATTGGCATTGATTTGTTGTTATAAAATGTGAGTGTTCCTCTTTGATCAATTATATGAACTGATAGGACAGATCACTGTAGTTCAAGGCCAGTGAAGTTTTTTTTGGATAACCTGAACCTAAAGCTGAAGTGGGCTTTTTCTGACCAGCACAATAGATATTCAAATTTATAAATAATAAAGGGAAAGTCTTAAAAACAGCCATACCACAATTCGTCAAATTAATATGCAAATGAAGTGGGTTGGACCTTGGATATTGACCTGGATGGATCAGTGGTTAGAATACCTGACTAGTGATGCTTGGGTTCTGGTTTCAGCCATAAATTTTCTCCTTTCCTGTTACATTTGATGTCCTGCCAAGGGCAAAAAGAATCTGGATTGTGTGTTTTTAAGTGCAAAGACAATTTAAAGAGGGAGGAATGTAGTGGTCAGGGCTATATTGACCATTGATATTGGCCTGGATGGCTGAGTGGTTAGAACACCGAACTATTAAAAGAAGAAAAAAAAGAACACCGAACTAGTAATGCAGGGGTTAAGGGTTCAATTCCCAGTCCAGCCATAATTTTTTTTTTATTTTCCAGTTAGACACACATCCTTATGCACTATACTTAACTTTAAAATTATTCAAAACATGTTCGGCAAGGTTGGGTCAGAAAAGTGGGATTCTAAATGTTAACCTGGCACAAAACTGGTAAAAAATTTATCTGGCCTTCTATGTGTATGAGGCATTTTACATTACAATGAATGTTCCATGTACAAGACAAACATTTTTATATCATTATTTTATTTTGGTAATTAGAAATAAAATAGAAAAGTATTAATCAATAATACAAGTAGTGATCATTTTTTGCATTATTATATCACTTGTAGTTCTTAAGCACAAAATTAAGTATTAAAAAAAAAATCCAGAAATGCAGCTTCTTTGCTATATCTTTCAGAAATGCATCATAGAAAAATACATGTGTAAGTTATCACATTACATAATGTATACAACTGAGGTCATTTTAATCTTGCTCTTTGCATGACAGAGTAAATACTTTTAAAAAGTTGATATTAATACAAATATTAATTGTACACGTATACCAAAAATATATTGCACTTTAAGAGTTGAAAAAAATTCAAAAATTAGAAAGCACTATCAAACTATTTGTGTCCCTTGAATTAAAGCTAGAAATGAGTATCATACGGAGTCTTTGAGAAGTTTTATGGACACATTGTCGTGGACCCCTTGCAGTAGAAGCTCCCCATCATAGGTTACAACCTTCTTCCTTTTTGCAGCACGGAGTGTTCCTACCAAGGCCTCAAATATATTGGCACATCTGTCATCGTTAAACATGGTTCCAAATGTCACACACACATCTCCATCTGAATCTTTCAAAGTATGAAAAGAATTAATAAGTACTTCCACACAGACTGTAAATATGTAATAAATATGTAAGCTGTAGTCTGAATAAATAGACAGCCAAAAAAATATTTATAGAAAAAACATAAAAAGAAAAACAAACAAAAAAAACAAACAAAATAAGAGAACAAATTTATTTCCAATGAATTTTGGAGACTAGTGTATATGTACAGTAATAATTTTACATTTAGATTACAAAAATGTATATGTCTTTTCCTTTTGTTCCTCTCTTTTTGAATTAAGGGTTTTTTTGTTGTTGTTTTTACTGGGGGAGGGGGATGTCTACAACTTCTAATCATTCTTAGCCATAATTTTGGACTTAATCATAAACAAGATAAATACGTCTAATTTAGTGAGTACATTTAATTGTGAAATCGAATATAAAATTAAATTTACAAAGAAATGACAAGGTCATACTCATAATAATTAAAATATCCTTAAATTAAGAAATTTGTGATCAATATACATGTATATATATAAGTCTGTCTTGTGGACTTTATTTTATGTTCACGAGTCTCAGATTATTATTTTTTTTTGGCTTGAATCAGCTGTTCTTTTTTTATGTTTACAATTTTATCATAAACCATTTGGCCAGAATTAGAAAGGGTGCCTATAAATATGACTCATCTGTTTCAGATTTTTTTCTGTCAATGAAATTTACAGGCTCTCTGGTTATAAGCACAACTCATCTGAGATTGTATTATGTAATATGCACTACAATGTACTAGGTTGACATTTTCTTTTATAAAAATGATCTCGTTGATAGGAAAACTTAATCATCACAACTTGGTTTAGTCACCAAAAAATATAAGTAGTAAATGCTTAACATTTAATTGTCAAACTGTTATTACTGCCATTTGCATGTAAATGAAATAAGAATTACTGACTGGATAAGTATCATTTCCCGTTTCTGATGATCTGATGACATCCGTCAAGTCTTAAGCTTAGATTCTTTCTGCGCTCTCTCAATTTAAAAATGGCTAAGTGACCCATCTTGTAGTAAAAGATCTACTTCAGATAAAACAGTGCTTTACTCTTTCCGACTAATACAAGCTTGCTGATATAACACTTACTGGGTGTGCCAAGACGCTTTATTTCCTCTATAAGTAATTTGACTTCATGATCAACATTCATACTGACCAGCTGAAATAAAAAACAAAAAGAGGCTAATGGGCCACATCGCTCACCTGAGCACATTGGCCAGGAAAAAGCAGTAGTATTGAAAAGATTAAATAAATAAGTGATCGCATAAAACACAATCACCCCAGGGAAAAGGGGAGGGGCATTATTTGTTCACATTTGAATCTACACTAACTGAGGATGCTTCCATATTTCTTTGACTTATCATGGATTTATTTCTCTATGTATGATCTTCTATTGTGGCCCTGTCCTATCCCTTGGGAACATGATTTGAACGAACTTGAATCTACACTACCTAAGGATGCTTCTAAATTAATATGATTAGTCATGGATTTGCTGTTCTTGGGAAAAAGATTTTTAAAGATATTTCCTATATATTCTCATGTAAAACTTTGATCACCCATTGTGGGCCAACCCTACCCCGGGGGGTCATGATTTGAAAAAACTGCATTACCTGGGGATGCTTCCATATAAATATAACTAATCATGTGCTTTGCTGTTCTTGATAAGAAGATTTTTCCTAATATAAATTCCTACGTAAAAAATTTGATTGCCCATTGTGGCCCCACCCTACATTTAGGGGTCACGATTTGCACAAATTTGTATCTACACTACCTGAGGATGCTTCCATACAATATGACTATTCATGGCTTTGCTGTTCTTGAAGATTTTTTAAAGATTTTTCCCATGTATACCTTTGGAAAACTTTTATTGCCCATTGTGCTCCTCCCTACCCCTGGGGGTCATGATTTGAACAAACTTGAATCTACACTACCAGAGGATGCTTCCATATAAAATATGACTAAGCATGGCTTTGCTGTTCTTGAGAAGATTTTTAAAGATTTTTCCTATATATTCCTATGTAAAACTTTGTTCGCCCATTGTAACCCCATCCTAGCCCCGGGGGTCATGATTTGAAGATATTTGAATCTACACAATGTCAGGAAGCTTTCACGTAAGTTTCATCTTTTCTGACCCAGTGGTTCTTGAGAAGAAGATGTTCAAATGACCCCACCCAATTTTTACTTTTTCTTAATTATCTCCCTTTGGTAGAAGGTGTGGCCTTTTATTTAAACAAATTTGAATCCCCTTTACCCAAGAATACTCTGTGCTAAGTTTGGTTGAAATTGGCCCCAGTGGTTCTGCAGAAGATGAAAATGTGAAGTTTACGACAACAACAATGACGACAGACAACTGTCAAATTTTGATCAGAAAAGTTCACTTCAGCCTTCAGCTCAGGTGAGCTAAAAATAGTAATCATAATTGTATAACCATCTCTCACTAACATGATGTGACTATTTTATATTAGAAGATGATATATCCTTTTTAATATGATGATTGATCCATTAATATTTCTAAGGTAAACCAGCTCTAATCACCACCCCACCTCCCTCTTTCCAAATAATTCTGAGACTAAAGTTAATCATGACACATTTCTTACAACAATATACCTACATGTGCATGTCAAATATTACCCGCCAATGTTAAAAGATATAAGAGGGGCAAAAAGTAGTAAGTAATATAAATGTGGTCAAATGTAAATTAAGGTTACTGACATAAGTCATGAAGCATCATCTTATGTCATATAACGATAACATATTTCAAAATGGTATGATTAAATGACAGGTTTTTTGGCATACAAGGTTGTCAATTTGATTGGAAGGTTTGCCAAGGTTGTGGGGACATGATGGTACATATCACAATGTCATTTGATCAATGATACATTAAAATACCAAATTTCATAAGGCTGGGTTAAAAATGATAAAAAGTAACTTAGTGCCAGTGCTAATACATAAATTTCTGATTTCACCCTAAAAGGGGTTCAGTTTGCCTTGCAGTGCAAATTTATTTCATTATAGATTTTACATTTATGCCCAACTTGTTTATGTCTCTCTTCACTGAAGGGGACAATTTAAACTGCCTTAACACCTGAACATACCATGTGCAAACTGTGTTTTTCGCTTTTGTTTATAAAGATGTCCTATGATTAAGATAAAAAAATGACAATCTGTAATTTTTTGTTCAATAAAGGTATTATATTTTTCCTAAAATATTATTAACAATATCATCTAATGCAATAGAAATGTAAGATTTTGGATAACCTACTTTAAATAGCAAGCACAATATCACCATGAATGTTTTTAGTGCAGCTGTGCACATGAAATCTTAATACTGAAGAAAAATTCTTTTATTTATATATTCCCTTAAACATATTCCACTTACAAATGAGAATCGTTCAAATTGAATTCTTAATTGCCTTATTGGAGAAACATAAATGAATATATCTATTTTATTAATGTCTCTGGTAAATATTACCCTGCCCAATACAGTAAATGCATGCAGAATGCTGTGCTGACCTAGCCAGGTCCTAATATTTTCTGTCTGCAAATGAGATATCTTACATTGAATTTAATTCAGTAATACTTAAATAATCTCTAATGTTTTTAAAATTTCCTAATTTAAAAAATCCTTTTGCAACCATAGAATCTATCTTTCACATGACCCCCCCCCCCCCCAAAATTGTCAAAAAATATCAATAGAACAAGTTTACGAATAAAATGAAGTATGACATATCTAAAAAGGTGCCCATCGTGGATATCGCTCCTTTTATTTCCTTTAAGACAATACATGAGGCCAAAATCACAAACTCGGAGTAATTAAGATTTTTGGAAACATGATAATTCTCATTAAATGACTCACATAAAAAGAAATACAGTCTTTCTACAGGAAGAGGTGTGATAACCAGGAAGTGAACCGGATGTAAAGAAATAATATTGTACGCATGCTCTTTATTTTCCTACAACGCATGCGTATTGATGCAAAAGGCCATTTTTGTGTATTCCTAAAACACATCTTTCAGTAAAACATAATTTCTCATCCTCTGTCAAACTCAACCATGAAATTAATCAAAACAAGATGATTTTGTTTTTACTACATGATGAATACTCGGACCCCGATGCAGCCCTACCTAAGTAACTCGCTGGCCATCCGACAGGAAATACAGAGGTTTGAGAGTGTTCATCCGTCTATCTATGCTATTTATGACCTGATTGATGCAATACCGGATCACCTTATTCAGCAGCAAATACGGGAGCACGTCGTCTGTATAGAGGGTAGGTCCTTATACAGTTCCGTCACATAAGTAAAAAATTAACAATCTGATCCCTGTTCGAAGCTCCCAGCTTCAGCATCTTAATGAGTCCTTACACAAAAAGTACTACTTGACCTTTAGTTTAGTAGCTTGAGTAGAATGACAATATATGCACTTGTTTTTGTTTTTAAAGAATGAAAACAATTTACTATTTGTTTACACAGCTGAGAGGATTAATTGTCATAAATAATATAGTCAGTCCTTGAAAGTGCACGTCAGTCTGACCCACTCTCTAATCCAGTAAATACACATAAGTTTAATTCTTTCCTTTTCACTATTGTCAGCTTATATTTATCTTTCTATCAATGTACCTTTTAAATGAATGAAAATGTTTTACTTTATCTTTAAACAAAATGTAGTTGTCCATGCCCATGTTGTCTGAAGTTAGCTTCTAATTATATAAGAAATTATTTCAAATTGCAAGAATTCACATTAATATGTTGTTAGCCAAAAATAAAATTAAATTTGTTAAATCCATTATATAGGAAAGTCAGTGACCTGTAAGTAATTACTTTTTAATTTTAGATCAGGCTGGTATTCTTTTCGAGATCTTCTTGTTTGATACCAATTCAATGAAAAGATATGACGTCTTCTTATTTTTCTTTCCATGCATATTATTCTTGAAATCAAAAATATAATAATAATATAAATATGAAATAATAGGGACCTATATATAGTATATAGGTCCCTGAACAATCTAATCAGATGCCAGATTAGTATAACAGCTATTATTTCTCAAATTCAGGAAACTTATTTTAATATGTCATTGTCATTCTATTCTATCTGGAAATTCAGCATTTATACAGTAAAATATGAACTTTTGCCAGAACTGGGTTTCTGTAAAAAAAAAAAAAAAAAAAAAAAAAAAAATTGTAACATACCTGTCAAGTTCAGCCATATCTTCTTATAAAAACAAGATCTTCTGATCAGTTTCTTTTAATTATCTATTTGCAAACATTTTTGTATGAATTTTTTTTATTAAATAGATACAAATTTCTTAATGATTTTCATATTCCGGTTGATATCTGGCTAATAAAAAATGTGATTTGGGCTAGTGGTTTTGCCATTTATACAAGCTCTATTGGACAGGTGCTGAAAATAGTTTTTGATGCACAATGTATTTATGTCCTTGTCAACAGAACTAGAGTCAGGGCCACAACTGGGGGTCAAAACTCTCAAAATTTTGTGTTTCAGCCATAGTTTAATTTCTATCAACTCTTACTTTAGGCAGTTTCATACAAATATTCGAAGACAAATAATTTTATAAAAAATATCCATCTGATGAAAAAAAGAGTTAAACAAAATGATATCATTGAGATAATTTACTGAACTTCCAAGCACTGTAAGTTATGAGTTTGTTGGTATGGAGTGCTTGTATGTGCTACAAAGCAACATCAGTGCAGTGTTAAAGGTATTTGTAACATGAATCCATAGGTCAAGATGTCATTAAAACTTTAACTCTGTACATCTGCTTGTTTCTCACACATATATTCTTGAGTTATGCAATGAAGCTGTGTAAAATTGGATTGTGATCAGGTTTTGCATTAATACATTTGATGTCTTTCCCACCTGTCAAACCTAATAAATGACACCCAATTCTGTTACTTTGGCACCTCCCTTAAAGTAAATATGTATCTCTACACAGATTATACAGCATTGCTGAAAAAGGAGACTTATAGACTGTATGTTTCCTAGAGTTCAGTGGGCATCATTGCATATGTTGACATGTTAATTATAAGTGTTAGCTGATAAAAAAAGGCCCATATTGTACATAAAAGAAGTGTACCAAATACATATGAGTATAGTACTACATACTTACTGGTAATGACTAACATGGTGTCAGAAACATGTTTGCAATTATTGATTTGCCGTTCACTTTTTCTCTTCAGAATAATCCTTCTGTTCATGATATATTGTTTGGATGTATAAAATTTTTTTTAGGATTTGTTATGTCATGAACTTAATACATGTTCTTTTCATTCATTCATTCAATCTTTATTTCCTCAATTTGGAGATTTGAGAAGCAAGACAACAATTACAGCATATTTACATCAATGAAGAAAAAGATGTAGTTTATATATTGTGCATATATTTGTTTAGTTTGAAAACATCAAACATCTTATCATGTATGTGTATCACACACATTGTTGTGGAAAGTGGCCTTAATAGAAATTACAAATGAAAATCATACATTTTTTCTCTTAAATACTAATCTTTTTGTTCATGATTTACTGGTATGATATATTGTTTGGATATTTAGGATTTTTTTTTTGATTTATTATGTCAGGAACTTAATACATGTACTTAATTGAACATGTATATATTTTAAATGTGGTTATTTTACATGTGTTTTTGAACTTCCTAGAAATTCTTTTGTTCACCAATATTTTTCCGGAAAACAACTGCAAAACTTCCTCAAGAGAAAAAAGAAGTTGACCCAATTACAATTAGCATGATCATAGTGTTTAAACTAATACAGGTACCAGTACATGGAATAAGAGCATAGTTAAATACTTTATTCTGAATTTATGACAATTATGTAAAGAAAACTTATATGATAAAAGAGTACATAATGCTGTAAAGTTTGACTGTGAAGTCTAAGATATAATTGTTAGTGGTAATGAGACAAATATTAATTTTCCATAATGCTTGAAAGAGAGGGATGAGAAATAGATATAAGATGTCAGAATCACGAAGCCTAGATAAGTTTGTATGGATCCTGTGGAGAGTTTCCACTCTCTGCCATCATAAAACATCAACTTGTCCCAAACACCTGGTAAAAATGATGTCTTCATTAATGATCAAAGCTCTGCTTTGATACACAGCCTGGGAGTAACCTTGAGTTATTTTCTGAAGGAAAATGGAGCATAATAGTGCTACATGGTTTTTCTATTGGCCTCAAATTTTAATCTGTGGTAAACATGATGTGTGAAAGAAAAATTGCTGCCAAAAAATTTTTTTTTAAGCAAATTGCCAAGTTTTACCAAAAAAATGAATGTAAACATTGGGAGCCTATTACACAGTTATTTAGGGGAGAAGGAGAGAAATTTAGTGTATTGTTACATAGAGCTTTAACCTCAAACCATGTGAATACACTAAAGGTTTTTGAATAGAAGATGTACACATTGATATGTGTAATCCAGCCCCCCTGTGGTAACCTCTCCTGACCCCTTTGTGTGGGGCCGGCAATATGTAATAAACGTTTTTTTTTTTTTAATTTTCCACCATTCAAACTACAATTCTTGACTATAAGTATACAATGTGTAAATGTGGATTTTTATTAAACATTTACTCACTGATTCTCTCTGCTCTCTCATTCTAGTATCACCATAAATTACCATAATATATACATACTATAAAAATATAATAATCATACATACTGGATGTGTACAGAAATTTTTGCTGTGGATCACAAGAGATTGATTTTATATTTGGTCAAGAAATCTGCTTTGCAATTTTCATCTAACTATTTAAATTGGGGGGGGGGGGGGGGGGGTTCAGAAACTTCCTTCTGAAAGTGCTTTCTTTATGAAAGAATTTTTAGCTTACCTGAGCGCAAAGCTCAAGTGAGCTTCTGATGACATTTTGTTCATTGTCTGTCTATCTTTCTGTCTGTAAACTTTTAACATTTTGACTTCTTTTCAAGAACCACTGGGCAACTTTCAACCAAACTTACTACAAAGCATCCTTGGGTGAAGGGGATTCAAGTTTATTCGAATGAAGGGCCATGCCCTCTTTCAAGCAGACATAATGAACGAATTAATGAAAAATTCATGGCATCTTTTGAAAATCTTCTCAAGAACCACTGGGCCAGAAAAGATGAAACTTACTGGTAGATATGTGAAAGCTTCATTACATAATGTAAATTCAAGTTTTTTCAAATTATGACCCCCAGGGGTAGAGTGAGGCCACAGTAGAAAATCAAAGATTTACATTGGAAAACATTAAAAAATATCTTTAAAAATCTTCATCTCAATAACAGGAAAGCAATGATTAGTCATATTTATATGGATGCATCTCCAAGTAGGTTAGATTCAAGTTTGTTTTTAAATCATGGCCCCAAGGGGTAGGTTTGGGGCAGAAGGAGTTATCAAAGTTTTACATAAGAATTAGGGGAATTAATCTTTTAAAAAATTTCTGCTGAAGAACAGCAAAGACAGTGATTAGTCACTTTTATATGGAAGCATCACATCCACAGATGGTGTAGATTCAAATTTGTTCAAATCATGACTCCCAGTGGTAGGGTGGGGCCACAATGGGGGATCAAAGTTTTACTAAGGAATATATAGGAAAAATCCTTAGGAAGGGTATGATTAGGCCATCTTTAAAAAAATTCTTTGTTTGCCCTCTCCCGACCAACTGGCCAAGAATGGCCTGACCTAAAACTTTTTTAAATCTCCGGGAAACAATAATTATTAATTTTTTTATTCATTCTGGAATTTCCTCATCCTGTCAACAAATATTTAAATTTTATGAATACCTTCAATTTTAATAGATTTTGAAAATTCAACTTTGATATTGAAAATTTCTTGGGGGAAAAATTTTCGAAGCTACCCATCAACCGAATTTTTTTTATCATGAGTCGGGAGAGGGCAAACAAACATCATTCTAAGTCATATTTATGTGGAAGCATCCTTGGGTAATGGAGATTCAAATTTGTTAAATCATGATCCCTAGTTGTAGGATGGGGCAACAATATGTGATCAAGGTCATACACAGTAATATATAGGAAAAAAATCTTTTAAAAAGTCTTCTTTTCAAGAACATCAATGGCATGATTATTCTTATTTATATTTAAACATCCTCAGGAAGTGTAGGTACAAATTTGTTCAAATCATGACCCCCGGGGGTAGGGTGGGGCCACAACAGGCAATGTTTTACATGGGAATAAATATAGGGGAAAAAAATCTGATGATGAAAAATAGCAGGGCCAAAGTCACTCAGGTGAGCAATGTGGTCCATTGGCCTCTTTTTATCTAATACAGAAAATTTAAAGTAGTTTTTGTTTATTATGGAATGTGTCAATTTAAATATTGAACAACTTAATCCAATTTTCTTTCTAGAAGTTACTCTACCCTGGGATTAAGCTAGAGACATAATATGCTACATATAGGAATATTAAAAATTTTCCCCTTGATTTGAGAATTTTCCCCTTTTGTGTTGAAAGATCTTTCCTGTTTACACTGACTACAATTGTAAAATTCCAAAATATCACATAAAAAAAGAAAGAAAGGAAAAAAGTCGAGTAAAATAATACAGATTTAGTATTTCAAAGTTTTATATTTTTATGAATCTGCTTATAACATGAATGTAATGATTAGCTTACAGTGATCTCATAAGCTACCAAAATACTCACTGCTCTGATTGACTTTTAAGTGCTTTTGGAGGTAAAAGGGGGCTTATCTGGAGCCATGTCTGGTCCATATCTTTCTTATGGAGGAACATTAGAATCTACTACTCCACACAAAGATTGTTCATGACCTGAGGGTGTGTCTTGACCTTGACCCAAGGTCATATGGACAAGTTCAAGGTCACTAAAAGAAAAAAAAATTGTAATTCGTGTCTGATCCATATTTTTCTTATGGATAAAAATGGTGAGTTCCCATTTTACACAAAAATTGCTTATGACCTGAGGGTGTGTAATGACCTTGATCCAAGGTCATTTATGCAAGTTCAAGGTCACTGACAGAAAAAGTTCATAATTTTTGTCTGGTCCATATCTTTCTTACAGAGGAGCATAAGAATCTACTACTCCACACAAAGTTTGTTCATGATCAGATGGTGTGTCATGACCTTGACCCAATGTCATTTGGGCAAGATCAAGGTCACTGATAGAAAAAGTTCATAATTCTTGTCCATTCTATATCTTTCCTATGGATAAACTTTATGAGTTCCCATTTTACACAAAGATTGCTTATGACCTGAGGGTGTCTCATGACCTTGACCCAAGGTCATTTGTGCAAGTTCAAGGTCACTTTCAGAAAAGTTCTTAATTCGTGTCCAGTCCATATCTTTCTTATTGAGAATAATGTTGGGATGTTGGGAGTTTCCACTATCCACAAAGATTACTGTGTCATGATCTTGACCTGTAGTCACTGTAGAAAAAAATGAATAAATAATGCATCCATACTTTCCAATAGATAAATACTTGAAAAATTGTTATTTATTTTTTCAATGTAATAAAAAAACAATGTTATTTTTAGTATTGATGTTTTATTAGGCTGTGCCTTAGTTTCATTCATTAAAAAAATACAATGAGCAATTAGGCCATAATAAATAAATTTTTAGATTCTCATCCCTGCGGCCCTGTCCGCCCCGATTTTTACCCCCACCTCGTTTTTTTTTTTTAATTCCTGTTTTATTTCATTTTGATTATGATCGGGATCAGTATTCAACTTCCATTCAACTTTCGTTTTAAATCCCGCGAATATCCGCATGATTTTGACAGCTGACAAGATCATGAAGATGGTAATTGCTGTAATATATATGTATTGAACAAGGAGCATTGGTTGTGACAGATTGGTGATGATGTGTATTAAGAGTTATGCATATTTAAATGGACCTCTACTGTGACTTTTATTTGGGCATTATAGATAAATCTGCACCGATTGATCAGGTCAACAAAAAATCTGCACAATGGAAAAAATAAAATATATAAAATAAAATCCGCCCGCCCGCCTCGATTTTTCAAAAAATTTTGATGAGAATCTAGGATTTTTTACCGGTAAATTTTCACTCTAAATGTTTAAACAAATTGTGAACACCAATACTAGAATTAGTGACTTGGCACCTTCTCTGAAAAAACCAGTGGGGAGTATTTGTCCATTTTGGATAGTTCTAGTTAATTCAAGCATGTTTAGTGGTATTGTATAATTAATTTGGTTACATACATAAAAAAAAAAAGTCACTCAGCAGAGAAGTTTATACTAAGACTCAAATAATTTTAGGGGAATAAGGGGGTTTATAATCCTTTTTTGGATTCAATATGTTCAAATCTATTCTGTGTATGTGTTCATTAATTTTTTTATTTATTTATCTATTTAAAAAAAAAAAATGGGGGGGGGGGGGGGGGGTAAATACTACATAAGATCACAAATTCTGCATTGGTTCATGCTTAAAGGCCGAGGTTTTCAACCGGTCGGTTTTCCTCAGGTAAATTTGGTGTGGGGTGGAGCTTAATCGAAGCGGGTGAGAAGCCCCAAGGGAACGACGCTGGCTTGTGTATACCTACCTTTATACACAGGATGTTACCTGAATGTATTACCTGTATACGTTTTCCTACGACATGGTAAAACAGTGCCATTGTTTTTCTTGTGTAGGTCAATTGAAATGTTGACCGTAAAATTCTGAAATAAAGCATGCGAAATATTTTTGTTGCGAAAAGAATCCTACTTAAATTCTTTCTTTTGAAATTAATGTTTTTAAAAATAATTCAACAATTTCAATTATATGTGTGTTTGTAAACTAATATCAAATGTTATAACGAATATAGGGCCAAAATCTTTCGTTGTAAGCTAGCGACAGAAAGAGAAGTAATTCAAATTGCACGTCGTGTATGCAAAACGAAAGCAGAAAGTGGGTCATAAATAAGTCTCTCAGTAAAAATAAAACTTAGAAATGCTGTTTGGAGGCTACATTTTGTAGAAATACAATAAACAAAATATTTTTGAAGATAATTCCTACGTGATTTTTCCAGGACGCATGATCTGTATAAAATGGCCAGGGCTTCGGACCGGGGGTGGTTTCCCGACAGCTAGCTATTACCCGGTGAGACGGGAATGGAATCACCTGCATTGTACTTTTTTTCCCTTCGGGATTCATAATTTCAAATATTATATGCAAAGCAAGACGTTATAATCCGAATAATTTCTCTTCTAAAACTGGTTATTATACCGTAACTTCGTCACCTTGTCTCGAAGAAAAGCGACACGTAACACAATTGTCTTATATAAAATTTCACTTGAGCAATATTGCAATACTTGTTTAAAAAAAAATTATTTACTTCCGTGATTCTTCAAACGCGGGTCGGTATATTTTTTTTTAAGGTAGAATAAATGTACGTCAGTTAAACTATGTTTTGACAAATTATAGTTATCGATTGTAATCGTGAAATGAAATCCCCCCTTTTAAATTACAATTTTAATATACATGTATAAGCATAATTTTTATTATCATTTTTTTTTAAATTATTTAACAGAATTATTATATTTATGGCATATTCTTATGAATTAAATAAAAAAAATGTTTTCATTGCTTCTTTATCACGTTATTATTTGCGGTAAGCATCAAAAGCCTGAATGTAAATTCGATGGTCGGTACGATCTCCAGACAAGGTACACAAGATATACACAATGGCAGAAAACTAAATGTCAATCAAATCCAAGTATCCAATCCCAGGATTAATTTCAGATGATTGACAGGGGTTCACAGACCAGGTAAATTAGTAGGAGGTGCTTATTTCCTCCCCCTTTAAAAAGAAAGGTTCTAATTACATGTTTTATAAATAAATGAATTAGAAAGGTTCTAATATGCATCAGATTTACTTTGGAAAAAGCAGATACATAATAGGAAATTAAGTCTTTTCATATACATGATATATTAGCAGTAACTTTGTTTCCTCTTTCACCCCCCCCCCCCTTTTTTTTCAAATAATAGAATGAGTTTTAAGAGTTATTTCCCTTTGACCACAACATTTTTGTTAAAACAAGATCCTTATTCATGATGCAAACCTCATTAGTTTAATGATAATGGATGTTAAAGAAAGGAGGGTGTTGACATTTTATGATGTGGATTAAGAATAATTATAATTTCATTTGTAATTGATATTTGGTATTATTGTTTTAAAACCTTATGAGTTTCAATCTATATTAGGAACCCTCAGTTGTCTTTCAATTTATATCACATATAAGTTAACATAAGTAGATTCTTTAATTATTCTGAGGTAAAAGTTGTATACAGTGAGGTTAATATGGGAAGGGATAAAATAGGTGTTTTGTCAGCAGCACATTCCTGTTTTGTTTATTTTGATCAATATTAAAATATTGTTTAAAGTCATGCTGTCTTTTTATTTGTCACTTTTTGTTGTGTAATGATAAAGCTTAAATTTTTTGACATTGATATCTGTATGGAGGTTCAATATCGTAACAGATATTTTTCCTACAAGGAGAATATTTCCTTCTTTCAAAGGCCTCTGTGGCAATTTAGGATGCTGGATTGGTTGATGGGAGATTTGATTTATTACAGCACACATTTTACGAATATTCAAATCCAATGGTGTTTTATTTGGGGGTGAAATCGTAGAGCCAGGGCTAAAATCAATAAGTGGTAGTATATGATGGTGATACACTTTGTTACTGTGGCTCTGTACAGTCAGTGGCTAGGTGGAGAGTCTGTCAGCTGTTTGTGTAAATGTTATTTTCTGTTAATATAATCAAACCAGGGCATTTAGGTTAAAAATGCAGAGGAAATCTGGACCAGATGATTGTGATATTTACAGAGGGAATTATTGGGGTACCAGATGTTAATGGCGTTTAATTTCAATTTATTGTGATTAAACCTCTGGTCAATATAAAAGCATTCCTGATACTTGGTAGAAACTAAGGATGGGAGTTGTGTATTATGAGTTCTGTGAAGATAGACTTTAGTCGGAGTCCCCTAAAAGTTATCTCAAAGTATGCTGCTGGGAAGGATCTGTGGAATGTACATGAGGGTTATATTGGAATCAGGTGAGCTGATGCATTAAACAGGTGTCAAACTCTAGTAAAGTTACTGATCTGGGGGATCCTAATATTGAATTGTGTCATAAGATTTCAAAACCTGACCTAACTAAATACAGTGGCGCCTCGTTTATCCGGACGCCTCTGTCCCCAACGAAAACGTCCGGATAAATGAATCGTCCGGATAATTGAATCACATCTCAAAAAGCACTCTCTAAGCATGTATATATGCACATTCTTGTTTCAAATGTGACAGCAAAGAAAAAAACTTTTAAATTATATTTTGGTTAATTGTTTTAAAAGCAGTAATTGATTAATGAAAAAAATATATATATAAAAATGTAATTTACACAATAAAAAAAAAATGGATGGGCAATTTTATGCCGAGACCTCCTTTTTTAATTCGCCTTCTCTTTGGCATGTGACTTCATGGGGTGAGCAAATTTTGATCTACTCTTGTTTTATTTTGCCATATATTATAATTATTGAAGCTCATATGATATGACAGAACTGTTCAGCATCATCATTGAAAATGTTCAAATATAAACTTACCCTGTATATTCCCCGTATATTCATTACACAGGGTTACTATAAAATTAACTGGACACTGCAAGCTAACTCAAACAAAGTATTAAAAACATTCGTAAACACAAGCCATCTTCATGATTATCAATATTATTTTTTTCTACAGACGCTAAGTTTGAATTTCGATCATTAAAAAATACCTTGAAAAACGTAATCAACTTCTGTACGTAACGCCAGTTTTACATGTAATGGACGTTTGTAAACGGTAGTACATTAAATAGAAATATTTCTTCAATTATGTACCTTTCTATACTGTCTTGTGGGAAAAAAGCGTTTCAAATACATTTACGTTTTTTAGAAATGGAACATCGTATTTCAACCTAACGCAATCGACATGATAAAGAGCAAATACGAAATTGCTCATTATTTATTGTTCATTTTATTTACAACTCTCCAAAATTCTCCTGAATTTACCGATGTATATACGGTTAGCAATATGATTTTGAACGGATTATTATTTAATTAATGCACAGTGTCAGCTAAATTCTTTGAGCTTCATAATAAAGATAAACGCGTGATAACACACGCTAATTATAGACGCTATTGTTTGTAGGTCACAGGTAACCACCTACAAACTGACTGCATGGCCAATGTTTTTACAACAATTAACACGAATGCAAGATAAGTGTGAAAATGTCGTTTCTTGAAAAATTACCGTCCGGATAAACGAGTCATTTTTCAATGAACTATTATGTTTTGTAGTAGAAATTGACCGTCCGGATACGGAAAGCGAATTTCCGGATTAATGAGACAAAATAACGTGGAAAAAATCGGTTCCCAAAAAATATCGTCCGGATGGTGAAGCGTCCGGATAAATGGCGTCCGAATAAACGCGGCGCCACTGTATACTCCTGTAACAAGACTCGGATGACTTATCTCCCTTTTTGTGTTGTGTTACTTGTGAGATAGTACATGAACAATATATAATTTTAGTACATGAACAATATAATTTTAGTACATGAATAATATGATTTTAGTACATGAACAGTATAATTTTACCGGTGGTACATGAACAATATAATTTAGTAATGAACAGTATAATTTTTATTGAAAATACTGTTTGTGTACATTTTTTTTTTTTTTTGAAATAGTTATACTATTATAATAATATTTGATACATTGACTTTTCAAGTGGGTACTTCGATCCATAATGCAATTTTTACAAGCATGGTATTCACCTCCACAAAGACCTTTCCGGCATAAAAAAAAATGCAATATGGAAGTTAATTGCCATATTTTAATTGCACAAAAGGAAACTCTATGCATGCAACATCCCTTTTATGTTTGTTCAGTGTTCAGAAAAGTAGATATATGGGTCTTTCTGACGGGAGCCTAGCATCCTGTTCTATCAGTGTGTCAATGCCGAGGTAATTGGATTGTTTGATGTTTGTCTGTCATGAGTCCTATCGTCTACCACCAGCAGACTGGAGGGGCTTTGATCTTTGATGTTCATTAACTGTCATGGTACTATTGGTCCACTAGTTAATCAGTAAATGGATTAGGCATTGATCAGTTCCCTTCTCTTATACCTGGCCATACCTTGATATAATGTTAATCATGAAAAGAGAGCTAATTCAACTAATAAATCTATCTGGTTCCACCCCTTTATGCCTACAAACTAAAGTTTTATTATCACAAAATAATGTTTTATTTCCCAGGTGGTTAAAAATGATGAATCAGATATGGAGAATTGGATGTTAATTGCACATGAACATGATTAGTTTTAGATCTTCCGATAATATATATTTCTTGGAATTGAACCAGAAATTTGTGTTTTTTCAAGTTTGAATAATTTGATCCCAAGTTTAAGCAAGGTCTGAAATTGGGTCATTTGTATTATTTTGGGAAATAGATGAAGACTAAAAATAAGAGGGAGAAAACATAAATTTTATAGCACAAATTATTTACCTTCATACAAGTGCTTCATTTAAAGCTTATGAGAAAATCAAGTTAACAAAATTTTTCGTATTCTGACAATTTCTTGTGAGACTAAGATTTGACTTTATTCCAGAATCTTAATTGTCTTAAAGTGTACATCTTTTTTCTAACTATCAAGGAAACAGAAGCAGTTGGATGCATTTTCTGTAACAATCTAATTAGTGGTTTTAAGGTTCTGATGTTGAACAATAGAGTTAACAAAACTGATTACATTGTGAAAAAATAAATTGAATAGAAAAACCTGCATGGGTGCATACAGTAGGCATTTTCTTGGGGGAGCAGCAGGATTTGACCCAAAGCTAGAAATTCAGTACAGGAGATTGGAGGGGTTTAAGTTTGTAAGGAATTGCAGCAGTTGACCCAGACCTGGTATGCAGTGCTATAGACTTAGGTTTAACAAGCTAGTGTCAGCAGTAGTTCATATTACAGATTACAGGGATTAAAGAAAAACAGAAAATTGATACTATTCATACACTGGAAATGCTTCTGCTGTTATCTTTATCAATGAACATTAAAAATAAAACTGCTCCATAGGGTAGGAGTTTCCATTGGGATTTTTAGAAGTGAATGGAAGAACGGAAGATACCGATTGGTTGTAGTCTTCTCTCTCAGTAAGTTCCGTTGAAATGTCAATGTTTTAAAATAAGATGAGGATTTCTAACTGTGCCAGGGTTCCCTCTCCAAGTTATTGATTGACTTGAGAGTTTTATTTTCCAAAAAAGTGTGAAGTAATGACTAGTGATGAAGGACTGTGTTAAGTTGGATCTATAGCTTGTCATCAGATAGTGGGTATTTTTTGCTTGATTTATCTTTTCTGTTATGGATTTGAAGTGTAGACTGTTCTCCGATTTATGACTACAAAAAGATGGCACCGTATGGAGTTTTGTGCATTCCTTGTTGCTTCAGGTCTTTAAGAACAATGAATGTTGTTTAATGAATCTTTAATGCAGTGTTATAACAAGTTATAGGGTTCAATTGATTTTCCTCTCATTTGAGATCGGCAACTGCAGGGATTTTTTTTTGGAAGTGGAATGGTGTATCCCTTGAGATGTCTCCACCTTTTACCTGGTTGGTGGTGAGTCACCACCTGGTCCCAGGATTATTGATTGGCTATGGAATAACGTTATCTTGTGACAAGAGTAATGTATCGTATCATTTTCATCTCTGAACTTGGGCCTCTGTATGTTCACCTATTGATCCATCTCCTGAAATTCAGTGGTTGATTAGTGAAATCTGAAGAAATTTATCTTCTTCTTTGATATACCTTAGCATGAATTGGACAAATTTTGTATATAAAGTGGATAATTTTTGACTTTGACGAATATAGATTTGGAGTTGTGCTTAAAGTAGCTAGCGTTTTACATTGTCAGTTGTGATTCTCTATTCTGTTTTTCCTAGTTCCGTGATTGGAAGTCCTGAGATGTACAGAATTTAATTAAGTCTTGATTACTTTGCTTTGAGGATTTTCTGATAGTAAAAGAGAAAATCCAAAGACCTGACAGGCGAGTAATTTTCTAGGCTGTTACTTTAATTAGCTTTGAATGGGAAATTCCATATTCTGCGGAAAATCTGTGGATTAAGTCTTCCTTCTTGATATGATGCAGTAAGGAAGTTTATTCTCGAAATCACCAGTGGTTGGAATTTATGATTTTTTTCAAAAGAGGTGAATCAGAATTCATTGAAATGTATTGATGGATCTATGAAAAGTGATTAGTGGTTTATGAGGAGTTATGGCCCCTATTTATAAGGGACTTATTTATATCTGAGTGTGATGATTAACACACTCAAACGCCTGTCACTACCCTATAGAAGGACAAAAACCGACACATCAGTAATACCTAAACGACGTTCATGTGAACCGGTAGCACCAGTAGCACCATCGTCATGTAAGTTATAATCAATGTGACTCTGCATGTGGGTTTATTTCTGATATTGGAGGATATTTTAGTTTGATTTGTAGACGATACACCCACAGAATAATGTCTATCAGATCTGAAGTTTATGTGCTGCACTACACAGCTTCATTCATTGATATGATTTTACATGCTCCAGAATCCTGTTTCTGTCTCCTGTGTCACTGTGTGAAGGAAGTAAATAAGAAAGATAATGCATGTTGCTCAGTAGGACTGATGCACTAAGGAGTAAAAATATAGAGTTAGATAGAAATAAATAGAATAGGAATGATCTTCACAGTCCCTCCCCCTCTCCTTCAACAACCCCCCTCCCTCCCCCCCCCCCCCCCCCACAGTTTTATCTAGAGCCTGGCTTAATATGTATAATTTTTCACTTGAATGGGATAAATATTACTATGGTTCATTGTTTTCATGATTTAAGTATTCTGATGGCATAATTTGGAGATTAGGTCACATTACAGCATTAATGAACAGATTATTTAAGCAGTCCATTGACCATTTTCAGAACTTTGACCAGGTTTATGCAGATCAATTATTGATCTGGTAGAGTAACTTTATCTATAATATTAGGCAGTGTAATGACCAGGTATTATAATGTGATTATGTCCTGACATGAGTGTAATGGCCAGATAACAAGATCTTTGCTGTCTGTCAAAAGAGGACAGATCCACAACTGCCATTAATATGAAAATAAGAAAACAAATCATGGCAGTCAATGTAAATAATTCAGATTCCTTATAAAAATCCAATGTCAAACTTTCACAAGGAAAAATTATTGATAATTTTCATAAGAACAACCAAACAGTTTAATAATACACCCATCCCTTCCTCCCCAAAAAGAATAATCCATCTGATCATCTTCATTGACAGAATGATATTGATTTCATTGCATTTTATAAGGATATAAAGATGAGGTTGGAGTTTGAGGATGGTGTACCAAATTAGGAAATCGTTAATTGATTGAACTGATATCTGTATTGATGATATGGAAATATAATGCAATATTTTTGATTGTTTTCAGATTCCTTTGTCAACAGTCAAGAATGGACACTCAGTCGTTCAGTCCCAGATCTCAAATTGGTGGGTTTAAACTAATTTTGTGGCTATAACTGTGAAATTTTAGTACTCTGGTTGTATAGTCCCATATAAGTGACATCTGTAAAATGTTATAAATTCCTATTCAAGTCATGAATCTTGTTAAAGGCATTGAATTTTACTTACATCAAAAATCTTCTATATGTAAAAGTAATATATTTACAAACTCTATATTAAATCTTGTACCATACAATACTTAGGATTAGACTTTGCATTATTTTGCAAATAAAGATTTTTAATGAAAATGACATTGTATTCAAAACTTTTGTAGGGAATTCTGGGAAGTGTTCACAGTGGGAAGTCGGCTCTGGTTCACCGGTACTTGACTGGTTCTTACATGCAGGAGGAATCACCAGAGGGTAGGTTATATCTCAGATACTGGTTAATTGAACCATTTACATAGCAGCCATATGCATTGGCTAGACTTTGTCACCAAATGGCAGGGCATCAACCCTTTAACCAAATAAAACAAGGACATAGCCTTCTTAAATGTCCTGAACATTGTACTAGTTTTAGAAAGAGAAAATAACTTCAATCATGGGTTTTAAGTGCTGTGAAAGCCAGTGAATGTACTACACTAACCCTAGTAAAGAATATTGTGATAATTTGTACCAGTGTTGTACCATCTCTTAGTGGCAGAATATTTAAACTGAAGGGAAGATTTTAAGATAACCAAGATTAACTGAACCAGAGAAAGTAGGAGCAGACATTGTTCTGTTATGTCATGAGAAATGACAGTTGTAATTTTGCTGTAATTATTAATGCACCCAAATGCTTTGAAAACATCGATTGCCTTTATCAAATTTGATCCAAAAATGACTGCAACAGGAAATTGAAAAAGAACAAATGTTGCCATAAAAGAGACAGGAAAATGGCAGTTTATTAAAGCAGCTTTGTAAAAAAACCTTTTTTTTAAGGGAAAATAGAAAACAAAGTCTTTATGATGTGTTTATATCTAAGAGAAGTTTAATTTATTTGGAGAAAGTGACGTGAAATAAAAACCTGAAAAGCAAGTCTGGTTGGGTAGATTCAGCAGGGTTTGATACTGATTGAACCAGACAGATATTGGTTTGGATTGAATCGGTTATCATGGTTATAGGTTTGATTGGCTACCTTAATTAGTTCCCTGTCAGTCTTGCAGAAATTGGCCCTGCTGTTGCTGAAGCATTATTGATGGTCCTTTTCTGCTTTCAGTCAGAAGTTTTTTTTTACTACAAAGATTTCTTTTGCAGGTTTTTTTCCTTAGAGCCATGTTTTATCTCCAGGTCTTGGGGTTTTGGTCCAGATTACATTGACTGCATATTGACTTGTCACTAGAGCAACATTTATATTTACCAACTTTAGGATTATTATAGATATTCTATATGAAGCCTGTACCAGAATCTCTGATTTATTAAGAATTATAGATTCAAAGATAGAGTCTGTGTAATATCTTCCTGGTCCAACACTGAAGATTGCAGTGTCTAGACAGCATAGGGCCATAGGGTAAATAAGAAAAATATAAAAGTATAAATCAAATTAAAGGTAGGTCTGCTTTGTCATCAGGATGACTAAAGTCTGATTGGGAAAATTGTCAGATTATACTGGGAAATATCCATAAAGATGTATTTGAACACAGAAATTGAGCATAAAGTGGTCAGATATGGCATAATCTCAGTAGATAACACAGTGTGAGTTGTCATATACATTGATGGAAACAATGGAACCAGAAATACTGTACAGGGAACAGACAGACTGATTGGGAGAATTCGTGTTTGCTAATGTTACAGAGCTTTTATTGGAAAAAGAAAATGCCAAATTATCATCTCCTTTCAAGAGAATAGAAGCTTTCTTTCCATGTACACCCCTCTAATACATAAAAAAATATTTCATAGTTTTTCTAAACTGTCATGCATTGATGTAATAAAGGTAAAATTTCATTTATCAAAATTATGTTCACTTATTGCTTATTCTCGGGAGCTTACAGGGTAAGCCCCCCTCACCCACCCATCCACTCCCTACCAGACATGCTGGGGGCCTTGATGGTACTTAGACCTGTCGCTATTTAATAGCACCCCTCTAACACATAATCCTTGATCCATGCCTGCTCTCTTATGCCAGAATGTCCTTTAGTAATGAGTACAACAATAACTGTTTGTTTAGAGATTGCCCCCAACCTTTGAAAATGGCAAAACCATTACCATATAGCATGAATGTAATAGATATCAAAGGCACAGATTCTCTGAGAATTTGACGTTTATTTATAAAGTATTTTTTAAAAAATTATGAATTTATGTTTGATCCCTGGTGTATTTTCAGGCTTTAACAAGGTGGTCAAAATTTTGTTCCATTGAAAATTGCTCCAGTATTTGCTACATAAATGCGTGCTAAACCTGATGCACATTGGAATCTTTTTTTCAAGTTCCACTAGGGGACATAGCATTTTGAAGAATGGAATGTTTTGATTTCCTATCTGCAAAAAGAAATAAATCTTGACTGTATAAAAACCTCTCTGAGATATGACCTAAATGTTTTTTGGTATCTAATGTCAGTAAAAATGCAAGCAAGAAAGTCAAAAGATTCATTAAATTCACAATCTGGGATGCCTTCTGTGAAGGATGCGCTCTTCACATCAATTTATTCTGCTCTGAGGGTTAAGTATCTTATTTCATTTGGCAAGAAACAACAGAGATCTACTCCATTGCTAACATTTCAATGAAATAGAACATATATAAGAAATCTAGTGAAGAAAAAAAATAACCGGATAAAATTGTCTTTGCAACTTATCAAAGGGTTATCAGTCATAAGAACAACATGAAATTATCAGGCAAAAATATTTATTGGAATAAATATATTTTTATTTCAAGTAAGCAGTGTATTTCAAATACATCAGAAAAAGATGTTAGTTTGGAGCAAGTGTTAAAAAAAATTGCTAATTAAATATTTTCAGTAGACCTAAGATTTTACATCAGTTGCAGGGGAGAAAAAACCTCAAACCATGGAAGCAGGTATCTTCCTCATTTTTACATTCCAGTGATTAAACAAACAAATTTTTGAGTCAGAGAGTGCTGATAGGAAACTTTGAAGTCAGCTTCATAAATCCAGAAGAGTCAGAGGTTATCTCCCCCTGCCTGGCCTCAGAAGAGGGTCGTGAAGGAGGCTTGTTTTATTGGAGTTAAGTTACCCCCCAAATGTCAGCAAACACAGGCAATCGTCAGCCTCTGTAGCTACTGTTTACACAGGCTATCACATGGCAAGGCCACTCCATTCTGTTGTTTACTCTGGCCAAAAGTTTAATCATCTTATCATAAGAAACTTTTAGGGGGGAAAGTAAAATAAAGATAAGATGCATTCTCAAATTAATTTCTTTTATTTTTATAGTTTACCATCTGCAGTAAACACAAAAATCACTAAAAAAAAAAAGATGCATAAAATTTTAATAATGCTATTACACATGTATTATGGAAGGAAAATATTTTGAGACTCAGAGTCAAGAGTTAGATTAATTTAATTATAATTATATTTGCAAATAATTTAATTTTCAGGTGGAAGATTCAAGAAGGAGGTGATCATTGATGGTCAGAGTTATTTGCTTCTGATTCGAGATGAAGGGGGATCCCCAGAGTTACAGGTGTGTGGTCATTCTCTGCAGATCTGTAGTATAACTGCTAGGTTCAGGGGAAATTGTTTGAATATTCTCTATAGAACAGGGAAATTCCTAGCTCTTTTCACAGATTGGCATTTTTAAATGCACTTACAGGATTGATTTACTGGGTATAGGAATTTTTTCAACATCTCTGTATTTTTCATCAATTAATCCCTGAACTGTAAATTAAGTTCCTTTTGCTATAGTGATTAAAAAAAAACGGATATTAAAAAAATTAAGTTCCTTTTGCGAGTGCTTAAAAAAAACAGATATAAATAGAAAATATAACTGACTAATGGGCACTTTGCATTTCACTTTATGTCACTGCCCAAAGGATTTCTTGAAAATGCAGTTTTATAAATCAATGACATACATGCAAGAAGTGAAAGAGGCAACATGTGACATTCTAAACCATCCCTCCCGAGATTCAGCCAGCTTTCTAGGAATGACATGTTTGATAAAAATATTTTATTACACCTCTGTTGAATTTTCCCTATATAAAAATGTGATGATCTACTTCTTCCGTAGAATATTGCTTTAATTTTGCCACACGAGGACTGCTCCTTCCCCAAAATAGGAATAGACCAGTCCCTGCTAAAGGATTGTTGCAACACGAATAATTGGAGTTTAAAAAATTTCTTTCATTGAAAACATGAATTCAAAATGGGGTGTTCTTCATATGCAGAGTGACATAACATTTTACAACCAAGCTACAACTCAGTTCAAATTGTCCTATTCACATGTTCAACTGTTAACATTAATATTCTTTATTAAAAAATAAACTGTGAAAGTTTATTGTTTCTCTGAATTAACTTAACTTTTTCTCTTCAAAATTGTTTTAAAAAATGATTAAGGACATACGCATCATACCTTACCTACTGATAATTTTTCAAGATATTCTGAATTTAAGAGTATAGTGCCATCAGATGTTCATAGACAAAAAATCAGCATGCATTACCAGGGGTTTTGAAAAGATATCAATTGATGAAAATTCTTGTATAATTCAAAGAAAAATATACAAAAATTATTGAACATATATTCTAGATGTTTTGTTTATCCAAACTTGTTTTAGAAGAAGTGTACAACAGCATATATAGACATTAAGGTGTAGCACACAGTTCCTTTAAGTATTTGAACTCTTCAACTGCAGGGAAAAAGACAATAAAGTTTAAACTGCATTACATATGTCCTTAAATAAATTTATTTGGTATACCTTTAAAAATTGTTTCCTATATAAACTACACTAAAAAAGTTTAATATTTCCAATGATTTTACTGAGTGGTCCAAGAAAAAATATGTTGAATCAGTCTGTATGTTGGTAACTATCTCTTATCTTCAACATCTATACCACTGAATGAAATTTAATGAGACTTTCACAGAATCTTTGCAACATAGTACCATTGTGCATCTCCTGTTTTTTCTCTCAGTCAGAGAGACACTGCCATTCTTTCTAGAACATTTGGGGTACCCATATATTATCTGCAACTCCCCATGTATCACTGAATAAAATTTAATGAGACTTTCTCATAATCTTTATTAATTTATATAGTGCCATTGTGCACCTCCTATTTTATGTTTTGATCAGACAAATATTTGGGTTTTCCCATAGCAAAATATGGACTTTCCTATTATACTCAAAAGGGAGGTGTGGGGTATCCTTTTGTGAGCTCAGTGCTCACAGTACCTTTAGCTTTTTGCTAGGCCTAAAATCCTATGCCATGAATATACTTCGTAGGGGGAAAAATACTTGTAAACTAAATGTTTATTGATATTCAATATTTAACAATAAGCCTGTTAAGATAGGCTTTAATTTAAGAAAAAAATCAGCAGATGATGTAAATTCAGTGCTGAAGGAGTTGTCTAACTTAGAACAAGAAGCTGCAAGCATGCACAGATTCCACCTGTGAAGTCTTAAATTTTGTTAAATCAAGTTTTCAGACAAAAAAAAAACACATGATGGGGCATGAATCAAGCTTTTTTCAGGATTATTGTAATGATGTATAGTGTATGTCTACTACAGGCAGATCTGTGGCTTGTTTACTTGTGGTTAATATACAAATTTTTTACCCATGAATTTATTATAATGGGCATTTTTTTCTTTCAGTAGTTTGAAAATTGCCAAATTTTTGTTTA
The DNA here is from genome assembly GCF_033153115.1 of Saccostrea echinata. Lineage (NCBI taxonomy): Eukaryota > Metazoa > Mollusca > Bivalvia > Ostreida > Ostreidae > Saccostrea > Saccostrea echinata. The sequence continues at coordinate 32,128,539 of NW_026889750.1, forward strand.
GAAATCTTGTTTACATTCTTGTTTTAAAAAAATATAGATTAAGAAGACATCCTAGAGAGATTAGTTTTATTGATTTTTACATAGAATGTTGTTGTTTTGTAATTTTTGTGTTAATGTAAAAAAAATCAAGGTGTGAGTAATGATTGCATGAGTAATCTTATCATGACATGTTAATTTATGTATATTTGTATCAAAAAATAGAGCTGTATTACTTTATAAAATGCATTTCTCAAAATTATTACATTTTAATTATACTCTAAGCTAGCTGAAGTATTCACTAGATGTAACCCAGTCTGCCCCTGGGATGGGACATGATTAAAGCTTTGGTCATAACAGTTTGGTAGGAGGAGATGGTACTGATCAAGTGTCTCTGAGGAGTATCATTATTTCTTTATCTCAAAATTATACTACGACATATCAATGGTGATTGACACCAAAATATGACCTCTTACTTATATTTCACTGGGTTCAATTATTACTGGATTTGGTAATACCTGCATCTCTTTTAATTAAGTGTAACATTTTTGTGAGCATTTTCAGATATACTTAACTGCTGATTTTCAGAAGCTGAGGAACAGACTACGACAAAAAAATTCCACAGTATATATGACATGTAAACACTGATTCAGAATGCATTAAGTATTAAATAAAGTCAAATAAAGCATCAAACAATATTTAAGATCCAAAGTATCTGACCTAAGACTTATTAAGGAGAGGGCAAGAAATTTGCTCCCAGAAAGGCCAAACATAAGATCAAAAATTTACAAGAAGAGGGTTTTCATTTTTTGTTCCCAAGAAGAATTTAGACCAGAGACTGTGAATAGATATTTTCTGGTGACATATTTTTTTATCTAAGTTATTCCACTTGGCAGTCATGTTGGAGGTCTACTTGGTGAATTTTCTTCTTTGATTAATCAAATTTAAATGTGTGGCATAATTACTGTAGATCACTTAATTTTCGCGCCACCTTATTTCAAGATAATCATTGACTCTTTATTAGCGAGACAGAATAGTCACGAATTGTGGTTATTGCTCTATATAATCTTTAGGAATATTAATATACACGAGAATGAAATTTTCGCGAGCACACTGTCTCGTGTAATTACGTGTAAATAAGTTCTCGCGAATAAAAAATGATTTACAGTATATGGGAAAAAATCTTTACAATATGGAAATTATAATTATGATGCTTTAACTGATGTACATTCATCAGAAAAAAAACAATGTTTTCTACACCTCAATGGCTAGTATGACAAGTTTAAACTGGTTAAATAATGAATCCATGGCATCCATTGGGAAATACTTGCAAAATTCACTTCAAACCAATCAAAAACTATTTGTTGGAATCAAAACAACTTGAGACTGAAGACTATGAATTGAAGTAAAAGGTTCTTTAAATTTACCTCTAAAACATCCATTTTTTACCCACTATAACTTCCTAATAGCACATCATTAGCAAAATAAGCATGATACTAATAAATGAGGGATATATGGTTGGATGTCTGTTATACGTGTATGTAGATAGATAGGTATGAATCAATGTTAAGCTTAAAAAATTCTTCTATAAGTGATGAAGCTCACAAAATCTGCTTTATCTTTAATGTTAATGCAATATTTTGACTTTTTCAGTTTACGCAGTGGGTGGATGCCGTGATCTTTGTCTTTAGTCTGGAGAATGAGATGAGTTTCCAGACTGTGTACAGTTACTATGCCAAGATGTGCCATTACAGGAACTCAGCAGAAATCCCACTCATTCTTGTCGGGACTCAAGGTACATTAAGTACAATGTAAAAAAAAAATAGATCTAATTTCCCCTTCCCCTTCCCCCAGTACCCAAACAATTTCCTTCACTTACAGAAATATATGCTTAATTGTCAGATGTTTACAGTACTTTTGTGAAGTTCTGTCCAGTGTCTAGTGGTAGATAAAGTGTTGGTTTTGCTTTCTTACGTTTCTTTTTAGCTCACCTCGACGAAGTCGAGATGAGCTTATGCTATACCCCCGGCGTCGGCGTCGGCGTCGGTGTCGGCGTCGGCGTTAGCGTCGGCGTCCCAGGTTAAAGTTTTAGGAGCAAGTCCCATTCCCAAGTAACTATAAGCCCTACCTGGACCAAACTTGCATGGATGATGCATCTAGGGATGGACACTACCAAACTTGCTTCGGATGCTGGATCTGACCTAGATTTTCCAGATGAGTGACCAGGTTAAAGTTTTAGGAGCAGGTCCATTCCCAAGTAACTATAAGCCCTACCTGGATCAAACTTGCATGGATGATGCATCTAGGGATGGACACTACCACACTTACTTCGGATGCTGGATCTGACCTAGATTTTCCGGATGAGTGACCAGGTTAAAGTTTTAGGAGCAGGTCCATTCCCAAGTAACTATAAGCCCTACCTGGACCAAACTTGCATGGATGATGCATCTAGGGATGGACATGGCCACACTTACTTTGGATGCTGGATCTGACCTAGATTTTCCGGATGAGTGACCAGGTTAAAGTTTTAGGAGCAGGTCCATTCCCAAGTAACTATAAGCCCTACCTGGACCAAACTTGCATGGATGATGCATCTAGGGATGGACACTACCACACTTGCTTCGGATGCTGGATCTGACCTAGATTTTCCGGATGAGTGACCAGGTTAAAGTTTTAGGAGCAGGTCCATTCCCAAGAAACTATAAGCTCTACCTTGACCAAACTTGCATGGATGATGCATCTAGGGATGGACATGGCCACACTTACTTCGGATGCTGGATCTGACCTAGATTTTCCGGATGAGTGACCAGGTTAAAGTTTTAGGAGCAGGTCCATTCCCAAGTAACTATAAGCCCTACCTGGACCAAACTTGCATGGATGATGCATCTAGGGATGGACACTACCACACTTGCTTCAGATGCTGGATCTGACCTAGATTTTCCAGATGAATGACCAGGTTAAATTTAAGGAGCAGGTCCATTCCCAAGTAACTATAAGCCCTACCCGGACCAAACTTGCATGGATGATGCATCCAGGGATGGACACTACCACACTTGCTTCGGATGCTGGATCTGACCTAGATTTTCCACATGAGTGAATTTTAGCCATATTTTAACCAAATTAGCATGGATGATGTATCTAGGGATGGACACTTCCAGACTTGCCTTGGATTCTGAATCTGACGTACATTTTCCAGATGAGTGACCAGGGTAATTTTTTTGGAGTAGCTATATAATATTATGGCCTGTTATGATTAAACTTGCATAGATGGTGCATCTAAGGATGAAAACTTCCAGACTTTGTTTGGATGTTGGAACTGACCAAAATTTTCTTGATTACTTAACAGGTCAAAAGTTTTTTGAGCAGGTCTATAATTAAATCAAACTTGCGTGGATATTGATCCTGGGATGTACCCTAACTAGAAAAAAAATATGATGTGAAATTTGCCTTACATGTAGATAACATTCGTCGAGGTGAGCTTCGTAATCTTTGATTACCTATGTTTTTACTTTTCTTGGTTATAGTTTTATTAATAATATCTTTTATCAATACATCTCAGATTTCCCATTTTCCTTCAGTGTTTTTAGCTCCCCTGAGTGGAAAACTCAATTGAGCTTTTCTGATCAAAATTTGTCTGTTGTCTGTCATTGTTGTCATCATTGTTGTTGTCATCATGTATTTACAATTTCATCTGTAGAACCACTGGGCCAATTTCAAGCAAACTTGTGACAGAGGATCCTTATATAAAGGGGATTCAAGTTTGTTCAAATGAAGGGAAGATAATTATGAAAAAGTAAGAATTGGTTGGGGTCATTTAAAAAACTTCTTCACAAGAACCACTAGGCCAGAAAAGATGAAACTTGTGTGAAAGCTTCCTGACATAGTGTAGATTAAAATTTGTTCTAATCATGACCCCCTAGCAGGAGAGTGGGGTCACAATGGGCAATTAAAGTTTTATACAAGAAAACATTGGAAATATCTATAAAATATCTATAAAAATCTTCTCAAGAACAGCAAAGGCATGATTGGTCATATTTCTTCCATTTCCTCTGTTCTGGTGAAGGTAAGACAGAGAGGTAGCTCATATGTAGATTTAGTTGGAATGACATCATTATCCAGTTGACTTAAGAGTAAGCATAATAACTTATTTCAGGACATATGTATATATTTGTAAGACTCCGAAGTCCAATGGTCTCACGAGTCAGATGGTCTGACATGTTGGATGGTGCAGGGAAAAACAACGTTTATGATGTCACAATATTTTAAGGTCAATTCTATCATCATTGTCCAGCTTTCAAAATCCAGCAAATTAGGGTTAGTTCTATCACACAATTGACTGATCTGGGATAGCTCACACACCACTCGACATATTAGGGTTAAAACTTACTATTTGACAGATCTCGGGTAGTATTGCATCCACCCAAGAGATTAAGGTTAGATCTTGCACTTGTCCCAGAGATAAAAGTTACATCTTGCACATTTGACTTATTAGTGTTAGTCTCACACTCACTCGAGAGTTATGGATTAGTTCTCACACACTTTTCAAGGTTAGTCTTGCACTCATGCGAGTGTTTAGGGTTAGACGATGCACATTATTTGACTAGTTAGTGTTAGGCTGACACCCACTTTAGAGATTAGGGCCAGTGTCTTATAATATTAGATGCCATCTACAATTTTTTATATGTTTATATTTAAAACCATCAGACTTTTGCTGTTGACATTACTTACATTGCACTTTGGCACATTAATATTAGACCATTGGACTTTGGCCTGTCACAACATTGGACTTTTGCGTCTAAATGTGAACCATCAGACTTTGGTGTGGAAAAACCATTGGGGTTTGGCACAGACCATTGTACTTTAGTTTGACCATTGGACTTTGGAGTCTCTTCGCACTTTGGAGTCCTACATATTTACAGTGGTTTTAAAGTTGAAAAAAATCTTTGAAACTGTGTTTTTTTTTTCTGCTTGGAAGAGCTAAATTGGCAAGAAAAAGTGGACATTGAACCGGTATACTACTTTGTACACGGGAATAGTAAGCTTGTTCGTTTTTGTTCTCATGTCTTGCATCATAATTAAGCTCCACTGTTGCCCATGAATTAAAAGAAAAATGATTGGTCTGGTTAAATATATATATTTTTACCAGACCTTCAGTCCTGTAAAAATTTTAGCCTTCCACATACTGTATACAGGGTTATTTTCGCCTTCTCACACTTGCAAACAATTTTGCCCTGTTTTAAATTCGCCCATGTCATAATTCTGTTTAACAAATTATACTGTGATTTTTGAATTCGCCCTGTTTTAAATTCGCCCACTTGTGTGTAGGGCGAAAGGGGCGAAAATAAAACGGGAGCGAAAATTTCCCTGTATACAGTAGTTTGAAGTACGATTTACTTCAGATGCATTAGTATTGACAATTCAGCTGCATGTACATCAAATACTGACACAGTTTCTGTTATGCCAAAAAATTTCCAAATTATTCAAGAAAGTAGCTAGCTTTGCAAATTTTTCCCAAAATTCCAAAATGTCAATATTTTTCCCAAATTAAAAGGGCATAGGGTAACTTTAAAAATTAGAGTGAAAGACACCGTCCTTGACTATTATAGATAAATTTTAGTTAATGAAAATGCAAGAATGTGTTAAAATCAAACATGCCAAAAATTCTTAGTTTTGAAGGGGAATTTCTGAATGTAGGACAGATTAATTTGACAGAAGTTGTTACAGTTATTTGTAAGTTCAGGAATGTAGTTTTCTATCTCTTAAATGATACAGGAGTAGTTTTGAATTATATGTTCATAATCTTACCGTATTCTTGGATTTTATCACTGATATCTATTATTTTCCCATTGTTCCTTTTTGCTTTGATGTAAGTTTGGGAAATGATTTTGCCTCAAAAACTGCATAAATGTCTTATTAGTTCAAGTACTTCAATAATAAAAAGGTGAAAAGAATATAAATAACTTTCACTTGATATAATGTTGATGCACTGCAAGAACCTATCTCATTCTATTCCTCTCTGTATAAAATAAAAAAGGAAAAGAGAACTATCATCCATCATCATAAAGTCATAAGCTGCAAGGTGCTTGAGCATTTTCCTCATTAAAGAATCACCTTTAAGAGTTAATCATCTCACATCAAGACAGAATTAGCAACCCAGTAGCACAGAGAAATTTTCTCATGATATAGCCCTGCCACTATCGGGGCTGTCTGATAATTGCGTCGACCCTAGGGCCAGCCACGCAGGGCTGATCAGCAGCTGCAGCACCGTCATCTGAGCGTCTTAACAGTCAATGCTGACATGTTATCTCATTGAAATATTCAAATTAACAGCCTCAAATTTTGAAGATCTCTGTGAAGTTGAGCCAGGATTTTCTGTTGTGGTTGGGAATTTATCTCGGCGACACAGTGCTGGCTGTAGCTTGTTTGTTTTCATCGGGACTGGGTAGAACTGGGAGTCGGTTGTGTATTGGTAATTCTGTGTATTGGCTGTGTATCTCGGTGATACAGTGGCAGTCTCAGCTGTTGGATCATCTGTCGCCATGCATAGGAGTTTTCATTACTATGAGTACTCTTCTGTCACTCAGTTTTTTGAACAGACCACAACTACTTCTTGCAATGGTAGGTGATTTCAAGCTTTTTATATCTTATTTTCCAATTTGATAGAACTTTGATGCTACTTTTAGTACTGTGTATTTGATAGGACAAATGAGGACATTTTAGTAGAAACTTTCTGTACAGTAGTATTTTTTTTTAATCCTTTTTTTGAACCTTACAGTACTTAATTTTATTTTTCAGTTATCAAAAATTTCTCTTCATAATGAAGAAAATTTAACTTTCTGATAAACTTAAACCTCTTATATGAATCAAAATTTCAAGAAACTATAAGGGAATTGTGTAAAGAAGTTTTATTGAAATAAATGTATTTTATATTGTTAAATGATGCAGTAGAAATTTTATATTGTTAAATGATGCAGTAGACATTTTTATATCAGGTGTGACTCTGTTCATTATTATATCAATTAAGATGATTAGTTTAAGCTGATTAGGAAGTCAATAATGGTGTTCGTTCCTGCCATATGTGATCAGTTCTCTCTAATTGTGGGCAGGAGTTCCTGCGTCACGGTTGATCTGGTTCGGATGGAGGGGATGATTTGTCTTACGGAAGCCAGGCTCCGGGAGAAGCCATCTGTTAACACTGTCTGTGATTTAATGATTTCCCTATCTGAAACACAGATTTCTTTGTGAAATTTTTTTTAGGGGGGATCTCTGTGTACATAGAGTTAGCATTGTACAGATATATAGGCTCTGTATCTGATGTTTGTATAACTAAAACAGATGTGTTTTTCTTCTCACCTTGCTCTTATTCTGGTTTATTGAATCATTCAGACTCATTCAGTGATAATGGAAGCTTGTAGCAGCCTAACAGATTCTTACTATGTGATCATAGAGATACAGGAGCACAAGAAGCATGGGTCTATAGAGATGTGTCATAAACACCTCTAGGCCAAAGACTCTCTCTTGTGTGTATCATTTAGGACACCAGTCACATTGCCTTCTTTGTGTTGTTTTATTTGCAAATATTTTTAACCAAAAGATGACATTTGTCAGTGTAAGCAAAATAATGAAATTGTGTGGCTTAATGGTTCATTGTGGTTTATGTTTTAAGAATCACTGTAAGGCCACTCAATGAGCAATAGTTATTCACAGAAAGTGCACCATTATGGAATATTATACTTTCATGTAAATTAAATTGAATCTGATATGTCTAGAAACATTTGTTAAAAAACACTGTTACCCTCTGAATGATGAAACCATGCCCTCCAGCATAGCAACAGTCAACATTGATTGACGACGGGTGATATTCCAAAAAAATATTGACTGCGCAAAATTCATGCACGCACAGTTCAGTGTTACATGTTTTTGTATAAAAACATTCAGTATAATATATATACAGCAAGTAATTGAGGGTAACATTGAAAATTTTCACCTTTGAAAACCATTGACATTGTTAATCAAAATTCGCCCATTACGGAAGGACTTAGAGATGCACACATGCTGATTTTGTCATTGTCAAAACGATCAAATCAGAATTATAGTGGTTGACAGATAGAGATTGTCTACAAACAAAGAAGTAAAATTGAAAACAATATTTTATGTACTTTACAGATTCAATAAGTGAGAGTAACCCCCGTGTGATTGATGATACCCGCGCCAGAAAGTGTGCCACAGACCTTAAGCGCTGTTCCTACTACGAGACGTGTGCCACTTACGGACTCAACGTGGAAAGGGTTTTCCAAGATGGTAAGTGTCCCATGAAAAAAAAATAATGGTAGTTGTTAAGTGTTTATTGGGTAATTTTAACTTACCCAGTAACATAATTACACATGTTTTTTTTTTCACATATACAAGATCTACTTGAATTAAAAAACCCTCTGTAGGGATGGTGACATTTACTTCTCAGATGAAAACCAAGAATCAGTGAGAAAATACTCTCTTAAAAAAATCAGGTTATATATTTTAGATACTTTTTATCTCTTTATTTAGGAACACTTAATCAAGCTATTAAAAAGCAATTTGTGTGAAGATGTAGAGAAAATATTTTTAATGTCTTTAATTTCTGCCTTGCTTTTTTATACACATTAAATGAAACACTGGTGTATCTTAGGAGGGCATGGGACTTAGTTTACTTTAAGAGACAGTAAGGCCTAGACATGCTGTTTCCTGCGGATAGATTAAAATATTAGCTTTTAGAAGATTTAACTTGAGATAAGGTCTTTGTCCCTGTAATGTTTTAAGCTGTCAGCTGTTTCCCATACAAAGACACTTTTTGTGAGACCCTCAGCCAGCACTTGTTCAAACAAAAATATAAGAGCTAATTTGATTGGATGCCCTGCTGTGACACATATGTTCTATTGGTAGAGCTCACATTGAAGAGGCTTCTTGTCAGAGGAAATGTATATCAAATTTTCTGCTTGATATTGGGGGGAAAAAAGCATATGTTCTGTAGCAGTTGCAAAATGACCAGGCTAGAGATTTATATAATATCTATAAGCTTAATATCATTTGATTTAGTACATTGCAGAATGTGCGAAACACTGATGAATGCTAATATTTGCTTTGATCTATCTAGAAAAAATTAACACAGATATTTGCTGCCCCCCAGTCTTCAAACACATGCATAAAATCACCCTGATAGGTAAAACATGGAGTTTCCATTTCTGCAGTAATTATGATTGCCTACAGTTTGTTTTCTATCTGTTTTCTGGTGGGAGAGTTCTGGTTTTAATGCTGATGATTCATGGAGATCAGGCAGAGTAGAGGCACAGCCTTATCATCTTGCTGTTGATCATATCATAGCTAATTTTTTACTCCTAAAATCATTTGAACTGAATCTGATAGTAAATAGGCCTAGATTTTGGAATGATGTAATTTTTCTGCTATTTATCTGCATCACAGAGTGTTTATGAAAAGACCCCTCTCAGCGAAATTTTACAAATATCTACAGTTTGGTGTGCTAGTCAGTGCATCAAGTGTCTGATGCTGAAGTCTACAGCCTTTTCAGTGACATATTCAAAAAAGAGCTAAACTGCAGAGAAGACATTAAAGATGAATATTGATGATTTAAAATCATTCTTGTCTGACCTCTAGTGTTTTGTTGTCATGTATAGAGAGTGCAGATACATGTAAAATAAATAAATTTGATGTTTAGGAACAGACAAAGATTAACCTATAAGCTAGCTTTATCAGGTAGAACAATAAGTGACAAGCAGAGCACATGGGTAGTAATATTTATTAATAACTAGCTGTGAAGAGGCACTTCTGCAGTAGTAGGGTGTACTCTGCATAAAGTTATGGGTTTGAACCCCCTTAACTAGAATGACAGTTAATAGTACATGTAACAGCATCACACCAACTATAAGAATCATTTAAATAATTTTTAGCTCACTTCAATGACATTGGGGGAGTTTTTGTAATACCCTTGGTGTTGGAAGTTAAAGAGGGATGATGCATGTAGGGATGAAAACTACCAGACTTGCTGCAGATGCTGGATTTGACCTACATTTTATGGATGAGTGAACAGGTTAAAGTTTTTGAAGCAGGTTCATCCTAAAGTAGCTTTAAGCCCTCTGGTCACCGAACTTGCATGTTTGATGCATATATAGGGATGCACACTACCAGGCATGCTTTGGATGCTGGATCTGACTTACAATTTCTGGATGAGTGAACAACTTTAAGTTTTTGGAGCATGTACCTAGACCAAACTTGCATGAATGATTCATGTAGGGATGAAAGGTACCAGACTTTTTCCAATGTATGATGCATTTAAGGATGTACACTACCAGACTTGCTTCAGACTGAATCTTACATTTTCCAGATGACTGAACAGAAATTCTACCAAGACCAAACTTGCATAAATGTTTGCATCTATGGATGCACACTACCAGAACATTTGTTTGATAAGAATGTCTTGCTTAAAGACAACATTCATTAAGGTGAGCTCTGTAATCTTTGATTACCCATATTTTAGTAAAGGAAATTTTTCAGTGCAATTTATGGAGAAACTTTTCCAGCTGATAAAGATCATTTAAATATTGGTAAAAATTTCTTATGAGAATAAGTGTTTTGGAAATCACAATCATTAATGCAGTAATTCTGTTTTCTCTTTGTTATAAAGCATGCCAGAAGATAGTCCAGGTCCGGTACCCCTCACTACCCTCCACTATTCCCAGTATGCCCCCTGTTCCCAGCACCCCCATCCATGCCCATCGAGCTTACTACATCAGCCAGCCAGTTGCCAACAAACCATTTGACACCCACAGTACGAGTAGTCAGTCCACATCAAGCTCGGGAACCTTAGTCAGCAGCAACACACCCAATAGCAGCACACAGAATGTGGCACAGGTAATGCAACACAATAATAAAACAGCAACATTCTGAGCAGGGCACAGATCTATCAACAGAATGTGGCACAGGTAATGCAACACAATAATAAAACAGCAACATTCTGAACAGGGCACAGATCTGTCAACCAAACGTGGCTTAGGTATGGAAGTGCAAATGAATGTTGCACTATATCTTTGGGGGGAAATACATGTAATAACATACTTGAATGTGTTCAGTACATGCATTTATTTATAGAGATGTATCATAAATCAATATTTACTTTGTGCAAACTAAAGGGATATATGATAAAGTCCTGATTCAGAGATATGATTATATGCATGTAATATCAGGTGTAGAAAATAAAATCAACATTGTAGGTACAGCCAAATGTGAAAGAAATGTCTAAAGACACTAGAGAGAAATCAGACAAGAAGAAGGATAAGCAGTCACAGGATGTGGATCAGGTGATTATCTCCCCCTCTGTGGAACTCTTTTTGTAGACTTTGTAATCAAGAGTGTTTATCTGTAATCAAGATACAAGTTTCCAGGATTTTTAAAAATATAGTAATTTTATTTTATGCAATATATTTAAGCATGCATTTTAATTTTTTATGTAACCTATCTTAATAAATGTTGTGATTTTTTTAATGCTTTAGAAATATGATTTAAACCAAATATGTTCTGTTTTAGAAACTCTAAGTATAGCACAGTTCTTTTATTAAACACATTTTTTTTAAACAAAATTCAAAATAAGGATCCTGATTTGCTGGCTGTCAGCTTTGGTTGTGGCATATTTGACCTGGGTAGATTTCAGGTAGATTTAAGTAGTGATCGGCTTTGGTATTAAAGTATACCATTAATACAGCTCTTTCTGTTTAGTTTATATTTCTAAGCTTTTGCCAAAAAGCAACAATTAAATTGGCTAAAAATGGTCTTTCTGTGCTGCTGACTATTGATTTACAGGCATGCAGATCTTCATAATAATAAAAATGGAAAGTTAGATGTAAGGTCTTTTTCCTCAAAAGCAGTAAAAGATAAGATCATCTGACATTTACAGGTTAAAAAAATGTGCATTGGTATCAGATTATTTCTCAATCCTATATAGATGAAACGCACAAAATCTTTGATTAGTATAAAGGATTAAAAAAATTCATGAGAACAACAGCATGAAAGTAGATAATGCTTAACTCATTTGTGCAAAGAGTTCAAACCAGAAGTAGATAGTGACATAGAACTGAATCTTCTATCTGCTGCGGCTTTGTGGCTTTTCAGAACTGACTAATGCATGCGGTCTGTGTTGTGGTTCTATTTTTAGGGAGATAGGGTAGACCTAGCCACCTCTACACCACTGTCAGCCCGTAAAAACAAGAAATCCTCCATTATACAGAAGTCCAATTCCTTCAGTGTAAGTTACATACCCTGTGCTAGATCTCTGTCATGTTCCATGGAGTAGGGATTGAATTGTAGAGCAGTGTCTAACATTTTCACTGTAATTCTTCACAATGCTCATTTCATTTGGATGATGAAGTTTTTAGAGGATTATCATTTTCTTTTCTTTTTCTTTTTTTTTAATTTTAAGTCAGAATCTTGCATACGTTTGCACTTTTTATTCATTACTATGAAAAACGACAATTTAGTGGCAAATGGCAATACTTGATTTTTTTTCACCAACTTATTTTTTCAGTCTTTAAGCCTTTTACAAGTAAATATTGTGTATTGCAAAATGATTATTTTTCTCACTAACATAAGAAAAGCTTATAAAAATAATCAGAGAGCATAAATTTCAGTGTGTTCATCATTGTTATGGCTGATCATCCAAGCTTCTTCATTTGAAGTGTTGTGTTTCTGTATACATGTATCAGCAATTTGATGCATTTTGCTATGTTCAAAAAACAGGTTTCTGCTTTCCGTTTTCAAATTGACCAACAAATTATATGCATAAATTGATAAGTTAAAAAAACTTCACAATGGCTTTAAAAATGAACTGTACAGAAAGCAGCAGCTTGGTTGTAAATTCTCTACCACTAGGTGGCACTGCAAGCCTGTTGTGGAATCTGTGCATGAGGTCTTTCTCTTTTATTGATTTTTTTTAAATTTTATTATTTGAATTTGAACTTTTCAGTTTCTGGTTGTATTTTTTTGCATGCATGGCTTTTGTTTTGTTTTCCTCCAGGGTGCGACTGATAGCCGACACTCCAACACCTCAGTGACCACCCCTATTCTCCATCGGAAAAATTCCAAGTTTTTAAAATCCAGCTTTAAGACTGTAAGTTTGGGGAGCGTGTTGGCAACAGAATAATAAACAGATTTAGTGTACTGTCCATTTAATCTGTCTTCTCCATAACAAAACTTCTACAACATTTTCTTCTGTTAGTTCTATATATACTTAATGATCTAGAAATTCTGTTCTTCAAGATATTTTTGAAGCATTTCAGGTAGTGACGTCAAGTCAGCTGAGGTGTCTTTTATAATCAAAGATGAATCTTTAGTAATTAAATATTTCTTATGAAATTAATGTATGAGTACAAATTAAAGAGATTCATGACAGATTTTTACCATAAATTAACTTACATAAATTAAATTACATAAGAAGTGCAAAAGTCTGAATTTGTTGAAGTTTAACATTATCAAAGAACTGATACAACTTGCTTGTGATTGCATGAAAAAAAAAAATCCTACATTTACACAAATTTGGAATGTGTATTAATTTAAGGACACATGTACAGTAATATTCTGATCTTTCTCCTGTAGAAAAGGATAAAGTTACAACATTTAAAAGACCAATTTCAGATTTTACTAACTGTAGGAATAAACTCTGATCAAATTTTTAATATTTGTGTGAGAAATTTACAAGAGAATAAGTTATATGAGAATAATCAAACCAAAGGCAGTTTGCTTTATAATCAATTCATAGATGAGATTTTTTTTTTCTGTGGAGAAGACTGGTTAAGTTTCTATTGATATTAATATGTATTCTCCTTTGTAGAGTTTAGTGGACTATATTACATATCTAGCAGTCATAAACACCCAATCCTTTACAAATAATCAACCAAAATCCTAATCTACAAAATTAATTTATGTAAAATGAAGAAATATTATATAACCATATTAAGATTTTAATTTTCTGAAGGCTTAAGTAAGAAGCCAAAAGATACATGTATTTTTTATAACCTTAATCAGACAGACATTATATTATAAATGGAGATTGTAAGATTAATTTTGCACAAGGCAAACTAAAATTTGACTGATAGTACTATTAATTAAGCTTTGCTTTTAATGGTTTATATCTGATAATCTTGCTGCTGGCAGCCTGACAGTGAAATGGGATCATATTCCTTCATCAAGGTATGTGAGGACACCAGCTTAGCTCCTCCCTTATACAGAAAGAACACTGGCTTGGGACTGTACCGGCCTTATTTTATCATTTGTTCTATAAGGGCACTTGTTTTGTTGCTTAAATCAGTATGGGGTCATATTTTTAAGTTGTACCAAAAGGGCAGTGCATGGGTATATAGAAAGTACTTCTTATATCTAAAAATAATAAAAAGGGTCATATTTAATGAGTTATATAGATAGGATTCTTGTTAGGGCATGCAGAGTACAACATTGAGAGTCTGTCTTATGCTAGCCCTACAGATGGGGCTGTTACAAAACTTGTTATTGCTTAGTTGGACGTAGAATGGTGTATTAATAAATCATACTGGCAACCCAAGAAATAAAAGAAATTTGCTACATGTACTACCTGGATGTAAAGATGTTGTTTTTTATAAGTGAATTAGACCTTCCTCTCAAAATAGGAATGATAATTATGAATTTGTATCGATACAAATCATAACCATATTCGTAGTACATATTTATGTAGATGTACATGCAGCTCACGTACACATAATTATTTCCACTTATTATTTCTATATAAAGTAATATTAAAAATATATCGTACGTATATCACCAGTACTTGTGTAGTGGTATATTGGAGCATTATCCCTAACATGTTTTTGTAGTTGTATGCTTCAAGAAATTTTTTTGGTTTGTATTGGTGGTAATTTTTTTTTTAAATAATAACCAATTTATCAACATCATCTAAACAAAATGCATGTTGCTGCATTTCTGTTCTCATTTTATGCATTGTTCTAAATTGTAATTGGTTCATTTTTATTGATTTATTTTATAGTTTAAAAATCATTATTTAATTTCTTTATTTTGAAAAAAAAATTAATAGATTTGTTTGAAAGAAATTAGAAGTGTTAAAAGTTTTTGCATTATGTAATTATATTTATGTAATAGTCTAATTCCAAGATGGATCCAATTTTCAACATTTGAGAATCATGTAGATAAAATTGATTATTTATAGAAATTTAATATTCTGTGGGCTTTACAACACAAATAGTATCAAGTTATAGTATTTATTTATCAAAATGATTGCAAGTCAATTTGGATCCATCCATAGAATGTAATTCTTCTGTTATTTTTTTCCTATGTGACTTGTTTCATAGGATAAAATGGATAAATATCTGATGGAATTAGAAATTCATGAGAACACCTCCCCTGTAACTCCGACAGCCTCGCGAGTTTCCAACAAGGGGCGGTCCAGCCTTGTTCTTGTAAGTTTTTTGAGTCATCCAGAGTTATTCCCCATTATTTTTGTTCCATTCATTGCTATCAGGTGTCGCCGCTGCATGATTTAGGTGTATTTTTTGTTCTTTTTTATTTATTTTTTAAAAAACTTTTTTGGTCCAAATTCAATATCCATTATTGAAGAAATTATATTTTCAATACTGTAGAGAGAAATAAATTAACGTAGAACAATTATAATTTCTTAATACTGAATAACAGTACAGCATCTTAATTTTTTTCTGCCTTCCCATATTTGTGTTTGTAATTTCAATACAGTATTGCTCAGAATCTGTTTTGTCAAGCCTTTGTACATTTAATTGTTTGGTTTCTTACAATCTCCATTTCCCCTAACACCTTATTTTGTTTACTTAAAATAATCAGTCCAAAAATGACAATGATCAACAATATGATAATATCTGATGTATCAGAGCTGTTTTAACTGGTGATGGAAATACTGGAT
Organism: Saccostrea echinata; assembly: GCF_033153115.1. NCBI lineage: Eukaryota > Metazoa > Mollusca > Bivalvia > Ostreida > Ostreidae > Saccostrea > Saccostrea echinata. The sequence continues at coordinate 32,144,473 of NW_026889750.1, forward strand.
AGCTCAAGGCCGCTAACTTCTGACATCATTATCTACTTATTATAGGAGGACATTAATGTCATTCAATTTATTTCATCTTTCAGAACAGTGGTGCATGTCTTTATTTATTATCCAGTATCTATTCAACCTATTTTCTGTTGGCATGGATTCATTTATATATGTACCTATTATTTATTGCACTCAGTGGAAACTTGGAAATTATTTTATATCTTTTGTAATACATGGTGCACCATTTGGGCTGTTTACTGGTATATATATGAAACAAAAAAAGCTTAGGCTACTGATCTAGATGCCATCTTGGACATGTTCTGTTAGTTGCTATAAGAAATAATTTTCAAATAATTTAATTCAAATGAAAACTTTTTATATACATTAGGAGTGAAAATAATATAAAATACATTTTATTGACATTCAGTAAAAAGAAATTGTTCAGAATTGTGTTGAACTAATTGTATTTTGGTGCAGTATGTAGGGTAAAAAAATGTATTTCATTGTTTACTGCACATAAAAAGCAATCCCTGGCTTATATATAAGTCTGGGTGTTTTTATGTGTATGGATATATTGTAGCATTATATTGCCATGCATTAGTAGCTAGCTATCCCATGTAGACTGTAGCAATTACTGACATCTCTAACCAAATCCGTGCTTGCAGGAAAAATCTGATAGCAAAGATCTTCCGACTCCAAGCAGTACCCCTACTCAGAGTCGAAAAAACCGTCGCAGGTCTAACCTGTTTAATGTAAGATTTTCTTCTACTTCACTTTATGATAACAATTTTTCCCTGGCAAAACAAGACTTGTTATATTCATTTTTGCTGTGTTCGTAACCACTAAAAGGGGTTGCCGTGTTAAAATTACCTCACTGAAGATAATTGATTGTACTAAAATTTCTTTTGAGTTCAAAGCTTTGACATATTTTGCAAAGTTCAGCAGGAATTCAGTTCTGGTCTTCATTGTTTGCAGTTACTGATATTTCATTTCCCAAAAATTCAAAACAAATTATATTTTATCATAAGTTTGAAGTATTCTAAGATAGAAATTCAGTTGTGGAGGGGAAAAATGTAAGAGATGAAGAAAGGAAATAACTCCTACCTTTACTAACAGCATGTAGGTGGAGTTAAAAAAAATCTGATGAGAAAATTAACCAATCATTCTGATATTCCAGGAAGCAGATGTTGACTGTCAAATTGAAAGGATTTTTCATAAGACTAATTTTAAAATTAATCAGTTGTAATGACTAATTTACATTCATGTAGATTATTTTGTATTTAAATAGAGTATGTCAATTCTAATCAAGAAAACTAAATTTTTAATCCTAAATTAATTTAAAGCTTGCATTTTAATTTGCATGTATGTTGTTTATATCATTATTTTAAGAATGTTTTTTTTTTTTTTACAAAGTTATTGATCTCTCTGTTATTTTCTCCAGCCATTTATTTGTTTACACATTAAGTTTAGATTTTCAATTTATTTTATTTGTGTTCTATCTTCTGGTTCATTTCTCCTGAAGAAGCAAATACCAGGTCTCAAGACATGGACATTTCGGAGTCTGACAGAGTTTCATTATTTATAATAATTGAGATACTTTTGCTGATTTCACATTGCAGAAATTGGTTTAAAATTAATGATATTGGTTGTTAATGACAAGATAGTCTGTTTAAGTGAGATGAGGATTTTCTGATAAAAATCATATTTCAGCCTAAAAATAAAGAGGATGAGAAAAAGGGGGCATCTTTAGAGGCGGAGAAACTAGGAAGTGGGCGTGTCATCCCAATTAAACAGGTCAGTTATGATATGTTTTTATTTATGGAAGTAAATGTCCATATATATCAGATTCCTTTTCAGCCTGAGATTTTATCCCGTCACAACGAAGGGGGGATGCTCATGGTGCTGTTGTTTTTCTAGGTACATGACTTCTTTGATAAAGTTATTTCATTATTAATGAAAAAAGAAGTATTTCTTTATAAACTGGTTTTATAGCAATGAACATTTTAAGTGTCATCAACTGCAAAGAACTTGTAAGGATAATGGGATTTTTTTTTTTTTTTTAAATGAAAACAGAAGTGCATTGCTGATTAGAGTAACTAAACACAGTTTCTCAGTTACACCGGTAATAAAAAAGGTTGTAGTTTATTATGTTTTCAGGTTTTAATAGAGGAATCCTTATGTTTATTAGATATATCAAGAGAACAGTGACTTATGACACTGATAATAATTCATTGTAGGGGTACCTGTATAAGAAGAGTCATGGTTTGAATAAGGAATGGAAGAAGAAGTATGTCACACTGCTTGATGATGGAAGACTGACATACCACCCAAGTCTACATGTAAGCTACAATTATGTGTGGAGTTTGTTCAGTTTACATTCCATTTTTTCTTGGCATTCCACCTCCATTGCATTTTTAAGGGTCCTTCGATTTTGCTTGTCGTCATCCCTTATCATAAACTTTTCACTTTCTGATTCTCTCCTAGAACCACAGAGCCAATTTCATCCAAACTTGTTCCAAAGAATTCAGAAATGAGGAGAATTCAATTTTTTTTAATAAAACTTCATTTCAAGTTCTTTATCACAAGCACTTCTTATGTAACGAAGATTCAAACATATTCAAACTTGGTCCCTAGGGGTGGGATTGTGCACAAAATGATCAAAAGTTTTACATACAATTTTTAGTAAATTTAAAAAAAAAAAGTCTTTTTAAGAAACATAATGAATTGCTAAATTTACATGCAAGGTATTTGCAAGCATGTACTGTAGATTCAAGAATGTTCATCCATGTCTCCTTCAAAATGGGGAGCCACAATTGGGATCAAAATTTTGACTTTGACATATATTTTCAGTAAGTCTTTCAGAATCAGGCTACAAACTGTTAAATTTATTTGCAAGCTTGCTCATGTAAAAATAGAAAACATACACTAGCTCAGATAACCTTGCCTTGTGATACTCAGGTGACCATTAAGGCCCATAAGCCTCTTATTTTAGTAACATCAGCTTTATCAGTAGGGCATATATAGATCCATAAGTGCCATGTAATCTCTGTTATACATGTATAAGTTAAAATTAAGAATGAATCAGTTGTATTTTGTTTTGTTCATTCCAGGATTACATGGATGATGTCCATGCAAAGGAGATAAATCTGATCCACACAACGGTCAAAATTCCTGGCCTTCGGCCTCGGACAACTAAGACCGTTCCTGTTTATCCAGCTCAGCATCCAAACCAAGACGCTAAAGGTGAAAGTAAAACTAGCTTCTCCTTGAGTGGTGAGTGTACCTGCATGTACCTTTATCATGTCCTCTGTTAGTGCTTACTGTATGACACAAAAGGGAGCTTGACCCAAAGTGAGGCTGTGGTCACATGGTGTCGTTGCCATTGTAGCATGTAAAGCTTGCTGCACTGACTAGATTATGTTTAGAAGAATAATTATTTATTTTGATGGCATTATACATGTATGTGGAATTAGGAAATATATGTTCTATAAGAGTAGAATATGTATGTCAAGACTAAACTGTGTTGAACTTGACCATCTTTTATTTGAATGCAAAATATGGTTTTCTGAGAGTTATGACTGTTGTTAATGTTGAAAAATTTAAAAAAAAAAAAAAAAAGAAATACTTGTTTAATGCAGTATTTGAAATACTACAGATTAATCTTAATTTGTTCTTTAATCAAACAGCCAATTTTCACTTACCATATTTGTAGAATTAGGCATGTGTTTTGTATGTCACAGATCATGCTAGATCATGATAAATTATTGTAGGGGAATTAAGTTTTATCGAAATGGATTCTAGCATGGTTTGTTGAGTGTATTATGTGTTCACTTTTAATTTCTGTTTTGCATGTGGTGTCGTAATTGCACTGTTACAGGGAAAAGTAAAGATAAGGAAAACGTTCGTCTAACAGGATTTGATGTCATTCGCGAGCGTCACAACTCCAATTCTGATGCGCCATTCATTAATTCAGTAACAGGTGCTCTTGAAGGTGTGTTAGAATTATTTTTTCCACTGATGTCCTTCAAAACAACTTAACTCATTGTAGGCTTACATTTCATCATTTAACAATAAAAAGTTCTTTGTTTTGAATATTTCACCATAACTTTGATTTAATTACAGAAAGCAAACTTTCTTTCACATGCAGCTAATTTGCACTAGCTTCACAATGATGAGTAAATTGCAAAATTATATTGCTTTAAATAAGTTACCAGAATTATTTTGGGAACAATTATTATTCTGGATGTCATATACATGTAATAGTATGTTCATATGTAATATAAATATCATTAATATAAGTACACATGCAGGGTTGTCCCTAAGAATTGAAATAGCAGGGGATATTAAAAAAGTAGAAGTGGCTATTCCCCTAAGCCTTAGGGACAACCCTTACATGTCACATATAAATGACAAATTTTCAAAGAGAAGATGTGAAGGATAATAGGTTTACATATTCTCACAAAATGGGTTTTAAAAGAACATTTATGTATGCAAAAAAAAAAAAGTTTATTGGATGTTCTAATGTGAAGCTTTTGAATGAGTTTTGTGTGTACATTTACTATGAGATGTTGTTTAACTACTTTCAAATTCACTGTATAACTAGGTTTTGCTTTGACAGGTGTTGCCAATGGTGATGGAATTTTGTCCAAACTGAATGGGAACAGTATAGGGTCCAAGATAGAAACGCCCAATGTCAAGAAACGACATCGAAGGGCGAAGAGTGGCGGACTCAAAAACGTCGGTGATGGAGATGGTATGAATGTGTTAATACGTATGGCAAGTGTATTAAAGATACAGTTTTTGAAGTATTCATATGATTCAGAAATTTTACACCATTTTGTTTCAGATTCAGATGGTTATGAATTTATGATTGTCTCCCTTGAAAACAAACAGTGGCATTTTGAAGCTGGGGATTCCCAGGTAAGTTGTACAGCAAAATGCAAATAAAGTAAATGAAGACTGAATGAGGTTTTCATCATAAAAATGGTAATTAATAATTAACAACCTATTTAATTATGTTTTCTAAATAGGAGAGGGATGAATGGATCAATGCAATAGAACAACAGATTCTAAATTCCCTCCAGGGAAATGAAATCAGCAAGTCTAACAAACGCAGCACACAATCTGACCCTGCGGGGATGCAAGCAATACGCACAGTTAGGGGGAACAACTCATGTGCTGACTGTGGAGCTCCAAGTATGTCAAAAAATATATACACATAGGGTTTTCATCAATGCTGTTTAAAATGTAATTTCAATGAGTTTGTCAGATATTTTGTGAGTAGGTTAAGCTAAAGGATGCTAAATTTTATCACTAACTAGATTCATAACTCCAAGCAAACTTTTTCATGTTTTGAGCATTGTTGAATTATAAATTGTGTGGAATACTTATGTTCTTACAATATATTTGTTTTTCTGCTTCAGATCCTGACTGGGCCAGTATTAATCTAGGAACAATAGTATGTATAGAGTGCTCAGGGATCCACAGAAACCTCGGGACTCATCTGTCACGAGTCAGATCACTAGACTTAGATGAATGGCCGTAAGTTACATCACATACTATTTCAGTTACCATTCCTTTTATTATTTTGAAGTTCTGGCCAGTCATCATCACAGATGGTGACTTTGTGATTATACAAGTAGATGCTAAGGTGTCAGTAGATAAAATTTCACCCAATATGTTTTCATTGCATGTTTTTATAAGAAAAAAATTACCAAGGGGTATCTTGTTCTTGGTAATTACACATTGGCAACATTTGTGAACACATGCTTTTCATGAAAATGGGTAAACCACAAGAACGTAATGTCAGCCATATATAAAAATTTAAAATCTACATCCAAATTTTTAGAAAGATTTTGGGATAAATCTGAACACACAAGCATTGATGTACAAGCAGCATGCCACTGTTTGTGAAGTCTTTGAGTCTCAAGACATTTCCCCTAATCAAAAAAAGAATGAAAATTTCCTAAAATCAAGACATTATCCCGAGGTTGAAAAATGTCTTCAAGTAAATCTTCACTAAACTAAATATTTCATTTCACCATTCATATAGTCATAAAGATAAAGTGTGTAATTGGTTTGGCTTTGACTGTGCATTTTAGACCAGGATTTAAAAACATTGTTTTCACATAACCAATTTCGCTTAATTTGAACCTCAGTTATATTCAGGAAAAAAAGTGTGTTGGTCCCTTGAATTTCAATACAGAGAGTAGACTGGATAAGTCTAAGAAATACAAAAGGATTTATTCTAATTTATATTATTTGTGTCAGGGTTTAAGATTTTTTTCTTTCCAGGCCTGACCTAGTTAGAGTAATGATGTCTATAGGAAATGGCATAGCTAATAGTGTATGGGAACATACCATAAAGAATAGATCAAAACCAGGCCCCACTTCTCCTAGGTAAGAATGAACAGGTTTCATTAGCTATGTACCTATAAAATAGGGTTGATGTAAAAGTGATGTATTTTGTATAACATTCAATAATATGCATATCAGTACAGATAGTTATCAAATATCTTAATGTGATTAATGTTATTAATTATAATTAAGTCAAATATAAGAGATTTTAAAAGTATTATAGCTTTTAAATTCAAATAACCCTAAGTATAACAACTACTTGTTGAAAAAGAGGGGAGCTTGTACGAGATTTTATAAGATTTTTCAATCATTTTTTTATTACAGGGATGAAAAGGAGAAATGGATTAGGGCCAAATACGAAGCAAAAGAATTTTTGCCCCCTCCTCCTTATCTAGATATAGCCCTTAATCAGGTAAGAATGATGGCCTATTTAATTGGGAAAATTAGATTCCTGCAAATTTTAAAAAATTTCATTTTTATGTTTCTACAAAAAGTTTTGTCATGTTTCCACAAAATTTTATATAAGAATTACTCTACCTAAGCAGTTAAGAGTTATATTTTGTATTTGATTTCTCTATTTCCCATGTTTTGAATGGTTTTACAGTGTTGTTTACAGATTTTTACTCAATGGTCTGTATGACAGTCCTTTCATATTTCAGCAATTAATAGATGCATTAGTGCGAGAGGATATTAGGAATATTATTCTAGTGCTGGGTCACAGTCGCCCAGAGGATATAAATTGTCCATACAGTAAAGATGATGGAAGGACAGCACTCCACATTGCAGCAGCCCTAGGAAATGTGGTTTATGTTCAGCTCCTACTTTGGGTAAGTGGATGTGTTTAAGTAACTTACTGCAAAATCACTTATTTTTGTGGTGTCAAATTTTCATGGTTCAAGGAAAAATTAATGGTTCAAGGGGATTTGATTTCGTTGTTAAAGGAAGAACATCGAACTGAAGTATGAAATTTTAGCATTTTGTGGAGGATATGAAGTCGAGGGTCTAATTCATACTACAAACACAACAAAATTAACCCCCCCCCCCTCCCCGAAAATTAGTGATTTCACAGTATTGAATATTTTCAGATCACAGTTACATATGTGACCTTTTGCACTTTGATTTTGTGTGTTAGCTAGTGCTAACTTTTCACATTTTTTGCCTTACTTCTGAATAAAGTGCTAATTTCAACTAAACTTCCCACAAAGCACCATTGGGTGATGAGAGTTCAGTTTGATCAAATGAGAGGAGATGCCTATTTTAGAGGGAGATCATTGAGAATGAAAAAAGAGTTTAGATATCTTCCTTATATAGTGAAAATTCAAAATTTTTTAAACCATAGCCTCTTGGAGGCCATGATGGGGCCCCAGAAGGAATCTTTAGGTTGCCATAGAAATGTACATGTAGCAAAATTCTTAAAAACTGCGGGTTTTTTAATTGTCAAATTTACGAGTAAGTATCCTCATGTTGTGCACATTCAAAAGTAAACATTTCATGGCCCTAGGACAGGATGATGCCACAAGATGGGTTCAAATTTTCATTTTAGTTCATTGCAGGATTTTTATTTTTTGATTTTTATTAGTGCGATTTTTTTAAAATACCCGGTATTCCTTCTGATGATTAAAAAGTTTATCTTCTCATGAGCTGCAAGTGATGAGCAGGAAATAGCTGTCTTTTGTGATTCCAGTATAAGGTCCAGATCACATCAACGTTCCTCCTCAATACAGGCAAAGAATAAAGACACAACAGCCTAAATAACAATGCAACATTTCAAAACACTCTAGGCTAATTTTAGGAAAGAAATCTCTCACATATTGTAATTTATGCATATTTGAATGAAAATATTCATCATTTAAAATGTTCATGTAAATACAGTATAGGAAGTGTTTTTTTAAGAAAAGTTCTTTTAGAACCTGGACTTTTTACTCAGGCATATTTTTCATGAAATGCTAATGCACATGTTTTGAATTGAGAAGTCTTATTTTATAGCTGTCATGAGCTCTTGGAAAATGGAAGTCAATTCTGACATAATTGAAAAGGTTTTAATCAAGGTCAGGGGAGACAAAATAGGTAAACTCTCTTGTAAATAATTAGATATGACTGCAAATACAGAATAATAATCATTTTTACAGTACAACGCCAATGTGAAGGTGGTGGACCATGAAGGGAGAAACGCTTTGTGGTACGCAAGAAGTTCAGGTTCTAATGAGTGTGTAGAACTACTAATGAACAATGGTTGTCCAGAACACCCGACATTACCAAGGCGACGGGGAAGCAGTGCTCAAGCTGGAAAAAATGACGTTTTTGAAAAATTACCCGCCAGTGTTATTTAAGTGTTACCATGGTTACTCTGCTTGTTTACTGCCAATGTCAACCATAGTCGTACTTTTCTTTGTGGACTAGAGGTGAAGTAGTGAAGAAGTGTGAAATCCAAAAGTTTATTAGTACACAAATGGCTCAAATGTTCTTTCTCATCATGGATTACTGCTAGACAAAGAAATTGATATTATTATATCAGGATAAATTTTGAAGAGCAAACCCTTTCTCTTATGCAGTATCTTCCTTTGTTTCAAAATGAATCTCAAGAGTTCAGTAGGTAAATGCATTATCAATAGGAAAATGCATTGTTTAAAAGTATCATGTTGGTTGTCAAGAATTTTTGTGATATGAGTTAACAGTTGTAAAATGTTAGAAGTTCCATGTCACACTGGCTTTAGTGAAAATCTATATAAGTCAGTATATATCAACTTATTTACTGCAATACATATATTTTATTTATAGAAATATATCAGTGACGTTGTCGATATTTATTGAGCGATTGTGAGACCTTTTACCTGTACATGTATGATGATTGCAGGCTTTGGTCAGTCGAAATGAAGGTTGAAAGCATAGAATTTTTAAGCACAGTTAAGGGTTAATTTTTGATAACAGTATTTATGCATGTAAGAGTTTTTTGCAGGTTTAGATTTATTGATATACCGATACTGTGTTTTCCTAGATAAACTCTGTATTCAGTATTTAAATATGCACACAATCTATGTACATTGTAGGTTAAATCTTTCTTGTGTTTCTCAGTCTATGTGCCTTCGTTAAGAAAGTCTCTTTATACCCCCCGCAAACGAAGTTTAGGGGGGGTATATTGGAATCAGCATGTCCGTCTGTCTGTCTGTCCGTCTGTCTGTCTGTCTGTAGACGAGAGTTTGTCCGGACCATTTCTTGGAAACTGTTGGAAGGATTTGTCTGAAAATTTGTACACTTATTATTCACCATATGAAGGTGTGCACCTGGTATTTTCATTATGATTGGATAATTATTTTGCATTTTACAGGTGTTTTTTTCATTTTTATTATGTGGTTTTGTCTGGATCTGTTCCCAGAGACTATTGCATAGATTTGTATGAAAATTTGTACACTTATTATTTACCATATGAAGATGTGCACCTGGTATTTTCAACATTATTTGATAATTTTTCTGCATTTTACAGTTGTTTTTTTTAATTTAATTTATTGACTTAGTCATTTCTGGTTCATCTCTAAGGTTTGAGACATAGAATCTAGAACATCTGTACAAAAATGTGAACTACAGCTTAAAACTACTCATTAGAACTAAAAAAAACCCACAAAGTATTAAAAACAGTTTTTACATTACACAGCAGATAGTGTAAATCCATTTGTCCCTTGGGAGTAATGAGTGGACATGCATCCAGTTAAAGATTAATTAATGAGTTCAGTGTGGGAAGCTGTTAGGGCATCTCTGATCAAGCAGGTCTTATCTATATCTCAGGGGAATTGGGCAGAAAGAAATAAAGATCTCTGTTGTCTAAGTCTCTTACTTGTAATTTATGTCTGTCAAATACATAGTTACTAAAACCAGCCTTTTATTTTTAAAATGAGTTTGATATAAAGGTATTAAAATCAATTTGATTTTCTATAATTAATTATGATATTCTTTTTTTCAACAATCAATTTGCAGAGTGTCATGTCTCACAAAGATGGCAGATAGTTGCAAACTATTGTTTCAATGTAATAAAAAACACTGTAATTATTAGTGTTGATGTTTTATTAGGCTGCACCTTAGTTTCATTCATTAAATAAAGTGTCCCACCACAGCATGATACGCCCATCAAATATTGTTAAATTATCATAAACAGTTTAAATTCAATTGTTTGAATGACATCTTAGCGAGACAAGGCAGTCTGCAATTTGTTGTAAAGATATAAAAATTCAAATAAAAAATGTACAATAAATAATTAGTTTAAATTATATTATACAATATCATATAACTTTTAATTATTATATACAGTATCAAATTAGTTTTAATTACATCAAATTTATCTTGAAAGTAAGACTAGTCAACAAGAACAATTCAATACAACACAAGCAATTAATTAAGAGACTGATTCCTTTTGCCCAATTCCCAAGAGATGTAGATAACACCTGCTTGATCAGAGATGCTCTACCAGTTATCTCCTCACACAAAACTCATTAATTTCTCTCTAATTTGACATGCAATTTTCTGCTATCAAAATTTTCCTTGACCAGTGCCTGATCATTACACCCATGGGAGAAGTGGAATTTTTGTTGTTACAGATTGCTGTAAAGAACATAATGAAAAAAAATAAGACTAGTATTTTCTTGATTTAACACTTTTTTAATAAAGATACTGCAATACTCTGACATCTTTTGGGACTGTGTAATTTAAAAGTTAAAAGACATAGTTTTTTGATTCTAAGTCTAATGGTTTTCTAGTTATGATTTTTCCATATCTGGCCATAGCGTCTTTATTAAAGGTCAGAGCGACCTGGTTTTAATGTGCGACACACCTTCTACCCTAGATGTATCCGCTGACAAAGTTTGATAATTCTAGGCCTAATAGTATTAAAGTTATGAGCTGGACATGAAAAAGCTAACGGATGGACAAACATGAACGCTATAACATAATACGTCCCGTCGTAAGACGGACGTATAAAAATATATAATGAGTAATTAAATTTTCACTGTAAATGTTTAAGGAAATTGTGAACACCTCTCACATCTAGAAAACATTAGTGATTTGGTACTTTCTCTGAAAAACCCAGCGGGGGGTATTTGTCCCTTTTGGACAGTTCTAGTTTTATATTTTATTAGAATGTCGCTGCTTTAAGTCTCCAGTCTTCAAAACTTTTGAGTTCTTGTAAGATTTGCCAGGTTGTGATGTTAAACCATATTTATTACTGTATATCACAGAAAAAAGGCAAAAGAAATAGTATTGTGTACGATAAGATTTAGCTAACACTAGGCTCCCTAACTTTTTTATTTTGTAAAACATATCCAAGCCTGTACCCAGAGATTTCAGTTTATTTCTCATCATTCTGTACATAGGCTGATGATTTGTCCAAGGAAATGCATCATTTGATATCGTTGGCCATATCGGCAAATATGTGCAATATGAATAGGCTTCTGTTGGCATTACTCAGCATTTGATGTCAGTATTTCAGTAGATCTTGACCAGTCATTTTCTTCATCCATGATGCACAGTTCTGAGTGATTTGAACGCTAAAATACAGCTAAAATTGTATTTTTTAATCAGTTTTACATGTTGGATCATATAGGAATAAAATGCAAGGTTAATGTTTGTAAACAAAGTTTAGACCATATACATGTACCATTATTGTACAAAACCTTTTATTTTTGTGAAATTCTAAACTAAATTAATGTGTAGTTGTGAACTTAACATTTTTTTATGCAACATTTTGGCCTGAGTGAATGTTTGTTGATTTGCAAGGACTCTCATGTTTAACACTTTCTGCAAAGAACCGCAATGTCTCATTCTAGTAATTTACCAAAAATGACAAACTCTAGCAAAAGTCTTGCCGCTGTTTCTCGCTGAATACTCCACAGTACAATCCCATGCTTATAATCATGCTGTAGTCCCATCATCCATTGAACAGCTGGAGTGAGTGCCAGTGTACGAATGAGAGTGTTTCATTGATAGGTTCCTTGTGTATGTATTAGTGTGAACAGAGGTCACAGAATTAAAGATGTGGAAATCTCAATAGACTCCTGAGTTTTATATTTATTTTAAGAATCTTATATACACTGTAAACTAAAGAGTTTCTGATTCTGTGGTATTTTCATGCATGAAGAATAATTTGTCCTTTGTTCTAAAATCGAATTAAGATCTACAGTGTTTTACTCAATTTCCAATCAATTCAAGCATTTTTAGCAAGTTAATAGGCCAACATAAATTAATTTAATAATTTATTTGCACACATTTTCCCCACTTATGTAAGTAAAAGTGATTTGTGTTCATCAATTATACCCCACGCAACAAGTTGCGTGAGGTATAATGTTTTTGACCCGTCCGTCAGTCCTGTTTTTTTTGTCAGCGCAACTCTTCATAAACCACTGCACAGAATTTCATCAAACTTTGCAGATACTTAGCACACAATGTGTAGATGTGCATATTACCAGCAAATTCCGATTCCTTTATTTTTTCTGGGAATTTCGGCACTTTTCAACTTAGATTTTTGGCCATATCTTGAATATAGAGATGAACAGTTTGTTAGTGCAACTCCTCATAAACCGCTGCACATAATTTGGTCAAACTTTGCAGATATTTAGCACACAATGTGTAGATGTGCATATTACCAGCAAATTCCGATTCCTTTATTTTTTCTGGGAATTTCGGCACTTTTCAACTTAGATTTTTGGCCATACCTTGAATATAGGGATGAACGGTTTGTCAGCGCAACTCCTCTTAAACCGCTGCACAGAATTTGGTCAAACTTTGCAGATATTTAGGACACAATGTGTAGATGTGCATATTTACCAGGAAATTCCGATACCTTTATTTTTTCTGGGAATTTCGGCACTTTTCAACTTAGATTTTTGGCCATATCTTGAATATATAGATGAACAGTTTGTTAGTGCAACTCCTCTTAAACCGCTGCACTGAATTTGGATAAACTTTGCAGATATTTAGTACACAGTGTGTAGATGTGCATATTACCAGGAAATTCCGATTCCATTATTTTTGCTTTAAGAGTTTTGCCTATTATTGAAGAAACTTTCCAGCTAGGTAATAAGGAAATCCACTGGAATCAGCTTTTGTAATGAAATTTTATGTGAAATATTTTATGACCTTAAAAGACCCCTGTTGATTTTGAGATCAAAATATTAATGATTTAACACACACACAAAATCCTGGATAGTCCCCCCCCCCCCCCCTTCAAATTGGTGCTTTGCCTTAAATAGTTTCATAAGTACAGTATATAAACAAATTCATATGACTACATCATGATTTTGTTTCCATCAATTATTTAAATGTGTAAATTGTCATGTGTTAGATATGAACTTACACTCATTAACAAATCGAAATCACTGAGGAATTTAAATAACAGTTTGTCAGCATAACTCCTGCACTGAATATCCAAAACTTTGTAGGTATTTCAGACATAATGTATAGATTTGTATATTACCAAGAAATTTGATTGCATTATTTATCTAGAAACTTCAGCCCAATTAAATTTGTAACATACAAAGATTTGAATGTCCTTATATGCAAGAAGTTTTGATGTAATGCTTTTTTGCAAGTAATGCCACTTTTTGAATTATACTGTGTATTTAAAATGCACTGTGCCATTCATTACGTGTTGCATTGTCGAGTTTTGGGGGAGCGTGGGGTATGTGAGCTTGCTCACTTTTTCTTTCGTTGTCTTTAAAATATTTTTCCTGGGGGTAAATGCCAGATACCCTATTTTGAAAAATAGAATCAATATTAAGCTCAAAATACACACAATATTTTATCATTGTCCAAAAAAAAAATTTTGCTCTAGTGTATTGAAGGTCCTTAAAGCAGTTATTGCTTTTCAGTAATATGGTATTATTGGAAGTGTAGCCAATAGTATGAAGGTATTGATTCAATGGCAATATTTAGTATGTGTCTAAAGGAGAGTTTCTCGGTTGTATATAACATAGTACTTTTGCAGCAAAGAAGAAAGGCGTGAATTCCTCATCGGAAGTTTATTAGTAACAAAAAATATACATATATCAGTTAAATGTATAATGTAAATGGATTGATATTGCTAAACGTATATACACAATCAAGTTAATGACCATAAACTCTGGTACTCTGATTGCAAAAAATTACCCGTACCAAGTACATGTAATTATTGCAGTGATCGAAGATCACCCGTTGTGGTTAGAGTATTGGTCCTGTTAAACCTAAAAATTGCAAATTTGGATTGAATATCTCTGGCAATTGATCAAGAGTTACTGAACACTTTAATCTACTTTTTCTTTTTCTTTTTTCCTGACTTTTTCCCGGATTTGGCACTCTTTGGTTTGCCGCCTTTAGCGCTTTTTGCTGTGCGTCCTCTAGTGGGTGGGGCTGACTTGCTGCGTTTTTTATCATCTACTTCACTTTTTGGTCTGGGAACATATTCTACTCTCTGTCCTTGGCATCGGGTCTGTAAATCCAAAATGTAAGAAAAGTATTTTCCCGCGTGTGATTTGAACTCAACATTTCAAAGGGATATAACTCTTATTTACTGACCTGGTTACACACTCGACATTTGTTTGCTTCTTTCATTTCCCCTGTGAAGTCTCCTTTCAGACATTCCTTACAGTAGCGTGTGCCACACCACTTACACATGTAAGTCTACAGAATTAAAATATTAACGGTCAAGTTGTTAATTTCTGGCAATTATTTTGATTATATGTATTGAAGTTCTTAAAATTAAATTTCCAAACCATTTTTCAGTTATCTTGTTACTATAACTTTCACCTTGTTTTGTTTTAATTTATTCCACACGGAGGCTTAAAAATATAAATCGATGGTCAAAGTTATGATCCATGTATTGATTTTATGAAAAGTAGTCAGCAGTCGTGTACAAGGAAAGAACATTGGCCGATCGTTGATTTTGATACCCCAGCTTTATTATATTCCCATCGAACAAAGAGAGAGAGAGAGAGAACTGTTTACATTTTAAGTAGATGTAAAAGTAACTTACTGTATTTGGCAAAGCACATCCCCAACGACACATGATGTCTCTGTTATATAAGCCCCAGACGAAACAGACCTGTGAATAATCCCCGTATTTAAATGTCACAATGACAGAACTTCTTAAAAAATCACATCCTATAATCGGATTAAGATTAAAAGAGAAAAATAAAAATCAGAAACAAACTTAACAACCTCAAGATGGCGGCGAAAATCGGTGGTCTCCAGGGAGCGCGATATTGATCTGAAATTAAATATCTCTCCCTATCACTTCAATATCCCTCGGTATCTATCTAAACTCCTCCGAACTCTAAAAATTCAACTCCACACTGACTTAATTCATGTAATTTAAATCCTTGTAATTCCCCGAGTTTTCGTTTACATATGATTTTCTCGCTTTGTTTGAATTAATCTTATTTTTACATTGATATATGTGTACCTTTATTCGCCTTTTGATCGAAAATTTTCAAATGAGGCTTCTTTAAATTCACATGTACCATTTAAAGGGATCGATTATTAAATTGCAGTAATAAAAGATGTTTTAACAGGTAAAGCTAATTTACCTATTGCATAGTAGGTTTTAATAGTGTTTATTAAAGGAGCTCCAGAAACTTTTTTTTTTAATTCCAAGATTGTATTACCATGCAGAGTAGGTAAAAATTACTATCATTCCAGTAACAGCGTGTCACTTTGCTTGATCGAGCGTGATAAAGTTTCACATGTTGATTACCATATTACTTCATCAATTGGATGTTTTATTTCAATGAAAGCAATACTACTTTGCATATGAAATACAGAACCCAGCAATATTGACCAATCGTATTGAATGATTGTTCACGAGAATGCAGTAAACAATAATCACACGTGGACAGGCAAAGCAAGTTTTAATCCTTATAATGATATTGATCGCTATATAGTATAATAGTAGCAGAGTATAGCCTTATTTATTTCATGCTTTAATTTTTCTCATACGTACATGTATTAACTCCATTCGGTCAAATCACAACAAATATGACACATGTACTATTTTGACAACAGAAAACGGGATTTGACTGACCACGTGTTGCTCCTGACTGCCGCACTGGTAAACAATCATTCAATATGATTGGCCAGTGTTGGATTCTGTGTTTTTTATGCAAAGTGGCATTGATTTCATTCAAATCAAACATCCAATCGATGAGTAATATGGTAATCAATTTGTGAAACTTTAGCACGCTTGATCAAGCAAAGTGACACGCTGTTACTGGAATGATAATAAAAGTGAATCCTTCTGACAGTACAAATTGTTGATCTGTACATATTGTCGTCGGCGACAATTATTATCGTTGTTTTTTAGGTCAATACGATGATTTGGCTACCCAAGGAATACAATATACACCGAGCCTGAATTAACGGCCAGGTGAATATTATACTTCTAGGGTTGTTAAATCATCGTATTGAGCTCAAAAACGGCAGTAATTTTTTTGTAATTTGATTCAATGATACAAACTTAAGCAAAACTTTTCATCTTTCTACCGATATAGAAAGAAAAAATGTTATGTTTACTTGGAAGTTGGGTGCAGGTGAAATAAATTTTCATAACCGATTGTTTTGGTCCAGTTTGCAGAATGGGGAGTGTGACGGTACATATTGTTGTTCTGTACATACCGTCGGAGGCGACAATATATACCAACCCTCACTGCACATATTGGCGTCCATTGGTACATACAGGGTGTTTCAGAAAACATGCAACATTTTGATTGGTTACATTTTACTCGTGGTTAATCCAGTACCATCCACCAACATGTATTGTCGCCGACTGAAAAGTTACGCATGTACATATTGTCGCTGGCGACATTATGTACAATACCCTCACTGCACATATCGGTGTTCAAAGTTTTGTGAATGTAATTGGTGTATAAATCACAATGACGTGTCTCGTATGCTATTTGTACATATACGGTACACATATTAACGGTACATATTGTCGTCCTATTCATATTGTCGCCGCGACAATATGGTCTGTACCTACCTTAATTGCATATATTGTCGTCCATCAGTACATGTTGCATTACAATACCTGACGATGCTTCCACATAAATATGACTTATCATTGCTTTGCTGTTTTTGAGAAGATTTTTAAAGAATTTTTACTTTAGGATATAGGAAGAATATCCCTATATATTCCTATGTAAATATTTGGTCGCCCATTGTGACCTCACTCTAGCCCCGGGGGTTATGATTTCAACTTTGAATCAACACTACCTGAGGATGATTCCATTTAAATATGACTAATCATGAACTTGCTTTCTTGAGAAGACGGAAGATTTCTAAAGGTTTCTTTATATATCCCTATGTAAAACTTTGTGGCCCCATCCTGGGGATCATGATCTGAATAACCTTGAATGTACACTATGCAATGATGCTTTCAAATGTATCAACTCTTCTGGCCCAGTACTTCTTGTGAAGATTTCGAAAGATTTACTCCTGTATTTTCCTATGTAAAACTTTGATCACCTATTGTAGCCCAACCATTCCCCCGGGGATCATGATTTGAATATAACTGTATCTATACACTTTATAATTTATCTTTCATATAAGTTTCAATTTTCTGGCGCAGTGGTTCGTGAGATAAGGGTTTTTAAAAGATGTCACTAAATTTTCACTAATTCTTAATTATTTCCCCTTAAAATGGGGCGTGGCACTTCATTAGAGCAATGAATTCCCTTCATCAAACGATGCTTTGTTGCACACTTCGTTGAGGTTGGCCCAGTAGTTCTTGGGAAGAGGCTGAAAATGTGAAAGGTATACAGACAGATGGACAGACGGACGACAAACAATATGTATTACTTAGAATAGCTCACCTAAGCTTTCAGCTCAGGTGAGCTAAACTTTAGATTCCAACCTGATTATATCGGTATACGTATAAAGAATAACGCAAAAATATTTTCCAGATAATCACTACTACCGAAAGCAAAATTTAACATTCAATCTCCAAGTATATATAAGAGAAAAAGATTATGCTGATTTATCAGATGAATCAAGAATCCCGGTATCTTGGCATATCATAGTGGTGTACACCTTTCTTAAGTTCTATGATCGATACAATGACTTTGTCAGCAAATACAATCTATCATTAAGTCAAATGCTGACTGACGTTTTTCATACAAATTCTTAGGCCATTATTTAAACACTGAATTTTCTATGGTAATTCCGTTTGACTGATTATGAGAATGAGCACACGACGGGCGTGACCGGTTGACAGAGGATGCTTACTCCTCCATGGCACCTGATCCCACCTCTGATGTTTTTAGAGGTCCGTGTTTGGTCTGCTCCCGATCTGTATTGTTCTAATGGACTTTTGAGCTTGATTACTGTTCGTTATCTTCATATTTCATTCCTTGACACAATTTTCTGACCAAAACCTTTTCTCCCTACAGTATTGTAAGTAATCCTAATTAACAAATACAACTTGTTTGCTTATCTATCTGCATGGCCTTTGTTTATCCTTCTGTCTTCTGTGTAGACGTCTCTCTCTCCCTCTGAGTGTGTGTGTGTGTGTATCAATTCTCTCTCTCCCTCCTTCCCACCCTCCACGACCTTTGTAAATATTCGACAAAACAAGATATCAGCGACAAAATGTGCAAATGTTCACTGTACATATTGTCGCCGACGACAGTATGTGCCGATGCGTGACTGTACATTTTGTCGTCTATTATGCAGGAGGAAAAAAAGGCTCGTCTCGGCACATATTGTCGCCGGCGACAATATGTACCGATGGACTATATGTGCAGTGAGGGAAGTTACAAATTGTCACCGACGACAATATGTACAGAACGACAATATGTACAGTCACAAGGAGAGTTCATATTGGCAGAATTTTGTCACCAGTCTCAATATGTACCGATGAACGACAATATATGAGTGGGGTTGGTACATATGGTACATACCGTCGCGGGCGACATTACGTACATGGCGACAAAGTACTTTTATAAACCCTTCAAAATTGAATCTTCAATTTGTGAAAGCAAGTCTATTTCGAGAAAGAAGATGGGTGAACAAGGCGGGCGAAGTGCCTATAGTGTGACAAACATGAAGTGAAAAATAAAATCTCAATTATATAAAAATTTTCTTTGATATTTCATCTAACATTAAAGTATATTTTATGCTAAATCTCTACAATTTACAAAAATCTCACAACGACTGAAATTATTTGCCTACGAAATAGCATACACACACTAAAGAGGACAAAAAGGATCATTTTCTCACACTTTAACAAAATTTTTCGATATGAGTGGGTCTTCGCTCCATTTTTTTGAAAGTTGATCCTAAAAGTTTGCATAAAAATATACATTTTTTGGTTTACAAAAACATGGAGCAAAGACCCACTATACCTTAAAAGTACACTTTTATGACAAAGCACTCGCATCTTTCCGAGAAATACTTGAAGTCCATTAAGTCAAGGGTCATATCACAAACATGATTTAAATGCCACTCTTCGTCAGGAGCTGCGTGGCGTAGTGGTTAGCGTGTTAGTCTCAAAACAATATGATACTCCGGATTTTTATTGATTAGGGGTTCGAATCCCACGAATACCATTTTATTTTTTTTAATAAAAGAATAATTTTTTCCGAGATCTTTTTTCTCAGAAAGGTTTTGTTAATCATAATTTCATAAATTTCAATAATGAGAACTTTATTTTAAATACTTAATTCACAAATTGAATATGATTTTATTAATATCTGAAGCTATAGGCATTCTGCACGCCTTGTTCACCCATCTTCTTTGTTTGCATTTCTTATAACCTGCACACGAAGTTTAGGGGGTATATTGGAATCACCGTGATCGTCTGTCTGTTCATCTGTCTACAGAATAGTTCGATCTTATCTCTGAAACTATTTAATTTTTATTTAAGAAATAAAGTCCGCGTTATCGTGAATGTTGCAGGATAACCTCCGAGGTCGAGAAATGTTGTCTGAAATATAAAAGCCGAGGCGTTAGCCGAGGCTTTTATATTTCAGACAACATTTCGAGACCGAGGAGGTTATCCTGCATCATTCACGACAACAAGGACTTTATTTCTATTCTACTAACGGCTCTAAAATACAGTTGATCGTTTTCTCTATAAAAAAACGAATTAGGTCACCATGTCGCAATTTCGCTGTTCCATTTAACACCAAAGGGTCAATCGATTGCATAAAATGCAGACGATTTCAGCTTTTGTTGGATTAAAAATATCCTTTAATTATTTATAAATTTGCTTGTAACATATGTTGATTAATTTTTATGAATGAAAAATAATAAAACCAGTTGTCTATTTCATTGATTTATCAGTAAAATCACGGGAGTGTAAATGTTGTGGGGAGGTCCGTAGAACAGCCCCACTTGGCTATAAAAACGGATATTTATCAGCTGTTCCAGGCAATACACACGTTTAGAGTGCGGAAGACGACACATCGATGTGGTCTAAATAAGTATTAGATTATACAGTAAAATATTTATTTCAACTGAACAGATTTGACATGTGTTTCTGATCTGATAATTTTTTGATGACGTTCGTGATTTATTGGAGAATAATGTCCGCGGCATTTCTTTGATCTCGGCAATAATCGTAGTAGAATTTTGGTCAAATTTGGTGGGCACGCAAGTTATCGCAATAATCAAAACATTTAAACTCGTTCATCTTGTATTAAACGATATATTTTTTGCTCACCTCA
The DNA here is from genome assembly GCF_033153115.1 of Saccostrea echinata. Taxonomy (NCBI): domain Eukaryota; kingdom Metazoa; phylum Mollusca; class Bivalvia; order Ostreida; family Ostreidae; genus Saccostrea; species Saccostrea echinata. The sequence goes on from NW_026889750.1 coordinate 32,165,493, forward strand.
ACGAAGATGTGGCCAACTTTAAAATAATGTTTATTTGACCTCTCCCGACTCAGGATGAAAAAATTGTGTCGGCAGGTCGGCGGGAAATATTTTTTCCGGAAAATTTCAACATCAATGCTGAATTTTCAAAATCTTTTTACAGGAATGGTTAAAAAAAATACTTGTTTAAATAAAAGTAATCCATGCATTTCTTTGAGAGAAGTTGTTTGATTTAAATCTTCATCTTGAAATTTTCAGCCGTAAAAGCGTTTCGAATACACTGTAGATTGTAATGAATGTTGAAAAAAATTTCATCATAAATGAAAAGAAATCAAACAACTTCTCTCAAAGAAATGCATGGATTACTTTCATGCGAAATTATAGCATGGTCGCTAAATCTCGATTAACTTCCGTAACGATTTTGTTTTGAATTTCACGCACAGAATCATGAGAATGCAGATTTCAAAAAGAACTGAAACTTATCTGAAAGTGACCACGGAACCTAATATCATCGCATCTAGTTGCGAGTCAGCTTTTTTAGACGAATACATTTTCGTCATAACAAAATGAAACAAAAACAGTTGTCTCTCTTAAAAATTTAACTTTCGTAACGGCAATTCAGGAAAGTTTTTGCATTAAAGGTATAAAGATTTTTATTATTTTGGGAGCGAAATGCTTCATACTTCTGTTTAATATCCTAAAACAAAACTTTAATTTTAACTATTGCCGAGAATTTTAACTTTTATTGCTGGGAATTAACTTCCGTAACGATATTTTTCCCGAAATTTTAACTTAATTTCGGATTCATGCGAGACTTCATGAATCATACTTTAGCGTTATATACTGAACATCAGAAACGAAAAATTTGTCAAATTCAGCTTTATCTAGAAAACAATAAGACTTTTCAAGCATTAACTTCCGTAACATTACCTTAAAAATCAATGGTATATTAAAATTGTTGTAAAAAGTTAACGAGTTCACTGATATGTCCTTTAGAGAATTATAAATTAATGTTCATTTTGCTATTTGAAACAATTATTTTATGTCCCCGGATCGAAATATCCCGGGAGTATATTGTTTTTGTCCTGTCTGTCTGTTTGTCTGTCTATTGTCAACTTTAACTTTGCCCATAACTATAGCGCTGTCAAGGGTAAGGCTTTAATATTTGACACAAGTGTTCATTATGACAAGACCTTTCCATTGATACAGAAATTTTTGATCATGTGACCTCAACTGTGACCTTTGACCTACATTTGAAAAACTTTTAACATTGGCCATAACTATCGCACTGTAGTCTACGTCCCACTCCAGAAATGTGTTACCATCGGCGGCATAGTGTTTCACAAACACATCTTGTTTTTTCCATGTTTTATACCCTGAATTGGTCCATTTATCGTAGAATGACTGCTTAGTGTTTTTGGAGTAGGTTAAAGTTTTTGGAGCAGTACCTTTTACCATAAGCCCTATATTGACCAATCTTGCACGGATGTTACATCTAAGGATGTATACTACCAGGCTTGCTTCGGATGCTGGATCTGACCTACAAGTTCCGGATAAGTGACCAGGTTAAAGATTTTGGAGCAGATCTCATTTCCAAGTAACTAAAAGCCCTACATTGACCAAACTTGCTTGGATGATACATCTAAGGATGCACACTACTGGACTTGCTTCAGATGCTGGATCTGACCTACATTTTCCGGATGAGTGATCAGGTTAAAGTTTTTGGAGCAGGTCTCATTTCCAAGGAACTATAAGCCAAACTAACTATAAGAGACCAAACTTGCATGGATGATACATCTAAGATGCACACTATTGAATTGCTTCGGATGCTGGATCATACATTTTCCCGATGAGTGACAAGGTTAAAGATTTTGGAGCAGGTCCATTACCAAGAAACTATAGGGCCTATCTGAACCAAACTTGCTTGGATGATGTATCAAAGGATGCACATTCTCAAACTTGCTTCAGATACTGGATTTGGCATACATTTACTGGAAGCCCTATCAGACCAAAATTGCACAAATCTTGAAGATTGTAAATAGTCTGGGGATATGTCACGACCTTGGCTGATGATCATTTGGACAAGCTCAAAGTCACCGAGTGACTACCGGTATATATATAAACATGTGGAAGTTATAAACAGAAAGTTCTTAATTTTTCTCCATAACAAGTACGAAGAGCATCCCATGCCTCTTTCTTCACACTTTAACAGGTCAAGGAAACTATATTTTCCGATGTCAGAATAAATTTGCATGCTGAATGAGACACCAACATGACTTACACACTGACCAATGAGCTAAATAAGTTTAATTGCATCATAGGTTACTACAAGAATACTTCAGAAAGTTATCGCTTGGAATAGGCCAAATTTTCTACTGGTCCTTGAAAAGACATAATTTTTATTCCATGCATTTAACAGATTAATATTTCCATGCTCACATTTACAAACAACTGTTTCATGAACATAGAATTCTGTATGCTCTATTCCATTGTTTGAGGAAATTTGTTTACAAATTTTTATATTCCCATGTTGTAAAAAAAAAAAAAATAATACAAATTTCACATGGATTCCCTGGACCAAGATGTCATGTGCTGGCCATTTAAAACTAAGCTTGCTCGAACTAGTTATTCTAATTTTTGTGAAGAATTTTTGATGGATATTTCAACGTACCATGAAACACACAAACAGATTACTTGGTTTCTTAATATGAGCATGTAACATCTTCATTAGTACGTATTCCTTGTATTTTTAGAAAAACAATGAAAAAGAATTTCAATTGTCCTTTCCCCATTCCATTTAATGTCCAGTCATAAATTGACCTGGACCACATTTGTAATAAAATGGATTCATACAGAAGACCATCATGCTTTGCTATTCATTTAACGGATTGGTCAACTGTTCGTGATAAGCACCACTGCCTGCCATAAAAACAATATACATATAAGGTAGATTCCTTGACCTGTTTATGTGTTTTTATAAACACTGCACAACAAGTCTTTATTTTGTGCAAGTGCAGAAACACACTCTCAGTTTCACGTCTTATACTGATGTTAAAACACTAAACATTGTTTAGTTGTGAACAGATATATCCAACTACATGTACACATACAATCTAATTACAATAACACATATATCAGCTTTCTGGCTTTTTTAATGAAAAGAAAACATTGAAAATAAATAATAATAATAGTAACACATCTCCTGACAACAGTTGTGGATATACATGTACATGTCATGATTTTTTATCTGAATGCAGAAAAGAGTGACAACACATACTCTGCAGAAACATTTTTCAAACCTAAGTGACCTATTGTGTTAGACACAGTGATACTGTTTAACTACGAAATCTTTACCATTAGATGGCAATAAAATAATGTATACACCTTTGGAATTATACTTATATTAGTATCATTACATTAATTAAAAGTTCTTAATCGGTAGGCAATCATCTACTTTAATAGGAATATTAAACATAGGATTTCTTTCATCACAAAAATAAAATGTTCATAAAACAAACACACAATTCACAAAATCAGTACATGATTATCAAACATTTGATTGAACAGTACTCCAATTCATTTCTCCATAATGTTTGCCAATCAGATATATCAATATTAACACAGAATTATTTTAGCAACTATTGACTCTTATATAATAGCATAATTTTCTTTATCTTTCCTACTAAGTTTTCTGTTTTGTGTTGTCTTTTAAATTTACAGTCCCAAAGATAATTATCGGTATTGCAAATAACATGAAAAACACTACTATGTGGAATAATAGTATTTAATCCATATCCTTTGGTTGAAAATGAACTCTTATATTTTCATGAATATGAACAATTGAGACCCCCTTCAAGGATAAAATACTGAACAAAATATAGAACACAAGCAAGTCACAGCCATGAATTTAAATGATTTGTTTGAGGAGATAACTGTTGTGTACAATAACTATGACAGTTAGTGCATTGGCATTAAATAAGAATGATGAACGGTCAGCTTGCAGAAAGTTGGCATCACATTTATAATGACATGATTAATGATAAATTTGATTACCTTCCTTTACCTTTGCCAAAGGTATACAAAGAAAACAAAATGAGACAATTATAACAACAGATATATGAATGTATAACAATCTAGATAAAACAACAATTAGCTATTTTCTTCTTCTTCCTCCCTTCCATTCACCTCAGCTCTCAACTTTTTAGACATTTTTTCCGCTGGTGAGTCTCCATTTTCACCATCATTTAAAGAGTCTGCTTTCCTTTTCACAGGGTCTGTAATTTCCTTTGTTTCGTCCTCCGGGCTTGTGTCGGCCATGCCTTTTAATTCCTCTGCAAAATCAGCCAATCCAAACTGTTGTGCTATTCGCATTCCTTCATCAAATAATGTGTTTTGCATGGCTGGCTTGGATTTTAAGATCTCCCCAGATGCATATAGATGTTGTCTGATCTGTTGATTGAAATCCTCACCATCTCCAGAATTGTTTGGTGATGAAGCTCCACTTGGAAAATCTGAACCTAAAAAAAAATTAAATAAGCAAGCTGCAAAAACAACCTACCAAATCATTCATACAATTAGGCAAAAATTTTATTTTCATTAGCTTTCAGTCACCTGGTTTACATAAACATGAGCCACATGTAGCTACTGAGAAATGTTAAATGTCTTACAGAATTCATCAGCTTACTAGTATTAGACCTGTCATACAATACATGAAATACAGAATTTTACAATTACTCAAAATTAAAAAAAATTGTAAAATATGAAAATTTCAAACCAAAAAATGTAGCATTTACCTGTATCCTCATCAAATCCTGTACCCATAGTGAACCTGAAATTATATAAGCATAATTCTGAACAAAGTCTGTCAAATAAATCAGCCATCTGAACTACGACTACTAACAAGTAATGAAAATACAACATTTTAAAATGCTTTTGTAACTGTGAGGATATACTCTTTAACCTTTGACCTACCTCCTCTGTTTACGGATGAGTTCACTCTGTTCTGTGTACAGCTGGAGCTGTTGTGCGGTGACCTGTTCTATTTGGCTCTGTAGTGAGTTCACTAGGTCCATATCGTTGTTTTCCTTTGCCGTATTTAATTGAGTTTTGAGCATTTCTTGGTTGTGAGTAACAACAGTTAACTCTGCCATCAAACGAGTCATTTTTTCCTGTAAAATATCTGTTCATTAATGGACTAATTCTGGAGTAGCTACAACTGTACATGTACTTATTACATTTTTAAAATCTAACAATTGTATGTAAGACTTTATTAGATAGAGGAGATTTAAAATTGTAGTAAAATAGAAATATACAATTTTTTAATGCATACTCTGAAAATAGAATCAATTTTTTTTATAAATAAAACCACATTTAAATTTAACTCTACAAACACCCAATTAATACACTACATAAAATGCTTACCGAGTCCTCTGGGTTTTTGACCATGCTTGGATTACTCTCACAAAGATTGACATACATCTGTAGGAAACCACTGTCTAACTTCTTCTTCCCCCCACTTGATCCCCCCGAAACTCCACTTAACATCAGGTCATTCAATCTATAACGTAAGCAGAGCCACAGAGATTACCCACAGGAGAAAGGAGAAGAAAGGGAAGAAAAAGCAGTTTAGTGGGGAATGCCATCTTTGATCAAATACCAACACATCCCCATGATTAATTTACTATCAGCATGGAAAAAATTATGGTAATAAATCAGAATTTGGGATTTTTTTTTAAAGAATTTTATCAAGAAAGAAGAAATTGTTTTAAATGACTGTGTTAAAAAGCTTTATAGATGGCAAAGTGAAAATGAGATTAAGATTAGAAATAGTTCGAGTATTTTATGTTCTATTACAGGTGGGAGGTGTTGGGTTGATCCAGGGGAGATAAGTAACTGCCAAACACACGCACAAAACACACACACAGTAATACATAGCTATATATGTAGGTGTATACTGTGCACAGAAATCAGAGAGTGAGAGGATAAACAGATGATTCAAATATGACTGATGAAAATGAGAGAAATTAACAGGTGAAAACAAAACTAATTACCTCTTGGTTGAAGGCAGAGTTAACATGTCTGATGCCCTGCAAAGTACAAAAAATTGTCCAATTCATACTACTGTCCCCCTAAATCTGGGTTAAAAGTACTAGGGAAAAGACTTACAATTTGTATATTCTTATCATTTCATAATTTGGTCAATCTTTTACCAGACCCCGAGGTAATAAACCTGCTATTGTACTCCACTCATAACTTGTACTCTAGCCTCCAAAAAGTTCCATTCCACTTAGAAGCTCATGGTCATAAAACAGCTGGATCGAGTTGAACTCAACTCTGTTAAGAGCACAGCCTCCAATTTCCAACATTGATGGAGTATGAATTTGATTTGGAGAACAGGGTACAAGCACAAGTTTGTACTCCAAGAAGTTTTACAACCTCGAGGTCATAAACTGATTTCAAAATTATAAAAATAAAACATAACAGAAAGGAAAATGAAATACAGTAACCTACTGAGAAAAAATTAACTGCAACTAGAAACACAGAAATAGAAAAAATAAAAAAAAAAACTGCAGAAAAATATTGCAAATCACAATATTGTACTCTCTCAGTGTAATCAGTCATTTTGAATACAAAATTTTTTTTTTTTTTAAAAATCACTTGAACAAAAAGAAAATTTTAATAAAAGACTCAAACAAACATAGTAATGGTGTCTAATTAACACAATAACCAATTAACCTGGCATGCTTTATTAGTTTATTAACATTCAACATTTTTTTGTCACCTAAGGTACTTTCTGGTTAGCCACATATAGGTTTGATTGTAAGTTGTCTCCCTTTATCCATAGAGAAAGAGTAAAACATGCAAAATAATTCCTTTCATTCTATACAATGTACATCCCTCAACCCCCTCTTCTGTATTAAGAATGGAAACTAAATTACTTTAGGCCTGATCCTGTTTTGCTCACCTTGAGAATTGATAAATACCCTACATAGGAATTATAAGACAGCGTATCATGTCATATTTTCATGGAATTTTCCTCTTGACAAATTCATATCATTATGCACTACAAGATGGCATTCCAATGTGCGGCATTTTGGGGGGATTTGGAGTAAATAATACATCATTCATAATATTATTGATAATCTGAAACTGTTTCAGTATTGATTTGAAGGCTTGGGGTACTAAATCAAATGCAATCAATAAAACACCTACCTGGAATGTCCCTTTGAGTACTGGTAACCACTGTCACGAACTACTTGACGAGCCAATGGGAACAGGTCTTCTCTCCTTGTTAACAGTGAGGGCATATGTCTGCAGAGCTGGGCGGCTGCTTCATTTACTGAGATCTGATAAAACAGAAATTTCAAAGTTTATTTCTACCCAATCAACCAATTTGCATGAACAATGCTGTGAACTGAAATGCAGTTAATATCAGTTTTTTTGGCTACATGTATACCTCATGTAAAGACATTGGTTTCTCCGACTTCCGCTTAGAGTCAAAGCGACCATATATTGCGGCATATCTTCGTAACTGCTCCATTCTATTAGGATCATCCTCTGATATACTGTTGATTAATTGCTGTAATTAAAACCAGACCCAATTAATTAGTGACTCTTTATTTGTTTCCCAAGTATGTGATATTAAAATTAGTCTGTAAAAAATCTAACCTCCATCCCAACAATCTAAAGTTAAATTATACTGATATCATTAAAGATAAAGAGCAGTATTTCAGAAAAATAATAATTTTCAATAGTTGCTATATGTATACAGTCTAAAAATCTCAGTAATGTACTTTTCTTCAATAACAATTACGACAAAAAGATAAGTAATATTTGTAAATAATTGCTTCATAAGTAAATATTTTGAACTTCTTTATCTTGTTGTTCTTCAACATACCATAATTTCTTTGTTAATAGGTTTCTTCATGTTTAGTTTCTTCATATCAAAGGGAGGTAACTCTTTGGCAAGTCTGGCTGCAGCCTGAGCGATGGCATTTATCTGACTCTCCACCAGAATGGGGGTAGGAGTCGGAGATGTGGAGGACCTCATTTGCTGTTTGTCTGTCTGTATCTAAAAAAGAGTTCTTTCCCTTTATAGTATGCATTAAGATTATAACTCTCAGATCATGAAAAACATGACATGGCATTCATAGATCTAGAAAAATCTTTTTAAAAAAATTTCAGAAAACAAGTGGACAATCAGTGTTCAGGCTGCCTTTTGACAATATCACCAATGGCAAATTTTTTTCATTTGGTACTGGAAATAAGAATTAATGGGGCCAAAAATGTGCTTTGTACATCCTAAATAAATGTGGTGTGAATAAAGACATGTATATACTACAAGAAACTAAGCAATTAAATTTGGCATGAGATTTGGTTTTAAATGATTGTTACCTTTCTTTTCAGACACCCTGTACTTTTTAGCTAATATACTGGTAGACGATTAAGATTATCTACAACTATCTCCCACCCACCCCCTTCTAAAACCATACATCTTTCTTTATGGTTGTCCTCAAGTGTTGGCTTTAGTCTGTGATAATCCTAATTCAAAAAGCATATTGCAAATCAATTGTAGAAATGCAAAATAATGCCTTTATGCATTTTGTTTTAATTACATATATACCATATTTCAAATAAAGGTTCTTGGTACACGGACATTTTCTACAAATCACAGTTGTGCTGTGTTAGGACTTAATTAATAATATATAGACACATGACTTATGAATGGATCTCAAATAGCTATATTTCTCTCCAATAAAAAAGACAAAAATTATTTTGGCTCTGTAAAAGACAAAACTTTTTTTAAATGACAAGTCTTTGGAAGGGGGCAACCTTCTTTGTAGAACACTCACTGATAGTATCTAAGTACCACTTACAGACATGAAAAACTTCCTTTTAGACCAGACTTACAGACAGTTCTTTGCTGTCACTTTCGTGAGATGAGTTGGAGTTGGTAGTGGTCGGTCCTGGACTGACACTTGGGGCCCACCCCGCCGTGGAGGAACTATTGGTCATTGTAACTGTTGGATACACAGGTTGGGAGGACTCTATCTTAGGGACTGTGGTTACCATGGTAGCCAGGTGTGATGAGGGGGTAGTGATTGTCTGGGATGCCACAAGGGCAGATGCTGGAGAAACAGAGCTCTGAAAGGATGCTGAAGGGAAAAAGAACATGTTTGTTTATTTTATCGATTCTGAACAGGTATATACTATACTTCTTCACAAGTCAGTACAATTTTCATTAAAACTTCCACAACAACAAAATGTCAACTGGAGATTAAGTTTTGGAAATACTGAAGCTACATATAACAGGTTTAGTTCCTTGGCTCCAGAAGTTTCTCATTACCCGGATTTTGTACAAATTCCTGCAGAGCCTTCTGTAGCCGCCGTACATGGAGGGGTTTACTGGCCATTCCAACCAGAGCCATGATCTCCAGAAATTCTTCCTCCCCAGCTTCACACAACTGCTGTACATCATCTCCACCTATAATTAATCAGTATTACTGTAACAGTTACATACACTATTATCATTCATAGAGCCGGCTCAATTCTACAAATCATACGATTACCAAGTCTTTATTATACAAGAGGCCCATGGGCCTTGAATCGCTCTTCTGATAAACTGTACAACCTATCACTTCTATTTGAAGCCTCGAAGTATCCTGTATATTTACATAAACCCTTGAAATTCCAATTCACACTCTGAGAACCCAAGATGATTCTAAGCCAATTAGTACCTGAGAGTTGGTCATGGTGACCTACTTATCACTTGTCATTCTCTGAGGACCCATCAACTAAGTTTGATGATTCTAAGCCAATTAATACCTAAAATATTTTTTAAAATTATAATCATAAAATTTTATAAGTAGGTCAAAGTGACTTACTTTTCAATTGTTTTACTCCAAGGACCCAAGATGCATCAACTGACAAAGTTTGATGATTCTAAGCCAATAAGTACCTGTAATATTTAATTAAAGCCATAAATTTTCAAAAGTAGGTCACCGTGACCTACTTTTCAGTTGCTGTACTCCAAGGACCAAAGATACATCGACTGACAAAGTTTGATGATTCTAGCCAATAAGTACCCAAAATATTTAATTACAGCCATAAATTTTCAAAAGTAGGTCACAGTGACCTACTTTTCAGTCAACCTACTCCGAGGACCAAAGATGTATCAACTGACAAATTTTGACGATTCTAAGACAAATAATTCCTGAAAATATTAAATACAGCCATAAAATTTCAAAAGTAGGTCACCGTGACCTACTTTTCAGTTGTTGTACTCCGAGGACCCATGACGCATAAACTGACAAAGTTTTATGATTCTAAGCCAATTAGTACCCGAAATATTTTATTAAAGCCATAAATTTTCAGAAAGTAGGTCACGGTGACCTACTTTTTAGTCGACCTACTCAAAAGACCCATGACGCATCAACTGACAAAGTTTGATGATTCTAAGCCAATTAGTACCCGAAATCTTTAGTTAAAGCCATAAATTTTCAAAAGTAGGTCATGGTGACCTACTTTTTAGTCGATCTACTCTGAAGACCCAAGATGCATCAACTGACAAAGTTTGATGATTCTAAGCCAATTAGTACCCAAAATATTTAATTAACGCCATAAATTTTCAAAAGTAGGTCACTGTGACCTACTTTTTAGTCGACCTACTCCGAAGACCCAAGATGCATCAACTGACAAAGTTTGATGATTCTAAGCCAATTAGTACCTGAAATATTTAATTATAGTCATATAAATTGAAAAGTAGGTCAAGGTGACCTACTTTTCAGTTGACCTTTTTTGAGGACCCAAGATGCATCAACTTACAAAGTTTTATGATCATAGGACTTAAAATGTCCAAATTATGCCTCTAAAACGCTTTGAAATCGAATGCCTGCAAAGTTCAAAAACTAGGTCATGGTGACCTACTTTTTAATAAATATGTTTTATGGCCCCAAGAGGCATCATCTTACAAGATTTAATGATTCTAAGCCTCCCCGTATTCGAATTAATGACCTTAATTGTTTTAAAAAAGATTAGCCATAAAATTCAAAAAGTAGGTCAAGGTGACCTACTTTTTAAGTGACGTACTTTGACGACCCAAGATGCATCAACTGACAAAGTTTGATGATCATAGGCCTTAAATTGTTCAAAATATGCCTCTAAATCATTATGAAAAAGAATGGCCGCAAAATTTGAAAAGTAGGTCACCGTGACCTACTTTTGAGTCAACATGATATGAGGTCCTTAGATGCACCAACTGACAAGATTTGATGATCCTAGTCCTTATAGTAAGCAAAATATCAACATTTTAATAAAATGTAATTTTTGGTCAACTTTGAAGTGACCTTGAGACCACGCCCTTTGCCCCAGGGTAAATCCCCGTGCAAATTTTAATCTACAACATATCCTCATCCTATTGTGTAAGTTTGGTGATAATCTGCCCAGTGGTTCTTGAGAAGAAGATTTTTTAGCAACCAGTACTTTTGTTTCTATTTTCCTAATTATCTCCCCTTGTTAAAGGGTCACAACCCCAGTTTTAGTATAAAAGGGAGCCCTTGGGCCAAGGATACCCTGTGACAAATTTGACAATAATTGGCCAAGGGGTTCTTGAGTTATGGCCTATATTCTAAAAAGTTTACGCACACCGCACAAATGGCCATAGCATTAGCTCTTTGAGCCTTTGGCTCAGAAGAGCTAACAAAGTCAATCAATAAAAAAAAAAATTACATTAGAAGATCTAAAATGCAAAATTTATTAAGAATTTTCATGGTTCATTTGGAAGGGGGAATGGGTCATTATTTTAAATGGATAGACCTTTAACATATCTGTGGTTTGTGCTTTTGGATAAAGATCTTAGTATCAACTTATTGAGGGTGTGGTTATACTAGCAAATACAATACATGTGTATATACATTTAATCTGCTTACAAGTTTCATCATGACATGGACAGAATAAGCAGTTAAAAAAAGGCTGTCCACCATGGAATGGAAGCACACATATTACATTTTATTTTACTGTGTATTTGGATGTAAATCACTAGTAGCATGCATTATAGACACTAGACAGATAGCTAGCATCAATCTAACTTACTTTACTTTCTTGTTTAACAAAAGCCATCAAGTTATCACCAGTAAACTATTTATAAAATAGAGCAGTATGCCAAGATGAATATAGCCAGCTTATCACAAAAGACCAGCTCTCCACATTCCCAATTTTTTTTTCAAAACCTTCCTCAGCAAATATGGACACCATATTTTTTTTCAGCATCTCACATGGTTTGTGCAAAAAACACCAACCTGATATCTAACTCAGGCTTGCATAAGTGCTGCTAAGCCTTTCTGAGAATAAGCTCAATGACCATACGAAAAACAAATATGCTGCTCCTAAAGTAGTACGAAAGAGGTTGAGATTAAAACTGATCTAATGTAACAATTTTTAAACCTTTTGCACTTTTTTTGGAATAACACCGACAATGACTAAGTTGCTTAATGACTCAAATTAAGAACCCTCTATACACTGCACATTAAAGAATTCAATTTTCATAGTATTTTTAGGCAGTTATTAATTTAGAAATTCTTAACATTTTATTAAACCAAGATATATTAATTATATACTTTATTTGCATGTATATCCCCCATCTAAGTAAGCAACAGTGATTTCTGTTCATCTATACTTAGTCTTTAAACATTTTTAATGGGGGGGGGGGGGATGTTGTGTACCCTATGTTAAAAATGAAACAGATAAAACTCAAATATTCAAATCTTTATACCATACAATTTCCTCAATGTCCAAAAATACACAAAATTGGGCTGGTTAAAACTGGTTGGCTTGTAAATCCATGTCATCCCAAAAAGCTGTTGTCAAAAAAGTCACAGAGACTGGTTATCAACAATTGGTGGGGAAAAAAAAGGAAAAACTTCATTTTAATGAATCTAATTTACCATGCATGACTACAAAAAGTAGAAGCTTTATTAGTAATAGTCATTATACTGCACTCTTCTGTTTGACTCTTTATAAAAAATTCCCTTTTAAGTTTTTGAGATCCACTTGGCTAATGAAAGATTCTGTATGTAGCATAGATTCAAATTCAAATGTTAAGACTTGTCACTGCTTGAAAAATAAGTACTTAAAGAATACAGTCTCAAAAAAGCTTTCACAAGATAATTCAGATGTAAAATGTGAGTCAGAAGCAGTCTGAAACATGAATTGGTTGTGTGCATTCCCTAAACTTGTATCTCTGCAAGATTGGTCATTGCTGGACATGTAATCGAATTAAAATGGACCTCCTTAAGAAATTTTATCCTGATCAATCATCTGGCTCCAGGGCCATAAAACTTAGATGAGCTCACTTTTGATCTCAGTCTCACTTTTATAAAAGGAATATATAATGGAAAAGTGAGACTGAGATCAAAGGTGAGCTCATCTAAGTTTTATGGCCATGTAGCATGGAAATATAGATCACATGCAGTATTGAAGCATCATTACTGAATCAAATGTGCATCCCCAGGTGCAATACATACAAAAAAAAATTGATCAATGTATGATTTATATTAACTAAATCTTTGAATCATTTATCAATTGGTACAGCATCTGAAGCAAAATATTCTTTGTGATGTAACCCATGCAAGGTTGGTCACTCTAAGACATGTATCCACTTGGAAACTGACCTGCTCAAACAGCCTTAATTTCATTGATCAATCTTGCACATTTGTTGCAATTCCTGATCAATATAAAGGAATTATAGCTACCTGAAATCACCCTGATGTAAGATTTTAATCTGAAAATTCTAAATCAAAAAAAAAACTTATTGCACTTCTGCAATCAAAGCATCAATAACAGCAGAATAAATTCTTTAAAACCTCAAATGTATAAAGTTCTTCTGACAAACTTTCATAAGGAACCACATCCTTTTGAGCCAATCGGTAGACCTGGGGTAAATCCACGACTAGGGTTGGACACTGGTACATGTACCGGGTACTTGGTATTCAAACTGCACTAAGTAGTGATTTTAAAATCACTGGTAAATGTTAACAATATATAGATCCTCGGAAGTCTATGAGTTCTTAACCTAATTTGATCGTGTCCGTTTTGTAAATAAATTTGAAATACTGTTTCATTTTGTAAGTCATACCTTAGTTATAAATATTTTTTTCTTTCAGTTGACCTGATAGTTTTGAAAAACCATGCCTTTATTGATTGTTTACATCTCATTCAAAGTACCGATGTTTACCAGGCACCATTTTGAATAACAGGTCCTAGGGTCATGACCTCAACAGAAATGACATTATAAAGGCCAAAAATACCAAATCGGATGTGTGACTTCTGTTGACATAATGTAAACAATATTTAAAGTAAAGCTTAAATAAAATCAGAAATTATAAAGTCATTAATAAATATGTTAACATTTGTACTGAAATCACCTTATTTGCTACAATGTCATATTTTAGGAATGACTCTAATTCTTGGCCAAATTATTCGAGGATAACCTGGTTTGGGTCAGTTTACGCTTTATAATCCGCGAAGCGGATTATAAAACAGCGTAAACTGACCCAAACCAGGTTATCCTCGAATAATTTGGCCAAGAATTAGAGTCATTCCTTATAATTTAATTCTAAAATCATTAAACAACTCTGGGTGTAAAATTTCGTTGCTTTTTATTAGTTCAAATTTGCCGCTCAATAATACAACCCTAGTAACGGAAGTGATGGGAAGCAAGGGGAGGTAAAAACTGATACATAGTCCTAGCAGCCATGTTTTTTGTTTACATGTGGTAAGATCCGAGTTACCGTTTGAAGTTAAAGGTACATTTATTAAATCTGGAATTTTCCATGAATCCCGAGGACTGGAAATGAGAGGATTGCATGGATACAGACGATTCAGCTGGTTGTCAGGGGGGTGTGTCCCCATACCAAACCAGGTTATACAGAAATAATTTGTGTTCCTTTTTGGATATTAACCAATCAGAGGCTAGAATACAAACAAAATTAAATTATACTTAGATACATGTATTATATATATTTACCATATATCAATTCAAAAATACTGGTATTTTATCATAGTATTTTATTTTTTTTTTTAAATAGTATTCAACCCTGCACAAACCATTGCTATTCAAAATGCAAAAGGTTTTTTTCACTAACAATTAAAATGTATTAAAGAAAACTTCTATCGACTCGCTTAATTTTTGAATCACATCTTTGTAGACCCCTTGAAACCCATGGGGTCAAAATCAAAATTTCAAAACCTTACTACATATCTACAGGACCAGAGCAACCATATGCTAAAACAATTTTAGGATACCTCTAAATATGTAGGAGGAAAAGCGATGACAAGATATCTTATAAAGACTAACACGAAAAATGTTTTATAAAAGAAAAGAATGTCTGACCAAAAGAAAACTTGTTACATTAAAGTGTAGTAAACTACCAGTAAAATCAATAAAATTAACAGCTGTAGAACTGATACCACATCTCAGCTCTTATGTGACCAATTACAAATATGTATATGATTGTTTGCGTCTTGATTTCACCAGTCTGTGGCTTGTGAGCAGGAAACATTTCAACCCCTCATTTCCCCACTTCCAGTCCGTCCGTGTCACAAACCTCCTACATCCTGATTCCCCACCATAAGGAGGAAATCCATTGGAGGTCAGATATACAGGACAGACCTTATAAATATAGATATGATCATTACAGATGTCAGGAAGTCAGGGCTTAGAGGATCCAGCCACATCTTGCCGGGGACATCCTGGTAATTATCACAACCCTTGCCTCAGTTCTCATTATCACTTACCAACACCCTTATACACATGCTCAAAACTCTGTCACACTTCAATACATCATGTTATAATCCTAATTTACTTTCCACTTTCCTTTCACTTTGAGCATTTAAATCAAGATATAAAATACTTTTCAACAAAACCATGCACATAATAATTCACAGTGAAAATCACACTGTATGTGTTTTTGAGTCTAATTTACAAAAAGGGTTAGAAAAACATCAATTTCCCAAGAATAATTGGATGGGTCAAGGTCACCCTTAGTCTCCTTGACCTAATTCTGGCCTGTCTTACCCTGTGCTATAAATGTGTCGTAATACTGTAGTAAATTACTCCTCTGAAGAACGCGGTAGAGCTGCCACTCTGAGGCATTCCCCGGCTGGATAGAGGACATGCTGCCCTAACCTCACACTGAAAATAAAATCATTGATTCTATTATTTTATGACTTACTCACTGAAGCAATACTTTTTTTTCAAATTACAACAAATTATATTTGTGAAGACTCTCAGTATTAGAAGCTGGTTATTAATACAACATGTAGTTTGAGAATGTTTAAAAATTTCTACTTCGCAGATTAAATTGCTGATAAATTAATTATACACACACTGAATGGTCTTTATGTGGTGGTTTTCTGTTCAGATAGCTCTGTGGTTTTCAGTATTAGGTTAACAAACTCTTGATCAACAGTTTACATATAAGGGTTTTAACTTTTACCTCAGCCACTGTCAAACTTCTGTCTTTTACTAAATGTATATTATAAATGCTTAAAAATATCTCTGGTAATACTCTTGAAAATTTTAAAAGTAGTTTATATACTGTATCTATGATACTTTATATTTGTAATGGTAGTGCCAGTTACATCACTGTACCTCTTGCATGAATCAGTAATGAAGGCTAGTAGTGTAAGTATCATGATGAAACAAAGATATATATTTCCAACATACAATGCTCCTATATTTGGACTTAATTTCTCTACTACCGAATTAACTTGATCTGCCAAAAAAAGCTAGTACTATGCTGAGTCTCTAACTCATATACCTGGCTGCTTTTCCAACATTTAGGGCAAAGATTAATTTTTGCTCATAAGCAAAAATATGAACAAAGAAAATGCCCCCCCCCCCCCTTTTAAGCCTCAAGTTTTTTTTTTTAATCTCTCAATGAAATTGAATTTTTCTTTGTATTCCTACAGCTTTCTTGTTCTAGACATTTGAGTTCATTTTTGCCCTATCTGATTGGGTGTGTCAGTTTACATTGCAGGCAGCTTTCTAAGATTCTTTATTTTTTTTATCTAACTGTAAAGAATCTCTCTGTGGCTTACAGTTTGAGGGTTTTTAACTGCTGCTGTGCTTTCCTTTTCCAATTCGTAAGGGGGAAAAAAAGTCTTCAACAATTTGGCACAGATGAAGGGAAAAAATGAAGTTAAAAAAAATTGTCTGAAGTTGATTTGTGAGAATCACAATTACTGTAATTTTTTTTTAATCTTTTAAACATTTTTTATTTCAAATCTTACATAATCCTAACATAAGTTGATGCTCTGGCTAATTTCTTTTAGTATTAATGGACCAGATTATTTTTGAAATGTTCAGAGAATTCTACTCAAAAAAAATTGTTTTAGTGTTTTTTTTTCTCATATTGGCATGTACACACATACCTGTACAAATTCACTAAGATGAATGCCTAATTTCGCTGAAACTTAACCAAGAGAGGGGTGGGGGTTGAATAAAATGAAATATGTAAAAAAAAAAAAAAAAAAACCAAACAAACAAAAAAAAACAACAACACATATTTGAATGTGTAATAAATTGCAGTATTTCACTGTTAAAAATCTAACAAATTATGCTACCTTTATTAAAAAAAAAAATTCAAACACACCCTCATAATTAAGCAACTTCCCCCTCCCCTTTTTAATATTAGAAAATTTTGAGAGAAATTGTTAGCAAAGTGACAAGAAAAAAAAAAAAACAAAAGTGACACTTGCTTACTTTAAAAATGAAATCTCTTTTTGGCCTATCTGCTTCTTTAAAAGAACATACAAATGCCTTTACACGTTAAAAAAATAACCCCTTTTGATTTTAAAACAAGCAAAATATATCCCCATTGTGAGCCTCACTTCACTCTGGTAAACATGGCTTCCCTTCACACACGCTACACCCACATTGATTTTTATTTCCCTGTGTCGTCAAAATCCCCACTTCTCGCTGACACAAAATATTAACAGGAAAATTAACGATTGAAACATAAATAACATTCCACACACAAAATAAATAAAGCTGAAAGAAAATTCCAAAAACAATGACAATTTTATCTACCACCTTTTGGATGGTGTGCCCACGTTTCGTTGTCTCGCCGACCCTGGGGGTGCGTGAGTCCAGACAGATAACAAACAGACGACAACTTCCCAGATAATCTGACGGTTCATATGATTTCCCTACCTTGTCTAGTGTGCCAAACTTCACAATGGGGACTTCTGTCCTAAGTATGTGAAAAATCCCGACCCTAGAAACTTGTCGGCAGGGTGGGGGTCGATAAAGTAAATAGGGTGACTGCTATAAAAGGATTGAAACGTCACGCGCTCCTCGTGTATAGGTCTCCCAGCCCCTGATTGGCCGGCGACCCCCACGTGAATGACTGTTGTCGTGGGTAGGCACCGTATGGTTTGTGACGTATTTCCCCTGCAGGGCGTGGATGGTATAATGCGGCTCGACCACATTATCTGGCGAAGGTCGTTTTCCTTTGGCGAATACAACCGGGGGTGTTTACTCCACACTAAACAGATTACGTAGACTTTATACCGTGGAGTGACACTCTTAAAACCGGGATGTGACTTGTCTCAAGTGTTTTCGACGGATCTTTTATAAAAAAGCTTTTGAATTTTTTTTAAAAACATTTTTTTTATTAAATGAAGACAATTTTACCTATTATAATATTAAAATACTTGGAACCCGTGCCCCAGACGCGAGACATGTGTGTGCAATTTCTGGTTTGGAGTGGGTCCAAAAATAATTTTTGCGCCAGGGCAGAGCGAGTTCACGAACGGATATTGAATGGCAAAACCTGCGGGTCGCATTACTGTCGAAGTAAAGCCGCTTTCACAAAAATATTCTATTGATCCACGGAGCGAATATTGATTTTAATACGCCAGACCCACGGAGTTAGTCTTCATTATGAACCATGCAAGCAAGTTAGATCTATCGATTTTTCCCCCGACCTGACTTTCGCTGCGCCTTATCCGTTGGGACAAGCCCGTGAATGCTGACACGATAGCGCAGAGACCAAGGTTCAAAAGTTGGGATGGACTAGAGTGCAGTACTTGGTTTTATTATTCGCGAACTTTTTTTTCAGATTCAGACTTTCAACTTCGAAAAAAAAATGAAGGAAATTAGCATCTCTTAAAGAAAAAGAAAAGGTTCTTGAGGAAATATGAAGCGCTCTTCACAGTCACCAGTTATTTATTACCTTGAAACCGTTTTGTGATTTGCATACATTACAAAAAGTAGATTTCCATGCTTCATGAACACACCTAAGTTTTTATTTAACAAATAAAAACACTTCCTGTGCGCGTGTATGAAGAATAAATCAAACCCAGCTATTATTTCCTTGCATGTCACGTACATATACATATGATAAATTATCGTGAGCTCCATTCCTTGGTAGGTATACCATGCTTACAACATCCGATATGCATTGATACTCAATAATCGGATTTATGTATAGATCTATAAATTTGCTTTATTCTGGCGTGTGTGTGTGCGTTTCTTTTCTTTCTTATGTGCACATATTGCTGCATTTCATACAGCATGTGCAAACCTACGACTTATTTCTCTTAAAATTTTGACAGAGAAATTCAGACTGATGACTAAGCGGTTTTACTGCATGGATATATGTTTTGTTTGTTTTTTTTTTAAAAAGGAAGTTTCCCTCCGTTAAATTCACACCGTAAATACCATTTTTCGCTGCTGGAAAAATCAAGCGGTAAATATTAAAGAGGAAGTTTAATATTAACTTTTTCACACACACACACACACACACACATTATTTTAACTGTTAAAGGGTACATGTTTTGAATAAAAACAACGACGGATGAATATTATTGAAATTTTCATTGATAATGATAAGAAGCAAATATTGGTGCTCAGGCCTGTAGCAACGATTTCAAAAGTGGGAGTGGGGGAACTTCCAAAAATATAATCTGACCAAAAAAAAAAAAACTGTCCAAATTTAGGAATTTGCCAGTGCTCGACCTTACAGCAACAAAAAAAGGGTGGGGCAACCACCATCTAAATGAAAAATTACTATAGCAGAATCCTATTCTCAGAAAAAAAGTGCCCCCCCCCCCCCGCGTTCTATGGGCCTAGCTGGTACTGACATATTTTGAATGAAAGCACCGATGAATATTATTGATAAATATTATTTACATTGATATGACAAATCGGTTGATATTGGTTATCAGCTGGATAGTCATTTTGTAACACCCCCACGTCCTCTTCAAGAATATTTAGTTGTAACTGGGAAATAGGGACCCTGAAAAGGACTTTTATAAAAGTGACAAATTATTAGGCCAGGTAAAATTAATCTTTAGATTCTCATCCCCGCCCGCCCCTCTCAAAGTGCCCCGCCCCGTTGTTTTTTATTTTGCTTTTTAGGTGCCAAACATATTATTTTCATGTATTTTTATTCAGCAAGAATCTGGGTCAAAATTTAAGAGTTATCTCCCGTCTGTATTAAAAGTCGCGTGGCGCTATTTATAGCAAAAGACCTATGTGAAGAATGGAGAAAAATCGGCAATAAAAGCAGTTTAAATATGCAAGGAAAAGATATTTTGTCAGTAAAGAGAAGGCAGAAAAGCAAAAATAGCATATAAACACATCTAGATACCATCACTGGCACTAACAAGTTTTTAAAGAGATTTTAACCAAGTAAAAACAGACGAAGAAAATACACATGGTCAAGTTTTAAATAACGATCTCCAGTTGTATGTGATTTGGCATTAAAAAAAATAAAACATATTAGTCCAAAGACTTTAGAGAACAATAGTGTTAAGGAAATGTTAAATCTTAAAACTGTTCAGGCCTAGGCTTTTCAGTAGAATATTTTACAGATTTACACAATCCTGTTTTGCAAATGTGATATATTTTAATGTCGAACATGTCAAGTCTCAAGAACGATTGAATGTATGAGGACAGTGGAAATCTGTGATATCTGTATATCACACAGAACAGAAGGAGTTGTTGGTAAAACTATAAGGTATATGGGGAAAGGCCGATGAGAAAACATGCATATGCAATTTATTAGGATCAGCTCCTCATTTTGTTTGGCGTGTGCCGTATCCAGGTATCTGTGTACTTGATAATTTGTTAATAAAACTAGAAATATTTTAATTTTCTTTAACAAGCATCTTCTGTAGATATTTAAAAGAATATGGAAACAATAAATAAATCTATTCATATTGGCATTACCATAATGTAAAAATTACGTATACGAATGTTTTGTTGATACTTTAAAAAATAAAAAATAAAATCAGCCCACCCGCCCCACTTTTTTAGCAAATTAGGATGAGAATCTAAATTTTAAATTTATGTCGCCTTAAAGTAATTGAAGTTAAGATTTTTTTCGTGAGCTACTCCTTTGAATTGTGAAAATAAAAAATAAGTGCAAAACCCACATTACTTCTATAAAAGACACGCAATAACCACATAACTCTTAACAGTTAAATGCGCTAGTGTTTGCAGTCTTTACATCC
The DNA here is from genome assembly GCF_033153115.1 of Saccostrea echinata. Taxonomy (NCBI): domain Eukaryota; kingdom Metazoa; phylum Mollusca; class Bivalvia; order Ostreida; family Ostreidae; genus Saccostrea; species Saccostrea echinata. Next base: position 32,186,991 of record NW_026889750.1, read on the forward strand.
GCCCTTATATTTCTGATGACATCTGCGTATAATAGAGCAAGCATGTGTTTTGGCGGGAAATACTTTTTATGGTGAAAACAAGAATACTTCAATTTTTACGGTTCAATCAAGAGAACAAAATATAAGTATCGGAAATTCTTATTCAAAAACAATCTGATTAAATCAGATCTTTGTTACGCTCCAAAATTCTGATGGTCGACTATCAGAAATTCGGAGCGTAACACGCTCCAAAATTCTGATAGTCGACCATAGGATCAGAAATTCGGAGCGTAACAAAGATCTGACTTTAATCAGTTTGGTTCAGAAAAAGAAGCGCTTTCTACTTGGTAAGGGAAGATGCATCGAAATTCACGAATTGACAAAAGAATCGAAACTTTCTCACTTGCCAAAATATAAGATCCTCTCGGACTCCCATTCTGGCCAAGTAGGAGAGAGAGCTATATGCGGACTCCAGACCGGGGCTAGCTACTACAAAATGTGCGGGTTATGACGCAAGGCAGCGATCTAGCAACGGGGGGAGGGGGGAGCTCTTCCTATCAACTTGACAGGGGTCCGCGTTTTCGGGGGGAGGGGGGGGGAGGAGGTTCCAAGGTCATTTTTTAGTTGCTTAACCATGTACATTCAGAAAACTCCGCAAATTTCAAAGGGGGGTTAACCCCCCCCCCCCCCCCCCCGATCTGCGCATGAGGCATATATACATGTATCAGGTTTGAATCAAAATGGCTTTTATTTGATTTCCATACTTGCAAATTGTCTATACATTTGTGAATAGTCACAAAGTCCTTAATACAGCTGTAATCTGCACATCAGAGATAAGAATAATTATACAATTTCAATGTTGTTATACTTTTATTCAACAGAGACAGTTTAAGAGAAAACATATGTGTTAACTCTACAAACTTACACTTCTACCTCCGAACAAAAAATGGTGCTCCTTTAAATAGTGCAAATTTGTTCAATAGAAAAAAAAATCCTTATAAAGGATGTGTGTCTTAGATGCACACTTCTTCCTTATAACACTGTAAGGAAAACTGCAACTTAAGATAGATCTGTAGTGATAATAGATTATATCCCCCCCCCCCACTAATAAACTGTACCATTTTTACACCTGCCCTTTAACTTGACCCATAAGCATGTACATGTATATGTTTTAAAAATGTCAAAAGTTCAGAGTCAAATTTCAACACAACATAAAACACCATACAGGAGAAGACTCACACATCAACTCTCCTGTTATATCAGTCAACTTTTATTGTTATATTTTGAAACATGATAACAATTTGAAGTAAACCCTGGCATTGATCATAATTATGAAATATATATTATCATCCCCATATCATAATCCAATGACCATAGTATATCCCATTTTAAACAAGACATAAATGGCTTAAAAGATAAAATCAGGTACTGTCATTTGGAAAACAAACAAAATCACAGACATAAAAAAATCATATAAATATCAGTAAACTTAAGGAATGCATGACAAAATACCCTGATACATTCTACTGTCTCAATTTTATAAACAGAATAATTGTAGCAACTGTGAGCATTATGAATCCGAGGTATCCGAAAGATTGAAAGCCATACTGCTTTAGTAGATATCCCCCAACTGTAGGAGAGATTGTCCTTATTAAAGAGTTAACAGCCATGTTCAATCCTAGCATTGCTCCTGGAAATTCATATGAAAGAATATCATTTTTAGATACCGGTACAAGTCAACTGAATTCAATTTTCTGATATTTTCATTGTTGAATGTGTCCCTCTGGCTGAGTATAAATTTTATATGAATCATATCAAATGTACAAGGATGCATGTATTGTCATTTGTCAATGTTATATCTATGTAAATTATTTGATTCATTTTGTCATGAGTTATCTTTCCTGATTACCTGTATCCTGGTCAGACACCGTCTTTGTGAGGGCGCTGCTGACTACAATATTGGAGGAAGCCAGTCCCACAACTAAAGGAGCCATTACTACACACAATTGGAAAACATCAGTTACAAATGCCTGAAAACAACAGTATATCAGTCATTAAGTGACTTAAAATCAATTAATTTAATACATAATTGGATAAGTCTCAAATTCCTTGTGAATTGTACTTACAAGGGCTAAATAGGACCAAACAAGAAGAAATGATGACCATTTGAGAATGTCATTTTCTGAGAACTTCTTTGTTAATATTCCAATGCCAAGACCTTGCACAATCTGAAAAAAAAAATAGTGAAGTAAGAAAAGACAACTCTTCTACTTCTGATTCACTTTTAAACTCAGCTTAGGTTAAATGCATTACCATAGTTAAAATTCCAACATAAGATAATAAATAGCCATTCTGCTCTGCAGGTAGTTTAAAAGTTTCTAAGGCAACTACTGAAAACATGCTTTGGAAAACACCAATTGGCAGTCCTGAAAAATACAAAATAGAATTAAATCTCATTTACGGTATTTAACTTGGGAGGAAAAACACATTGCCCCATTTACATGTATTTTTCCACAGAAAGTATGTTACAATTACAGTCTTGCAGAGTAAAAGTCCATTTTATATGAACTATCAGGTTCACTGTACACTATCTTGGAAGCTCAGTGGTATGAGAGGTTACCCTACTAACTGCAGATTAGGAGTTAGATTCCAAAAAGATTTTATTTATTCATCTATTTTATATATTTTTCTATATATTGTTATCACAGGCACCTGATGTTACTTATTTTTCTTTTAATAAAAAATATACACCTACCTAATAAATTCGTGAATTTTTTAGGTAGGGGGTATATTTTTTATTAAAAGAAAAATAAGTAAAATCCCGTGCCTGTGATTGTTATATAGAAATATTCTATATATATTTCTATACACATGTATTGTTATACAGAATGTATAGACATATATATATATATATATATATATATATATATATTATTATACATTAAGTTATTGTATATTTTTTCCGTTGTTTTACAATTACATAAATTTAATTCTCTGGTTCTCAGGCCAATTTTCTGCAAAACAGTTGAGAGAGGGAGGTTTTTTTTAATCACTTTATTGGCGATGAAGTAGATGAGGGAAGTACATGTAAATGTAATTTTTTATCCCTGAATTTTCTATAAAATGATGATAAAAATTCTTTGTTCATAAAAAAATACTCTCTTTAATTCTTTTAAATTAAATCTACTACACATCTCACAATATATCCAAATATATGTATAATTGATGCTACTTTGTCATAAAGTAATTTAATTGCCAATTAAAGTTTTCATTTTTGTGTGAACATTGTGGGCATTATCTTCGAATGTTTTTCTTTTAAACAAAGTAGCCAAGTCTTTTTGAAAATAGCTATCAGAAGCAAAATGTGTACAAAACCACAAAATAAATGAAGGCAGATTTTTTTCCGCATTGATCTCCGCTCCGCATAACCAACTTTTTATTTTATCAAATATATGATAAAATTTGCAATGCAGCTCCCTCAAAAGGGATGCACACAGGCCTGAAAACTGTAATTTCAATTTTATTTGGCCTAAAATACTACTTTTGCTAAAAGTTTTCTACTAACAAAAAAAAAAAAAATTCATAAATATCTAACACTTTCCATCTGTTATAGTTTAAGGAGGTGTTTTATGTATGACATTTATCTTTATGTGTAACTAAAATTTCCAGTCCTGTAGTCCTTACCTGCCAGCATCCTGATGAAGAGTAAAAAAGGGGCCCCTGGAGCCATTATCAAAGAGAAAATCTTCTTCAAACTGAAAACAGCTGAATCTGAACTCTCTGAAAATGAAAGTGAAATAACAGACATCAGCATGTGGGGTTTGCTCATATCTCAAATTGTGTTGTTTTAGAATGTAGGTGAATGAAAGATATTATACAAGAGTAAAGAATTAAATGCAGGTTAATGTTAATTTTGTTGTTACAGGAAGTTCATTATGAATTTGAAGTGTTCTGGGAAGTTTATATTACATTCACTGAAGAACCATTCAATCACAAAATTATTCCAATTTAAAAATTACTGTATGGATAACTGTAGTATGACACTCCACAGCAATGGGAAGGAAACATATGATTAAATCATGAGGACAAATTTTCACTAAAAAAAATTCAAACAAAGCTCTGATCAAATTGATTTTTTTACCCTTTAGATGTGATTTCTTTGTTCTCTTTGGTACAAACATCCATACAATGCCCATACTGACAAGGGAACCAGCACAGGCTACAAAGGCAGCTGTCTGTTCACTGCAATACACAAATCAATGAATTAAACAACCAATAGGCAGCAATGCTCACCTGAGTAATCTTGCTCTGAGTCTCTGACAATGAGAAATGGTATAAAATATACAGTTCTTTTAAATATCAGCACGCATTCAGTTGTGGGTGATAATTTGAAAAGTCTTGAATGAATACTTTTATATATATTAAAGCATATATTAATGATGCTTGCTGTTGCATAATCAATTATACAAATCCAAGCTCTATTGTTCTTAAGATTACACAGAAATGTTTTCCAGTGTATTTATATGCATATCTTAAACAATGGAAGGTTTGTTTGAACAATTATTGGGTCTCCCAAATCTGTGAATATGACCCTGATAACCCCCTCACCCCCCACCCCAATGATGATTAATATATTTTGTATTATCTCTACATTATATTGACCTTCCCAATTTTGGACTAAATGTTGCAATTTTTTCCCACTTTCATGAATCCTGGTTCATGGCCTTGTCTTAAATGTTCATCACATGAATAATTATCCTACCTGAAGTATTTGGTCACTAATCCTCCTAAGAATGGGCCAATCACCATGCCCACTCCGTATGACAATCCCAGCTTGCCCAGAGCTGCTGCTCTCTGTCCTTCCTCTCCCATATCAGTCACAATCATCTGCCCACCTGTCAAAGTCAACCATAAATACATTTATCATGTTCAAATCTGTATGTACTTTTTTGCTTGAGCATGCAGTTGACTACATAATGAGAGACAAAAGGCCCATGGGCCACATTGCTCAGCTAAGTTATGATGGCCCTGCTGTTTTTCCCCTATATACTCCTATGTAAAATTTTGATCACATGATGTGTCACCACCTTACCCCTGGGGTTCATAATTTGAACAAATTTGAGTCTACACTACCTGAAAATGCTTCCATATGAATATGACTAATCATGGCTTTGCTGTTCTTGAGAAGATTTTTCCAGCATATTCCCATGTAAAACTGATTGCTCATTGTGGCCCCACTCTATTCCTGGGGATCAAAATTTGAACAAACTTGAACCTACACTATCTGAGGTTGCTTGATATACTGTATATACTCGCCTATAAGTCGGTTTTCTTGGGAGTTAAATTTTGGTCCAAAACTCTAGGTCCGACTTATAGGCGAGTCATAAAAAGATTAGTATTATCTGGACGTCGAAATGTAGTATGGTTATATCATATCATTCATGCATTTTAAGATTATACATAAAGTACAAGTATTTACATATTTTAATAACTTTATTTTTATTTAAAGTACGCATTATGTATTTTTCTTAATGATTTAAAATTAAATATCGGTGTCATTTCTAAGAATATTAACCAAAACCAGGTTAAAACATCCGAGCATTGGTTTGAAATTGTTAACCGATTCTAACAAAAAGTTGTACTTATAAGCGGGTCAATGGCAAATCCCTCTAAAACAACCTCAAAAAATACAACCAACTTATAGGCGGACCAACTTATAGGCGAGTTTATACCGTCAATAAAACTAATCATGGCTTTGCTGTTCTTGAGAATACTCAGTCGGTAGAGTGCTCGCTCTGTGAACGGGAGGTCGTGAGTTCGAATCTCGGCCGCGACAGACCCAAGTCGATAAAATGGGTAGCAACTGTTCCTTCGCCATGCGCTCAGCACTTTGAAGTGAAAGTTGAGGGTCTTTCGGATGAGACCTTAAAAACCGAGGCCCCGTGTCACGGCAGGCGTTGGCACGATAAAGATCCCTCACTGCTCAATGGCCCTGAGTGCCGAGTAAAGGTCAAAATTTGAAGCCCTTCACCAGTATATGGTGACGTCTCTATATGAGTGAAAAATTCTCGAATGGGACGTAAAACAACATACAATCAATCAATCAATCTTGAGAATATTTTTCCAGCATATTCCTATGTAAAACTTTGATCACTCACTATGGCCCCAACCTACTCCCAGGAATCATGACTTGAATCTACACCACTGAGGATGCTTCCATATAAATAAAATTAATCATGGCTTGGCTTTTTTAAAGTTGTCATTAAATTTTCTTATATACATGAAATTTTCATAACCAGACCTAACAGTGAAAAAGATTTCTTGTCAGATAAATAAATCTAATTCAGTAGTCAGACTCTCTATCTAGTTTTATACCAACCTTGCATAGCATGCATGAAGATGGATGGCAGTCTGGATAGGAAAAGTGAAAAGAAATTGTCAGCTACACCCAGCAGGAAGTATGAAACTGAAGCTGAGGCAAAGGCGAGAGCCATGGCTGCTCTCCCTCCAAACATGTCTCCAAACCTCCCATACACTGGACCCCCACATAACTGTACCACAGCAAATGTTGTTTGAAGATACCCGAAGAATACTGGATCAACTCCAAGCTTCTTTGTTAAGTACTGAAACAGAACAAAAATAAGTTAAACACACTGCTATAATAAAGAAATAATACATAACACTAAAGATCAATTTGAAAGTAGATTAAGACCAAATATTTGTTTGAGTGCAGCAAGCTATATTTGTATAAACTATAAACATTATTAAAATTGTTGAATAAAATGAAATAAAATAACATGGTAGCAAAATTTAAACAAAAGTTTGGACTTCCAGTGGACATGGAAACATACTTAAACTTGTGTCAACATTGAAAATTCAAAGACTGATTTGTGAGCATTTGGGTAAATTGGGAAATTTGGGTAAATCTTCAATTAATGCATTTCTCTTCTATAATCAGATACAAAAACAAACAATAAAATATCTTTCTTCGTTCATTAAAGTAGGATTAACGGTTAAAACCACTGCAGAAAAAAATTTACATAACTGGCTTATGCCACACATCTTGTTAAACATTTGACAGTTTTCAATCATTTCAATTTCAGTTTAAATCATACTGACATAAATTTTAGCTTTTCTTTGCTTCTATTTATATGCAAGTGTCAAGAAACAGCTGGGGCTACATGCAATGTTAGCAAAAGTAAACACATCTGCTTATTTTACATCACTATCAATTAATATGGTCTTTTTTATTTTATTTTTTTTTTTATTTTGCAAAATAATCTTATACCTAGGCCAGTAGCCTAGGTCAAATATGATAACAAAGTCTTATATAGCCTAATGCATAAATTTATATCTTGAGAAATCTAGGCAACAAATTCAAATTTGGTTACACATGAACTTTACCTGTCAAAGTCAAAATAAATTTGATATCCAAAGTGTTACAGCCTACGTTATCTATACATGTAAACTCAAGGTGACAGTTAAGACAGGTTAACAACAAGAAAGGCTATCTTTACCATTTCAAGGTCAAAGGTCAAGGCCTTGGCTAAAGTTGGTTGCAAATTATTGAACATGTTTAATCCTTGTTTATTTATTAGTTTTATTCAAATTAGGTCATCTTGAATACAGATGAATGTGTTTCATTGACAAAAAATGAGATCTAAGGACTATCTAGTCACAAAACATTGCTATCAATTTTTTCACATGCATATTTTTAACACCTTAAAAATATTTATGATTATTTTTTTTAATTTCTGAAGAAATGCCACAACTCTACAATTCTGGCTTAACTTCTAGAACAATTAGAATGATGTCATATTCAAACATGTATAACTGTGGTGTTAAAGTTATCACTCTGTAGTAGAAAAATAGCATATAATTCTTTTGTTAAACACACTCATCTAAGTTTTTATTTTATCATGATTATTATTCTTAATACCAAGTGATTTATTATCCAACCTTATATGATTACTCTGAATTTAGGCCATTTTAGGTCAGAAGGAAATACATCATTCTGGGTCATGTAATTACTGCAGTTTGAGGACATTTCAGTGGAAGAAAATTTTGTTTCCTATAAAAATTTCAATGGACATTTTAGTGGAATTTATTTCGGATATATTTTTATAATTCAAATTCCCTTTAGATGTCCAATAGATCTTCCACTAAACTGACCACAATTTTTTTTTTATTTTTGATTTTTTCACTAATTTAAAAATGTCTTGACAATCTGCTAAGATGTCTAATGCCAATTACTGCAACCTTGGAAATCTGCATGTTGGGTTTATATACATGTATATACTGGTACACTGACTTAGTGAGAATAAAAATAAACCTCATTAAAAACTCATTTGCATTAAATATGCAAGTGGAAGGCATCGCAGAAATTACCTCTACACATTATTTTTTTTCTAGTGATTTGCATAACTAATATGGAAATTTCCATGTTTAAAGTACAGTAAAACATGCTTCTAGCAAACATGCTTACAATGAATTGATGCTTACAGCAAAGTGACTTTAAAATACATTGTAAACAATGGATAAAACTAATTATGTTTATAAGAAAGCACTTATAAGGAAGGGACTTTGTTATAGGCATGTTTTACTGTATTGTCCAATCCACACTTAGCAAAAGTTGTGTCCCTTTGCATGGTCAAGGGAAAAGCAAGCTTTCTGCTCCTTATAATACCAAATATTTGTTTCCAATAAATCCACAGTTTAAAATTTATTCCTGCATGTATGGGTAGCCTCATCAGGAGGAATAAAAAAATAAAGTACTATTATTATTATTATTATTATAATCATTATAAAAATAACATGAGATGCATGCATTTTTTTCTCTCTCACTCTTTTTTTTTTTGTTGGTCAAATGACAAAGTTACAAAAAAAGGCCACTGTGGGAATTTTATGGGTTTTCCCCCAAAGATGGCAGTCAAGGGACATAACTTTTGAAAAAAGGAGATTCAAATATATATTCCTTAATCTATATCAGGGACCTATATACTTAGTATATAGGCCCCTGTCTATAGGATATATTTGTAACATATTTCTTACAGGCAAAGTGCCTATTTGTATCCAGAAGCATGTCGCATATAAGAAGATATTGAAATGGGTACTAAATATGACTCTGTTAAATTTCCATTTCCCAATTTGTACTTCATTGGTAGACTGCGGAAGTTGGGTATTTTTCTCAAATACTTCAGCGGGAGCATCTTCTCCTCCCATGCTGTCTAAGCGCTTTCTTCCTGCTCGCGATCGAGTTTCCATGATTCCACTTGGTGTACCAAATACTTACTACAGAATAACATAACTGTCATTTAAATTAAATCAAGATAAGCATTTTCAAATTTAAAGAACAGTCAATATTGACAATTTCCACGTACGAGACAGATATCGTCGATGTCACTTGAGGGCTTATTTCTACCCCGATGTCTGCGCATTTGAAGGAAGATTTTGTTAGACCAAATAAAATTACCACAAAAGTGAACATTGTCGTAAAATATGACAATAAAAATTAACATATATTCAGCAAAACAGAAATCAAATGGATTTTTTTTTTACAAAAACAATTCTTCTGCATTATAAACATTATTTTTTCAAACGAAGAACTTTTACCAGCTGTTAACGACAATCGAAAAACTATTTGCAAAACAAACATGTCACATGATAGTCAGAAAGTAGGTAGTGTGTGTAGTATCGAGAGATAACAGCATCATCTATGACTTAGACTCTCAGGGAGGAGATTGGAGGTGCATCATGGTAAGTTTCAGTCTTATAACTTACTCAGATTAAAAAATCGCCCAGAGACACTCTCATTCAGCTGTCAGAATTGCCCAATACCTTCGGATGGTAACGTGACGATTTAGGACCTCTAGTAGTCTTAAAGACGCGTCACATGACTTGGGGTTAAGGTCATAATATGGAATAAGTAAATATCTTGGAAGAGGTACATTTTGGGTGTATTCGATGAAGGTGATTTTCTTCACCTCCCCTTTTTAACAGAACAATACATTTATACCTGTTCCACTGACATTGTCATTTTTACTAAGTCATTTGTATAAATCAGCAGTGTTTGGAAGACCGCTTTTATGGGTTTTTTTGGTCAGCAGTATTACTATTTTATGTGAAGAAAAGCGTACAGGAACCCTCCTGTATGTCATCAATTTAGATAAAAGATAACAATTACCAGTTTATTTTATTTTAGTTTTTTGAAAATTAGAAGCATTTACCCAAGACAGACATAGCCTATTACGTTTAAATCATACATAATACACTGAGTCAAGGCCTTGGATTCATTCTTGTGTTAAATAGTATTCTTTCAAGAATGGCCTTGTGATACTGCCCATGTGACTGAACATTGTGTATTGCAGATCACTCATTAGCTTATAGTAGACAGGATAACTTGCATAAGAGTGGACTACATTTTAGTGTGTGATATTTCCTGATTCAGTTTGTTAGTTTTTTTAAGTGAGGGAGATATTCATGACAATGGTTAGGGAGGGGAATAAGCAGCAGGTGGAAACTATTCCTAATGGACATGCACCTGTATCAGATATCCAGGTACTAATTTTTAAATTTTTAAAGGAGAAAATTATTCAGTATCTTGTTCTATATTAAGTCTCACCTTGAAATGTTGATTTGCAATTTTCTTGTAGATGTATTTCAAGAAATTGATAATGAATGCTTACAAAAAATTACTATAATTAAAAAGGATAGTTGTGTGTTCTGAGACTTGACATTGTGTAAATTAAAATTAAGTGTACCAGTATTGACACAGGAATAATCCAGGTTCATATCTTGACCAAGTAGTGGAATATCTAAAGTTGCATCAAACTAGGTACATGCATATGTTTTTAGGATATGGCCAGTGCTGTGGAAGGTGTTCAGTTCTTGAGTAATACACTTATGTGTAATTTTAACATTGAAAATGACAAATCTGAAATTAAAGTTGTTACATTTTTTGGAGGGGGGGGGGAGGACTTCATCAAACATTTTAAGGTAATAACTAATAAGTTTTCATACATTCATCATATAGACTCGTAACTTTTTAAATTAAAGAGGCTTGTGAATATTATAATTTGCTTACCTTTCATTTTCATAAATTTCATTTTTTTAACTCTCCACCATGGATAAAAGGATTTTCTGAGTCATGTAATGGCTTTTCTCAGTTAAAAAGATTCATACATAGAACTGTAATTAACATTTATAATTTGATCTTCTCTTTACAATAGTACATTGAATGGAGCATATTGTGCGATACTTCATTTACTGCTATAAGTTATCTTTCTGGTAAAGAGACTAGCTTCCTGTGGGATCGTGGAGAAGATACATGTATAAACTTTTACTTATTGTTATAATGATCAAACAATGAAGTTCTTTATTTCATCCACATACATAGATCCTTGTGCAAAAATGGATTTTAGTTCGGAGAATTACTTGTGTGCATGAGCAAGTATGAATGCCATTATAAATGTTAACTCTGATTTAATTCGGAAGGTAAGTTTTGCTGCTAAACTCAGGCTTTACTTTTCATTATTTATTCTGTTTGTGCACCCTTTCAGAAGCATTGTTATACATTGATACACAAGATGAACCTATTTACTTCCTATTGTGCTGACCTGAGTTAACACAGCAAGTTATTTTACCCCTATACAGTACATGTATTTATTTGCACACAGTGATTGATTCATTAAGCATGGATAAATTCCATTCAAGTACATTTCAAGCATTTTTTAAATACCTCTCCTTTTGATCTCCTGCTTGTGTTTAGATATCAAGTAAGTCTTTTTAATAGTACATATGTATACATGTAAGCGATTATCCTTGAATATAATATATGTATCAGTGTATATATTAGGTACACAGTGTCTTGTGATGTAAGACTTGACTAAGTGTGAACGTCTATGTATATTAAGTATGTGATCCGTGTGTATTACCTTGAGATAATTGTGTGGTCAGACACCTTAAGCTATACCTCCTAATAGAGGATTCTAAATGATTCAACTGAAAATTTACAATCCAAGCATAATAATAAATTTAGTGACTTTCAATGTCATTAAAAATGCCCCATTGATATTAATTTTACTTAAAATATGCTGTCTTTTTGGGATTTAGAATTCTGTAATATTGTTCATCATTGACAATGCAACAGTAACAAGGTAACCTAATGTATATATCTGCATCAGGATTGAAATTCCATCAAGGAATTAAACTTAAATCTTTATATTAGATTTCTCTCCTATGTAAGTCTTGTAAAAATGTTCTTGAGATATTCTCACATGGATACTAGTTGTGTACTCAAAGCTGCACATGTAAAGGTAAGGCTTAGATTTCGATTGCAATGAAAATAATATCTTAACATTTTATTTGATAGTGAGGTAATACAACTATTTTAAGCCTTGTGAACATTCTGGATAGATTGTTTAATATATAGTATACTAGTTTGAGCTACATGGACCATGGATATCAGGCTGGGTAGCTTGGTGCTTAGAGTACCTAACTAGTGAAATGGGTTTGATTTCCAGTGTCCAGTCATATATTTTCTTTATTCATTCCTCCTGTCCTTCTACAGTAGATAGTATACCTTTATGGATTGGTATACATGGATTACTTTCCATATGATAAGGCCAAAATAAAATTATTGTTTGTTTGGAATTGCCTCCTGCCTCATTGAAATGACCCCTCCTGGAAAAATTTTATTGACCAAAAATAAGAAGATTTTTTTTTATTCAATCATTTCTTGGCCTGCTACCACATGTGCCACCCAATCATTTAATAAGGGTATAGGATCTAAGCAAACTGGGTTCCTGGTTGATTGGAGATACCCTTTACAAGAAGGCAGAAAATAATGTGTTCATTCCTTATTGAGATTTTTATCATGAATTTTTAATTCAATTTTGAAAAAAAAAACAAATTATTTCCCTCCCTCCCTCCTTGGTCTGAAACCTCCCAGGCGGCAATTCCAAAACAATTTTTTAAGGATGGCTTAAGCCCTGAACTTTGTAAACTGCATGTATGGTCCTGAGCATGAAACAAAATCCAGGTATAACAAGTTCATTTAATGGTCTTAAGGATGGTACAAACAAATAATATGTCTCTACCTATCAGAACTAACAGTTTTACTCATGGACCTTATCAAACATTGTAATCATGTGTTACTACACTTCCTTAAAAAGATATCCTGGTATGTTTACTGTCATTCTCATATCCAGGTCAATGGTACTATAGGTATTGTAAGGAAGTCATAAGACATAATTAGTTAAAAAAAGAATTGTGTTTTGGCTTATTTTTACATGTTCAGAGGGAAGTTGTGTTTTTTTTTTTTTTTTAAATTATTATTTCATTAAGCTTTTCATTATCTCATTATCATGTGAAAAACTGGAGTTCACCATGTGACAAGTACTTAAGAAAAATAAAATCATGCAAATATTAGTAAGCTAAAATATATATTGACCATTGGATTAAAAAAAATGTCAGTTCGGGTTGATTGAAAACATTTTTCTAAAAAATGTTTACATAAAAGTATAAAGTTGATGATATTCATTGTATTTAAATAAATGTACAGAGGCTGTATACTTAAATCCACAATCTGATGAAAAAAAGGATGTCAACCATGATTAATATTGTACTGCAATCTTTCCAGGGTAGATTATCGCTAAATCATATAATCCTTTTAAGAAATTGGAGGGAGAAGTTTTAAGAGCTCTGGATACCCATAGCACTTGAAGTGGAGAAAAGGAATGAATAAGATAATGCATGTCAGATTGGAATGATTTCTTAAGTTAATCATTATTTTTACACCCCCGCATAAAAAGCTGGTGTTGTAAAATGATGGGGGTGTCCATCCATCTGTGTGTCTGTCTGTCCGTTAAGCTTTGGGGTACACATCTCTTATCCGCAACTCCTCTTATACCACTGAATAAAATTTAATGAGACTTTTACAGAATCTTTGTTACATAGTGCCATTTTGACCTCCTATTTTACTTTTTGATTGAACTGAACACTTATTTTGGGTCTCCCATAGCAAATAATGGACTTTGCCATTATAAACATATGGAAGACAGGAGGGGGGGGGATCATTTTTTGAGCTCAATGCTCACAGTATCTATAGTTATAGACAGGGATGTTTAGCCTATAGATGCAAATGGAGTCATATGTTTACACCTGTATGTGAAGGCAGGAATCTCAATTTCAGATCTGAGCAAATGTGTGGTCACAAAATTAATGTCCAGTCCTCCATATCAAAGAATGTTTAAAACTTCAGAGGCCATAATCATGCTAATTCTGTGCATTAATCATGTTCAACATTGTTAAAGGTACACATTGCTTGGTCCATTTTTGATTTACATAAGATGTAGTCTGAGTGCAATGAATATATACACATGTATAAAGCATTAATAGAATTTGTTCAAACTCGCAATATTCTTAGTAGACAATTTTGCAGACTTAGCAAAGGGAATGACATAAAACTCTCTCACATAAATGTATTTGAATTGTATATACCAGTAGTATTGTACATGCCAGGAATGTAATGATATGATAAAGGTCTCAGTATACTGCTCTTATTACAATACAGATATTGATACACCACTCTTGTTATATTAATATATGATATTGTTATATTAATAAAATATCAATTCATTACAGATATCTATACACTCTTAATACACTGCTCTCATAACATTGCAAAATACACATCACAGATATCAATACACTGCTCTCATTACATTACAGATATCAATACACTGCTCTCCAACACAGATATCAAAACACTGCTCTCCAACACAAATATCAAAACACTGCTCTCCAACACAGATATTATAATATTCTTTCTGACGTTACAACACAGATCTTGTATTCTGTTCACATCAAAGTACAACATCAATATCTACATTAAGGGATATGAAAGAAAATGACATAACTTTGAAGTATTTTAGATTGCGTCGTTTTTCAATGTTTGGGGATGGTAGCCAGAAAAATTATCGAATAGCAGAAGAAAAATAAAGGAAGTACTGTGGACTCTTTAAAATTTGTTGGGGCCAATTTTCATGGATTTCTTAAATCATACAGGTTTGTGGGGACGTATTTTCCTGTATTCTCTTATACCTACAAGAGGAAATATGACTTTGTAACCCTAAGTTATTAATTCATAGAGGATGTTAATTCATGGATGAGAGGTACACACAAAGTCCCTGGAAATTAAGCCACTACAAAATCTAATGATTTCACAGTAGGAAGTTTCTCAAAACTCAGAATGCTATTAGGGGAAGAGGGAATTCAATAATGTGAAAGGGCTTAACCATTCTGAAACAGAAAGTTGAGGGTTTAATTGGCAGTTTGAAGGAAATTTTCCATTCTATACAAAATTAACACCAAAGGCTCTTCTCAGAGAAAACTGTTTGTAAAACATATCAAGCCTAACTGTACATTTGTAAATGCACAAGTAATTTATATTCTGTAGTTGAACAAAGTATGGTTGTTTTGCTTTTTATCTATATTGTATGGAGATAAATCTAGTCACCCTGAACCAAATGGACTTGTGTTATCAGTGTAATGAACCAATCATACCATAAATTTTTAACAAGGTACATATAATGAAGGAAGTCAAAATAGGTAGCTTATGTCAATATAGGGTAATGGGTACATCTTGTTGTCTATATAGTAATAATGATACTTGGCTGGACATTTAAGTATCACAGTACTGTTTAAACTTGGTACCTTGTGTTGACTCAGATAGTAACATTAGCATTGTTTCAGAAGAATTAGTAGATTAGGTTTGTGTTCAGTAAGAAATTATGATCAATAATTCCCAGGATGCATGTAACTGAACAGAATCCTTGTAACATTTTTAAATTTCAGGGTAAATTTCATTTTGATTAAAGGACCACTGGTGATATAAAACTATTTGTAATTAAAGGACAACTCTCTGTATTTAGGTCTGTACAGACTATTGGTCCATTTTTTGATTTTCTGTAGGCAAATATGAGATGTATATGTTTGTCATTAAATTTTCTGTATGAATGAAGTTTAGACAGTACTGTTTGTAGGAAGGGGGGGGGGGGTGCAGGGGGCACCTGTTGATCTATATATACTTTACTCTATATTTTTTAATTGCAGGCAGGAAGTCCTGAGAAGAAGGAGCACCTGTATAAGATTTTAGTGATCGGAGAACTAGGGACAGGAAAGACATCCATCATAAAGCGATACGTCCATCAGTTCTTCTCACAGCACTACAGAGCTACTGTATCCTCTCTTAATATGAGTAATTTACATTGATTTCAAGGTTGGATTTAGCTCAAAAATCAAGGCAGTTTACGTATTTTTTAAAATGATAAACTTATAAGATTTTCATTCTTGTAAGTGAATCTTTCCACAGAGTAGCCCCAAACTTGAATATTCAAGCTGATAAAGAGGTCACATACACTATATACTTTATACACAAAGAAATTCTTAATGCCTACA
This sequence comes from Saccostrea echinata, assembly GCF_033153115.1. Lineage (NCBI taxonomy): Eukaryota > Metazoa > Mollusca > Bivalvia > Ostreida > Ostreidae > Saccostrea > Saccostrea echinata. The sequence goes on from NW_026889750.1 coordinate 32,203,428, forward strand.
AATCTTCCAAAATAGACTGTGCTCTTGAAAATTTAGTATTTTGAGTGTTTTCCTACATAATTTATTGAGTGAATACACCCTAAACACTTTATGAGAGCCCTGATCTGTGTGTGTCCTATAGTGATCAGTCTGTCCATACATCTGATATCACTTGTTCAAAGCATATTTCTCTTCCCTTGGCTCAATCTGGCTCAAACTTCACTTAGAGAGTGCCTGATATAAAGTGTGCAGTGACATTGAACCAGTTTCTAGATCAAAGGTCAAGGTCAAAATATATGTCTATGTAAAAAAAATTTCAGAGCATTTTTTCTCTCTCCCCTCTGGCTCATATTTGTCCCTATAGAGTGCCCTTTAGTTAAGGATGTGCATGACCTTGAACAAAGTTCTTTGATCAAAGTTCAAAGTCAAAACACATCTTTGTGAAATCCTTGTCCAGAGCATATTTTCTCCCCTTTGGTCTAACCTGACTCAAGCTTTACCCATATACCTTGGCCCAGACTGGATCAAACTTGCCACATAGAATGCCCTAGGTAAAGTAGTGCAGTGATGTTGAGCCAAGTTTCTAAGTCAGAGGTCAAGGTCATAGCAGATTACTGTGTCATCCTTGTTGTGAGCATATTTTCTCTCCCTTTGGTCCTGTCTGGATCATACTTCAAGCAATGAGTGCTCATGAGTAAAGTGTTTGCAATGACCTTGAGCTAAGTTTCTAAGTCAAAGGTGAAAGTTTAGACAAAATTATTTATAAAATGGTCAATATTGAGAAAAAAAACTTTCCTGAGTACAAAATGGTCCTCGATAAAGTGGAATGACAGTTTATATTATCAAATTTTTCTTCTTCCCCCCCCCCCCCCCCCCAAAAAAAAATTGCTTATTTAAAATCTGTAGATACCTTTTCAAGCTCCAGAATAAAGGGACAATTATAGCATACCTTCAAATTAATCAAAGTCTTTTTGAATGCAAACAAAATCTTGAATTTAAATGCAATACTTTGCATTATTGGAAGAGTTGTTCTTAGCTTAAGAATAAGCCAAAGGTTTTGAATACAATATTACTTGTAAAAGTGGATTCAGAACCAGTGCTTGTAGTGGTGGCCTATGTGGGGAATGCTGAATATTTGATATAGTTTTTTAGGTTTTATTACTCTTTAAATTGTGCAAATGTCAGTACTTCTTTGTTGGAAGTCTTGTCTTGTGCTGCATTTTTCTTAACCTCTGCTATCAGATTGGTGTAGACTTTGCCTTAAAGGTCCTGAACTGGGATGCAGACACAATTGTCAGATTACAGCTATGGGACATTGCTGGTATGTTCAAATCAACTTGAAAGGAAATTCTCTGCTTAATAATAATGACTTAATGTAAAATTACTAAAAAGAGAGTTTCAAGAATGTTAAATTCATGAATTTGTATATAATATGACAGAGATTCATAGAATAATTCCATATAGATAATATTTTTGGAGATTTAAGTTTAATCAGAATACAATAATAGATAGGGAAGTAATTTTTTATTAGGTCAAGAGCGCTTTGGTAACATGACAAGGGTATACTACAAAGAGGCAGTAGGGTGTTTCATTGTGTTCGACGTTACAAGGGCTTCCACATTTGATGCAGTGGTGAAATGGAAGAGTGATTTAGACAGTAAAGTACAACTGGCAGATGGTAGCCCCGTCCCTTGTGTTTTATTAGCTAATAAAGTAAGTTCTCTGGTCACAGTTCTGGTAGAGGGTGGTTGTTCTTAGGTGTAGAAGTAAAATTTTTGTGATTATCTTACTTAAATATTTCTGATTGGTGAGTATGACATGAAAGAGTGAGACATTTCCGGCTGATGTATTATAATTACTGTAAACCATCTATTATTTACGTCATCTTTTATTCACAGTTCGTCAGATTGAAATCGATCCGTGACAATTAATTTTCGTGACTGAAGAAACATTCTCTACAAAAATAAAAGCAAAATGAATTGTTTGTGGCGATTAATATTCGTGAGTCAAAGTAGGCGCGAAACTCGCAGGCAAATAAACGTTGGTTTACAGTATTGCTGTGATTACTCAAACGGGAGAGCTATCATGATTGACCATTGCAAAAAGATGGCAGAAGCCTTCAAGATTGATTTATATAGAATGCAGATAAACTTGAATAAAGTGATGACTAATTAGAGAAGAATTTCCTTAAAGTTGTTGTGTTAAAGATATTTGTTTTCTGTGAATTAACTTATTGTTACAAATGTTAACAGTGTGACCAGGCTAAGGAAGGTCTAGTAAACAATTCAAACCAGATGGATGATTTCTGTAAAGAGAAAGGCTTTATTGGATGGTTTGAAACCTCAGCCAAAGAAAATATCAACATTGACGACAGTGCAAGGTTCTTAGTACAACGAGTAAGTACAAAATCCAACAACTGTTTCAAAAAAGTACATAAAGATATACAAGATGTGGGAAAAGTGTTTAAGTCTACATGATGTCCAAACCTCCTCATTATATCCCCACCTCAGTAAAAATGTGTACATAATAGTTCTATTACTGAGGTAATGTTGTAAGAGATTTGAAAGAGGAGACAAACTTTAACAAATTTGACTAGTGATATCTCAAACTATTTATTTTAAACATTTTGCAGATATTAGAAAATGATAGCAACATAAAACGAGATGAAGAAGACCAGGATAAGATAACTCTTGACAGCCGACAAAACATTCTAAAAAATCCAAAGGAGAAGGGGGGTTGCTGCTGATGTCATAGGTCACACCTGAATGAACTCTTCAAATGTTTATGGTTGAGTGAAAACATTATTTTATATGGATGAGTGAGCACAATAAGTTGTTTTGGATGAGTGGATGATGTGATTGAGAAGAGTTGCATTGAAATTGAGATATAAAAGTACCATTGAAACATCATGTTTTTTTTATGACAATATAATGTTTTTGTGTGTATAAGTTACTTAGTATAAGAAATGAGTGCTATCAATGAATACAGCATCCAAAGTCAAATAACTGAGTATGGTTGACGTGCATGGGTTTTAGTTTTACAACATGAGAATGCTTATTATTGTCTTTTAAAGTAATTTTTACTTTCTGTACTTTTTACTTCAAACATTATATTCTCAGAATTTTCTGCTGGCAGAGGTTTACATTCTTATCAGTTACTAAATTTAATTTGGCATGTGCCTTAACATTCACTTTTTTGGAGAGAAATAACAATTTTAAAACATATGAAAAAATTCAATGTTATTTGTTTCATAATTTATGAATGCAAGTAAAACTGAAGTTAGTTTGATAGTGAAATAAGGAGCATTGGTATTTCAGAATGTCCCTGTAGTAAATTTACATCAACTAAAGCTGTAGTGTTTTTGTTTTTCTGCTTGTAGACATAATTATGCACAATGCACAACCCTGGGATAGGGGTTTTGTATTGCTCAAATTTGAACAAAATGTGAAGTTCGTGCAGAAATTATTTTCCTCATTATTATAATAATATAAAAGAGATATTGTGGAGAAAAATTGGAGTCCCCAAAAGGCTATCATTATTAGAATAAAATTTTGAAATATGATGTAAAACATTTGTAGTTGATTTTGCTATATAAAATCAAAGTTTTCAGGGAGTGGAATTCAGTGCCAAAAGAATTAAAAGGCAAGGTGTGTGTGGGGAGGGGGGGGGGGGGTTAAAGGAAAATGTCACAAAAAATAATTCAAATTTCTTAAAGTTCCTGTTATACCGGATTTTTACTGAAGTGGGATTTATTGGGATGACAACAATATATTTTCTTTTTCATCCTCTGAAGATTACAAAATAGTCATGGTAATAAAAGTAGCTTTTCTGACAATCACAGTTTGTATTCATGCATTACATGTACTACCATCACAGAAAGTATACAATATGAACATGCAATTCTTCTGAAGCATGTCTTCATGTGAAATTCAACATTCCATTTTAAAAGTATAAACACTGCATATTTATCCATGTGTATAATTTTAGGTCACTTTACCATTTGTATTCGTTTTTACATGCTGATTATAACTTATGAAAACTGTATTCTTTCACATTGCATTAACAGTAGAACTCTCCTACTATGCAGGGTTTTATATATGTCAGAAATACTCATTTTGATATAGAAGCTCACCGTTAAGTTTGAAATAGGAAGCAGTCAACAGTACATTTTCTTGCCCATGGTAAAGGTTGGTTGTGATCTGTCAATTTGAAACATTTTAAAATATACAGTAAATAATATACATTCTCCAGCTGAATGAAGTGCTTCTTTACTATCTGTTCATGTAACTATGACTTCAATATCACAATTGAATTTTTTTTAAATATAATCTCCTCTGTTATGTTGACAGCAAGATGCAGAGACATGACTTCAACACATTAAATGTTTATCTTAATTTAGAAGAAATTATCCAGCTTTAGCATACTTTACAAGAAAATGTCCTCAATTTGTATTATTGTACATTATCTAACTCATTACTTAAATATTCTTCCTTAACGAAACATTTACTCTGTAAATGACACAAGCCATGCCTAACTTATTTATATTTCTGATAATCAGTTGTAAATGTTCTGCATGTATCAGTAAGTTTGTTATATTTTGCACACTGTGTTTGTTAACTATGTCAGGTTTGAATGTTTTGTAAAATTTTTAAAATTTCTATCATTTTTGATTAATACAGGTATGTATATAAATATTTGAAAGCAATGTTGAAAATTTTAGATAATATATACCATAAATTTTACAAATAAAACAACATATATGGAACTATTTGTCATATTTTGTTTTCACAATTACCTATTCTCTTTAAAGAAGTGGACAGGCTTTCGCCTACATACATCCACAGTGGATGTAGGCAAAAGCCTCACGGTCCACTTCTCGAAAGAGAATAACTATTACCCTACTGTGTAAATGTATATATTTTCATTTTAAAAAGTATATACCCCCTTCCTTTCTTTCATAGTCAAAAATCAAATGATAAGGCCAGATTCTGGTGATTGTTTTCTTGATACAATAGTGAATGGGTAAAATATAATTGTCCCTTGTGATACACACAATGAAGAAATGTTTTTATTTCTATCTACGTTTAACTAAAGTAATGTTTGATATAAAAAAAAAAAAACGCACACAAACACGCAAATTTATCCACAATATTATTTGTATTTAATGTCTGTGTGACACACATGTAAGGCATTGAATATGATTGTGTGTACTTAAGAGTTTTGCTGCTGAACGCGTGACCATACTTTTTTAAGGTCACATGACTGATCATATGACTTGTCAATAACAAACCATGGCTGATGCAGGCGTGAGGTATCGAGACAAAGTAACGATTATCACGGGAGGAAGCGCCGGTATTGGAAAGGGGTGTGTCCAAGTGTTTGGTACGTATGCACTTTATCTTGAAATAGGTGCCCGTTGCATGTCTTGTATATTTTCATTAAAAAGATAAAAGATATATGTACTTATAATAATAGCTAGTATATTTTCCGTTATCAGTCGAGCTATCAAGCTATCTTGGTAGACAGTCACAGTTCTTAATCGGGGTCAAAACATGGTTAAACTAATAATACAACGTCTGTAACGTATTATTGGGGGGGGGGGGGGCTCAATATATTTTAAACATGTTTTTAAAAATAGTACAGTACATGTACGTGTAGTAGGTAAATTAACATGGTAAACCCTTTCTGCTTTTCTATTACTAGTGTAAGTTTTAAAGTAAAAATATGGTTATATAAATGATCCAGATGGTATTTTATAGGTTGTCATTTTGCTTTAATTGAAATGTATAAAAATGGGTGTACATTTGAAGTTGAAATATTTGATAGGAGTTGGAGCATGGAGGAGTGGAGGAACAATGTCTCTATTAGCAACCCTCCCCCATATATATAGTGATTACTTCATTTTTCAAAAGGGAGGGTGAATAATGGACAAGATACCTGAAAAAACGTTGACAAAAAAATTTTAATTTCTCCAAAATCGAAAAACCTATTTCGGGGGAGGGGGTTCAACGCCTGTCAATGATTAATACCATGCTAATTAAAAAGCAAGGGGGACACTAGTCCATCGCAGGTTAACCCCCAGAATAAACTGATAACCATTGCAGTTGCGTGGACTGAGTGCCCGTGGCGGGGCTCGAACCACCTGACTTTTGGGTTTCTAGCCAGGTACATAGCATCGTTTTTGAAAGAGGGGAGGGGAGACCAGCCCGAAAAAAAATTAACAACTTACCTGAAAAATCTTTGACAAGCAAAAATAAAATCCTATTTCGTGTGTGTAGGGGGGGGGGGTAAGTTTCAAAATTTTTTCAAAACAAATTGTATTAACATTACCATGGGACCATGCGACAAAAAGGAGGGGGCCCTTTCAATGAACATTTTAAACATACAAGGATACGTTTGAAAAAAAAGGGGGGGGCGATACTAGGTGTCTGTTGGCCAAACACCCATGACTACTGAGCCATGTGCTCCACATGCAGTAACTAAAGGCAGAATCTAATCTCTGTGTAATTTTTTTTATTTATTTTTTTTAGTGAAGCATGGCGCTAAAGTTGTGTTCTGTTCAAGAGGAGGTAATCAACTATATTTGATTCTTATTGCGATGTAATTTGTTGAATGTTAAATATTTCAATCTTGAATGGAAATCTGGGGTTCTTCACATATTGTTTTAGAAATATCAACAAAAATCGAATAAATATTTGGTATACTTATTTCTTTAATTTTGTAATTATCACAGAGGCTACAGGGAGGGCCTTAGAAAGCGAGATGAAGGCCGTTGGCCCCGGGGAAGCTATATTCATTCAGTGTGACGTCAGCAAAGAAGATCAAATCAAGGTTAGATATAAATGGAGCTACAGTTTGTCAAAGGTCGGATAGAACTTTTTAAAATGAATTCTCCAAACAGATGCTTTAAATTAATGAATATTTAGGCAAGGGCGTAGTTAATATGGAAAAAAGTGGAGAAAACAAATGTTTTTATGCTTTTTACATTCTTTCAAAATACAATTCAAGATATTGTGCTAACACCATAATATTTATATTATTAGTGTACAGTATACTAACAAGCACTCTTACGTAATTTTCTATAATATATATGGATTGTTGTTCTTCAAAATTAGAATTCTTAATTATACGGTATGATACTTTGTATCTTAGAATTAATCTATTATTATGCCTCCCTTCGAAGAAGAGAGGGCATATTGCTTTGCTGCTGTCTGTCGGTCGGTCGGTCTAGCTGTCTGTCTGTCTGTCGGTCCACCAACAGTTTCGTTCATTTTCTTCGCAGAGGTTGCACATACTGAAATGAAATTTGGTATACATATTTATCATAAGAATATCTAGGCCAAGTTCTGTTTTGGGTGCGATCGAGCAATTTTTAACAGAGTAATGCCCCTTGCACTTAGAAAAATTCCAATTATTTGCAGTTTACGTTCATTTTCTTCACAGAGGTTGCACATACTGAAATGAAATTTGGTATACGGATTTATCATAAGAATATCTAGGTCAAGTTTTGCTTTGGGTACGATCGAACAATTCTTGACAGAGTTATGCCACTTGTACTTAGAAAAATTCCAATTATTGGGGGGGGGGGGGCATAAGTGTTTCACAAACATCTCTTGTTTTTTTTAATTTTCAAATGATTCCTTTTTCCTTTCTATCTGACAGAATGTTATTGACAAAACAGTTGAAAAGTATGGTAGGATAGACTGCCTGATAAACAATGCAGGACAACGTAAGTGTGCCCCTAACATAATTCCTTATTCTTAAGTCATACGTACATACGATATAGATATGATATATATCTTTCAGCTTTTTCTCAATTGAAAATAGAATGCAGCAAAATTAGGGAAAATGGGATGCAGAAAAAACAACTGTCTATGTGAAGACTAATTTTTTATAAGAGAACATGAAATTTCTAGTAATCCAGGGCAAAATCGATGAGTGCAGTATTTCATTTTTTTTTCTTTCATTTTCAGACCCACCTAAGACATCGATAGACGACTTCACAGCAGATGACTTCCGGCGGCTTCTGGATACAAATCTTGTTAGCTATTTCCTGTTTTCTAAGGTATATATGTTCAGTGTTCTGTGCATAGGCTATTGTCACGTTGTTCTTTTGGGGTTATACGTGAACTTGTTATATATATATTAATTTGGGGAATCACTCGCTTTGTAAATTCTTTACTCCGTATTTGGATTTGCTCTACTCGTGGGCAGTATTTGGTCTGTCCTCTACGGTGGCTGTAAATATCCAAAGAATAAAGAAAATATATTTTTAATTAACTGAAGTTTATTTCTCGGAATCGTCGATGAAAGTGCATTGTAATGCTTATAAACAAACAGTCACCAGTTACACAATTAATTCAAAATATTATAAAAATACGTTTTAAAGTTAGATCAGGTGACTGTACAGAGGGTTAAACAATTTGAGAAAAATCCCTCTGTGACGTGACATTTTAACACAACGTAGATACCAAAAATAAACCTAAACTACACATCAGTACAGCTGACAGTCTCAAGGTTCTAATTCATACACAGAGAAAATTCGAAACGATCCTTATCAACGCTACACGCATCTCTTGACTTTGATCAATAAAGAACTAAAATTACAAATAGACTGAACTAGAAAGTATTTAAATCTAACATTAATCTTAACAATCAAAAGCTTGTTTACTTACGATTTTAACTCTAAAGTCATTTTACTTTTCCAGCGTTTTTAAACATAAACAAATAACATTTTTACCTCCTTATATTAAAGAACGCAAAATGAATATAATGGCGCTAAATTACAAATAACTTTTCTAAGAACAATGCACTTTACTTGAGACTGTCGCTAAACCCATTTATTACAATAAAACATGCAACTATAAACCATAAAAGACTAAATGAGGTCACTATGCATAAAGATTATGCAACAATAAAATCTTTAAAGGAAACTTAATTCAAAGCTCAAATTTAGAAAAAAAAAGAAATAAATAAAAATACTTAATCAATAGAATACTTAATATTTTTCAAAATTATTTATGAAATAGACAGAATTGCTTTAATGGAAAATGAATCAATTAACTGAAAAATGTATGATTTACATACCTGTAAATATCCAAAGAATAAAGAAAATATATTTTTAATTAACTGAAGTTTATTTCTCGGAATCGTCGATGAAAGTGACCGAGCTAGGGTGCATTTTCACCTACGATTCCGCGTCTTTGGATTACAGGATTTCAGCCAATCAAAATTTAGTATTTCTTTAGTGAATAGCCGAAAGTTGTGAAAATTTTCCGAATAAAGAATATTAATTAAACGGAGTGATCATGTGACATAAAAAATGACCGCCACAGTAATTGAGTAAATTTGAACACCTGTGCTTGACCTCAGACCCTTAGGTCTTCTTAACCAAAAAGACAAAATCACAAAAGAGATTAACACTATTACGTAATTATTTGATTATCATGCTTATTGAACAACTGACTCTAAAAGCTCATAGGAAAATTATTTACTAAAATACCACTATATTTAACCTTTCCAAGACTGTTGCAATGTATAGGCAATCCAACCCATGATTATGATATATTAATCATGAATTTTCAGTTATTTTTCTTGGTTTCAGCAAGACATTTTGATTCAGTTACTTAAAATTTATAACGAACGCCAAGAAAAATATACACTGAACTGACTATTCTAAATTTTGAATTTACTGAGTGGGAGTAAATACAAAATATAGAACATGGCAGAACATCCACCTTTTGCAATGGCTTTTTGATATCTCTGTTGTTAATTTTATTTCACAGAGTTAACCATAATATATTTAAAAGACACCCCTAATCTTTGTTTTGGTCATTTTTTTTTATGCTGTATCGTTTTTCCCCTTTAGTATGCTTTACCATACCTGAGAAAGACAGAAGGAAACATCATTAACGATTCCAGTTTAGTGGGACAAATGGGACAGCCAGGTGCCGTTACCTATGTGGCTACCAAGGTATAGTCTAAATCAACTATAGATAGCATTAATGATCCTGCTGTCTGGGGGCGAGCCTCTTCACGTATACATGTATAAAACATTTATTCTGTTGTGCGCAGCCTCTATTAGACTCTGAAAGTTCCTTTTTAAAGTCAGACTCCTTGGAGTTTTTAAAAAGGGAAGTTCAGCAAGGATCAATCGCTTTTCATTAAAGTTCTTGGCTTCTTACTCCTTCCTTATTTTTTTCTGTTGGATTTCTTCGTTTCTGTTTGTATTGAAATGTCTGTATTCCCTTTAATGATCACTTTGGCAGTCAGATTTCTGTCTCTTACACATCCACACGAAATATCCATTCCTGTCGCAACTAAAGCACATGGAAATCCTGGTAGTACAACAAAATCATCTGTGTGCAAGTCCATATTTCTTCAAATCATATTTTCTACAAGTAACTCGCACAGTATAGCATATCCCACGCAGTAATGGTACAAATTCGATGGGTGGTTATACATTACTGAGCGAAAGACATTTTTTTTTGCATTTTTTTTACATTGTTTTATATTGTCGTAAAGGAAAAGTGGGCATTTGCGCAAACGCTTATATAAGATTAAAAGATCATTTGTTCACAGTGAGAGAGAGATATGATAATTACAGAAGAATTTACTATCATATAAAAGTATTGACAATTCTTTCAAAAATGAATTTAGCGGTTGCTTAACTATTATTTACTGGATATGTTTTACAAGAAAAATCAACTCGTTTTCTCTTTGATAAAGTGGGGGAAAATAAGTCGCGCGATTTATGTATTTGTAATACAAGGGATACATGGTCTTACTAGTCGAGCAAGTGGAAGAGGTAATAAACATGCAAAAAAAGATACACTTATAAAAATTTTCCTTGTACGCGCAAATATCCCAGAATTAACATCTTTTTCAATTACCTACCAAATTTTATCGTAAATCGCCTCCATATGAATTGGAATGACATGCTGCGAGTTAAAAATTAATCGAGGACGTAGAAACAAATGATTGTTATATGAATATCTGAGACGGATTTTTTTTTATACTTACCTGAAAGAATTTCAAGCATTTTCTTACTGACTTTTCTTTTCTTTTACCAGGGTGCAATCACTGCGATGACAAAGGCTCTAGCAATAGACGAAGCCAAATATAACGTCAGGGTTAATGCGTGAGTACCACCATTTATTACATTTTCAACAGTGAAATACTGTGATTTATTTATTGAATAAAAGTGATATTCTCTCACAGTGTGAAAGGATATCAAAGTAAGTAAAAAGTAATTTCTGGCCTGTCATAAGATAGTGATAGTAACTAAGCATCTTGATAGAGCTAAAACTGCAAATTTCTTCCCAAATATGTTGCTAAAATCCATGCTATGTAATGTTTTCTGCATGCTAAGCTATGACGTCTCAACCGCTCAACTATGACGTCAAGCCTATGACACTGTGTTAAGAAAGACAGACAAAGGGAAAATCAAAGAAAATGTAATAAACAGAAAATTCAATGTTTTGTAGATGAATATGGAATTTATTTCACTCGTGAGACAGGATTTTTTGATATTTTCACTCGTGCTTCGCACTCGTGAAAATATCAAAAAATCCTGTCCCACTCGTGAAATAAATTCCATATTCATCTACAAAACATTGAATATCCTCTATATACAGAATTTTCAGATAAGTTAGCCGTTTTAAACGTGTGAGGCCAGGAGGATGAAGACAAACATGAATATTAACGGTAATTTTGACAACCGAGACGGTGAAGAATCTTTAGCGCCTTCGTCTGGTAGATTTGAGGGGTGCCTTTTCGTTTGACGAGTTAGCCTTCTGACATCAGGAAAATATAGAGTCATATCACAAGGCCAAAGGATAAACAATAGCAATATTTTCATCGCAGAAACTCTGATACGTGCACAATTAACTTCTTCTACATAAAACATGATTCCAATTTCAGAACAAAGTATCTGACACAATGAATTGACATAACTTTCCACAAATCATGCTTTGATGAAGGGAATTCAGTTTTTTTTTCAAATGAAGCGCCACGCCCTCTTTCAAGGGGATTTAAGAATTATAGTGAAAACCCACTGTAACATAGTCCTAGATTTGACCTTTAGGATTTAATGCAGAATACCAATTTACCTTAAAAACTCTTTTAGCTCCTCATATTTCTCTGGTCTATACCATATCTGCAGTAATTTTGAATATAAAATTTCGAATGGTACTATACACATCTTGTCTACAACATTGTCGTGATTACTTCAGCATTTTGACCTTCTTTCATGAATAGACATGTTCCTATATTACTTATCAACTCTGTAACAAGTTTGATACTAAATGGACAAGTTCAGGGTGTATCTTAACTTTGGCCTTGATCTTTTTGGACCCTCAAATACATGTACATGTACATATGTAATATGTGTTGCTCTCGGCAGTTGCTACCACTGAATCAAATCTGAGGATGATGTAATAGTAATTCATATATCCGTCTTTGCAAGCCCAAGGTGTTTTTTTTTGTCCGCTACGGGATTGCCATTTAAACACTTGGCTTGCAAAAATGCCGTATATCGAGTCCACAATATTGTTGCCTACATTAATAACCACATCCCCTAACATCTTTCACTGTTGCAAGAGTTTCCTTATGTACAGCGTTTTGCTGGAGTACATTTTGTATTCTTGTATTTAGCACATATGTTTTTATATGTATCTTGTCAGCTTTTCCCCTGGAAATGTATGGACGCCAATGTGGGAAAGGGAAACAAAAGAGTACAGCGATCCCGAGGCTGCCAAAAAAAGTGGTGCAGACTGTCAGGTGTGTTTGATTATAAGAATGTTTGAATCAACATTTTTAGAACAACCTTGGAAACTAACATACTGGAACAACATAATCCTAAGGCTAATTACAAATTTTGACCAGAGTAAGAATTTTTTTAGGGAGGGGGTATCTTAATTCCTTGCAAAATAGGCGTTTCACGTGGAGACTCAAAAGTACATGTATAATACAAATTGTTTAGATCAAAATGAAGTCCAGATCACATCCAAAGTCAACCTTAAACTTATCACCAATGAACACAAAGACACTCTTGTGGCATATGCTGCAAATAACCGGAACAATTCTCCAGAAACAAGATACCAGTACATTTGTGTTGGTTTAGGTATATAAGTACTTATTTTGTAGGTCTGTGGGCGGTATGGTACTATTGAGGAGGCTGGTCTTTTATGTTTGTTCCTGGCGGCGGACGCCACATTCTGTACTGGTATTGACATTAACCTCTCCGGCGGAGCAGAACTCAGTTATGGTGTCAAAAATATGCGTCTCTCAGACTCGAAATAACGAATTTTCATGTAAATTAACTGCCTGATTCGTGCAATATTTAAAGAAATAAAGGCAATTTATTTACAAAAGCATGATTTTGTTATCAAAAGATATTGAAGAAACTCTATATGATATTCTCTTGAAATGCAATAAAGGATATTAAAATGCAGTATTTGAACGACAATTTAAGAACTTTTGTCACGATTGCATATGAATATGTTCAGTATTTTATAACTTACTTCGTGGATTATGTATGTTTGGTTTGCCGTATTGGAAATTAAGCTAATATAGCATAAATACTGTATAAGATTTTTTTTATTGTGATAACACGTAGAACTTGGGCGGAATCTTTGTCTATTGGAGATATATATTTACCAGGGGGTAAGCGGACTTTTGTAGTCTGATAATTATGTCAAATCCAAAACTTTTCAGTTTTATTTTGCTTTTTTGTTTTGTTTTGTTTTTTGTATGTATGTAAGCTCATGTCACACTGTCACGATTTATAGCTACGATTCATCGCGAATTCAAAAATCGCAGCAAATGGGGATTTATCGTAGAGGTAGTCGTAGGATATCTTTCGTTAATCGTGTTGAATCGCAGCAAATCGCAAAACTCGGCGATTGCTTTGAGCAAAACAATCGTGGACACTGCACGATTTTTTAGTATTCGGAGATAATGGCACAACACCCGCACTGCACTCGTGCACAAATTCGTAGTAAATCTTCGACATTCGTGGAACTTCGTAGTACTCGCGACAACGCAAGTGTCCTGCGAGTGTCCTTCGAGTTACTGCGAGTGTCCAACGAGATACTGCGAGTGTTCTTCGAATTGATAGGAACATACGACTTTCCCGCGGATATGATACGAAAAAGGACGGTTGATGGCAAGTGCTGTACGAGTACTGTACGATTGAACTACGAGTTAATACGATGTAGGCAGAGGTTGTCTGATGTTAACACTGTCGAAATCAAAATACCACCTATAACAAAAGGAAAGAAGCTAAGAAAAGTGAAATAAACTGATGTGTCACAGAAACTATAAAGACCGTGTCCAATAAATTCATGAAGAGATTGAACATAATCAAAATCTCCACACTGTAGCTTTTACCCTGATCAATTAACTTTACTATGATGTTTGATAATTTCAAAAAACTCTCCTTTTCTTCTATATGCATTTCATTACGTGTATATTCGTAAGAAATCGTCATTAATCGTAGGATTATCGTGTTTGTATCGTGCCATATCGTAATCCTTCGTACGAGTATCGTATGTAACCGCGTTTAATCCTTCATAATCGTAGAAATATCGTAACCAGTTCGTAGTGTTGTCGCCTCAGTTCGTACTCAAATCGTAAAAACATCGTGCTTTGTCGCAAAGACATCGTAGACACCCCGTTCTCGCAGCAAAAAATTCCACACGCTTTGGAAAAGTCGCAAGACTAACCTGGTAATGAACGGCGATTTTCAACATTATTTAATTCTTGGGTAATCGTAACATAAATCGTGATAGTGTGACACGGTCATTTAAAGTAATTTATTTTTACAGTGGACACTCTTTTAGGATTAACCTGCTTATAATTGGTTATCGCGTAAAAATTATTTTCCAATTCAAATAATGGGCATGAGGTCCACGTGTTACATTTTTTTCACTTCTACTTATGCCCTTTGAACCGAAGTGAAATGAAGGAAAAGGAAATAAAAAGTTTGTCTTCGATCTTCGAATTTTTACAAGTAGTAAAATGCCCCTCCCCCCTTTCATTTTTCCAGAAAAAAATTTTTGAAGGACTAAAAAAAATGTCCTTATTGCTAATTTTCCGTCAAAAGCTGTGTAATTATTTATTTATTTACAAATCAAGGCCACAAGAGTATAAACCGAGAACGAAGTTGAGTCAAAATTTAGATTTTGAATATTTTTGTTCCCCGCTTTCGCGAAAGCGAGGGGACATTAAGTCTCATTCGTATTTCAGTCTGTGAGTTTGTCTGTCAGAAAAACTTCATCCTTAGTCAAAACTTTTGAAAAAGAAATGATAAGGCTTTCATATTTCACATGTACATTACCTGTGACAAGACCTTTCCAAATATACTAAAAAAATTTAACCCCTTACCTTGACCTTGAAGTTTGACCTACTTTTCAAACATTTTAACTTTACTTTTACCTTTTTCATAACTTATTGAGAAGAGAGGGCTTTCATATTTTACATGCACATTACATGTGACAAGACCTTTTCAAATGTACCATGATTTTTGATCCCGTGACCTTGACCTTAAAGTTTGACCTAGTTTTCTACTGTTGGTTATTACTTTTGAATAAGAAAAAGATGGGGCATTCATATTTGACATGTGCATTATCTATGTCAAGACTTTTTCGTACGTGCTATGATTTTTGACCCCGTGACCTTGACCTTGAAATTTGACCCGATTTTCAAAATTTTTTATATTGGTGCTAACTTTTGAAGGAGAGAATTCAGGACATACATATTTTTTGATTGACAGAAGAAAGGACGGTCATATTTGAAAAGTACATCACTTATGACAAGAAGTTTCCGAAGAGCTTTGATATTTGACCTTGTGCCCTTGGCCTTCAAGTTTGACCTCCTTTTCAAAAATTTTATCATTGCTGCTAACTTTTAAAGGAGAGAAGATAGGACATTAATATTTGATATGTGCATTACCTGTGAGAACATTCATATTTGATATGTGCATTACCTGTGAGAAGACCTTTCCAAATGCACTATTGTTTTTAACCCTATGGCCGTGACTTTGAAGTTTCACCTTATTTTCGACAATTTTAACATTGCTGATAACTTTTGAATGGCAGAAGACAACTTTGTTTCAGTGAACCTTAGACGCGACCGGGCGTCTTTTCAACACTAATTTCAGCCCTAACAGTTCACAGTGAGGCAATATCTTAATAAAAGGGGTCGAATCACATTCTTTGTTTTGTAAAAAATGGTCAAAATACAAGAAAAAGAGCTCAACTTGCCTCCGAAGCGAATGCAAAAAGTCCCTCTAACGCATATCCGGAAGTCCCGATAACGAATTCCTTTTCGTATCATTTGGATATGAGTTAGAGCGATTGGTAGCCGTATTATTTCATTTTCAATGTAATTGTCGTTATTTAAATCCACAATATAAAGAGAGAAATTAGAAGAAGAGATTATTGTCCATTATTTACAACATTAATGCATTTAATGTGCTCTGCGATTTAACCCTCCCACCACCACCACACACATACAAATACTACTTCAAAGTTTTGTATGTCTGTCGTTTCCTTAATGTCTCCTTGATCCGCTCACGTATAGTTCGTTTCTACCTGTGCAAGCATGAAATAAGGGAATACTAGTAAAATTTTTATTCATCAACATATACCAAAAGCTTGCCTGGGCTGCCCCTTGTCATGAAATGTGAAGCCAAATTTCAAAATAGAAAAGAATTAGAATAAATGTACATTTATAGAATGTACACTTACCAGTTAATTCATTAATTGTGTTGTCTTGTAGTGTCGGCAAATTAGAAAAATTTGACAATTGACAACCATGGGCTGCTTCCAAAATTGTAGCGGCTACATAGTGCTAGATCGCTACGAATATCTAAAATATACAGGACCTCCATGGTCTTGTCTATATCTATATCGGTTCATTTGGTTAAATCGATTTTGCTTTCGTTTCCTTTCATTTGGTTTGGTTTGGTTTCGTAAGGTTTCGTTTTCGTTTCATTTCGTTTCGGAGTGTACAGGTACCCGTCTAGAACCACTGTACCGCAACTATAGCGATGATAATTATAACACATACTAGAAATAAGTTGCTTCACTTTAGGTTAATGAACCTTCTGTTTTATCTTGGTATTTGTTACATGCACAGATCAAATGAAACATAAATAGACAATGTATTTTAAAAAATAAAACTTGAATATATTGCGCCGTTTACGGCCAATGATAATCAGCAAAAGACAGTGTATGGTGAAAGTTTTGATTAAATTGACAAATCCACAATGCCGAGTATATATACGTTATATATAAAGTCGTATATATAGCTGTAAATGCATGCATTATGTTCAACCGGTACAAGGTGCAATTATTTGCCTAATACACAGCTGTTCCTTGTACATTTTTAATTGATTCGACTTTTCGTTTGTAATAACATTTTTCCCCCTGAATTAATGATATCTAACAGGGTTAACATGCTTGACAGGTGTTGTAATTCTTGCGTTTTGATTTTATTTGAAGGAATTCGAGAAAAAAATATACACATCCATGCTTGATGTTGGTCATTGTTTTGTATAAATGGTACATGCAGTTTGTTTACTTGCACGTTAAGTACACACGACCCAGATGTTTTGTTTTTGTTCCGTGTATGGAGCAGCATTTTAAACAATAAAATGCTTTCTTTGGTTGTTAGTACGGGAATTAATGTCGCAGCTGTTGCAGAAAAAATACATAACCCGCGTAAGCGGGTTATGTGAATTTTTTCTGCAATAGCTGCGACGTTAATTCCCGTATTAGCAACCAAAGAAAGACATTTTATTGTTTTATATTTATATCTGTATAAATAATCATTTAAAGAAGGATTGTAGAGATTATTTTTTGTATTATTGATATATGTACATCATAGTCGTTTCATTGATGGAACAGCCACTGATCAGGAAATCTGTACAGGTGATATGCCTTGTGTTGTTCATGAACTGATAAACGGCAATGATTTACTTTAGAAATAAAGGAGAAAATATTCAGTGGATGTAAATATACAGTTATTAACTTTTGGTGTTGCAAGTGTATCTACCCTCCATACTTCCTATTCAATTCGGACTTCCTGGACAAGCATCTGTGGCGGATCCAGGAATCTTGAAAAGGGAGGGCCCGTCCAGTTTTGGGTCGGGGTAGGGGCCACGGCCACACCAAAAAAAATTGATTTATTAAATCTTATGTATATTTTGGGCACAAAGGGGGATGGGGGGGGTGGCCCCCCTCTAAATCCGCCAGTGAGCATGTAGTGTCGTTTTCAATTTGGAAAGGGTGGGGGGCATCCAGAAAAAAATGACATCTTACTGTAAAAAATAAAGCTTGACAAACCAAGCAAGCCAAAAAAAAATGTCCAAACTCGAAATTCTATTTCCTTTCACAACCAATTTTTTTCGTAATAAATTTCCAAATTACCTTGATTTAACTATGATATAGCGAAAAAAGGGGCCAACCAGCCTTGATTACTGTTTAATAGTAAATGGTTGTGTTTGGGAAACATGATAAGTCGGGGGAGGCCCCCCTGCTTCCTCTCCCTGATACTACGTGCCTGCTGGAACAAGATAAAACGTCAACTTCCGGTCTCAAGCTTCCTCTGTTATACCTTAATTCAAAGCTTCAGCTTCCAGGGATTTGTTTTGTTTACTTTCCTCCTTTTTTGTGTGTAAATTTTGATGAGAAGTTAGGGCGTAATCTTTTAGTAAAGTCTTACAAGAAAGTATATTGGGAAATACAGTCAAATCAGAGGTAAAAATTTATGTATAGAATAAAGAAATGTAAAGTCTTTTTAAATAGCCACGCGTTAAAAGTTGCACTGTACATAACATCGAACGTGGATTTTAACTGTAGATTAACCCCCCCCCCCCCCAATAAAAAAACGGTGTTAGAGTTCTGCAGCAATATGGTTTATAAATGTTCATTTATTGAAAAGATATATATATATATATATATATATATATATATATATATATATATATATATATATATATATATATATATATATATATATATATATATATATATATATATATATATATATACATTGTATATATTCTATATGGGGAAGGTATACTCTTTTGGCTAATTTTTCAAAGAAAAATATTAATAAAATATTCTTTTTAAAAAAGTTTTGGTTCTCCCCTCAATTCACATTTAAATTTATCTTCCCCCTCAATGAAACATCAATTAGATAAAATTCATTTCTGGTCAACTATGCCGAGAACACGTTAATCATTAACTGACTGCCTTTCCGTACTCTGGATTATACAATAAAACCCCTCAGGGTTACTGACTAAGCGCGTGCATATAAATAGAAGACCTTGTTTACAACGAGCAGTATTCTAAAACGCCACATAGACAAAGCAAAAATGAAAGAAACGAACTGTCGAGGCAGGAGTTTTACCAGTGTTCCAAGAGTCCAAAGGAACAACCGGACAGTGTCCGAGGGTGAGTTCAATAATTCCTACATTGTCTGGACATTTTTATTGAACTTAATTCTACATACGGAAATTTTATACGGACATCCAAACATTGCACTCTGTCAATGTCAGTCTGTTAGCAGTTTTGTTTACATAGTGCCATTTTTTTTTTACAATGATTTTTTTATGTGTATTAATCAAATGTTCTCTCTAGGCTCCTTTTAAAAGTGTTCAATTTGTACGTTTAATTATAAACCGCTTTGGGGTATTTTAGAATTAGTTTGCGGAGTAATCATTATAAAGCAGATCGACCTTGTTAATCCGGTCCTTATGTATACATGAAGATTTTATACAGTTATCTTAACTTTTTTTCTTACATCAAAATAAACAATTGAGCAAGTTTTCAAAATGACGTATACGTACGGTGGAACTTAACATGTTTGGAAACTCTGTCAATGCAAATATTGGCTCGAGATAGAAATTGCACTTGCCAACATTCAGTTCTGTTGGCTTTTTCCCAATCTGTGTATGCATACTGGCTGCACATTGTAAACACTGTATCTCTACGAGTTGTGTATTCAAGGTCGTCTGAACAATTTTTGTCATTAATCACGGCAAATAATTATTCTCTACGACATAATGTCATGATTGTCAGCAATATGACCTTTAAAAGTTCGTCAAGGTATTAAAAAAGCTTTAAAAAGTTCCGTACTCTGAGTTCCAATATGAGAGTCCGTATACTGCATGATTCTTTGCAATCTTTGACCGCTTTTTTATGTGCATGTGCAAATTTCGCCGTCTTTTAGTCTTTCATATGGCAGGGAAAAAATTCTAAATATAATTCCGCCTACTCTTCTTGACATTCGTGGTACAAATTGTGTGCGAAGTGGCGACAAGAAATAGACTATCTACAAAAATTGTAAGACAATATTCCCGACCATGGGCATGAAATGAATTAGTAATACTGTATATAAATGAGAAAAAAAATGAATTCTTTTTTTTTTCGAGGGAGAGAGAGAGAGATTAACAATAAACCAAATGCATGCTTAAGGGTATACATGTATCAGAATTGTGTTGTGTCCCTTGGTAGGATAGTTAAAAAAGTGAATGCGTTGTACTTGTATATCTCATAGTTCAGTTTTTAAAAATCAAAAGTAGGCTCTTGATATTCCATTCTATTACAGGTATCTGTTTCATATGGAAGCATTTACTAAGTTGGCCAAACGTAAAGTTGTTAACTAAAAAAATGTTAATTATTCAGAGAAAGAGGCGCCTCTTCAAGCGATACGGAAGCCTGTTTAGGACCTATCAAAAACTATTTTTGAATTCGATATAACGAATTGTCGAATTTGTTAAAACGAATTTATTTGTTATAACAGATTTTTGAATTCCTTATAACGAATTCAACCTATTTGTTATAACGAATTCAAAAATTTGTTATAACAAATTACATGTAATTCGTTTTAACAAATTTGACAGTTCGTTATATCGAATTCAAAAATATTTCTGATAGGTCTTAAATGGGCTTCCGTAAAGCAAAGATATTCAAGTTTTGGAAGAAAATTTATTTTATTTATCCTTAGATTAATTAAAATGCAGTGTTCTGCTGAGGAGCACCTTTGAACATGGTCAAGTAATTTGTTGACTGGAGTTGTCTTTCCTCTTATCAGGATCTGGAAAGCAAATCGCAAAGAATGGTTATGTCCTATCATCTAGCTTACCTCAATCAAAATTTACTTGATTGAGAATTTAAATTTTCTAAACTAACATCATTTCTTGTCTCTGATTAAAATCGAGAAGATTTGAGAGGTCTGGAGAATGTTGAATTTATGTTGAATTTCTTTTAATAGATTTTGCTTTTGCAGGAGACACAGGGAACGAGGCGACTATGCCGCCAGAATATAGGGATGTGTGGATGTCGTTTAACAGAGTACTTAGCATTTCTACAGAGAGACTAGTTCACCGAGATGAACGCTGCCTCAGTCAGGAAGGAAACAAACACTCCGCACACATATGATGAGATTTCAACCTACCAAAACCAAACAGATCATTTTACACCGGTGTAGGAAATGTTTTATGTGTGTCCGAGTTTGGTTCTAATAATACTTATTTAAACTTATCAACGGATTGCAAGGAAGTCATTTTATGACTTTAAAAGCAAGGACCCAGCGCTCAGTCACAGTCACGTGATTTTTGCGACTGTTTCCCATTTTCCGATGAAAATGTCCATTGTCCACTGAATATCATTCAACAAAGTGTTTTTCATTAAAAAACTTTTTATTGTGAACAGGATGTTATCACAATGATTATTTTTGTATATATTTCATATATGAGTTATTAAAAAAACATTTGTACATAATACTAGAACTTAGATTCTCTCATATGTTTTCCAACTTCCGTGAAATGGCCTTTGCTTTGTCATACGTTCTGTCTCGATACAGCTTCGAAGTCTCAGTATTAGACTTTCAAATTGCAGTTAACATTTATGATATAATACATGTATTTGTTTATATGAGGTGCTGTTTTGTTATTTATCGCCATTCAATGATAAAAGTAAGTAGCATTATAATAGTGTATCACAATCCGAATTTATAAATATGCGAAGTCACCATATTGAATAGGGATGTAACAAAACTTATTACTAATGTATGGGTTTTTTTCCAATCCATACTGCTGAAGCCTCTCTGCCTTCAGAATTTAATTCTATTTATTTACATTTGCAAATATTTTTCTTAGATGAACCTATAGAAGAGAAAATATGTTCAATTCTGTATGAACTTATTAGGGGGTCAGAGGTCATGGCGTGACCGAATCACACAGCGAGACGATATCTTGTCTACATATTTCTGTCACAGTGACACTGGTTTCGGAACTTCTGAACCGTCAAAGCGATGAAAAAGATAAAATTATTGAAACATATATTTTTTTTTTCGTTCAAAGTGATCGTTAGATCTTTCTTCGGTGTGAAGAATGTTTCTAATTAGCCTAAAATCACGCTTACCTTTTTAACCCGAAATTCCTTTGAAGGTATGTAAACTGAAGACGATAGCACGGCTTTTGACTTTATAAATAAAGAACTCGTACAATAATAGTAAGATAATTCCCAGTAGCGATCATTGTTTTTTCATTATGAACAGATATTTCCTGAACTGGACTGCTAAACATCAATGTAAGTATTCAAATGTTGGAGCGAGGCGAACTCTCAAGACCAAACAACTTCTAGGTCATTGCGCGTCACAACATAGCAATACGGCGGGCCGTTCGTGTAATAAATGCAGTTCTATTCAGAATATTCGTCTCAAATGTAAATAAAAGTAATAAACAACAATGTTAAAAAGTTCACTGGGAAATGAACTTGGTTGGTACGTGATCAAATCTTCTGAGAAGCCCTTCGGGCTTCACAGGATTTGATCACGTGACCAACCAAGTTCATTTCCCAGAGAACTTTTTAACATTGTTGTTTATTTCTTAATTATTTACATTTGCAAATATTTTTCTTATATGAACGTATTGAAGAGAAAATATGTTCAATTCTGTATGAACTTATTAGAGGGTCAGAGGTCATGGCGTAACCGAATCACACAGCGAGATGATATCTTGTCTACATATTTCTGTCACGGTGACACTGGTTTCGGAACTTCTAAGCCGTTAAAGCGATGAAAAAGATAAAATTATTGAAACATATGTTTTTCTTCGTTCAACAAATATTCATTAGTTCTTTCTTCGATGTGAAGAATGTTTTTAATTAGCCTAAAATCACGCTTACCTTTTTAACCCGAAATTCCTTTGAAGGTATGTAAACTGAAGACGATACCACCGCTTTTGACTTCATATATTAAGAACTCATACAATAATAGTAAGATTATTCTCAGTAGCGATCATGGATTTTTCATTATGAACAGATATTTCCTGAAATGGACTGCTGAACATCAATGTAAATATTCAAATGTTGGAGCGAGGCGAACTCTCAAGACCAAACAGCTTCTAGGTCATTGCGCGTCACAACGTAGCAATACGGCGGGCCGTTCGTGTAATAAATGCAGTTCTTTTTAGAATATTCGTCTCAAATGTAAATAAAAGTAATAAACAACAATGTTAAAAAGTTCTCTGGGAAATGAACTTGGTTGGTACGTGATCAAATCTTCTGAGAAGCCCTTCGGGCTTCACAGGATTTGATCACGTGACCAACCAAGTTCATTTCCCAGAGAACTTTTTAACATTGTTATTTATTTCTTAAATATTTATTTATAACTTGTGGAGATGTTAAATTCATGGAAGCGAAACGTAGATAATGTGTAAAAGGTGAAAATAACGAAGTTATCAATCTTATAATTCCAGCAAACAAAACTAATCATGAACAGGGCAAAAGCACCGACTCCTGGAGACACCAGGGGCGGGATCAGGTGTCTGGGAGGAGTAAGTATGTGTTGATCGGTCACACCTGTCGTGATCGCTACGTATTGATCAGGCATAAGGAGTACTCCGTAGTAAAATTTAGTATTAAAAAAATGACCAAAGAAATTTTATGAAACATGCCAAACCCAAAGAGAGGTATATTTACAAAGTCATTATTTGCAAAAAGCTGACTTTAAAAGGGGTTGTTGAAATCCTATAACATCAACTTATTTGTCAGTAGCTTCCCTCGGTTTAATAGATGATCATACTCAGAGCATGTTTTTGCGTATCGAACCATTTGGGAAACATAAACTCCATATGCAGTTGATGTTGGAATATTACTACATAAAATAAGGGGAGTTGGAAAAGTCATCCCATTTGTCATACAGTTTAGTTATTAGTTGGCCACTGTTATCTATTATAGTCAGTAAAACATCCAAATATAAAAAAGATGGAGCAAACTATGTCGTTTCTTTTATTTCGAGTTCACTGGGATATTTCGAATCTATTGTAAATTGATAAAACGTCATCGATATACTAAATGTCGAGTAGAAGGCCACAAGAAGTTTTCTTCTTGTTCAGAAGTTTTTGAATAAATTCTGCATCATAGGACAGGGGTAGACAAATAGAATTTTTCAGTACTTGCCCTCGGACAGGTTACCATCGTAAAATTACTTGTCCTACCAAAAAATATGCTTGTCCCACCTTTTTCTTAATTAACACAAAATGAAAGCATTATCGTTAAACATTAAATTATTTCTCAACTGATACACTACATGGGGACCAAACTAAACACAAAATCACTTAATTCTTCCACAGAAAAAAAATAGGGGTAAGTGTTGCTCCAGGGAGATTTCATAGCTTGTGCAATGCGCATATCTACATGATCTATATACATGTACGTGTACATAATTTAAACATTTCTCTGTATTACTTTAACATTCCAAAAATACACAAAGAGAAGAAAAAATGAAGACTTCAAATCATTTGATGATGTTCAATTGCAAGGCATATGAATATCAAGCATTTAATAGAATTAAAGTTCACATTGTCAACTTACAATTTCTCAACTGAAAAAAGTTATTTCATATCCTGCATAATATGCATACATGATTACAGTTCAATATTTTAGTAGTAAAATTTTAGATTTAAGATTCAGATTTCTTTCCGTATTTTCGGGGTATTAGTAAAGTCAAAATTTCAGTCTTTTTTCTTCAAATACTTTAATGAGGTATTCCCTATTTTTTTTATTTAAAAATAATTTGTATTTATATAATTGAAATCAAAAACATATACAGTTTTTTGATTATGAAAACCACCACTGCATGCTGATCGTGACTTTCTGTGATCGCCAGTCAACAGCTCCAATTTTAATATCAGTGTTAAACGTTTGTATTCACGGCATGAATTTTACATTTTTACAATACCTAAAAAGGTCTAAAATCCTCGACATGGAATTGATAGCTGCTTTGTTTTAAGTCTTGTGTATATTTTAACTACACATGAATGGGTAAATTCTAGAGGAGTTCCGACCGAGTATTCGAGTGATGAACAACAGTGAAAAACAGGTGCTCTACTGTGATTCATTAAATTTCAACAGCGATAAAACAAACAACATTTGATTTTTTGTTAACTTGAGAAGCACTTGTCCACGGGCAGGTACCACTTATCAAATAACTTGCCCGCCAAACAAAATTGGTTGTCCCGGGCGTCGGGCAATGCTATTTGTCTAGCCCTGATAGGAATATAAAAACAGGTCGGCTAATAAAGGAGGACAATTAGTGCCCACAAAATTCCAACAGATTGTTGGTAGTCCTGGTCTCCAAAGTCTTCATAGATTTTGTCAATGAGGAACTCCAGCATCACCTTCAGAGTACTTGTTTGTAAAATCAGAATGATTTTTAACAAAATAATTTTGTAGGTGGCCAATCAGATAGTTCCATTTTTATTGAGGAAACAGTTGTCCATGATGTCAAAAAGCCTAGTCCTTTTTATTTATCGTAAAGAATGGTTGTATAAAGCAAAGAAAAGTCATATGATTTGTTGCTATTGATGTTTGAACAGTTTTGAGATTTATAAATTTTCCAAAAGTGCTTTGGTGTTTTTTTAGAATCCAAATTTGATTTACAACACTTCTTAAATATGTTGCTGCAAAATACGTCCGAAATAAACTTTTGTTTGTTAAAGTGAAAAGATTTAGCTAACTTATAACAAGATTTTTTTTTTTTTACATTTGTTATTGATCTTAATTTTTATTCATTTATGTTTAGATCTTTGTGTGTTAACGTTTTTAAAGCATTTTAAATTTGAAATATCCATGCTCAAAAAGGAAATCATATCTCGAATAATTTCAAGTCCAGGGCTTATTTTCTGTTGATGACATTGGATTCTTAGCATTTATGCTGTTTACGCTGGATTTTACTTTTCTTAATTCTTAGCATAATAACTAATTTACGTCACACAAGCTTTTTAGGAAAGCTAATACTTGTATATTGCTATTAAATTTCACTCAGTACTGTCTAAAAATGATGCGCTCATATTCTGTTTTTTAGAAATTGGTAAAAATCTCATGAATTAGAAGAAAAATCTACTATTAAGAAACTCAATGACCCCCCCCCCCCCGACATTTAAGACTTGATTTTGAAAAAAAAAAAAAAAAAAAAAAAAAAAGCACAACGTCGTAATGATAAGATCTTGGAATTTTTATTGCCAAAAAAAAAAAAAACAAAAAAAAAAAAACAAACAAACAAACAAACAAACAAACAAGCAAAACCACCCCCCCCCCTTTGTTTGCGTTGTAAATGTTACTATTCCATTTTTACTCTAACTATAGGTTTACAGGCAAAATTTTCTTAAAGAGGCAAATTTTTATAGTTAAGGAGCTCTAAACACTGCACACTAAAGAGTCCTAGTAATTGTATAGGGTAGTTTTATATGCAGTTAGAGTGATCTGCCCTTATAGAATAAACGTGAATCTACGATCATTGACTCAATTGTAATAGTCTATTCCTTACGTTAACATTATTAAACCAAAATAAAATAATTGAATACAGTATTTACATGTTATTTGCCAATAAAAGTAAACAACAGTATTCTTCCTTGTCTGAGAACATTTTTCCTGGATATAGGCAGACACGCTATGTTGAAAATGAACATATAAACTCAATATGAACATTAATTCTCAAAGTAAAAAACAATGTTTTTCATTAGTGTTTATTTAGCTTCCTTAATCATAAAATCTCCACCCACAGATTTTGAATGCTGCACGATGAATACAGTTAAAAAGTTTAAAAATCCTTGCGCCATATTGATTGCATGCAAAGAAATATATTTCGTGCATGCGAGGATTTTCTTGATTTCGCTACAAATGTTTCGGATTTTTTAGGATGGCTATGGATCTGTAAATCAATGCGTCCCTGGAGACCAAGAAAACGTACAAGAGCGACAGATCGACCGATCGTGAGCCAGGGAGCACGAACATGTACTCCCAACTTAGAATCACAATATAGAGATAAAATGACACTAGAGAATATCACTATTCCAAACTTTTGGGAATATATACTACAATTATTAATGCAAAACCATAAGATAATCGTTTTCCTGACCGTTGTTTTTTGTTAAGACGAAATTATTTATCACTGCAGAGAAAGCAAATGGCTTTAAAACAATCGGGCAACTGTATGGTTTTTTTTTTTATTCTAGCAAATTCTAAAGAATGTCTTATGAATATTCCAATGAAACAATTCTGGTTTGAATTAATATTTCAGATGCAGTATCAATGGCGAGTCAAAGAGATTTAAGATCCCTGCTGGAAACAGAAGGATTGAATCTGGTTTCTTGCTATTCTTGTGATGGCCTATAATGTATTTTTTCAAAATTTGACTCAAATAAAGCTTTTATTTGGTTAGCAAATAAAGACCAGATATCATTTGACAGTTCCACTCAGAGCGGTCCTCTTTAGCTAACATTTCACACACTGAAATAAATTGTAGTCTATCAAAACGTACTAATTTCGTAATAAAAAAAGCGGATGTACATGTATAACAAAGATGACATCGCTTCAAAGTTCACGGTCTGTTGGACTCGGTCATTTTCCAATGGTTATCCAGAACCAGAAATAACAGAGTTATTGAACCGCTTATAGAATAAGCAATATTTCACTATATTCAATAAGTGGTATTGAAAGACGGAAATGTTCTAGCAACAATGTTAGTTACAAATTACATTAGTCAATGTTCCATATCGTAATACCTTCTGAATGGCCGATGAATCCATTCTATGTCATAAACGTCCAAAGCTTTTATTACTCTGTGGTTTTGCGAATCAGTGACTTTATAATCTCTCGGAAATTAAAAACAAGGGACCAATGGGCCAACATGCTAACCTGAGTCAGTCTTCATCAACATTTTATTCCTATGTGCAACTTTCGTGTCTCCATACAATTCTCATTGTATCAATATTACTAATCATGCCTTTGTTGTACTTGAAAAGATTTCTAAAGATTTTTAGCTCACCTCAACGAAGTTGGGGGAGCATATGTAATAGCGTCGGTGTCGGCGTCCCAGGTTAAAATTTTTGGTGCAGTTTTCTTTGCAAGTACTTCTGTGCCCTATAATAATCAGAGATGCATGGAGGATGCTTCTAGTATGTTTCATTGTACCAGTCAAGGTTACAGATGCTGCAATTTCAGCTGAAGAATGACCAGGTTAATGTTTTTGGAGCAGGTTAAAGTTTTAATTTTAGAGCAGGTCTCATTTCCAAGTAACTATAATGCCCTGTTCACACGGAGAGTTTAATTCGCAGTAAATTAATGCGAAGTAAAATGATGCGAATTTAACTAATGCGAATTAAATTGCGTTCACACGATAGCTAATGCGAAGTAAACTAATGCGAATTATAATTTTATTTCTAAAGCAAGGCTATTCAGTGAGGCTATTATGACGTCATTTACAAATCACGTCATATTGTGCCCAGCAATAATGTCAGTGTCTGTACACATTTTAGTGTTAACATAATTTTCCTTTGTTTTCCACTCAGAAATAGCACAAGTACCTATATTTGACCATCGACATGTGGCCTGTGACTTAATTCTGCCCATACGCATGCGTCAAAATTTAATTCGAATTAGCTTCGCTTAGCGTTCACACGAAGCTAATGCGAAGTAATTTAATGCGCAGTAAACTAATTCGAATTAAACTAATTCGCATTAAATTCTCCGTGTGAACGCGGATCAAATTTAATTCGCAGTAACTTACGTTTAATTTAGGAATGACTCTAATTCTTGGCCAAATTATTCGAGTATAACCTGGTTTGGGTCAGTTTACGCTTTATAATCCGCGAAGCGGATTATAAAACAGCGTAAACTGACCCAAACCAGGTTATACTCGAATAATTTGGCCAAGAATTAGAGTCATTCCTTATAATTTAATTCTAAAATCATTAAACAACTGTGGGTGTAAAATTTCGTTGCTTTTTATTAGTTCAAATTTGCCGCTCAATAATACAACCCTAGTAACGGAAGTGATGGGAAGCAAGGGGAGGTAAAAACTGATACATAGTCCTAGCAGCCATGTTTTTTGTTTGCATGTGGTAAGATCCGAGTTATTGTTTGAAGCTAAAGGTACATTTATTAAATCTGGAATTTTCCATGAATCCCGAGGACTGGAAATGAGAGCATTGCATGGATACAGACGATTCAGCTGGTTGTCAGGGGGGTGTGTCCCCATACCAAACCAGGTTATACAGAAATAATTTGTGTTCCTTTTTGGATATTAACCAATCAGAGGCTAGAATACAAACAAAATTAAATTATTTCGAATTAAACTCTCCGTGTGAACAGGGCATTAGTCCTATATTGACCAAACTTGCAGGGATGATACATCTAAGGATGCACACTACTGGCCTTGCTTCGGATGCTGGATCTGACCTACATTTTCCGGATGAGTAACCAGGTTAAAGTTTTTGGAGCAGGTCTCATTTCCAAGTAACTAAAAGACCTATATTGACCAAACTTGCAGGGATGATACATCTAAGGATGCACACTACTGGCCTTGCTTCGGATGCTGGATCTGACCTACATTTTCCGGATGAGTGACCAGGTTAAAGTTTTTGGAGCAGGTCTCATTTCCAAGTAACTAAAAGATCTATATTGACCAAACTTGCATGGATGATACATCTAAGGATGCACACTAGTGGACTTGCTTCGGATGCTGAATCTGACCTACATTTTCCGGATGAGTGACCAGGTTAAAGTTTTTGGAGCAGGCCTCATTTCCAAGTAACTAAAAGCCCTATATTGACCAAACTTGCATGGATGATACATCTAAGGATGCACACTAGTGGACTTGCTTCGGATGCTGGATCTGACCTACATTTTCCGGATGAGTGACCAGGTTAAAGTTTTTGGAGCAGGCCTCATTTCCAAGTAACTAAAAGCCCTATATTGACCAAACTTGCATGGATGATACATCTAAGGATGCACACTACTGGACTTGCTTCGGATGCTGGATCTGACCTACATTTTCCGGATGAGTGACCAGGTTAAAGTTTTTGGAGCAGGTCTCATTTCCAAGTAACTATAAGACCTATGTTGACCAAACTTGCATGGATGATACATCTAAGGATGCACATTATTGGACTTGCTTCATGCTGGATCTGATCTACACTTTCCGGATGAGTGACCAGGTTAAAATTTTTGGAGCAGGTCTCATTTCCAAGTAACTAAAAGCCTTATATTGACCAAACTTGCAGGGATGATACATCTAAGGATGCACATTAGTGGACTTGCTTCGGATGCTGATCTGACCAACATTTTCCGGATGAGTGACCAGGTTAAAGTGTTTAGAGCAGGTCTCATTTACAAGTAACGATAAACCCTATGCTGACCAAACTTGCATGGATGATAAATCTAAAGATGCACACTACCAAGCTAGCTTTGGATGCTGTATCTGACAGACATTTTCCAGATGAGTGACCAGGTTAAAGTAAACTATCAGGGCTATCTGAACCAAACTTGCACGGATGATGCATCACAGGATGAACACTCTCAAACTTGCTTCAGATGCTGGATATGACTTACATTTTCTGGATAAGTGACTAGTTTAAATTTTTTAGGTAAGTCCATTCCCAAGTAACTGCAAGCCCTATCGGGCCAAAATTGCATAAATGTTACATCTAGGGATGCACATGCACTACTAGATTATTAGTTTGGGGCTTTGCCTTACTTAAAGACAACATTCGTTGAGGTGAGCTCTGTAATCTCTGATTACCTATGTTTTTCCTATATGAAACATTCTCATAAACAACTCTGATCATCTATTGTTGCCCCACCATTCCCCCGGGGTCATGACTTGAATAAACTTTTTTTAAACTAATCGTGACATCGGTGTTCTTGAGATTTTTAAAAGATCATGATTTGAGGGTTATAATTTGAATAAGCTTGAAATTGGCCCAGTGGTATTAAGAAGATTTGAAGGCATGAAGTCTAAAACGGACAGCTGCACACACATTTCATGAGTTCAGTAATTCAGTGAGTGGTTCCACGCCGCAAACAATGTAGGCATTATACTAGTATAAATCTAGACAACTCGGCTATAAATACCCAGAATGAACAAGTTTATGAAAATTTAAAAAAGAAATATAAAGTGCACTGTTATACACTGTTGCAATTTCCATCCTTGTATTACTTTTTACTCCTATTTCAGGGACGTCTAAGCAACTCAATTTTCCAACTTTATTTCAGAATTGCCATGACAACAGCGATACACAATGACTTTATACAATTGAATTTAGAAGGTAGTTTATCGACTTTGATGAATACATACCGTAATTAACTTTGATATAATAGATATGGAGTGAATTTATAATCCCCAGGTACACCACTATCGATTAATTCTATTTAACTTTGTTATCATTTTCCAAACCAGCTGGTTTTCTTTTGTTATTTTGGGATTGGTGCACCTTCAATCCTCATCGTAATTAAAGACCTTCGAAAAATCTCTTATCTTTAAAGGTTGTCCCGTTATCTAACGTTTTTATCCTTGCAGAAATATTTGAGAAAAAAAGTAAGCATGTATAAAACAGTCTTTAACCCCTGATGTTCGGAACTATAGGAATAATTGCTTCCTCATACAAATCATCATCTCCTATCAGGTCCACGATTCAGCCTTGAGACCTCTGCTTAATTTGAATGCAAATCTAGAACTGAAAATAACTTTTTACTTTGCACGTCAATTTTAGAAATAAACCATGTGTATTACAAAATTACCCATCAAAAAGAATCATCTTTTACATCTATATCAGTCAACCATTGTCTAATTCGTCCTTCCTTCATTTCCGAGTCATCTGTTACCATAGTTATAAGATTGGGTGAAGAATTTTCATTAGAGTTGGCGACAGAGAAGCGTGACATCTGCTCTTGAACTTCCCGCGGTGTGACGTAATCACATAAACTGTCGTCCATACTGTCACTCCCTACCTCACTTGTTCTCTGACTTTCCGATTGTAAATTACTGAAAGACTTGGTGCTCCTCTGGACAGCATTTTCCGCACACTCCTTTTGATTTTTCTCCGGGTTCGAAGCATACCGCCGAAGATAGTTTTGTTTCTGTTTTATATGTTCCAGTTTGTCTGAAAATTGTGTGCTGTCGGAGGATGAGTCGTTCGATATGAGCCCTATACTTCTGGCTGTACATTCACTAGTCAGTGATAACGTACTCCCAATTTTGTTTCCGGGTCCCAGGGTGTTTGAAGACTTCCGAGAAACCATTGTTTCTGTCCAGGATTGTTCCATATCATCCTGGTCAAACTGAAACACTTTACGTCTCTGAAGTCGAGGTGAGCAATATAGGTCAAGAGTGGAACGGG
Organism: Saccostrea echinata; assembly: GCF_033153115.1. NCBI lineage: Eukaryota > Metazoa > Mollusca > Bivalvia > Ostreida > Ostreidae > Saccostrea > Saccostrea echinata. The sequence goes on from NW_026889750.1 coordinate 32,236,102, forward strand.
AACTAGATTCACTTCCGTCCGATGACGGAAAGTGGGTACTTCCGGTGCGTTTCTGTAAATGATTGCCTTCATTGGCGATCGCTAACTCCCCCGCTGAGTGCGAGTGAGGGATCGTGCCTCCTGTGGATTCTGGTCCGTGTGGCTCAGAGGTTTCGAACACAATTTTCGGAACAGCTGGGATGAACAGAGACTGGATGCCCTTCCGGTCTACTGATATTCTTCTAGTTTTCTCCATAACAGATGGGAAATTCCAAGAAAAATACGGCTTCTTCTCATGCTAGTCAAAAGACAATTAGCGTAGAAATTCTCACGAAATAAGTGAACAGATCACTTTACATCAACACATTTTCTATTTGCATAGAGAACTTTGAACACAGAAAAAATTAGTTCACATCGATCTCAAGTAAAGGATCCTGCAGATATACGTCAATCTCTACAATTATTGTAAATTGTCAATATTCTATCGTTAGTGTTGAACGGAATATGAAAATTAATGAGCAATCGACACGATCATAAGATAGCATAAAATTCCTACACAAAAATCACTCGATAACACACAGAAATTACCAGAAGAGCCTTTAAAGTTGACGAGATGAATTAGCAGCACATTGAAATTCACAAACGTGGAATACGGGATCAATGATTAGACATTAACAAAATTTATCGCTACAGTCTTCCTTCTTCGTCTGTGTTCCTATTGATCAAATGAACATCCCAGACTCTCTTCTTGACTAGAGATATTTCTGCAAAAGAAACAGAAGCGAATCCCAATTAGGTAGTTTTCTATATTGTAGTAGTGGTATTCTTTTGTTTGTTAATACTGTACACTAAGCAGCACTGGTTACTTATTTAGAAAGGTAACGAACTCCCTCGGGACCGGATCGATGATAGCAAAGCAAGAGAGGAAATTTTTAAGTCAACAGAATCCAGATTGATTGAATGCTCTTCTGCTTCAGTCGTCCGTCAAGTTTTTGAAGAATCGGGATTTTTTTTTTTTTTTTTTTTTTTTTTTGCATTAATTTTCATCATTAAACAGCGACAAGGAAGAAAAGTCTTGTTTATTTTGATCACGCAATTTTCAGGAATTGGTCTTATTTCCCGCGAATTAAACAGGAGTTTTGCATGTCTTTACACTATGAAATCACAGTCGGCATAATTCAGGATTTGTGGAGACTGTCACATTTTACTTTAGCTTGATTTACTTGAGTAGCAATTAATTGTTTGTTCTTTCTTACAGCTACAAAGTATGATTTAGTGGCCGTCATCTAATCAACGATGCTTTTATAGATTTTTTGGGGCACTTGAACAATCGTATTTCAAAATAAAAATGTCAATTATTTAAAGGTATATTAATCTGTATTATGGGTTTCAACTGAATTGTCATTCTCAAATTCCAAAAATAATATATTTAGTCCGTAAAATGGCGTAGCCTCAATCTCATTCATTTGACTCATAAAGATGTGTTTTTTTACAAACCGTAAGTTAGAACTCAGGTGAAATCACAACCTCGAGGACGTTAGCCTTGTCACTGCCAAATAATGAAATTGAAGGAAGTTTAAGAAAATTTTCGAAGTTAAATGTTGGACTGCGACGCTCTCAAGAACACTAAAACATATTTTTTTTCATATTGATTTATAATAACCATACTGCTGACATGCAATAATTTTGCGATATGTCTTTATGCAAATTTTCCATGAATCATCCTTTTGCTATGAAATTTTTATACCTGATATTGACTTACTGAATGGTCTGTACAAAACTTCCGGTAGAAATCCTCCTATAATAGATTGCAAAACTACACGAAAGTCTATCGACGGAACGCTCATTGGATTATCCTTTTGCAAAAATCAAACCGCAGTTTGCGGTAAATACAGTAACATACAATATACAGTCATTCTACTGTTATATCCGAACTATATTTATGAAGTAAAGTGTAAACTTCCGTATGAAAAGTATGGATAAAAGCATTTCCTTTTTGTGCGTCGCTGTAACAGAATGTCCTGGCTGGAAGCTAATGTTATGTCTTCTGGCAGTCTGTCTGAGACATTGATTATTCATTATCTCTCAAGCCGACCTCCCCTCCTTTAAAACTAAAATAAAAACTCCACAAATCCTATGTATATTGGGACTCTGGTGTACATTTTAATACTCCCAAAGGCTTCATTTTCTTCCGTTAAGCGCGGAAGCCTATATAATATGACATTTTAAAAGGTTTTGCAATGTATTATAGTTTCACTTGATGGTTGTTGCTTTGTAAACCTTGTAGAACGTCTTCTTACTGAATACAAGTATATTGTATATTGACCTAAATGCTAAAAAATGCTATACATGATTAAGGAAAAGAAAAGCAGAGTTCAAATACATAGAAAATACCCGTTTGAAGTTAGAAACCAATTTGTAAAGCAGCCCAGTTACGCATGAATCTAAAGATCATCACTATCCTTGATTCCCTTTGCACTATCACCAAGTCATTGTTGATTAATACTGTTGGAATACACCGTACAAAACTGTACTGCACACAGTATCCTATACGTGACTGTGTAGTCCTATTTATTTTGGTGTTGTGATAAATCTTTATATTTCAGGAAGCTGAAGATGGGGAAAAATTTGCGTTCTGATGTCTATTTTTGTCTTGCGGTGATGATTTGATGGAATACAAAAAAGGCTCTAGAGCATTTTTCTTCCTCCAACGAAAACAGAAACACGTAATCTACACATTCATTCGTAACTTTATTTCCTAAAATACTTTAACTATGAGATTTTCAAAAATACATCTACATGTATATCTAATTTATCATTATCATGTTATAGTGGGAATTGCGCCGCCTCTTTATCAAGATCTGTCAGCAAACACCTCATCTCACAGACTATATTTGGCTTCGCAGGTTCATCCCTGGACGAGGCTTGGTTTGACCAGATGGATGGCCATCAGTGCTGTAGCCACACCGTATATTAGTCCGGCGATGACAGCCAGCGCGAATGACCACGAAAGGGCGCTTCCGTTTGCGCCATAAATAATGATTCCTAGGAGAGTAGATCCCGCTACAAAATTGAAGAAAAAGAAGAAAGTATAGAGAAAAATAGTCGACTGTAATTGAAGTAGTTATCTAAAGAGATTCAAAAAGGACAATTTGTGGAGCTTGGAAGTTTTCAATGAATGAATGAATAAATAAATAAATATTTGAAGAAATAAATATTTGAAGAAATAAATAAATAAAATATCCATAGGTAAATCTTTTTTTTAATTATCTAATTTACCCTTTTAATACCATAAAGGATTAATAAAAACAAAGACACAGATATTTAGCATTATTGAAAATCCTCGAAACGGCTCTTAATTTGCATCACAAATACCCTAATTGTGTTATATGAGCATGAAACGCAATTATAGTGAAATTGTTTCTGTCAAGCCTGATGGCGTTAAAATTTTCGAAAAATATATTTTTTCTTTCTACTCCCAATATTTATCTTATACAGAAATCATTTCAAGAATATATGGTTAACAACAACAACACTTTTACTTCCTGACGGTAAGTATTCTTTCAAAATTAAAATGCAAATCGAAAAATTTTTGTGATATCAGATATCACCTACACAACATAGAAATACATATATGTACCTGCAATTCCTACTGTCACCAAACTTATGATGAACAGGACTCGGTTTCCCGCTGTTTTGCTTATGAATATGTATAGGATGATCAGGATCAGCCCCACAAATCCAGCAATCAGTCCGATTGTTTCAAAAGCTTGGGTGGCTCCAAACCAACCTATCAAAATAACGATAACAAGTCGTCATTGGACACAGTCAATCAAATAACAATGGGAAAAGTCGTCATAATTAAGACGCATCCTATCAAAATAACGATAAGAAAAGTATGGACACAGCCAATCAAAATAAGATGGGAAAAGTCGTCATAGGATACAATCTATCGAAATAACGATAGTAAATGTCTTCATAGGGAAAAAAAAACTATCAAAATACCGCAACGATAGGAAATGTAGTCATAGGACACAACCTAATCATGCAAAATAACGATAAAGTTGTCTTAGGACATTTTCACCGATAGTTTTGACTTTGGGTGAGAATGACTAACATCGAAAACACGTAAACTTAACGCCCTGGTAGTAGAAAATGCTGTATGCACTTATTAAACTCTGTGAAATTTACATTATTTTTCCAGCTATTGCTTCAACACTTGCTGTGATGTGCATGTTATCGCCTACGAAAATTCTCGCTATCGATGAACTTGTAATTTTTTAGAGTGATAATTTTATCATATAGGGTGCTATAGAAATTATTTATTATTATTACATCATAACTCCAAACCAACCAATTAAGAAAAGTAATATCATTCATCATTCATTTTTTCTGTTAAAGAAATGTCAAGCAATTCTTCTCGAAGGTCTATAGCTACTCTCATAGGAACAAATCATGCAAAATGATGAATGAATGAAAAATCGTACGTGCATCATCACACTAGCAGTCCAACAATAAATAGGAATGGATCAGCAATAATTCGTGGGTAAGCCATGAGACGGCCATGATAAATGATATAATTGGTAAACTAAAAATTAAGCTAGTGGAGACATTCTTCCAACCAGTGATCTAGAGCAACTTATCAATACATTCAAAATACCTACAGTATGCAGTTTCGAGAAATATACGAATAAGTAACGCATGTGAATACATGAGCTGTATAGGAAACTTAAAATTTATTTCTTTTGCTAAATGCCGAGCCAGGGGGATATTAATGTCACCTTCAAACTCCTGAAGTGACTGCCTGTAGACCAACTGAAAAAGGGGCAAACGTTTCTAGAAATCTCTGAATGAAAAAATCGTCAATTATTCGTGTTTCTTACTACAGCTCTGACATATACTAGTATTTGAATGGCATTAATAAAAACCACATGGGTCACAATACTCAAAGTAGCAAACTAAAAAAGTGTAATATGTGTAGATCTGCATTTTCTTATAGAACGACCACATTTTCTCGGATGTAGGATAAAGCAATTTGCTGTCTCCACGAATTTTCCTAACACAAAAAGAAAATAATATAAAGTACGCTATTGTATGCAAATCTCATTTGTTATCTAAAGATATATAAATAGCAAGAAAAAGTGATGCTCAACAAAAAGTAATAAGTAACATGTGTCTTACACGAAGGACTTTTTGGTGGTGTTAAAAGATCTTTGTTCTATTTTTTTCTTATACCTTACATGCACACGCTCTGTACAATGAGTGTCTCTCCTTCTCTACACACGCCTACATGCGTGCACGCTCATCAGAAAGATATGAGATGTTTCTTAAGGCTGTATGTACAAATCATTTGTTATCCTTCCAGCTGGCGTTGTAATTAAACATGATCGCCCTACTTAATTCGCCCTTTTTTTCTTCTATAGACATTTTTCTTATTCTGTATCCATTTGTTCGAAACATGAATGATCATTCCTGAGAATCAATTATGAAAATATATTTTCATGTATAGTTGGTCACATAATTTTCTTATTTTAACAAGTGTTATGAAAAGAAACACATTTTTAAAAAAAATAATGAAATTACAAAATACAATCTAATAAAGGCAAATAGAAAGAAGCATTTGAAACAGTATACCGTACAAACTGTACATATACAAGTATAAGACAATATAATAGCAAATGAGTGATTGGGACAAACGACTATTTAAAGAAAAATCTTATGCTCCTTCAAAAGTTTTTATATATACCGGATCCTGAGGACACCGAATAACAGTAGGGTTGACAAATCCTCCAGAGTCCCCAATGATGAGAGTAGACGTATCCAGACCAATGACTCCAATAGGCCGTGGAAAATCCCACCAGATGGAATAACACAGCAACAATGACACAGATAAAGGTGATTTTCACCACTAAGTTAGCGTTCCCAAACCCCGCCATCTTCCCATCAACACGAAGGAGTTTTGTTTATTTGTGCGTAAGGAGGTTAACACTGGGTACCCCCAAGGGATAATAGAAAAACCCGCATCTAATATTGGAGTAAGCTCGAAATTTTCATCAAGGGGTAATGTAGAACTTTTTCTTCAAGAATTCCATTCGAAATACCAGCGAAGGCAAACGACGGATTTTAACTGGGAAATTTAAGACTTGGCGGTATGAAAAATGGAAAATAGTGTCAAAACTTAATATATTGCTTTTGATAGAACCTTGAAACAAGTTCTTCTATATAAAGCATTCGAAGTATCACATACCAGTCTAACGATATACATGCCTCGACTATAATTTGAAGATACTCTCTTTAAAGAAATCAGTGAATTGGCAAAAGAAATCTGAAATCTAAGGAACGTTCGATCTAAGAACGTTTTACACATTTTCAAGAATAAAAAGTAATAACTAATGCTAAAAGTTGATGAAGGCTATATATTCCGATTCAACAACGTCTTAAAAGAAAACAAGATGTGTTTGTGAAAGACTGATGCCCCCGTATAGCAGCTTATGGCGAAAATTAAAGTTTCTCAAATGCAAGTCAAATTCCAAGGTCAAGTTCAAGAGATCAAAAATGTTATCCAAAGAAAGGACTTGTGTCAATGGATAAACCTGTAACAATTGAAAGCCCTATTACTAACTGTTCAAAAGTTATGGCCAAAGTTAAAGTTTTTTAAAAGTGGGTCAATTTCTAAGGTCAAGGTCAAAATATTTACACCCATGGAAAGGTCTTGTCACGATGAATACACATGTGAAATATGAAAGCCTAGCACCAACCGTTCAAAAGTTATGGCCAAGGTTAAAGTTGGGAAATTTTTTTTTACAGAAGTGGGTCAAACTCCAAGGTCAAGAGGTCAAATATGTTGGTACCCAGTGGAAGGTCTTTTCACACGAAATACACACGTGAAATATGAAAGCCATAGCTTTAACCAATCCAAAGTTATGGTCAAGGTTAATGTTTTCTAAAAGTGGGTCAAACTCAAGGTCAAGGTCAAAAGGTCAAAATTGTTGGTATACAAAGGAAGGTCTTGTCACAATAAATATACCTGTGAAAATTGAAAACGGTAGTGCTAACTGTTCAAAAGTTATGGCCAAGGTAATTTTTTTTTAAGTGGGTTAATCTCTAAGGTCAAGGTCAAAAGGTCCAAAATATTTACACATATGGAAAGGTCTTGTCAAAATGAATATACATGTGAAATATGAAAGCCCTAGCATCAACCATTCAAAAGTTATGGCCAAGGTTAAAGTTGAGTATTCTTTTGCAAAAGTGGGTCAAACTCCAAGGTCAAGTCAAGAGGTCAAATATGTTGGTACCAAGAGGAAAGTCTTGTCACAAGAAATACACATGTGAGATATTAAAGCCATAGCTTCAACCAATAAAAAATTAGGGCAATGTTAAAGTTTTTGCGGACAAACAGATAAACAGACAGACAGACAAGACAAGGGCAAAAACTATATACCCCCGAATCTTCGATTACGGGGGCATGATAATCAGCAGATTTATAAAATAAATAAAGATACATAGAGATACTTAAGTTTTGTTTCCACGAACTTTTTTTGAATATATACATTAAAACTTCACTCTTAACTTTTTAAAGATTATGTCGACATGCGGGATAATTATTACAACATAAACGTGAACATTTATCAATTTATTTATGTTAACATGTGAATTATCCATGTTGACATTCTAGATAAACATGCAATTGATATATATTGACATGCGAGATAAATATGTTTTTTTATATGTAATTTATTAAAAAATAAGCTGCCTCGTAATCAGAACAATAAGTTAAACAAAAAATATTTAGATAAGATAAAATAAACTTTAAAAATCCGTCCATCGTTGGCGGACGTATTTCATGATTTCTACATGCAGTTATTCTTTCCTATAAAAAATTGCAGTAATAGATCTATACATTTTTTAAATGAAAATTGAAGAAATTTCAAATCCATATCTTCGTTTAAACTTTTGTACAGTTCGAAGTGTCAAAAATTTTGAATAGATCGATGACAATAGGCAGTTCTCTAAGAACATGTGTAAAGTGAGAATTCTTGGATCCGCCTATTGTCGGTGACTCACCTGCAGTGTATGGGTCCTCCAGACAATGGAATCTAGGCGTAAGGATACACGCCTTCCAGAGTCCAGTATAGAACACCCCTCCGTCTGACCAATGGTTGGACGAGAATCCAATCACGTGAACAAACACAGATGTCGCAAGGAGCGCAGACGACAATTTAGGGGTGGACCGAACGTCTAAAAAATCTTCCATAGATTTTTAAAAATGTCGGAGCCATCGGACGAAATTCCACAATCTGTAAACTAAATAAATTGCAGCGACTTCAATTCTTCAAGCAAAACTTTCTCTTCTCTGTGAAGTTTCTGGCCAGAAAAATAAAATTGCTCGAATCTTATCTTCTGAACTTAAGAATCAAACGAAGTAGAACCGCACGTGTCGACCCACGGCTTTTAATAGAAAACACATCTCTAATCATAGGTTAGGTTCTCTTACAGCACAAGTTGCCTCGGTTCACGTTGTGTAGAAAGAATTAAAACTTCAAGTGATCAGCGGAAATTTTTAAAAATCCCAATTGCTTCAATGCAACGAAGTAAACTATTTGATGGGTCTGGGAAGGTTATGGAGGGGGAGGGTAGAAGTACATGTAATCATAATAAAGGTAGGATAACAACATTATGGCACAAACAGGTGTAGTGTAGACGCAATTAAGCTACTATATATTTCCTATGTTTATACCTCTCTGGCTTCTTGATGTTGCATAATGGAATGGAATTGCAGAATGGTAGAACTACAATAAACGATCGAAAGGAGTCGACAGTTTATTATGATCTTTAACCTCTGGAAGATTTGCATTTAGCAACAGGCGCGGGTCCTGGAATTTTTTCCAGGGGTGGGGTCCACCCCAATGAAAAAATTCCAATCCAAAGAAAAAACACTTAATTCCTTTCCAATGCGTATTAAACCCTGAAAATTTCTTGACAAGCATAAAAACACCCTATTTCGTAGTAGTGATGGTGGGGTACACGTTTTTTTTAGGGGGTCCAAAGTCATTTTTTATTTGCTTCAGTATATACTCTCAATAACTAATCAAATTCCAGGGGTGGGGTGGGGTGTGGTCCGAACCCCCCTCTAGATCCGCACATGTAGCAAAGTGAATACGTCTCTCCAGCTGGATAAATGATCAAGTTGCTTTAAAAATCTTTGTATAAATTTTCTTTGGTTTTTGTATCAAGTATACAGATTTTAAAAAGATTATCAGAACTTATTCCTCACCTTTGCAAGCTCAAATTCAATGTTGGTTACAAGTAAAAAACGCATGACCTTGAGAAGGGCGATAACTAGGGCTGGGACGATACAACTTTTTCTATATCGATACGTATCCCGATATTTGAGCCACGATACGATATGTATCACGATATGTTTAATTGGTTATAACTTCTTTTTTTATATTGAAATGAACAAGACATTTCTTCGCAAATAAGAATAAATTATTCAAAGAAATTGTATATCTGTTGTAAAACTTAATTATTTTGCACAAGTGATCTTAATTATTGTGTATTTCATATTTATATTTAAATTAAGCATATTTATTTTATATATTAAACCCAAAATGTTAAGTAAACAAAGAAAAACATATGTCGATATTTTTTCATACGTATCGATATGCGTATCATCCTCACATTGAATCGATATTATCGATATCTCGATATATCGTCCCAGCCCTAGCGATAACAAAGATACCATAGGTACGACCTTTGTTTTCAGGTGCTTATATTTTGCAATCTTTCTTGCTTTACAGTGCAGTTGATCTTGATAAAACTTCGCTATACCCATATTTTTCATAAATTTCATGGCCGTAGGAACCGGAGGGACGGTCACGGGGGGCCGTAGTGCCCCCCCCCACCAAATAATTTTGCCGATATATAGAATACTATAGAAAACATAGCTACTATATGCTCGTGTCCCCTCAACAAAAGACCTCTTTTTTTTTTTTTTTTTTTTTTTTTTTATTTTTTTTTTTTTTTTTGCTTGTCAAAGATTTCTTGGTAGTTGATAGTGCCTCCCCGCAACTGAAAATGTGTGGATGTGCCCCCCCCCCCCCCCAAATGAAATTGCTACCTACGGGCCTGATCTTTCGCTTTGTGATACTAATATCTTAAAACACATGATTTTGACTTATTATGTTCCTTTCAAAAATCACTAAATGCTTTCTATATCATGTAATTTTAAACTTATACATTACTAACCATGACCTTAAGGGACAAGCTTTTTGAAAAAAATGTATAAACTTTAAATTTTTTATTTACCAAAAGAGCGAAAAAAAGATGTACATATTGCATTGTTTTGTATGGAGCCATAATTCTGCCACCACTTAACTTGTTAGATAATTATTGCAGCCCGGAGAACCGGGCTGCTCTATAAATATAAGTTTAAGTTTTGGTGTATGGTATTGAGGTGGGAGAAGTTATTAAGAATTAAAGGTTAACTATACATGAAAAATATTACACATCAGAATGTTCTTTCCTTTTCTAAATTACGAGACACACAATATATTTACTTCCATGAAGTACACCTTTAAAAATACATATGTTTTTCATATGTGATATACAAAGTTGCTTATCATTTACTATCCACAAAACGACAGGTCCCTTATTTTAGAACATTAAATTTTACTTATCGTATAAAAAACGTACGTTACACAGTTTGAGTTTTATAGTCATTAAGTCAAATATATTTTGATGGTACTAGTAGGTTATACATGTGTCTGATTCTGATTTATATTTTATGCAGCCAACAGTTACTTGAAGAAATAATAAAGTTTAAAACGGTATCGTTTTTGTTCGATTTTCATCCGATTAGAAGCTTCCCGTAAATCATCTCGACTATAGTCTCGATCATTCACGCAAGTCGAAGCGGTGTGATGATCAAGACTTTACTTCATTTATTTCCCGGGCGACAATTGATGGCAACAATGTTTTCTTGTGTTGTCTTGTCAGATGTTTATGTCATCTTGTCAGATCCTTGTGAGAACTATCCTTCCAAGTCGAGGGTTTCTGTGGTGTATGGTGGCATATTTCTGCCCCCTATATGCAAGATAAATTATGTTAACATGCAACATAATTCTGTTAACATGCAACATAATTATGTAGACATACGACTTATTTATGTCAACATGCAAAATAATTATGTTGACTTGCAAGTTACCAATCTCTCTAGAGATTCTAATTTTAATGTTGGTAAACTTACTTACAAACGCCATTATATGACGTCACACAAGCAGGATGCAACATGATATTATATTAACATGCGACTTATTCATGTTAACATGCGAGATAAATATGTGAACATACGACTTATTTATGTCAACATGCAACATAATTATGATAACATGCGAGTTGATTATGTCAACATGCGAAATATGTATGTTGACATGAAACGTATCATCTTGCATGTTGACATATATATCTTATATAATAAAATATAACTCGCATGTTGGCATAAATAAGTTGAATGTTGACATGAATAACTCGCATGTTGACATAAATATCTTGTATGTTACCATATTTATCATGCTGTTAACATAAATACGTTGCATGTCAACATAATTTTGTTGCATCTTGCTTTTAGCATGTCGTAAACTGGCGTTAGTAAGTTTACCAACATTAAAATTAGATTCTCTAAAAAGATTGGGAACTTGCATGTTAACATAATTATTATGCATGTAGACACAATTACCTTGAATGTTGACATACTTTTCTCGCATGTTAATATAATTAATCTTGCATGTAGGGGGCATGCAGAAATATGCCACCATAGTACTTATTTATGTCAATATGCAAGATAATTATGTTAACATGCAATTTATTTATGTCAACATGCGACTTATTTATGTCAACATGCGAGTTATATTTTTAATGCAAGATGATATGTTAACATGCAACTTATCTTTGTCAACATGCGACTTATTTATTTCAATATGCGAGTTATGTATGGTGGCATATTTCTGCCCCCTACATGCAATATAAATTATGTTACCATGCGAGAAAAGTATGTCAACATGCAAAACAATTATGTCTACATGCAAAATAATTATGTTGACATGCAAGTTACCAATCATTTTAGAGAATCTAATTTTAATATTGGTAAACTTACATACTTATGCCAGTAAACGACATCATATAAGCAAGATGCAACAGACTTATGTTGACATGCGACTTATTTATAAAACATGCAAGATAATTATGTTAACATGCAAGATATTTATGTAAACATGCGACTTATTCATGTTAACATGCAACATAATTATGTAGACATGCTACTTATTTATGTCAACATGCAAGATAAATATGTTATCATACATTTTATTTATGTCAACATGCACATAATTTATGTCAACATTTTTTTATTTTCAACATGCGACTTAAATATGTCAACATGCAAGTTATATTTTTACAAGCAAAATATTTATGTCAACATACAAGATAATAACTTGCATTTCGACATACATATCTTGCATGTTGACATGATTAACTCGCATGTTAAAATAATTATCTTGCATGTTGACATAAATAAGTTGCATGACTACATAATTATCTTGCATGTTAACATAATTTATCTTGCATGTAAGGGGCAGAAATATGCCACCATAAACATGCAAAACATTTATATCAACATACAAGGTAATAAGTTGCATGTCAACATACATATTTCGCATGTTGACATAATTAACCTGCATGTCGACGTAAATAAGTTGCATGTCATTGTCTACATAAATAAGTCGCATGTTTACATAATTATGTTGCATGTCAACTTAATTTATCTTGCATGTAGGGGGAAGAAATATGCCACCATAGGTTTCTGATCCACTCCGCTCCACATAAACCTGGTTTATGTGGAGCGAAGTGGATCAGTAGCCCTTGACTTGGGAAAATGTATATGAACTTGTCGGATCATGGCTAGGAACTTAGTATTTTGAAATTAAAGCCTGTTATGCCACTTTTTGACATCTACTTGTCACTATACGTGTCCAGCATGTAAAAATAAGTCGATATACTTTTCTGACTTGGATAAAGAGATAACAGAGAGTTGCAGAGACATCCATTGTAAAAACCCCACAATTGAGGTATATTTTGAATAAAATTTCTTACATTAGATACATCCCCTGCCTAATGCATGGTATTTGTGATTAAAAATATATTATTTTACTCCTATAATCGTTTTATTTCACTTAGCTCTTAAGTTTAAACGGCCCATTTAGCCTTGGAATGTCGCAATGACGTTTCAGAAACCATAATTTGTCTGTCCGAACTTTCCATCACGGAGGTCTGAAGCTAAATTTACAAACTGATGTTCAAAATGTCCTTCCTCAGGAATCTTCACTATCCTTAGGGTGGGTCTACAAAATAGTTTGCTTCTTTCGACATATGATGACCCACTCAAAGGTTTACTAATAAGGTTCAAGGTTAGAATTTAACGAAGAAAAACACAATATATGAATACTGGAGCCTCGGTTGACAATGGTTTTCTTGGAGTGAAAATTTCAATGTTACCCTCAACTACATGCTGTATTTATTATATTATACTGATTTTTTTTATACAAATACATATTACACTGAACCGTGTGCGCATAAATTCTGCGCAGTCATTATTTTTTGGAATATCACCCGTCGTCAAGCAATGTTGACTATGCTGGAGGGCGTGGTTTCATCGTTCAGAGGGTAATAGTGTTTTTAGTGTTTCTCGACGAATCAAATTCAACTAATTTACATGAAATTACTTTTTATATTTGATATTACTTTTTATTCTATGACTGAATAATTTCTATTTCTCTGATTGGATCAGATCCAACAGTGAAGAAATATACTACGTTATATTCACCTGCACGTGACCTTCCAGGTGAATAAAAGGATTTATTTTCTCTACATTGGTCTAAAAATAGATGGAGAAATTCCAAATTGATACAAATAGTTTTTTGAAAGCTATTTCACTTTCTACTGACTTTCATCCAGGTGAACATAAAATTATGGAATTAGGGGGAGGGGTTGGTGTTGGGGATGGGGTGGAACCCCCCCCCCTACTATTTTTCTGAACATAAATTTTTACTTTTAATTAAAACTGAAAACATTCATTGAAAGGCTGGTCCCGAACTAATGGGCCTTAATCCCCCCACCCCAACCCCATATGATAACAAAATTTGAAGTTAAGAGAGTTCTTTTCGTGGGGGCTAATCAAACAGTTTTTTCAGCTGCATTTTCTCTGATAATGCCCCCCCCCTTCCCCCTTCAAAATCGATAGTACAAAAGAGCCAGATATTATTTCTATTTTTCATAGCAACTTATGTACATGAAGATTCAAAAACTTCCAAATTAATATGACTGGCAATGTTTATTTAACCCTGCTTCTCTCATTACATTTGGCTAAGACTTCAGCAAATGTGAACAAGTAAGATAGCATGAACTGCTTCCTAAGTTTTATCATTTAATCATATAATAAAATAGTTATTGCTGTTTTTCTTCAGTCAATACGATGATTTACCCACCTTCGAAAGACAATATTCACCCCGCCCTTTTTGCTCGTTGAATATTGTACTCCTTGGGGGGCTAAATCATCGTATTGACCTCCAAAACAGCAATAATTGTATAATAGTACACATGGGTGGATACAGGATTTGTGAGGGGGGGGGGCGTGGATAACTTCGTTCAGGCAGGGGGTTTGGGGGCCTGGGTTTTCGTGAATTTAAGAGTAAAACCAGGCACAAAAATAGTGGTATTGACTAGTTATGCACACAATATACGATATTTTACTTTTAAAAGAAACACACACACACACACATAAAAAACCAAAAAAAAACAACGAACAAACAAGATCAGATTTTAAAAATAGCATTTTACCTAGACATACAAGAAGTCACAAAAATCAGAATGTCACTTAAGAGGGCTGGGTGGTTGTGGCCATTTTCAGACTATATTGATCTTCTTTAGAAGAAGAGCTCCATATAAAGATATACAAAAATGATCAAATTTTAAAACTAAAATGTATGAAATTTTTGTTTGCCAAATGATAGTTGACAGCTTAAGATATCATATCTAAAAAAAATTAAGTTATATCTGATGGTTAATTTGTTGACTCCCCAGTCTCCTTAAGTATCCGGCCCATATTAGCCTCAGATTCAATGGTATTGAATGCATAACAGATATGTATGGACTGAGTACTCAGTATATTTAAAAATAATTTTCATGTTTTAGAATCAGTATGTTAGAGCGGAACATGCCCTAATTTTTTACCTTGTCCTGTCCTTGAAGAGTTATCTCCCTTTGATTTTATTCAATAAAAATAAAAATCTATCCAGTGAAAAAAAGTTTTTAATTATTTTTCTATCTCTTTTGATCAAAAACATCTTTCAATCACAGCATTTATTGATATTCTAAGTATTTAATTTTTTAATTTTTTTTAATCTACTTTTTTCCATAGAATTCAATATAATCTTCAAAGATTAATAACTGCTTAGGTAGTAATTTTTTTTTTGTTATACCTTTAAAAATTGTTTCCTATATAATTCTATACTTTAAAAAGTCTAACAATTCCAATGTTTTACTGAGCGGTCATAAAAAAATCGATGTTTGACCGCAGAGCAAGATATTGGACCTGTCGATGAGATGTTGGACCGCTTACGTCACAGTGTGGGCGGGGTCAGGTGTATCTTATTTGCATTCGTTGGAGTTCGACAGAACTTCACGGAATTGACCAAGTTTAAACCGCAGTGCGGGTAAACAAAATTTACATCATGTTATGTCAAAATAAAAAATAAAAGATATAACAAAACATTTATTGACTGTGTTCTCGGGCAAATACGTTTTGTTGACCCCTCGAACCAAACTGTTCTTGGGTCCGACAAAACGGATGTTGCCCTTGAACCCAGTCAATAAATGTATATTGTTGAAAATTTCTCTTGGTAAATCCTTTTCTATTCTAAAGTGCTTTGAAACAATATCATAGTACTTTAAATACGACTGATATTTAAGGTTAGAAAATTAGGTCCTAATGTGGGTCGGATATCTTAATCACTAGTGGGGTTTTCAAGCAGCATACGTCTTGGATTCCGTGTTCAACAAAAATATCGATGATTTTACTGATGTCAACCTGGATGTCCGTATGTATAAATAAATTAAACATTGCAACGTTTGTTTTTATAAGTATTATACATATACGACAGATACACTGTAGGTTAGGGTGGTGTAATTTCGACCGATTATTTTTTTTATATTTAGATTTGTTCAAGTATGTCACTGCCTCTTACATGTATTACGCTAAACTTTTACTGGATCCATTTTCCTTCGGAACACCTTTTATTGTTCAGATTACATTGTATTATATGTATTATTCGTCATGATATAAAATAAATGTGTTCGATTTACAATATATGTGTGTTGGGTAAAAAAAACGGCCTCAGGCAAACAGTTTGGTTCTTGGGTCCGACAAAACGCATGTTGCCCGAGAACCCAGTCAATAAATGTATAGTGTGTACACTATAATGGGTTATAAACAAATTATTTTAAGGTAGGCCTATTTATGAACGGTCGAAATTAACCAGGTGGTCGAAGTTACACCACCCTAACCTATATCCTGACGTTAAATTCCATTTATATGGAAAGATTATGAGATGTGTGTAATGAAAAAAGTCTTGTATCTATACAAGTGAATATTATTGCATAGTTACACCATTTGATAAATAAATACATCAGTCAGTGGACGGGTTTGTAACGTAGACCGTCTGATTTTAAATTCATTTATTTACCTTCGATCATGCAGCCTTTAAATATTGCAGTATTTTTCCTTTCATCATGATAGGAAATTGACAAGTGCAGTCTACCCTTCAAACGAAATCGGGAGACGTTTTCCGGTTTGAATAATTATGAGATAATATTCATAGCCTAGGGAATGCAAGGTTTTCAGACTTTCAGTCCAAAAATTTATTTTTACAATAGCTCCAAAACTATGTGAGGTATAAAGTTAAAACTTGTACAGTTTATAAATATGTCATTGATTAACAGATAGAAAGTATCACTTGAAAACAAATATTTAAAAAAAATATTTTTTGAGAAAAAAAAATTCAAAAAATTTGCATATTTAAAAAAAATGCACCTGTTTAATTCTGTACTTTTAGTGAAAACCATCATTGCAGAAATAATATGTGTTCATCAATGAAGGGCAAGTTGGACGTGAATGGTCCCTGAAAGACTGTTATTGAAAGCATGACATGCATGAAGACAAGACCCCTATAAAATCCGCCATTTGCAATGTACTTTTGGTTTCAAATCTTAACATTTGGACAAAATAAAAAGGGAAAATAACTTTCCAGAGGCTATCGAAGTCCAACTTGCCCTTCACTGATAAACATATATTGTTTCTGCAATGATGGCTTTCACTAAAAGTACGGAATTAGGTGTATTTTTTAAAAATATATGAATTTTTCTCGATAAATATTTTTTTTAAGTATTTGTTATCAAGTGATACTTTCTATCTGTTAATCAATGATATCTTTCTATACTGTAAAAGTATAACTTTATAAACCACATAGTTTTGGAGCTATTGTAAAAATAAATTTTTGGACATGTTGACCTTTTGCAAAACCTTAATAAGAAAACCGATTCTTGGTCATTAAATAAAATTACCATTTTTTGATTGACCATTAATTATAAAACCAAAGTAAGGCATTATTAATACAGTAAACTTCTTTTATAACGTACACGGTTATAAAGTATCTCCGGATGTAAAGTGGCCATTTCGTAGTCCCGGCAAAGTGTCTATACATTTCATTTGTAAAAACACCGCTTACAACGTACTTGTATATAACGCATATTTCATAAGCCACAAAAAAAAAAAAAAAAAAAAAATCCCGACCTACCGACCCTCGATTTTTTGGGAATGTTACATGAAACAATTTTTTTTTTAGGCCTAAGCGGACTCAAACTTCCGGTAATGGTATGAAAATCATTCAACCGTTAAATTACCGACATTCACAAAGTTAAGATGTCCTTACTTCTTAGATACAAAATTATATCCTATATATAATATTTCCCCCTCAAATAGGATGTTGCGTTTCTTTTGCGTTTCCGTATAATAAATACCGCAAAATACCACAAACATATTGATCAGAACAATTTTTACTTTAGTAATTGTTTCCAATAAATTAAACATAGCAACGAAGATAACATGAGCATTGCAAGTTTTCAACAATTTTACACACAACAACATGGGACTTGACAGTTGATAATACAGTCTTTTTAGCATTTTGTATTAATTGTTGTGCCATGATCTTTTCCAATTTCTTTAATCGACCTCCTCAATAGTTGGTCCACCGCCGCTACCGCCACCTGGAGCTGCACCACCACCTGGGGCACCACCTCCGAAGTTGGGCATTCCTCCTGGCATACCACCCTCAGGGGCACCTCCAGCGGCCTGATACAACTTGGTGATAATAGGGTTGCAAACTCCCTCCAGTTCCTTCTGTTTGTGTTCAAATTCTTCCTTCTCAGCCAATTGGTTCTGGTCCATCCACTTAATAATTTCATCACATTTGTCAAGGATTGTCTTCTTGTCACCTTCACTGATTTTGTCCTTCAGTTTCTCGTCATCAACTGTGGATTTCATGTTGAAGGCATAGCTTTCTAGACCATTCTTGGCAGCAATTCTGTCACGCTGTTTCTCATCCTCCTGTTTGTATTTCTCAGCGTCACTAACCATACGGTCAATTTCATCTTTGCTGAGACGTCCTGAAATAATAAATTAAATGAATCTCTACTGCAATCAAAATAACAAAATTTGTTGAAACCTTGCATTGGTGATATTCAGACATCCAAGGAAGGATTAAGCCATCTTCAGACACAAAAGTGCCTTCTGGTGGAAACCGCGAATGGAGAACAAATTTTCATCACAATATCACCAGTACTAGAAAATATAACTAACCATTTAATTTTCAGACTTACCTTTGTCATTGGTAATGGTGATCTTATTCTCTTTGCCTGTGCTCTTATCTACAGCAGACACATTTAGAATACCATTGGCATCAATATCGAAGGTGACTTCAATCTGGGGAACTCCTCGAGGTGCCGGAGGAATACCAGTCAGCTCGAATTTTCCAAGCAGGTTGTTGTCTTTGGTCATCGCTCTTTCTCCTTCGTACACTTGGATGAGCACACCTGGCTGGTTGTCAGAGTACGTAGTGAATGTTTGCGTTTGCTTTGTTGGAATGGTAGTGTTCCTTTTGATGAGACTTGTCATCACACCTCCAGCGGTCTCAATACCAAGGGACAGAGGTGTGACGTCCAACAAGAGCAAGTCTTGGACCTCCTCAGATTTATCTCCAGATAAAATGGCAGCCTGGACAGCTAAAAGAAAAAAGAAAAGTAGGTGAAATTACTTAACATTTACTTTTCACAGTTAGTTAACAGTTTTCCCATCTGTCTCTTGTTACCTCTCTACAAAGAAAAATGCAAAAAGTGCAAGAATTTTTTAACAATTACCTGCTCCATAAGCAACAGCCTCATCGGGGTTGATGGATTTGTTCAATTCTTTTCCATTGAAAAAGTCCTGCAGAAGTTTCTGGATTTTTGGAATACGAGTAGATCCTCCCACAAGGACGATGTCATGAATCTGTCCCTTGTCCAGCTTGGCATCCCTCAGAGCCTTTTCTACAGGCTCCATGGTTCCTCTGAACAAGTCGGCATTCAGTTCCTCAAACCTAGCCCTGGTAATACTAGTGTAAAAGTCAATACCCTCAAACAGAGAGTCAATCTCAATACTGGCCTGAGAGCTTGATGAAAGGGTCCTCTTTGCCCTCTCACATGCTGTTCTCAGACGTCTAACAGCTCGTTTGTTGTCAGAAATGTCTTTCTTGTGTTTTCGTTTGAATTCTTGGATAAAGTGGTTCACCATCCTGTTATCGAAGTCCTCACCACCTAAATGAGTATCTCCTGATGTAGATTTGACTTCAAAGATTCCATCTTCAATGGTCAGAATTGAGACATCAAAGGTTCCTCCTCCCAAATCAAAGATCAAGACATTGCGCTCTCCTTGCTAAAATGAAAAAAAAAAATATTTTAAAGCATTAAATAGACACACAATAATTTGCTGCTGCCATACAGTTTTCATTGTTGCTTTCATTTCCAATCAAGTTGAAAGGTTTTGTTTTTTTTTAATTTAAAGCTTTCTTGAATTCCAAACTTTGTTTAGCCCTTAAGAATTTCTAAAATTAATTTACCGATTGATTTCCAACTTTCTTGTCAAGACCATAAGCAATGGCAGCTGCTGTGGGTTCATTGATAATACGTAGAACATTCAACCCTGAAATTGTACCAGCATCTTTAGTAGCCTGTCGTTGTGAATCATTGAAGTAGGCAGGAACTGTGACCACAGCATTGGTAATTGTCTGCAATTTACATGAAACGACTTGAAAAAACAAACAACAAAAGCTTTTCCTTTTTCCTCTTAATTTTATAGAGAATTCAGGAGAGAGTGTAATAAAGCCACCAAGGAAGACCTCTATGGAAAAAACATTAGTGCTGCTATCAATTTCAAGAAAAGAACATTTGATTATGTATACAGGTTTGGCACAATCTCTTAAGCTATATAGCTTGAGTTAGGTATATACGTTTAAGCTTTCCAGAAAAAGATTTAAAAAGCTTATTTTAGCCTATTTATATGCAATTTTTCACAAAAATGGTTTGTAAGAGACATAAAAGTTGCAAGTATTTATACTATGGACTATCAAAAAGCAACCCAAACCAAAGATAATTCTAACGTTGCAGTTTTAGAATACTTGTAACCAAAAGACTCATTTTCATTGTTTGGATATCTGTACACCACCCTGTGTGCATTGAGGCATGGATAAGCATTACTTCACATTGTGCTGAATTATTATCAATCATCTTGTTCAAAATAATTGACCTTCGAATTTCATTCTAGAAGCAACTGTGTGGTAACAAATTGCTTTATATAGCCCCAAAACTTTTAGAACTCTTTTTAGGTGCAACATTTTATTTAAGGAATGAAATTAATAGCTACCCAATTTATACGGTGTAAAGTGGGTTGGGGCAGTTTACGCTTCATAAACCGCAAAGCGTAAACTGTTCCAACCCACTTTACACCGTATAAATTGGGTAGCTATTAATTTCATTCCTTACAATTTAATTTTCATTCATTTAGTGTAAGAAAAAAAAGAGGACAGCCCTTCAAAATCGACTTCAAATTGTACAAAATTCAAATGTTACGTCGGGCGGATCGATACGTTTTTGATGCAAGTCGTTGTGATGTAGGCAACCCAATTTATACAATATAAAGTAAATTTTTAATCCAATCAAATACCACGTTATAACCAGAATTAAATTATACATGTTGAAAAAATATCAAATTTAAGAAAAAAGTGTGATGAAGCAGCTAGATCAAGCTACTCTGAATAGCATAATAAAGCTAATTCAAGCTATACAGCTTTATGAAGAGATTGTGCCAGACCTGGTACATATTCAAAGAATGTTAACTTGTACTCTAATTGGACTCTTGTTCAATGCCCAATTGTATTTTTTTTTTTTTTGAAATGAAGGATGCAAGCAAGTTCTTACTTTGCCTAGATATGCTTCAGCTGTTTCCTTCATCTTTGTCAGGACCATAGATGATATTTCTTCAGCAGAGAATGTTTTCTGCTCTCCTTTGTATTCTACTTGGATCATTGGCTTTGATGCATTGTTGACAACATGGAATGGCCAATGTTTCATATCTGCTTGAACGGAGGGGTCGGTATATTTCCTACCAATGAGTCGCTTGGCATCTATAAAATAAAATTGTGCATTTTTAATGGGCGACTTCACACTGCTATAAATATATAAATATAATAGCTTTTTCAGTGATCCGAATTTCAAATTTCCATGAATGGTGCTTACCAAAAATTGTGTTGGTAGGATTCATGGCAACCTGGTTTTTGGCAGCATCTCCAATCAACCTCTCTGTGTCTGTAAATGCTACATAGCTAGGTGTAGTTCTGTTCCCTTGATCGTTAGCAATGATCTCAACTTTGCCATGCTGAAAGACTCCTACACAGGAATATGTTGTTCCAAGATCTATACCGATCGCTTGGGCGGTTTTACTCATGTTGCTGAAAACGTATTAAAAAATGCAATGTATGACGTCTGAAATTAAACTATAGAAAAAGTATTCGTCAAGGCAACGGTCACGAGTTTTCAACTTACTCACTGTTCTATTAAACTACCCCGTATATAAAAAACAAGAGGTTATTCTTTGTCTTACGAAAATAAGTATTTCAGAAACACTTTCAGCAATCGCGTGAACCGGCAGTACAGCACATCCAAAGCACCTATACTGTAGTATATTTCAAGTAGTAAAATACGTACCTAGATGTACTTTGACTCCTGCTAACCTTTTTTCTTTTCCTCACCGGTCTGTTCTCTTACCCGGCGTGTTCCGATCTTTTATCAAAGGGAGGATGTGACGTCATTTAGAAGAATCTAGAATGTTCTAGCCCCCTTGCACCCAATAGAATTCGTATCCAAGACAAATAGGGAGCATACTTCTTCGAATTATTTTATAAGTCAGCACACATAAAGAATGTTATAGATTCTCTAAAAAGAAGTTAATGAAAGAAAAAAAAGGTTTTCAGGAAAAATTAACTATTTTAAAGTTTTTCTGAAAGATTTATACGATATCAAATTCAAATTTTTATATTACGAAATATAATAGATACGACTCCCTCTCGTTACCGCTCAAACATGATGAAATCACGTGTTTTTACACATGTGTTCTCTGAAATAAATGATAAAACTTTTCAAATCCAGAAATTTCTGCGTGCTAAGCTTCCTCTTTCGTTTTAAAAGAAGAATAATCTAGAAAAAAATATGAAGTGGTAACACATGAAATATTGACTATACTTAGCATGCTTAGTACTCAATTAACATGTTAATGGATTGAAATTAATTGCGTCTTCCTTGATCAGTGTTGATTGGTTTTAGTCAATTTTTTTTCTTTAAATGCCATCGCTGGTTTTAGCAGTGACATAAATAATTATTTGTGTCTCTGGTTCTAGGCTTTCTGATTAATTAAGGTACGTTGAATTTTGTAAGCTATACACATGTATGGCCGTAGATATAGAACGGGAGCCAGTCAAAGCGCCCCCTAAGAAAATCGTTCCGGTCAAAGCGTACCATGATTTTGGTCAAATGGCCCCCTGATTCTGGTCAAAGTGCCCCCTTATAGAATTTTACAGGAAATTGATGTTAAAATACCGTCCCCAAGAATTGGTCAAAGCGCCCCTTTGTTTTGGTCAAAGCGCCCCGTGGAGAATATTCTTTAACGAAACCAGAGACATATATGTCTCTGACGAAACCGATAGTACGGTGGCTGGTATAGGACATGGTATGAGATTTGTTTTTTAATTAATTCGTGACCACGAAATAAAATTCGTGGGAACGAAATAAAAATTCGTGGCCACGAAATAAAATTCGTGGGAACGAAATAAAAATTCTTGGCCACGAAATAAAATTCGTGGGAACGAAATAAAATTCGTGGCCACGAAATAAAAATTCATGGCCACGAAATAAAAATTCGTGGCCACGAAATAAAGTTTGCTACACAACGCCATTTTAGCTTCTTCTGTTTTATGTCATTCAAGATGAACGAACTTATATATAACTATATCATTCAATTGGAATGAGCCAACGGGATATTTGTGTAATGAGCAATGAAATTTGATACTGATACGTAGTTATACTCCTCACATGCTAAGATTTTGTGTCTTTATTTCATTACAACTATGTGACAGGATTCAATAGAAAATGTTAGAAAACAGCAAATAAGCCCTTAAAGTCATTAATGTTCGGGTTGCCTTGACTAATATCAGGAACAAAACTTACCAGAATTATTATAGAAATATATTATAAAAATACATAACTTGACTAATATAAAATTGTCCCTGTGTATTATATCATCTAAAAAATCGTGACTTCATGCTGTGTCATGTAGCATGATGACAAGCTAAAGAGAACACTTTCATTTTGTTTTATCATTTGGTTAGGATGTCATTTTGGATGAAGTATCATTGAACTGCCTAAAACTCCAGAACAGTCAATTGAATCAGCTTGAATGTTTTGTTTTAATTTTGGGCACAGAGCAAAAGAGAGAGTTTATTCTTTTTTTTTTTTTTTTTTTTTTTTTTTACATCTAAACTATGTTCATAATGCATGTACCAATTCTCAGCTGCTTCTAATATATATGCAAATTAAATATATAGGTATTTATAATGATGTTCATCAGTGCGGGCAAGTAACAATAATCTAACTGTGTCTGTGTGTCATGGGACAGACCCTCACTAGGTCCATAGCAAATTATCATTTTAACACTATATGTACATATAATTGTAAAATAAAAATTCGTGGCCACGAAATAAAAATTCGTGGCCACGATTTTTTATTTCATGGCCATGAATTTTATTTCGTGGCCACGAATTTTATTTCGTTCCCACGAATTTAATTTCGTGGCCACGAATTAATAAAAAAAATTCTCATACCATGTCCTATAGCAGCCACCGTACGATAGTGATATTTTGACAAATTGATAAATAATTAGAAACGGTTTCTTATCGTCTTCCCCCCTTTAAAAAAATATATTGTGGGGCGCTTTGACCAATACTTGAGGACGGTATTTTATACAAGTAGCGTAATTTTTTAAAATTAGATAAATTGAAAAAAGGAAAAATTTAAATGTAAAATCCTGAAAGGAAAACTACTTCAATGCAACTATGTATAACATCTTTATGCAAGTCTGAAAAAGTTTCAGTTCCCCATGCATCTTTGCATATGAAGATACATAGTAAATCATAGTATTAGAATATGTAATATAACTAACAATAGTATATTTCTGTTCGGTAGTGTAAAAGTAATCCGATCAAGTTTACTCTCCATTTTCATTTTTCTTTAATATATGCATAAAAAAAAGAAGAAAAAAAGTATATCAATTTATTAAATAATATCATCTTGATACACTGTATGTGCTTTTAGGATTTTATTCAGTGTAATAAACTTCTAATTTCCAAATTTTACATTTCTGTACGACCATTTCACACTTAGGCCTCCGCGTGGCAAGAGCTGAGCAACGGCATCGGTATCATTTGGGGGGTAGGGGGATAATTAAATGATACCGGCGAACATTCTCATTTCTTTGGAAATGTTTTCTTTAAGATTATGCAAACTTAATCTATGAAACATTTTTCATGGGACAACGTTGAACAAACAAAAATCAACTAAAACTTAAAGTATATATGAAATGTATTTTTCGGGATACGAAATAAATAGCATAAATTAGTAAAGGGAAATAAAATGAAATTAAATAAAAATTTAGGTTTTTTTTATTTTTTTTTTTTAAATTGCAAACGAACATTCTATAAAAATATCTAAGGGGCGCTTTGACCAAAATCAGAAGGGGGCACATTGCTTGGGGACGGTTTCGAAATGAAATTTTTCTATAAGAATTATGAGGGGGCGCTTTGACCAATATTGGAGGGGGGGGGCGGTTTTGTAACATCATTTTACTGTAAAATTATATTAGGGGGCTCTTTGACCAAAATCAGGGGGCACTTTGACTAAAATCAGTGAGCTCTTTGACCAAAATCAGGGGACGCTTTGACCAAAATCAGGGGACATTTTGACCGGGACGGTTTTCTTAGGGGGCGCTTTGACTGGATTTCATATAGAACCACAGGTGGGGACGGGACCCTAGTACATTCAAACATAAATCATTGGATCATAAGTTTACTGTTAATAACATGAGCTTTAAAATATACAGACATAATTGTTTATTTCAGAAAGATTCCCAATCTATGGAAAGATCGTGAAAATTTAATGATGTGAAAAATAAGAAAAATAGCATATATAGTATTTTTGAGAACTGAGAGCTAAAAAAAAAATCCACGGAATATTTCCAAATCAAGTCTGTTTTTATATTAGTGTCACTTCATGAACTTTCATTGCTATTTTCAGTAACTTGCATTTATAAATAAATAAAAAAAAATAATAAAAAAATAAATCGAATTTTGGCTAAGCTTTAGATGCCATTGCTGGATATGATACTGCTCTCAAGATGGCTACAAGCTTGCAAATTAATACCACTCAATTTCATTATTTCTTTTTCTTCAGGTGAAGCAAAGTCTGTAAATATCTTTAGTTATAACTAGGGATGGCAACGAATATTCGAATATTCATTCGATGAGTTAATATTCGAATATGAATTTAAGATTCGAATATTCGTTGTTTTTCAGATTTCATAAAAAGAAGCACTGTGATTAATAAATTTTGATTAGAACAATGCTGGAATTATCCCTGTTTAATTTACTAGCAATCAATTTCGATCTCCTGATTTCTTTCACTACTTTCTTATCTTATAGGTATACTAAATTACATTTATATTGTTTTGAGTAAGGTGTTGAGGAATTGTACAATAATGCTTTATGTATAATACAAACCGTTCTTTCATAGTTTTTATCAGTTAGATACCATCGGGTCTAGAATCGAGGACAACAAAATGAAAACCTTCTTAGAATGTCTAAAAGACGCGAAGAGTATACTTTTCAAAATATATTTAATTGATCATTGAAGGAATGTCCGATAGAATTAGTCTGTAATTATAAATATTACTCAATTTCAGAGTAATTGTGTAAATTACTTGATTATCTCGGGTTGTCCATAATCCTAAATTTTATATTCATTATCGGGAAATTAGTTAATTACCTAGGAAAATTGTCTATGGAAATATTTGTTTATATTTTAAAAACATTGTATTAAAGATTATAATCATATCTCTTATTAGGCAGATAATTGTAATTTATCAGAACAGTACACCGTTACGACTATATCTTGCCTTTGGTAAGACGACTGGTTCCTCAGTTGGAGCTACTATAAATACACATGTTTCATTTGTTAAAATTATACTTTTCTACATTGAAATCAATTATTTATTTCAAACATTGACAAATATCAAATGAAATTTCTTATTGTACACGTACAAAAGTCAATTTTACTTCCAATATAAGTATACCTACGCAAAACCTTTCATGAGAGTAGGATGATGTATATATAAATTAAACAGATTTTATTTATTTTATCGAATATTCGAATATATTCGAATACTTTCATTGAATATTCGAATATGAATTATTGACAAAATTGACATCCCTAGTTATAACACTTAGCGGTTTGCAGAGTAGAATAAAAACGGAAAGTAAATGATATTGCTCACCAACTTAAGGGTTACATGTAAGTTTTCTTTTAAAGAACAGGCACTTGGAGTATGGACCCCCCTTTCTTCCATTTTTTTTTTTTCTTTTTAAAAAATCTGGGATCAAGTCACCTTTTCCCTATTTTTGTATTCTAATATGCACTATATGTTATCGATAATGTAACCCTTTTGTCTCTATAAGCTGTTTTTAAATATATCGTTATCGACTGACTCTCTTTTCATGTATCAATCGAAAACAATATATTTAAAAACAGTTTATGGAGACAAAAGGGTTACATTATCGATAACATGTAGTGCAGATTAGAAAATAGGAAAAAGGTGACTCGACCCCAGATTTGAAAAGAAAAAAATGGAAAGGGGGGGGGTCCATACCCCAAGTGCCTGTGATTTAAAGGAGAGTAAATGTCACATGAGAGTAAATGTCACATGTGACATGATCGTAACTGAAATATGTTGGTATCTATAAAAAAAAAACTGTCTTATACAAAAAATTAGAATTTTTCAATTTAAATTTGTATATATGACAATTCGTAATTGTCGTGTACTCATTATATATATGAATTTCTAATTTAATAATTAGTAAACGACAATACCATCGTTAATGATAAGACATTTTCCTTTAAGTTAGGATATCATAATTTCCCTACCCTTTGAGTTACATAGCAAGTGTCAGTGGTCAGCATGTGGCTGCATTGCCCATATCTTTTGCGTTTTTGGACATTAACTTGGTGGCCAGCATTTAGTTGCACCAAAATTGCTACGTGTATTTTCAATGTGTTTGACTAATGGTCAGCTTTTGGTTGCGTTAGTCACGTAATCAATGGTCAACATATGGTTGCATTGAATTTTATTGCGAAGAATGCAATGTGTTGACTGTGTTGGGTAAGCATATTAATTAATCAATGGTCAACATATGGCTGCATCGAATTTTATTGCAAAGACTGCAATGTTTTGACATTGTTAGATAAGCATATAAATACCAAGATGTACATTTGTATCTTTTCTTAAGTTGTATTTACCATTTTGTAAATTTTGGATTTTTAATTTTAATTCTTTTTTTATTTGTTTTGGATTGTTGACAGCATTTTTACTTTTAATTATCTCCTCCTTAAATTTTCCCCTTGGGCTGCACCTAGGTTTACTCATAAGTCATTTTTCCATTGTTTGCATCGCGCTATTGTTAATATGTTTTTGATATTAAATTTTAGTTAGTGTTTGTTTTGAATTTAGCAATGGAAATTAATTTGTCTGACTACATTTCGGGTGGCGCAAGGAAATGCTTGAAGCCTTTCCTTTTTTGGCCATATTTTGGAGGCCACCTATTTTGCCAATTTATATATGTTATGTAATAGTCACATACTGGGAGGCCAATTTGTTTAATATTTTTTCTCAGGAATTGTGTTTTAATGTTACATGGTCTCCCAGTCTTTTTCATTCAGTTTTATGTATTATATTATATGTTGTCATTTCATAATAAATGACATTGTTTGGAATAAATCTGTCTTGTGTTATTTGGCAAAAAACAAGCTCAATGTAGTCAGAGGAGTGTTTAATCCTAGGAATGAAAGCTAAACTTAAAAGTAATGTTGTGCAAGACAAATTTCAAATTATAAACAATATGGATGATTCCCATTTCATATGAGAGTAACTGGAGGAAGTGTCATAACTTTGGCGCAATGGTTAAGGTGGGTAAAATGCGTTATGTTCCTTATTTTTTGAAGAGGAAATACAAAATGTTCAGAGGCATACAGTTACTGGTAGTATTCGACCCGAAATTTTGTCTTTATCACTATACAAGATTGTTTAGAGAAGACGAAGATCCTCTGATTAAATATTAGTGGATGAACACAAGAAGATTTCCTCTTCAGAAAGATGATATCCGCCAAAATATTGGCGTTAAAAAATATACAATGATGAATCAATCAAAAAGGTAGTGTATACCAAAGAATGTCATATCTTGATCCTCAGACATTTTTTTACGTTCAAATCAATGGCATCGGAACAGAAGATACAATATATAAATACTTTAGTATCTGGTCTACAGCTCTGCGGTTTTCTACTTTTTTATTAAAATCCCATTTCCGTGACTGGAAAGCAGCAGCATTCAAAAAAGTATTGGACCGACTTTGATCGGGTAAACAGCATATTTCAAAAAAAAAAAAAAAAAAAAAAAAAATGCGCAGTAACTTGAAATCCATACCATGATACATAGATTCTTTTAAAAAAATCATTATATATATATATATATATATTATAATTACTTAATTATAAGTAATTATAAGTAATTATAGATGTCCCAGTGTAAGATGTAAATACCACAGCACAGAGGACCACAGCTAAGTTAGGTGTGTCCGGAGAATATCAGCCCCTTAAAATAATTGGATAGAGCATTAACGGTGGTTTTGAAAACAAATGAAATTGATTAAAATATTTTTTTGAGTACATATGACATTACATGTTTATCCGAATGTTGGTTAAATACTAAGTATTTATTGTATATATCATGTGGACACTGTCACGGCATTCTCCTCTAAACCTACTCGTACAGTGAAGTTTGTATTAATTTGCACTGATGAGCCGTAAAGCTCAAAGTTAATAAAGAACTGAACTGATCTATTTATAAACAATCATACCCCTCCTTATTATATTAGCCTCTATAGTTCCCTTTCATTAATTGTTTTCTTTAATTTTCTAGCCAAATTGCTTGGAATTTATTAGGATTTGCCTGTATTTGATTGTTTTTAGTATACACTAGTTGACGTGGGTAAAGTAACGTGTTTTCAGTGTATTTTTTGAGAGTTAATTTTATTCATTTGAAAGGGTGTTATCATCTGTATAGTTGCAAATGTAACAGGATACAGAACGAAAGTTATCAATATTTTCCTTTCCAAAAATAGCGGGACCAAGTACTTTATACGTGTATTCTTCCTTGTAAAGCGCCTTTGTACACTAAAAAATCACTGCAACTATTTCTGATTTTCAAATCGACAGAATGAAGGTTATGGACAAAAATGTGTGCCCTGTCTAATTGTGTGCGAAACTGAAAAATTAAAAAGTCAAAATAGAAAACGAAAAAAGAAAAGATAAGGGGGGATACACTTTAGGTGCATAAAAGTTGGTTTTTCTAATCTATTTTTGTTGTAGTCTTATCTGCAGGGAATTGAATTTTTACCAATGCTGATGAAACAGTTCCAGTAATTCTAGTATATCTTGGTTTATACTGACAATTAATATTACAGGCTTATAGCAGGAAGAAATACTTTATTCAAAATCCCGCAGTTGGTTTAGGAGCAAAAGTAGGTATACTCCCTCTCAGATTCTTATAATTAAAATATAACCGTTTGTAGACTGCAAACATACAAATCATCATTTGTACCAACTGTAGTAAACGAGTGGAATTCTTTATCGCTGGACACCAGACATTCGAGCTCCTTGTCTGCTTTTAAAAGTAAAATTACACAAAAATAACAGTACCCCCCCCCCCTTATTACAGTTTTGGAAAAAGGCGCTACAATATACTGCACCCTAGACTTCGACACAATTGTGTGCTAAACGTTGATCTTTATAGGTGTATATAACATAATATTATCTAGTCCATTATGCTCTTGTGGTAAGGTAGAAGACACATATCATGATTATTTTTTTTCTCATGTCCTAATTATACACTGAGGCCAGAAAAGATTTCTTCGATAAGTTCTTGAGATTTAATAAAGTTCATATTGTTGACACTCATACTTTACTCGGAGGGGGGGGGGGTGTACTTCACTCAGTTTTGCTGAAAATGAATATCTCTTTCCTATTGTCCATTCTAATATTCAGCATTCTGGCAGATTTAATGTGTATAGACAATAATTTAGCAGTATATGTTTCTATGTTGTGAGTTAATTTACTCTGTACATACTGTTGGACACGTCTAATTCAATTTTTACATGTAGGGAGAGGGCGAATTAAGTTTTTAGAACTTGTGCCCAATCCCATTGCGTATATTTATTGCAATAAAATATGTTTAAATCAAATCAAATCCATCCCCATCTTTTTTTTAAATAAATTAATTGACGTTTTCTCTTTACATTAAATACCATTTTTATTTTGATGTATTGTGTTATACGTATTGTACTTCGAGGGTGCTCTATTTCCATCAAGGATAAAAGAAGTGAATATGCACGTTTTCGTGAATTTGTCAGCACATATTTATGGGGGGGGGGTTAAAAATTTGATTTTCACACCTTAAAGGGGGAGGAAATAAGCACCTCCCTCAATTTTACCTGGTCTGTGAACCCCTGTCAATCAGATGAAATTAAGGCTGAGATTGGATACTGAAAATTGATTGAATATTGTTACCTGCCGTTGTGTATATCTTGTATACCTTGCCTGGGGATCGTACCGATCATTGAATTAACATTCAGTCTTTGATGCCTACCGCATATAATTTATAACATCGTGATAAAGAAGCAGTCAGAGCAGATATTATTTTTTTTTATGATAAAGTAATTAGCCACATTTAATTTATATTTAATCAGTCTGTCAAATAATTAAATGAAAAAGAATGTCAGTCATATATATAGTCATATTGTCCAAGTTAAAAATTTTAAGACGTGTAATATTTCTTCGAGACATGGTGATGAAAGTTACGGTAAAATAACCAGTTTTAAAGAGAAATAAGCAGTATTATAAAAGCTGTCATTGCATATACAAGTTTAGAATTATGGATCCCGACCAAAAAAGCCTAGTACATGTATGATAAAGTGATTGTATTCCTGTTTCGTCTACCTGTCGGAGAAACAATACGATGCCATGACCATTTTTACGAAACATCCATGCGTCATTGGTTAATCACTTAGGAGTTATACAAAAAAATATTTATTTAATTTATTATATATTTTCTACAAAAATTAGCCTTCAAACAGGATTTCAAAGTTTAAGAGACTTAATTATTCAGAACCGCGCTTTTTTCTACTTTCGTTTTGCGAATGACTATTTCCCTCGGTGTCGCCAGCTTACAACCAAAGATTTGAAATTTATTAACGCACAAAATTAAACTAAAATTGTCTCCTTTATTCAAACATATTTTTTAAGAAAAAGAATTGAACTAAAGGAATCAGTCTACATCAAAAATTTAGCATGCTTTATTTCATAAATTTGACGATCAACATTTCGATTGACCAACGCGCAAAGTTAAACTATATGTCTTAGTAAAATATTTACAAGTAATATACAGGTAACATCCTGTGTATATTTAAGGAATAACTGTCTAATTTTTTGGTTTCATGATGTGATCAATCGATTGGCTTGCGTGATAATTTGCATAAACGCCGAAGGCGTTTATGCATAAAATTATCACGCAAGCCAATCGATTGATCATCGTCATGAAATCAAAAAATCTGACAGTTATTCCTTATATTTACATGCTCTTGATTCTGCAAATTCACGTGCTACAAGTCCCGCTTCTGTCTCTATTTGTCCCGCCCCGCACGTGATTTTTTTTCACCACGCCTATCGATGAACCAGTAGATTTATGTAGAAATAAAGTATTTTTACTATTTGAAATTTTATCTCGGACAAAGACATTGGAAATGTAAATATAGATAGGTATATACAAGCCAGCTTGGTTTCCTCGGGGCTTCACGGCCGTGTCAATTAAGCTCCACCCCACACCAAATTTACCTGAGGAAAACCGACCGGTTGAAAACCTCGGCCTTTAAATTATGTACATGTATCTAGACCTATTAATAAAAAAGACCGTATGCAGAAAAATTGATTAAAGCATACATTTTTAAAAGCTTAGTCATCCATAAAACCATATTCATCATGCATATTCATTAATTGACTTTTTTTCTTTTGCAAGTTTATTATGACTATATACAAGTTGTACTTCGAGTTCGTTGCCACGATGCTCTCAGTGGCGAATATGCACATTTTACTGGTGACTTTATTAGCACTAGCACAACTTACAAACAGTCTTTCGATATATAAATATACTCACAACTTTTAGTGTTATCAATTGCTTTACCATTATTTCCATGCCCAGTCACATCAAAAACATTTTTATATTCATATAGTGTTATTAATCGCCTGGTTTTTCTGCTATAGACGTGTAAAACACTGGCGAAAACGATTTGCACATTTTGTTTTTTGATCAATAATCATAAATTCATAACTTATTTCTTCTGTATCATTTAAATCAGGTTTTCACTGAATAATTCATTAATGACGTTTTATCAAAGAATTAAAGGCTTGCTTGTTGACAGTTTCAATAAAAATTGCCAGTAACTTAGATCCGCCAACCATAACCACCACCATACTCTCTCTCTCCTTTTTTTTTTTTTTTTGCTATTTCATGGCTGTTAATCGAAAATGAAAGTAGACTTTTAATTATCAAAATTTACGATAATTAGATTGCAAATGAAATCTGAATATAGTTTACAGACATTATCTCATATCTAGTGGAATAACAGAGGATTAAGTATGAACTATGGTGCAGCTGTTTCGGAGTTTATTTGCAAAATGTATTAATTTGTAAGTTTAGATGTACTTTCTTCTTTGTAGGTACGGATGAATACCATTGAGAATGAACTGTTAAGTTGCATTATACTTGACCAAGATGCATTTTATGACGTCAGAATGTTAGCAGCCGACAAAAGACAACAGGATTGGGTCAGTGAGTATCTGTCAGAACTGTCCTCAGCTTCCCGCGCAGAACTTCTCTACAGCCGCGAACCGATCGCCTGTTACACCCAAAATCAAAATATTGTCGAAAAGTTGTGGATATCAGACATCATAATGTTGGGAAGCTCCCGTGACGGACTTTATCTGGAGAGGACGTTTCCGCTGATCAATTATGACGGGTATGATATGAACGAAACTGATGTAGACGTGGTGTTTGAGTTCACAGGGGTCAGGATAACAGAAAACTGTGAAACTGGAGATGATCATGAACCTTTTCTTCTTTTAGAAAACACATTTCCAGGGTACGTCAAAATGCGCGTGGTAACCGAGCATCCCAAAGAGCAAAAAGAATCTGAGAAATATCTATTACCAATGGTTTTGAAAGGAAAACTTGATACCGCGATAACGATTTCAGACTTTATGATTTACCCGAACAACAAAAAACAAGGTCCTGCTCTTCAAGGTGCTTTTGAGGACGAGCTAGGAATACATTTTTTGGACTACGTTATATGTATCTCCATGCACTCCTGGCCCTCCGTGGCATCGGAATTTCTATCACGTCCAAGACCTTCTGGATGGCCCTCAGTTGAACTGATCCACAAAGCAACAAATCGAGGCTGTGGATTCGTACCAGTAGGCCATCCCTTAAGTTCTGAAGCACATTTAGAGTGGCGGATCTCTTTTGCAATAAGCGAGAGAGATCTACTTTTGAGTCTTACCATAACCCAGATCAGGGCCTATGTCCTCTTTAAAGCTCTTTGCAAATTTAATTTAAGTAACGAGAACCATTCAGTATTAACTTCATATATGTTGAAAAATATTTTATTTTGGACATTAGAAACGCTTCCTGTAGAAATGTGGATCCCAGAAAATTTGTTTCAGTGCATAAAAGAGCTCGTTACTAGACTAGAGACCTTTCTACATGAAAGATGTTTACCGAACTATTTCGTGCCTAAGAGGAATATGATTCAGCATATAAAACGACAAAAGATTTTCATAATTATAGAGAAGCTTAGCATCATGAGAGTTGATATACTGGGAGAACTCGTTCGTCAAACTGACAGTCAAAAGATACCATCCATAGAGCTAAGTTTCTCCGGAGTGTATACGCGACTTGCGACATTGGACCATCAAGACCGTTCCGTTCTCTTGTCGAACGTTTACTTCATTATATACTTGACCTTGCGGCTTCAGTCGGTCAGGTACATATCAAAATTAAGCATAACCACTTTAATGTATATCAGGAAACGTGGAAACTGCAGCATTATCAAAACTATCCCGGCATGCGCTGCGCGGTATCTCTTAAAAGCCATTATACATTCCAACACGGATGTGGCTCTAATGACTTGCCCAGAGTCAAAAGCGCTCGTCTTAGAAATTTCGAGCTTGCGAAAACGAGCTGTATCCTTCATAGCAACAAAAATTTATAAAGGAAAGCTGAAAAATGTTATAGATGACCAAGAATTTGCCATCAATGAAACGGTATCTGTGCTTCCGGAATTCTCAGAGTTTGTTCAGTGGGTGGATCTAACGTGTCGGTGGTGCGGGACCACGCCTCTGATTGACGGACAGAGCAGGTGGACTGTATATGACATAGACTGACCTTACAGATCGTTTAGATCAATATATGCTGCAACAATTGTTAAACTTCCATACAGATATTTTTTTTTTAAATTGTGAAGACTGTATATCAATTCTTTGTGTCTTCATGTGTCACACTGCAAGGGATGAATTAATAATCTTTCTCTCAAAAACAATTAACTGTATATATGCAAAAAAGAAAAAAAAGTATATGAAAATTCTGTTTTACAGAATACAGGGAAGGAACACAAAGGGGGATTAACGATTACATTGTAATATTGTCTTCTCGAGAGCAACAGAGATCAAGTTGATAAATTATAATATGCGAGTATTCCCATGTAATGTTTATTCACTTTTGGGCAGATCAGAGAAAACACCTTAAAAAGTCAAGAACAGCTGGATCGCAGTTGTTCATAACATGTAAATATCAACTTGTGTAGCTAATTCAGATGTGTACATGCAGACCATGGCCGTCGGGGTTACTCTTGGTCACAGTAGGAGGTCAAAGTTTTTAAGAATTGTCATCTCGAGAACAGCAAGATCACAATTAGTCAAATTAAGATTTCAAGTACATGTATACACATGTCGTGTTGAAATCATGTGTTCAGTTAGGTAAAAGTTTAAAATAAAACATCTTCTTAAGAACATCTAACAGGGCCACTAGATGTCCTTGCATGTATTTTTTGTAATTGTGAATTAGATAAAGTTGTTCCTTTTTATTTTTTAAAGGAACATAAAGGGTGAATATATTGTAAATTTAAAATTGTGAACACCACGGTGTTTAAGTTATTAATTATGTACCACAAAATTATGTTCGATAGTTAATAATAAAGGGTTTAATTTCTCTCAGGAAATAAATATGATTATAACTAGGACCCATGTGGCTCATGGGCCTCTTGTTGTAAAAGAAACAAGTGTTTGAGTCCTCCTTTAATACAGGCCCATCCACCCGACTCGTAGAAGAGAACGACCAATCAATGAATTGTCTCACATCAAAAGATAATCATTGGCGACAGAGATCGAGAGAAAGAATGCATAATTTTTATTTAAAAACTCAAAACACTGGTCTTTTTAAAGAAGCTTGCTTTATTTATTTATTTATTTATTGCTTGCATGACGTTAGCTGCAGAATTGTAGCTTTAAGGTTTTATATTTTAGTCTTTGACCATAACATAACAACTAAAAACTGAAATATAAAACCATAATGCTACAGTTCTGCAGTTAGCTTGACGTTGCTCTTACGAGTACGGTGTTCAACGTTTGTGACTTCAAATAAAATTCATTACTTAACCTTTTAACATCTCCTTCCGTTTAATGTATCATAAATGTAACTTTCATATAAGGAAATTACATATCAAATGTCAATATATTATAAACCGTCTTGAACTAAGCTGTCTATAATACAGCCCTTTTTAGAATTAGAAATTTGTTGTTATAAAACAAACTTCAAAAGAGTAGAGATATATTAAGGGGAACATGCAATTTAAACTATACACAACTTCTTTCAAAATTAAAGAAAGTAATTTACTTTAATACATGTTGTATATATATACATTTGTAATATATTTAGCACTTAATAAAAAAAAAGAATACGCATTAAAACACCGTAACGAAAGCAGATTTTACATTTAAATGTTTAGAGGCAGATATCAACGGATTATTAAGGGGATAATCACCAAACATAATCACTGTCGTTGAGGAATTATTTATTTTTCTTAATCCCCTCATTAAAATCTGTGTGTAACGGGTAACAAGCAATGTACACGATTAATCAAGTAAAAACAAACCAGAAATATCTAATTTCATCACAACTTTTATCCTAACTTAAAAACAGAAAATAAAAGAAAATACTTAAGATCGATAGTAGAACGAAAGATAAGGGAGGCGGAGAAAAAGTTGGAGAGCGCGCCGGAATTCGAGGGATTCAGCGCGTGCACAGTTGCTAGGGAAACTTTCACCGGAAGTTTACATATTAGTGTTGAGAGAAGGTTGGTGAAAGCTGCAAAGTGAACAAAATGTACGACGGCGATGAATCTGAGGGCCCTAAGGGGACATTTGAAATTTACAAAGCAGAAGCAGATTCACTTTTTAAACAGGGAGAGTACAAGAAATCTATAGATAGCTACACAATCGTAAGTATTCAAATCATTACAGAAAGAAGTATATATATGGCCAAACTGCAGGCTTCCTTAATTTTTTATGGAGCCTAATTAAAAATGCTATCAGTTTGTACTTACTTCAGGTGTTATTTATTGTTACGTTATAACTGAGAAATGTTTAAAGATTATTTCAAGCAAAAATCTCTCTTTCTCTCTCTCTCTCTCTCTCGAATAGTACATATATATATATATGATCCGACATATATTTAAAAAAAACCCATGATTTTGTAGGCCCTATCTGTTCATTATTTCAGTATCTGAGTATTGTTTTACTTTTATTTTCATATTTATCAGGACCAAAGACTGTTAATTGTATAAGTGGCACGTTGTTGATGATTTAAAAAAAAACTTTTGTTGAAAACATATTCAGTCATAATAGCAATTTTAATCTTTTATACTGAGTAAATATTCACTTCAAAAATAACTTAATTAACTCTGAAAAAAATATTTGAGTTAACTGCAAAATCAAATTTTTTGCTTATAAGAATTAAAATAATCATTTGTCAACTGTTCCTTGCTAATGAATAGCCATTGTTCATTAGCCATTTTTAATATTTGATAGAATAGACGAATTTCACATTTACAAAAGTTATTTCCGTTTGTGGGGTCTATCTAGGGTCAGTCAGCGCAGGACACTGTTTTCCCTCTAAAACATTACCAACTATATTGGGCAATGTCTTACAAATGAAATGTGTATGAATATTTCATTATTTTTATTATTTTGCCCCATACTATGTTTGAAGATTAAAAATATTTACAAGAAAATAACAAAGGATATAGTGAGAAAAATAAGCGTTACACTGACAATGGGAGATAACTCTAAAGAATGTGAAATTCACTTCTTACAGTACCACATGATAATTTCCCACTGTGTCTTATTACTTCAGGCCTTAGAGTTGCAGCCTGGAGACAAGAACTGTCTAGTCTGTCGCTCCAAATGCTACCTACAGCTGGGAGACACACAAAATGCCTTGGCAGATGCAGAGTCTTCATTATCAGAGGATAAAACTTTTCACAAGGTACAGAGAAGTCTTTGGATAGAATGATCTCCACTTTTTCTCAAACTTATTACTTAAATTTCTTACTAGATGATTACATTTCTGATACAGAGCAAAAATTTTTCCACAGTATCTCTAAATAACATTTTTTGCCAACAATTCCCATCAAAATAGCAGTCGATCTGCACTATAAAACTACTTGGTGATATTTTTTCCAGGGAGTTTATCAGAAAGCTCAGGCTCTGTACTATCAGGGAGATTTTGAGATGTCCCTTGTCTTCTACCACAGGGGCCACAAACTAAGACCAGAGCTACAAGAATTCAGGCTGGGTATACAGAAAGCCCAGGAGGCTATTGACAACTCAGTAGGAGGTATTTCATGTCAGAATCCTCTTTTAAGAATCTTATTTTCTATTACAATTCATGTCGACTAATCTTGTACAATGTATATATCATAATCAAACCATTTCTTGTTTTCATCAGCCCCTGACAAAGTGCAGTTGACAACGGAAGGAGATTTATCATTCTTTGCAAAACAAGATGATGTAAGCTTAATGTGTTATGGTCATTACTTTCAATTAATCTAATTATTTTTGTTAAAACATATATCTGTGTATGAACAGTTTTGAAAAAGTTTTGAATTCAGTAGATGCCACAGAGTCATTAACACCATGTATATAATTTAAGGCAAAATGCACTAAACATCTTGTTACTGTTTTGTGATGCAACTCTTTGGAGGTTGCATAAAATGTTTCAACTTAATTGGTGCCATGATGAGAAATAAAGCTGTATAAATCAAGAAATTTATATGAATTTGCAGAAAAAAATAAAGAAGCCAACCTACAACACATATGGCCGTCCTGGCATGCAAACCCAGAAAAAGCTGGAGGTTGCTCGTCCTGCGGGGAATGAAAAGACAATCAAACAACTTCTGGGAGAGCTGTACGGGGACAGGCAGTACCTCGAAAAACTACTCAAAGAAACAGGTGACAGCTTATTTACTGAAAATGGGGACAATAGCTCTAAAATTTCAAGTATGAACAATCTTGGAACAGTTCTTTGGCAACTATTAATGTTCAATGGAAACTACAGTATCAAACACAGAGTCCAGACATGAACATTGTATTACAATCAATTTTTGACTTTGTTATTCTACATGAATATTTGAAAAATTACGTGTAATAGCTGGTTCTACCCCAGGCATCAAAATATGGTGCAATCTGGGATAGAACTAATTTCAACCTGTGCACTTCCTGAAAGAAAAAATTTTGTCTGACATTTTATATTTAAAGAAGAAAGAACTTGTTGAATTACAAATACATTGTAAAATTTTTGATGCCTTCAGATCCCAATACTCCTGTGGGTAAGACCATTTCTGGACTGGTATCCCAGGGTCTTAACTACCTAGACACCAGAACCGACTTCTGGAGACAGCAGAAACCAATGTATGCCCGTAAACACGAGAAACAGATGATGAGGAGAGACAACCGAACTGAGCAATCCAGCACTGGAAAACTGTCACCGAATGACTACATCATCAGGGAGCTGGAAAGGATTGATCAAGGTAAACCATTACAGTGTTAAGAAAAATATGTTTACTGTAAATTAAATACAGTTGAAATTTGGTATCTTGAACATGGATATCTCGAATACCATGAATATGTCGAACTGATTTTGAAGTCCCAAGTACTTAATTCTTAAGTATTTTACCCTGGATATCTCGAATTCTCGGATATCTCAAAGTATTTTCTTGGTCCCTTGAAGTTCGAGATAATGAGGTTTGACTATATATGAAAATCGTGGAAAAGAAATTAAGATGAAGGCTCACATGTAAAAAAAAAATTCTTTACAGCTCAAGAAGAAGGTAAATATCAAGAAAGTCTAAAGCGTGCCCAGAGGTGTCTGAATACGGTCAGTGGCTTCACAGAGGATGTCGTACCAAACAAGATGGAGGTGATCGCCAATCTGCATAGCTGTATAGGAAACGCTTACTTAGAACTGGGCAGCTATGACAAGGCACAGGAACAGCACCAGATAGACTACAACCTCG
Source organism: Saccostrea echinata (assembly GCF_033153115.1). Classification (NCBI taxonomy): domain Eukaryota; kingdom Metazoa; phylum Mollusca; class Bivalvia; order Ostreida; family Ostreidae; genus Saccostrea; species Saccostrea echinata. The sequence continues at coordinate 32,276,830 of NW_026889750.1, forward strand.
GGGAAGAACAGTAAGTCATTTTTTTAAAACCATTTTTGGAAGACTAAAATGTAAAGCTGGTTTTACGTTTTTTGAAGGACTAGAGTTTAGAACTGGTTTTTATTTGTCTGCTAAAAGACCAATAAATAATCTGCCATGTTACCTGTTTTAGTGATATGGAGGAGGCATGCTCTAGAGGGCTGGATAACCTGGGTAGAGTGTATGCTAGGAAGGGAGACTATAACCAGGCCATTACAGTGTGAGTACTACATAAGATCCCTGTTGTTTGTTGTTACAAACAACAGATGTCCTAATTTGAAAAATTAGGTTTTTACAATACATTGTAATTTTTTTCTGTGCAGATGGGAAAAGAAATTACCTTTATCAAAGTCAGCATTGGAGAGTACCTGGTTGTACCACGAGATTGGACGATGTTACCTGGAGATGGGAAAATATCCAACAGCCAAGGAGCATGGAGAGAAGTCGTTAGCCTTAGCAGAGGAGGCATCAGAACCACAGTGGCAGCTACAGGCTTCAGTTTTAGTGGCACAATCCGAATGTGAGTAGTGGATAAGATTTACTTGTTCAGTATTTTTTTTTTCAAGTGAAAAGTTGTGAATGTGTTTCTTACTTAAATGACACTTCAATTAGTATATGATAAATACATCTATACTTATTTTTTTCACGTTATATATAACTTGGTATTTCAATTTATCTAAAAAAAAATCAGTAAATTTGATATTTTTCAATTTGTTTTAAAAAATCTTATTAATCCTGTTTCTTTGCAGTAAAACTAGGAGATTTGAGTGCTGCATTATCATCATTTGAATTATCATTAGACCTTGCCAGAACACAGGGTGAGTACTGTCCTCAGGGACCCGTTTTACAAAAGAACTTACGACTAAGGCCAAAATTTAATTCTGCTAATAACTTTCTAATTTATGTTAAATAGAAAATGGTTTTAATCTTTTTAAAAGGTATCTAGAAAGATACTTTTACGCTAGCAATTTTAAACAGAATCATTAAGTTTGCAAAATTTTACAATCAACTGAAGTTTTTGGTCTTAGTCGTAAGTTCTTTGTAAAACGGCCCCTGAACCCTTGAAGCCATTTTTTTTTAAACCTATTGCTTGTCCAGCCAACTATGGAAACTTCATCTTATTACTTTTCTTGATTTTTTAGTCTTATATATCTCCTGTTTTACAAACATGACTGGTCAAATTGAGAAAAAAAACACTAAAAGAGAAGGGGGGGATTAGTCCTACAATAGCATCACAACTACTCCCACCAAACCCAGCAAGATTTGGAAACACTTTTTTTTTTTGAAGAGAGATATTTTATATATTATATTAACTGTATTCAAAGCAATTTTTAAAAACTTTCTTTTATATTTTCAGGAGATACATCAGCAGAGGCAGCTATTAAAAAAGCAATTGACGATGTCAACAATAAAATAGCCAAAGGTTCGTCAGCATCCGTAAAACCAGCAGACGGTGAAACTGATACATCTAATAATGCTGCTAGTCCAACCAATGAGAAAGACAATGTCAGCATCAAGAGCAAGACGGTCTCCATAAAGGAGAGTCCAAAATCTGCAAAATCTGTGGCAAAATCCGAGGAGAAAACAGATCAGGAGGATAAAAAGAGTTCAGGGGATCCCCAATCAAATGAGGACAAGGATGCTGTGTAAGAGATTTTCAAATTTCTGAATGTTTAAGATTTGCTTAGTATGGGAGAGAGTGTGAAAGTTTATCATGAACAATTTCATGTTTTTTGACAACTATTTTTAGGGATGATGACACCAATGAAGCTAACAAAAGTCAGGACCAGGGAAAGGATAGCCCAACTAAAGATGTGTCCTAGTTAGCAGTCAACCATCCCCAACATCTGCTGACCATCAAACTGATATAATGCAAAGATTATAAACTGTAATAATTTGGAAATATATGTAAATATTGTTATCTGTTTTAGGCCATCTCTAAAAGAATGTTTGTTTGCCCTTTCCCTACCCAGGGTAAAAAAAAAAAAAATTGGGTCGGTAGGTAGGTGGGGAAATTTTTTTTTAAACAAAATTGTAACTATGGTTGTTGACGAAATGAGAAAATTCTGGAAAAAAAGAATAAATAAAAATGTTGTTTCTTGCAGGTTAAAAAAGTTTTGAGTGGGGTCATTTTTAGCCAGTCGGACGGGAGAGGGCAAACAAGCAATATTTTAAAAGATGGCCTTACCGAGAAAAAATTTGTTACCATATCAGTATTCAGGCGATTTAATCTTGTCAGTACTGCCAAAATATTTTTTTTCTATTTTAAAAAATGTTGCCCAAAGTTTCTGTTGAAAATATTTTGTTGAAATATATATATATGTATATATCACAACAGTGGTAAATCAATTTGATCATTCTCTAAATAAAGATTAGAAAGACCAATAGGTCATGGATGTATCTTATAATTTTACAAAATATACTTTCAACTATCAACATATATAGCGAAATATAATTTGAAATACAATGTAGGTGGATTTTGTGTTTGGATATTTTCTTGAACATTATGGAATGACTGAGATAAAAAGAGATTGACATTTAGCTCACCTGAGCTGTAACCTACATGTAGCTCAAGTGAGATTTTCTGATACTTGTCCAGTGTTTGTCTTCTACACTTGGGACTTACTCTCAAGTTTCAAACAAATTTGACAAAGAACATTGCTGGATAGAGGGGATTTAAAATTTGTTCAATTGAAGGGTCTTGCCTCTTCCCAAAATTTACATAATGAATGTTTACAAGAAACGAAGCAAAAAATCCAGAAAAAAAACTTTCAAAAAAAATCTTTTTTACCAGAATAGCAAGGCCTTATTGAAACTTTCGTGAAATTAAGGACAGATGATACAAACAAAAAATAATGTCTGGATTGATACATTTTTTTTGTCCTTATTGAGTTTTAAATGATCAAATAAAAATATTAAAAAATTGAAAACTTCGTATGATGTTCAAAGTTCTACCGTTTTGCCATCACACTTATGAATCTATATATTTTTGTGTCACTTGCAGAGCAGACACTTAGGGATCACTTTACTCAGTGTCTGTCCTTCTGTCTAACAGTCCATCTGTCACACCTGTAGATAGTTTTTGATAGACACGAATTTAGCAAGAGTTATTTCCCGTTGGTCGCCATATTGGAGGTACATAAGCCCGATTTTCTTCATTATTCAACCAATTTAAACTTGTCATTCAGGGCAATTGGGTGAAGATAACACAATTTTTCTTACGAATATATGTTAACACACGCTTGTTTTAATTCGTAATTTTTATATTTTAAAGATGTTTGCCCTTGTATTTCTGCAATACAAGTTTAAAATTGGTTGCTCAAAGAGGAAAATTCGCTAGTTGGACCTCCAATATGGCGACCAAAGGGAAATAACTTGCTAAATTTAGGCCTATCGAAAACTATCTTGAGAACTGTAACGTTATAGGTATGGATTTGATATTTTGCACATATATGGCATGGTACTTTGGCTTTTGTTAAAGCAATATGAGCTGCAACTTTGATGTCGGAAATTTTTGTTGCAAAATTGTAATTAACTATTTCAATGACAAGAAAAATGTACGTTTATAAACTTCTGATGTTCATTTTTGCGATGGAAGAACTATTTTTAAGCTTTGGTTGAAGCAGAATTACATTATTGTCGTCCTGTACAATATTGATTCCTTATATAATACTATATATTTGATTGTACAGAAGTCTTTCTTCTGAAACAATTACATGTAATACTTTATTTCTGTCTAACTGATCAGAAAGGTTTAAATTATATACAAATTTATCATAATGGCACATTTTAACAGCAAAATAAAATTCTCAAAAATGCAGCTCATATTGCTTTAAATGCAATGGTTATCGACCTCGAGACCCTTGAACTTGACCTTTGACCTACTTTTCAATTAAGAGGTAAAACTGTGTTATTTGGCATGTGCAATGTTTGTCATAAAACATAAAAAATACTAGCGTTAGAGTCCTCTTGACCTTTGACCTACTTCGCAAAAATTACTCCGGACATTGATATAACTTGTCTTGAATTTTGAGAGGTAGGGTTTTGATCATTAGCATTTATATCATATGTTTATGAGCTCATGACAATGTACTTTGAAACTGAATGCTACTTAGAAACTGTGTGCTACTTTGAAATTGTATGCTATACAGTTAACGTTACCACAAAAACTGAAAGAACTACGCACGCTAACTCTCGATTCCCGCCTACATTTTACACCCATTTAGTTCAATACTATTGGAAATTGGCCATAAAATCTTTGTTGAATACAAAGAAGAGTTCAATGTTAATTGATTAATAATTTTAATACCAGTGTTAAATAGTTAATTATTCTTAATTCCAGCTCTTTTTATAAGGGGAGTAGACGACGTTTTCCATTGAAATCAGGCTTGAAAGCATCAGCATATCATTAAATATTCCTGGATATGGATAAATGTTCTTTAAATCTTTTCTTCTGTTTTACGCATATAAAATTAAACATATGTAATGAATAAAATACAACGTTTAAGTTGTAAACCCCTTCGAAATTGGTGGAAAAAATGAGCATTTTTGTCGTTTTTTGTCTGCAAACATGTGTTCCCCCCGTGAAACACAAAAAGCTTTGGTATGAATTTGTGAAATAACCATCCATATTACCTGTAGAAAGGAATTTTTGTTTCACCGGGGGGAGGGGGGGGGGAGATGTTTTAAAAATATTTTCCGTTTTCCATTGATTTCTATAGCGAAAAACACAAGTTTTACCAAAATTATAGAGTTATCTCTCTTTATTTTCCCAAATAAGTAATGTTTTATGAAAATTCATATAAATATCTATTTAAGTATGAAAAATCAATCAAATATGTTAACTTTTAAAAATTGAGTTGGAGGTAGGCGGGAGAACAATACTATCGTTCGCAGTTCTTTAAAATACTATGAAAATACATAGGGATCGATATACCAAAAGGATCATTGTAGACTGCATGGAGGATAGCTGGATAAAACACGTATTAATGAAAAAAATACAGGATCTTGGGTCTTCTTTTTAAAAATGTCTATGTACCTTATTATTATTATTATTTTTTACATATCAGTAAGATACATACATATTTTAAAAACCAAGACCCAAGTACCTGCCGAAAAATAACTACAGTTTCATCATTCATTTTAGCTTTGGGGTTTGGGGAATCATATTTCTATTTAATTGTCAAATTTTATGTGATAAATGCTATTCTATCGGTCTTACTATCAGAGGATATTTTTTTTCCATTGCCTGAACTATAATGCTAGTAGCAAATAAATAGTTGACAACTCTTACATGTAGATTTATTTTATTCTTTTAATGATACTATAAAGCAGGCGACATGCATTCCTTGGAACACTCTAGCTACCACTTTACAGGACATTATTGTTGAATGAAATATTAAAGTCTATGCGGCTAAACTCATTCATTTTCCTTATGTAAACATGACTTAGTTGTTATTATCATGATTTTGAAGAATGTTTGTTTCACGTGTCATTTAAGGGTAAAGTTGACTCGGGTGAGTGTTTTGGCCCATGGGCCCTTTGGCGACTCTTAGATGAACACAAACGGCCGTTTTGCCATAAACAAACATCTATAAAAAAAAAATAAGTATCTGGTAATTGTGTATGAGATAAAAAGGCAATATGATTTAATTAAAAGTACAAGTACCTTTAAAAACTTTTTATTTTTTTTATTGAGTTTAATAAATTATGAGAATTTTACCGAGAAGCTATCTTCCTGCTCATGACTTGTTGCTCAGATAGAGCATGGGAAACGCATATCAATTAATGAAAAAAAGAGACTCAAGCATAAATTTTAATTGAATAAGCATTTAAGAAGCTTGAACATGACTGCATGAAATTTAAATCCGTAATTGATTTGATATGACCTATGGCATTAATCAGCAGATTAAAGTCTCAATGGAAAAAAAGGTGATCTGATGACAATGGGGGAGACAGATGTAACAGATAATGTCGAATCATTCCACAGGGCCAAACTTCCTACGGAAATCTTGGTGCCATACCAACTAATATCATTTATGATGTTGGAAAAATTAAAAGATTTGTTATTACATGAGGTTTACCAAAAGGCCATCATCGTTAAATCATAAAAACATTTTCAAAAGGCGAACTCTTGTGTTTTTATACCAACTTTTTGGTTGCAGCAATGTTTCCTTAATGTGAAAAACGTTAACGTTTCGATGCACCTTTTGCCAAATGAAAATACAGACTGATTATAAGCTTTGATAAAAGCGCTTATATTGGCTGAGAAATTGGTAATACCATTTGCTCTAGTCGGCATCTGGCCTGAAATTCCACCAGTTACCGTGTTAATAAAATGGAAATCTAATATGAGATTTGCACCTTCTTTTGGAAATGTGTCATAACCAGGATTAGTCGGATTAAAAGATTTGGCTTCCCAGCTCGTTATTAAGTAAAACATATATTGAAAAGGGAGAACAAATGAACCCAACAGGTAGGACAGTGAGTTGCAAAATTTTGTGTCTGTTGTCATGAACTTGAATTGCCAACTGCAGCTGTCAGGATGAGCGGAAATAAAGACATCAAGCAGAGGAAGACGGAAGTCCTGAATAATTCCTACCGGAAGGACGGATTAGTTAAGTATACCGGCGGGGACTACAAGAGTGCATTGAAGCTGTTCAACTTGGTAAGTGGTGGCACCTGCTGCAAAAACAAGCTCCTGTCATTTTATTCATTTCTAACCCTGTCAGAAGTAGATGTTTAAGGCAACAGGTACAATGTATTTTCTACACGTTATCATTCCTCTTAAAATCGACCTTTCGTATACTTTTTTTTCTCAAGGAAACTAGGATTTACTGGAATACACAAAAATTCCTGTAGATTTTCATAGTGTAGAAATTTTCAAATGCTTTAGTTGAGTATCAAACCACGCTCAAAAACTGAACTAAAAGATGGGTGATAAATAATAAAAAGTTTTTTTCTTTATGCAAATGATGAACTAGTTTGTAGAACCCCCTTCAATTAAAATTGGTGTACTTCTACACTGATTTTTAAAAAAAAAAAATAATATGGCCACTGGACGATGGCATTACGATATGATCGTTAATAGAATCTGGTACGCATTATATTTCCTTTGGAATTCTGATGCTTGCGTTTTCTTGATTTGTAGTATTTTTGATGCAAAATTGAAGTTAAAGAATTCGAAGTAACCTCATATTCATCAGTAGAAAAAGTCACTTTATATATATATATATATATATATATATATATATATATATATATATATATATATATATATATATATATATATATATATAATTTTACAAGAAGTCAGATTTTTCGAGGGAGGGGGTGTCCAAGGCCATATTTTCCTTTAGAAATTTAACTATTTAACTTTGAAAATCCGGGGGGGGGGGTCCGGACTTCCCACCCTAACCCCATCCCGCGACTAGATCCGCGCATGTTTCCTGTAACACAATAAATTCAAAATTTACAATGTTACATTACCCAGAATAGCAATGGTAAAATAGATGTAAAACAAACACTATTTTACACATTAAAGACATTAACTCATTTACTACTAACTATATGGCCTTCAGGGTGATGTTAAGTGAACTTCATCCCATTGTCCATAACTCTTAAATGAAAAGTTCTTTGCAAGCGTGTATTTCTGGTATCTTTATTTTGATACAAGTTTATAGAGATGGCCATAAAACCTCAGTCAGTCTAAAATGAAATACATGTATAAAAAGTTGTCTACACGAAATTTTTCATTCAACATTTCAAGAGCACAAGTTTATGGACATGAAATTGAAAAGAAATTGGAAAACTATCAGCGCCTAGTAAATTTCCAAAACTGATATTTTTATTTAGATAGATGGTTAAGTCCAACTGAAGTGGTTTAAAAGCTTAGGTGCCACAAATTTTGATAACTTCTCAACAGCTTAATTGAGATAAGTATCTGAACCGCTCATTATATATATTTACTGCCAAACAAGATTTAAATGCATAGTGATTTAAAGACATGCTAGTATTCAAATAACATATAAGAATACACATGTAATTACTATGTTAATTATTAATGATGGGTAAAATATAAATAAAAGTAATATCATGGAACCAATTTACTATTTAAAAAAAGAGGAATGCATGTATTTTTTTAAAGTCTGGGTTAATACATGTAGAATTATCTTCAAATCTAATAGAAAGTTGTACTAAATACGGATTAATATTTGATTAAATCGGGTATAGAACAAACCTGTGTAACCTGACAATGGATATAAGGTGCCTAATACAACATACATAATCTCGGTCTCTTATTTATGTTTTAAATCCCGACATCTCTTGACTTCTGTTTGTAGAATACTTCAGTTCTCGATTGAAAACTACCCGTTCTGATTTTTGTTTGGTTGGCTTTTTGCAGGTACCCCTTTGTCTCTGCGTTACATACCATTACTTATCAAGTGTGCCGATACACAAAAATGCTTTTAGAAGTTGTCGAAGTATCAGACTGATATTGGCAGATTGTGTGAAGGGTTTATAGATCTGTTGACACGTTGTATCAGTTTAATAAACTTTAAAGCTTTATTTTTTAAGTGCATTTATAACATTCAAGTCATCTGTTTTCCTGACCCATAATTTAAGAATTCTTTGGGTGATACTTTAAAATTACAAATTTATGTTGAATATTTTCACCCGCAATATAAATCCGTTTCTTTTTATTGTTTGAAAATTTTAAGTGCTCATATCCAATTCGTGCAGACACCTTATCTGCACGGGAGGTATACGGAGGAATAAAAACCAGATATTGGATTTCAGTCTTTTCACCGCATAAGAATCACGTGCACCCTTTTCCCTCTTGTACATGTATATCCGAGGAATCTACGCGAGCGTTTATAATTAGCTGATTAGGTTATCTATACATTAAAGATGTGTCCTTGTCTGCACATGGATAATTAATCTTTGGATTTTAACTTGTTAAATGTGATTGGTAAGCTTTTGTGTTGATTGACTAAGATTTTCCATCTTTGACCAACACAAAAAGAAAATACAGTGTGTCGAACTGTACAGGTAGGAGCAGATTGTTATTATTTTTAAATATTGGATTTTTTTAGCTGAGCAAATATGCGTTTAATTTTAAAATTTTGATTGTTTATGGTCTCATTTTTTTTTTCATTTTCATATGATATATTTACGTATAATTTTTTTAAATATCATTTTTTTCATTTGCAAATTTGACTGAGGAGGGGGGAGGGGTTCAAGGACTAAAAAATGATCTGATTGCTCATTTTCAGGCTCTTCGACTATCTCCCTCGGATGTTAAGTCGCTCGTTTATCGCTCAAAGTGTCACAAAAAGTTGAGAAACGTCAGAAAAGCAATAGATGACGTGGATACCGCACTCCACATCCACAATTTAAGTAAAGAGGTATGTATCTAGGTAAAGAGATATGTATCTGTGGTTCACAATCTAAGTAAAGCGGTATGTATCGGTGATCCACAATCTAGGTAAAGAGATATGTATCTGTGGTTCACAATTTAGTCCATCCTTAAAAAAATGTTTGTATGGAATTACCGCCTGGGAGGTTTCAAACCCAGGAGGAAGGGAGGGAAATTATTTTTTTTTTCAAAATTAAAGTTAAATTAAAAATTGATGATAAAAATCTCAATAAGGAATGAACACATTATTTTCTGCCTTTTTGTAAAGGGTATCTCCCATCAACCAGGAACCCAGTTTTGCTTAGATCCTACACTTATTAAGTGATTGGCTGGCACATGTGGTAGCAGGCCAAGAATTGATTCAATAAAAAAAAATCTTCTTATTTTTGGTCAATAAAATTTTTCCAAGAGGGGTCATTTCAATGAGGCGGGAGGCAATTCCAAACAAACAATAATTTTATTTTGGCCTTAAGTACAGAGATATATATCAGTGGTTCACAGTCAAAGTAAATAGTTATGTATCTGTGGTTCACAATCTAACTAAAGAGGTACCTATCTGTGACTCACAATCTAAGTAAAGAGGTACCCATCTGTGGTTCACAATCTAAGTAAAGAGGTACCTATCTGTGGTACACAATCTAAGTAAAGAGGTACCCATCTGTGATTCACAATCTTAGTAATGTGGTACCTATCTGTGATCCACAATCTTAGTAATGTGGTACCTATCTGTGATCCACAATCTTAGTAATGTGGTACCTATCTGTGATCCACAATCTAAGTAAAGAGGTACCTATCTGTGATTCACAATCTAAATAAAGGGGTACCTCTCTGTGATTCAAAATCTAAGTAAAAAGGCAACTTTCACTGCGTAAACAATGTCACTTGTGAAAAGTAGAATTTTTTTTCATATTTGAATAATTTTTTAGCGCATTATATGCATTATAATATTTATATTTATAATATATATATTTATATTATATGCATTAAATAATCGGAAAATAGCCTTTAAAACTTAAAAGTCACCTGAGTTACTCAGTAATTTAAATCTTTATATAAGAACGAATAGAACAACTTTCATGAAATTGTACTTCTCAAGAGCCAAGGAACACAAACGCAGTCATCCTCTTGTATAATTAAGTTTGTTCATACCATGGCCCCCTTTGCCGAAATTAGGCTGCGAAAGCGAGTTCAAAGCTTGATAAAGATATCTATAGGGCAAATATAAAGAAATCTCATTCTGAAGAACCGCAGAGTTACAGACTTTCTAACATTTTCACAAGCATCCTCATCTATGTAAATAGTGTTAATTCATGTTTGCTCAAACTGTGATCCACAAGGCAGAGATGGGCACACCAAATGAAATTAAAAGATTAACTTATAGAAATATAAAAGAACAATTCACAAAGCTTAAAATTTTCATATTTATTTGACAACATCGTAATGTATATGCAAGGGTAAAGGGAAAAATGTTCAGAATCTTATGAACAACTCAAAATAACAATTTGCGTGGCTGCAAAATAAACGAAATAATATAAAATGCCCTACGACGTCGGCACTCGCTGACTGTTAAAGGCCATTCACCTTTGCTCTGGTATATGTAAATGATTTTATACAAACATTGTTCTATATATTTTATTCTTTCCTTTCAATGTTCGTTTTTGTGTTAATCCATTCTTGTTTTTTTTTAATGAAATGTGAAACGTTGGGGGTAAAATCAATCATTCAATATTAGATCCCATTGATCTTAAAATAGTTCATGCATAAATCTGAAAAATAATCAGAGATTGAAAATGAAGGTATTTAAATTATTAATTTTTCAGAATCGTTAAATAGAAAGCGGAGACTGCTGTATACTTTTGATTTATCAAATCCATTTCCCTAACCGGTGACAATAATTTGCTTTCGATAATTTAATTCCCTCCTTTTCTCTTCTTGTTGTATGTAGACATATATTTAATGGCTCCACGGGCGATAAAACTGCGATTATAGGTTTCATGTTATCATAATTGATATCTCAGGTGAATTTTATTGTCAATGAAATCCATTTAAACGGATTAAATATGTTCGTCCCCATGGCCTGTTGAAATATTCAAAACGTCACTGAAAAACCTATCTTAATCCATTTTTGAGCACTTAGACGAAAAGTACTCCTGTTTTTATTCTAAACACGTGCTAAATTTAAAACGGCAAGAAGACATTGATTATTCCTGGTACATAAAAGGCTTTAGAAAAACCACATCTACAGGGCTGTAAAAACCTGGACATTGATTGGAATTGAGCATATCCACATTTGATTAACAGTAAAATTGTCTTTAAGATATATATGTACAGTGTATGATTGTGACTTCGATGGTTTTGCCAGATTTGTATGTGAAAAATAACCATTAGAATATTTGTTGTATTTGGAATGAGGTTTACTGTGCGACAATTCATTTTGAAGTAATAACCATGAGGCCAGTTTTCAAGTACAACGAGCGTACGATACTATGTCCATTTTTTCTTGCACCAAGTTCTAACTAACAGCGTACAGTGTCAATTTTCCTTAGGAATAATGTAGTTGTAGTGTACCTGTTTGGACATTGAAGTTCTCATTCCAAAACCAACTACCGAGTATTATTCCTGAAGTTTTTAATTTCCGTTTGTCTTGGATTAAAACGTTCGGGTAAGATTTTTTTTATTTTTTAAAAATGCGGATAAAACAGATCTTGGATTAAAACGTTCGGGTAAGATTTTTTTATTTTTTAAAAAATGCGGATAAAACAGATCTTCAGTGTTTTGTAAAGTATATTTTTTAGAAAATTACATTTTTCTTCATGCACATCGATTTGCTCACATTTCCCTGTAAAGTTTTATATCTTTATTGACTTTATGTGGAAGCTTTCTCAAGTAACAAGAAACAGAAGTCGAATTTTTCATTTAAACAATGGTTTATGTTGCTGACACAATTCAAAGCATATAAAACTTATCTAAACTTTACTAAATATTGATTAATATTCAACAAACACATAGATTTTGTAAAGCAGAAATCGATGAAAAATAAGTTTAATACAGAAATCTAGACTAAATTGTTCACTAAACTGGGAAATAACAGGTGTGCATTCTTATAAAGGTTTGAAACAAGCTTTAAATTACTAAAATTTGGCTCATTTTGAATTGTTATGAAGGACAATGTGTCAAAATTTGCCCTTATTGGATATGAAAATTAAAACATAGTTAAGATTGAGATACTTGTAAAGGTGCGGTCACACAGTGCGATTTTTTAAATTTGATTTTCATTCGACTTGCTGAAGGTAACGTTAGTCGAATGGAGTCGAATGGTGCCGGGTTGGTCACATGATAGGATTTACAAACGATTTTGATGACAAATGAGCAGATGGGGTGTTGTATTTCATAGTTTTGATATAATTCATGATAAATTAATACATTTGTAAATAACTTATTTTTTCATTAATTTTATCAATTTGAATTTAACTTTTTATTCCGTCATTTATACCCATTATGCATGGCGTTTTGTGGTCATTGTAACTTAATCATAACTTACACATGTTAGGACTTCTGAATAAATGATGAAATATACAGCACGTATTAAAAAAATGACCCCAATAGATTGTCTCCTCATACTTTTATGTAATTCACTAACATAGCTGGGGGAAAATAGATTAAAAAAAATATTTTTCGCATCCGATCACGTAAGATTGGCTTTGTTACAGGTAGGTCTTAAATAATAAAATTCAAATGAACCTTCGCCTCCTACAAAGCCTTCATTTTAAATGACTAAACTCACCTATATATCTGATTATAGAGATTTTTAAAGGTAAGTTTTACTTAAAGTCGTTAATTTGGCTAATATAAGTAAATAAGTATATAAGTAAGTTATTCATTTATAGTGACTTGTACATAGAATATTCTGTATACAAACTAAATTGAAAAATTAATCAACACCCGGCCCATTGGGCCTATATGCCACTTTAAACACAAAATTGAAATACAATATATAAAGAAGGTAAAGAGCACAACGTTAAGAGATAAACAAAAAAGTACATAAAAATATACATTGTGATAATATAATTGGAATAAAGGTCATTCATTTCACCTACCGTAAAATAGACAAAAATTCGAAATGTTGGGCTCAGAAAGATTGTAAATAAATGACGTATATGCATACACCAACATCCCTCGCCGTGCTTACAAACTCTATAGCAGGTGTTTGTATGGTTTATTTTTTATAATACATTTGTAAAACATCTATTTATTCGCATTTGATGTTGTTTGCTGGGTACATGTATATAATGCGCAAGAGATTGACATTTATAAACATTTGAATTGTTCCGAGTTTCCACAGAAAGGGGATAGATACAGCCCTAAACTTACTTAGTTCTTTAATTTTCTATATCACACAGCTAATGGTAAAATTAAAATATGCCCTATATTTGTTTAATATATGGAAAGTTTTTGTCTTCAGAAGATTTAGAATACTTTCAACACATTTTTCTTCGTGGATTTATCGCTACTCTGATAGTTTGGTATGAGTATACACTGGTCTGAAAAACGATTTATATAAGAAATAAAAATATGTGATCTAGCGGTCTCTTTTGTTTTTGTCCTGAGTAGAGGTAAAATATTAAATATATGGGCATTAGATAGTAACTGAATGTTCATCATAAATGTTATAAATTCTTATTTTTTCTTAGTCAAAGGTACATCAAAAAATCTTGGTGATTCTATGAGATATATTTCTGGAACTTATATTATAGAGGAAATTTTTTATGCTTAGAGAAATTGATTCTGACAGTCTTACTAAAAATACAAAATGTTTATCTTTTAGCTCTAGTGGTCAGAGACCAGAAGAGCTTATGCCATAATAAGGTGTCCGTCTGTCTGTCTAGCGGTCTGTCTGTCCGTCCGTCTGTAAACAATTTTTCAAAACGCTACTCCTCTAACAGTTTTGGTCTGATTTCAATATAACTTGGCACACAAGTAGAGTACACAAAGATACAGGTTTTTGATTTCAATGAAGGGTGTTGCCATGGTTACTAAAGATAGAGATTTTTGGGAAATACTTTCAAAACGCTACTCCTATTACAGTTTTGGTCTAATTTCAGTATTACTTAACACACAAGTGGACTACACTAAGATACATAATTTTGTATATCGGTTTTTGATTTCAATGAACGGTGTTGCCATGGTTACTAAAAATAGAAATTTCTGGGAAATACTTTGAAAACCAAACTCCTCCTTCAGTTTTGGTCCGATTTCAGTATTACTTGGCACATAAGTAGACTACACTAAGATACATAATTGTATATATCGGTTTTTGATTTTAATGAACGGTGTTCTCATGGTTACTAAAAATAGAAGTTTCCTTGAAATACTTTCAAAATGTTACTCCTCCAATAGTTTTGGTCTGATCTCAATATAACTTGGCACACAAGTAGACTATACTAAGATACATAATTCTCTTTATCAGTTTTTTAATTTCAATGAATGGTGTTGTCATGGTTACTAAAATACAAATTTCCTTGAAATACTTTGAAAACGCTACTCCTCCTTCAGTCAATATAATCTGGCACACAAGTAGACTACACTGAGATACATAATTGTCTTTATTGTATTTTTTATTTTGTTGAATGATGTTGCCATGGTTACTATAATCGAAATTTCTGAAAAATTCTTTTAAAAGGCTACTCCTCCTACAGTTTTAGGCTGATTGCAATAAATCTTGCCACAAAAAGAGACTAAACCAAGGATCATTATTCTATTTATTGCTGTTGCCAAGTTTCAAGTCCAAGTGCTACTTTTATCTTCCCTTGTTATAAGTACAAACCAGTATAGCTACAGTCTCGTCAGAGACTTCTGATTTAAATATAAATCAATATAATTGATATTTGCCCTTTATATGTTACACACATATAAATGATCACCAAAATATATGATTAAACATCTTTGGTGTACTATTCTAACAATATGATCATAGATCTATATTCTTTCCGATGATTTTGTCTGTATAGGATATGCCACCAAGCCTTATTAAAAATATTTAATAAAGATAAGCTCAAAGCAATTGAAACTGAACATATTATCTTTTTTATCGACATGTATAGCTTTATAAAAGTTTCATTTCTTTAGACACTTTTGTATGGTATCTAGTGCTTTTCATTTCAACAGAACAGAGAAAAAGCAATTTCAGTGTAAGTGAATGCTGATCTATCAACAGCTTTCATTGCAACAGACCAATTAAAATTGCTACTCCGAATAAATCTTTTTAAAGATCTGCACGTCGACTTTGTTGAAAGAATGACGGAGGAATTTTATTAAGTCTTTTCATCTTTACATAAATATTAGTATTTTATACGAGTAATATATCAATCGGAGTAAAGTAAATGTTTCTTGTTTTAAATTCAATGTTTGATCTTTCTCTGTCTGTCTTAAAGTAGTGCCCCATATACATGTATACAAGTCTATTAACAGTTGAGTTGTATTTGTTCATCAGAGAGAGGGGAGAGATTTATCCAGTGTTTGTAGTACTGAAGGCCTGAGTTTATTCATCAGAGAGAGGGAGAGATTTATCGAGTGTATGTAGTACTGAAGGCCTGAGTGTTCGTTTATTACAGGCGCTTCTTCAGAAGGCCAGTCTCTTGTACCAGTCCTCCAATTATGAATTAGCTCTAGTCTACTACAGCAGGGGGCACAAACACTATCCCCAAAACAAGGACTTCATCATTGGAAAGGAAAAGGCAGAGATGGGCATCAACAAAGGCCGAAAAAGCCGAGGTAGGCAAACTTCTTAGCATTATCTATTGTTATACCTTTAAAACTTAGTTCCTATATAAATCTATACTAAAAAAGTCTAACATCCCTAATGTTTTGCTGAGCGGTCATAAAAAAAAAATCGATGTTTGACCGCATAGTGAGATGTTGGACCTGTGGACGAGATATTGGACCGCTTACGTCACACTGTGGGCGGGATTAGCTAAATCTAACGGCCTCAGGCAAACAGTTTGGTGCTTGGGTCCGAGAAAACGCATGTTGCCCTCGAACCACCCAGTCAATAAATGTATAATATCATTTCGAATCTGAGCTCTAGCTAGTTAATTATACAAATATATATATTTTTTTTGCAGGGAGGCGCATGAAATTAACTGAGGCTGGGGATCTGACATATTTAGTCCACAAAGTGGTAAGTTCCATGTTTTCTTAGTTTTACTACTCTCAAAACCACTGGCTTTACACCTTTGCTTAACTTGAGTATTTATTGTAGCCACATGCGCAACCGTTCTCGTGGAAGAAGCCAGAATCCAAATCACAGAATTCGCAGCTTCCCAGTGCCACCTTCAATACCCGACCACTTTGTCAGCTGATCCGTATCCATAAGACACCATCAGTGAGTCTGTCTCAGGCAGAGTCCCTCCATGACGAGAATGACGACGACAGCACCGTACTGAATTATGACGAAAAACGACCGGAAAGTCGCGTGGTAAAAACGACCATGGGGAAGTTATACAAAGACAAAAAGTATCTGCAAAATCTAATCGAGGATGACAAATTTCCAGGTATGAAATTTGCAAAACATTATGTACACATTCTGGTTTACTGCTGCTGGTATTTATGTATATTGGTATTGTTGGTGTGTCTTTGTAAATAAAACGCAAAACGATACATGTACTTTATTTTACTTCTTTTTCTGTACAGCTGTCATGGGTAGCTCTGGAAGCCCTGTGGGAGACATAGCAGAAGATGGATTTCACTTTCTATTAGACCGTGCAGCTTACTGGGATCGGTTAGGACCACTTCCGCCCCCACCGCCTGCGCGGAGATTCCGAAGTCGTTTCAGCGGAAGTACATTGTCCATGAACTCACTAGATAGTTTCAAAACGACAGACACAAAAACTTCGTGGAAATCCACAGACTCGACAAAAACATTGAAAACGACAAAATCATCAAGATATTCGTATGGTAGCAAGAAGGAAAAGTCTAGTCCTAAACCCGACCCCAGTAAAGTGGAATTTAAATTCCCGTCTATTCGACTTTTTGACGATTTTCATCAAAGAATGATGACAGAAATCGCAGAAGAACAAGAGACGGATGAATCAGCCAACAGAACTACAGATTTGGAGGCGGATCAAAAACAAGAAGACACGGCCAAGAAATCTGTGATGGAATACATGAAAAAAGAAATGGACGCTATTGATGAAGGTAATGGGAAATTGCAAACTTAAATCTCTACCTCAATTAAGAACGTCAATAGATTACCCAACACACTTCTCTTTTCCATCAGATTTCAGATCGAATAAATTTCGGAATGTTCAGGACAGATGCGAGGCTTGTCTGGAACTCTTGGAACGTTACTATGAAACAGAAATTCCAGATAAGTTTGAAATGGTTTCAAACTTATACAGTTACCTTGGCAACGCTTCAATGCAACTTGGTAAACTAGATTTGGCGCTCAAGTATCACCAAATGGACTTGAGCATTGGGGAACAGCTGTAAGTTATTAGAGTGTTGTTTTGTGCAACAAAAATACAAATGACGTAGCTCCATTTCTTACAATAAAGTAGACTTTATACACAAAATTCCAAAGCGTTTTTATATGTGTTGTCTTCAGGGATAGGAGGAACATCCGGTACAGAGCCCTAGGAAACACAGGACGAGTGTTCATGATGAAGGGAAAACACAAGAAAGCTCTCGATATGTAATTCCAAGGTTTTTTATGTATAGCGATATGATAATAATTTAAATAGACAATAGTACTAAAATCGAACGCTCTGAAAATATTTTTTCGACGCGAGTTTTTCAAGAAGATTGTTTCTTGATGATCTTGAGATTTAAGTTTATTGTGAAGTATTGTCTTCATTCTTATACCCGGTACATAAACAATTTCTGAATCAATTTATTGACTTCCCTTCATATTTCAACACAAAAGAAAGCACATTAAAACATAAATTTCATTCTAAAATTAATTTGTTTAGACCCAACAAAACGGAAAAAATTTATAGCAAATCAAAAGAAATAAATGCTGTACTACAAGTACTTTAATATATAAAGAAAATAATAAAAAAAAAAATTATACATCATTAAATCTACTTTTAATATGTTGAAAGGTTTACAAGAAAAGCCCCACTCTGTAACACACCACGGGAGACGGCCTCTCTGTTCCACGAGATTGGTAACTGTTTCCTGATGCTGAACAATTTCCACAGCGCCAGAGAATCCGGAAGGAAGTCATTGAAAGCCGCAGAGGAGGCTGGGAACGTGCAACAACAGCTTCAGGCATGCGTACTAGTGGGTCTGGCAGAAGGTGAAAAAATGATATATTTCACAAATAAGCAGAATATGAAAAATGTTGTAGACAATTTTTGAGAGAAAAAAAAATCTTATTTTATGGATCAAGTCTGTATGATGGCAAATAATACTTCCTAGAATATTTTTTTCAGGTTTTATGTCAGAGCAATTCTTTTTATTCAATCATTTAAACAATAGGGATAACACAGATTATTTTGTTTTAGTTAACATGAAGAAGTATGAGAAGGCTCACAGTTCTTTTGAGAGAGCCCTGGATCATGCCAAATCCTTGGGTAAGTATTATATCAAGAAATAATCCATTTACTCTGTCCGGACTGAAAGAAAATCATAAAAAGTGCCAAAATTGCTCAAAAGTTAACTTGAATGAAGTCTTTGAGTCACAGGACTCTACTTCAGGTATTCCCAAAACACCACTCTATGAGATATGCGTCACTTCCGTTGCCTATTGTTACCTATGTCCAGTATAGAGGGCTTTTTAGAACCGCTTATATCAGCCCTTTTCTGTTTCAAGATTTATATTCACACACACAAAACATCTTGAATACGAGCCCCTGTAGCGCTATACCGTTTTTCTTTTTTATTTGGAGCTTTTAATAAATTGCAACTGACACCCCCTCCCAGTTTTTGCTAGCGCTGTAATCTTTTTTAAAATATAACTTTGCATTACAAAATTTAGTGGAAACTTTAGCAGTCTGTTAGTAATGACACTAATTCCATGTTCCTCTTCAATGTAGGCGACGAGAGAGCAGAACTGGCCATGAAGAAAGCCCTGATTGATGTCAACAGAAAAATTGCTCTGAAGATTAAGAAAAACAATAGTTCACATGTAAAAGTGGCACAGACTTACCCGGATTCTGACGTCAGTACCGCTAGAACGTCCATATTGGTTGAGTGAGGATAACTGTGAAAAGACAAACAGTTAAGGCAGTTGTGACAGGACATTACAAATAAATATGTTGAAACGTCAAGGCCGAATGCACGTCACTATATTCATTTTTTTTTGTTTTGTTTGGCATTTTCATTGATTATGGATATTTCCTAGTGGTATTATAATAATTATTATAATTGCTCCGCGTCGGGCAATATTTCATCCCTTGGAGGCTAACATAACCAATGTTGCCCTCAACTCCAGTCAATATTTGTACATATTATTATTATTATTCAAGATATGTAATATTACTCGCTATTATAAATGTGAGCTCAAAATTTCTGCATGGCGAGGTAGAAGTTTACCTGTAGAAATCAACTGTGTGCATTTCTTTACCAAGTATATACATGTACATGTATTTGGTTGTACTGCATTATTCACTCCTATAAATGTGTATTAATTCTATTAACTTGTATGACTTAATCTACATATCATTATGAATTGGTATAATATATAATTATGATTTCGATTTTGTCATTATAATAGCATTTTCTGAAAGCCAGTATTAAATGAGGGTACTATATACATGTACATTGCGGTATGAAACATGGATTGATCAGTATTATTTTATGCATACTGTAGAGTTACCAATGTTCAAATATCTATAAAATTTTTTTACATAAAAAACATGAACCCTGAAGCAGTTGATATGCCATATAAATAAAATGATGAAATTCTGTTTTGAAGTTGTCAATTTGAATATAACGAAACCCTTTAGTTATTGTGTAGATTGCATTAGACCTGTGTTTCAAGTCGAAAGTACAAAATTTTTCGGAAAAGTTAAAGAATTTAAAAAAAAGTGCTAAAAAGCAATAGGGAAATTAAATTCCCACAAATCTCCCGATCTCATTAGTGCAAGTAACTGCTCAAATGTCAAAATATTGCATTATATTCATGTAATCACCATGGCTGACACATATCCCTCAATTCAATATACCAATCTCCATGGATTATATTTATGCGAGACCACAGTCAATATTTGCATTCCACGCCATCGGAGTATTAAAGATCCTTGCACATTATTTTAAAAGCAAAACGCTTGAGCAGCTCTATATTTCATAATAAATATATCTGGGATAGGCTTTAATCAAAAAGTCAAACGGAATATCGTTTACAAGTGTATATATGAATATTTCATATTTGCTTTGAAGTCTATTTAACGAGTGCAACTTTTTGATAATTTCAACCCTCTCGAGTACTGATGCACTTAGTGCAATATTGTATGTAGAAAATGTTGACCGATAAAAAACCAAAACTTGCTCTTTGATATTATTATTCCAAATGAAATCTATTTCTCACAAAATTCAAAGTCTGACAATATAATTAAAACTATAAACAAGGCTTTTATAATTAAAGTATCAACAACTCAAAGCGTAATAACAGTTACTGTATGCAATCAAAATTTCGAGATATTTTCCCTTTCCGTAATTCTGCGTTTTCAATCAATCGCATTTACTTTGCTTACTGGTCCTCATTCTTTGCTTCGGGGCTCGTTTACTTTTATTTCTCATCATTAATGACCTACATGCACTCCTGGATTTCAGGACATGCTCTACAAACTGATACCGAGACTTACAGGCAAACGCACAGTAGGGACACAAAGCGAACTGACTGATAGGAATGTGACGTAAGTGAAGGTTCACAATGTGGTTTTTCAAGTGAACACGTTCATTAAACGCCTCACAGCAGACGAAACACGCAAGATTCTCCTCGTCACTTCTACAGCAGTAGTTATAGTCGAGAAGGGCGCGGATCTCTGGATTGACGTGTTTTAGCAATGTTTCCCTTTTCTCGCGATCTTCCTTGCTTTCTTCATTGTTGTTCTCCTCTTTGTTGTCGCTGGGCTGTTTGCATTCTATATCTGGTCCCAGAAAATTTTTTTCATGAACCAAAGGGTAATTTTTGTTGATATCGTAGGTTTGTATGCTTTCAAGACCTGTGGTAGCGGGTAAAGTATCACAGCCTAATTCTAAGTATGGAAGGTTTCTTTTCTGAAGAGATGATACAGTAGTATTGATGCTTCTGTCGCTTGCCATGCCTTTGTTGTTTGAAATGTTTGGTGAAGGTACTGCAAAATTGTCGGATGGATCCGGAGACGATATCGGGAATAAAGGTAGGACAGTATTAATTAGAGACTCCACATCAATGATTGATTCGTCATTCGCATCATATAAATTCTGAGAAGAATAGCTGCATTGACCGTCTCCTTGTATTGTGCTATGTGGATTTTGGAATCTGTTATCATCAGAAAGGCTCCTCGAGTTAAATTTTGCGACAGGTTCTGATGGGTTTGGGGGCAATAAAGTACTTGCCGCGGGTACTGAAGGTGATGACGTCATAGATCCGAGTGTACTTTCTGATCTTGGGTTCGTAAGTGATGATGAAGGTGATTTGTCCATCTTTGAGGAAATTCTTCGTCTAAAAAAGATGTTATTTAACTCTCTCTTTGCTATACTCACTGTTTAGTCTCAAACACAACAAAAGTAACGTTAGCAGATATTGCACTGTAAGCGTGTATTAAAAGTTTTAAAATAGATGTAGAGCAACCCACCCGACCCTCCCTATTTCCAATCATTTGCCGAACTGCTGAGGCTATCAAACTCAATTTATATTTAGCTTTCGTGGCTCGATTTGAACATTTCAAAGCAAACTTACAATATTCTTAATAAAAGTCTTCACTTCATCGGAAGTAATCGGCTAGTCAATAAAACCATGAGTGTATCTTATAAAATTTCCGGAAGACAAAATTTATTCTCTGGGCCGGATCTGGAGAAACACTGAAAATAATAATAATAATGTTCTTTTAATAAGAATAAAATGACTCAGACTAAAACTTAAATTGTCGCCGATGAACATGGTAACAAGATAATTTACTCTAAACCCTCACTTTCTTAAACTAGAGCGTTCGAGACACGTGTTTTTGTAAGACTTAGTTCAGTTTTTAAAAATATTCACTTTACCATTGTTCTTTTTGAATACTCTTTTCAAAATAGCCCCTCCTTTATCATTTATCCTTTTAGAGAGTCTCATGACCGAGATTTTTTTCTCTCGCACCTTTTTCACAATATCAAAAATTGCCAGCTCTGGCATTTGGAATTCTAAATATCAATTCTACCTTACTCCCGGCAACTATCCTTTACACACATTTAATTATATTTATAAACGACTGACATTAAATTATTTTTATAAACAGATTTATTCTACATGTTGTTGATTTACACGAACACAGAATCAGAATTCTTTTGTTTTTCGTACAAATTTTGAAATATTTCTGCTGCACCAATTCCGTCTGCCACCAGTAAGATCCGCTCACAATCATTAAAGCAACTGTGATGTCCGATTCCTAATAATGTCAGGTACTTTGGTACAAAATGGTGACATTGAGACTGATATCTAAACATATAACTTAATCTGTCAAGAAGTTTGATCGCCAAAAATATGAGGTGAACACCCCGTTCTTGAACACATCCGTGGTAGTGAAGTGTGTGTCGATTTCCTCTGTATGGTTTGACACCGAGATGCAACCTCCTCCGGTGATCACGTGACGTCGTATCCGACACCTGCAACATGAGATCACCACCATCAGACGACAAAATAATGGAAGGATATTTATCGTTAGCTTGTTGGTTGATCAGTTTTTGAATTCTCCTTGGACGTTTGTTTGATTTGTTTTCCGTGCAACAAGAAAACACCCTAAACACACTGGTGGATTCAGTGTCTTGGATGACGTCTTTTTCCATGAGTCCTAACACACTGGACAACAAGGGTACGATATAGTCCTCCTCGTAAATAAGAGGTCCGAGTGGCTCCGGCCTTTTCATCTTCATGTTCTGCAGAAATATTTGATACTTCAATATCGTTTCAACTTTTGATAAAAAATTTAAAGAATCTGTAATTAAGAAATCGAATAGCTGCATAAATAAGTACTTACAGAATCACCAATGCTTTAAAACAACCTCTCCCAGCAATGGAGAATCGTGTGCAAAATGACGGAAAATGTTATAAAGCTAATTAGTATTCAGTGAAACTTAGAATTTCTGAATTAACTGACACCTAGCGTGTTCATAAAGTAAACAATCAAATACAGCTAATAAAGTAATAAGGATATTGTTGTTCAAATTGTATTTGGCAAACTAAAATGGCTATAAAACAAAATTAGAACTTAGTAGGTGTGTTCGTGATAAACGTATTAGTGCGTTCCTGGATAGACAAAGAACAAAGAACTGAAGATATCATATTCAGACTACTAACTCCTGTTGTTTATATACTAAAATGGGAGTATATGTTACATGAAGGAATTCAACAAGACGTGTTTGTAAAACCAACTTATTTGACCTGACTAGATCTAGCTGTTGTGACAGGTGTCGCATTCTTCAATTGTCGATCCAGATTTTCTTTTCTGGGAAAGGGTTGCATGGTAAAAAATATGGGAATCCAAAATAATGCTTAAAATATGGATCAAAATACATTACGTTTTTGAAAAGGGAGATTCCTAACATATATATATATTATAGCAGTAGGAAAAATATTCATCTGGAGAGCGTTGGATACACCAGCCACTGAACATACCCTCAGAACAATACATGTTTGATAAAACGAGAACAGTACAATCATACAATTCTATGACTTTGAAATAACCTTTGTACAGAATCGTGACACATTCCTTAATCATTAAACGGATTTCTCTATTCTCTCTAATAAAAGTATAAATTTTACTTTCAAACCACATCACCTTGACCTTGCTCGGCTGAGTTTGGGTCGGAGCATTCTCTCTTCATAATCATCTTTTGTGTCCAGACGTTTTTCTTTCCATAAAAATTATGGACCAGGTATAATATTTCCAGTCATTGTGACTGACATGGAAGTTATTCAGTATGACCTTCGATGCAGGCCACAATCAACAACCTTCTGATCATAAGCTACCTTTGAACCAAGTATGACCTTCAAAATCCGACAAATTTACAGCTCTGATCCTTGTGATCTTTATCAAGTTTCAAATCAACTTGTACCTGATTCAAGTCTATATTATTGTCTGACAACATAGTACATAATAAAGAAGTATCCAGGTTTGTTTACGTAAAAAAAATTGATCAAAGTTAAATTTGCAGTCAAAGGGACTGAGGAGGGGAGATAAACCATAAATAATTCTAAGTATACCTCTAGATCTTCGATATACCTCTCAATCTAAGGGCTATAAATGGAGGAAAAAAACGATGTATTTTGAGGCTCAAACGACCTTGATTGAGGGTCACAAGCTCTCATCATAAGCAACTAGTATGCCAACTATGGATTTCTATTGTTTCTCAGATACAAAACTATATGGACCAGACATCTTTTTTCTTTTTGTCCTCCGCTTTTACTGAAATTAATATTAACTAGAGCCGAGCTCGTTGCAATGCAACGAATAGGTCTTCCGTCGGAGCTCCGGACAGGACAGAGCGACCTTGAGTCAAGGTCATGCAACATTTTAAGGTTATAAACAATCCTGTAAGGGGCATCAACTTTCAATGTTTCAACAGTAGAAAGACAGTAAAGGAATGTAAAATTCCCCTGTCAGTGAACTTGAACTTGTCCAAATAACTTTGCGTCAAGCCATGACACATTCTGCAGCTGGTTAAGAGCAAACACCATCTTTATGTCACCGACATAAAAAAAAATCACAGTCACGTATTCTTTCAGACTATTCATCCAAAACATCATATTCTAAGTGACCTCGATTTAAGTCAAGGCCATTACACACTCTGGATGATATATTTATCATCTTTTCAGTGAAATGCAAATGCATGCAATTTTTTTCTATTACAAAAGTATAGACCTTTTTCTTTATTTGTTTGTATGTTGTTTAACGTCCCTTTCGAGAATTTTTCAATCATATGGAGACGCCACCATTTGCCGATGGAGATCTGCAAATTTTGACCTATACTCGGCACACATGGCCATTTAGCAGTGAGGGATCTTTTTCGTGCCAGCACCTACTGCCAGACGGACCTCAGTTTGTACGGTCTCATCCGAAGGATCAGTCTCTGCGTCCCACAGTGGGATTCGAACCTGCGACGTAAGGATCAACTCCATAATCCACGACTCTAGAGCAGACACTCTTACCACTGCGCCACTTGGGCGACTAGACCTTTTTGAATTTTACACTTATTATATCAGTGACCTTGAACTTTCCTAAATGACCTATGTTAAGGTCAAAAACAACCTTTGAACAAATTATGGGCTTCCAGTGATACCCAATGACAAAGATATACCTGAAAAAGAATATTGCACTTTTCTGTCAGTGACCTTGAACTTGCCAGAAAGACCTTGGATCAAGGTCAAAACACATTCTTGGATCATAAGCAATCTCTGTATCAAGTAAAAGCTTCCAGTGATTTTATATAACAAAGTTATAGCATGTGGAAAAAAATAATATTTATCTGCCAGTGACCTTGAACTTGCCGAAAAAACCTTTGTTCAAGGTCAGGAAAACCCATCTCAAGCAATCCGAGAAAAAGTTTCCTGTGTTCCTCCCACCCCTTATAAATTTATAATCCAGGCACGAATTTTGCCACTTCTTCTGCCAGTCTAGTACTATGTTATCTCAAACCGGTGGATCATAAGCAATCTTTGTTCCAAGTATGAGCTTCAAAAGTTATAACACTACAGTAATCTTACAGTTTTCTGTCAGTGACCTTGAACTTACAGGAATGACCTTGGATGAAAGTCGTGTCAAACCCTTTAATTTTGTCATAAGCAATTTCTGTATCAAGTATGATACTTGCTGTTTTTTTCCAATGACCTTGAACTTGCTGGAATGATGTTGGATCAAAACCATGACACACCTTCGGATCATTAGTAATCTTTGTACCAAGTATGACCTTCCAGTTTCTTCATAACAAAGTTATAATATCCTTGGCGAACTATCACGTACAGACGGACTGCTAGGCAGACGGACAGTGTGATTCCAAAAGACTCAAAACACCCCCACCTCAAACCCACACACTTCGTTTGGGGGGATATATAAATTCCTTTGTTAAATTATGAACACTCTTTCCGGCCCAAACCTTCTCCCTGGAATCAATATTTGAAAAAAAAATGAATGTATGCTATGTTGGAAATTTTCTCATTCTAGTCCAGGGATTCTTGAGAATACTATTTTCAAATGACCCCATGCGCGGATCTAGAGGGGGTTGGGGGCAGTTAAATGTATATACTAAACAAGAGGCCCATGGGCCACATCGCTCACCTGAGTAACTTTGGCCATGCTGTTCATTACCAGACTTCCCCCCTTGTAATACCTATTGTGGCCCCACCCTACCCCCAGGGGCCATGATTTGAACAATTTAGAATCTACACTACCCCAGGATGCTTCCACATAAGTTTCAGTTTATCTGGTCCAGTGGTTTTTGAGAAGAATTTTTAAAGATTTTTCCTATATATTTCAATGTTGAACTTGAGATTCCCCCTTTTGTGGCCCCGCCCTATCCCCGGGGTCATGATTTGAACAATTTAGAATCTACACTACTTGAGGATGCTTCCACATAAGTTTCAGCTTTTCTGGCTCAGTGGTTCTTGAGAAGAAGATTTTTAAAGATTTTTCCTATATATTTCAATGTAAAACTTGTGTTCCCTATTGTGGCCTCGCCCTACCCCCGGGGGATGATTTGAACAATTTAGAATCTACACTACCCCAGGATGCTTCCACATAAGTTTCAGCTTTTCTGGCTCAGTGGTTCTTGAGAAGAAGATTTTTAAAGATTTTTCCTATATATTTCAATGTAAAACTTGGATTCCCTATTGTGGCCACGCCCTACCCCCGGGGGTCATGATTTGAACAATTTAGAATCTACACTACCCCAGGATGCTTCCAAAAAAAGTTTCAGCTTTTCTGGCTCAGTGGTTCTTGAAAAGAAGATTTTTAAAGATTTTTCCTATATATTTCTAAGTAAAACTTGTATTTCCTATTGTGGCCCAGCCCTGTCCCTGGGGGTCATGATTTGAACAATTTAGAATCTACACTACCCCAGGATGCTTCCACATAAGTTTCAGCTTTTCTGGCTCAGTGGTTCTTGAGAAGAAGATTTTTAAAGATTTTTCCTATATATTTCAATGTAAAACTTGTATTCCCTATTGTGGCCTCGCCCTACCCCCGGGGGTCATGATTTGAACAATTTAGAATCTACACTACCCCAGGATGCTTCCACATAAGTTTCAGCTTTTCTGGCTCAGTGGTTCTTGGGAATAAGATTTTTAAAGATTTTTCCTATATATTTCAATGTAAAACTTGGATTCCCTATTGTGGCCTCGCCCTACCCCTGGGGGTCATGATTTGAACAATTTAGAATCTACACTACCCCAGGATGCTTCCACATAAGTTTCAGCTTTTCTGGCTCAGTGGTTCTTGAGAAGAAGATTTTTAAAGATTTTTCCTATATATTTCAATGTAAAACTTACATTTCCTATTGTGGCCATGCCTTACCCCCGGGGGTCATGATTTGAACAATTTAGAATCTACACTACCCCAGGATGCTTCCACATAAGTTTCAGCTTTTCTGGCTCAGTGGTTCTTGAGAAGAAGATTTTTAAAGATTTTTCCTATATATTTCAATGTAAAAATTACATTTCCTATTGTGGCCACGCCTTACCCCCGGGGGTCATGATTTGAACAATTTAGAATCTACACTACCCCAGGATGCTTCCACATAAGTTTCAGCTTTTCTGGCTCAGTGGTTCTTGAGAAGAAGATTTTTAAAGATTTTTCCTATATATTTCAATGTAAAACTTACATTTCCTATTGTGGCCACGCCCTACCCCCGGGGGTCATGATTTGAACAATTTAGAATCTACACTACCCCAGGATGCTTCCAAAAAAAGTTTCAGCTTTTCTGGCTCAGTGGTTCTTGAAAAGAAGATTTTTAAAGATTTTCCTATATATTTCTAAGTAAAATTTGTATTTCCTATTGTGGCCCAGCCCTGTCCCTGGGGGTCATGATTTGAACAATTTAGAATCTACACTACCCCAGGATGCTTCCACGTAAGTTTCAGCTTTTCTGGCTCAGTGGTTTTAGAGAAGAAGATTTTTAAAGATTTTTCCTATATATTTCAATGTAAAACTTGGATTCCCTATTGTGGCCCCGCCCTACTCCCGGGGGTCATGACTTTAACAATTTAAAATTTTCACTTTCCCAGGATGCTTCCACGTGAGTTTCAGCTTTTTTGGCCCAGTGGTTCTTGAGAAGAAGATTTTTTAATGACCCTACCCTATTTTTGTCTTTTCTTGATTATCTCCCCTTGTAAGGGGACTTGGTCCTTTATTTTAAAAATTTAAACTCCCCTTCCCCCAAGGATACTTTGTACCAAGTTTG
Organism: Saccostrea echinata; assembly: GCF_033153115.1. Lineage (NCBI taxonomy): Eukaryota > Metazoa > Mollusca > Bivalvia > Ostreida > Ostreidae > Saccostrea > Saccostrea echinata. The sequence continues at coordinate 32,305,841 of NW_026889750.1, forward strand.
GTTAAAATTGGCCCAGTGGTTCTTGAGAAGAAGTTGAAAATGTGAAAAGTTTACAGACGGACGGACGGACAGACAGACAGACGGACGGACGACGGACAACGGGTGATCAGAAAAGCTCACTTGAGCTTTCAGCTCAGGTGAGCTAACAAGTAAAACTGACCATCCCCCCCCCCCCCCCCTAGAAAACACGGACCCTTCCTCGAAAACGCGGATCTGTGTTAAAATGGTATGAAAAGTCTTAGGTATGAAGCTTTAAAAGTCAACGACCCCCCCCCCCCTCCCCCATACACACACACAAACGAAATAGGTTTTTCACGTTTGGGAAAAGAGTTTCTTTTGTTTGGCTCGTCAAGAAATTTCTGGGTTGAAATATTTTTTTTTATTGGGATCCCCTCCCCTCCCCCCCCCTCCCCTCCGTGGAAAAAAATTCCTTGATCTGCGCCTGGACCCCATCTAATTTTTTATACATGTATCCGTTAAAAGAGGATGTGACCCTTCATTTGAACAAAACTTTACCAAAAATATTCTGTGTTAATTTTCGTTGTTATGGTCCAGTGGTTCTTGATAAGATAAAAATGAGAAAAAGGATGTATTCACTATTACAAAAGAATTGACCTATAGGAGAGAACAATTTCCCGGAAAAAGTGACATTTAAAAATCAATCTTTATTTGTTGTTTTCTACCGTATATATGTCTAAATTTTTCAAATTTGAATTTTTACAACTAAAATTTATTATTTACAACTTCAGAATAAACCTCCAAAGTTGGCCGAAACACCATTTTGTCCGTTAAAGCGTTGATTTTTGCATAAATTTTGGCCTAGAAGTCCTTCAGGGCAGGCCTGCCCCTAAATAAAATTATGATATTTTGATAGGTTGGGATGTAAGGAATAATTTAAGATAGGATTTTTTTAGGGGCACCCCTGCCCTAGGGTCGAAATTCACAAAAAACCTACAAAAAATAAGTAAACTTGATTTTGACAATCTGCTTCAAATTTATACCGTTCAATCTTGTAGCCACAATAGCTCATTTGATATATGCTCTGCGCTGACCTTTTTTAAATCGTGGGTACTTTATTTTTAAAGTCGGGGGTTCGAATCCACCTGTTGCCACACTTTAATAGTTTTAAATTTTTGCCTTTTCAAAGACTATTTTAATTTTTTTATAGGCTTGTGTATGTTTCTTCAATTATCTATCCTTTATGCATTCCCATTTTTTGATATAAGAAACACTAGAGAGAGAACAAATCGTAACAATCCAATATACAGTTGTCAGTCAGGCGGAACAAGTCTCAGTATAGCACACTTTCCCCGAGGACAAGAATAACTCACTCTGTGTTACTCGATACAGGTATTCTCGGCAGCATTGAGCTGCGATGAATTTCAATTGTATCTATATTCCTTAGAAATTAATCACATTGCTTTTATTCTGTCTGTGCTATTAGTGCTTGTCTGGGTTACATGTAGCACATAAATGTTACGTATTGCTTGAATTATTTGAGCTTAGTATATTTAGAATAACTTACATGTACTTTTGTTTTCAGTCAATGTTTTAAGATCTTAAGTTTTGAAACAGTAGGGCTACATATATCAGTAACTCTACTCCCTTGGATTTCATTTAGGCCCATATGATTTGCACACATTAATTGCATGTTTTTATTATATCCAACGGAAAAGTGTTGTAAAATAAATAGCCTAGACATAAAAAACAGAGTTCCAGAGACAGTAGACATTACCATTATGGACAATGAGAAGTAAAGAAAAATATCATTCAATTGTTACATTTGGAGATAACAAACTCAGAATATCAATGTTCCTCCTACCTCTACTCACTGAAATAAAGATTTATGAAAAACAAATTGTTACATGTATTCAGCCTAATGTCATTAATCGGAACGGAAATCGACAAGCTTTTTGTAGAGAAAAAAAACCAAGCCCGGCCCTATAGGTCAGATCCTATTTATATAGAAGTGATCCTTTACGAGTAGCTTTAGAACAACAACGACGATAATGCTTATATACACCAATATAGCAAACAAAGATGAAGAATTATGAACAGCAAAAGCTTACTTGGGTCTTTAGCTTGGGAGATGAGATACTTATTAAAAATTGAAATTATTTTGTCATTTTTTTTTTACAATCGACGGGCCTGCATTTCAAAGAGAGAGAGAATTTCTAGCTAGGTCTTTGAATAACAGTGAGATCGGTTCAGAAAACCAGGTCCCTAAGAATGTACATGTATATAAAATAGGCAGTGCCTTTCTCTCGGAATTCATCACCTGCTTCTATAAAGCTCCATCCTCACTTGTACTGACATGTACCTGGTAAAACCAACCGACTGCGAAGGAAAACATTCTATTTATTTCGAGGATGGGGGTTTACGTATAGTGATGAGAGGAAATTTATTCACCTATACGTTCATTTAATATGAAAGATTGCTTCTGAGTATTTGTATACGATCGCACGACTTTCGTGTTAATTTATAAAAAGTTAGATTATGAAAGCAAAGAACTAAACTAACATTTGTTGTAGATGAATTAAATAATTATTTAGCCGTTTATAAGGTTTTTTTAACATCTGTAAGAACCACTTTATTTTAAAAAACAAATAATCGTCCTATTATTGGCGCCCATGATATATTAGACTATGTGTTTAAATAAAACATAATTCAGATATCGACATCCAAGAGAACAACACATTTTTTTTCAGTGGCGGAAACAGGAATCTTGAAAAGGGGGCCCGACCAGTTTTGTGTCGGGGTAGGGGCCCAAAGCCACATTATAAACTGATTTATTAAATCTTGTGTATATTTTGGATACAAAAGGGGGCCATGGGCGGATATAGGATTTGTGAGGGGGGGGGGGGGCGTGGATAACTTCGTTCAGGCAGGGGGTCTGGGGGCCGCCTTAAGGCCCCCAGTGGGTCCAGGGCGAAGCCCTGGTGGTGGCCTAGGGCGCGAAGCCCCCGGAAGCTCCTGGGTTTTCGTGAATTTTAAGAGTCAGTAAAACCAGACACAAAAATAGTTGTATTGATTACTTCCTTTACACAAAAGCCTATAAGATATGAATTAAGTTTGTAACTTACAATACTCTAAAGTCTTTGTAGGAATTTCACGTCTGCTTAAGAATAATGTACAAATTTATTAATCATTTGATAATTTTTATTTCAAATTTACTCTTGAGAAAGCAGAAACTTTGTGTATCTCGGAACTTCGTGAATCTCCGAACTTCGTGTATGTCACAAGTCGTTCTGAATCATTATTATTTCAGCAAGGATGCTAGTCAACCTGATATTTGTATGTAACTCTAATGTTATTCCAAAGAGTGTTGTTGTTGTTTTTTTAAATTCCATTCACTGACCTACACATGTATCTCCACCGCAGCCAACGAAACAATATAAACAAACACGCTGTAACGTGCAGTTCCCTTTATAGCAGTATGAAATAAACGAAGCACAATGATACACAAAGAATGTCTGAATATTGAAAAATTAAATATTGCTACGTTTGTTTTTATAAGTATTATACATATATGACAGATACACTGTAGGGTAGGGTGGTGTAATTTCGACCGATTATTTTTTTATATTTAGATTTGTTCAAGTATGTCACTGCCTATTACATGTATTACGCTCAACATTTACTGGATTATTTTTCCTTCGGAATACCTTTTATTGTTCAGATTACATTGTGTTATATGTATTATTCGTCATGATATAAAATAAATGTGTTCGATTTACAAGATATGTGTGTTGGGTAACTTCAACTGCACACGGGGTATTTTCGATCGATGTGCAAATATAAATGAAATTATTCGCGTCATCTCCAATTTAAAAAAAATACATATTCTGTTGTAAAACATAAAAGATTGTGAAAAAATGCTGACAAAAAGAAAAAAAAAGCAATTTTCAAAATGTACCTAATTTGAAGACATTAAGTGCACCAGGTGCCTAGAGACTAATTTACCGATTTATCAAGGCATGCTACAAATATATATATGCGCAGGCATCTAAACCGCATGTAAACAAAACAGATGATTTTTTCACGGTTATAGAACTAGTTTCTACGGAGTATTCTTGTACATAATATTATCCTAATACTTTTTTATACGGATGGTGGTCATGATTTTTTTCTGGTAACAAATAGCATTGCGTCATTTTCATTGGTCGAACTGAGTTACCTGCTGACGCCGTATTCATGCAAAGGGTAACTTCGGCCGATTTCTGTTCAGCTGATTTGCATTTTATTTGTAAAAACTAAATACTATAAATTTAAAAGGTATGAATTTAAGTTGCAAATTTAAACATAGTTGATAAATTTCACGCCAGGAATATCCACTGTGTCTTTCTGTATATACAAGATATTTTTAGAGGTGATAAACTGATAATTCCCCGCAATGGTTTAAAATACTCGTCCGTAATTTTTCGGGCGATAAAGTTTCTTCTTGGATGTAATTTTCCAGTAAAGAAATAAATTTCGCCTATTATTATCAACATTGATTTGTATATGAAAAATGCATTTTCTTTCTGCATAAAATAGATGTGTGTACACTATAATGGGTTATAAACAAATTATTTTAAGGTATTTATTAAGAGTCGAAATTAACCAGGTGGTCGAAGTTACACTCGTCTGTGACCATCCTAACCTATATCCCGACGTTAAAAAAAGTCTTGTATCTATGTAAGTAAATTATTGCATAGTTACACCATTTGATAAATAAATACATCAATCAGTGGATAGGTTTGTAACGTAGACCTTCTGATTTTAAATTCATTTATTTACCTCACTCGGCACACCTCGGCCGATTCGTACCTCATCTGGATGAAGGTGACGGAATCAGCCGAGGTTTGCCGAATGTTATTTACCTTCGACCAGCAGTATTTTTCTTTGCATCATCATAGGAAATTGACAAGTGCTGTCTACCCTTCAAACGAAATCGGGAGACGTTTTCCGCTTTGAATAATTATGAGATAATATTCATAGCCTAGGGAATGCAAGGTTTTCAGACTTGATTTTTAAGAAAACTGATACTTGGTCATAAAATAAAATTACCATTTTTTAATTGACCATTAATTATAAAACCAAAGTATGGCATTATTAATATTAGTCATGTCATATTTTGAAAATTTTAGGGGGGGGGGGGCGTGCGCCCCCAAACCCCACTTAAATCCGCCAGTTGGGGCAGGCCCCCTGAACCTCCTCTAAATCTGTCAGTGTTTTCTTTCATTATACGGACTTGCAGAATAAGCGAAATACTCCAGACATTTAATAAAAATCTCAAACCCGATCTAAAACGCGTTGACAAAGTCAAACCAGACGGTTTTAGTTTTTACGGCATTTTTACAGTGATATGAGAAAAGTCGGATAATTGCTTTGAATTTTAAGAAATAAAGTTCGGCATTTTTCAACCTCGTTCGGTATAATATAATTTACTGATAATTTTTTCCGTTAAGGAGGAACACATGGACGAAGGATAAAAAAAAGAGGTATTCTGCATGTACATGTACACATTATTGCTATAATTGTGTATACTCGGGATTAAACCCAAAATCCTTCGTTACATTGTATTTGGGTATAATTTTCACATGTTCTCAGGCGGATAATCATTTATTTTTATCTGTCTAAAGACAATAATTTCAGTTAATAGAGAAATGTTTTTATTTCGTCGTTTTTTTCCCATCCTTTTGGTTTACACGTTTGTTTTGTACACAAAAGCGTGTGTTCATATACCGCTGTTTCTACACGCTATCGATGTGATCAGGGAGAACATGATATCCTCCAGCAATTTACTTCTTATGAAAACACTCAATGAAAACATATTAGGTGAAAATATATACATCCATTAGTATCTTAGTACCTTAGTATCGACCTGTTTAATTGCGATGTAACCAACCGTAACGATCGCTGGCCAGGACTTGAATATAATTAATTACCGTTATTAAAACAACTCGTCAGCTGAGTGGACCTATATGATTTAAACAGTAAAATAGGGAAATTCCAGAGTTTGAAGTGTATTTATTTTGGGCGCTCTTCCGCATAAACAAATTAAATCGCATTTACGCGTACTTACATGCATGTACCAAAAATTTGTGTCATGGGTAAATTCAATTTATTAGATGAAATAAAACAAATGCATAATATTAATCTTCCTAAACAACACGTTTTTAAAACAATCTATCTGATATAACTGACGGTATAAAATAACAAAGAAAATAAAGGGTTTGTGTTTGTATTTAATTTGGAATGAGAACAAATCTTAACCTGTCAAATAACTTATAAAACATACTTCGTTTTCCAGACACTAATTGCCATGCGTAATCTTCACATGCACTGACCAAGAGGTCACAAGTTTGAAATGTATGGCTTCTCATTGCGTGAGTTTTGTCAACACATGTCGGAGTAGACTATCTAAGCCAATTGATTCCCAAAGAAAACTGCATAGTAAGGGTTCTTTTTTGGTACACTTTTTAACGGGTAAAATTCATTCGACGCTCGATAGAATTTTCAAATACAAGTGAAATATTGAGGCGGTTAAGTTACATGCATCCGACCTAGTATTTTGTATGCAATAATATTGTAAGTTAGGAAGAAAATAATACAAACTCAAAAGTACTTAATTTTATTTTCGATTTTCCTGACAATTAAAAATGTGACCTCTACATACAATTATCATTTTTAATTATATACATCCTGTTTAATGTTCATGAAAGAAATAGCAACTCGTTAAATAATAACATTAGAGAGATAAATAAACTGTTTCTTTAATACGCAAAGAAAGTGGTCTTTTCGGCATTCAAAATGCATTGAATTTGAAGTGAATAAGTGAAAGGCACTTAAGACTAGCTGATTAAAACGAGCGAGTGATAATTAAACAGTAAGACGGAATCATATGAAAGATTCGAAATGATTTTAAAGTAATTTTCCACAAAGTGCAATTATCTCAACAATGCAATGTTTATAAGAATAAATATGCAACTTTCTTGTAATTGAGCGAATAAAATATAAATCGAAATGTACTAGCGACTTAATCAAAGATATGAAATAATCTGAAAGATTCAACATATTTATCCACTCATCACTTAGGTAAAATGTATTTGGAATGGCCATTTTATGGTTTGTTTTGTGTATGACCTTAGGTCGCTGGTTGATTGATCCTCGGTGACCTCCTTTGCCACGCGCTATCGAGGGAGGGGTTACATTATTGTAAACACACGAGGTGAATGTAAAAGGCGTGTACTTAATGGCTGTGAATAGTGTATGTTTAAAGTTTTGTTTTATTTTCTGACTTTATTGTTTGTTTTTATATGATAAGAAGAAAAGGTTATCTTTTTTTCCCTGTTTAGTAGACTGGTTTATCCAAATTTGAAAACAAACGAAATAAAAGGGAAAGTTGTCAGTAAATAATTTGGAAATAAAGCACAAAATACTTAAAAAACCTGATTATAAAGAATATTAGCATCTAATATACCAAGGTTTATTATTTATAGTAAGTTTATTTTAATTACACGCATGAAGAGCTCTTGTTTACTTGCTGAATGAAAACACTTACCTGTATATGTGTTATGCTTCTAGCTCATTTAGAACACAAGACTCAAACAAAATAACATTTTCTTGAGATCAATAAGATGTTAAATAACAACTTTAATTACGGCAGCTATTTCGAAATATTTACCGTTTTTGAGTTATAAAGCAAAAACTTTAAAGGGCCCCAGATCCCTAATTTTAGGGGCCAGACCCTTTTTAGTGGTCTCAAATGAAAGGCCTTAAAATTGTGCACAACTTTTATTCTACATGTTTTATCAAAATATTTTTAGTTTAGAAGATAAAAAGGAAAATATGTGTAAATTTTCGCTCTTTTTGGCGTTCTAATTTTTGACCCCTCTCTAGCGCCATTTTGAATACAGAAATTGAAAAACAAAAACCGATGTGCACAACTTCAGTGCTTCTATTATTTAAATTCGGTAGAATTTCTACTCCAGCTTCAGTAGTCTCTGAGCCTTTGTCTGGAAATGAAGCCCCCTAAATTTTCATTTAAAGGGAGATAACCCAAAAGCGGAAGTGGGTTTTTGAAATGTTTGACAGCATTCTGATAGAATTTTGTAACGTCTTTAAACCCTGCAAATTTGAGCAAAATCCGTTGAGAAATGAGCAAGATATGAGGTCTCAAAGTTGGCGTCTAGGAAAAAAAAAAAAGAATAACTAGAAACTCATTGCGAGCAATGAGAGGTCTTCCGTCCGATTCTGAAAATAAAAACGAAAATTCAAGCTGAAAAAGTGATAAAAGAAATTCAGACACTCTGGAGATTTAACCCTGGTCGTCAGCGTGAAAATCCAAAGTGTTAAGCATTAACCATTCACTTTTTTGCATCACTTCCTATCACGACCGGAAGTAACGGCGATACAAGATTTTCTCACGATTGAAATAAACTGATGACTGACTATCAGTCCCGAAAGTTTTAGACTTCAGTCGTTTACTGTTGCCGAGCAATATTGTGTGAGAACAAATTCTAATTCTGGGGAAGATAAACACGCGATCGGAAGTGAATTTTATAAAAATTTCTGACTTTTCTCTAGACATTTGCAGTACCTACAACATACATAAAATTATTTCAAGCACTTTATCGACAAGCAATATTAATGAGAAAGTTAAATATAAAAATATTGCATTTTATCTCCTAAAACCGGAAATTGACGTTTTTGTTTCCGATGGAATTTAACATATTTCAAAACAGAAAAGAGATGCAATAAAGTGATGAAAGTTTTAATTTAAAAAAGAAAAGTTGAAATTTTTGATTTCTTTGATCACTTCCTGTAGCAAGCGGAAGTGATGACTGACGCGTTTAACCCAAATGTTTTCGCCTACTCCTCAAAGTCTATTACTCATAAAAGATTGGTGTTTTAATCTTTTACCTGTTTTTGAGATCTCGCTCAGATTTCTCATTTTGAAGTCAGGAAAACACGCGACCGGAAGTGAATCATTGAAAGATAATTAAGGTTACTCTAGACATTTGCAGTCTGAATAACATATTTAAAATTCATTTCAAATACTTTATCTATAAATAATATTTATGGGAAAGTAAAATACTCAAATTATTTAGTTTTTGTCTTATAACCGGAAGTTGTCGTTTTTGTTTCCGGTGGTACCAACATCTTTCGAATCTGCGAAAAAGATGCAATAAAGTGATGTAATTTTTAATTAAAAAAAGAAAAGTTGAAATTTTCGAATTTTTTTATCACTTCCTGTAACAACCGGAAGTGACGGCTGACGCTCTGAACCCCAATGGTTTTGCGTACATCTTAAAGTCTGTTGCTCATATAAGTTTGGTGTCTTAATCTCTTACCGTTTTCGAGATCTTGCTCAGACAACTTCTTATCTTGAGGACAGAAAAACACGCGACCGGAAGTGAATTTTACAAAGATATTTGACATTTGCAGTCTGAATAACATATTTAGAAATCATTTCAAATACTTTATCTACAAAAGACATTAATGGGAAAGAAAAACACTCAAATTTTGTAGTTTTTCTCTTATAACCGGAAGTTGACGTTTTTGTTTCTTTGGACCAACATATTTCGAAACTACAAAAGAGAGTTAATAAAATTTAATAAAATTTAATATGGGTCTTTAAAAAGATTTTTTATTTATGAAAAAAAGAGCACAGAATTCACAAAGAGAAAAAAAAAGTTCAACATCGTTGATAAAGATGAAAACGTAAATTTAAGCAAACAATTCAGATTTAGTCGGGATTAAACCAAGATCGGCTGCCCAAAAACAGCTAGGTTCACTTTATGCATAAAATAGCCCTGTAGATATACCAATTTATTGACTAACACTTTATGCTCCATTTTAAACATGAAGATGAAGTAGAGACTTAGTGCTTTCGTTTCCTATTAAAAGTTTTCTCCTTAATGCCAAGGTCTTGGAAAACAGGCTTCATGGAATTGCAATGTTCTTGAATTTTAAGGAAAACAAGTATATTTGAGTACTTTCACAGAAGAGAAATAATATGAGCGCACCCTCTGATCTGAAAAATAAAACAGGTTTTGTAATCCTTAGAAATAGTACTATCATTTAATAGTTGCATATTTAAGATCAGAGGTTACACCCTATATTAAATATCGAAAAATAGCTTTAAGAATTGGCTGTTTTGTAGAAATTTTCAGGATATGAGGAAAATGACGCATTTCATGACGTCTTAATGCATATGCAAGCCAGAAAATTACGTCATTTTTTATAGATACGCAGTCATCAAAGGTCTAAATGAAATTTAATGCATTGTCAACGAAAACCAAGCAGTTTCAGTTTTTCTGAGTTCACAGGGCCAAAAAAGGCCCTAAGTGAACCTTGTTCTTTAATATTGAAACCCCTACACTAGCGCAATGTACCAGCCATCATCGGTGTTTACCTTGCACTCATTCCCTGAAGTAACGAGTGTCAGACAGGTTATTTTTTTTTCTTATAGTGTGGAATTATAGGATGAAAACTAGCCAGCTAAATTTTGTGCAAGTGCTAATAGATTTACATCGGATTTGTTACTTGAGTTTTAACAATAACTGATAGCAGAGAAAATAATCTGTTACTAATAAAAACTAGAAAAAAAAAACTATTGTGTTTACTTCCTTTTTTCTTTATGCATTCAACTTTCTATCATATGCAATTCCAAATACAGACATGTCCGTGTAATCTTTTTCTGTACTTCTACACTACTGCATCAGACCATTTGTAAAAGGCGGGTCACGATACATTACTTCGCGCCAAACTTCACGAGTAAATCTCCGCGCCTTTTCTTTGAAATGTGTCTTCAATTGGATAAGTGTACGTGATAGCTTCAATGAAATTTAAAAAAAATATATGTTGCTATAGCCTGATTTTCGAGCCTAAGAATGTTTATTTATCACACTGTACATATAACATATCGTATACGGGCAAGTAACATAAAGGCAGCGCTAAGTTTTCTTATACATTTCATATTCCTCTTTACCCCCAAAGTGGATTATTCCAATTAGTAAAACATTAATGAAAAGACTGGAATGTTTTGCAACAAAACACGTCTCGCCATATGACGCTCAAGGAATCTGATACCTATTATGTTTGGTAACTTGCATCTATGAAGGAATATAACCCTACTAAAATCAAAGAAAAATATTGAAAAACGTAAAAGTTGAAAAAATTAACTTTTTAAATTCGCTTCCGGTAGCGATCGGAAGTACTCACGACGCACGAAAAGGCAAACCCGCATATCTACAAGTCATGTTCTATGCTCTCCAACAAGTCTCCAGTTCATAACTTTAGCCGTTCTTTAGATCTCGCGCGGATAAAATGTCATTTCAAAATCAGAAAAATGTCCATAACTTGGAACCGGAAGCGAATTTCTCCAAAATTCTTTCAAATGTAACAATGGCATTTAAAGGCGCATTATCCCTGAAAGTTTGATGAAATACCACTGAATAGTTCTCGAGATATTGCGTGCACAAAATTTGTCTAAAAAATCTATTTTTAAAATGTCTTCTGGTGGACAGTTTTAAAAACAAATTAAAAATTACGCATGACAATAAGAGTTTCTATTACCCCTATAAAAATCAAAGAAAAATATTGAAAAACGTAAAAGTTGAAAAAAATTGACTTTTTAAATTCGCTTCCGGTAGCGACCGGAAGTACTCACAACGCACGAAAAGGCAAACCCGCATATTTAAAAGTCATGCTCTATGCTCTCCAACAAGTCTCCAGTTCATATCTTTAGCCGTTCTTTAGATCTCGCGCGGATAAAATTTCATTTGAAAATCAGAAAAATGTCCATAACTTGGAACCGGAAGCGAATTTCTCCAAAATTCTTTCAAATGTAACAATGGCATTTGAAAGCGCATTATCCCTGAAAGTTTGATGAAAAACCACTGAATAGTTCTCGAGATATTGCGTGCACAAAATTTGTCTAAAAAATAAGAATAATAATAATAATAATAATAATAATAACTAGACTCTTGTTGCCATGGCAACAAAAAAGTCTTCCGTTCTTCTAAATCTGTAAGAATTTGCTTTTTTCTGTGTAAAAAACATACATATCATATTTACTGTGAAAGAAAAAAATAACTGGAAAAAAAGTCCTTTCAGTACTTAAGGTACTTTGATTTTCATTATCAATCTTGTATAATGCATTTGGCACCTATAAGAGATATACGTAATATATCATTAGCAATTAAAAAAAAATTGTTTGCAATCATTTCTAAGACAAACAAACAGACGAACACCGTACTATCATAAACTTCACTGTGTGTATGTTTTGGCATAATTGTGTATGGTGTTATAAAAAAATATAATGAATTAAGTTAGTATCACATTAACCTAAAGTATCTGAGTTTTGTAAAGTTATAATATCAAGATTTGACAGCAGACCTATAAGACAGATTATTCAATTACAGTAATTCTTCAGCAATCGAATGATTGATTATACGTATGTTGTTTAACGTCCCTCTCCAGAATTTTTCACTCACATGGAGACGCCACCACTCGCCGGTGGAGACTGCAAATTTTTGTCCCATACTTTGGCACTTATCGCAATTGAGCAGAGGGGAATCTTTTTTATGCCAGCACCTTCTGCAAAAAGGGACCTCGATTTATACGATCTCATCCAAAGGAGCGGTCTCCACGTCCCACAATCGAAGTTCATAATACCGAGATATTTTATTTTTTATTTTATTCTATTTTTTCACAAGTTTGTTGCATCAGATTTACTTAAGATCATACTTCAAGATCATTTCGAACTCAGGCTACGTAATTGCAGTGCATACAGCGTCAAGTGATTTTGATTGACAGGTCAACACAGGTGCACTTCGTGTGATACTTTTTAAGCTGAAAAATATACAGGATGTGACCATGACTGACTATGAAATCAGAAAACATTTAATTAAGAATGGGTGTGACCGATATAGAACTAATTTTTGCTCTATGTAAATGGATAGGAGGATCGGGATTAAGAGGGAATCTCTCTCTCTCCCCCCTCTCTCTCTCAGACGTAAATTGAACATTTCATAATGACATCTACCATTATAGAATATGAAATTCTGTATACATGTAAATGGTAATTATATTCACATGTTACAGATTTAAATCTAAAACGAATATATAATTCAAATGCCTAGCTGCACGAACGTCTCCAAATATTAATCAAGACGGGGGTGGGGTGGGGTGGGGGTGGGGGGGGGGGGAGTCTTCAAAGGAATTAGATAGTTTTATGTTTAATGAATTATAAGGAAAAGTACGGACGTCAGTTGCATGTACATAATTATATATCATTGCATAAAATTGTGTTCATTCAGGTATACTTATCCCACATATCAACAGACCTGTGCAATTTTTTTTCATGTTTTTTTTCTTCAAAAGAAACATATAGCGTACCATTATTTCACACAGAATCGCGTTTTCACATATTTTTTTTAACTCTTTGAGTATTTCACAAGAATCCATGCCCAAGAATCGTCTTTTCACATCTTTTATAATTCCTTGGGTATATAGAATATAGATCATGTGTCATAAATAATTTAACTTTTTATCAAATTTACATGTAATAACAAAATCTAATCTACAGATTGATTTTCTTTCTTTTAAGTGGCAGATATCAATTTATTTATAAAGGCTTTAAAACAGTACTGTATTACAATTTTCTATCGCTCAATTCCTTTTTGAGTGTATGTAATATTTTTTTTAATATCGAAAATAAAACTCGGAAATCGGGATAATTTCGCATTCAAATCATAGAGAATAATAAATCGTCTGCATTATAGAAGGCTTATAACTATCGTATTCTGAACTTACTATACGAGATAGATAAAACTGCATTCCTGTCCATCACTATAAATGTATACTCAGTGCTTATAATATATTTACTTGAAATAGGTACCTAGCATATATATTAATTTTTTTTTTTTTAGATACATTCATGTGTAAATAAATTAACTGTCAATACAGACTTACACTACACTGGCAACTTTAAACTATACATGCATTGGAAGTGGTAACCAACGTACTCTTATATTTAGAAGAGTGAATATGGAACGTCTAAATATTTTGATATGGAGAGTGTATATGTCTCTTACGTCATCGATACTATTTCCGCCTTTATCTCGAAAGTTCTATTCTCACTTACAAGTCAGAGTTATCTTTCTTTGCCCATTGTTTACACACTAAGTAAATAGGGAAAATGAGGGTACCGAAAATCTGCAAAATGTGGAATCTGATTTCAAAACAAATTATATATTTGATATTTGTAGAATAACCTCTGTTATACATAATAATATCTTGAAAAAATATTAAAAAACAAAAAAGTTGAAAATTGACCAAACACAAGTTCACTTCCGGTTCGGACAGGAAGTACCGGAAACACACGAAAACAACTTCGAAACAAAGAGAATGTCGTGATCTAATACTCCTGTAAATTTCACATCTTTACTTCAAACCGTTTCCGAGAAAAATTCCGGACAAAAGTGCATTTAAAAATTGGAAATTCGGCCGTAACTTCGGACCGGAAGTGAATTTTTCAAAAAACGGAATTTTATATAAACTTCATATATCAGCCTACTATCATGTGAAAAATTGTGAAAATCTATCCAACCATCTCTGAGTAATCGCGCTCACAAAATTTGGGAGGAATAATAATAATAATAATAATAATAACTAGACTCTTGTTGCCATGGCAACAAAAAAGTCTTCCGTTCTTCTAAATCTGTAAGAATTTGCTTTTTTTTCTGTGTAAAAACATACATATCATATATACTGTGAAAGAAAAAAATAACTGGAAAAAAGTTCTTTCAGTACTTAAGGTACTTTGATTTTCATGATCAATCTTGTATAATGCATTTGGCACCTGTAAGAGATATACGTATATCATAGAGCAATGATAATTAGCAATCAAAAAAAAAATGTTTGCAATCATTTCTTAGACAAACAAACAGACGAACGAACACCGTACTATCATAAACTTCACTGTGTATACGTTCTGGCATAATTGTGATGGTGTTATAAAAAAATATAATGAATTAAGTTAGTATCACATTAAACGTAAAGTTACTGAGTTTTATAAAGTTATAATATCAAGATTTGACAGCATACCTATAAGAAAGATTATTCAGTTAGAGTAATTATTCAGCAATCGATTGATTGATTGATCATATGTTGTTTAACGATTTATACGATCTCATCTAAAGGACCGGTCTCCACGTCCCACAATCGAAGTTCATTATACCGAGATATTTCATTTTTTTATTTTATTTTATTTTTTCACAAGTTTGTTGCATCAGATTTACTTAAAGATCACACTTCAAGATTATTTCCAACTCAGGCTACTTTATTGCATGCAGTGCATACAGCGTCAGGCGATTTTGATTGACAGGTCAACACACGTGCACTTCGTGTGATTCTTTTTTAAGCAGAAAAATATACAGGATGTGACCATGACTATGAAATCAGAAAACATTTAATAAAGAATGGGTGTGACTAATATAGAACTAATTTTTGGTCTATGTAAATGGATAGGAGGATCGGGATTAAGAGGGAATCTCTCTCTCTTCCTCTCTCTCTCTCAGATATGTAGACATAATGACAAATGTACCATTATAGAATACGAAATTCTGTATACATGTAAATGTTTATTATAACCACATGTTCCATATTTAAATCTAAAACGAATATATAATTCAAATGCCAAGCTGCACGAACGTCTCCAAATATTAATCAAGACGGGGGGGGGGGGTCAAAGGAATTAGATAGTGTTATGTTTTATGAATTATAGAGAAAAGTACGGACGTCAGTTGCATGTACATAATTATATATTATTGTGCTCATTCAGGTATACTTATCCCACGTGCACATATCCACAGACCTGTGCATTTTTTTTTATCATGTTTTTTTTTTTTTTTTCTTTTTTTTTTTTTTTTTTTTTCAAAAGAAACATTCAGCGTAGCATTATTTCACACAGAATCGCGTTTTCACATTTTTTTTTTTTAACTCTTTGAGTATTTCACAAGAATCCAAGAATCGCCTTTTCACATCTTTTATAATTCCTTGGGTATATAGAGTATAGATCATGTGTCATAAATAATTTAACCTTTATCAAATATACATGTAATAACCAAATCTAATCTATAGATTGATTTTCTTCTTTTCAGTGGCAGATATCAATTTATTTATAAAGGCTTTAAAACAGTACTGTATTACAATTTTCTATCGCTTAATTCCTTTTTTGAGTGTATGTAATATTTTTTAATATCGAAAGTAAAACTCGGAAATCGGGATAATTTCGCATTCAAATCATAGAGAATAATAAATCGTCTGCATTATAGAAGGCTTATAACTGTCGTATTCTGAACTTAATATACGAAATAGATAAAACTGCATGCCTGTCCATCACTATAAATGTATATTCAGTGCTTATAATATATTTACTTGAATTAGCTACCTAGCATATATATTAATTTTTTTTAGATATATTCATGTGTAAATCAATTAACTGTCAATACAGACTTACACTACACTGGCAACTTCAAACTTTACATGCACTGGAAGCGGTAACCAACGTACTCTTAAATTTTGAAGAGTGAATATAGAACGTCTAAATATTTTGATATGGAGAGTGTATATGTCTCTGACGTCATCGATACAATTTCCGCCTTTATCTCGAAAGTTCTATTCTCACTTACAAGTCAGAGTTATCTTTCTTTGCCCATTGTCTACACACTAGGTAAATATGGAAAATGAGAGTACCGAAAATCTGCAAAATGTGGAATCTGATTTCAAAACAAATTATATATTTAGTATTTGTAGAATAACCTCTGTTATACATAATAATATCTTGAAAAAATATTAAAAAACAAAAAAGTTGAAAATTGACCAAACACAAGTTCACTTCCGGTTCGGACAGGAAGTACCGGAAACACACGAAAACAACTTCGAAACAAAGAGAATGTCATGATCTAATACACCTTTAAATTTCACATCTTTACCTCAAACCGTTTCCGAGAAAAATTCCGGACAAAAGTCCATTTAAAAATTGGAAATTCGGCCGTAACTTCGGACAGGAAGTGAATTTTTCAAAAAACGGAATTTTATATAAACTTCATATATCAGCCTACTATCATGTGAAAAATTGTGAAAATCTATCCAACCATCTCTGAGTAATCGCGCTCACAAAATTAGGGAGGAATAATAATAATAATAATAATAATAACTAGACTCTTGTTGCCATGGCAACAAAAAAGTCTTCCGTTCTTCTAAATCTGTGAGAATTTGTTTTTTTTTCTGTGTAAAAAACATACATATAATATTTACTGTGAAAGAAAAAAAAAACTGGGAAAAAAGTCCTTTCAGTACTTAAGGTACTTTGATTTTCATTATCAATCTTGTATAATACCTATAAGAGATATACGTATATCATTAGCAATTTAAAAAAAAATTGTTTGCAATCATTTCTAAGACAAACAAAAAGACGAACGAACACCGTACTATCATAAACTTCACTGTGTGTATGTTTTGGCATAATTGTGTTGGTGTTATAAAAAAATATAATGAATTAAGTTAGTATCACATTAAACGTAAAGTCACTGAGTTTTGTAAAGTTATAATATCAAGATTTGACAGCATACCTATATGACAGATTATTCAATTACAGTAATTCTTCAGCAATCGATTGATTGATTGATTGATTGATTATACGTATGTTGTTTAACGTCCCTCTCCAGAATTTTTCACTCACATGGAGACGCCACCACTCGCCGGTGGAGACTGTAAATTTTTGTCCTATGCTTTGGCACTTATCGCAATTGAGCAGTGGGGAATCTTTTTTATGCCAGCACCTTCTGCGACAAGGGACCTCGATTTATACGATCTCATCCACAGGACCGGTTTCCACGTCCCACAATCGAAGTTCATAATACCGAGATATTTTATTTTTTATTTTATTCTATTTTTTTCACAAGTTTGTTGCATCAGATTTACTTAAAGATCATACTTCAATATCATTTCGAACTCAGGCTACTTAATTGCAGTGCATACAGCGTCAAGTGATTTTGATTGACAGGTCAACACACGTGCACTTCGTGTGATACTTTTTTAGCTGAAAAATATACAGGATGTGACCATGACTGACTATGAAATCAGAAAACATTTAATAAAGAATGGGTGTGACCGATATAGAACTAATTTTTGGTCTATGTAAATGAATAGGAGGATCGGGATTAAGAGGGAATCTCTCTCTCTCTCTCTCTCTCTCTCTCTCTCTCAGACGTAAATTGAACATTTCATAATGACAAATCTACCATTATAGAATATGAAATTCTGTATACATGTAAATGGTAATTATATATATTCACATGTTCCAGATTTAAATCTAAAACGAATATATAATTCAAATACCTAGCTGCACGAGCGTCTCCAAATATTAATATTACTCAAGACGGGGGAGGGGGGGGGGGGCTTCAAAGGAATTAGATAGTTTTATGTTTTATGAATTATAAGGAAAAGTACGGACGTCAGTTGCATGAACATAATTATATATCATTGCATAAAATTGTGTTCATTCAGGTATACTTATCCCACATATCAACAGACCTGTGCAATTTTTTTTTCATGTTTTTTTTTCAAAAGAAACATATAGCGTACCATTATTTCACACAGAATCGCGTTTTCACATTTTTTTTTAACTCTTTGAGTATTTCACAAGAATCCAAGAATCGTCTTTTCGCATCTTTTATAATTCCTTGGGTATATAGAGTATAAATCATGTGTCATAAATAATTCAACTTTTTATCAAATTTACATGTAATAACCAAATCTAATCTATAGATTGATTTTCTTTCTTTTAAGTGGCATATATCAATTTATTTATAAAGGCTTTAAAACAGTACTGTATTACAATTTTCTATCGCTCAATTCCTGTTTGAGTGTATGCAATATTTTTCAATATCGATCGGAAATCGGGATAATTTCGCATTCAAATCATAGAGAATAATAAATCGTCTGCATTATAGAAGGCTTATAACTATCGTATTCTGAACTTACTATACGAGATAGATAAAATTGCATGCCTGTCCATCACTATAAATGTATATTCAGTGCTTATAATATATTTACTTGAATTAGGTACCTAGCATATATATTAATCTTTTTTTTTTAGATATATTCATGTGTAAATCAATTAACTGTCAATACAGACTTACACTACACTGGCAACTTTAAACTATACATGCACTGGAAGCGGTAACCAACGTACTCTTACATTTAGAAGAGTGAATATAGAACGTCTAAATATTTTGATATGGAGAGTGTATATGTCTCTGACGTCATCGATACTATTTCCGCCTTTATCTCGAAAGTTCTATTCTCACTTACAAGTCAGAGTTATCTTTCTTTGCCCATTGCTTACACACTAGGTAACTAGGAAAAATGACGGTACCGAAAATCTGCAAAATGTGGAATCTGATTTCAAAACAAATTATATATTTAGTATTTGTAGAATAACCTCTGTTATACATAATAATATATTGAAAAAATATTAAAAAACAAAAAAGTTGAAAATTAACCAAACACAAATTCACTTCCGGTTCGGACAGGAAGTACCGGAAACACACGAAAACAACTTCGAAACAAAGAGAATGTCATGATCTAATACTCCTGTAAATTTCACATCTTTACCTCAAACCGTTTCCGAGAAAAATTCCGGACAAAAGTCCATTTAAAAATTGGAAATTCGGCCGTAACTTCGGACAGGAAGTGAATTTTTCAAAAAACGGAATTTTATATAAACTTCATATATCAGCCTACTATCATGTGAAAAATTGTGAAAATCTATCCAACCATCTTTGAGTAATCGCGCTCACAAAATTTGGGAGGAATAATAATAATAATAATAATAATAATAAAAAGAAACAATACAATCACTATAAGTCTTCCGTTGTGAACGGAAGACTTAAAAAGAAACAATACAAACACTATAAGTCTTCCGTTGTGAACGGAAGACTTAATAATAAAAAGAAACAATACAATCACTATAAGTCTTCCGTTGTGAACGGAAGACTTAACAATACAATCACTATAGGTCTTCCGTTGTGAACTGAAGACCTAATAAAAAACACAGTAAAAAGCAATATCCTCCCCAAGTTCGTTTGGGGAACATAATAAACAGAAGTCTTTCCACAGATTTGGGCTGGAAAAAAAGGAGAAAAAAGCAAGGAAATAAATAAAACAGCAAAATTCTCATTTCTCTACTAGGATTTTAAGATCGGGCTCGGAGTTGATTTTATTCCAAAGACAAGACGTACTGGGTTAGAGTCGACTAATGGTACCCGCTATTTCATTGACCACGCAAGTAGTGCCAGTTTCAAAAATTCGGACAAATTCTTGGGTATGTTTATGGGTTGGAATGGGATGGTTTTAGGGTCTAGATGGAAAGGCAAGGGTCTGAAAGAAGTTATAAGATTGATATTAATGGGAAATTGTGCGTTTAAGGTGCGTAGTAAGAAGCATGTAAAGATTGAGCATAGGTGAAAACGTTTAGGAATGTAAATGCATGACAGGTGCATAATAAGAGTTGTTTGAAAATATCTTAATTGAGTTTTTTTATGTTTTAAATGGATGAAGATATTTAGTTTAGTATGCATTTCTAGATGGGAAACACGGGGAAGAAACGTGTATTGCTTTTTAATATACCGAAAATCGCCATTTCTGGGGATTGCGTAATTCTAAAAAAAAATCAAATTAATTTCAAATGTAAAATAAAAGAAGAATGCTTGGTATTAAAATATCATTTCATATCAGTAAAATTGAATGCTGTTAACGACATCTGAAGAAATAGGCTATAAAAGGGTTTGATCATGTCTTTGTTTATCTGCACTGAAATTTCAAACACGACAGAATTTGTAATTTTCGCCGTAAAAATTCATAATTTCTATATACTTTAGAGACTCACCGTAAAACTTTCAGGAAACTTTCTTTGGGGTCTTTTCTGCAGTTAGCTTAAATTTTATGTCAATCCGAGGTGATGTTTGAGTTTTACATTAATTCTCTACGTTGCTATTAGTTTGATTTTTTTTTTCTTTGGAAGAATGGGGGGGGGGGGGGAGTTTACTCTAAACCAATTTAAAGTGGGATTTGTATCTTGTATCTACCTCCAAGAACTTAAGAACTTAAGATTGATTGTTTGTGACCTTTAGGTCAAAGGTGAAGGTCATTAAAAAAGCTCTTTACCTTCTATCCTGCTAACCGAAATAAACACTGAAAGCTGAATCTAGATACATGTACTTCATATTTCTTTTTTTACCTTGGGTCAAGGTCAAAGGTCAAGGTCGAATTTCAAGTTCAAAGGTCAAGGTCATTTGGGTAAATAGCTAATACCAACCATTTATGTAGATTTTCAATGGTCTTGACTTTTGACCTTGACCTAAATTTCAAGGCCAAATGTCAAAAGATGTAATCCAGTATGCTAGATGCATGCCATCACTATAAATGTATACTGTTTATAATATATTTACTTGAATGTGCTAGCCGGCATATATCATGGTTTTGTTTTTTTTTTCATACATATATATACATGTGTAAATACAAAAGCATTCTCAGTAACTGTCAATATAGGCTAACATTGCATGGCAACTTTACATTATACATACACTGAATGGAGCAACCAACGTATTCTTACATGTAGAAAAGAGTGAATATAGAATGTCTTAATATGGAGACGATATCGATACTATTTCCGCCTTTATCTCGAAAGTTCTATTCTCACTTACAAGTCAGAGTTATCTTTCTTTGCCCATTGTATACACACTAGGTAAATGGGGAAAATGACGGTACCTTAAATCTAGAAAATGCGCGATCCAATTTTAAAACAAATTATATATTTGGTATTTGTAGACTAATCTCTGTTATGCCTTATATTATCTTGAAAAAATATTAAAAAACAAAAAAGTCAAAAATTGACCGAAATACAAATTCACATCCGGTTTGGACAGGAAGTGCCGGAAACAAACAAAAATCATGTAGAAACAAATAGAATATCATGATCTAATATTCCTGCGAATTTCACGTCTTTACCTCAAACCGCTTTTGAGAAAAACACCGGACAAAAGTGCATTTTAAAATTTGAAATACGGCCATAACTTCCGACCGGAAGTGAATTTTACAAAAAACGGAATTTTATATAAACTTCATATATCAGCCTACTATCACGTGAAAAATTGTGAAAATCAATCCAACCATCTCTGAGTAATCGCGCTCACAAAATTTGGGAGGAATAATAATAATAATAATAATAATAATAAAAAGAAACAATACAAACACTATAAGTCTTCCGTTGTGAACGGAAGACTTAAAAAGAAACAATACAATCACTATAAGTCTTCCGTTGTGAACGGAAGACTTAATAATAACTAGACTCTTGTTGCCATGGCAACAAAAAAGTCTTCCGTTCTTCTAAATCTGTAAGAATTTGCTTTTTTTCTGTGTAAAAAACATACATATCATATTTACTGTGAAAGAAAAAAATAACTGGAAAAAAAGTCCTTTCAGTACTTAAGGTACTTTGATTTTCATTATCAATCTTGTATAATACATTTGGCACCTATAAGAGATATACGTATATCATTAGCAATTTAAAAAAAAATTGTTTGCAATCATTTCTAAGACAAACAAACAGACGAACGAACACCGTACCATCATGTATGTTTTGGCATAATTGTGTATGGTGTTATAAAAAAATATAATGAATTAAGTTAGTATCACATTAAACGTAAAGTCACTGAGTTTTGTAAAGTTATAATATCAAGATTTGACAGCATACCTATAAGACAGATTATTCAATTACAGTAATTCTTCAGCAATCGATTGATTGATTATACGTATGTTGTTTAACGTCCCTCTCCAGAATTTTTCACTTACATGGAGACGACACCACTCTGCGGTGGAGACTGCAAATTTTTGTCCTATACTTTGGCACTTATCGCAATTGAGCAGAGGGGAATCTTTTTTATGCCAGAACCTTCTGCGACAAGGGACCTCGATTTATACGATCTCATCCAAAGGACCGGTCTCCACGTCCCACAATCGAAGTTCATAATACCGAGATATTTTATTTTTTATTTTATTCTATTTTTTCACAAGTTTGTTGCATCAGATTTACTTAAAGATCATACTTCAAGATCATTTCAAACTCAGGCTACTTAATTGCAGTGCATACAGCGTCAAGTGATTTTGATTGACAGGTCAACACACGTGCACTTCGTGTGATACTTTTTAAGCTGAAAAATATACAGAATGTGACCATGACTATGAAATCAGAAAACATTTAATAAAGAATGGGTGTGACCGATATAGAACTAATTTTTGGTCTATGTAAATGGATAGGAGGATCGGGATTAAGAGGGAATCTCTCTCTCTCCTCTCTCTCTCTCTCTCAGACGTAAATTGAACATTTCATAATGACAAATCTACCATTATAGAATATGAAATTCTGTATACATGTAAATGGTAATTATATTCACATGTTCCAGATTTAAATCTAAACCGAATATATAATTCAAATGCCTAGCTGCACGAACGTCTCCAAATATTAATCAAGACGGGGGGGGGGGGGGGGGAGGGGAGGGGGAGGAGGCTTCAAAGGAATTAGATAGTTTTATGTTTTATGAATTATAAGGAAAAATACGGAAGTCAGTTGCATGTACATAATTATATATCACTGCATAAAATTGTGTTCATTCAGGTATACTTATCCCACATATCAAGAGACCTGTGCAATTTTTTTTATCATGGTTTTTTTTTTCAAAAGAAACATATAGCGTAGCATTATTTCACACAGAATCGCGTTTTCACATATTTTTTTTAACTCTTTGAGTATTTCACAAGAATCCAAGAATCGTCTTTTCACATCTTTTATAATTTCTTGGGTATATAGAGTATAGATCATGTGTCATAAATAATTTAACTTTTTATCAAATATACATGTAATAACCAAATCTAATCTATAAATTGATTTTCTTTCTTTTAAGTGGCAGATATCAATTTATTTATAAAGGCTTTAAAACAGTACTGTATTACAATTTTCTATCGCTCAATTCCTTTTTGAGTGTATGTAATATTTTTTAATATCGAAATTAAAACTCGGAAATCGGGATAATTTCGCATTCAAATCATAGAGAATAATAAATCGTCTACATTATAGAAGGCTTATAACTATCGTATTCTGAACTTACTATACGAGATAGATAAAATTGCATGCCTGTCCATCACTATAAATGTATATTCAGTGCTTATAATATATTTACTTGAATTAGCTACCAAGCACATATATTAATTTTTTTTTAGATATATTCATGTGTAAATCAATTAACTGTCAATACAGACTTACACTACACTGGCAACTTCAAACTTTACATGCACTGGAAGCGGTAACCAACGTACTCTTAAATTTTGAAGAGTGAATATAGAACGTCTAAATATTTT
This sequence comes from Saccostrea echinata, assembly GCF_033153115.1. Lineage (NCBI taxonomy): Eukaryota > Metazoa > Mollusca > Bivalvia > Ostreida > Ostreidae > Saccostrea > Saccostrea echinata. The sequence goes on from NW_026889750.1 coordinate 32,330,315, forward strand.
GATATGGAGAGTGTATATGTCTCTGACGTCATCGATACTATTTCCGCCTTTATCTCGAAAGTTCTATTCTCACTTACAAGTCAGAGTTATCTTTCTTTGCCCATTGTCTACACACTAGGTAAATAGGGAAAATGAGGGTACCGAAAATCTACAAAATGTGGAATCTGATTTCAAAACAAATTATATATTTAGTATTTGTAGAATAACCTCTGTTATACATAATAATATCTTGAAAAAATATTAAAAAACAAAAAAGTTGAAAATTGACCGAAACACAAGTTCACTTCCGGTTCGGACAGGAAGTACCGGAAACACACGAAAACAACTTCGAAACAAAGAGAATGTCATGATCTAATACCCCTGTAAATTTCACATCTTTATCTCAAACCGTTTCCGAGAAAAATTCCGGACAAAAGTCCATTTAAAAATTGGAAATTCGGCCATAACTTCGGACCGGAAGTGAATTTTTCAAAAAACGGAATTTTATATAAACTTCATATATCAGCCTACTATCATGTGAAAAATTGTGAAAATCTATCCAACCATCTCTGAGTAATCGCGCTCACAAAATTTGGGAGGAATAATAATAATAATAATAATAACTAGACTCTTGTTGCCATGGCAACAAAAAAGTCTTCCGTTCTTCTAAATCTGTAAGAATTTGCTTTTTTTCTGTGTAAAAAACATACATATCATATTTACTGTGAAAGAAAAAAATAACTGGAAAAAAAGTCCTTTCAGTACTTAAGGTACTTTGATTTTCATTATCAATCTTGTATAATACATTTGGCACCTATAAGAGATATACGTATATCATTAGCAATTTAAAAAAAAATTGTTTGCAATCATTTCTAAGGCAAACAAACAGACGAACGAACACCGTACCATCATGTATGTTTTGGCATAATTGTGTATGGTGTTATAAAAAAATATAATGAATTAAGTTAGTATCACATTAAACGTAAAGTCACTGAGTTTTGTAAAGTTATAATATCAAGATTTGACAGCATACCTATAAGACAGATTATTCAATTACAGTAATTCTTCAGCAATCGATTGATTGATTATACGTATGTTGTTTAACGTCCCTCTCCAGAATTTTTCACTTACATGGAGACGACACCACTCTGCGGTGGAGACTGCAAATTTTTGTCCTATACTTTGGCACTTATCGCAATTGAGCAGAGGGGAATCTTTTTTATGCCAGCACCTTCTGCGACAAGGGACCTCGATTTATACGAGCTCATCCAAAGGACCGGTCTCCACGTCCCACAATCGAAGTTCATAATACCGAGATATTTTATTTTTTATTTTATTCTATTTTTTCACAAGTTAGTTGCATCAGATTTACTTTAAGATCATACTTCAAGATCATTTCAAACTCAGGCTACTTAATTGCAGTGCATACAGCGTCAAGTGATTTTGATTGACAGGTCAACACAGGTGCACTTCGTGTGATACTTTTTAAGCTGAAAAATATACAGAATGTGACCATGACTATGAAATCAGAAAACATTTAATAAAGAATGGGTGTGACCGATATAGAACTAATTTTTCGTCTATGTAAATGGATAGGAGGATCGGGATTAAGAGGGAATCTCTCTCTCTCCTCTCTCTCTCCTCTCTCTCTCTCTCTCTCTCTCTCTCAGACGTAAATTGAACATTTCATAATGACAAATCTACCATTATAGAATATGAAATTCTGTATACATGTAAATGGTAATTATATTCACATGTTCCAGATTTAAATCTAAACCGAATATATAATTCAAATGCCTAGCTGCACGAACGTCTCCAAATATTAATCAAAACGGGGGGGGGGGGGGGGGAGGGGAGGGGGAGGAGGCTTCAAAGGAATTAGATAGTTTTATGTTTTATGAATTATAAGGAAAAATACGGAAGTCAGTTGCATGTACATAATTATATATCACTGCATAAAATTGTGTTCATTCAGGTATACTTATCTCACATATCAAGAGACCTGTGCAATTTTTTTTATCATGGTTTTTTTTTTTTCAAAAGAAACATATAGCGTACCATTATTTCACACAGAATCGCGTTTTCACATATTTTTTTAACTCTTTGAGTATTTCACAAGAATCCAAGAATCGTCTTTTCACATCTTTTATAATTTCTTGGGTATATAGAGTATAGATCATGTGTCATAAATAATTTAACTTTTTATCAAATATACATGTAATAACCAAATCTAATCTATAAATTGATTTTCTTTCTTTTAAGTGGCAGATATCAATTTATTTATAAAGGCTTTAAAACAGTACTGTATTACAATTTTCTATCGCTCAATTCCTTTTTGAGTGTATGTAATATTTTTTAATATCGAAATTAAAACTCGGAAATCGGGATAATTTCGCATTCAAATCATAGAGAATAATAAATCGTCTACATTATAGTAGGCTTATAACTATCGTATTCTGAACTTACTATACGAGATAGATAAAATTGCATGCCTGTCCATCACTATAAATGTATATTCAGTGCTTATAATATATTTACTTGAATTAGATACCTAGCACATATATTAATTTTTTTTAGATATATTCATGTGTAAATCAATTAACTGTCAATACAGACTTACACTGCACTGGCAACTTCAAACTTTACATGCACTGGAAGCGGTAACTCTTAAATTTTGAAGAGTGAATATAGAACGTCTAAATATTTTGATATGGAGAGTGTATATGTCTCTGACGTCATCGATACTATTTCCGCCTTTATCTCGAAAGTTCTATTCTCACTTACAAGTCAGAGTTATCTTTCTTTGCCCATTGTCTACACACTAGGTAAATAGGGAAAATGAGGGTACCGAAAATCTACAAAATGTGGAATCTGATTTCAAAACAAATTATATATTTAGTATTTGTAGAATAACCTCTGTTATACATAATAATATCTTGAAAAAATATTAAAAAACAAAAAAGTTGAAAATTGACCAAACACAAGTTCACTTCCGGTTCGGACAGGAAGTACCGGAAACACACGAAAACAACTTCGAAACAAAGAGAATGTCATGATCTAATACCCCTGTAAATTTCACATCTTTATCTCAAACCGTTTCTGAGAAAAATTCCGGACAAAAGTCCATTTAAAAATTGGAAATTCGGCCATAACTTCGGACCGGAAGTGAATTTTTCAAAAAACGGAATTTTATATAAACTTCATATATCAGCCTACTATCATGTGAAAAATTGTGAAAATCTATCCAACCATCTCTGAGTAATCGCGCTCACAAAATTTGGGAGGAATAATAATAATAATAATAATAATAAAAAGAAACAATACAATCACTATAAGTCTTCCGTTGTGAACGGAAGACTTAATAAAAAGAAACAATACAATCACTATAAGTCTTCCGTTGTGAACGGAAGACTTAAAAAGAAACAATACAATCACTATAAGTCTTCCGTTGTGAACGGAAGACTTAATAATAAGAAACAGTAGAATCACTATAAGGTCTTCCGTGAAGACGGAAGACCTTAATAAGAATAATCTTAACCATCAGAATCAGTAGAAGGTCTTCCGCCTGGAGCGGAAGACCTTAATAATAATTTAATAAATTTAATATTAATTTGAGTCTGTCCGTCCGTCCGTCTGTCATTGTGTCTGTGTGTAACACTTTCGTTTCCGGACGATATCTCAAAAAGCTTTTGAGTTTTCGTAATGAAATTTTATATCATAACTCCTTATGGCCTAAATTTGAGGTCAAAGGTCCAAATTCATACATTGCACATGATAACTTTAGATTTCTTTGAACTTTTTTCGGTGAAATTAAATATCACAACCCCCCCCCCCTCCCAACCTAATGACCTAAAAAAAGACAACTTTTGTTTTTAAAGTGGTTGAAAAGGTCAAGGTCAGAAATTCATACATTCTGTCTGTGTGTAACACTTTTGTTTCCGGACGGTATCTTTAAAAGCCTTTGGGATTTTTGCAATATTTCATATCACAATTTCCTATGGCCTAAAAAAAAAGACCCCTATTAATGTTGTGGTCAAAAGGTCAAAGTTTAAATCAGAAATTTATATATTGCAAAAAAAAGGTTTCTAATTGATGATTTTAGTTCTCTTTGAGCTTTAAATGAAGCTATATATCATAACTTCTAGTGACTTAAAGAAGATTGCTTTTGATTTTTGGTCAATATAGGTCAAGATCAGAAATTCATACAATCCAAAAAAGGTTTCCAGAAGATAACTAGTTTTTCTTTAGCTTTTTCTATGAAAATTTATATTATAACTCCCAATGGCTTGGAGAAGACCCCTTTTTTGATTTTTAGGTCAAAAGGTCAAAGTAAAAAAAAAATTCCTTACACAAAATGGTTTCCTGGTGATACCTCTAGTTCTTATTGAGGTTTTACAATGAAATTTTAGTCAATATTACTTAAAAAAGACTCCTATTGATTTTGATCTCAAAAGTTTAACGACGAAGGTCAGAAAAATTTATATTTTGCAAACGTACGTTTCAGGTGATATTTTTAGTTCCCAGTAAGCTTTTGCAATGAAACTTAGTCATGAATTTCTTTCACTAAAAAAAAAAAAAAAAAAAAAAAAACATAAAAAGGCTGAAAGGTCGAGGTTGATTTTTTTGCATATTTTTTTCCAGTTCTTCCAGTCTCTTCTTTTTTTCCTTAAGCGGGGGATAAATTCTCCGAATTAGCTTGTTTTTTTTTTTTTTGTTTTTTTTTTAACTTTATATCATTGTAATCCATGGTCCAAATGACCTTTGGTCAAGGTTATCTGACACTTTGTCTCATACAGCCTTTATGTAAAGTTTGGGCATCTATGATTTTCTACGATGAAGTTATGGATCAGACATAACTTTCACACTTCCAAATTCCCTCGATCAGTCAAGGACCATTCATTAGGGTTAAGACACGCTTCTGGTAATTTGCTACTTTGTGTTGAGTATGAGCCTCTTAATTTTCTCCATAAAAAAGTTATTGACCAAATTTGAATTTTTACACTGCCAATCCCTGTGATTTTGACAATCCCCAAAAATCTTTTCTTTCAGAATGACCTTCTGACACACCCTGTAATTATAAAGCTCTTAAACACCAGTTATGAGCTTCTGGAGGTTCCCTTTTCCGAAATAAAGCTAAGTCAAATTTTCCATTTCAATTCACTGTAAACTTGACCTTTTTAAATGAACCTGACTCAAGGTTCATGACACCCCCTCTTGTCATGAGCTATCATATGACAAAACAATATCCATGTTAGCTTCAAAAGTGATAAGGAGTGTTAGAGTTGCTTTGCAGGCAACCCCCCCCCCCCCAATGCGTTCCCTCCTTCATCTTTAATCTTTCATGAAAATATATTTTTTTTCTATTTAAACAAACACAAGGCCCCTGGACCTTAATGATGACCTGGGGATCAAACACAAGACCCTTATGTCTCACAAGCTTTTCTTGTTTCTCAATTACAAACTTAATGTCTTAACCAAAAATTTTATTCTTCTCATCGAGTGTCTGTTATCTTGTCAAAATATCCTTTTATCAAGTGCATGACTACAACAATAATGCTTTTTGACAACAATGACATTGAATGCATTTACTTTAAACAGGCATAATCCAAGTAGGCTGCCAGTCTTGATAGAGTATTTCTCATCAGAAACCAGAAACAGAAAATCATGCCTTATGACCCCATGCATAGTCGCAAACCACAGTTTTGAGTCCACAAGCTCCCTCAGAGAGAATCGATGTTAATCACCCATGAGTTACCGACGATGGACCCCATGGAAACTCTTCATCTGAGCAATATGAACACCAGAGCCCATATCATTCTCTAATTACTGCTCAAAAATTCTATTATAGGAAGTATAATTTGACCCTTTGACCTTAAAACCAATCCCATTTGTTATTTATAAAAGAACAACTCATGGTGCAAATATAAACATCCAACTCAAACATTCTTCACATTATAGTACAGAAACCAAAATTCTGACACCTGCAGAATCTAGGGTAATCAATTTCAAAATTTTAAGTACAAGGATTATATTAATGATGCATACAATTTGACTGACTGATGTTCATATGTTAAAACTAAAAACAAAAAGTTAAGTTTGGGAGAAATAATGAATTTCAATACAATGTACCGGTACACATGTATACACATTTATATAATTGCTCATGAAATCATGTTTGCAGTCTGTATACAAGGAGCGCTGGAGTATAAAATATTTTTAAAGACTATTTTAGAGGTTCTGGCTCCAACCTTCAAGCCTCAGGAAAAAAAATTGAAATAATGAAATTCAAAATATTTGTTCCTTTCACCCAAACATGCTATGTACTTTGAAAATAAATTGAGACTGCATAGTTAAGCCATTTCAGAGCAGAAAATATTCTAGTTTACTGCTGAAGAACAGAGGGAAGTAGATAGCAATGTCACCTAATATTCTGTGTCCTAAAAAAGGACAACCAACTAATTATCACTGATGAAAACATTTTATTGAAGATGAATATCAGATGTCACAATGAAGAACTCATTAACATAATCAGAAAATCTATTACTGTGTCAGGACAAACAAAATTATATAAACTGCAAATGCAATTCAAGAGTTATTTTTCCTTTCATCTGATTACTGAATTTGAATCATAAATTTTCCAAATTGGAAAAAAGCATAAGTAGCTTAAAATCCATCAAATGACAAAAAGAACAAGACCTCCTGTGTAGGCATTGAAAGACCTTTTCAGATATCTTCAAAAGAAAAGATAGAAAACGTGTTTGTAGATCACTGTATGTTTAGACTAGCTCATCACCAAATACTAATATTGTACACCAACCAAATTCAATTTTCAAAAACACAAAAACAAAACAAAAGAAAAGCTTGGAACAAAACTATGTGTAGTTTATATAATGGGAAACAGACTTGTGGTATTTGTTCCACAGGAATACTGCAGTACATTTACCATGTGACCAAAGCCTGAATATTCAGGTGACTATGAGGCAAAAATAATCTCAAAGTATTAACAAAGCATACATAATGTTAGAAGAAAAAACATTAAACTTTGATGTATACTTTTACAAAATACATTATACTAAATGTGTGGAAATGACATATAGTACAGAAACTGCACCATTTATGCCTAAAATATACATGTAATTATATTGTGCCATTTTTTTGGTCTTCCTGATGAATTGACTATGTAAATCAATGTAACGTTTAATATTTACATGTATTCAGAAAAAAAATTAGAATAAAAATGAAAGAAAATGTACATAAAATTCCACGTTGAATGTGAATGTTTATTGAAGAATGTCACCCTATGACTTACGGACGCCTTCTTCCATATAGTCATTTGGACTTTATAAATACATCATACAGAAACTTTAACGACAGTACCATCACAGTAGGATACAGTATGTAAGACCTCGTCCTATCATTGTCCTCTAAGTCCTTTACTCGACGAGTCAGCTTTGCCACTGCATTTCTCAATTGTGTATTCTCATCTAAATCATTCATTAAAAGTGACTCATTAATGGAATCTCCTGGGATAAAGGGCTGAGGTTGTCTTGAGCTCAGCTCCCTAAAATAAAATTAATATAAGCAATTTTTGTCAAATGGATAAAATCATGCTTATACGGGGCATATCATCCTTTTCAAAAACAAGTATTTAAAAATTTCAGTTTTATTCTGATGACTAATGTTTGATTTTTGATGACTAGAAACGTGTCCTCCATTTCTAAATTACATCTCTATGTATGACCTTCAGGATAAACAACACAAACTTTTTTTCAGAAATCAGCAATATTTCTCATAGATTTATATTCAAATAGGTAACCTGAATAATGATTGCTAAGTAAAGTTGGAGAGCTTTGTAAGATTTTGTCACAATGTTAAAAATTTGTGAAAGATTTATATAGAATTACATAGAAAACAACATGAAGTCGCATATCTAAGCACTAAAGAAAACTTACGATTTCTTTATATTTTAGAGATTTATCATTTATGTCGTTTCTATTCAAAATCAGTCAAAAAATATACAATATATGTCAATCCATGCATCAAAATTTTGTTTGTGTTATATATCCTTAATGTTCTTGTCACAACAGGCCTTGCACAAAAGTTGAATCAAAATAAAATTGATGCATTGAATAAAATCATTATCTCAATGCACCTTAGTTTGAATTTAAATTTTACAATCATTTCATTAAGCATTTAAATTCATAAAGCTATTTTTAGCAATGCCCTCCTAAGGCTTTCTTTAGTTTTTGCCTACCCATTAGGCACATATGTGCGTGGATGGTTTTGTGACATGTTTTGTTCTCTTTCCTCTTCATGCCTGTCCTCTAACAGGGGAAAGTTTAATGCTTCCTCCATTGTGAGGGTCCTGGGTGGGGTCTGTAGTCCAACATAATTCATGTAAGGTGCTGTTTTATCAAAGTCCAGCTGTCGAAAACCATGTCGCCCTCCTAGGTGCTTCCCTTCACCTGTTAGCAATGAATCAATTTTAGTGTAAGTACAAGTAAAAATGTTTAAAATTTTAAAATAAATTTACAACTTTCCAAAGCTTTTGAATAATAAAACCAGGGGTTGAAATATATGGTAGCCCGACGCCCGGGTCTAATCATTTTAAGACTCGGACCAGTTGATTTAAATGTAATGATAGTTCGTTGGACTAGCAGAACGGAAAAAAATTCTTGTCAGTTTACTTTTGCTTTTCTATGTAGACTGGTTTCTTTTGAATGAGAACTACATTGCAGTTTAATTTGTTTCTGTCACCAGAGCATTTGAAACTTTAATTTAACTTGTTATGTTTTCATTTTGCATAAAAAAAAATTTGGGCTAGCTGTTTGAGGTTTGGGCTAGTAATTTTTTACTGATCAGTAGCCCCTGGGCTAGTGGGTTTTCCAGAAAAATTTCAACCCCTGAAAACAATATATTTGTATTCATAGATGAATCTCTTTTATGACTTAACTTAAGGGTATGAAGGACACATGGTCACATGACTCTCTTTAACTACGTCATAGTCACCGTTTACATAAGTGCAAAACGTGTAAAGCATCAGTTCTTGTATAAATATTTGACAATTTGTTTACTTTAATTAACATGTTATGCATAAAAAAGGAAAAGTTTTAACATTCTTGTAAACATTAACAAATCATGAAATTGTTTGATCCACTCCTCTGTTTCCCTAAACTGTGCGTCCAACAAGTCGGTGACGTCATACACGATCTGTTAGTACAGCAAGATCACACTCGGTCAATACAGGGGAGCTATTATTATGTAAAAACAGGATATAATCAGTATATGATGAAATATTTTGATAAACGGGGAACACAAAAATTATTTTTGCATGGCTGATGACTGAAATCTTATGTAGGTATATCTTATTTTGCTTATATAGCTTACGTGTGACGTCATAGTTAGTTTTTCCCGTACTCAAGAAATGTAGACATGACACGGTTTTGTCATGCTTATGTCTTCTTTAACGATGTTCTGTGCAATATTAAGATCAGCTTCACCATTAGAAATTTTTACAGTTAATTAATTATATGAAGGACTTGCATTTCAAAGTAAATTTAAAAATATTGAATGATAGTTTTTTATGCAAATTAAGTTTTTTGTTTAAGTTGTCTTAAAAAATATGTAATTTTCCCTGTCCAGATGCAGTGTGATAGAAGAAACTTGCCTTTTCGAATTTAAAACCCTATTCATACTTTGAAATATTTTAAAAGATACATGTACACTTTCATATTTTTTATCTATGCTTAAAAAATCCCATTATGGACAGAGTAATGGACTCGGAAACATGGAGAGTTGAAACTCCACTTAGATACTGTTGGGCATAGTATTTGTCAATCAATATCTCTAAAATAAGGTAAGAAACCTAATGATATAACTGCATTAAGATATGTGGGACATACTAAATTAGAAATTTGCAAAATATGAAAAAAATTGAATGACAAGTATTTTTTCAGCTCAAGGTCCTTCTTCCCCTTAAATCCATTATATATCATGGTGTCGGGTGGTTACGTTCCGATTCCGTGTTCGACCCGCGTGGTTACGACCCAAGTGGTTTCGACCTACTCTAATGTATATCCCTACATGTGAATACCTGAGTACAGGGATATACACTGTGCGGTAAACAAATGGATATTCGGTAGCTGTATATTGTATGGCTTCAGAGATGTACGTGTCAATAGGGACCTATATACTAACGTTAGTATATAGGTCCCTGGTGTCAATAGGTAGTTGTTTCCGTATAATGTGTAGTCAACGTGCAGTGAGAAGGTTTCCTAACATTTTTTTCTACTATCGCGGAGCATGGATGTTGATGAATTTGATTTAGTAATGAATTATATTTGAACAGTTTTCCATAAAAATTAATCAAATACTTCATCAAATGTACCGTGATTACATATGCACTGTCTAAACATTAATGTAGGTTTCTCCAAATTAAATTACATACGATAATTAACACAAATATACGTGGTCGATATAAAAAAAAATGTAGACGAAAAAATAAAATGTAAAACTGTTGAAAGTGTTAATTAATTTCGTCGGAAGCAATTAATTGTTAATTAATTGCTTTGGAACGAAACCACTCGGGTCGAACATGGATTTGTGTCGAAACCACGCGGGTCGAACAAGTAGTCGGAACGTAACCACCCGCATTCTATATCATTATTCATTCATGAAGAATTTCTTCATTAATATATATACAACTAAATCAATTGCTGGAAAAATGTTTAATATTACACAAACAAAACAAATAAAATCATCTTTTATGCAATCAGAGAGATGAACAGTAAGGAACTAAGGATTAGTGATTTCTTTGATTTCATGTTATGTTTGAAAAGTGGAAAAGGTCAAAGTATACCTAAAATCCAGATTGTGTTTAGATGAAAATTATTTTTTACATTTGAAAATATGAGTAAAATTGTAGCTATTTCTTGGAGGAGATGGATTTCACTTTTCAAGATTTATTTCAATATTATCTTTATGTATAAAACACCCAAAAGAACATGATATAAAATAAGATATAACTTATTTTCAACGTTTGGTTTATAAAATCTATTGTATTACAGGTGCTCCTGTTATACCGGATAGGACATTCATTTTGGGGTGGGGTGCACTCAACCTGTGTATATGGGGTGCTTTTGAAATGTATTTGGGGCACTCATGACATGTATTTGGGTCACTCATGGAAATCAGGGTTTCAGATTGTAATAAGCAACTATAGGACACCTGGCATATTTACCAGAAAAGTTATAGGCCATTCTGTCCTATACCTCCTAAAATTATAGGCCAATCAATAGACTAGTTAGAATATTGTAACTGTGTCTCAGGACAGGTCTGGTCCGTATGACATTTATCATTTTAAAGGCAGAACATTCTATCTAGCCAACTAATAGTTGAAAATATACAATTCTTTTAACAATTCTTTCACCACGCAATTAAATGAAGTCTAAATATCTTTAGAAATAAAATATACAAGTGTAACTCAATCGTATTTATTTCAGAAAAAATTGCCTTTTTTATATTTAAAAGTTGTGTTTTTACCGGATTCTCATTAAGTGATGCTAATTAATCACTGTCATGCCCATTCTCTAAAGTGATGCACAGACCTGAGTTCACTATCCGAGGCCAAAGAGAGGATCGTACACTTTGCCTGTGCTTGGAGACTTGAAGTCATACCTTATTAAGGTTAATGCTAAGCCATGTACTCCGAAATCTTCGCATCTCTTTCAGTGTGATTTTCTCCGTTTTTTTTTTTTTTTTAAATTATTTTTTTTATTCTTCAGTTTCATTGACGTCATTCAAATGAGTTCTAATTCCGAAATTGCAGAGTTTACTGCCCGTTAAATATTGTATTCCACAAGGTTTAATATTTGAAGGTGCATGTGCTTGTCCACTACTCCATGTTAATATTGGTAAAGAAGCGTATCAGCTACAAGAAATAGCATGAAGCGATCTGGTGATCAAGATCTAATACCTGACTGTCATTGGCCAATGAAATCTGCAGTTGCAGGAAGTAGTAAAAGAAAATTAATTGGATCTGAATGGGAAACCCCCCCCCCCCCCCCAATATGACCGGCCTTTACATACAGAATTTAATTGGCCATTACGTCTGTTCAATGTTAAACTTATAGGCCATTTCGGCAGTTAAATTTTATTTTTTCCAGCCATTTTGAATTTTTATCAGCAAATGGCCGATGGCAATCTGAAACCCTGAAAATGTATTTGGGGTGCTCTTGAATTGAATTTGGGAGACTGGTTCATGTATTTGGGTGCCCGTAGAAAAAAACTTTTGGGAGCTTATGCATGGGGCTCTCTGGTTTCAGGGCAAAATTATAGTAACCCTTTGAAGCATGCATAAACTTTTAAGCAAAATAAAATTCACACAATGCTTCTTGTGTTTTTGTTATCAAAAGTAACCAAAAAGAAACCAAGTATCAATTCCTTAACAAAAAGGATGAAAAAAGACAGTTATTAAACTTACAAGCTCAAAAATAGAGTTATAAAAAGATAGAAAAGAAAAATTCACCTGCCACCATGATTCTGTCTGGAACCTTCATATCAGTGAAGGAGGAGAGATCAGGTTCTGACACCCCTCTGCTATCTGCCCTCACCCCCTCCATCCCCACCAGATTGTATGGCACCTGCATCTTGCTGCTTATCTGGCTAATGAATTCCGGGTCATAAGATTCAGGCTGGACATCACTGTAGTCAGACGGAAGGCTCTGGACTCGGGGTCTGGGGCTTTCCTGGTTATTACATTATTTAAATGACATCATGTGCAAAAAATAATTGTCAAAGTGAAACAAACATTTATAATATAAATTAACAAATTTAAGCAAAAAATAATGTGAAATTGAATAACTCATTAAGTGTGACAAGTCCTTAAAAGTAGTATGACGTATATCTTTGAAATTATTATTATTTTTTTATTTTCACTTTGGCTTTCAGCTAGAGAACTAGCTACAAGCAGAGACCTATATACTAACTTAGTATATTGGTCCCTGCTACAAGAAACCGACCCTAGTCAGTACACAAAAAATCTGGCAGTTAGTGTATAGTGAAATATACCTCTTCATCCATAACCACAGCTTAATCGTCTGATTCCTTGTTCAATAAACGATAAATTCCGAGTCCTTTTCCTTGTGAAGAGGTTCACCTTCTCGCCATCATGATCATCGTGCACAAATAGTCATGACGTAAGGCACAATTTAAGGCTCAGACGTGCAGGATCTATAGTTTCCGAGTGAGTGTATGAAATTAAATATCATGCGAGACCACTATGATCATTTTGAACGTGTGTTCATAGTTACTTATGGCTTTATTTTCTGGCATTTATTTGAACATCTCAATTAATAATAATCTTTAAACTAGGCCAAGTGTTCTGATCACCCATTTCCGGAAGGGGAGTTTTTGTTTGAATTTTAGAGTGACTTATGACGCGGGAAAATTTAACAACAAATGCTAAACTAAAATGGCTTGGAAAATAAAACGATATGCTAGACAGAAAACGGTCCATAAAGGGGGTGACACCATAGAGTGGGATGTAAGTGTATATATTTACTTTGACTGCATTCCTCTTTTAAACTGTTCACTGGCCATTTTCGAAAGAAATTCTTCTAAGATTTTTCTCTCTCTCTATCTCTGTTTTTTTTTTTTTGGTTTATTTGTTTCTTCAACAAAAAATGTACAAGTTTTCTTTCTTAATCGATCTATTACATAACAACACCCACCCCCTTGTTTAGTAACATGTTCCAAATTATGAAATGCTATTTTTAATTCCACCTTAAATTTATCCTTGCAAAGTTTTCACAGGATACGTAGTTAAAATCTTACTAAGGAGTAAGAATTGTTGGCTTACTTTCAACTTGCATTTATGAAATGAAATAGTTTAAAGAACTCATTGCAATATAAGTGTAATAATCGAAGTTTTACACATAAATATGTACACAACCATATATTATATATATCTTCTTGCTGGACATCAGTGAACTGGCGACATTGTATAGCTGACAAACCGGGTTACTAACGGAAAACGAAAAAGAACGAAAGATTATTTCATTATATGAGCGAGGTCATATCGAAAACATATTACGCATTAAAAAAAAAAAAACTTCGATGTGCTAATAATTTCTAGATATTGTATTAGGTACATATGTATAAGTAAAAATAGCAAAGAGTGGAATATCAATAAATACAATCAAAGCTGTTGCTCTTCCTACCAGAAGTGGAGGCTTAAGAATTATGTGAAGTATAAAGATGAGTTAGTCTCAGTACAAGTGGATGAATTTAGAGACAGACAATAGTATTCTAGGGTTTTCATTATTTATCAGCTGCTGTAAACACTTAAAGTAAGCATCTTCTTTGAAACATGTCTTTCAACATTACAATTTTAAACCTGGTAAAACTTCTCCCATAAAAATGATTTCGATAACTGATTGATAAATAATTTTCTTCTTGGAAATGACTTCATTACAGGCTCGAAGGTTTAAATGAAAATTTTTCTGTCTTTCCTCATCCCATTGAGAAAAATATAACGACCCGAGACTCGGGGCAACATATACATGTACGTTTCTTGAAAATACACATAATAATACTATTTCGTTAATTATAAAACATCTTACAATTAAATTAATTCAAACCTTCTCGATACGGTTTTAATTAACCCCTGTAACTGAAATTTTTACAGCACAGTAAGAGTACAGCAATGCATATCGTCAGAAGATGTCTATTTTCTTAATATGAACATGTAATTACAATTTATTACATTTTCAACAGTGAAATACTGTAATTTATTTATTTACTGAATAAAAGATATATTCTGACATAGCGTGAAAGGATATCAAAATGGTATTCTCACAGTGTGAGAGAATACCAGAAGTTCGAAAAAACTCGATTTTCCTTCCCTTCACGAAAAGTTTTTAACAAAAAAAAAAAAAAAAAAAAAAAAAAAACCTCCCTGACCTGTTATAAGATAGAGTAAATGAACCATCCTGACAGAGACTAAAACTGCCAAAGTTTCTCCAATGTATTGTTAAAAATCCATGTTTACAACGATTTCAATCTCTCAATCGCTTTGTGGCGGTCAGACGAGTTCGATCGCCGGTGGCCAGATAGCTCAGTTGGTAGAACACCTGACTGGAGATTCAGGGGGCCCGGGTTCGAATCCCGGTCTGGTCCGCTGCATTTTTCTCCTCTCCCGTTACAGCTTAGCTATGACGTCACATTCTATGACACTGAGGCAAAGGGATTTCAAAGAAACATTATATGCCTCTAATGGCCGGTTGCGTATCTCGGATTTAAACCTCCGATCAATGATTCCAGGTTTAAATCCAAGTTTACACGTTGCACACAGGTAAGGCTTGGCTGAGTACAGCTCAGAATTACGGTAAATTCTGAACCTGGTATAGGGGTAGTTTAAACCCAGCTTGATATCGTTTCCATGGATTTTTGGTAGAATATTTTGATATTTTGAACTGTTTTGATGTTCCAGAAATGTTTTATGGTGATGATGATTGTAGTGATGATGATTGTATTGAAAGATTTCGCCATATTAAAAAGGCTATTCTACAAGAAATTTTTTATGGTCATATTGAAGATTTTTTTTTGGCACATTTCTTCAGTGTGTCGTTTTAGTAAAATAACAAAAAAAAAAAAATTATATAAACTTTCTCATACCAAATTTAAATCAAATTACGAATTTCACACTTTCAAACTTGCAAACAGCTGGTGATACACATTCCAATAGTTTCTAATAATGCCGAACCGAATTTCTTAGAAATTAAAAGTTTATTTTTTATCATTGTGTAGGCTATTCACATGGCCGTAGGACCGGGAGGGGGGGGGGGGGCTGCCCAGCCTTAATAACTTTGCCGATATATAGAATACTCTAGAAAATATAGCTAATGTATGATTGTGCCTTCTCAATAATAACGTATGATGACGTTTTGTTTTTTTTAATTTGCCTGTCAAGGATATTTGGGTTGTGACCCACAACTAAAAATGTTTGGCTGTGCCCCCCCCCCCCAACTGAAAATGCTTACGGCCTGATCCTTGAGAACATGACAACAAACTCACATTTATCAATACTTGTACCGAATTGAATGTTTCACTGGATTGCTGGCTATATGAATAATGTCCAAATAATCTCTTTGCTACATTAGTTGTACATCAAACTAAACCTTCTAAACAACTAAGTACTAATGGCTTGATATCTACAGAAAAGGTATCATTTGATATTAAATTGAAAATTTAAATATATACATTGTTCCTACCTCTGTTTTAAGTTTTGGTATTGTTTCTATTGTTACTTATTCCCAAGACCCCACTCCCAGTTTTTCCTCTCTTCAGTCTTTTGGAAAAGCTGTATTATGTTTGCTATTTCATATTTTCTTATGGTTTGAGTTTCGATGACAGATCCTGTGGTTTGAATTAAATTGTATTGCAGTTTTTTCTGCATTTTAATTAACAATTTACCATCAATATATATATATTTGTTTTTACATATATCCTTTCGAGATTCAACCAGATTTATCAAAAAAATGTTTGAAGAGCTGTAAAATTAGGAAACTCACTAGCCTTCAACAGTTTAATTTGAGTAAGTCAAGATTAGGTAAGCCTTACTCAGTTTTATAGCGTGCAACAGAAGTACGTCTCAAGTAAACCCGACTCAACTGGGGTTTAAACCCGGCTTACGTGATCCGCGGATCAGTGGCTGAGCTGTACTTATCTGAGCCATAGGTACGCAACCGGCCATAAGAATGCTACGAAACATTCGGTTTAAATTATTCGCTGACGATTTAATATGAACTCAAATTCAACCTTTAATCTGATCATTCTTAGATAATGATCATTTCAAACTGTATAAACATGCTATTTATTTTAAGTAATAGTCTAAAAGCTTTTGTGAGCATTGAATCCCAACATCCATCCGCACACAAATATAATTTGAACATGCATCTTAAAAGTTATGAAGTAACCAGTGATGCTTTTATACAGTTAAGCCGGAAAATGGATAAAAAACTGACATTTACATTGCGTCTACAGACATACAGACAGACAGGAACGCAGTAAATTCCAGTATAGCCCCCTTACATCTCTATAGTGGGTAGGTAGTGGCGATGCATTCAATGAACAAATGTAAGCGGGAATGGCGATGTCATCTTGTTTGTCAACAAGATCCAAATATTCAGACTATAGGTAAACATAGTCTTCAAGTATTGTCAAAGAGAAGGGATCTTCAGGAGGGATTCTTATCTGTTTTCGGACTAAACGAAACATTCAAAGTATATTTCCTGAAAAGTCTTTTTAGATGTTAGAGATTTAAAAGATCATATTTTTCTTTCCTTCTCTTAATTGTACAACTTAAAATAGAAATGAAATGGACTTTTTTTGGCGCAACGACGGCATATGAAAATATCTTTTCTGCTTCTCAGAATTTCTACATTATAATAAATTTAATTAACAATTTTAAATACGATGCATAATCATAGGCTTAAAGGAAATTTCTGAATGAAAAAGGTGAAGTTAACGAACAGTGATCGATCTCAAAAACTACAAACAATACAAATCTGTGAACAGGGCATAAAATCTGAACCCCGTAAAATCTTGAGTTGGGATCAGGTGCCTAGAAGGAGTAATAATCTCCTGTCGACCAGTCACAACCGCCGTGAGTCCTATGTATTGACCAGGTAGACGGAACATTCCGTAGTCAAATTTAGTATAAAAACAAAGGCCTAACAATTGATATGAAACACGTCAGCCAAAATACAACCCAATGATAGGTTTATATTTGATAACAAGATCATAATAACGACCATAGAATTTACGAAATGCTGACTTTAAACGAGGTTGTTAAATCCCTGTAACATCAACTTATCTGTCCGTAGCCTGCCTCGATTTAAAGATTGATCCTACTCAGAACATGCTCTTGAGTATCGAATAAGTTGGGAGACTTAAATACCATATGCAGGTGATAACGGAATATTACTACAATAGTACATATTAAAATAAGGAAGGTTGACGATAAAAAGCTGAAGTCATCTCGTTTGTCATACAATTTAGTTGTTACATGTAGTTGACCCTTATCGTCTATAGCCAGAAAAACATCCAAATGTGAAATAGATGTGGCAGACTCTGTGGTGTTTCTTATTTCAATTTCCCTGATATATATATATATATATATATATATATATATATATATATATATATATATATATATATATATATATATATATATATATATATATATATATATATATATATATATATAGTTCACATATGAATGGAAGTAACTATAATTGTTAATTGATGAAACGTCGTCTATATTTTTGAATGTCGAGTTGAAGGCACAGCAGGTGTTTTCTTCCTCTAATGTAGAAGTTTATAAATAATTTCTTCTTCACAGGAATATAAAAACAAGTCGGCTAAAAAGGAGCACAATTAGAAAATAAGAAAACTTTAAATAATCGAAGCATATGAAAATTAATATCCCCCCCCCCCCATTGAAGAAAAATAGAGAAAATTCGAGTTAGTCAATGTACATGTATTTTTTCTCAATTTTTTTTTTATCTCATTGTGGTAATATCATCTGATAGACCCTATAAGACATCTTTCTTTCTTTCTTCTTTTTTTTTCTCAGAACGAGAAATATCTAATCCTTTGAAATAGAAGAAGGCACCATATGATTGGCAACAGTAATTTTTAATTCTTAATATCATATTCTTTTTTCTCGAGTTGTGATTTGAGTTGATTAATATAAGTTCGACCAATGTCTGCGTTCGGGATATATATCTTGATTATGAAAAACACAAGTACATAACGATCCGTAAGATAACATGCCATTCTATAAATAGCTATGTATCATCCAATCTGAAGTTGATGTACAAATAATGTAATCAGGAATCAATATTACCGATGTAGATTTGCACCCTAAATAACAAATAAAACATTCTTCTTGCTAATTATTCTCTAAAAACTTTTAATTTTTAAATTCGCTTTTTTATATCTGCCTATGACGCAATCTACGTTTGGTATCATGTGACGTAAACAATCCCAACTTTTGACAGCACTATAGGCCCATTGGCGGATCCAGAGGGGGGGGGTCCGGGGGTTGGAAACCCCCCTTTATTTTTGGAGAGAGAGAGAAAGAGAGAGATTTCTGTAATATAGATAATTTAACGTCTAATATTTTGAATAAAATAAGTAGTTCAATCTCTGCCCTTTCTGCTCGCTAGATAAAGTGTCCCGTATTCCATCCTCCACGTACCTCCAGAACCTTGGCCCCGGGCCCCGACAACCCACAAGTAACATGCAAGATTTCACTTTGATATCATTGGAAGATTCCATGCCATTTTTGGACCATCTTCTGAAGTAACTAACTTTAAAAAGTATGAATAAAAAGTCATGAAAGGGCGCATACATAAGAGATTATTATGGTGATATTTTAATCTATGAAGAGAAAGATGTAAAATGCCTCAGTGGTATGCGGAGGGAGTGGGTTCACTTATTCTGAGAATAATCTTTTGCTGTAGTTTTAATATGCAGGTTTTGATTTGGATGCTCCCCCATTTTGTTGCTGGAAGTTCAAAATACGCACTTCAAGCATTTGAAACCAAAAAAGTGCGGAAAAGTAAGAGGATCCCCCCCCCCCCCTTACCCCGAAATAGGATGTAAGAATTTGGTGCACAGTTGTTGTTGTTGTTTTTTAGCTTGTCAACTCTGTTCGGAGGTTGGCCCTTTTGATAAACCATTGCTACGGCCTTGAAGTGTCTGTGGCGTAATTCTATGCATGAATGTTGGGGGCACCGACCTGGAACCCCCCCCTTTCAAAAATTGCTGGATCCGCCCCTGAGGCCAAGGGCTTGTGAGGAGAAGAGCGGATCAGAAACCTTTGGCTAGCGAAGATGGTGGCTATGAGGACAATTGCAAGTTTATTGTCCCTCTCAAAAGCAACTATTTCCCTCGTCTGCACCTCGGGAAATAGTTGCTGTCTTAGGAGACAATAAACTTGCTATTGTCCTCATAGCCAGTAAATGGGTGTTTTAGTATACCCAAGCAAAGAATATGGCCGTATTTAGCGTTTTTTCTGCAGGAATCATCTGTACAAACATTTAACATACTCCATTAGTGTCTTTTTCCCTGGAGTTGAAGAGTCCCAATACTTGAAAAGGAACTGTGTGCTACATTTTTATGTCTATGTATGCTGGTGTACACTTCTTCTTAAACAAGTTTGGATAAACAATAAATAATCTTAAATTAAGAAAAACCTTGAAAAATTATCAGTAGGTTATGTATGTTGCATATGGCAAACCCTCGGGGGATAGTCCCTGTCACGGGTTTGATAAAAGAGGTATCCCACTCACAGCCAGTGGATAAGTGTATATTATTCACCGCACATTATTGTTTTGAATTTCAATAAAGATACAGTTAATAGGGACAAAAGGAAACGTAAAGAAAATGTAATAAACAGAAAATCAATCTTTTGTGGTATGATATGGAATTAATTTTACTCGTGAGACTTGTTTTTTAAATTTTCACTCATGCTTCCCGCACTTGAAAATATGGAAATATCCTGCTCCACTCGCAAATAAATTTCATATCAAACTTTGAATTTCCTCTATTTATCATTTGGTACTATCCTTTTACCTTATAAGTATATATATGAATGATTTGTCCGATAATATATCTATTTTGGAGGATTTTGATGACAAGCAGTGTCCTATAGATCTGAGAATTCAGCAAGGAAATATGACTCTGATACATGGGAAAACTGTTAGGGTGAGACTTCAAGTAATTAATGAATAATTTTAATATAGGTTAACTAGTTTTTAATAAAGTATGGCAATTTACTGACCATAGTTCATTTTGCCTGGATTTTCCATTTCAGGAGTCCCACGTCTTACCGTCATCTTCAAAGGCACTCCGAGCCATTTCTAAAGGCGACACTTTGTTGGTTATCTATCGTCTGGAGGTTTGTATATCAAACAGTCCACCCTTTTCTTTTTTAATGCTTTATAATATAATCGAACTCTCTTTTTTTAACTTCCAGACCCACACACATCGATTTCGTGTTAAGTTTGCCGGAGGAGAAAACTCCTGTCAAGAGTGTGCGGAGCAGTTGTCCGATTTCTTTCCAGTAAAAATTTTACCGATCACTGTTGAATCTTCCCAGGTAAACTCAATACGTTTTACGAAAAAAGCTCTGGGTGATTTGTCGCTGGTTATTTGATAAAAGATTTATTTTTTGTATTAATTTTCTGAAATTCTGCTTTCAATGTTTCTTTGCTGATATTATTTTGCATCCATTCTCTACAACAAACGCTTTATAGAATGAAGGCAAATAGTTAAGAAAAGTAAAGCAGAAAGATCAAGGCATATTTGACATCCGTCAAAGATATCAATAAAAATAAAAATTTGAACACCAGCAGGGTATGTGAAGTTATGCCAACATGATCTGGAAAAAATAAAACAAATTTTACCCAAACGTCCCAAAGAAACCAATTTATATATATATCCCCATGTATATATATGAATATGTTCACTTCTGCAGGAAGTAAAGGAGGACAAAAATGAAAAAGAGGTGATCGAAGGGGAGATAACTATTTCCAAAATGGCGGAGGTGAGTACGGTTTCCGTCACTCGGAGCTCCTCGGGTGGCTCGTGTCTCGCCCACTAACCTCGGACGTGAACGGTGTTCTACCATTTTGCTAATACAATCATGTGATCCAATTCGAAATTCCTTCAAATGTTATTCCTTTGAAATCCGAGTTACTTTGTGGCACGCCCAACACTATGTTTCTGCTTTCAAATACCACAAACATATAAGATTGTAATCAAAACCGACATACAAGAAAGAATATTAGACAAGTTTTCAAAACTTTTTTGTGAACTTTATGCAGAGCGAAATATGAAATGAGTTAAAAGGCAGTTTCCAGTGGAGAAATGTATCGGTTTGATGCATATTCCTCCACCAATCACATCCGAGGTTTGTATGGAGCGTAGCGGATCAGCCGAGGATTGCCGATTGCGATTTATTATGATAACATACGGTATAAAGTGTATTTTCAAATCTGTCCTTCAAGAGCCACGTTGCAACTACGGAATTCTTATTTCATACTTTAGACATAATATATAGAAACATTTGCAAGTAATTATTTTGAAAAAAGAAAGGTCCAAATCGCCGGTCCCCCTTTCAAAAATGTTGCATATATACAGACATAAATTAAGGAAAATATTTATTTCACACAATTTCTTTTGTGAAAGATTGATTTTTCACAATGCTCGAGCTTAATTCATTATTTATTCATCTCAAAAAAGGTTGTCAACGGAACTGCGTCTGTGAAACTTTCGGCAGCATATGACAGAGTCCAATCGATGAACGGAACACAATTAAACACACTCATCAAATTATGTTTGGCTGATCCCGAGTTTCCGGCGTTCGTGGAAGAAGTCGAAAAGGAATTAGTCAAAATCAAAGAAGAAATGAAGACGTAAGACAATCACCGAAAGATCCTAGATTTCTGCAGGATTTCTGATTTGTTGATGGTGGGTTTCAGCACTATGGGGAGATTGCCGTCGTCCTAAACACGTGATCACATTGTTGTACTGGTTTAAAATACAAATCTGTTATCGACTCTGATCTTTTCTACGCACTGTTTTATTTTTGTTTATAACGCAACAACAATTAATTCAACCTGAAATGATAGTTACAATTACCGATACTTTTACAAAACAAGAAGTCAACAATGAACATTACTTGTTTTTGTAAAATCACATTTTAAGTTCAATAATGTATTCTAGTAAATCTACTTTAAAAATTATGATAAATGTACCGATATTAAAGGGGAAAAAGCGAAAGACTATTCATTATACGAGCGAGATCATATCGAAAACATTTTTTAAACTTCAATATGGGTTCAAAGCGTTATTTTAAACGAGCATGATGAAAATGCATGTTGTCTCTGCACCTTATGTTGTGGGGCTTTGGCAACGCGGTGTCTGTATAAGCTGCAACATGAAAATAGGATCCAAAGTGCAAATCTTCATTGTTTAGAGAGAAAACTTTGCTAACTAGACCAATTTAGAAGTCTGGATAAAAAGGAAATGTACCAAGTATTCAAAATTATTATTTAAACCTTTTTTTTATTATATATATTGATTCATTGACTTTTGCCCGCCGTGTGGCGAGCTGTTGATATGAAAGATACGATATACAACCGACTTTGTTGCAGTATAATCTCTTTATTCCATTTTAATTATTTTATGAAAACATATAAAAAAGAAGATAAAGCCAAAAAAACTGATCCGTAAAAAAGGCACTGTACAGAACATCAAATACAGTATCCTGGAAACATCATATTGAAAATGGGACCCAGACTACTGCGCAGCCATAAGTCATTAACGTTCAGTTTGTTGCAGGATTATGTTTTAGGTCGGAATATCGATTTTTTAAAAAAAGCTTTATACTTCTGGTACTCTAAAGAAGTGAAATTGTATTGGATGCGTGTTAGGAAATGTTGATTCTAAAATCCTGCAATTAACTTTGCATTTCCAAACAATTGAAAAATAATAATCACATTGTGTAATGCGTCCTTCATTTGATTTTGGTTTAGTAGCAAATATCATTATATGTGTCCTCAAAATTTACATTAATATATTTTATACACGGTAGATGGTCGATATCCGGAATTCGGTAGATGTCTTGTCTATCTGTGATGTCCAATCTTTGGATTGGCAATACGTTAATGTCCGCCTCTTGCTCTCAAGTATTAGTGACACAAGTCAGGTTATTAGCACAAGACTGAAAATAGAAAGAACAAATATTATGGTTTAAATGAATATTTCAAGCAAAATAACCACACACAAAAAAAAATTAAAAATAATTTTAAAAAATTCAAACTATACGGCACACTGAGTTGATTATTGCGAGGAACCCAGTGTTGATGCAATTTATAATAAACAGTGTGTTCCTAAAATCTATTCATGTTGTTGTTCTGTGGTATATTTTACTTTGTCTCCGTTACACAGTGCTGATTTTTTTTTGTAGATTTATTGTGTAACTTTCATTGATATTAATGCTCAAACATGAATTCAGATTGAGAAGAAAATTCATCTTCATAATATTCCATGAAACCTTATTAACGGACTGAAACTATCTAGGGAGTATTAAGATACAATATTAATTCTCAGTAAAGTGAGCACTGGAAATTATCCAGAAATGGCAATAAACGAACTTGTATGTCTTCAATTTCAATACATTCTTTAACACTATATATTTCTTTATAAGGAATCTTGTTATATGAATTATCTTTTGTGTATTGAGACTGTTTACAACTAAGGATTTGTTTATAGTATGAGAAAGTGGCAAATTCATTTTATGAATAACTCGATGTTGTGAAAGCCTTGTCCATCATTCCTAGCCTACTGTGATATGGAATGTCCTGCTCAATTATATATTTTCTTTCAAGTTAAATACAAGACGAAACAATACAAGATAAGGGCATCGGGATAGCGCATTATCACTCAAGAAGTCTCGGGTGACTTGTTCAGGACTCTGGTTACAGACCTCTAGTCTTCGGCCATTATAAAAATAATGATTAACCCCCGTGGTCTTTGCCTTCTCATGACAGTATTGTTGCCAGCCAATCACCTTTATAAACTAAAAATCTCATGAAGACATGAAGTGACTCCGAGTGGCTCTGAAGTTCCTGAGTGGCACTGGGAATTTTACCGAAGATTCTTCCGAGATCCTGGATGGAAATAATGCACATCTTCTGAAACTTGTCTGATCTTTCAGATGTACGCTGAAATAACTATCTTGCTTCCTTTAGAACATTCAGAGTGTTCTAGCATATCATATCTGTTTGATTTTTATACAGTTTACGAAATGCTTGTATCTGTATTAGAAACACAATATTTTTTCCATTTCACTAAGGTCAGGGGGGAAAGGGATAAACACCCTACATGTCTAGTACACATGAATATTATATTTTAATAAAGGTATACGATAAAGAAAATTGTAAAATTATTATAAGTTTTCTTCCTTGCAGACAAGAAGAATTAATTAATCTGACAGCATTAAATCTGAAGGTGAAACTACATGCATTTGCTTTCTTACCATTCTTTGATTAAATACAAAATCAAATAAAAATGATGAGGTTGTCTCATAGACAATAATCCTGTTGCATGGCATCTTATCTAAATATGATGCAAAAATCGATTCTTAAGGGTATTGTTTGATACTAAGAAAAAAGATTTATGGAAAGGAACTATACGTGTGAATGATTTGCACAACACCCAGTTCAACATCAAAAGGAAACGGAAACGTGAGAAGTGTTATCTTATGTCAATTGCCGTGTTCGATTGGTAATTTTCTTAAAGATATTAGTAATGCTGTTAAATCTCCAATCTCCTATCAAGTTCAATTTCCTCCTCATATAAAGTCCATTTGACTAGTAAAGTGCTAAACGATATACCGTATTCAACGCTTTCTTCATAAACCATTCATAGAGCTGAAGCAGTGTGATTATTTCATTAGATATCAAGACTTGTTCCGTTTGTAGAAAATATCAATCGAACAGGCAAATGGACATGGATTACTAAAAATAGAGAATATATTGCTTTTGCTGTGAAAAATAAAAACTTGAGAAATATATATATATAATGCAATTTTGCCCCTGCAAACAAAGTTGTAAAGAAATTTTAGATTGTTCAATGTCACATACGCCTTTACTCCGTCTTAGGTTTAGCATAAAATTAATAAAAAATTTTGGAAAGGAAGATCGATTTAACCAAGATGATTGTAAAATCGGCAGTATTGCCCAGTGTTTCGAGTGAAGGTCTCACCTAGTTCCTTCGAGGGTTCGAATCCCACTGCGGGTCGTGGAGACAAGCCCTTCGGATAAGACCGTATAACCAGGGGTCCCGTGTCACGGTAGATGCTGGCTCAAAGGCCATAATTGCCGAGTATAGGTCTAAATTTGCAGCCTTCCATCGGCAAATGTGGTGTCTTAATATTGTGAAATATTCATTAAGGGACGTAAACAGGCCCGTAGCAAGGGTTTCAAAAGGGAGGGGGGGGGACTAGCATCAAAATGAAAATTTGCTATGGCAGAATACTGTACTCGGAAAAAGCGGGGGGTGGGGGGGGGGGGCTCACGTTCTACGGGCCTGGTAAAGCAAGCAACATCACGGAAATTGTGAAAGAATGTTATCGCCACCAGTATACTAACCATTCCTGCCTTGTGGTGAGTAAAAAAAAAGTTCATTATTTCAAGCAATGAACATCAAATCCAACGTTTGAAATTCGTTTTCCTAGAGTTAACACTACCTATAATTAACCGATCATTTACGCTAAAATCACGGACTATTAAATTCAATATTGACGATAGTTTTTTTTAATATTATTTTAATAGTGTTAGATATTCATTGATTACCGGTGACTTTCCAGAATTATTTAGTGCCTGATCCATTACAGAGATGTAAAAATTGATTTAAACAAATGGGATAAGACATGAAGTAAAACAAATCCTTATACGGAATAAACATTTACAGCGGTCATTGAGTGCTAATAAATAGTGTTCATCATGCAGATGGTATATTGTGTGTAACGCACCTTAAAGTTTCCTCCTGGGTATAGTCTGTTGACAAGAACATTCCATAAACGATATCATAACAAGAGAAAGTGTCACAGAACAATAATAGGTCAATAAATAGAGAGAAGATTAACGAAGGGGGACTATGTACATTAATTAGATATGGATTCTGGAGTTCTTGGCGGATTTAAGAAAATAGGTCAACATGGCCACTTACCGATGAGGTGGGGGAAGGTGCTGCGTCCGATTGCTCTAGTGGGTCTTGGTCACCTACTGCATAAATAAAAATTTTCATCGAAAACACAATAATTAAAATGAAAACAACATAACAAGAATGTTAATAAGTCATTTCACAAATATCTCAAATTATCAGTAAATCGACCAAAGATAGTCGTTCGAACACGTTTTCCCTAATAATAAAGAAATAAAAATTGGCTAGAGGATGTCTGGTAGTACTGGATTCCCCTCCCTCTTGTTTTTTCAAATTTGAAAGAAACTTAGTATATTGATTTGTTAACATATACGCTACGTTTAATAATATTATTTTGTAATTGCGATGAGTTGGTAGAAAAGACTGAATTTCTATGAATACTAGTAATGGCAATCACTATTCATATATGCATGTTTATCGATCAGTTTGGTCTTCTGTCTTTCAAAAGTCCATTGTAAGAAATCGTTACACTCTTTAAGCATGACATATTTACAGATTACACTGCAAATGCCCCATAATTGCCCGGAAATTTTCCTCTTTCTCGACTTATGGCAAAGATTTAACATCTATATGGTACGAAAAATGTTCATTATCTGACATTAATGCCGCAGCATCGCTGATCATCTTGAATGCTATGGCATGTTCACTTGCAATAGTGCGACGGATCTTTTGTAATATTAAACCTATATAGGATCCTACGATATCGGATAAAAGTTACTTCTTCACAAAAACTAGTACAAATATTCTTTAATATAAAGAACTTTATCATTTTAATATTTTTTTTTTTACTTTAGCTCTTTTCCAATTTTAACAAATGTTATATCTTTGCAAAAGAGAGTTTAAATTGTTCGAACAAGTTCAGGATAAACTCCAGAGAATTGAACGAGAAGTAGAAATGATACCCCAATGAATGAACAGAACCCCGTGATCAATATCCACGAACAAGTATTTCATGAATTATTTAGTTATTGTCTTCATCAGATGATGTATATTGATCGATGATTTAGCCATGTTCAATTTTATATCAAATGCAATCACCTGCGTTTCGTGTTAAGTTTTGCAGGTAAAATGAGTATAAAAATAAACAACGATTTTCGGTACATAGGGTATCACATTTTGATCTTAAACTCTTCTCCAAGCACAAGAAACATTCAGGCGTCAGTACTGGTTTCTTATATGTAGCTCTTTTTACATGAAGTGGCGTTAGAGGCCAGGTGTTACACTAACTGTTCAATGTAACCTCTTGAGCTTTATTGATATGAAGTGTTAGTATTCTTTTTTCAGTAAACGTTTCTGGTACAGAGTGTCTCATTCTCTCACGATATCGAGAACTTAAAATGCCTTTGTCGAGCACTTCATATAATATTAAGTGATATTACATACTAGAAAGTAAAATTATATTTACTGCAACAGACATATATAATTACGGTATAAATCAGATTTTATCAAAAGCAATATAGTGGCAGATTTTTTGTACAATTAACAAAAAAGGACAGGGAACTTCCTGGTCGAAAACTCTTACCACAAAAATTTATACATTGACAAAAAGAGGCAAGAATTACTGTATGAAGACTCTAAAAAGTACTCACCAATAAACGAGTAAATAACGCTGATGACTACAGCCACAAATAATGTCACCCCAATGGTTATGAAAATTATGTTCAAAACTTTCTTTAAGACCCGGTATTGGTTTGGATCATTTAGAAGTTCCTCGGGGTCTAAGTCTTTCATACGATTGTCCTGTAAACATAGATAAATCCTTTTCCAAATACTTTTAGGTTTTTTCGGAGAATGTATTGTCATGTTTGAATTATCAGGGTCAGACACACAAATTTCAATGTCACGTCCGTCCATAGTTACGGAGGAAGCGTCCATCGCCATTTCACGACGATTGCCTCTGGACCTGTCAGTGAGGCGACCTATCTGCGGCTCATCGGTAAAAGCACCATCTGAACCTTCAGCCATTCGCATCTGTGGATTATCAACACCGCGTTTGGTCCCCGATGATTTTGGCAAATTTGCACTAGTACTGTCTGGGGTGTCTAAGACTATGAATCGATTATGGACATATCTCACATTATTATTCAAAAAATTCCGTTGTGGGGAAACAGGGCTGACTCTTTTAGGAGACCCTGTTCCGTTCCTTCTGTCATCGGTTTTAGCTTTGGCCCTTTGTGTTCTTCTGTCATCTGGAAAATCCCCCCTCTCTCTCTGTCGTCTTGTTTTGTGATCGTCACGCTGATGTTCGCGCGCCTTTTTATCCGCCACAGCAGACGACAGCTCTATACCGTTGTCACCTTCCTGTGGCACTGGGCGCGTTCGGCCTACATTCTGCTTCGTATTCATATCAAAGTCATCTACGTAATTGCTTCTCTCTGGCTGGGACTCGATAATCACAAACTCTTCAGCTTCTGCCAAAGCGACTTCATTGAAAGTGGAATCCTTGTATTTATGCACCTGAAAAAAAAATCCAAAACAATACCATCTAATGAACAATGTAGCATCACCTGGGGTTCAGTCCTACCGACTGCAAAATCTATACATATAAGCTTAGACAAAGCACGAAGAACAACTGACTGGCGTATAAATGCGTAATTAAAGAAAATACTTCGTCAACTCAACTCATCCGGGAAATCTTTTCAAAAATCAAATTTCCTGCATTCTTTCAAGACTGCAAAAGAGATCGTTCCCTGTAAAGTTTTTCCTCCGTAACTGATTCTCCTGGGCGAGGAAATTATCGTACAATATATCTAGTACACAAAAGTAATTTTTCTTCCAACAGTAGACCTAATATCCTTTGAAAAATTTAACATCTAAAAACATTCACTCTTTTTTTTTCTCTTTTTATCGTTAACGGCCATTTTACCACTATTTTTATTCCCTTGTCCACAATTGTAACTTGAAATTTTTCATACACACAAGAAAAACAAAATACAAATTTGCCTTGTCATACCTGTGTAAAGAAATCCCTCTATCTACATTTTGCACAACGAAAAACAGTCTCTCTCATGACAGCACAGCAGCTGTTACATAGTTTATATGTGTAGCTTTAATTAGCGGAGAAATGTCATTTTTACTTGGACTACCGCGTCAATACAAAGCACACATTCAACCGATACACTGTAACAGCTACTGTGATCCGCTCTCACACATTTCTTTGATCACTAGTTGTTAAGATGGCAACTGTATACGCCATAAAATTATTTTTCCCATTCGTGAGACAGACATATTATTGTGTATGGAGATCTTAGATTCTAATAATCCGTCTCAATCTAATGTGACTTTATAGTCGTTTGTTGATGTGAACATATACGGCGGGTCACTCACTGGTCAATAAACAATAACAACATGATGTAACAATCGTAGTCATAATTATATATAACGCAACGGCAGCAGGGTCCTTGAATGCAGCTATCATTTCTATTTGAAATGAAATAAGAATATGGCATTTTTTCAATACAGTGATTGATATGATACCACTGACCAGGTTAGCATTTGTCTTCAAGGCTGTAGGTCGTGAAGAATGTGCGTTCGATTCAGATTCTTTGAAGAAAGGGGGTATAATGAGGCTCTTAAAAGGCATTACGTAAGTTCCGATTACTTAAGATCCAGAACACTAACATAAAACTCGGAAAATGCATTATAAGTGAAAGCTGGACAATAAGTTTGAGCTGTCATTTGTTCCAAATATCTGACATTATAACCATTTGAGTTTACTTTGAGAGTTCAAATAGAAAACTTTTTTTTAAGAAATCACACCTTCCTCAATTGAAAGTTAAACAAAAGATGGTAACAAGAGCTTTGGACGCAGAAATAAATGAGATTTATAATTGCAAAAACTGTTGTCTAACTGTCTATCTCTCAAAAAGATATACAATAAAATACATTGTTATATACCTCTATAAATTAGTTCCTATATAAATCTTTACTTTAAAAAGTCTAACATTTCTAATGTTTTACTGAGCGGTCATATAAAATCGATGTTTGACAACAGAGTGAGATATTAGCCCTGTAGACGAGATATTGGACCGCTTTCGTCACACTGTGGGCCGGATCAACAATCATGTTTGCACTCGTTGGTATGGAAACCAGCAAAAGATACATGTATAACAAAAATAAATAAATGAATAAATAATAGGTATAACAAAACATTTACTGACTGTATTCTCGGGCAAAATGCGTTTTGTCGACCCCTCGAACCAAACTGTTTGCCTTCGGCTTAACGGCCTTAGGCAAACAGTTTGGTTCTTGGGTCCGACAAAACGCTTGTTGCCCTCGAACCCAGTCAATAAATGTACATGTATAATATTTTATTGGCGCAAACACAATTACAATAATTGGCAAAAGCACAACATATGAGAATCATCAATACATTTATACAGTATAAATGCATGTATTCCTAAGGTGGTTCTTTAAAAAAGATTGATTCAACTAACAAAATTTATTCTTTTATCAGAGCTTTCAATAAATTATTATTACTTAAAACAAAAAACAAAAAGTCATGTTTCTTCTTCTAGGGACTCTGTGAGAATTGTGTGACTTTCATGTAGAAGCGCGCCATTTTGTTATATAAACATGTGAACTAAAATAAGAACAATGTTTCTCTCGACAAGAAACTCATCCTTTTCACCTTGTAAATATTTTATAGCTCAGAGTGGTAATTTTATTGATTTCTATCACTCCGCTTCATTTAGCAATTATATTTTACTTCGGGATCAATGTTCTGCTGTCTCATTATTCATCTGGGTGTCGAGCCTATCGTTATTGTCATACTTCTCCTATGTCCAGCGATCATATGTCAAAGATATCATACCATACAACAGGCTTATATCTAATGACTCCCACAATATTTGATTTCTAGTGACGTTTTCAATGCACTTTACTGACAAACTCGTGTACAGATCTGATTGTCGAACCAGACTGGTGGAAATCAATCCCTGCTTTAATCCAGTGCAGCAAAAATTGGGATCAGTTAAAACATGGGGATTAAATGTGATATATTTCAATCCTGTCGTTTCTCCTTTGGCTGGATTTGATCTCGCGGCGACTAATGATGACGTACTATCCGTTCATTAGTGACACTGTGCCTGTGAGAAAGGCACAAGTCTTTGCAGCAGAACAGATTACTGTCTTTATTTCCACGTTTTTAGATAATTTATCTTACGATCGATAAATGCTGCAAAGTCCTTCTATATTGAAGAATTACAGAAATCATTGGAAAAGGGGGAAAATTGATTTGAAAGAATACACTAATTTCCACACAAATATGAGACTCATACTATCATAATTGTATTTAGTAATATAATAATTATGAAGCCTTTATGACTCAAAATTCCAAATGAATGTAATATATCTTTCCGACCTAAAGATGACATGTTCCACTTCTATTGAAGTATTATTATTTTGAAGAATCAAGAAGTTGGCCTCAGCCAAATGTATTTCCAAATTACATGGCACTGTATGAGAAGCAAGATTTCATTATCGATAAACATTACAATAATGTTTGAATTTTACAAGAAAATGTATATTCTAATTTCTCAAAATGAGGTGACATTCATATCGTCTTTGCAAGTTTTTCAATAGCGTCCACTCCGTGTAAAGGTGATGTTCTAATTCAAGAAGCATTATTAACCTCAATTATAAGTCGAGTCACTTTTAAGTCGAGATAGCAGGGAAAATATGTTAGAATGTACATACTTTCATACTATTTCTCCAAAGTGTGTGTCACATACTAGTATATTGTCCATTGCAAGTTTCCCATTAGCGTTTGCAATATGGAGCTACTGTTAAGGTAAATTGTATCATCATTATGCTAGGATTTTCTTGTTAAAAGAGTTCTTTTTAGAAGAATTTTTAACTCACTTTAACCAGGGACCTATATACTAACGGGATAGGCAACTCCTTCAGCGCCATTTATTTACCCAAAACGGCACACACAACACTGCAAGTTTTTCAAACTACTTTTTCCCCAGTAAAAAGCTTGTTTTCTGATTAATGTAATCTGTTCTTTTTGTGTATCGGAATGGATATTTAATAAATTTTAAAGCACATATTATAAAATAATTTAGATATTAAGTAAACAACCACCAAAATCGGCGATTTCTCGGAAATACGGCCGATCAGGGGCACGCATTGATCTTTAAATAAACGTAATTACTTCTAAGGTAAGGAGTAAAAACGGTGCTTATAACAAATCTTGAATAATTTTTTGACAGATAAATTAAGATTTTATTCTGAAATATTTGATAGCAAAAGAGATATATTTAATTAAAATTGACTTACGAAATCCCGCGACTTACGAGGTATCGCGAGACTTGCGAGAGTTGCCTATCCCGTTAGTATATAGGGGGTACAATATACATACACATTTCTCTAAAGTTTGTGACATTTCTATCGTCCATTGGGAGTTTTTCAGTACATGGCATTATACTGTTTAGGCGAAATGCGTCTCTCTGTGTGATGGTGTTGTTTTTGTTCAAGGAGATTTACTCACAAATCTTATTTGCCTCGCTTATAAGTCGGGACAATGGTGAGCTAATATGGCACTAACAGTGCACCATACTGCTGCATGCACCGAACTGTATTACTTAGTATCTGGAATTACATCCTCCAAAGACTATTGTAATCATAGGTATGATAAATTTTATATAACAATCATATTAACAAGGATTATCAGTTCGAAAGTAACTGCAATGTAGGTTATTTAATTTGGGTTCTCACACTTATATGTATTATAGACTTGTATCAAGACTGTCTCATGATACTATACTCAAGCTAGAGCTAACATTTAACCAATATTGAACAGATTACAAAACTCACCTCAACGATTGAATCTTAAATGAGACAAAGTCTCAAATCAATCAATATTCTGATAGTGTGCATTCCTAGACATTTATGGAAGTTTGGTCTTGGTAGGATTTTTATATAGTTTGGAATGGACTTGCTCCCAAAACCTTTTCTGGAAGTGAACTTAAAAAAAAAATTTGGTTACTATCCGGAAAAAAGTAGGTCAGATCCAGAATCCGAAACAAGACTTGTAGCTCTCGTCCCTAGATGCATTATCCATGCAGGTAGGGCTTATAGTTACTTGGGAATAGACCTACACTTGTTCACTCATCTAGAAAATTCTGGATCCAGCATCCTAAGCAAGTTTGGTAGTGTGATAAATCATCCTTGCAAGTTGAGTTACCATATGGCTTATAATTACTTGGACCTGCTCTAAAAAATCACATGGATATGTACGTCAGTTACAGCATCCGAAGTAAGTTTCTTATAGTGTGCATCCCTAGATGCATCATCCAAGCAAGTTTGCTTCAATTGGAGCTTATATACATGGGAATGAGACCTGCTCCAAAACATTTAACCTCTTCCAAAAACTTTTAACTGCTCCAAAAACATTAACCTGGTCATTTATCTAGAAAATACTGGCTAAAAATGCAGGATATCAACAATCTCGTTTGAAGTCTTCATTTCGCAAGTTTTATGGTCGATACAATGACCTTGTCACCTATCATTGAGTCAAATGCTGAATGATGTTCTTCATTCCAATTGTTAGACCATTTTTATTCTCTGAACTGTCTACGGATTTTTCCGATTTTTTTTCGATCATGACAAGGAGCACATGGCGGGTGTGACCGGTCGGCAGGGGATGCTCACTCCTCCATGGCTCCTGATCCCACCTCTAAATTTTGAGGTCCGTGTTTGCTCTGCTCCAAATTTGTATCGTTTCATTGAACTTTCGAGATTGAATACTGTTCGTTATCTTCATATTTCATATGAAACCTGACTTGTACAATGAATATATACTAGAAGTATCACCCATGCAACTCTGAATAATATATGGCATAGAAATATTTAAGTATTTAAAAGAAATGCTCCAAAAACTTTAACCTGGGACACACGACGACTGTTCCACAAGTTCTCCCAGCTTCGTTGAGGTGAGCTAAAAATGACAGGTGACATTTTACTTTACGATTACAACTGAGACTAGGACATATTTCAAAATTGTCATATTGCAGTATGAACCTCCTGGAGTACTCTAAAATCCCTGAATTTCATGGGGTGAAATTTTTGTGGCTTTAGGGGATTTTGGGGAATTTGATTTCATGGTTGGAAAAAAAAACATGGTACTGTCCTACAGATTTTTAATACTTCCTGGAGGACATAAATTCATGAGTCCCTTCTAATTACAAACATTAATCACCAGCAAAAGTTAGTGATTTTACAAGTATAAATTCATTTCATGATTTGAAGTCAACACAAAACTTTCATTTGTCACTTGACTCTGAACACTCGTATAGATATGATTTTGCCTTTCATAAAATGATTGAGAGAAATTAACAAAAAATACTTACTTGTTCATTGGTATGCTTGTTTTCTTCCATATTTTATGATTAACAGGTTCGCCATGTAACTAGTAAGCTTTTTTTCAGCAGACTTTTGTTTGAAACATTTAAATGTCTATTTCAATCGAACTTCCTTTTAAAATATTCTTTTGTACGGTAAAATGTTTCGAAATCCACTGAACTGTACATAAAATACCAAACTAATCCAACAATGTATTTTTATATGAAACCTAAGATTGTTTAATTGTATAACAATTAAACTAGGGAGGTAGTAAAGACTAAATACTCCAAGTTATTTATAGTTTACATCTTGTATAAGAAAAATAAAAACATTATTTTTTTTATAAAAGCAACCGTAAATTTTTCCTAAGATAAGCATAAAATCATAATAACCTTAAGATTTACTTACTTTTTCTTGCTCTGTTCTCCCGTGTTTATTTTTCTTTTTTAGTTTGAAACCCAGTGATCCGTAGTGTATTGCCTCAATAGCTATAAAACACCCTGCTTTTAACACAATACTGTCCTTTGAATAATCTTGTCCTCAGAATAACACAACATTTAAATTTAAACCCATGACTATGTACTCCAGGCATAGGAAAACATATTTACCGAGTACCTAATCAGTCTGGGAAAATGGGCGCTGGTGTTGCTCAGAAGTATATTTCTACAGCTGCGTTTTCATTTATACTTTGAACAACTGTGTAAAAACATTTTATGTTAATTACTGGACTCTGTTGAAAATTAGTTAGATTGTCAAACTCTATGTACTGCAGTAATTCAACAAAAAAATTGATAGAAAATTCAGTTGTTTTCTGTGGTTCCCTTTAGTGGTCCTCTTCGAATAAAATCCGTAAGTGGATCAAACATTCTCACCAATGTACAGAAATAATAACAGAGAGAGAGAGAGAGAGAGAGAGAGAGAAATATAATACTAGTAGTTTCAAGTTTTTATAATCATTGCCTCTAAAAACAGAACAGAGTCAGAAAAATTGTGAAAATTTATCCCTTAAACCCCCTTCCATCCAGGAATGCAGCCCTGTGAGTTGCGAACAGCAAAACTAAACGTGAACAGATGTACATCTAAAAAATGACAAGATGTCCATAGGCCACTATACTCACCTGAGCCACCTTGAGCCTGCTACTCTTCATATGAATTAACCTCTCCCCTCTTTATTTCCATGAAAAATTTTAAACCCCATATCGTGGCACCAGCTTAGCTCAAAAGGGGTTATATATTAATCGAACTTGAATCAACACATCAAGGGGATGCTTCGGTTTCTATATGACCAACATAACCTTGCTTTTATGGGGATTATTGTTAAAGATATTTTCGCTGTATACCAGCATCATTAAAAATGTTGATTAGTGATAAGGGCCCCATCCTATTCCCATGGTCCATTATTTAAACCAAAAAAAAACTTAACCCGAAAACTTTGGATTACGTGGAAAATCAAACGATTTAATTTTTTATACATCTCCATGTACGTAAAACCCGGATTCAGTTTTTGTTGCCTTACCCTAGCTTCGAAACCATGAGCTGAACAAACTAACTGCCTTATGATCAGATGCTTGCATATATTATGACTTTAGAATCCTAGTTTCGCTGTTTTTGAGAACAATATATCCGAGAAAAAATTTTCCTGTATATTCCCATGTAAAATTTTTATCCCTTACTGTGGCCGAATCCAAACTCTGGAGTCATGATTTGAATGAACTTGAAAATTTATTCTGAAAGTTAAGATTCGATGTGTTTTTCAACATCATTTTGCAAATATGTGTGTTAAAGCTCATGTATTATTTTAAAATAAGTAAATAAGTGAATGCTATGTCGCAATTAATGAAGGATATGAAAAATTCAAACAAAAAAAAAAAACCAAACAAACAAAAAAAAAAAAAAAAACCAAACCTAAACAAAAAAAACCCCCAAACATTCCAGGCAACATATCTTAAGAATTTGATCATTGACCCCATATAATTTTAACACCAGTAGAATAAGGGCTTTTTTAAAGAGATTTTGTAATTCATACAATCATAGGCATACAATATACAATAGGTGGTTTTCATTCATATCAGAGGATTTTTGTTGTCCTCTGAGTAAAATTCATCCTTAAGATTTTAAAATTTTCCTGTAAGCGTATTCCACTGTAAAATTTTGGTCCCCTGTTTGTGGCTCCACTTACCCGGGTGCCATGATATTAACAAAATAGTCCCTTATGTTCCTGTGGAAGAGTGGAGGACACTCATATTTCTTCTCGTGCAAAAAATATACAGAAGCTAGAAAAGAATTTTCGATAGATTTCTGCAAATGGGAAAATTACATACTGTTGATACTCATACATTACTCTGGGGAGATGAAACGTTAAATAATGTTGAAAATGAATACTTATTTTCCATTGTACAAAAGAAGATGGGTGAACAAGGCGTGCAGAATGCCTATAGATTCCGATATTAATAAAATCATATTCAATTTATGAATTAAGTCTTTAAAATAAAGTTCTCATTATTGAAATTTATTAAATTATGATCAACAAAACTTTTCTGAGAAAAAAGATCTCGGAAAAAATTATTCTTTTATTTAAAAAATAAAATGGTATTCGTGGGATTCGAACCCCCTAAAAATAAAAATCCGGAGTTTCATATTGTATTGAGACCAACACGCTAACCACTACGCCACGCATCTCCTGACGAATAGCGGCATTTAAATCATGTTTGTGATATGACCCTTGACTTAATGGACTTCAAGTATTTCTCGGAAAGATGTGAATGCTTTGTCATAAAAGTGTACTTTTAAGGTATAGTGGGTCTTTGCTCCATGTTTTTGTAAACCAATAAATGTATATTTTTATGCAAACTTTTAGGATCAACTTTCAAAAAAATGGAGCGAAGACCCACTCATATCGAAAAATTTTGTTAAAGTGTGAGAAAATGACCCTTTTTGTCCTCTTTAGTGTGTGTAAGCTATTTCGTAGGCAAATAATTTCAGTCTTTGTGAGATTTTTGTAAATTGTAGAGATTTAGCATAAAATATACTTTAATGTTAGATAAAATATCAAAGAAAATTTTTATATAATTGAGATTTTATTTTTCAATTCATGTTTGTCGCACTTTAGGCACTTCGCCCGCCTTGTTCACCCATCTTCTTTATTAAAAAGTCAGGTCGTTTTGGTTGATGCAATAATTACTTCTTGCGAATTCTATACAGCTTGTGTATTGTATAATGTTTCTCTGATTATTATGCTTTTCTGTGTTTTATTCATTTTAAGCTGAAACCCATATATGTAAATATGTTTGGTATAATTCATATGTAGGGAGAGGGCGTATTAAGTTTTAAGAACTTTTGCCCAATCCCATTTGTAAAGTTTATAGACAATAAAATATGTTCAAACCAACAAAATAGAATCTATTAAGTTTCATCTTCTCGGGCTCAGTGGATAAAGAGAATAAAAATTTTAAATGCTCCAAAAATGTTCACTATTTCCTAATTACTTTATCGCGGTACATATTGCCCTTCTATATATCGTCGCCTACCCTCACTGCACGTAAAGTCGTTCATCGGTACATATTGTCGCTGGCTGAAAAGTTTGTCGCAGGCGACATAATGTGCCTACCCTCACTGCACATATTGTCGCCCCACAGATACTGCTGCTTAGAGATTTTTTTGTAACTTTGTGAATTAATGTACCTGGTTCGTAAATTTATTACACTGACGTGTCTCGTATGCTATTCATGCAGCAAGATTGTAACGTTACATATTGTCGTCCTGTTCATATTGTCGCCGGCGACAATTAATGTGTACCTACCCTCACTGCACATATTGTCGTCCATTGGTACAGATCGCATGACAATACTTGACAATGCTTCCATATAAATATTACTAATCATTGCCTTTCTGTTCTTGAGATTTTTAATGAATTTTTCCCATATGATTTTTGGGTCATGATTTGAACATACATGTACTTGAATCTACACTGCCTGATGATGCTTTTGTATAAATATGACTAATCATGGGCTTGCTGTTCTTGAAAGAAGATCTAGATTTTTAAAGATTTTCTGTATATATTCCTATGTAAAACATTGATTGCCCATTGTGGCCCCATCCTACTCCCGGGGGTCATGATTTGAACAAACTTGAATGTAACTATATAATGAAGCTTTCACATAAATATCAACTCTTCTGACCCAGCAGTTTTTCCTGTATATTCCTATGTAAAATTTCGATCACCCATTTGAGCCCCCCCCCGGGGGGGGGAGGTAATGATTTGAACAAAATTTAATCTACACTTTATAAAAAAGATTTCAGATAGGTTTCGACTATTCTGGCGCAGTGGTTCTTGAGATAAAGATTTTTAAAATATGTCACAAAATTTTCACTAATTCTTAATTATCTCCATTTGAAAGAGAGCATGGCCCTTCATTTGAGCAGAGGATCATTCTCTATAAGGCTGTTTTTCGGCCTACGATGACTTCATTTTTAAGTAATTTTTTCCCCTTTAAAAACTGCATGAAACATAGGTTAATGTTCCAATTTAATGATAAAAATTGATTGGTGAATGATACTATAGTATTTATTGTGATATACGGTCACAAAGTAATGTACTATTGGTCCGTATTAGTGCATGTATTAGGGTAATGGGAAAACTCAAGAGAGTGGGTGTGTTAGACAACTCCTACAGATGTCATAACCACCTTTAACCAACACCAAAATTTGCATGTACACTTCTTATAAACATAAAAAGTGACTACCAGATTATGAACTTGGTTAAAGGTGGTTATGACATCTAAATAAAAACTTTTGTTTTATTTTTACAATATTTGCAAGAAAAGCTTACTACTCACAGAAAAGGCTATCAGCTTATGCAGATTATTTCATATGATAAGCTTTCAATTAGAGTACATATTTCTGTTGATTCAGCAAGAGTTAATATAAGCCATGCACTTTTACTAAAAATTCTAAAATCAAAGGACAGGAAAGAATGAATATTATGAAATTACACATGAAATTAGGCCTCAACTGAAAGAAGTATTCCTTGAGTATTCAACACCTACACATCTGTTATATGTATTCAATTTCATTGAATCTGTTGCTATTAGGGATGAATTTCCACTCTCCTCAGTGTGATGTCATAGGTTTTTGCAAAAACTGTCATCAATTTAAATTCTTACCCCATAGAAAGATATCTTTTGGAAGAATGCTTTTCAATGGGTGTAATAACAAATATTTTTTAGTTAAAGAATTTAAAAAAAAAAATATTTTCTTTATTTAATCAATTATTCAATCTTTAAAAATATGTTGCTAAGGTAAGGGCAATAACTCCTTCTCATGTATCTATATTCAGTCATTTTCTTATTGTACTTCTAATGTAAAATGGTTTCCTTAATATTCACAATTCAAACATATTTATAAAGAAGCAAATTTTTTGGAACTTTTAGCATCACAATTATGTATTTGAATCAGTTTTTTACATTATTTTTTAAATACTATTTAAATACTATTTACTAAAAATGTACGACTTTTAATGCTGACATATGCTTTAGTTTATTTATGTCTTACATCTTAAAAAATATGGCAAGCTATACATTTTCTGCGCTTATGTTTAAATTTTAACTATATTCAGTGAAAATTAATGCGGTTTTTCTATTTTGAACTCATGCCAAGGGTTGTCAGGTCATTAGTTGAAATCTTCAATGCGTTTTACTCAAATGCCCATTTAAGCAGACGATACGTTCCTCAATAATATAAATATATTTTTTTCCCAAAATTTTGTCATTGAAGTATTGCTACTTTAACATGTTTACTCACAAAAAATTTAGGTACCTTACCAGGCATTTGTGCAAGATACCTGAGGGTAGTTTTTCTTATACATGTATAATCCCGTTGGAAATAAAATTAATTTGTCTATATCAAATTTTTCAGTGTTTGGATTTTTTAAAGACGATTAGAAACTGGTTTAGAAATCAGAAGGTAATTAAAATTTTGAATATTTTTCATACATTACGAAGATAATGTATACATAACAGACATTTGAGGAACGTATCTTCTGACCTTAACAATTACACCTATATATTCCTATGCCTAAACTTTGACCTATTGTTTTGGCCCCGCCCTACCCCCTAGGGTTATGATTGAACAAACTTGAATTAATACTACCTGAGGATACTTCTGTATTAATATGACAAATAATGGCTCAGCTGTTCTTGGGAACATTATTTAAAAATTAAAAGATATTTCCTATATATTTCTATGGTAAACTTTGACCCCGTTTTGGTCCTGTCCTACCCCAGGGGCTCGTTTCTCAAAAAGTCGTAGATTTGGGCCTAAGTTAGTCCGACTAAGTAAGTTACGCCAAAATTTAGACGGGCCTAAATCGCGTTTCAGAAAGCGGCGTAAGACTAGGCCTAAGACTAAGACCTCTCCGCTAAGTACTAAACATGCGCAGATCGCATTTTATTAAAACTTAATCCTAAATACAGAAGTAAAGCACGGAAAGCATGAGCGCGCGTGCATGTTTTCTCTCTTCACCATCTTTCAAACAGATATATTACCCAAAACCTATCTGTATTATCAAGGTCAAAGCATTAAAATTAAACAAGTATTTTTGTATGCTCAGATTAATTTTAAAAAAAATCTATATAGGCACAAATTACATATGAAAAACATAAACGTGCATGTACTCGATTGTGATATTCACAATTGTGTTTTATACAATCGCACATTAGAACCCAAACGATGTACATAGCATACGTGTATGTACTTGCGAAAAATTGGAATACATTAAGCATGAGGAATTTTACTGAAGAATTTTCCTTTGAAAATATGCCATGTTGTCTTTTCACTTTGTTTTACATTAAAATAAATACACATAAGGTTGTGGCAAAGACCTGGAACAGGTTCGTAGCGACGTTTCAAAAGTGGGGGAAATCCCCCCTCCCCCCAAAAAATCTGACAAGCCAAAAAAAAAACCCTCTTAACTACCAAAAAGTGGGGGAACGCGGAGGACGGGGGGGGGGGGCTTCCGAAATTAATGTGATCAAAAAAACTTCATTAACTGTCCAAGTCAAAAACCTAATTAACTGTCCAAGTCATGCAGTTTGCCAAGTCAAAAAGCTAATCAACTGTCCAAGTCATGGAATTAATTATGGAATTTGCCAGTGCTCGACCTTACAGCGACAAAAAGGGGGGGGGGGCACCAGTATCTGAAGGAAAATTAAATATAGCAAAATACTACACTCAGAAAAAGTGGAGGGCCGGGGCCCCCTAGCCCCACCGCATCCTACGGGCCTGTGGAAATTTCAACAATTATGAAATCATATATTATTAAAATATGGATAAGAGATTTTTGAAAATTTATCAGCTGTATTGAATTTATAATTTCATAACAGAATAATCACTTCTAACTGAATTAAATTTCTTGGCATTCAAGCAGATACATGTATTACAATACATGTATTACACTTTGGACATACAGTTTAACATTGATATCGATATGATGATGTACACAGTCCATGTAGAAATACGCATATACAATGTACAACAATTCCATTAGCACACACATTCTCAGTAAAGGTTTGCAAAAGCTTAAAATTTTAGTCAATCAAGTATTTTTAGATTATCAATAATATAAAATATATATTAATTTCTTGTGATCCATATTACAGGCAAGCAGTCTAGTATATTTATAAATTTCTGAAATATTTTCATTTAATAATTTCCAGTCGGGATCAGATTTATTTAGATCGGAAAAGGTACAAATTTCAACATCACCATCTTT
The DNA here is from genome assembly GCF_033153115.1 of Saccostrea echinata. Lineage (NCBI taxonomy): Eukaryota > Metazoa > Mollusca > Bivalvia > Ostreida > Ostreidae > Saccostrea > Saccostrea echinata. The sequence goes on from NW_026889750.1 coordinate 32,373,210, forward strand.
TTCTTTTAGACGTAGTAGTTCCGTTTCAATTTCTGTTAGGAATATGATCATATTATATTTACATTTTTAAAATATTTTTCCTCAACATCTTTTGCAAATTAAAAAAAGTTCATGTTCTCATGAACTACCGTGGGATGAGTAAGAATATTTCCATTGTGATGTGATTAAAGTCAACCATTTTAGTGCAAAATTTGTTTTCTTTCAAAAATGATCGTTGAATGACAAAAATATGTGGCAAATCATGAGAGAAATAATGTAAATATAAGATATGAATTTAATTTTTGAGAATTCATGAGGCACATGAACTACACCGCTTCACGCCTGCATATTTATCATAAAGCGCTAACGCGCTTCATGAAATACGCCGGCCTACGCGTGAAGCGTCGTAGTTCATGTCCTCATGAATTCTCAAACACTCTCAATTCTTAAACACATGTATTTCTTTTATAGATGCAGGATGTTTCTTGAAGATTTCATCTAGATATAATGATATTAACAAGTCATGACTTCCATATTCATAAATATTTTTAGATAAGCAAAATTTCTTCTTCTTGATACGTTTTACGAGTATAATAATTAACAAATACAAATTATCAGGGACCCAGTGTGTGTGTGGGGGGGGGGGGAGGGAAAGGGGGATAGATAATTGAGTAACCAAAATATTCAGCAAACTTCGACAGTACAAGAAAACAAATACTGAAAGTGTTGGTCAGCCTAAATTACAACTTAGTTTTTAACACAAAACACCATTACTGGAGAAAACGGTAAGGTTGCAACCCCCTCCCCCATACTACGCCTGACTGCTTTTTTTTAAAAACTCGGGCACTTCTTAATATCTTACCCAGTTTCACAATTCAAAATTCTTACAAATTTCTAGCTCATCAAACTTTTTTACGGAAAAAAGTCTGCATCCTCGTTAGATTTTACTGCCTTTCTATTTACCTACATATCATATATGTACATGAATAGGTATTTTATCGTATAAGTACAAAATAATTATTTTTTAAATCTCTTTTTGATCAAAACACTTGCCACTTTTTACAAGTTGTGTACAGACTAAGAACTTAAGCCTACTCATGAGGAGGCCCAGATTTAAGCTTAACTTTAGTCTCGACTAAGTCTGCGCCTTTTTGTGAAACGCTACTTAGTCTGATTTTTGGGTTTAGTCACTAACTCAGTCCGGACTAAGCTTACGCCTGGTCGTAGGCCTTTTTGAGAAACGAGCCTCAGGTGTCAAGATTGGAACAAACTTGAATCTACACTTCCCGAGGATATTTCTATTATAATATGACTAATCATGGCTTTGCTGTTCTTAAGAAGACTTTTAAAGACATTTCCTATATATTCTTATGTAAAACTTCGCCCCCCTATTGTGGCCCTGTCCTACTCCGGGGGCTATATGAACAAACTTGAATCAAGAGTATAATGAAGCTTTCACATTAGTTTCATCTTTTCTTGCCCAGTGGTTCTTGAGAAGATTTTTAAAGGATGTCACCAAATTTTCGCGAATTCTTAATTATCTCCCCTTGAAAGCATTACCAAACAAACTTAAATTCCCTTTACCCAAGGATCCTTTGTGGCAAGTTTGGTTGGTTCTTCAGAAGAAGTCAAAAATGCGAAAAGTTTACAGACTGCAGACAGACCCTCTTTGATCAGAAAAGTATGGTGTCCGGATAGGGCCATTTGCAAAAGCTCAACAGCGCGTTCAGAAAAACACGCCGTCGCGCTAACACACAACATGACATCACGCTAACACAAAATTCGCCGTCGCGCTATCACAACATTGAACAACACGCTGTCACAAGTTCGCACAACACGCCTTCGCGCTAACACACAACACGCTGTCACGCTAACACAAGTTCGCACAACACACCGTCGCGCTAACACACAACACGCTGTCGCGCTAACACACAACTCGCGACGGCGTGTTGTGTGTTAGCGCGACAGCGTGTTGCTTGAAAGCGTGTTAGCGCGACAGCGTGTTGTTTGAAAACGTGTTAGCTCGATGACGTGTTTTTTTGAAGGCGCTGTTGGGCTTTTGCAAATGGCCCTATCCAGACACCATAGAAAAGCCCACATGAGCCTTCGGCTCTGTAATCACTTTTTCTAAATATGTTGAAGAATGGACCCGGATCAAAGTGGACGGAAAAGAACAGAATGATGCAACTGCAGCGCAATAGGCCCTTAAACAGGTTAGAGATCTAATGATGTTAGGAAATATACAATTTTAAATTGGAGCAAAAGCAGAGTTTGTAAAAAAAAAAAGTGATTTAAAAAATGGGTGTAATTAAAACTGCATACAATATTATATTAATTTAGAATTCTCACTGTGTTTGTGTTGGAAGCTTAAATCAATTTCTCCATCTTGTAAACTTTTACTCCCTCCAATAGCTGCATAAACATTCCAGAGACCTTCCTTATTCATACACTCATCAAAGAAGACAAATCTGATTTGTTTTTGGTTTTATTAAAAACAATTAACAATACCTTATTGCTATACAGAACGTTGTCAATAATTTCCATACTTTAAAGTGGTCAACACTGTCATTTGTCAATATACTATTCTAAAACAAATAGAAAAATATTGTTACCATGGCAACAACTAAAAGATGCTTGCCAGTTTAACAGAACTGGGTTTAACAATATACTGCATATCTACATCTAGTAGTCTTGGCATGATTAGTAACTGGAGAATTAGCTGCACAAAAAATAAGTCAGCTTAAAATGCAAGAAATAACACTGGAATATGATGCATTTCTTTTTAGTAATTTGGCAGCTATGAATAATAATTTCATAGGTTTTAATTACCAATTTGATTTAGAAATAAAATTCTAAAGTTTTCCACATTTTTCTTTACAAGAAAAACTGACGATAGAGGCCACCAATAAATTAATGTAACACATCCTAATTACTTAATGAGTTACTTAATTACGGTACATCTTCTCAACATCGCTGTAAAGATTTATAAATATCAAGTGATACTCAATCTGACTTAACAATACATACATATACATGAATTTCAAAACAACAAAAAATTTCACCTTTTTATTCAAATAACCAATTAACCTGGTATATAATTTTATGTTTGGATTTATATATTATGCCTTTTTTCCATTGACTTGGTACAATTACAGTACGACTTATCATTAAACATAATCTCAGAAACGTGTGTTTTCCTTGATTACAAATTTGGAGACATTTGGAGTTGATTTTTAATTATAGATTTTCAAAATACACTCAGTGTACGAAAGATTTTTCAATTCTAAAAATTGAAAATTTAACCTATTTATGCCTTGGAAAATGTTGTACATATGGAAATTTTTAACAAAATAAGTACACAAGCACATTATTTTCAATTTAAAAGAATGCATTTGAATTTCAATATTAAAGTATTTGTGTCATATTATTGATTTTAAATTGCTATTCGCCTGTCTTTTATATCACAGATATGGAGATCTACAAAGCACTCAAAAAACTGCACTTAATGCAAGTAAATTATTATTTCACTTTCAAGCATGACTTTTTATACATGTATGTATGATAAATACGCAAGCTCATGTACATTCCAGGCTAAATGATATTTACAATGTAACTTTTGCATCGACATACATTCTTGTTCAAAAACAGGTTTTCCTTTTACAAACAAAAAGCACTGACAAGAGATTCATAAAAAACCTTACTTCAGTCACTTCTGTCACACACAGTAATTCATACAATAAAGAAAAATTTTTACATTAAAAAAAAATCTGTAAAAAGAAAAACAAAAAACACTGGATTTCTGGGGGGGGGGGGGGGGTGGTGTCTAAGCACTAATACCGGTAATCTGTTTTTATTTTATCTTCTTAATTTTTTTTCCCCTTTTTGTACTTTAAATATATTAAATTTTCTTCTTACTACTTTTTTCTTTTGGTTATTTTTTCTTTTCTTTATTTAATCTTTTTTTTTTATTTTTAATTATCTTTTTTTTTTTTTGTAAAATTTTTTTTTTTAAATTTACTTCCTTTTTTTTTTTTTTTTTTTTTTGTGTTTTTTAAAAATGATTTTTAACTTTTTTTTCCCGATTTTTAACTTTTTTTTTCCTTCTTATTTTTTTGTTTTTTTAAAATTCATTTTTGGCAATACATTGAACACACAAATGAAGGACAAGATTTTCTATAAAATGCCTTAAAATGATCCCCCTTAGCCAGCATGCACACATACTCAAAAACATTAAATAGTGAACTCTTAACTCAATAAGGGACTAGATTTTTTTGTCTCAAAGGAGTAGAGAGGTTAGCTAATGACCCGGTCACAATCATCTATGATGCCATAATGCAAACTAAATTTCCTCTTCTGAATAAAAACATAAAATGCAATGTTAAATTGGAAAATAATAAAAGTACTCTAATAACTGAAAATACTGCTGGTATGAACATGTTAACAAGCTTAAGATAATATAAAATACTGATATGAAGTTAAGCTTGAGATCTTTAGTTGAACCTGTAAGCAGTTAGCTAATATAGTTGACAAGAATTTTATCTCTTTCCCGTTTTCTGTACACCCACTTCAGTGAATAAATACTTTTCTTTATCTTGAGGTAGTGAATGTGATGTCACATAACTAAACAAGGTAATAAGTTAAATTAGACCTTCAGTCTGAGGTAGCAAAGGTCTTATATATTCCAGTTACATTCATTATAACTTATAGCACTAGATGAAAACTCATTATAACTTATAGCACTAGACGATAACTTGTAGCACTAGATGAAAACCAAGAAAAGGATGACTAAGGAATGCTAGTTATTCACAACACAAATCACCAGATGTGAATGATCACCTGCAGCACTGTTATATAATTCACGTTGTCATCTCTACAGTTTCTCCCCCCCTCATATCGTGAACATTAGTAGGTACATTGTAAGAGCGCTGATCGCTCCCGCCACTGGCACAGTTCCCACCCAGGCTAGGATGATGTTTCTGAAGAGCTTCCAGTCCACATTCTGTTTTGATCGTACCCTACCCACGGATACAACAGAGCCAACTTTGCAATGCGTTGTACTGATGGGAATGCCTACATTAGAAGCCAACAAGACTGTCAGGGCTGACCCAACCTCAATACAGAACCCACTGAAAAATAAGCAAATCAAATGATCATATATATCCATAATTATATCCTATTACATCTATCATCTATCCTTTGTCATGTTACTATCCATCATTATCCTACTACATCTATCCTTTGTCATGTTATTATCCATCATTATCCTACTACGTCTATCCTATGTCATGTTATTATTATTCTTCATTATCCCACTCCATCTATCCTATATCATTATGTTAATATCATCTCATTATCTTAGACTTAGAAAGAAAGGATTATATTAATAGTTTTAAATAAAATTTCCTATTACTGGTACAAGTAAATTACATATCCCACTTGTGATGTACTCTGTCATACCTGGAAGGTGTTGTTTTGGCGAGATCCTCCCCTAGGGTTTTGATGACTCTTCTTCCCCACACCCACAGACCTATGGTAATCCCCACACCACCATAAACCAAGATCCAGATAGGAGTCTGAGTTTTTTGAGCAGCACTTCCCTCTGAAGCAATGATCCACAAGGCAACCAGAGGTCCAATGGAATTACTGTTAACAGCCAAATATCAGGTATTATTCTGACTCAAATATTTATAATTGAAGAATCTGTTAAATACATGTACAATACGTCTTATATGTCTATAATATATTCATTATCTAACCTGTTTTTTTTCTTTTCCAAAAAATAAGACTATCTGAATAATTTTTTATCAATCACACAAGAAGTGAACTGTTATCTCAGAATTTGTTTTCTTGGTTACCAACCATTGATAAAGACCTTACCTGACATCATTTCCCCCATGAGCAAAGGATCCAAACACTGCTGTAAGGATTTGTAGGAATGAGAAAAGTTTGATCGTTTCTGGTTTGTCCGTTACTGCGCTTCTGGCTACCTCTAAATCGACCTCAATCTGCAAATACCAAAAGGTGTAATTTAGTAAGAGTTGTCTCTCTTTACCTGCTATTCCTAATACCACGTAGACATTGATGATAAAATACTTCACCTTAACATCAGCCACACTTTCAATGCTATCACCAGGTGTACCACTTTCTTTGGAATTTTTATCTACAATCAAAACATCTAATAAGTTATCTCATGTCTAGAGGGAAAATTAAGTAGCTGGTAATCTGTCAATGTATTTCTTGATTCAGATTCCTAATGATTTTGAAAGTTCTTTATGATAAAATTTTGCAGTGAATGCTAGGGATAATAAAAGGCAAGGAAGGGTAATGTTTGTTTGGAAAAGGTTGAAAAACTGAAGAAAACAATGCAAATGATTAGAGAATGTGCTGGTTTGGGGGGTTTAAAGGAGACTTGATAAATTTCAACCATTAGTTTCCATGGTGTGGTACCCTAGTAAAGATAAACAATCAACTCTTGATCACTACTGCTGAATGTAAAACTACAGGGATAAGAATTATTCCAGCTAAACACAATGGAGGGTTGTCTTACCTTTGGCAGAGACAGGTGAACACAGCAGGGGTGCAGAGGAATGGCAAGATGTGTCAGACTCCGGGGTGGAAACTAAAAAAAACACAGATACTTAAAATACAGACAACAGTCAAATATCACAAACAGGTCACAGAGCAGGGTGTCAAATCAATCAACTACTGTAAACCATCTTATCTTTGCAATATCTGCAAGTTTCTTGACTTTCTTTTACTCTTGAATATTTCTAACTGCCAACCATTTATTTGTGTGTATATATAGGTTTTCTCAATAAACTTAAACTTATAAATTCCTAATAAAAAGTTGCTGGTTTACAGTATTCCGATCAGATTTTTTTTTCTGAATGACTTTAAAATCAATATTTAATGAAATACAATAATGTAATGAAGGATAAAAACTGTGCAGATTGAATAAGAAAAACAATTGTTGCAGTTACATATGTATGCAGTGAATCAATGAAGACCATTGAATATTCTTGTGTATATAATTCTCTACTCTATGGGATGTGTGGTAACTTACAATTGCTAGGGATTTTGGACTGAGGGGTACTAGGATCTTTTTCTATCACATTTCCGTTTAGCAATGAAGGAGTCAACAGCTTTTCACTGAGAATTGCTAAGTTTGCTGAAAATGAAAACATTCCAAACTAAGAAAGCAGAGAAGTCACTAAAATGTTCTACAGGAAACAAGTCTGCTCTTGGAAAAGAAGAAATTTCAACTGTATAAAAGAAACTATGACACATAAAGCCTACATGTATCTTCAAGCAAAAAGATATGTGCACAAGTTTTAAAAAGTTCTTGGCATAAACAAAGAAACACAACACACACAACACTCACCACCCATGGGGAATTTCTTTCCACTTGGAGAAACTTCCAATTCATTTTTTCCTGAAAAGCAATACAAAGAATTATTAGGTAATGTAAGGTAACTCCAAAGTATGGTTAGTATATACTATATACTTACTTACTCACATGTCACACCTGAAAAGAAGATAACTATTAAGAGAGCATAGAGATCAATTTTCTTATCTCTATGAAATACTACCTCCCTACTACATCTTACTGAACCCTATTCTGGGATGGCCAATTCAGCCAATTAGAGATGCCCTATCTTTTTCATCCAATCAGAAAACAGCTGGCATATCTTGTCAGCAAATCAGATATTCTCTTTCAGACAACAGGTGTGCCCTTACCAATATTCTCCTTATTCTCATCATCTATCAACTGGCGTCTGGAGACGTCATCATTGTCCACTGTTTAATAAAAACAGAGTCAAGTTATACAACTTGTCTATCCCCCCACACACATGTTGAGCTTTAAGTCCCCAAAAGTTAGAAATGTTATACTTACATGTTGTTTCCATGTCTTTTCCTTTCTCAGTCTCCTCAACTTGACACTCTTCTACATATTCTGAAAAAAATCACATAAATCATTGTAAAATGATCAAATCTAATCACATCTGGAATCTCTCTCATTGTTATGTGCTTGGAAGTCAAGTATGGCTGTTAAGTGTTTCACTTACTTTGGATTTTTTTCCTGTACCAGGGAACAAACGCGAGCCTAATAACAACAGCTACAATGAGGGCGGAACCAAAGGTGATGATGAACACGCCATACAGTGGTATTTTATCAAATTTTAGCACTGAAAAAAAAAAGATATAATAAAATCTCCAATGCAACGCTGGAAATGTAAATTATTCAATGCAGAGGAAATAACTTGTGCTCAGAAAATCAATACTGCCGATTACAGTACATGTATTTGTAATTTGTTTCTCTTCAGTTCAGTTAGAATGCACACACAGCATTTACTGACAATATAAATATGTTCTTTTTCTTTCTTCCATACATTTCTAGTTTCTCTCTCCTTTTATTACTTCAGCACTGCTTTAACTACTTCCTCATTTACACATTAAATTGCACCATTCAAAATTTTGTATAAGACTCAATTGTCATTACACTCATACAAAAGACTTACATGAGGATCCTTTATAGAACACAGAGAACAAGTTGATAGCGGCAGTGAGGGCGTAGAACAGGGGGAGGACTCTCAGGCCTGGCTCCAGGGGCTTCTCCTTGTTTAGCACCAAAAACTTAATGGCCAGGAAAACCAGAACACTGATGATACCAGAGAGGAGGGGGGAAATGAACCAAGAACCAACTGTTGGAGATAAAAATAGATTTTCTTAACCTTAAGAAACCAAAAGATTATCAAATTTAATTTCTTTCCTGTGGGATAACTGCAAATGCTATTCTTTCAGATGTTAAAGATCCATAAACAAAGTTTTATCTTCTCTTTAAGCAACAAAATAAACACGAGGAGACAAAGAATTTTTTTTTGTAGAGAAGTGCAGTATTTACATTTAACAGTGTATAAATTTACATTTTAAGATATCTGGAAGTATCTATTGTGAATAGAAATCGTACCAATGAATCCCATCTTCATCCAGTTAATCCCCTTATGGCCATGGGCCACCAAAGCAAACCCTACAGTGGCCCCCACAATGCTATGGGTAGTAGAAACTGGGAGCTTCAAGATTGTGGCTACAAACAGCCATATACATGAACCTGGAAACCAAATTACACCATTCATTAAAATATCTTTGTTAAATGTTTAGAAAAGGATAAATCCCTCTATAAAGCCTGACAATGGTTTTTAAGCAATTGTTACCCGCATTTTGCATTGTGGCAGGTGCTTGTAGTAATCATTTTGTTATATCATGAAGATGCAATTCGTTTTACAAGACAATATTAATCTTTTTTCCAAGAGAATTCCAAAAATACTTCATTACCCATGAAACTAGGGAATGTCTATACATTTCTAAACCTCAATACAATTGGCAATGGGTATCCTTGTTAACTGATGCACACGCTATCTGATAACATTGATATATATTCTATATACTAAACAGCTGTGCCTTATCAGGTAAAAAAAAAATTGTTTTATAATATAGACAAAAAATTGACATGGAACAATTAAATAAATAAAGCATTTTTCGTTCATCTAATAAATCAATGAAAAGAAACGATCTGAAGATGTGAACACTTTCAATCAGATCAGCTTTTTGGATAATTATCAGCTCCAGATGTGAAGATTTTCTGAATACTTGGCACTCTCTCACCTACACACAGTTATATCAAGCCTGCAGTCAGCAATACCCCACTTACGTTGTCAGTATTTATAAACAGCCTTATCATACATACTTTTTTTTAAAGTCAAAAGGTGGTCAAGTGATTTGACAAATCTTGGGTGCATAATCTCTCTCTTCCTTTTAAATTTCATAAAATCAATGACTGTTTGCCACATACTAAACATTTCCATCATAATAATTTATTTTGCTTGCAGTGCATATTTACAGCAGGTCTTGCGCGTTAGTGTTACCTGTAAGAGCTGCCACATTTCCCACCATGAGTGTACTCTCTGTTCCGTTATATAGATCTACATCTATAATGCCTTTACGTATCGTGTCTGACACACGGTAACCTGACCAAGAAAAAAAAAAATTGACTGCTGACATCAGCTATAAACTGCCATCTTTCTATTTGATGTTTATAATGTGAATTAGCAATTGTTCTTCTAGAATCAATGTTCATGTGTATATAATTTAAAAAATCCATCTTTTTGTATTTTCAACAAATTACTGTATCTAAATCTCATTACGTGTATCTAAATATCTTTCATTCATTTTCTTTGTGTACACATATTTCAAAAACAAGAACTTTCATACAATACAGATTTTTTTTATGTTAAATCTTTGTACTATTTCCCCTGACCATCTGACAATTTATTATTAAAGAGTAATTCTCACTCACCAATAAGAATGGCTCCCAAGATCTCAAATATGCTCCCCAAAATGCAGGCCTGTCGCAGAGTGAGGACTTTGGCTCCAACAGATGTTCCAAATGAGTTAGCCACATCATTAGCACCAATCGCAAAAGACAAAATGAAAGCAATGATAAAGCCTACGATTATCATCCATAGGTATTCGTCTGGTATTGACACCATTTTTCTCTGAAATAATCAGAAAACATCAGGTACATCATATATTTGCATAAACATCCAATATATTTCATAGTCCTCAGATCTGTAGTTTTCCTCGTTTAACATGATGTAAATTTCCTCCTTTATAAAAATAGCCAACTATTCTTACCTTCACAATCTTATCCTGTTTCACCCTTCAAACTAGATACACAATCAGTCCCTTGTTTTCCTTTGTTGTTTACTTTCTGATTATACCTGAAATGAAAACAAAAACTTGTTAATAATAATCTTGATTCAATCCATGTTTGGAATAGACAGGAAACTACTGCCTCTATCACAAATGAGACTCAAAATACAGGTACACTTTGTATACACATCCCCCATACTTCCTTCTGTCTGCATTAAAATTATTTGATAAATTAAATTAAAATTTTTTTGAAAAATTGCCAAAAGACAATTTTCCATCTATTTTATAAACATAAACTGTAGTAAAATTATTTTTCTCTGATAGTTTAAATTTTAATTAAATCAGTAGAAAAAAATATGAACCTGCAAGACAATTTCTAATTAAAGAGTTACCCAGTGTTGTTGGTACTGAATGATTTTATAAAGGCAATATAAAACAAAACGTAATGCTTTTTACTTATAACAGCAAGGTAACACAAGATTTATGTTTATATGATAGCGTTCATCTGTTGATATCACACATTACCTATTTCTTTAGATATAACTGCTAACTTTTACTGACACACAGTTAAAGAATTATTCTAAGTCAATACTGTCAGGTTTTACAGGAAAAAAATCTTTCATTTATTGATGTCAAAGAGTAACAATTATCACCATGCATTCTCTTTTAAAATATCAAACTTTTTTTTTTTTTTTAAATTTTTGATAATTATCAGCATGATCGAAGTACTCTCTTATCAAACTAAATTAACAATTAAAATACTCTTTTATCAAGTATTTCATACTGACATATCTTTATATATTTGTCAAATCTATATTTCTGAAATGATACTGAAAGTATACTTTTTTTCGAATTTTTTTTTTAAGGAGGAGAGGGAATTGTACATCAATTAATACATGTTTTTAATTAATATATGTTTAAATCATAAAAAAATAAACTTTAAAAAATACAATCAGCATTGTGGTAACTTTTATCTTAATTAATAAACTAATTTGCTTTGCATCATACTCGGAGATATCCTTAGATAATTTATTAAACCATTAAATAATTAAAGATCATTTAGGGGGGAAAAATGCCCTAAGTTTATAGGAAATCATCGGGGTTTTTTCCTAACTGAAAAAAAAAATAAAAAAAAAAACTTATCAACATACCCACGACTCTCGTCTCTGGCATTCAATGTAATTTTGTGCCCGTTTTAACATTGCGCCAAGTGACGAGCGGGATTTCGCACGCGCCAGATCGCTTCCAACCAATCACATTTGAGTGTATTGTTCATGTTTCACTCATGATCAGTAAATACTACACTATCACTCGTACATATTTTTTAAAACTAATAGAGAGAAACACGCAAGTTTCTTTGGATATTAAGATATTTAATTCTGATCACTATAACCATATGTTGTGGTTAGAAATCTATAGAAAGATTGAGAATACAATGGTAATTACATGTAGTTCCGTTTTCCTGTCTTGTTTCAAATGAAACCAAAAAAATCTTATCTTTTGAGGAACATAAAAACCTCCAAATTAACCAACATTATCAAAGAAATAGACGTAAAAAGTTGTTTTATTTATTTTGATTGCATAAAACTAAAAAACATACAAAACATGACATGTCCCAAGTCGACAAAATTCGACTGTCGTAAACCCACGTGGTTCTTACTATCTTACGATTGAGGTCAAACTCTATCCCATAGATAAAAATTTACCTGATGAATGTCATAGAAGAATGCTAATATTTACAATAGTTACCAAAAATATCACAACCTAAGGAATTTATCTTACCTTGATACAGATAAAATTAAAAGATCTCCTAAATGCCCACACCGGCACACGAACTATCGACTTCTCGTGTTTGAAGAGCGCATGCGTATATGTTAATAAGCAAAGTTATGAATGAACTGCAACAAACCGACTTTGTCTGGATTAGAATTTTCAAATAGATGAGAATTCGATCCCTAGTCTGACCTCTGATTAACCCTCCCTATTTTATTTATTTATTTATTTTTTGAGAAAAAAGTGAAAAAAATATCGTATAGAATCAGGGACCTATACTAAGTATAGAATGAAGTCTAGGTACAGATTTATAAAAATGCCTCATAAACAGATGAATAAAAAGTCAAAGTAAAACCATTAAGAAAAAATAACTGACTACAATGGAAAAAGGGATCGGCGACTTAAAACATCACCACTGACAGGAAACAAATCTTAATCATTATAAATCTTCTTAACTAGAAAGCTGTTATATGTTTAATCGGAGAGATCGAATGGATTAAATTTCAGGTTGATCGCAGAAAATGTTTTATTTACAGGGATAATCCTCGCGTTCTTTTATATTTTGTAACATACAAACAAATGACGTCGATAATTTTCTACATAGTAACTAGAAAACATGTTTTGTTAAAATTCTCGCACACATATGTTAATTATCATGCATGAACTTTAAATGCCGAATGATTTTTTTTTAATTTAACCGTTGATATGTCAAGACATAGAAAAATATCGATCTTTGGAATTAAAAAAAATGATCTAGATATATAAGCTTCTACAATCTGATTCTATTGTCAAGAAAAATAACCGATGATTTAAAAGATTACAATTACACAAATATTCTTCTTTAAAATTTTTAAATTACCCCCTTCTCTCTCTCTCCTTCGGCTAACTTGGTGAAACTCCACACCCATATGTTTTGAGATATTTTTCATATCGTTGAGGACATTCGGTGCTCATTGGAGAGAGAGAGAGAGAGAGAGAGAGAGAGAGAGAGAGAAAAGATCGATGGTAATTGTACTCATCACTGTTGTGTCATATCGGACTTGGCATTATATTGCAGCTACTTTTGTCAGAAATGGAATCCCCATTTATACATTACATGCGTGCATTTTTGTCAGTAAATATGTTTTATTTATTTATTTATTTTAGCCATGTGACACAAATAGATAGGCCTTGTAGACTATTATCTGGATAAAATTGTGTGAAGAAAGTTCTTAAACCATGCATACGCCAAAATGCATGATGAGAAATTAGGACAAAATTCGAATAAAATTTAACTCTAGTCCAAAGTCTTATGCAATACTTGTGACATTATATGTAGTTAGGAATTTAAACCGTTAATTTGTAGTCTTCAGACATGCTCTTTTAATTAAACACAATGGCAAAGATTAATCATAAACAGCTTTCCTTATATAGTGGTACAGTAAATAATCTTGTTTCAGTTAGACAAATGGGTAACTCGAATGTTTTAATTATCAATGTGGAAAAAAGTTTAATATTAAAATTATATTCATAGACTCATGTTGTATGTGATTTTATTTTTGATGCCCTTTTCTTTAAATCCTACATGTATATACATGTAGTTGATTTTTCCCCCTCTGTTAATATTGATAAGGTAAAACATCGTTTTTTCTTGCAGACATGTCGTTCTCCGTTTATAAAGTTGGAGTAAGTTAGCATATATAATACAAGGCTTAACCTGGGGGAAATATATCCTTGAACCAAACCTGCAACATGAATTGTATTATGTGTATTTCACGCAAACTACATGGTAATTTTATATATATGCAATTGACAAGCTCTTATTTTAGTTCTAAATGCATTAAGTGCAAATGTATATTGTTTTGCAGGACTTAGATATATTTAAAGACGTTTAAGGCTAAAAAAGGTCAGACGAACGTCAAACATTACATGCCTTATAATTACTTTACGTAATGAATTATGACATTAGCTCTCATTTCTGGACTTGAGAGAAGCCAAGTAATAACCTTTCTGCTAAAATGTTACGTTTCGTAGAAAAATAGTAATTATGGCAGAAAAAAAAATCTTTGATGTTGACTCTGGTATGTTCAGAAGACATCTCGGTAAACACTTGTACAATACACAGGTTCGAAACTAAACACACATCTCAGAACCAAATATTTAACGACATTGAATTATGAATTTATTTTCTTGACTTAATTGATTAAACACAAACACAAAACATCAATACAATGTGAACTTTACAATAAAGGATGGTCGAAGAAGTTTTTAATTCAAAAATCCAGGATCGGTTAATTGAACAGTTGATTTTCGCCCCTCCCCCCCCCCCCCCCCTTCGCTATCATTATCTATTAATATTAAGATAAACACATCCTTCAGTAGACTTTAAAAACTCAGATTTTATAATTGATGAAGTATGCTTTCTCTTTTAATTTTTATAAGCATTTAAAAATTATCTTAGATAGAATTAAAGAAAAGAAAAAAATAACAATAAAGTAATCAATATGAAATTAAAGCAAATTTGAAAAAAAAAATTATTTAAAAAAAAATTAAATTACCACATAATTGATAAATTTCCGCATTCTTATGAATAATTTTTTGATTAATGAATGAATCCTTTAATTTTAAATTAACATTTTGGATTTAAAATTTGGTTATAAGCTATAGGTTATACGCTCATTTTTGTATTCAAAAGTTGGTTTTAAGCTAGATTATACGCTATGTTAAACATGCCTACCTCTGTGTGATGAGACAGATGGCAGTAATGCGACAGAACAGCATGTGCCAGCGATTTTATGAATGAAAATATACATCACGAGTGAACCACGAGTGGAAAATACATCTATTTCTAAATTAATTTACATAAACTGCAGTTATAATTTGTGTATTGCATTACAGAACATTAAATATTTTGACAATTAAGTATTGTACACATAAACATGGAGAATACTTTGAGTAGCAACGGTCCCTCACTCTGCATGACAACGGCTCCCCTTCCCCTCCCATAGAAGATTTATATATCTATATTCTTAGTCAAAATTGTGATGATTCTGAATAATTTAAGACTTTTAAAATCTTCAGAAATTTCGAAACCATGTGAAAATCTTAAGTTTTCGGTACCAAAATAAAGTTAATCAAAATGAAATATGCATGGACAAGGCACGGAAGCAGGACTCAAGAGTCCATACGATAATTGATCTTAAACTAAGTCTCCACTCCCTTATATCATGTGTATATATAAGGTGAGATGGTTAAGGGGACCCGTAGGAAGCAATTTCAGTTCAAGAAGGGGGGGGGGGGGCAAACAGTACAGAAATTAAAAAAAATCTTTGACAAGGAAAAAAATAAAAAGTTACACTGTCGGGGCACTACAGAAAAGTCGTTTTACTTTCTATAGTATAGCATGTCTAGGAAAAATTATTGGGGTACCCCCCTCTCGCTGCACCCCTGGTTCCTGATACTCAGATGATCCTAAAACTGATACAAAAGTTTAAATTACTAATAAATAAGCAAAGACTTAAATTTGCTTGGACTTTGATACTTTGGTACTAACGAACCAGAAAATAAACATTTACACCAGATGCCCTTAAAAGCAATTACTGAAAAGCTTTATACAGCATTTAAAGCAAAACCATTCTCACGTTATCTACAGATTTGGAATACACGTCCTTGGATAAACTAGGTATATAAACATTCCCTCAGAATCTAAGACAGTGACCCAAAAATCAGGAAATATCAACATTGAAGAAATAAGATAACCGAGTGCTCGATTTACCTCGAATGACCCTTTTTACATCACATTATACGAAGTACAATGAGGTCAATACGATGATTTAGTTACCCAGGGAGTACAATATTTAGTGAATCTGAAGGTTGAGGTGAATATTGCACTTTGAAAGTCGCTAAATCATCGTTTTGACCAAGTAAAAAAAAAAAAGAAAAGAAAAAACATCAATCATTTTTTTAATTATATGTTACGCCCCAGTCGAACGCAGCGGGGAAAGCGAGATTTCATTGGACAATAAAAATAAACATAACCATTCGTAGACATTTAAGTTTTTGATCTAATTTTGATTCAAAGTTTATTTCGGGTATAGATGAATATGAATTTTTATGATTTCTAAATTGCTGGATTTCATCAGAGAGTTAGGAATTATTCACTCACATAGCAAAAATATTTATAAAGTTGACACAGGTGATTGGTAAACCTCACTTCATATTATATTATCATGGCCAGTGTATGTTTAACTGAGATTAGATTATTATAAGCCTATTTTTTTTTTTTTTTAAAAAAGAAATAATTTTCAAGTACTACATAAGTTGGGCTTTTATGAACCTTCGATACCTTAAAAGAAGCTGCAATCTTGACCTCAACTATTATGTAATATTACATAATTATAACCAATAATCTTGACATTTGCACTACTTAATCTGACAGACCAAAGGCGAGAGGACCTGACTTGAAATACTCCATTAAATTCTGATCGTGCGACGGAAGGTTTGAGCAATTATGTATATATTTAAAAGACTGGCTCCCAGAAAAGCGTTAAAATATAATGAATTCCAAGTATAAGACAAGTACATATATATATATTAATAGAACTGTCGGAGTGTCCCACTTAACAAATATTAATCATATGTAAAATACTTGCAAATTACAATCTAGATGTTCCATAAAGTCTCTTAAAACGTTAAAACTATGTGGAACTATCACATATATGTACATTTTAAAATGAAAAGCACAAGCCAATATTTTTGTTCTCTCACACTGACAGCGTTTGAAATGTTGCCCCAAAATTATTTTTAACTAAAAATAAAAGTAATATTTACAGATCAGTTAAAAAGAATGGAGTTTTAAAACCAATTCTAACCTAATACGTAACAAATCAACCATTCATACTAGACGAATTATACATTTTATATTTATTCTTACCCCCCCCCCCCTTCCCGTCTCAGACCCAAATGGAAATCTTGGATCCGCCTCTGATTGCAATCTGTCAAAAACAAAAAATAAATAAATTTCTGAGAGACTTTGTATTCCTTTCTTTTTATTTGGTTAAGAGTGTCCATCTATCAGCGAGGGTAATAATTATAAACCAGTGCTTACTAGCTTGAAATTAAACTAGAAATAATATCACATGCTATTTACACAGACAGATATATAAGAACTACAATAGTAGTAATTTTATACCACAAAAGTATTTTCTTGTGAGCAGTTTCTGATAACTTGTGCTCTCTCTACCTGAAATTGCTTCCTATAGGCCTGTCAGATGCTTGGGCACCTATTAATCTGTTATCTTGAAATGTATTTGTTGATCAATTTTCAACTAGAAAATGCATGACTGATGTTTATAATTTATTTTTTCTTCAAGCCTATTTGAAACTATATGATGTGAATAAACTTTGAAGAATGTACATGTGTATACACATTACTTTATGAATTCGGTGACATTTTTGAGAACATTTTAGGTTATATATTTATCTGCTGTATGATCGTCAAGCTCATAATTAAAAAAAATATAAGCAGTTATCATTTCTTTTTTAAAAATCCTTTGTTCGAATTTTAAAAGGCTTGAAGAAAAAAAGGCTCCCACTTTCTCTTCGAGCTCGATGTCCACATACTGTATTTCACAATTAAGATATACAATGCTATGATTCTAAGAATTAGACTATTTCAATATTTGATTCTCAAACATACTAAATTTCTTGTAAAGTATAAATATTTCATTTTGCTGACAGAAAGATGAAATATAAATGACGATTCTATTATAATCTTTTCTAATGTGCTCTGAAACCAATAGAGAAATGTATCCAGATTTCGATGTAAGTATTTGCCCAGCATCTATATCACCTCATGGTATTTTAACGGATTACGATCACAGGCACTTCTTACAAATAAGCAGGGGGTGTCCCGTATACGAAACAAGTGCCTGAAATTACGATGAAAACCACCGATCAGAAATTAACAGTTTGTTCCTCGCTGTATTCATCCGTCTTGTAATGGGAAAAAGTCCTGTCTGTCTGTCAGTCTGGCATAAAGACTGACAGGGATAAGACTTTTTTCCCAATTCACTCGTGATCTTATGACCTTGAACTTGTAGTTTGACCACTTCTCAAAAATTTTAACTTCTGTTATATCTTTTGAATGAGACAAGAAATGGCTTTCATATTTCACATGTGCATGTAACGTGTGCCAAAAACCTTCTGAATTTATTATGACTTTTAATATCTAGACCTTGACCTTGGACATGCTTTTCCAAAATTCCAACCTTGGCTGTAGCTTTTGCATTTGAACAAACATGGTTTTCATATTTTACATGTGCATTACCTGTGACAAAACTTTTCCAAATTTACTAAGATTTCGACATCATGACCTTGACCTTCCTGTTCGTCCTTGTTTTCAGAATTTAGACTTTAACCATAAACAAGAAGTGCTAGGGCTTTCATATTTTTTTTTTACATAGGCATTACCCTTAACAAGACCTTACTGAATATACTACATGCATCATGATTTTTAACCTAGACCTCGGAGTTTGACTTAAAAAATTCAATCGATATCTTGACCGTAACTTTTTGTTTCAAAAATTCAAAGCTTCTTTTAACATTATAAAGAGTCCTAGAGAAGTCAGTTACGTCATAAATCATTTTCAACAAATAAGACTCCGAAAGCAGAGGTCCGCATTCCTCCGAAATTGCTATTTTACAATTAACACGTGTGTGTAAGTGCAGTGTAAATCATGGCAATATAAGAACTTAACTTGCAAACTCCTTTGCTATGTACTGATTCATTTAAAGTAAAAGCATATTATCAATACTTGAACATTTATGTTCTAAATATCATTTTCATAATTTGGACAATTTACATGTTTTAAACTGAATCATTGATATATGAAGTAGTGAAATTGGAAATAAACACGTAATTTATGATTTCCTGATACAAACTGTAACACAAGTGATCAAAATGCTTCATTTTCAGTGTAAATAAGTGAGTACGTGTCAGATCACAGACCCCTGAATTTTATCAATAAGCTGCAAACAAAGCCCTAGATCTATCGAAAAATACACTCTTTGTATATAATGTATATTTTATACATATAGAGTGGTGGTAGTGTTTTCGAGCTAGAGCTTTTTCTGCATGGCCTATGGTCAGATATTACATATTCTATTGCGAAAATGTCATTTTTTTTCTTCTTCTTTTTTTTTAATCTACAAATTCCTGACACAAAAACATCGTATAAATCATTAAATGGAAATATGATATGTGAATAAATTTGAAGTGACATTAATATACGTGTATGTAGCATTAATTTATTAAACACGTACATCTTGGGCATGAAAGTTCACTGTTTAACTAAATAGATGTATTACTTATTTATACAACTAGCAACATCGGTTTCCTTTTAGTAACATGCATGTATATGTAAAAATCATTTTTTTTATTCTTCAGATATATACATGATAGTTTATGTTTATTCACTAATAAAGGGCCCTCAAGCGGCACGTACAATTAAAAACAATACAATCATGATTATAACAATACCTGCACTGGGTGCAGTATTGACCTATATATAACCATTATATAACAAATACGTACTTTTTTAAGTTTAAAAGTTCAAACAAAATAAATATATGCTTATCGAATTTCCTTGACATACATTTTCTGAAAAAAAGTTTCTTAATAAAATAATTGCATGTAATTGACATTTAGAAACTACTGGGGAATTCAAGAATTTCAAAGAAATTATGTTTAATGTCAAAACCGAACATCAATGACGTTAACATTAAATAATCTATTTATCGAAATTCAAGCTGTCCTTAAACGAATATTCAAATGATGATTAATGATATAACTTACTGAAAGTTGACAGTCTTCAGAATGAAGGACACAAAACAAATGTCCAACCTTTGGGTAGGTATGGGTATTTCGCTAAGGATCTGAGTATTTATAGGCAGTGGGAGACAGGTGAGAACCAATGGGATGTCGGTATCTACTAGTATCTTCTGATACACGATACTGGGAAGCACTCGTCTTGGAAGGATTTACCGATCCGAGTCCAGATTGACAAGGTGTTTATTCATTCAAATTTTTTACTGAGGAGATCACAGAGAAAATTGAGAAGTCATATGTACAATATATAAGCAGGCCCATAAATTCCCTTTGTCTTTATTCTACACCCCCCCCCCCCTTTCCCCATTTTTCAATGCACTCATAATTTAGTACTTGCTTGCTTTTATATGGTATTAGCCGTGGAAATCAGGAGCAGTCAGAGGGCGTGGATATTTCGATATACTAGTTCCCCTTTTCCCTCCAGAAACAGGATATTGGCTTTCCCATGGAATAGAATAATAAAAAAAAATTGGGGTAATACAAACTAACAAGTATATCTAAATTTAGGTGTGCAAGTATAACACATTTTACTCTTTTTTCATAAGTGTACATTAAATCATACGCGGATCTAGGGTAGGGGGGTCCTCCTCTAGAATTTAAGTTATCAATTTCTATGTAAAAGTAACAAAAAAATGACCTTGGAACCCCCCCCCCCCTTACACACACACACACACTTGGAAACATGGCGCCTAGCCTCTAAAAATGAAAGGTAAACTCATGTATGTGAAGAAAATTGACATTGATTAAAGAAAGTGTCTACATTTAAATCCCCTTAGGTTATTCAGGTTGGGGAGGGGGGGGGGCAAGTTGTTTAGTTTTTTTTCGTTCGTTTGTGTAATTGTTTTTTACTTCTCAAAGAATTTCCTAATCTGACATTTGTTAGAGTTGATGTGCCCCCCCCCCCACCTCCCCTGGAAAAAAATCCTGGATCCGCGCCAGTTAAATTGAAAGCGTCTATAAAATAGATACGAATTGCATGTACTTGTGTAAATAAGATATTCATACTTACAGACGTTCATTAAAATTCCTTGATAAAGTTATGCAATACAGTCTTAAATAATAGCGAAATTTTCTTTACATTAATCATTTAAAAAACCATCCTCGCGCAATACACCTCATTCGTATAAATCCTGACTCCACTAGCAGATCAATATTCTGGGTTCTATAGAACAAGAGAACAACATGTTTTCTTCTTCATTAAAACAGATACACATTACAGATACCTGCTTAATGCAATGCTATTCTGCAATTTTCGTACATTAATTTTGGTACATGTATAAAAGTGATTTTGTTGGTACAAAAAGCCAGAGATTATTTTCAACAAAAATGTCCTAGTCCATATACAAGCGCCTGTGTAACAATTGTCTCTGACAAAATAGTAGTATTGCTGGTTTAGACTTGAATTAGATTGGTGCATGTGTGTTAAATCAGCACATATTTTTTAAAGAAAGGAAGCAGCACTGCTCATTTAAATCCGACATGTTAAAATAACAATTAGGGGTTGAACTATGTAAACTGATAGACGTAAACTGATGTAAACAAGATGTGTTTGTGAAACACTGATGCCCCCGTATGGTAACTTATATAGCAAAGGTTAAACTTTCTCAATGCTGGTACCCAAAGTAAGATCTTGTCTCGAGGAATATACCTGTGAAATATGAAAGCCCTAGCAGCAACCATTGAATAGATATGGAAAAGGTTAAAGTTTTTCAAAAGTAATTCAAACATCAAGGTCAAGGTCAAATGGTCAAAATGAATGGTGCCTAAGGAAAGGCCTTCTCACAAGAAATATACTGGTGAAAGCTGAAGCTCCAATTGTTCAAAAGTTATGACCAAGGTTTAAGTTTTTCAAAAGAAGGTCAAACTCCAAGGTCAAGGTCAATGGATTGCAATTGTTGGTATCCAAAGGAAGGTCTTGTCACAAGGATTATATATGTTAAGTATGAAAGCCCTAGTACCAAAGCTTCAATAGATATGTCCAAGGTTAAAGTTTTTCAAAAGTAGGTCAAAATCCAAGGTCAAAGGGTCAAAGTTGTTGGTATCCAAAGGAAGGTCTTGTCACAAGGATAACATATGTGAAGTATGAAAGCCCTAGCTGCAACCGTTCAAAAGTTATGGACAAGGTCAAAGTTTTTCAAAAGTAGGTCAATCTCCAAGGTCAAGGTCAAAGTTGTTGTATCAAAAGAAAGGTTTTCGTCACAAGGATTACATGTACATATGTGAAGTATGAAAGCCTTAGCACCAAACGTTCAAAAGTTATGGCCAATGTTAAAGTTTTTCAAAAGTAGGTCAAACTCCAAGGTCAAGGTCAAAGGGCCAAATTTGTTGGTATCCAAAGAAAGGTCTTGTCACAAGGATAACATATGTGAAGTATGAAAGCCCTAGCTGCAACCGTTCAAAAGTTATGGACAAGGTCAAAGTTTTTCAAAAGTAGGTCAATCTCCAAGGTCAAGGTCAAAGTTGTTGTATCAAAAGAAAGGTTTTCGTCACAAGGATTACATGTACATATGTGAAGTATGAAAGCCTTAGCACCAAACGTTCAAAAGTTATGGCCAATGTTAAAGTTTTTCAAAAGTAGGTCAAACTCCAAGGTCAAGGTCAAAGGGCCAAATTTGTTGGTATCCAAAGAAAGGTCTTGTCACAAGGATTAAACACGTGAAGTATGAAAGTCCTTGCACCAATTGTTCAAAAGTTATGGCCAAGGTTAAAGTTGGGTAAAATTTTGCAAAACTGGGTCAAACTCCAAGGTCAAAGTCAAAAAGTCAAATATGGTGGTATCCAAAGAAAGGTCTTGTTTTGAATACACATGTGAAATATGAAAGCCATAGCTCCAACTAATCAAGAATTATGGATAATGTTAAAGTTTTTGCGGACAAACAGACAAACAGACAGACAGACGGACAAGGCAAAAACTATATACCCCCGAATCTTCGATACAGGGGCATAAAAATATGTATAAAACAAAAATTTTGGACTGGGATTTTAGTAATAGACTGCATTATTTTGTTATACCGGGTATTTCTTTCGAAAAAACTGATGAATTGATCTACCCTCATCGGGAAAAAGGACAAGACAGGTAGAAGGTCCCTCAGTCCAACTCTTTATCTTTCCTACCCAAATATATGTATTTACATAACTAGTATGACAATGATATAATTTGAGAATAAATATGAAATAAATGAAAAAATTGAGATAAACTTTCCTGAAAAAAAAAGTACCCTGTTATATAAAAGAAGAGAGGCTCGGGGACCACATCGCTTATCTAAGCAGCAATAGCCAACTATACCTTGGCCAAAGTAGCTTTACAAAATCAAATACAATGCAAAAAATTGTATAAAATGCCCAAATAATTGATTTTTCATACCTCTTAATACTTATCAACTAACTGTTTAAAATAAACTGAGCCATCATATTGTGCGGGAATTAACAATTTTTTGTCATACTTATTAAATAATCACAAAAAGACCATCGTATTATGCGGGAAAATTATTTTTAATGAGTATACAAACTTGGACACTAATTTTTGCATTTCTCGTACATGTAGTCCTAAAGGTCATATTTGAAAAAAAACTAGAAAATTCTTAATAGAGTAAAAGGTATAAGGGAGTCCTTAGTTCATCAGGCGTCGGAACCGGGGTGGTGGGTGGTGGGGGCTAGGGGTATTTAGCTCCCCCTTTTTTGCAAAGAAATAATAAAGGCATTTGCTAGAATATTGACCAGTCCGTGCACAATTTTTTCACAGTGCGTTAATATGGTCGATATTAACGCACTTTGAAAAGAAATATTTTTTTTCAAAGTGCGTTAACTTTGTCCCAAATCTAACGCACTTTGACAAAATTTTTCAAAGTGTGTAATTTTTCAAAGTGCATTGTAACACAACAATATAACTCATTAAAATCAAAATATTATGAACTGAAGAAATGTTGATGTACCCTTTGTTTGAACAATTCAACTCAAACACTGTCTAAGACACTGGAGCAAATAATGAAATATATTATTCAGTTTTAAAGGGGCATGGACACAGATTTGAAGTTAGTATTTTATCACATTTTCTGTATAATGTCATAACTTATATGTTGCTATAGCATTTCACACGGAAATATAATTAAAGCGTGTTCAGAAACGTCTTTTATCTGGAAATTATTGATACTACGGATTCCGGGACGCGTTTGATTGACACATCCTTGCACTTTCACAAAGTAAACTTTATCCTTAATACTTAAGAAAAGTAGATATTTTAGTGTGTATCAATGAAAAATATTCAAAACCATATTCCAGAAAATTCAGAGTAAAAATGTGAGAAAGCAAAGCCAATTCACCAGTATTGTCAGTCCGTGCTCAGTGATGTGTGCAGAGTTTAAAAAATTGAACACTCCCCTTAAAACGTAAACATTAACAATAACAGAGCTCGTGCCCCGTTTATAAAACCAGAGGTTTGACGTGATGTAAAGAAGAATGTCTTTGTCACCGAATTCTAAGAATATATTTTCATGTAAATTCAATTCATTGAACTGGTTTTATTTTTTGAATAAACATAGAAATTTAAATTATAAACACTGCAACTGTGTCCAGGCCCCTTTAAGTCATAATGACAAAGCCGTTCATCAAAATTTAAAGTCAACATACATAATTATTTGACTTGATATCATCTACAATTCAATTTTTATTCTTATTTTATTTTTATAAAAACTGAACAAAATGTAGCATTTCGACATAATTTAAGTGATTAAGCTGTTTTAGTAATCATGAGAATCGCATCAACTAAGAATTGCAAATTAATTATCATTATGTATCTTGCCTGCTATCAAAACTTTTCTTAAAATCAGACAAACTTTCTAGAGGGAGTAGTCTGGTCTATGACTATGGAATTTCTCTATCTAGTTTTTTTTTTCTTCTTTTTGATTAATTGTCGAAGAGAAATGTTTGGAAATTAGATTTCATGTATCACTAGTGACAGAACACATTTGTAACAAAAATGCTATTTAAATACACTCGTGTTATACCAAATGTTAGTGACCGATACGACAATCAAAATTAACGGTGTCAAAACAAATACAAAAAATACTTCCTATATCTACGTCAACCCCAAAGAAAGAGACCAGTCAAAAAGATATTACATGACATAGATTGTCTATTATATTAAGGTCACTGCCTTCCGGGTAACATTCTACGGAAGTCGTGTAGTCAAACTTTATTTTAGTCTTATTAAGAAATCCAGGTTACATACAAGCAAGTCACGACCATTTACACGGAACTGAATTTGTTATTTATGAACTTAAACTAAAACGACAAAAAATATTTTAGGATATCTCACACATCCTACAACATGCATGTATAAACTAATGTATCTTTGTTGCCTCTAGTTTTTAGGAAAGGGAGATTCTAATAAAGCTATTCCAGTACCTATAGATTGGAGAGTTGCACATTTCAAAACATCTTGTCAAGCAACAAAGAAAAGCCGAGAATATAGTCAAAATACATTTTTGTTGGTAATGGTGGAAGGGGGTGCCAAACGTTACATTGCCAATTTTATATGAGGAAGAGGTTTGTAGCACATTCTAAGGAGACATTAAGTTTGCAAAACATCGTCTTTTCTCGTTCTGTGGCCAGTCTTACAATTGATGATTCCGCTTCTGAGCATAATACGATTTTTGTTTTTACAAGCCTTCTTTAAGCTTAAAGCGTAAAAAATCGATAAAATACACGTAACACATTGTTTACTTTGATTTAAATACAGAACAAACTTTGTAAAAATAAAGGTGTAGTACAATTAATAAGTATTCACCATTACCATCCACCCAAAGGATCGAACAACGCAATAAATCAACGACAAACAAACACTCCAGACTATTTTCCTTAGAAAATTCAATACTGCAAGTCATACACAAATCGTTCAAATATTGATACACATAGAGGACGCTGGTCAAATTACTTACCCGGCATCTTTGCGTAAGACAGAAAATCAAGGGGGTTTATGGTCCTTCGTAAACAAGTCTGCACTTTCCCCTACTTTCACACGAACAGTAGACGCTTCTGTTCGATATTTTTACTGCTTCTGCACTCGGAAGAGATGATGATCGAATATTGCTCACAATCACGAGTGAATCGAAGAGAAATAAACCTTGTTTTCAACTTTTCATATTAATGTTTATGTCCTTAATTCATCCTAATAACATCCCATCGCTGAGCATAAATAATGTTAATTAAATAAGGTAATTAGTTTTTTTTTTTTAATTTACACACATGCTGTGCATAAGATTTTTGCCTGATTTGATGAAAAAGAACTTTGGAGTACGAGGACAGAGTAACTCGACCATTGAACGTTGACAGTTTATCAGAATAATGAGGTTTTCTAAGTGCAATGTATTGTGTTCGCACCAGCATACTGGGCTTCGTACTTCCATTGATTCTGAAAACCTCAAGATTAAAAAAAATGCAATTCAAAATATAAAATTCACCACCATGAGACAAATTTAGCTCTTTTATTATTTCTGTCCCCAATAACTTCAGGTCAATTTTCCATATCAATGTTCTAAAGGGACGACCATTAGGTTCTGGGGTGGGGAAGGGTAGATTTTTGGAAATAACATGTCTTCAAAATTTTGAAAACGAATAATCTGTCCTAAATTGACAAGAAAATAAATAATCTGACTCGGAAATAAAAAAAAACTGCCCGCCCCCTTTCAGAACCAAATTGCAGTCCTCTTTTAGTAATTTTATGAATTCAAAACACATACTAGTAGCTGACTAAGTGGATGTCAGAGTTATGTACTATTTATATACTGTGCTTGTTGTGACTGTCAGTGTGCTTCATACCAAACTCTTGACTTATTATTGTTTTCTGTTCATCCCTTACTGGAAGCTATATACTACATGTAAGCAGTACCTTGGACTTAGCTTTTCCTTCACTACTTCACCAGTGTCCGCACAGTATAAACGAATATTTATAAACTCTACATATACTTTAGATCGGAATTGACTGCCAGATGCTGTAAGCTGTTGAGATTATATTTTCATCACGTGGACAAGTCTGTAATCTTTTTTCTAACCTAATGCCGGTGAAATCAGTCTTGAAGCCAGTTTGTCTTTCAGGCAGTTCTGTTCTTTAGAAATTAATAAATCCACAAGTAACACCACTTCCTTGTCATTATGTGATAAATGACATGACATCCTCATATTGGTTGACATTTATACAGAAGTTAATATTGAAAAAAACCACATGCTGTAATATTGATTTGTTTGTTTTTGTTTAACTTCCCTTGGAGAATGAATTTTTCACTCATATTGCGACGCCAACCACTTGCCGGTGGAGGGATGTATTCGGAATTTACGGCCTAGAGCAGTGAAGGACTTTTTTCGTGCCAGCCCGTACTGCGTCACGGGACCTCGGTTTATACGGTCTCATTCGAAAGCCCATGGACTTCTTGTTCTCAAATTACTACCCCTCATACGATCGTCTACTTATACAGTGTTACTATATTTAGATACTTTATTCTTTGAACCCGATTTCGGATTTCGACGGCCAGTGATGTAATGTTTGCTAAAAAATGAATAAGCTATCGAAATTTTTAAAAATCAAAATCTTTAAAAAAAATCAAAATTATGTCCAGTCTGTGGTTTGTTTTGATAAATAATTCAATTTGTTTAAATAAGCCTACATCAAGAACATTAATCTACGTAATTGTTTTTCTTTTATTTCGAAGAATTTTGTCATACATACTGAAAAATAGAAGAATCTGTTTATTGTTCTAACATGTTACTGGCCTCATTTCAATATTCCTTTGTACTTAAAAGAATCAAATCAGGATAAATTTTTTTTAAATGTTTTAATTAAACTGACGAAAGCCGTTGCTATGGTTACCTATTCCTTACATATTTCAATGTTTCCCGTCTTACATTTTTTTCTTTTTCTTTTTGGTCTAAATTCAACAAAAGAGTGTTGATTAGTGCATTGATACTTAATCCTGCTGCTCAACTTTTAATTTCCAAGAACATTGTTCTGAATATTAACAAAACATGGAATAATCTCTTAAATATTTCAAAATGTGTCTCTTCTTACGACATCGGTCTGATATTTCGTAATTCGTATGGATTTTTTTTTTAATTAGTGTAGCTGTGTTGCCATGATTACATAAAACAGAATAAGCATATAATTTCAAACGCCACTTCTCCAGTGTTTAAGTTTTAAATGATACTTTTTGCTGAGTTTAAATGGAGAAGTACTACATACTGTTTGATTTCTATAATGAAGGGTAATGCCGTGGTTAGCTAAACTTAAATTAAGATTAAACCGAGTCTGATTATGACTTTTTCTACTAATTTTGTCTAAATCTTTAGTAAATTATACACAGATATAGATTTCTCCGAAATGTAGATATAGAATTATCTGTTTTTGATTCAATAAACAGTACTGGTGTATTGCTTCGGCAGTTAGTAAAATCAAAATGTGTCTACATATATTTTTTTCGGTACTTTATGTATCCACTGAAATTATTTCAACGAATACTCGGCGCCCCAATCTGTTCTAAAGGATGAATTATTTTACTTTTCACAGACAATTCAAAGTTCAAAGGAGAATTACATATCATTCCAATTTACTAGTACAATTGTGTATGACCAACTTCGTTTCCTGCGGCCTGAATACTGCACCCAAGAATATTGTATTTTACATTTTGGTAAAGGATTAAGTACTCATTGTAAATCATGCAAAAAGTTTGCCTGTTAGATATCCATGAGCAAAGAAGAAGTTTGTAATGCATTTTTTAATCATATGACTAATCAAGCCCATCATGGAGTCAGAACCCCAGACCCAGGGGCCATAAATTTCAATTCTGGTAAACCGACTTGTTATGCACGCAAACAATCTGCCTGCAAGATGTCCATGAGTAAAGATTTTTTAAGCTATGATGCATATTAGATATGTAACCAAATAGTTCCAACCTGAAGCCTGAACCAAGGGGCCATGGATTTCACAATTTCGTAAGGGGTTCACTATTCATTATATCAAGACAACAGTTTGATTGCTACATGTCCAGGAGTAAATAAGATTTTTGAAAATGGTATTAATTTTGATTATTTTGGCAAGCCTCCTGGCAGACGTTTCTCGCGCAATTACGCAAAATACAGTTTTTTCCCGAATAAAATGTGATTTACAGTATATAAATACATGTACATACATTGTAGTGCATATTATATCATTGAAAGATAACACGGATCTTCCAGTCTCATTTCTTGCTAATAAACATTGGTATCTAAGGTTAGATTAAAGGAAATTCTATTTTCTATTAAATGAAATATTTTGGTACTTTTTTGAGGTGCTCATGTCTACTTTTTACAACACCGTTTCTAAGACTTCAAAGAACCTTGAATTCTGTGCGAAATAAAAACTGAGGCACGCAAAAAATCAATTTCACGCTTCATTTCGAGACATTTATTAAATAACATTTTTAAGAATTATTGTTCCTTGGTGAATATCCCTAATATTTATTTCTCAAGAACAGCAGAACCAAGACTGGTGAAATTTATTTTGCAAGCACCCATCATTATTTTTACGACGTAATTTCCCTTCCAAATCACGACCCCTGGGGTTAGGTGAGATAAAATATTAGTAAGAGGATGAAAGTTCGACATAATATAAAGGAAAATCGTCTCTGGTACAAGGGGCTAGATATCGGACATCTCAATGAAATATTCAAGATTGGTAATGTCATATATTTCTTGAGGCTAGAATATAGCTAAAAGGGGGGGTTACCTTTTTCATATAATATAAACTTGGGGGTGGGGGTGGGAACAGAAAACGAACAAGGGCCAAAGTTACTCAGGTGAGCGCTGTGGTTCTAAGACCGTTTCCGCCACGAAGAAAATACATGTGAGTGAATGGTCACGCGGCAGAGAGCATGGATTGAGGACTATCGATTTGCTATCCTAGACTTTTCGTGATGTAAATGTGCAAATTGTGTTCTGCTGCCATTCTTACCCGGAGACTGTCTGATAAAAACATTTGATTTATAAAGTTTGACCAAAATAATCAAAAGAAACTGCAATAGTCCAATCATCTTGTTGCAGCTGCTTCCCTATGCTGTTGGAACTGTTTTTTGAAGCTTCATAAATCTAGAGGTTTTTGAACCCATCCAGTGCTTGCAAAGTTGAAGGACCTCTTCCCTCTATTGAATTCATTAGGAACATTAATCACATATAGCGCTAACTTTCGTTCTTTAATCCATCAATATTTGGTTTCACTTTTTTGACAGCCTTCCTCTTGCTTCTGAACCAAAGAAGCAAACAGGCTCCTCACCGTAATGAGGTATAAGCATTGTCTTATATTGTAGTCTTTGTAATAAGTTGATATAGAGCAGTAAGCTTTCGATCTGTCAAAAACAACAGTAACCGTTGTCAGAATCAAGTTCTTGTGAATGCTATTTTCTACAGAACTAACAACGGGTATGACATTCTATCAACAATTGTTGAAAACATAATTGTCAGAGACTTTACATTTACAGCAATCTCTCACTAACATTTCAAAATACAGGAAACCATCGACCCCTAAACGGAAAGGACATGTGAGAGCTAGAATTTTAATCAAATTATCCAATTAAACCATGTATTATGTAAATTAATTGGAGAGATAAATACTAGTGGTTAAAGACTGACCATTCCCAGTTTCTCTGTTCTGGAGTGACAACAAAAAAATATTACAATCTCACACTGATGTTTGGCAATGCAATGATGTGTATTTAAGAAGTATTGTCATTGTTTTCAACATTCATCCCAAAGACGCCCTTTCTTTTTCGTCTCTTATTTGTTGAGAGTTACATGAATCCGTATATTTTTGCCAATCTTGACAAAAATAATTCTTTGAAAACATTAAAATGAAACCCGTTCTACAAAGGGAGAACATTAGGAATATGTGAAAATTCAAGAGGCCCATCATGTAAATAGTTTTCATGCTAGATGTTCTGGAGTAAACTATAGAGAGCTTAAATCCAAAGCAAGATTCTTTATCTGGAAAGTATAATTAGCAATTTTTGTAACCTCAAGGAACGAAATGATATAAGATGAATAAATGTCGTTAGAAATCATGAATAAGACTGTGACATTTAAGTTTGCTAATTAAAAAAATACATCTTGTCAAACTATAATTAGGGAGAAAGATGACCCCCCCCCCTTCCTTTCAAGGATCAAGCACAATACACATCTAATGACTGGGTTCGAGGGTCTACAAAACGCATTTTGCCCGAGAACACAGTCAATAAATGTTTTGTTATACCTTGTACATGTACTTTTTTTTTTTAATTTTGAGATATCTTGCGCTGGCTTCCATGTTTGCGATAATTTTTTTTAGATATACATGTAGCTGATCCTGCCTAAAGCGTGACGTAAAAAAAGGTCATAGCGGTCCAATATCTCATCTACAGGTCCAAATATCTTACTCTCCAACATCGATTATTTTTGGATCGCTCAGTAAAACAGTAGAAATGTTAAACTTTTATATCGGAAACATTTTTTAAGGAGGTTCGATCCTCAGCTTTTGAGCACATTTTGGTCTGGACCTTTATTTATAAAATTCTGCATCATTTTTAAATTCTAACATTAAATCTGGATTCTACAATGCAAATTAAACTATATCCAATGAAAAAAAAAGACGCAATGAAATTCCATTCAAATAGGATTAAGCCAGGAACTATATTTTGTGGCGGAAGGTTTTTCAGAAGAAAATTATCATTTTTTCCCTTTTGAAATATATACAGTACTGTTAAGTTTAGATTCCTATTTGTCCATGCTGGTTGCACACAGAGCTGTTTTTTGCAGTGAAATGTTTTATGCTGGCTCTGAAATATCTATTAAATTATTTCTTATAAATTCTTTCATTATATTGTGACAAATATAGTAAATATATTCTGAAAGTCCAGGAAAAAATTGAGCCAATTTTAACATAAAATTAACACTTTTTTAGTTATATCTAAAAATTTACATCATAGTCCCCCACTTTTGTTTTTCTTTTCTGAATATATAAGATAACTTTGATAAATCTGCTTAAATTCAGCAAAAGTTTAAGACTTTAAAATAATTTTCTTGCTTATTAAATTTTTAATGCCAGAAAAATCACATTTTGTGAGTGCAGAAAGGTCATTATTATGATTATGGCGAAGTAATTTGAAACTTTTTCTTAGTCACAATTTTAATGTGTCTTTTTTTAAAAAGACTAATGGTTTATTTTGTCCCATGATTTATTTGGATAAAAACATTGGAGGGAAAACGTAGAAGATGTGATTTTTGATTAAGACACAAATTTCAGTGCAAAAAGGTCATATTAAATGTATCATAGCGCCAAAAGAAGCATATTGACCCCCATTTTTTGTTTTGATTTTTAATTAAGCTATGTGTGTAGAAGCTGAAAATATACTTGACAAAAAAAGTTTAAGACTTTAAATATCAGGATCCAACCTCGTTAAAGGATAACAATAATGCTTAAACTTGGCGATGATAGTGGTACAGATCAATGTCCAAGAAAGTCCAAGAAAGCCGACCCTACTGTTATACCAGTCCTTTTTCCTCTTTATAGATGTTTAGGTTTTGCAACCCCCTGCCTAGGATCTGGATCCGGTTGCACAAACGTAAGTTAAATTAACTCCCAGTTAGTGTCGTAACTAGCTGTTAAATTTTTAACGACGAGTTACCCAACTGTCAGTTAAAAAATTGTTGTTCGAAAGTCTATTTAAAATAAATTAGCTGACATTTAATTGATGTCTTATAGTTAACTGTTCTAACGTCGGGTTAACGCAAAGTTAACGGCTAGTTAAATTTAACTAACGTTCGTGCAACCGGAACATTACTTATAATTTATCTTTCAGAATTTGATTACTGCACTTAAAATAATTTTTCTTCCATCTTAGGTAGAACACATTTATCATGTTGAAGGCGTCCGAAATATGCGTTCCTGTGTATATCATTCCTCTACTGTAAGTAAATCAATGCAAGAAAGATCCAAACATGTTTAATTCACTTTAGAATGACATCTCGACATTTCTCTGGTTTATGATTTTATCCTGTGCTAAATCCTTCACATAACTAAAAATACTTCCCAGTTACTGGTGAAGTATAATCCTAGATTAACTAATTAACTGACCATTACAGACTACAGATTCTAGGGGACACTGTCCTTTTATAAGACTTTCAAGTTTACATGTGTCTGTCATGAGTGAAGATTTTGTGAAGTTGCATTCCTTGTGAAACCTGATGACTTGAAAAGTATCCGACTGCAGGCAGCTTACAATTCAAAAATGTAAACTACAAATTTAATTTTGGACCGTCTCATACAGTGTTTTCTCTGAAAAATAATTTTCCATCATATAATCACAGTGCAGATTTTGACGTCAAAACGATAAAAATATTCATCTGAGATCATGTTTTTATTGCTCTATAAGAAATATTTTTGCGGTTATCCAATTATATATACAGAATTGCAAAATCGCAAGAATTATTTTGAAAAGTTCGGAAAACAATATAATAGTACGTGATACCTGCAAAAAGTTATGATTTTGTTCTACGACTAAGGTATAAAGATAAATAACACCATACCATCCCCAACCAGGTCCGTACATGTAGCAACGGTTTTAAAAGGGGGGCAACCTCCCAAAAAATTCCAAAAAAGTAAACTAATGAAAATCATATTTTGGAAGGGGGTTTGGTGGTTGGAACTTTCTCTTACTTTTTTGGCACATTCTTTTCTTCACAGCAACAAAAAGTGTGTGTGTGTAAGGGGGAGGGGGGTCTACGGGCCTGCCCCAAACACAGTTATTGGTACATACTGGTACCATATTGACTATGCCTACATCCAGGTGACCGTTAAATGGTACAGTTTCCTCTCTCGTCAAAAAGTGTAGAGGAAACTATTAACCTTCTCTCTGCAACTTGAACTTTGTGGTGGTACCTGATGTTGTCATTTCACGATTGCTAAGATCAAGTAACATAGAAACACAAACAGAATATTTACCGAATTCTTATTTTATACAAGGTGACGATAAACGGTGCAAAACAGTGCATCTGTTACTGTTTTTGATAACCAACTTTTAATCAAAGAAAAAAAATGAGACGTTTAATTCTTGTGGATCAATTTTCTCAGTTAAGTCTCATCTGGTTTTAATTCATTTGGACCCAATATCAACCACAGATTTCAGATTATTTTACGGCCATGAATATGGGCATATATATAAAATTGTTGAAGCGCGAGTTCCTATGTACAAAAGTAGTTCACCGTTACACAGTCAAAAAGTCCAAGCCTATAACTTATCAAGTCCTCTCGTTTCGGGTTGTAAACTTGGTGTTAAATATACAAATGTAGGAACGGTGATTAATGAGTCATGTCTATTAATTTATTATATAGTCTTAATTCTGAAAAAAAAAATGATATAAACTCTTCTTCATTACATACAATTCAAGGGAGAAAAGTTGAAATGCGTATTTCCTCAAATGAATGTTGTATGTATTTTCTGAAAATGTGATTACGTAGAAAGAGCAGATACTGTACAACAGTATTAATTTTTTTTTGTAGAAATATGACCTCTAGAATTGCATTATTATATTTTGATGAGAGAATCCCTTTCAATGCTGACATATAATACCAGTATAGCCTCGTTATAAAAATTCACTACTGTAAATTCCTTATTTTACGCGAGTACTTAATATCGCGAAATGGCCCAAGAGCATCAAATCGCGGGAAAAATAATTCGTGAATCGGTGATTTATCTAGAGATTTTACATACATTAAAGCACCATAAAAATAAAAGCGAGTAATTTTATTTCGCGAATGGTGCTTCTCGCGTAATTACGCGATAATTTATTCCTCGCGTATATTTAGGAATCTACAGTATGTTGTTTACAACAACGTAATTATATTACTGTTAAAAACTCATATTTGTATAGTAACATAATATTTTTGCGTCGTTTCTAAAATATACTTCGGGGGCTTATTTCTTCATTGTCTGTTCTGCGTACTAAGATATTATTTCATCCTAAATGATACACATGATGAATGGAATAGTTATTTTCAATTTTTGTTTCTTTAAAAAAATTATCTACTATAGACATGAACATGTTTTTAGCTCCGAGCAAAAGGTTCAAAGAGGTAATACTGTGGTCATTCGCGCGGTGAGCGTACACTTTTAATATGAGCCATATTTCAGCACAGGCACCTGGATCACCCCCTCGCTCCCCCCCCCCCCCACAACTAACTAATAAAATATAAGGAGTCTTTATTTACTCGAAAATATGTTATTTCTCCGTCATTTCTATCTGTATGTCATTGGTTTGTACTATCGTTAAGGTTTAAAAATTGGCCATATACGGTATACTAGTAATAAAAATTATACCGTATATGGCCAATTTTTAAGTGACTAACCAAAAAGTAGGTTACGGTGACCCAGTGAATTTTAAGGCTATTCATTTTCAAAACATTTAAACTTATTATTTTGGATACCAAGAGAGTAAAAATCAAATCTTGTCAGTTATTGCATCTCTGGGTCTCAGGGTGTGACAACTAAAAGTAGATCAAAGTGACCCCCTCTGAATTTTACAGCTCCTCATTTTCAGATCTTTAAACCTGAATACTTTAAACACTTTGACCTGTACAACAGGCCCGTAGGAAGCAATTTCAGTTGGGGGGGGGGCACAGCCAAACATTTTTCAGTTGACAGTTGAGGGGGCACTACCAAAAATTTCCTGACAAACAAAAAAAAAAAAAAAAAAGGTCATCAGACGTTTTCATTGAGGGGGCACAAGCATATAATATCTATGTTTACTATAGTAATCTATATATCGGCAAAATTATTGGGGGGGGGGCACGCCCCCCCCCGTGCCCCCCCCCCCCCGGTTCCTACGGCCATGTACAATCATCAAACTACACAACTGATGCATTTTAGGTCCACGAAATGTGTCAATTCAAAAGTAGGTAACAGTGACCTACTTTTTGAACTGAATTCTTATTCATTGTCATATCTTTTAAACTTGGATACTAAGAAGCGAAAGATCACCAAATCTTAATTGTCAATTGATGCATCAAGGGATTTGTCGATTCAACATATTCAAACATAGCCAGTTGCCCTTTTTTGAGATTTCATCATTGTCAAATCCTTTTAATTGATACTATGAGTGTCATGAAATTTTGACAATTGAAATACTTTGGGGCCTTGGGAAATGTTGACTTAAAAGTATGTCGCACTGACCTACTAATTTTAAATTGATCATTATCAAATCTTTTTTAACTTAATTACCAAGATGCTTAGGATCATCGAAAATAGATAGTAGGGCCTCAGAATATTTTGACCCTATAGTTTCTTTGAAACTGACCTTAACACAGTGTGACAGAAAGACAGGTGGAAGAACAGAAGGATGGAGGGACAGATGGATGGAAGTTGGACATGACAAACACTATATGCCCCAGCCATATTCATAGCAGGGCATAATTTTCTAAATGTACATATTAGTGGTCTGCAAATTCCACACATGTTGAATAATTCATTTCTCATGTGCTCACTAGTTTACAGTTTTCACAAGTGTGTGCTTATGGATCCAGTATTCCCACATTATTCAATCATTCAAGGTACACAAAAATACGTTTTTAAATAATTCCAAATTGGCCTTGGGATTTTCATAGTTCAAGGTTTTTGTATTTATATGTGAATGAAAAAGTACATATTTTCTAATGCATTATAGATCAATCACCGGTACACCCATAACGCAGATTTGTTAATTGGATACAGCGAACTGTTGTAATTTGAACTCCAGAAAATTTGGTGGCTCGTAGTGCATGAATATACATTTTTAAAATTACTGATAAAAAGTACATGTAATTCTTAAGTATTAAAAAAGAGATTCTCCATTGATATTTTTTTGCATTTCAAGGTGCTATAAATCACATTAAAACTGAACTCATCAAAAGGTATGCATACAAGTGTGTGAAGGTATAAAAACAATCATTTCACTTTCATTCTTAGATTCATTTATTAATAAAATCTTACAATGCAATTTTTAATTTTTTTCTTCAAACAATTTATCAACATAAAGTTATTCTTCAATGATTAACAAGTAGACGTTCTGGAGTTTATAAGAAAACAACTTTGAAAAGAAAGTCAAAAGGAAAAATTTTACATATCTTTTCCATTATAAGTATTACACACAAAATAAGTCCTCAAAGTCACTTCTCCTTTCTTCCCATGAAAACTTTGAAAGATCTACCTATAAATTAAAATATAAGATCTACATTTATTTAATATTTACAAACACTAGAAAAATCATTATTTTATAATCCATGCACTCAATTTTTTCATTACTGTTACTTTTACATTGAAAGAAAACTGGAAAACCAAGTCATGTCATGACCCAAAAGAAATTTCACAACTTTGTTTGAGACATGACTTGTTTTACAACATTACAGATAACTTTGATTTGACTAAGCATTAATCTGTATGTCAATATACACTGAACTCATTATCACTAGAATATTTCTCCCCATTGCTTTGACTTTTGGGTGGTACTGACAAACAATGAGATGACGTAAGCTTAACCTTCGAATCGTAGGAAATAAGGTTTGCACCAACTAAACTCAGTAAGTTCGAATCC
Organism: Saccostrea echinata; assembly: GCF_033153115.1. Lineage (NCBI taxonomy): Eukaryota > Metazoa > Mollusca > Bivalvia > Ostreida > Ostreidae > Saccostrea > Saccostrea echinata. The sequence goes on from NW_026889750.1 coordinate 32,411,155, forward strand.
CACTGCTGGACGTGGAGACAGGTCCTTTGGATGAGGCCATATAAACTGAGGTCCCGTATCACAGTAAGTGCTGGCATGAAAAAGATTCCTCACAGGCTCAAAAAGCCGTAAGTGCTGAGTAGAGGTCTAAATTTGCAGTCCTCCACCAGCAAGTGGTGCCTTTCAATATGAGTGAAAAATTCTCGAAGGGACATTAAACAAACAAACATGCTAATTTATGCAATTTTCCTCTACTAACACATATTCTGTTATGAATGTACATTCTATGTCACTGTTTTACTGTTTGGTGTGACATAAATATAAGCAGTCTATTGAAAGTCCAAGGTATTGATAGATTTGTAATAATTCATATCTAGAGGGAAATCACAGGATAAGAATCCCAAAACAGATGCAAATGTGATTAATCAAACTCACTGAACACAGTGTCAAAAACTCAATTCAAACAAACCTGTATCTTGTGTTCCCTGACCAATTTTGGATGACGACAAAATCTTCTCAATGTTTTTAACAACTGGTTGTCTGTATTATACAAATACTGTTCTGAAACAAAAACAATAGGAGCATGTTGTATTTTCATTACTGAAGTGATATCTCATGAAATTATTCATTTTACATATAACTTTATATTTTTATTACATGAATTTTTTATGCCCCCGTATCAAAGATTCAGGGGTATATAGTTTTTGTCCTGTCTGTCCGTCTGTCTATATATCTGTCTGTTTGTCCGCAAAAACTTTAACCTTGTCCATAACTTTTGATTGGTTGAAGCTATGACTTTCATATTTCACATGTGTATTCCTTGTGACAAGACCTTTCTTTGGGTACCATCTTATTTGACCTTGGAGTTTGACCCAGTTTTGCAAAATTTTACCAAACTTTAACCTTGGCCATAACTTTATAACAGTTGGTGCTAGGGGTTTCATACTTCACACATGTAATCCTTGTGACAACACCTTCCTTTGGATACCAACAACTTTGACCCTTTGACCTTGACCTAAGACTTTGACCTACTTTTCAAAAACTTTAACCTTGGCCATAACTTTTGAATGATTGGTTCTAAGGCTTTTATACTTAACATATGTAATCCTTGTGACAACACCTTCCTTCACATACCAACAACTTTGACCCTTTGATCTTGACCTAGGACTTTGACCTACTTTTGAAAAACTTTAACCTTGGCCATAACTTTTGAATGGTTGGTGCTAGGACTTTCATACTTCACATATGTAATCCCTGTGACAAGACCTTCCTTTGGATACCAACAAATTTGACCTTTTGACCTTGACATAGGACTCTGACCTACTTTTGAAACACTTTAACCTTGGCCATAACTTTTGAATGGTTGGTGCTATGGCTTTCATACTTTTTTGGAAAATTTTAACCTTGGCCGTAACTTTTGAACAGTTGGTGCTAGGGCTTTCATATTTAAAATGTATATTCCTTGTGACAAGACGTTCCATTGACCTTGACCTTGGAGTTTGACCTACTTTTGAAAACTTTAACCTTGGCTGGCCATAACTTTTGAACAATTGGTGCTACAGCTTTCATATTTCACATGTGTATTTCTTGTGAAAAGGTCTTTCCTTGGGCACCATTAATTTTGACCATTTGGCCTTGACCTTGATGTTTGACTTACTTTTGAAAATTTTTAAACTTTTTCATATCTATTCAATGGTTGCTGCTAGGGCTTTCATATTTCATAGGTATATTCTTAAAGACAAGACCTTACTTTGGGTACCAACATATTTTATTTACATTTGAGAAAGTTTAAACTTTGCTTAAAGTTGCCCTACGGGGGCATCAGTGTTTCACAAACACATCTTGTTTTTTCATCAAATCAAAATTTTTAGGATGCAACAAGGTAGGACACTTGTTAGAGAGAGGAATGCAGTATATTGATACTAAATCTCCAAAAGCTTTTATTAAAAGGGAATATGATAAAATTTAACTCAAAGTTTGTTTCTTTTTTTTTAACCACAGATTCCCCTTTATTCAGAATAAAATCTATTATGAAAAGTTTTTTATCACAAAAATTAAAAAGGAGTATATTCTGTAATGACCAATATCTGCCCCAAAAATCAAACTTTGATGGAGAAGCCTTCATTTATGTTTTTAACCAGCGGGATACCTGCAGACTTCAAAACATTACCTATTTTCATTAGCCATGATGTCATATGTTAGATATGATGTCAAGAAGATGACATAAATTCTATATTTCAATGATTTTGAAAGAATTTTATGTTGTATACTAAAATAAAATTATTTTTATTAAAATTCATAGAGCATAGGTCTGCTCCAACTCATTCTTTCGATAGAATGTGTAAAATCAATAAAAAAAATGTGAATATTGTACTAGAACAGGCTTGCACTTTGTAAATTCTGTCGTCAAAATTTGACAAATATTGTCCATTTTGTTCTCTTTCAAGCTAAGTCTAATTCAAGTGCACAGCTGACTTTGCGCAGCTTTTTAATTTCATGCAGTCGTATGTGCGACATCAAACCTTTCCCAAGTATTGTGACTTTAATACAAAATTAACATTATATTACATTATCTGTAACGTCTATTGGTCTGAATTAAAATGTACTTTTAAGACAATATTTATAGGAATAAATGCTGAAATGGCTCTAATGACGTCACTGTTTTCCGGTTCTGTATGCAATGCATGACGCTGAAGAATGATGCATGACTCGCTTGAGTATTCAAGACGTCCATGGACATTTTATTAAAAATTGCTGATAGAACACATCAAAAGAAACATACAAGCAATCAAAACATTGTTATTTTTTACCAAAATAATTCATCTGTGCCAATATATACAAATGTATATTGCAATATGGCAAATTTAGAGGTATTGGGCATTGAAAAAAAACAACTTTGTAATAATTGCTAGACCAACCCAGAAGGTTGACTTTTTTCAAATTTTACAATTTGGTGACTTTTTACAATAACTTTCATGTATTTGACTGAAAAGGAAATCCTTACTGTAGGGGTGAAACGATACACCTCCTTCACAGTTCGATACGCATTGTATAATTTTGTCTCGGTTCGGTTATTTTCGATACGATTTTGATAGAAGGAAGCAAATTCAACGTTGTTTTATGCTTTCTTTTTCTAAATCTAGTCACATATTTCACGAATTTATTTGCAAATTGACTAGAAGAAATTGATTAAAATTATTTGACTGTCAAAAATTATTTTACAAGCTATCAGTCATCAAAAATTTACGTTTTCTAGATACTTATTTATACTGAGTAACGTGTTTTACCAGGTACTACTAAACAGAGAACCCTAGAGAACTCTTAAGAACCCTAGAGAACCCTAATGATTTTTAATTATTTATTGTTTGTAAATGAAATATATATGTTTTAAATAACCAATATATCATACAAAAACAAAATAAAATTTAAAAAAGAATATAATGCCAGGTCCTATATATTCCTATGTAAAACTTTGATCGCCCATTGTGCCCCACCCGACCCCCGGGGGTCATGATTTGAACTAACTTGAATCTACACTACCTGAGGATGCTTCCATATAAATATGACCAATCATGGCTTTGCTGTTCTTGAGAAGAAGATTTTTAAAGAGTTTTCCTATATATTTCTATGTAAAACTTTGATCGCCCATTGTGGCCCCACCCTACCCCCGGGGGTCATGATTTGAACAAACTTGAATATACACTATCTGAGGATGCTTCCATATAAATATGACCAATCATAGCTTTGCTGTTCTTGAGAAGAAGATTTTTAAAGAATTTTCCTATATATTCCTATGTAAAACTTTGATCGCCCATTGTGGCCCCACCCTACCCCCGGGGGTCATGATTTGAACAAACTTGAATCTACACTACCTGAGGATGCTTCCATATAAGTTTCATATTTTCAAGCACAGTGGTTCTTGAGAAGAAGATTTTTAAATGATGCCATTAATTTTTCATGAATTCATGATTATCTCCCCTTGAAAGAGTGGCCCTTCATTTGAACAAACTTGAACCCTCTTCACCCAAGGATACTCTGTGCCAAGTTTGGTTGAAATTGGCACAGCCGTTCTGGAGAAGAAGATGAAATTGTGAAAAGTTTACAACGACAACAACGCCGACCTCAGACAACGGACAAATTTTGATCAGAAAAGCTCACTTGAGCCTTCGGCTCAGGTGAGCTAAAAATTCATGTTATTGATTTTATAGCTAGAATATGATTTATAAAGTAAAAATAAACTCAATTATGCATAAAATTTATTTGAATTGACCAAATAAACCTTGAGTTCTCTAGAGTTCTCTAGGGTTCTCTGTTTAGTAGGACCATGTTTTACCTTATGCCAAACTGGACTGAATAACGATCCCGATCGAAAAATGAACCGAACCGAAAATTAGAGATTTTGCACCATGTATCAAACCGAGAAAAAATAATCGATACCGCGGTGAACCATTTCACTCCAAGTTTTAAATAACCAATATATCATACAAAAACAAAATAAAATTTAAAAAATGAATATTATGCCAGGTGTTATGCTTATTTTCAATGGAATACTAATGTATGAAGACTTCATCATACTTTGTGTTATTTTAATTATTTTTTCAAATAATTTTACGCCAGAGTTAATAACTAAGAGTTCTATATAACTTAAAAAATAAAATTAAATGAAAAATAATGTGAAAAAGAATTGTAAAATTATGTGGTAAAATTATTATTTCAATTAACAACGTATTTGAAATTCAGTCGGGATCGGAATGACTTAAAATATTACACTACTCTATGTTGTTACGTTTTCACCTTTTTTCGAGGGAAAACATCCATAAAAAATTCATGTTATTGATTTTATAGCTAGAATATGATTTATAAAGTAAAAATAAACTCAATTATGCATAAAATTTATTTGAATTGATCAAATAAACCTTGAGTTCTCTAGAGTTCTCTAGGGTTCTCTGTTTAGTAGGACCGTGTTTTACCTTATGCCAAACTGGACTGAATAACGATCCCGACCGAAAAATGAACCGAACCGAAAATTAGAGATTTTGCACCATGTATCAAACCAAGAAAAAATACCGCGGTGAATCGATACCGCGGTGAACCGTTTCACTCCAAATCCTTAGGGCAGAAATACAAAAAAATATGGGGATAATGTGATAATTTGGCGCTTTTCCAACAAATACCCATAGGGTTCAATAGTAAAATTGGACAACTTTTGAATGGCCCCATAAGAAATTGGGATGGTAAACATTTGATTATTTTATCTTAAAATAATCAATATACATGTAGTAGTAAAAATTCATTCAAGAAATTTTATCAAAATATCTAGGGTAGAAATAATTTGATTCAGCCTAGTTAAAAATAATGGAAAATCTCGATATGTACATGTAGTTTGTAATGTCACATACACAAGAATTGCCAATAATCGTCTTCCAAACTATAATATTTTTTGTTAATTTGGCTTTCATTGGGGCAAAAATATGCTTATACAGCATACAGCTCTTTATAGCTCCATTTTAACTTTGCCCTAATTTAGATTTGTGCATTAGAGGTAATTAACAAAACACAATAATTTACAATTACAATAGTGATATTTCTTCAGTGCAAAGTTCCATATCAAAATACAGAGGAAATCATGTTTCAAACCCTATTGATGATGTTGATATATCATGATATGATATCTTATCTGTACCTACTTGGATATATTTCAGGATAGACCAAACGATTTGGACACAAGGGATAGCATTTCATTTGGACTGCTTCCAACCTGTTTTAGAGCAAAGAAAATTTTTTTTAAATACGATGGATGTTATATAAATAATGCAACTTTCCTTTAAAGAAAAATCCCATGATCATTTGATGAGAGAATAACTCTATTAGGCCTATAATGTGTGTGTTTGTTGTCGGGGTGGTGCACACCCCCATCACCTTTTTAGAAAATAGTCTTTCTCTGAAGTTTTAATTTGAATCATTTAAAGGTTGCTTCCCTCCCCCCAGTTTTTCGAAAAATTTTGAAAAGTTAGACAAAGACCGACCCCCCCCCCCCCACCTCCAAGTTTAGGTACTTTATGTTTTTTTGGGGGGGTCAAATCTATTTTTAGCGCTCCTCCTATTTTAAAAATTGTTGCTATGGGCCTGTCTATTGGTGAAGACTTACAATATTCTGACAAAAAGATATACATAACATTTGTTTTTGAACAACATGCAAGATTTATTTACCATATAAACGAAATATTAAATAGATGCAGTATGCTGAAAACAAAATTCATGTCTGGCGTAAAATTCTCAAATAAATATAGACTTTTCTTTTAAGTATAGACCACACGCTGATTTGCCACCAATAAAATGGATACATAAAATTATGTGTTTTGTGAATATCTTGCTGTAGTCTACTTCTGTATATTAAAGTAAACTTGAAATTAGGTCAAAACTAAATAAGTGAGGATTAGCATTTTGAAAGGATTTTAAATCTCAGAGTGTTATTACATGTAGTAACCTTGGCAACACCACTCATCATAATGCTAAATCAATATAAATAGATCTATAATTATTAATGTTGATGTAGTCTGTTTTTCCAAGTTTGACTGCATGAAATCAGTTTTATTCCCCCCCCCCCCTCCCAAAAAAAAGTTCATTTTATTTTTAATTATCACTCAGGGCAATGGCATTGAAATGCACAATGGACAGAAAAAAACAGAGATATCTTTGGATTCCAAAGAAATCATTTTTTTTTTTAATTAAAGACTTGGACATGCGTGTTATGCAGCAGGTATTAACCTTCAATCCCTCATCAGCAATGAATCAGTCCATTCAGTGCCCACCATGGCATTATTGTGTCAAAATAATTAATATAAATGTAATATGGTCTTTTTAGAGCTAAAACCTTAAATAAGGAATTTATATCTGTATTCTAATCCATATTTTAACAAATTTTTCTACAAAATGCCACATTGAAATGAATGATTATGTTGTGTTTAAATTTCTTCAGTGTGTCAAATGAAAATGAATGATTATGTGGCGTTAAATTTCTTCAGCAGATGCATATAGATATACATGTATATGTTTGTCAGCTGAGTAAATTGGCTCACACGGAAGTGTAGCTCTGGCAGTGATTTTTTTATGTGAAAGATAGCCAAGGGAGATTGAACTTAGTTCATCTACCAATAATGCTTCATGATCTATTTGTCTATTATCAGTTTAATTGAAATAGGGCAAAATCTGTAATGCATAGGAATAACTGTCTAATTTTTTGGATTCATGATGTGATCAATCGAGTGGCTTGCGTGATAATTTGCATAAACGCTGAAGGGGTTTATGCATAAAATTATCACGCAAGCCAATCGATTGATTATCGTCATGAATCCAAAAAATCTGACAGTTATTCCCTATATTTACATGCTCCTGATTCTGCAAATTCCCGTGCTAATAGCCCCGCTTCTGTCCCGCCCCGCACGTGATTTTTTTTAACCGCGCCTATCGATGAACCTGTCCAGTAGATTTATGTAGAAATAAAGTATTTTTACAATTTGTAATTTTATCTCGGACAAAGACATTGGAAATGTAAATATATACTGTTAAACTTTACTATCTCGGAGTCAAAGGGACTAAGTTTAACCTTTGAGATATCTGAGGATTTGAGACAACAAGGTTGAAAAAGATAGAGAAAAGGTGGTTGGGACTGCCAAATCATTTCAATATATCCCTGGTATTCGAGATACTGGTGTTTCGAGAAAAAATTAACAGTATAAAAATCTGATAGATTTTTTTTTTAATAACAAAACAATGAAATTTTTGAGGTTCATGCAAATTTGATATACAAAATTTTATATCTTGATTCAGTATTAAAGTAACAATTTGTTTTTGAAATAAAAAACAAAACCAACCAAACAAACAAACAAACAACAACAACAAAAAATCACAATCTTTTTCTTTCACAAAATAGATTTCAAACAGATGAAAGGACAATAGATAAATAAAATATGCATAAGTAATTCTTGTCTTCGAGAATTAGAAATTGGACCCATATTAAAACATAATTTTCTAATTTTAAAAATCCATCATGTATGAAATACTTTGATATTTATTAAAAGCATTTAAATACTAAGAATACGTATAAATAAAATGCTGTGGTCGAAAGATTTTAATCATTTTAATCATTGGGAATAGAATAATGATTGAAAACAATTTTTTAAAGAGGTAGAATTTTTAAAATTGATTTTTATTGATTAAAATGAAAGGGGGATAACTCTTCAAGAACAGGACAAGATCATAAATTAGGACATTTTCCATTTTTGCATACTGATACTAATACATGGGGAATATGTCTAAATATACTGAGTATTCAACCTGTACATATTTTTTATGTATTCAATTTCACTGAATCTGAGACTATTAGGAGTCAAATACTTAAATGGATCATCTAATTGGCAAATTCATTCTAATGCATGTGTCACAAAACCTCCCAATACCAGTACATAGTAAGGAGTAAATCTTACATGGAAACTCCAAAGAATTCATGCAGAGCAGTAGAAACTGCTACATCTGCCTTTTCAAGGACACGATGAAATTCTGCCTTGCTTGGTACATATCCCCAATGTTCCAAATGTTCCCCAAGGATTGGCTTTGATTTCTCAAAAACACCTGACAAAGAAAGAGAACAATTAATGTACCCAATGTAACCAAGAATTTTGATGCATTATGAAGCAAAAAATTCGTATCGTATGATTTTCTGAATTGCAAATCATTCTCCATCAAGTTGCTGAACTCAGCAAAATGTCTTACTTTTAGAGTATTAAACAATGAGACTTGCATCGTACGATTTTATGAACTGCAAATTTCTTCTCCTACGATGCATTACTGGGTCAAAAAATAAACTTTATGAAAAGGAGTACTCTGTATCATATCATCAATGAAATGTTTTTCTATTTGTTGATGAGGAAATTGATATGTATGTTTGCTTGTTTTCCTACAATACCTAGATTATCTGTAAACTGTTCTCCAAGGACAGAGAGCTTAAATCGACACCCCTCTTTGTGTAAATTGATCACAGTGTTAAAGAATGATTCAGGCCCCTTGTCATGTTCCCTGAAATAAATAGTTTGTTTACTACACTCTGAATTTTAGATTTTGAGAGAGATATCACAAAAAGCTCAAAAACACTTGATGTTTGATTGATTGTCATCACTGATGATGGTCAAGTACACAGTGTCACGTTACAGTCAACCAATCTTGCCCTACTTTCTTGCTCTACAAAAATATTTGTTCTTATTCTCAAGATCATTCTGTGGTGTAATAATTCTCTATATAACATTTTGATAAGCACACTTAAGGAATTAGTACATGTCCTTTTTAAATGTCCCTAACAGTTTAAATTAAATAAAATTCCTGACTTTACCATCTGTGAGCCCACACAATATGCAATGGCCTCTCTTCCTGTTTAGGGAGATTGTCCCTTGACACACTATTCTGCAAGTCATGACTTCTTTGGGCTTGAATTACAGAAAGGTCTGTAAATTTTTGCATCTGATTTGCTGTTGAGTTTGCAGTCACTGTGTCGGTTATATTAGATTGGTCAGTAAGTGTACATGTCTGGTTTTCTGAGGTACTAGTATTTGAAGTCACTAATTCTGTTCTCTTGGTGCTGTTTTTATTTTTTGAATCCAAATCTAGCATCTCACTGGGTGTTATGCTCTCAGTACCACAAATGGACCTCTGTAATTCTAAAGTAAGATCCTCATTGGTTGTTAATCTCTCAGACTCTGAATCACTACCCTGATAGGATAATATTGTCTCTGAGGTTGTGCTCTGATTGGCTATTAATTCCTGAGATGCTGGGTTATTGATCTGATTGCATGGTAATGAACAGGAATCCATCTGCAAACCCTCATCAGTTGAAAACTTTTTTCTATCTGAAAACAAAGTTTATGTTACCAACTTGATGTATAATATTTTCAATTTTATGATGATAATTGTACATCATTGTGTTAACACTCAGTGACTGCATTTGTGTCCGCATCAGTCATAAATCTAACATAAATAAAAATTAATCTATTTATAACTAATAGGAATATATATTTTATTGAGCATTTTGAAATCAAGTCATTTGAAAGTCCAATCATTAGGTAACAATAGCCTTGTACATTGCAGTAACTGAGGACCTGTACCTGCTTTATATTTATATAACCCTAAAAACAAGAGCCTCATGGGTCACTGTGCTCACCTGAGTCACATTTCACTCATGACAAATGAATTTTAGATACATATTTATGATTACTCTAAATTTAGTCAAGAACTTAAGGTACGTCTTCAATAAATTTTAACCTTTTGTATATTAATGTTTAAATCTGACATACAAATTGTAGCACTGCTGCTCATGAGAAAGTGTGTGTTCCTGTGTAAAGTATTTTTTATCCCCATTGGGGTCCATCTTGACTCCAAGTTCTATAAATTAATTCAACTTAAAGCTAATGTACATAAAGATATTTGCAACATAATAATAAATAATATGAACATCTGAAATATATAATAGAGAGGAAAACTATCCTGTTGTTTTGAGATGATTTTTAATGATAATTGTTCCTATATATTCTTATATTACACCTTACTGAGGTCACATTATAAATTATAGAGGATCTTGGCCTTGAGACCTTGAACAAGTGACCTCAGAATGTACATGTGTTTCTAACAATCTTCGACCTGTATCATAAATACAAAACATGTAGGTTAATAAGAAAACATAAAAATAATCCTTGATCATCACATATAAATATGTAATAATCAAGATCAAATCAACAATCTCTGACCATCAACTACCTACAGATCTGTAGCTTGCTGATCTGAAAAAATTGGGATGGACAACCACAGAGCTACAGAGCCACCCACTGAAAAAAAATCAAAGTACTCAGAAGTACAGAGAGCCGGACTCATTTACAGAAAAGTGAACAAATCCGTTTTACATGAAACATACGTTGTGATAACAGATGAATAACAACAAGCCACTGGAGGAATATGTAACACAAAAATATATTTATGGCATATATAGTATAAATAACAAAAATGTTTAAAAAATTAAATAAAATGCAGTTTGAATTTAACAGTGTAAACAATTTATCACATGTATCGTTTCGGGGTCTAACATCACTTACAGAAGTAAATAAACATTGATGCAGCTAAGTGAAACGTTTATACACAGACGGGTCCTCAGCGGGGAGTTTTGCATAAAGGTGCGCATCGGGTCACGTGCTCCCCGCATTAGTGTTAGCCTGATAACACAAGGTTCTTTATTTATGGAATGTGACGTTGACAGAGACTTGATGAAAACCTTTCACATATTTTGAACAAATATTTAATTGAAGAAGAGGGGAGAAAGTATATTACCATTAATGTTTTTGGGTTTAGAGAATTTTGTAGTTAACTTAAATTTGTTTATTTTAGTGTTTGTATTGCTTCAAAGGTGGTTGAGCATACGTACTATATTCTTACTCGTATTTCATTTGGCGGTGAGGAAGCAGCATTTCCGGTTGAACACCGTAACAAAAGCCGGCTATTGCTCTTCGAGCAATGAGCCCGGCTAAAAATGTATATTTATTGCATAAAAAAAGTGTGCTGTTTCTTGATTTATTTCTCCATATATATCAAAATATTGCTTTACCTTTGTTCCTAACATATTCTATTACTACTTCCACATCAAAACTGCATGTGCAAGTCAAGCATGAAGCGCTGTGGACTGAATTGTCTTGCCACCCAAAATGGCAGTATAAATAGGCAAAATTTTCTATGGTCTCAATTTCAGGTCCAGGAGGGCCAACAGTTTGGGGGAATGTTTTTTTGTGGAAGTAGTAAGAGAATATGTTTGGAAAACATGGTTAGTAATGTTTTGAGATGGCAGTTTAACGAGGCCGAGTCTAATTATTTCTACCCTAGAGATTTTGATCAATTTTCTTGAATTAATTTTTACTATTATAGTAATTGTTTTAAGATTAAAAAATCAAATGTTTACTGTCCCAATTTCTTAGGGGGGCAACTCAAAAGTTGTCAAATTTTACTATTGGACCCTATGGGAATTTGTTGGAAAAGCACGAAATTATCACATTTTTCCCATATTTTTAGGTCACCTGAGTCACTCAGGTGACCTATTGCTATCCATTCTCGTCCGTTCCAAATTTGGCATATAGCATCTATGGGTGAAGGCGAACAAAAATTGTGAATTACATGGTCCCTGCCCCCCCCCCCCCCCGGACCTGAGGGGTGGGGCTAAAACCACCAAAAATAATGCAATCTTTATAAATCTTCTTCTTTACTCCTGGACATCAACCAGTCAAACTGTTGGCATGATTGTAATAAGCATTGAGCCCTCTACCAAAATTGTGAATTTCATGGCCCCAGGGTCAGGGGTTCTGGTGCTAGGGTGGGGCTATATATATCATATAGTGAAAGTGCATTATTTCTTTAAAAAATCTTCTTCTCTGCTCCTGTGTATTAAATAAAGTACTGTAAATTCCTTATTTTACGCGAGTACTTAATATAGCGAAATGGCCCAAATCACGGGAACAATAATTCGCGAATCGGTGATTTATCTAGAGATTTTACATACATTAAAGCAACATAAAAATAAAAGCGAGTAATTTTATTTCGCGAATGGTGCTTCTCGCGTAATTACGCGATAATTTATTCCTCGCGTATATTTAGGAATCTACAGTAACTAAGTACATAATTATGATGAGCAAGAGTGCCTCTTCCAAAATTGTGAATTTCATGGCCCCAGGGTCAGGGGTTCTGTTGTTAGGGCAGGACTCTATTGATTATATAGTGAAGATGCGTTAATTCTTTGAAAATCTTTTTCTCTGCTCCTGGGTATTAAATAAACTAACTAAGAACATAGTTATGGTGAGCATGCCTGCCTTTTCAGAAATTGTGAATTTCATGGCCCTTGGGTCAGGGGTTCCGGTGTTAGGGCTGGGCTCTATTGATTATATAGTAAAATTACATTAATTCTTTGAAAATCTTCTTCTTTGCTCCTGGATATTAAATAAACTAAGTACATAGTTATGATTAGCATGGCTGCCTCCTCAGAAATTATGAATTTCATGGCCCCTGGGTCAGTGGTTCTGGTGTTAGGGTGGGGCTCTATTGATTATATAGGGGAAAGGCATGAATTCTTTCAAAGTCATCTTCTCTGCTTCTGGGTATTTTTCAAACAAAAGAAGTGCATGGTTATGATAAGGAAGAATGCCTCTTCCAAAATTGTGAAATTCATGGCCCCTGGGTCAGGGGTTCTGGTGGGGGGGGAGCTCTATTGATTATATAGTGAAATGCATAATTTCTTTCAAAATATTTTTTCTACTACTGGTTATAAAGTAAAGAAACAAGTGTATAGTTATGATGAGAAAGGGTGCTTCTTCCAGAATTGTGAGTTTGTGGCCAATGGGTCAGATACGTTCTGGTGTAAGGATGGGGCTTTATTTATGTAATAATATGGTGAAAATGCATTTCTTTGAAAATCTTCTATGCTTCTGGGGATGTTCAAGACAAACAGAGTAAAAGTTTTAATATGCAAGGGTGTTTTTACCAGAATTTTGAACACCTGGACCATTTAGTCAAGTGTTCTGGTCCTGGCCAGGGCTCTATTAACTTGTATTCTGCTGAGCAAAGTTATTCCCCTTTGCCATTCACCTTTGATAATAAATCAATTTAAATAATGTACTGTGGAATCATTTAAATTCGTGGGGGTCAATGTTCGTGGGCAAGCAAAATTTTATTGGTTCATGGGGATGTAATTTCATGGGCAGCTCATTTATTTGGTAGATATAATTAATCAGTATGTTGACAAAAAAATTGTTCGTGGGGATGTAAATTCGTGGGTAAGGGTGACACACGAAATCCACGAACATTGATCCCCCCTGAACAATGATGATTCCACAGTATTTGAAAGCTTAATAGAATAAGAGAATTATGCAAGAAAATTTATTGTATAATAAAAAAAAAGTACTTTTATAGTTTTAATGACTTGGAAATAATAGATGAATAAAAATGAGACAAGAATAACTTATCTTTTTAAATGTTCTTCAAAGGCCAAGAGAGGCCATTGTGAGAAGTAATAATATGGGGTTAAATAATAGACATTTTGTTAATAGTCTGTATGGGAACCGGTGCAGATGAATTCTCGGTGCAGATGAATTATTTTGGTAAAAAATAACAATGTTTAGATAGCTAGTATGTATAATATCCATGGAAGTCTTGAATATACAAGCGAGTCATGTGTATTCTTCAGCGTCATGCCTTGCTTACAAATTCGGAAAATAATGACATCGTTAGAGCCATTTCAGCGTTTTTTTTCCTAATTATTGTCATAAAAGCACATTTTCAGACCCATAGAAGTTACAGATAATGTTAATTTTGTATTAAAATCACAATATTTGGGAAAGGTGTAATGTCGCACATACGACTGCATGTAATTAAAAAGCTGCACAAAGTCATGCGCACTCGAATTAGACTCAGCCTCATTAAATATACAGAGAAATAAATCAAGAAAACAGCTCACTTTTTTGCGTGCAATAAAATTTTCATAATTAATAATATACTCTTTTTTCAATGGGTGGCACTATAGCTCTCTGGTCATCCATCCCAATTTTTCAGATCCACGAGCTGCAGCTAAACATCAACCCTGCATGACCTTGAAGCAAGTGACCCAAATCAACCCGAGTCCTCTCCTTGCACCTCTACACAAATTGTATTAAATAAGTAGTCTGTAGGTTGAAAGACATTAAAGTTATCCTGTCACATGAAAGTACTGATAGTCTATAGGCCCCATTAACCACCATGCTAGGAGAGACGATCAGAATTGTTTTTAAAGCCAAAAAAAAAATTTAAAAAAAGCTTCTATAGAACAACTGAAGACAAAAACTTGACTTCTTTATGTTGTAATGCAGTAATGCTTAAAACATGACCTCCAGGCAAACGGACCACAAATAATTCCTTTGTATCAATTTCCTTGTATTACATGTAATACACATGTAGTCTGTTAAAAATTAAGTTTGGTTTGGTTTGAAGCTGATTTTTTTTTGTAATACTTAATGACTACATTTTCTTTTTATTCTCATTTTGCTTTCCTATCATTTATAGAACAAGCATATTACCAATTTTCACAACAACTGAGTTTTACAAGATAGTTATTTGGTATGTAGAGGCAAGAAATTTTTTCCACAAAATTTGGTCATTTTTATATATAATCATGAACAATACAAATAAACATGCAGACGGAATTCTAACAGGCAGTCTCATGTAATTAAAGATAACGAAAAAATGATAAATTCAATTACAGTATAGTCATTTATTACAACAACTACAATTATATAATCTTACAAACATTATCGAACATTGAAAACATTCTTATGAAAATATACACAAATGGTTATTTATGTGTTTTTTTGGGGTATGCCTGTGTATAAAGGTATTATAATTATACATTGATTGTGACAATTTGGGTATTTTTGAAAGTTTGATACTTTCATCTTTCAAATTCATGTAACACGTTCTAAAAAGTGATAAACTGTAAACAGTATAAGAGGTAGGAATCAATATATGCAGTGTGGCTCATGCGTCCCTTCTTTATGTAGGCAAACATAATTGTCTTTTTCTCGTTTCAGCAAGGTAATTTTTACCCCAATAAGTGCAAGCAATGCAGAGATTAAATATTTGAATTCCAAAGTCATATTATTGCTTCCATGGAATGATTTATAGATAAATAGCGGTAAAGTTCAAACGCTACCATTGTGTGTGATTACCAAACATGACCTTGAATTAATGATCTATTTAATCAAGAAATTTTATATTCAATTTGTACATAAACTGCATAAGTTTTAAGGAACATTATCCCTTATACCAATAAACATTTTGTTTAAACAAATTACAGTGTTCTCCATAAGGGCTGAACTAAGGAGATTGTCTAGTTTTATCTTATACTAGTTTGCAGCTTCTAACTGTACTACACAAACAAGAGGCCCATGGGCCACAACACTCACCTGAGTAACTTTAGCACTGCTGCTTTTCATCAGATTTTAAAGAGATTTTTATACTCTAGTGAAAAATTATGACCCATATCATGTCTAACTCTGTGGGATATCTGAATCTACACAACATGGGGATGCTTCAATATCAACATGACTAACATGGCCTTGAAGTTTGGAAGAAGAAAATTCTTTTCTTGTATACATGCATTACGCAAAAAAGATTTAATTTTTTTTCTAATATATTTCAATATCAAACTTTGATCCCCTTCTGTGGCCCCACCCTACCCCTATTGGGAGGGGGGGGGTATGATTTGAACACTACACTACCTCAGGAAGCTTTCACATAAGTTTCTTTGTTTCTGCTCCAGTGGAGAAGATTTGAAAAGATTTTTCCTTTATATTTCAATGTCAAATTTAGAATCCCTATTTTTGCCCCACCAAACCCAAAGTGGCCATAATTGAAAAATTTTGAATCTAGACTACCTCAGGAAGCTTTCACATAAGTTTCATTGTTTCTGGTCTACTGGAGAAGATTGAAAAGATTTTTTCTATATATCTCAATGACAAAATTTGATTACCTATTTTTGCCCCATCCTACCCCTAGAGGCCATGAACTGTTCAATATAGAATTTACAGTACCTAGGAAGTTTCCACATGAGTTTCATCTTTTCTGGCCCACTGGTTCTTGAGAAGAAGATTTTTTGATGACCCCAACCTATTTTTGCCTTTTCTTAATTATCTCCCCTTGGAATGGGGCTTGGCCCTTCATTTGAATAATTTAGGTTCCCCTTTACCCAATTTCTTTTTGATAACTTTGGTTAAATTGGCCCAGTGGATCTTGAGAAGAAGTTGAAAATTTGAAAAGTTAAAGACAGACGGACACAGGATGATCAGAAAAGCTCACTTGAGCTTTCAGCTCAGGTGAGCTTGAAAATATTCATTTTTCATTCTCGGCTGAAGATAAGAATTATGTATAAAGGAGTAGCCTATCTGTACATCAAGTTCTACTGAAATAGGACCTAAACTGTAGGAATAGTATTCTTTTTTTTAAATAAATTAATTTCACAAAAATTTCAAATTCAACAGCTATCATGGCAACAACATATGTCAAAATCAGAAACAGATACATGTATCCTGGAGAAGTCAACTCATATGTACCAAATTCTATTGAAATCAGACCCAAAATGTATGAAGAGTAGCATATTTTGGAAGAATTTCACAAAATTTTCTTTTTTTGGTATCTATGGGAACAAAGTTCAGCAAAATAAAAAAAAACCAAATAATAGAATTATGGATATTGGTGTAGTTTAGATGTATGCCAAGTTTATTGAAATCAACCCAAAACTAGGATGAGTAGCATTTTGAAAAGTAGTTTACAGACAAATAGACACATGTTAGATGATGGAAATGTTATGTTGCAAATTTTGAATTTATTAGTGGCAGAAAATACAAAATTTACAACATGACAGAAACCTTACCATCATATATATCAACCAGTATAGCATGAAAATCCAAAAGATAAACTAGAGTGAAAATTTTTAAATGCACTCCTATGATTTATATCATTCAAAATATACATTTATGTATTTAACAATGCAAGACCCTTATATCATTTACAATGTATATATGTCTTTTAAAATGTTCTTTCCAAAGGATGTTTATTTTTCTTCTTTTCCCTGATTAATAGAAACTCCCTAGATGTATCATTGCTTGTAAAGCTTACTTTCAGTATAACTTAAACTATCAACACATTCTACTTCTGTAAAAAAAAGGTTCATCTTAAACTTTATATTATCAGTGAGATATTTTCCATTTGTAATATAGGACCAATGACAGAACATTCACCTGAGTTACATTTCTATAGAATCTCAAACATTTGGATCCCTATTATGGCCCATCTTATGATTAAAACTTCAAAGTACACTAAATGAGGATGCTTGGAAAGTGATTTGATAAAGTTTAACATTTGCTCATCTTTGCAGTACTGTATACAGGGAAAATTTCGCCCCTGTTTTATTTCCGCCCCTTTTGCCCTAAACACAGGTGGGCAAATTTAAAAAGGGTGAATTCAAAAAGCACAGTATAATTTGTTAAACAGAACTGTGACTGGGCAAATTTAAAATGAGGCAAATTTTTTTTTGCAAGTATGAAAGGGAAACCCTGTATACAGTATTTCTTTTAGACATTAGTTTGTTTTTGTTTTTGTTTTTTTTGTTGTTGTTTTTTTTTAAAATAAATATCATTGCACAATGTAAAGATTTGGACCTCTATCATAGATTTATTGAACTAATAGTAAACACACTAATAGGCAGGTTGTTATGTAAGTTTTTTTTTAAATTCTGGCTTTGGCTCTAACTTACTAAAAAGGGGGTAGGGGTGGCTATACTAGTCCCTCACTTGAACAAACTCAATCCCTTTTAATCAAGTATATTTTGAGCATCTTTAGAACTAATTGGTTAAGTAGCCGTGACACTGGAAAGATAAAGAGAGCTAGGAGTAAACAGCCTAAACTTCCTCATTTGCTTCATGAATTCTAAAAGTTCATATACGCATAAACAAGACTTCTAGACATTCAGTACGTATTTCAAGTCCCATGCATCATGGATCTCATAACTTATAAATGACTAGGGTGAAATATGCTCCAGTGACCAAGCTAAAAAAAATGTTACCCTTTACTAGCAGGCAATTTGTTAAATAGTAGCTAAAGGGAGAATACTCTTAAAACATTTTATAGTTTCAAATTTGTAGCACTGGCAGGTAATATTTCATTGAGAGAAAAGGACTTACCAAGTAAAGGGAAATAAATCACTTGACATTTGGATCTGATCTGGTTGGCCAAATTCTTAGGTCGATAGTCTGGAATAATGTGCAGAAAATGGTCGATTGAGGATAGGAAAGATTCCATGTTATGATGGGAGTTAAAGACAACTCTATCTGCAACTAAACTGTAAATAAAAAATATTGAAATTGAAATGAAATATGGAGATAATGAACAGTATTCAAGCTCAAAGTCCATTAAAACGATACAAATCGAGAGCAGAGCAAACATGGACCTCCAAAAATATCAGAGGACGAGTGAGCATCCCCTGCCGGCCAGTCATGCATACACATACAATAAAACTTGCTGAATCCAGCCATTGGCAGTCCTTTAAATTTTCACTGGATTAGACAATATTCAGATTGGAGAACATTGAATCTTTGAAACTGTCCAGAATAAATCTTTTTATTTTCTGCAATGTGTATTGGTTCCACACAGATTTTTTTTAAACATGCCCCCATAATGCAGACAATCACCTGTAAACCCAGCTAGTCTTTTTTTTTCCTCAAGAATTGAATTGACAGATCAGAGAGTACATGCATACAGTACCACTTTTATATTTTCATCATATCAGTATGATCAGAATATCTTAGTTGTCATTATTTCCAGATAAAAATCATCAATTGTTTCTTTTCTATTAAGTACATTCATGTTTAACTGAGGCTTACATATAATCTTGGTCAGGTAAAGAATGGATTATTACGTAACAGGATAACACAGCTTGAATATAAAACACTTAATGGAAGTATAAAAATAAAAAAGGCCTTAACAAATAAAACACTAATATAATTGAATTAACCTTGAAAGAAAGCTTTCAAAAATAACTAGCTTTTGTTATGTACTGTCAACTTGTAAAAATACTGTAAGTCTTGTCATTTTCCTGGTCAACTAATTACACTGTATTGCAGTTAGTAACTAAAAACTGAAATGCAAATTTTAAGAACCTACATTTTACGTATTGCAGATCAAATGGCATTGTAAAAAATATTATCAATTAACACAGAAATTTTGAACTATCTATTAAGGACAAATTTAAAAAAATATCAAATTAAAATTATACATTGTTATGTGAAGAATAAAAACAAAAAATCTCACCATGACAGAATTTGGTTGTAGCCATGCTGAATGTCTCTTTCTTTCTTTTCTCTCACAGGATAAATGAGCTGATTTTCATGAAAATAAATGATTTTCTTTAGTGGTGCCAAGTCTGGTCTAAGAGCTGTTAGCTCGGCTAAATTCAGGACACTACTGCAGAAAAGGACCCTGTAAAAAAGATACAGTTTTCAACTTAATTTTAACTTCATCTATCTAACTTTGAGAAACTGCAACCATCAACACTGTACATGTAAACTATCTTTTATTAGTATGTGAGAAATATTCCTGAGTTTTGCAACATTCTTTTACTTGTGAATACTTGTCGTGGCAAACCAATTATTTGTTCAAGAATGTAAACTATGTAGAATATTTCCTATGTTGCAAGAATTAAGAGCCATTCTCTGTAATGACTTTAACTTTTATATAGGAGCTGTGGCACGCATAGTCTCAGAATTTCTCCAAACTCTCTATGATAAAAGTCTTTGATACCCTAAACTCAAATCAGGCAAAAATGGGTTGCTACATGTCATGGTTACCATAGTAACATGTCCTAAAGTTTGAAAATTGGCATTTTTCAACACGTTCAGAGTCCCACAGTTAACGTTTGCAGCAAAGCAAACAAAAGGCAATGACTGTTTCTGAAAGTTGAAGGCCTGATGTCTTAAATGCATGATAAACATGTTTGGTAAATCAACTATTACATATGTTACTATGGAAACAAAGTATTCAAAAGTAATAATTTTTTTCATTTAATTTTATAAAGTCATACACTTAAGAATAAAAACAATTATAGGTTGAAATGCAAGCAAATAATAGACAAAAGATCCATGTAACATATACCAAGGACGAAATATGATATTTCTTATAGGTTGGCAATGGTTGCCATGGTTTTAATACCACAAAGGGATTTAAATTAACTCTTTTTGTGTTTTAATCTTATCCTATCTTTTTAAAAAGCATATTTCTATTTAACTGATGATCAATTTTTAAAGGTGTTGGTGTGACCCTAATTTTCACATTTTAAAATATTCAAATTCAATTCTTAAAATAGAGCGTTGCTATGGAAATTAGCCGAAAAAATATGCATAAAAATCTGAAAAATATTTTGTTTCCTTGGATACGTACCCTTGTATGTAGATTCCCAAAACTTTTATGATTGATGTACATGAACAACTAACCTGACTTTCAATTTTGACTTCTTCCCAATCTCTAACTGGATGCAAAAAGCTGGCACATAGGATTTAAAATTGATATAAAAGTAACAAAATCGAATATTTTCCCTTCTTGGTAACCATAGCAACAGTGTTGTATTTTTCAACAAACTTTATCAATATATGATATTCAACTTAAGTTCTACCAGATAAGTACTATTCAAGGTAAGTAAAATAATGTGTTTCTTGATTAAAAGGTAAGTAAATTCCTAAAGCAGCACAAAAATATCACTTTAAACAACTGGGTACATTGTTTCCATGGTTACACTGCAAAGTAACAATTAATCCCAATTTCTCTTATGTTGTCGGTGTTGCAAGGTCCTAAAGATATCTATGTGTCAGTCATGAATTGTATTGTTTTTCCTCAAGATAGTAGCATTAACCCAATCTTAGCAACAGATTTTGCTAGTTACACTGTGTAACCATGGCAACCATGAAAGTTATTTTTAGAATAATATTGCCAATACCTAATTACTAAAGGTCAAATAGTTTTATTGTTTTTCTTTGGTTGTTGATGGAGTTTGATCACGTAACATCTATAATTAGTGAATATTGAGCGTTTTTCATCATTTTTAAGCATCTAAAATGTATTCCAAATGTACCCATGGTTACCACTTACTTAGAGATAATTCTAAATAGTTTCTTTATAGCATAAGTGGCAACAAGGTGTCATGTTTTTGTGAGAATGGTTTGTTTGTTTTTCTTAGTCTTTATTAAGGCTTAATAAAGATTCAAAGTAGCTGAAAATCTCCATTTTTTCAACTTTTCTGGCTGTTACCATGGCAACCAAGACACATAGCAACGAAATTTTGTTTGATATATGTTTCTGGTGTCAAGTTGTAATAATGGACAAAGTTTCATCAAAATCGGTGACCATGCGTGGCAAAGAAGTTTAAGTGGTTACAGAGAATCGCTATTAATAGTCAAGGATGGATTTCAAACTGGTGAATAAAAGTTGTCACAAATAATAATTGGTTCACAGTATCTGTAGTCAAAAAATTCCAAGTGAGTCACCTTCCTACTTTCTGTCATGTCCCATGGATATCTGGTTTTTCACACAGGCAGGGCTGGACCCCCCCCCCCCCCTTTACCATTTTTTTTCTTTTTAATTAAATCTGGGGTTGACACACTTTTTTTTTTTTTTTTTATCTATTTTTGTATTCTTATATGTGCTACCTGATATTAATAATGTAACCCTTTTATTTCAATAAGCTGTTTTTAAAATATATTGTTTTCGACTGATACATGTTACATAAATCTCTTTTTTTGTATTAGTCAAACACTCATAAATGACATCTCCCTATTTTTGCTATTTCTCAATTACTTCCCCTTGAAAGAGGGCACTGTTCTTGTTTACAACAAAATTGATTCCCCTTCCAGGACTTTACATTAACTTTTTTTCATACTTGTCCATTCGTACAAGTGACCAAGACATTTACTTGTCTGAACTTCAACTTCACTTGTCTGAAAATATTTCAATGAAGAACTAATACTGCCAACTTGAAAACTATTACTTAAAATAAAGTCCATTATATACATGCTTGATTGATTTGCGATGTTATTGATAAATACAACAAACACATAAACAAAATTCTGTCTAGGCTTTCTGTCCTGACAGCAACATAAATGTTCACAATGAAATATAGAGATAATGAACAATATTCAAGCTCATAGTTCATAAAATTTTAAACAATACATATCGGGAGCAGAGCAAACAAGGACCTCCAAAAACATCAGAGGCAGGATCAGGTGCTGTGGAGGAGTAAGCATCCCCTGTCAACCGCTCACAACTGCTGTGTGCTCCTTGTAATGACCAAGTAAACGGAAGAATCTGTAAAATTGTTAATGTGTAAATAATGGCCTAACGATTAGTATGAAAAATGTCAGTCAGTATTTGACATGATGATAGATTGTATTTGCTGATAAGGTCATTGTATCGACCATAGAACTTGCAAAATGATGACTTCAAATGAGAAAGTTGATATCCTTGTTTCATCAACTTGTTGGTTAAAAGCTTGCTGTGTTTTAAAAATTGATCATACGTAGAGCATGCTCTTGAGTATCGAATCAACTGGGAGACATAAACCCCATATGCAGGTGATAAGGGTACATTGTTACACAAGAAAGGGAAGCTAAGAGAAAATTTGAAGTCATCAAGTTTTATATCATAAAGTTTTGTTGTTAGGTTGCCATCAACGTCCTTTTCCAGTAAAATATCCAAATATGAAACAGATGTGTCAGACTCTGTGATTTCTTTTATTTCAAGTTCACTTGGATATATCGAATTGACATATGAATGGAAGTAACTATTGTTAATTGATAATATATCGTCGATATATCTAAATATCGAGTTGAAGGCCACAACAAGAGTTTTCTTCTTCAGTTTTCTTCTTCACAAGTGAAACTGTCAACATCAAACAGAATCCATGCCTCTGCAGTACTCGGCAATTAGTGAACTTTGATCCCGATCGAGTGTGAACTGAATTAAAGAGCGATTGATATCGGGGTCTAAATTTATTTTTCATGAACTGCTTCCATTTTTAAACTTCCGATAAACTTTTCACCAGTCGTTCTTTTTATTAATTTGGAGACTTCTTTGCATAAAAAAGCATTTGTTCAATCAGACAAGTGCCCAGCAATGTTTATTTGTCTGTATTTTTTTTTTTTTTCACCGGTACCGGGCAGGCATTAATGTTGAGCCCTGCCTTCACCCAATGATGCTTTGTGACAAGTTTGGTTGAAAATGGCTCAATGGTTCTGGAGAGCTCTGAGAAGAAGCCAAAAATGTTAAAAGCTAACAATGACAGATGTCAGACAACGAACAACAGACAGACAAATGTTGATCAGAAAAACTCACTTGAGTATTTGGCTCTGGTGAGCTTAATATTAGGGATGTGCCATTTTATCAGTATACCAGTATATCGTCATTTTTAATTGTTTGATACATATCATGATATGGAGTCTAACATACTGGTATTTAGGTGCATAGTTATGGTACATAGTTATAAATTCAAAAATTTATTTATTTATCTGTTCAATCTTTTAAATTACAATTACAAGAAGTGTAAGAAATGTTGAAAACGGTAAAAGAACGGCATCTTAGCATCCAAACATGCACATGCTTTAAAGTATTATAAATTAATAAAAAAGTGAAGAAAACTGTTATTTTTTCCAGCATATTTTTAAGGAAAATTATGAATAATCATTTAAAATCAGTGTAAAACTTACTTGTAAAAATATTATGATATCATCGTGATATTTGGGGGAAAATCGTCATATAGCGATACGAAATTTTTGGCGATACCCATTCCTACTTAATATACATGTAATGCTTCAGAAAGAAGGAGGTACGGTTTTAGCTTTATTGTGCCCTAAAAATTTAATACTTTCAAAAAGTTTTGAAACTGGCTTAAATATTTGTTGAGTATATGACAGTGATAAATCAGGAAAAAATATAGCATGAAAGAGTGCCATTCTGGAAATATGACGTCATTAATTTGATGCATTTCTCTATTTTAAACAGAAAAAGCCTCAAAATGACCCATTTCAAGGGTTATTTTCCTTAAGAAAATAGTGTCCACAACCGTCGCCCACGTTTATTTTCGGATATGTTGTGTAAAATTCTTTGAAAAATCACGTATCTCAAAATCTTTGTGGGCGATGCCTGTGGACAATATCATCTGAGAGAAAATTCCATTGAAAATTGGTGTCTTCTGCAACTTTTCAAGAAAATACGGGAAAATGCACAAGTTTATGACGTCACAATTAGCATTTAGAAGGTCATGTGAGAAAATGATTTGTATGATCCTTCTGTGTGTAATTTCAATGATTCAGAAATCATGAGTTTTAATATTTTACATTACTTTCATTTTTAAGAAAAACACAGGGCAAAATTTGTATTGAAACCGTACCTTGTTCTTTCACTCAACTGAACAAGTTGACTTATGATACGTTTATTTATCATCAAGTTTGACTTTTAGACATGCTCAAAATTCTTTGGAAATCCCCCTTTTTTCCAAAATATTTCAAATTACCTGTAATCTTTGGAGACAGGGATATTTTGAGCCAAGTAGAGGGCAGCAACCCTTGATCTCCAGTGCCATTTTTTGGCTGTCATTGTAATCAAATGGCAATCTGGAATTGTATTGTAAATCATATCTATGAGCTGCTTATGTGAGCCCCCATAGAATGGTTCTATCAAGAGATTAACCGCTTTTGTTTCCGATATAGAGCTCATCTCAGTTAGCATGACAGACTGATCATGACAGGTTACGAGGTAAGGAATGAGAGCACCAAATCCCCGGATGAACACATGGCTTTGTTTGTTATGGAATGTTGTATAGAGTACTGAATGGTTAGGCGTTATGCCATTGGCTGAAATCAGGTATGTAATTGTTTTCATTTTAAAGTAAAATTAATGATGTTTGAAATAAATGATGGGATGAGGGAATATTACAGAAACTATAGAATTACCAGGGGAGATTTTAGGAGTGGGGGTTGATTTTTGCTGTAGAGTGTTATTTACTGCTGATCGCTATAAGTTGTAAACAACTGCAATTTTGACCTACAAACGCCATGGGACCATATATTTTTTTCAGTATTTTTTGTTAGGGCTTAGAACAAAGTTTCAAATGATGCCAAGGATTTTTCTGAAATTGTCATAGTAAAGTACTGAGAGGGCCTAAGGTTTGTATAGAGTTCTATGGGAAAATAATTAGTGGTCTTTTCCCGTAAGGTTACATGCGAAATCATGTAGGATGTTTAATATTTAAACTAAAAAAGAAATTGAGCCGATTTAATATTTTTCCCGGATTTAGTTCTACTTTTATGTCTTAAAGACATACTAGGGGTACATAGAAAGGCATCAAATCTTGCTGTTTTATGTGAATTAGGTCGTTTTCCTCTGTACTATTTATGTTATGAATATATGTTTAAATATTTTAAGAGACTTAAGGAAATGGAAAACAAACATGATTATAATAATTATTTAGTGATTTCTGCATTTAAAGAAGACAAAAAACTTGTATCTAGAATATCTTGGCAAAGAAAACTGTCTTCATTACTACAAAAATTAAATATCACTTCTTTGGATATTTCTCACACAACCTTGAAAAACAAATTACAAGAGCATTACCAAAACAAGATACATGAACAACTGAAAAATATAAGCAAATCAAACTCTGGAAAGTTAGCTTTTTATAGTAAAATTGTAATTCAAAATGAATACAAATTGCAAAGTTATTTAAAGCTGCCTTTAAAGAAAAGTTTTAGATCTGTATTAACAAAATTAAGGATCAGTGCCCATCCATTGTATATTGAAACGGGCAGATACTGTAAACCCCCTATTCCTAGAGAAAAACGTTTATGCTATTCATGTAAATTATTTATTGAAGATGAAAAACATTTTGTTCTATACTGTTCAAAGTATGACCAATTTAGATGCAATTATACTGATATATTTAATGTAAACACATATACTAGTGATAATCCCATTAGAAAAATTGTCAATCCTACAAATGTTACAACTGCTAGAAGGATATGTTGTTTTTTGAAAAAGTGCTTTGACACCAGAAAAGAAAGTCAGCAATGAATACTTAGAGATATGTGAATATACTCTACATTATTTTGTTCAACTCACATTTGTCATTTTGTATATGTATGTATTATTCTTGTTAATTCGTTTTATGTCATGACTGTATGCCGACATGGTAATTGTCAATAAAGTGAATTGAATTGAACTTTGTTCCAGCTTGCTCCAACATGTTTTTAAAAAATCAGCCGTTAACCATTCTCAGCATTTTGAAATGAAGATTAAAAAATAGATAAGATAAGATAAGATATGTTTTATTACTAATTCAGTGCCCAAATGAGCATAAAGAGAACAAACTTACAAGAACAGGGCCTAAAATATAGTTGAAAGAAAAAGAAAAAAAATCATTTAGACATACATGCACCTATATAAACATGTACATAAAATAGACATATGACTCTTCAATATATATATATATATATATATATATATATATATATATATATATATATATATATATATATATATATATATATATATATATATATATATATATATATATATATATATATATATATATATACAGGTAACCAGAAAAAAGTATTTTTCTACTGCATTAAACTATCTGGTGAATAATCTTCTATAGAGTATAATTAGTATCCTTATTAAACAAAATTTTCAATTTCATGCGCGGATTTAGAGTGGGGGGTCCGGACCCCCCCCCCCCTTCCCCTGGAATTTCCAGAGTTAATAAAAGTATATACTGAAGCAAATAAACAATTACTTTGCCCCCCCCCCCCCCTTAGAAAACGTGGACCCCACCATCACCACCACGAAATAGGTGTTTTTCACGTTTGGGGAGTGGAATTTATTTATTTATTTTATTTTATTTTATTTTATTTTTTTTTGGCTCGTCAAGGAATTTTTGGGTTGGAAATTTTTTTTTGAAAGGGGTGACCCCCCCCCCCCCTGGAAAAAACTTATGGATCTGCTGAGTTTGTCAAAATTTCATTTTTGTTTTAAGTTTTTATTTTATTACAGGTAACTCTTGATGGCTCGAACTTCATCACTCTCTCGAAGTTCTTGATCGCTCGAAGTGAGTCTCCGGTCCCGAATTTTTTCCCTAACTAAGGAAATTTACTCTTGATTTCTCGAACTCTTGATCTCTCGAAACCCTTGATCCCTCGAAGTCAAAATGCAGTTCCACGATGCATTTTCTATTGGAATTTACCCTCGATACCTCGAAGCACTTGGCTATATGTACACAAGGTTTTTATTATATAATTTTTTTAAAAGGACCATAGGCTCGTATTTTTAGTATCAAAAGGGGGAGGTTTTTTTTTTGACATAGTCTACTTCTGCTTTAAAAGTATAAAAAAAATTATTCGAAGCACCCCCACCCCCCTTTCACACTCACACACATATTTTGTTGCAGTAAGCTCTAATCATCCCAATTTTTTTTGTTGTTGTTGTCGAAAATGAGAGCGAAAATCCCCCTTCTCTTCTTCTTTTACCGGCTCCAATTAAATTATGTATAAAAGGTAAAAATCATGCTGGGAAAGGATCCTCGTTAAAATCTGAACAAAATAATGTCGGTTTAAAAGCTCTACATGAGCGCATGTAATTGCTATTTCATGTATAAAATACCGCCTTTTTTAAAAATAAAAACACTCTACTAACCTTATCCCTCCTTTTCAAAGATGATACCTGTTTTCCATAATCATCTGTTAACAAATTTGGTCAGAAATGACGGTAGTATAAGTGAAAAATATCCCGTAATAGATAAAATTGGTTTATCTGCTAAATACGCAGGAGCATAACAGAAGATTTTCAAAGAAATAAATAAGTGCATTTCCACTATATAATCAATAGAGCCCCTCTACCAAACCCCTGACCCTGAGGCCATAAATTTCTGAATTTTAAGAGAAACACCCTTGCAATAATAATTATGCACTTAGTATAACTTAGTATAACTGCTTAATACCAAGGAACAGAGAAGAAGATTTTCATAGCAATATTGCATTTTCAGTACATAATATATAAAACAGATCTCCGCTCTAACATCAGAACCCTTGATCCAGGGGTCATGAAATTCACAATTTTGGAAGAGGTACTCTTGCTCATCGTAACCATGCACATAGTTTGTTTGCTTAATACCAAGGAGTAGAGAAGAAGATTTTCAAAGCAATGATGCATTTTCACTATATCTGATCTAGCCCCACCCTAACACCAGAACCCTTAACCCTGGGGCCATGAATTTCACAATTTTGGTAGAGGGCCCAGTGCTCATTAAAATTATGCCAACAGTTTGACTAATTGATGTCCAGAAGTAAAGAAGAAGATTTTTTTTTTAAAGATAACACTTATCTTGATAGTTTTAGCCCCACCCCCAAGGCCCAGGGGGGGATGTGGGCATTAAATTCAAAATTTTTGTTCCCCTTCACCCAAAGATGCTATCTGCCAAATTTGGTTGGTCAAAATTGATTTAGAAAAGAAGCTTAAAATGTTCACCTGTTGTCTACACAATTAAACTTTTTAAAATATAATCATAATTTACAGATATTTCGATTTTAAAGTATTAAATTTTTTTTTGAGAAGAACGATTTCCGTACAATGGAACGTATAGTATTATATAAGAAATTGTAAATAATATTGTACAGGACGACAAAAATGTAATTTTGCTTCAATCAAAGTTTAAAACTAGTTCTTCCATCGCAAATATTAACAATAGAAATTATAAACGTTCTTTTTTTCTGTCATTAAAATAGTTAATTACAATATTGCAACAAAAATTTCTGACATTAAAGTTGCAGCTCATATTTCTTCAAGTCAAGTTTATCCAGATGTTCAAATAAAAGAGAAAAATATTTGTGAATAAACAAAGAATACAGGCGCGTAGCCAGAATGGAAGAGTGTACGCAGAGAGCAGCAAGTTGGGGAGAGGGGGGGGGGGGGGCTGGGTTGAAGCCGTCGGAAGCTCCTAAGTTTTACCAAATATTTCATTTATTTTCGTGCCACAAAAAAATCATGCCATTTCGCTTTTGTACAGAAAGAAAAATGTTTTAACGCAATGTTAATTGTTCCTTGAAAAGTAGTTATTGTATGAGTAACTGAGGCTAAACATTTTACCGATATATTGATATCATATACTCTCTTTCAACGTCCAACAACAAGTATATAATAAATGTTGATTATTAACAAAAATTAAATATTGAATCTTTTTTATCATAAACTAGTACTAGTTAATCAAAGCATTCAACGATGTGTTTGAAATTAAATTTCTCAAAGATCTTTAAATAAAATCATTAATGTATTATAAAACAATTACAGATTTATGAATGATTTATTTGGATTTGGCAATGATTATTTAATGAAAGATTTCAAATTTCAAATTTAATTAATATACAGACATCATGTTTTTTGAACTCTATCTTATAACAGACCATGGAGTGTTTTTTTACAATACTCTTCATGAACAGGGAAGGAAAATTTCAAATTTTGCCACACTCCTGACCCCAGGACCACAAACTGAGAATAAACTTAAGGCAAAATTTATATTTTGAATATCTCAAGTTTTAATTCAACACAAATGTTTAAAAACTTGCAGGTATATGTAATATTAAAATACACACATTATGAAAAATTTTCTTTATTTATTTTAAAAAACTGTGCTAATTTGAAATTTTTAGAAAAAGTCTATTCTCAGTTTATGGTCTTTGGGCCTGATATTTTTTCACACTGTGACAAAATATCACTGTTATATCTTTTCACATTAAATAAATTACAGTAGTCAAACTTTGTTATCTCTAACTTGATGGGACTGAGAAAAAACTTCGAGATATCTGTGGGTTTGAGATATTGAGGATAAAATACTTAGAGAAAAAGTGACTGGGACTTCCAAATCACTTTGAGATATCCATGGTATTCGAGATATCAGTGTTTGAGATACCGAAATTCAACTGTATTTCACTGTTGAAAATGTACTAAAAATATTAAGAATGGGATCCATTATTCTAAAGCCACAGGTTCAGAACTGGGTTTGGGTTACGTCTTTAATTTTACATAGGAAAAAATCTCAACATATCTTCTATAAATTATATTTTTAATGCTTTATTGCCCGTTTTGATGACTAATCACTGGTTTCTCATTTTTTCAAAGTGCAATCAATCAAATTCTATGTGATAAACTGAGGTGAATTTCAGTCACTTCACAAATAAATAACAAAAAGCTATAAATACCTGTAAATAAGAATATAATAATTTTATTTCTTGGAAAATTTTTACATGTAGTTACATGATACTATAATCTCATTTACAGAGAATTAAAATGCTCAACAGAAAAACAAATCATAATTTCCTTCAATGGTTATAAAGCTGTATAGATTTTTTAAAATAATAATTGTCTTCACAAAATCACAGATAAGCAAGACCACTAACACAGGCACAGAAAAACTTGTATATTTACAGTTATTACATTTTCAACAGTGAAATACTGTGATTTATTTATTGAATAAAAGTGATATTCTCTCACAGTGTGAAAGGATACCAAAAATGATATTCTCTCACAGTGTGAAAGGATATCAAAGTAAGTAAAAAATAATTTCTGGCCTGTCATAAGATAGAGATAGTAACTAAGCATCTTGATAGAGCTAAAACTGCAAAGTTCTTCCTAAATATGTTGCTAAAATCCATGCTATGTAATGTTTTCAATCTGACACACAACTTCTAAGCTATGACGTCTCAACCGCTCAACTATGACGTCAAGTCTATGACACTGTGTTAAGAAAAGACAGAGGCAAAGGGAAAATCAAAGAAAATGTAATAAACAGAAAATTCAATGTTTTATAGATAAATATGGAATTTATTTCACTCGTGAGACAGGATTTTTTGATATTTTCACTCGTGCTTCGCACTCGTGAAAATATAAAAAAAATCCTGTCCCACTCGTGAAATAAATTCCATATTCATCTACAAAACATTGAATATCCTCTATTTATATCGTAACATTGTAGTATGTAAAATTTCCTGGTTATTTGGTATATGTGTACTTTGAAGTACATGTACACTGTATTTGTATTTTGATTTTGCCAAACATTGATTGAGGGCATTTTTCATTATCAAAATATTGATAATAGTAATGGTTTTAAAAACAAACATTCAATTTTTGGAAACCATAAGCATAAGACTTGTAACTCTTTGACAGGAACAAAAAAAACCCCAGAAGTTCTAATGAGACTGTAGCTCTACTGGTTTTGAACTTATAACAAGGAAGAGAAAAGTTGCACTTGGACTTAACACTTTGCAACTGCAATAAATGGAATAATGATCCTTGGTTTAGTCTCTTTTTGTGGCAAAAAAATCAAAAGCGATATACATGTACAGAATTATGTACCTTAGTGTTGTCTACTTGTGTGCCAAGTTATACTGAAATAAGACCAAAGTTATATTGAAATCGGACCAAAACTGTAGGAGGAGTAGTGTTTTGAAAGTATTTCACCGAAATTTCTATTTCAGTAACATTCATCGAAATCAAAAACTGATATACAGAATTATGTATCTTGGTGTAGTCTACCTGTGTGCAAGTTATATTGAAATCAGACCAAAACTGTAGGAGGAGTAGCATTTTGAAAAATTGTTTACAGACAGAGGAACAGACAGATGGATGGACGGCGGACACCTTCCTATCGCATAAGCTCTTCCAGTCTCTGACCAGTAGAGCTAAAATCACATTTTACAATGCTTATGCAATGGATATTTAATCAATAGGAACTGTATAATACCACATGTGGAGGATTTTTATTTCATGAATACTCAAAATATAATCTTAATACCGTGTAGACAAAAATAAAACAATAATTAAAAAATCATACTAAACGATAACAATAAAACAGGAAATTATAAAACAATTGTATCACATAGAAAGCACAACTGAGAAAACTCTTAATCATCAAATACTTTCTTTATTAGTTGGTGAAATCATTAGCACTTATTAATTATTAGTAAAGTGTGAAAAAATAACCACCCATTCTTCAAAACAGTCTACCTGTGAATAAATACATGAAAATAAAACCAATGGAGGACAAGTATAAAAGTTTTCTTTAATAAATTATAAATTGGAAACAACTGCCCACCAGAGAAATTTCTTAAAATCAAAATAACTTCCAGATAGAAAAGTGCCTGTTGGGGAGGGTGTATATGACACCAGAGTTGCTACCAACATGACCCTTCACGACTCTTCTACCTGGATGAACTTCATCTTCTGCACAATCTGCTTTTTCCAATTGACCAGTGAGTCAGCTAATTTAAGTAATCAGGCTTAATTTGTTATGTCATATGTCAATTTGTTTTATTATACTTCAGAATAATATAGTCATTCTGATTGGTTTAGCATGTGCATCACGCGCAGTGTGACAACTATGTTGTCTCCCTTCAAATGACAATGAAGCAGGGCAAGTGAGCTCACAGGGTGACAACTGTGTTGTCTCCCTTTAGGTGAAATTAAAATGTCAAAGATGTCTGTTGAAATATTTTGAAAATATTGAATCAGAGCAGTTGATAGGAGAATAAAAGAGGTTTTACTGATATTTCCTACTCTATTTTATCAAATTTAGATTCTTCAGGATAATAAAACTATTATGGACTGTTTAGAATCAGGTCTGAGAAGGATTGTCACCTGAGGGTGCAAGCACCCTCCCCTCTAAACAGTCCATAATTGTATAATGTCATATGATGTCAAATGTATTTGTACCCCACATATGAACTATATCAAAATTGATAACATATCATGGATCATGTCCATTTCTATGTAAACATGCATAACAAGACATAAAAATTCTAATGATTTTTAAATCACCCCTAGTATCATATTTTGAAGGAGTTGCCTATCCTTAAGTATATAGGTCTCTGGTATTATATTGTGAAGGAGTTGCCTATCCCTTTAGTATATAGGTGCCTGGTATCATATTGTAGAGGTGTATCCTCTCACCCTTATGTATGGATAATATTTCATACAGACCTCAACCTTTACAAGTACAAAATGGATAATCAATTACTGTGAAATCACTAATTAAGGGGAGTTCGGGGGGAATTTTTCCTTGATTTTGTGGTATGAGGAGATCCACAAAATTGTGCCCCACAAAATGTTAAAATTCTATATAACAGCATAAAGTCTATCCTTCATCCAAGAAATCAAATCCTCTTGAACCAATATTTTTCCTCAAGCCACGAAAATCTGACCCCATGAAAAATCAGTAATTTTACAGTATATATATAATTAAATATATATTAAAATAAGTGAACCATACCAAAAATCATAATTATTATTATAATACATTGTATCACTAATATGGGATAATTAGAAAATTAATTGCAAAATAGAGGTACATGTATATAGACATTTTGAAAAATATGGCAAAGAGAGATTCCCTTTAGTCTGACCTTATGTTTCTTGAAGCTGTCTGCATATATTAGTATATTAAATAAAGCATTGGCAAATGTTTTGAGAGCATTTTAAAAAATATTGTCTTTTTTTTATCATATTATATGATAATATTTAGATGTCAAGATG
This sequence comes from Saccostrea echinata, assembly GCF_033153115.1. NCBI lineage: Eukaryota > Metazoa > Mollusca > Bivalvia > Ostreida > Ostreidae > Saccostrea > Saccostrea echinata. Next base: position 32,445,352 of record NW_026889750.1, read on the forward strand.
ATTTCATGTTTTTGGATGTTCTTAAATCACAAGACTTAAGATTAGCTATATTTGGCAGCAGCTTGAATGGACTCATCAAGGTATTTCATGCCTCTATATACATCCAGGAAAGAGCAGTAGAGTGGTGCTGGGGCAATACGGATCACGTTAGGTTTTCTCTCGTCACACTGGAAGCAAAATCATTACATAATTTTAGAGCCTTTGTATAATATTTCTTATTGAGTTGTTACTGGATGACATCACAGTCGTGATGGATTGTTATTACACCTATGCCAAACATAAACATCTTCTCAAACTTACTTATTAAATAATTAATATTTCATTAATTCTTCCTTTTCCAGTAAATGGAATGGAAACATATGTAGCTGCAATTATGTAACCCTCTCTGATTTTTTTTTTTTGGAGAGGCTCCTGAAAATATCAGATTAACAAAAATCGTAGAGGGCTACATTATTGCAGCTAAAACATATGCAGTTCTATTTATGTCACAATTTATGAACTTTAGAACCTACTACAACTCCTCTTTTGGTGAGTTCTTCAAACACATGTGCAACAGGAACAGAAAAGGACAGGGAGAGCTGTGCCCCCCTCTGGGAGGGATCTGAGGGGGTAATGATGTCTACATGGACATGTTTCCAGTCTTCTACATTTTGATCATTCATGTGTAGTGTCCTATTCTGACCATTTTGTAGCAGTGCACCATTTTGTACACCGTTTTGTGAGGGTATCTTGCTCTGTTGTCCATACTTCAGAGTGATCAGAGCCTCTAGATAAGCAGTTAAAAGTAAGGATTTAGCTCGAAGCTCTTGCATGCTGGTCTTGTTGAAAATCTGTCAAAAAAATTAATTCCTTCTTTATTACAAATTGATAAGCCTGACATAAACTTACCACTTTTCTTATCAAAGACCTTGACCTTGATAAACAACCAAATGTCAAGGTCATGACATACTCTATGGTTAAAAACAGCATTGGTGTAAAGCAAGATTTTCCAATGTCTCTTTCTTACAAATTTATGACCAGAGTGCTTGGAGACACAATGAATTTATGCTCATAAAAAGCATATAAATACCAATTTTTATACATATTCTCTCAAATTTAACCAGAGTTTAAAGACCTTTCAAATTTACTTTATGCTTCAATTACTCTGAAAAACAACAAACTGACTTTATCCTTAAGAAACTGGAAATGCACTAATTGGACTAATACCCCATCCCTCTCTGAGAAACTATAGAAAAGAATACATAAATGTACTTTAAAAAAGATCTCTGTCATCTTGAAAAAAAAAATCATATTGCAAATTCCTGTTGCCTGAATCTTGATGAAATGTAATTTCATCAAGAGTCCTGTGGCCTTGTCCCACTTAACCTGGGCTACGCTTGAGACAAACCCCTGAGTCTTCACTAGCAACCTTTCTCCCAAGTAAGTTTCTGTAACAGGAAAGGCTGGACCGGGAATCGAACCCAAGACCCCTGCATTACTAGTCAGTTGCTCTACCAACTGAGCTACCTAGGCCGATATCCACGGCCCAAACCATTCCTCCCTCCTTAAATTGTCTTCACCCTCCAAGACACAACCCAAGTTCTTATTTGCCCCTGGCAGGACTTTCACCTGCAAGTCCAGGGGTGGTCAACGGCACCAAATCTGTAACAGGAAATGAGAAAATATACGTCTGAAATGGGATTCAACTCGGGACCCCTGCATCAGGTGTCAGGTGCTCTACCAACTGAGCTACCCAGGCCAATATCCACAGCCTAAACCATTACATTTCTAATATTTTTACATTTCAAAGTTGTGGATAGAACAGTAATTTCATATCTTTGTACTTTGTGATTTTGACAATATCAAAACATGATCAGTTGCAATATCTATATCATTCAAGTAAGTGCTTGTATTGTTTTTAAAATTTCCTATAAAATGTGTCCAGAATTTTACTTTTCTAACTCTTTTCAAAGTAGTTATGTTACAATAAAACCTTTAAAAAGCCACAACTTTTTTTTTATATTTTGACAAATCAGTATGAAAATACTAGGTGCACACATTCCCATGGTATGTTTAATTTCTACAATACTGAAAAGAAAATTCAACAGTTTCAGAGATATCATCTCTGGGCAAAAAAATGTCTATAGACAGACAAACATGGTGATTCCAGTATCCCCTGCCCCACTTCATTTGAGGGGGTATAACAGATTAACCTACTTCTAAACTGGCCTTGATTGATGGAGCCAAAAAACCAGGAGTGTTTGAGATTCTGTACTGTAAGGCACCAGAGTAAGGGCACCAATCTGAAAAACAAAAGGATTATTTTGGTCACCTGAAAACTACATTTGTATTAAAGCTTTATAAATTAAGCCCCTCTGGGACCCCACCATGGACCACTCTATGAGTGCCATGATATTAGCCAGGGCCCTCTATAATTGGAGCCATTCAAAGGTCACATTCCCAATTCAAAAAGGGTACCTTTTTCCCAAATTGAATGTGTTCATTTTCCCAATAGATATTTCTTCCCAAAATTGAAGATCATATAGTTGGACATACAACAAATAAACTTGCTACTCATACTCTATATATAACTTTGATAATTGCAAAACATGAATTTAGTTGATAACAAACACCAGAACCCCTACATATAATGATTTTGATTAATGTATAATGATTATTCAAAAATTTCCCAAAAGGTCACTATTTTCCCAAAAATGTCCCCGGTCCCAGTCCCAAGAAGTGGTGTGAGAGCCCTGTTATCAAACTATATTAAGGGATGCTTTTATATTATTTTGATAATTGCACCCCTGACAAATAAACTATGATAATAAACGAATTGTACTGTATCATGGGTGGACAGAAAAACAGGCAACATGATTAAAGGTACCATGTAGAGCACCTGCATCTCTTGATGCTGGTCCTATTCATCTGCTTGAATTAATAAATTCCAATGGTTGTTATTAAGTAGTTGGAATCTTCAAAGAGGACTCATTGGCAGGACTAAAGAAATATTGAGATAACAAATGAAATGTGTACTTACTATTGTCCATCATAAACCTGGAATGTAGGTTGTGTCCCCACCATCCTTTGAGCTTGGGGAAATCATTATCCTTGTGTTTCTCATGAAGGAAAAATCCAGCCAGACTTCCAGCACCACTGTTAAGATACTGTAAAATATCACATAATCAGTGCTTAATATGCTTTAATGGCCCTGGCCCCAATCCCATAAAGTGGTGTGAGAGCACTGTAATTAACCAGAGTAGTGAATCACCACTGTTAGGTACTGTAAAATATCTTATACTGTATAAGCAGAAAGTTTAACGCAAATTTAATTTTGGCATTATAAGTGAGGGTTTTGATATTGCTAAAATTGATTATTTCTAACAATTCATTCTGTATCGATGATTATTACATTTTCAACAGTGAAATACTGTAAATTTATTGAATAAAAGTGATTTTCTGACACAGAGTGAAAGTGTATCAAAATGGTATTCTCACAGTGTGAGAATATCAGAAGTGTGGCAAACTCGAGAATTTCCTGCCCTTCACGAAGAGTGTTTTTTTTTTTTTAAAAAAAACTCCCTTGCCTGTCGTAAGATAGAGAAAGTAAATGAACCATCCTGACAGAGACTAAAACTGCTAAAGTTTCCCCATATATGTTGATAAAAATCCATGTTTACAATGTTTTTCAATCTCTCGATCGATTAGCTATGACGTCTCAACCGCTTAACTAAGACATCACAGCCTATGACACTGTTTTACGAAAAGACTGAGGCAAAGGGAAAATCAAAGAAAATGTAATAAACAGAAAATTCAATGTTTTGTAGATGAATATGGAATTTATTTCACTCGTGAGACAGGATTTTTTTATATTTTCACTCGTGCTTCGCACTCATAAAATATCAAAAAATCCTGTCCCACTCGTGAAATAAATTCCATATTTATCCACAAAACATTGAAAATCCTCTATTTATAGCTTTTTTTTCTAGACATTATCTAGATACATATACATTATTATAACAGTAACTTGATCCGAAGAGTCGTATCACATCGAGTTGACAGGCGCGGATCATCAGATCAAACGAGACGCGAAGCGTCGAGTTTGATCTAATGATCCGCGCCTGTCAACGAGACGTGATACGGCTCTTCGGATCAAGTTACTGTTATAATGATAAATTTATTATATACCTCCCTTACAACTAGCAAAATATAGTTTTAAAAAAACTTTTGAGATCAATTATATAAGATTTTCCCATTAAACAAAGCATTTTGTCAAGGAACTTTTTGATGTGCATGAAAAATAACGTCACGTTTCAGAATCTGTGTACTACGTCATCAATTTCAGAGAGGGGTGATATGGATTCAGAAACCACAGTGTGGTGATTCGGAAATTTGGATAACACTGTCACGTGATTGTACGAAATCTACAGTAAAATTGAGTGATACACACTTGGGTATATAATAAAATTTGGATACATTGCTAAATTTGCGTCTTGCTAAAAATTCCACTTATATGGTATAAATCAGTGTTTCGAACCACCACATTTAGGTACTGTAAAATATCACATAATCAGTGTAGTGGATCATTACTGTTTAGCTACTGTAAAATATCATATAATCAGTGTAGTGGATCATTACTGTTTAGCTACTGTAAAATATCATATAATCAGTGTAGTGGATCATTACTGTTTAGCTACTGTAAAATATCCTATAATCAGTGAAGTGGATCACCACTGTTTAGGTACTGTAAAATATCCTATAATCAGTGTAGTGGATCACCACTGTTTAGGTACTGTAAAATATCCTATAATCAGTGTAGTGGATCACCACTGTTTAGGTACTGTAAAATATCATATAATCAGTGTAGAGGATCACCACTGTTTAGGTACTGTAAAATATCATATAATCAGTGTAGTGGATCATTACTGTTTAGCTACTTTAAAATATCACATAATCAGTGTAGTGGATCACCACCGTTTAGCTACGTACAGTAAAATATCATATAATCAGTGTAGTTGATCACCACTGTTCAACTAGTTCAGTGTTACAGTACAAAACAGATAACTTCTATATACATGTATAACATCATACAAGAAGAAGAACATTTCTGATTTAACATTGTGAAAAGTGTCTTTTATTCATACCCCCCTTCTCTCTCTCTCTCATTGACCTACTTTGTAAGTACACCAACAAGCAAAATCTACATTCCAGTCATGAAGTTTAAGCTCCACATTTCCAGCTGCATGTGCAAGATCCCATCCAACATAACACCCCTACAATGCAATCAAGTGACAAAAATGTGTATATTATAACATTTGAAAAACAGAACATTATCAAATCTATGGAAGCTCATGAGAGAAAAAGGTTTGTTCCTATAATACTTCACACTTTAACAAATAAGCATAGAATCAATTTGTTTGCATGTTACTTTGGACATGCTGGAGATAATTTTTTTCGACAGTGCAGGAATCATATAATCTCTCTTTGTTCTTCCCATTCTATAGCTCATGTACATGTATTATGTATACTATGTTGCACTGTTGATTGGAAAAAAATGTTGTACCTTACGCTGTCCTGCCTCTGTGATAGTGGGTATATCAAACACCTGTCCTGTGTAGTACTGTGTACCACTGAGACAAATCACCGCAATGGAGTTCCCTTCCTCCTCTATCTTAGACAGTATATCCTCTGTGCGAATGACCAATTCTCCCTAAAACAAAGAAAGTAACAATACACATGACCGATTACAAGACAAGCTTTGTAAAATTTAGTAATTTTTCCTGAAAACTAGATATCATTGAGATGGTGGCCATCTCAAAGGGCCCCGCTTTCAGCAATGAACATGGAAATGTAAGGTAGCTGAAAAGGGTTTATTTTGAAGAGGAACGTTTGTGTACTATTAAAGGATGTGTTGTTTGAGTCTAAAGTGATTCTATGTTATCCTCGTTATAATAAAAAATGGCATGAAAATCACGAGTGCTCAACACCTTCCATCAAAAAACGGCACAAAAATCACGAATGCTGCAAATCCTCTATGAAAATTGTTGCATATCCTCTATCAGAAATATGGAAGGAAAATCACAAATGATCCATACTCTAAGTCAATTGGTAAGGTTTGAGGCTGACTGGACTTAAGGGAGAGAAATTATGCACTGAACAAAGATTTTAAACAGAGAGGCTATTTTTGAAATTGACCCTTGACCTAGAAACTTTGTTCAAGGTCACTGCACATCCATTGACAAGTGGCACTCTGTGAGTGAAGTATGAGTCACACTGGACCAAGGGGAGAGAAGTTATGCTCTGGACAAGGACTTTTCATATAATTCTGCTATGACTTTAACCTTAGACCTAGAAACACGGTTCAAGGTCACTGCACACCCTTTACCCAAAGGCACTCTGTGGGTGAAGTATGAGCCAGATTGGGCCAAGGAGAGAGAAAAATATTCTCTGGACAAAAATTTACACAAAAAGGCTTTTTTGACCTTGACCCTTGACCTAAAAACTTTGTTCAAGGTCACTGCACATCCATTGACAAGTGGCACTCTGTGAGTGAAGTATGAGCCACATTAGATCAAGAGGAGAGAAGATATGCTCCAGACAAGGATTTTTCATATAATTCTGCTATGACTTTAACCTTAGATCTAGAAACATGGTTCAAGATCACTGCACACCCTTTACCCAAAGGCACTCTGTGGGTGAAGTATGAGCCAGATTGGGCCAAGGAGAGAGAAAATATTCTCTGGACAAAAATTTAAACAGAGAGGCTATTTTTGAAATTGACCCTTGACCTAAAAACTTTGTTCAAGATCACTGCACATCCATTGACCAGTGGCACTCTGTGAGTGAAGTATAAGCCACATTGGGTCAAGAGGAGAGAAGATATGCTCCGGACAAGGATTTTTCATATAATTCTGCTATGACCTTGACCTTATACTTAGAAACATGGTTCAAGGTCACTGCACACCCTTTACCCAAAGACACTCTGTGGGTGAAGTATGAGCCAGATTGGGCCAAGGAGAGAGAAGATATGCTCCGGACAAGAGATCTCGGACGGACAGATGGACGAACGGACAGACTGATCACTATAGGGCACCCGCAGAGCGGGGCCCTAACAAATAAAGAAATGGTGTATTAATAACATAAACAATTCAATGTTTTATAGTTAGGTATGGAATTTATTTCACGAGTGGGACAGGATTTTTTTTTTCATGTGTAAAGCACGAGTGAAAAAAATCCTGTCTCATCAATGAAATAAATTCCATATTCAACTAAAAAACATTGACTTTTTGGTGAACATTTTCTTTGCTTTTCCCTTTTGCCTCTGTCTTTTTGTAACACAGTGTTATAGTCTGTGATGTCACAGCTAAGCAACTGTGTGAGGGAAAATAGTAAATATGGACTTTAACAACAATTAGGAGAAAATTTAGCAGTTTTAGTCTCTTTCAGGAGATGGTTTATTTACTCTAGCTATCTTATAATAGGCTAGACAATTTTTATAATACACGTACTCTTTGTGAAGAGAAGGAAAATTGAGAATTTTGCTGCACTTCTGATATCTTTTCACAGTGTGATAATATCACTTTTATTTCATTTATATAATACAGTATTGTAATAAAGTTCATAAAACCTACATCATACAGTGTATACACACAGTGCGATCAAAATGATGCAATTTCTTAATAAATGCACAGTCGATGTACTCACCTCTCTTGGCTCTATTAATATCATGGCTGTTTTGGGGTCATACCCATGGAGTTCTATCTGGCTCTCTACAGCATACTGCAAGAATGCACAAGTTGTAGAAAAGTATAATACCAAGAAACGTATAGTTATAAGCAACAATTCTTAAATGAGTCACATTTCTCTAACAGGAAGACATCTACCTATTACTCAAACATTTTGAAAGTTAAACTATTTTTGTTTTTAACATTCATTGAATTTTTCTTTAAAGGAAAAACACAGTTATCCTTTTGCTGTAATCTGTGCATGAAGGGACACCACTCAAATAAACTTACATGATCTGAAGGAAAAGCCTTGCTTTCCATCAGGATTTTGTATCTTGTAGGTGTAGGTCGATAAAATGAAATCTGTAATTAAATCTTCAAACTAAAAACTGGTAAATGTCTCGTAGCAAATACATACAAGGGTTGTTCAAAAAATACCTAGACTTTTTACATTATATTAATATGACCAATATTATAGTTATATTGATAGATATGTTTTATTAGCGAATCCAAAAAATGTGTATTGGTATTAATATTTATTTCATTAATTTTTTTTATCAAACTGAATTGGAAAAAAAGCTTAAGAAAATAATACCAAAAACTTTAAAATAAAATCGGACAATCAGATTCCAAGCTATAAAGTTACATTTTTCTTCGAGTCTTCTTGTATAAGAAAGGTTCTACACTAATATAGGAGATGAAATTAATATGCTAATATGAAACACTAGTACAACAAGAGGCCCATGGGCCACAATGCTCACCTGAGTAACATTGGCCCTGTTGTTCTTCATCAGATTTCCCCATTGTAATACTCATTGTGCAATCCCCCCCCCAAGCCCACCCCCAGGGAGGATCATGATTTAAACAATTTAGAATCTACACTACCCCATGAAGCTTCCATATAAGTTTCAGCTTTTTTGGCCCAATGGTTCTTGAGAAGATTTCTTAATAATTTTTGCTATATATTTCAATGTAAAACTTGAATTCCCTTTTGGCCCCATCCTATCCCCAGGGGTCACGATTTGAACAATTTAGAATCTACACTACCCCATATTTCTTCCACATAAGTTTCAGCTTTTCTGGCCCAGAGGTTCTTGATAATAAGAATTTTTATAACCCCACCCTATTTTTTGTCTTTTCTTGATTATCTCTCCTTGTAAGGGGGCTTGGCCCTTCATTTTAACAATTTAAACTCCCCTTCACCAGGGTTGGGGTCAATAACTTTGAAATGTAATTAAATACTTTCAAATACATTGAAAATTTTGTCAATTACTTGCAATTACAATAACATTGATTTTTACAATTGTAATTAATTACACTCAATTACTTTGAAGGATGTAATTAAATACATTTCACTTACTTTCGTTTCACTTTCAAAAATCTCGAAATACAAATATCTGTAAATTTAAGGAAAATGTCAGGTGTCTGTCATGTTTGTGTGTTTCATCAACATAAGACCTAGTCCTACATGTACGTTTATCAAGTGACTGCTTTTATGAAATTTGATTAAAACGAGTTCTCAAGAGTTTATGAATCAACCATAAAATACTTCCCAAATTATTTCAGCTACAGGAAGGCAGGCTATACACCTTAAATTGCAAAAGTTGACAATTTTCATACAGTAAATAATACTTGTTTTATGTAATAACCATTTCAGATACCAGATGCATAATTATATGTAAATAAAGATTTGCTTAAATGTTAAAATAATGATTAGATATATGTTTCTTTTCCGAAGTATATAAATAGTAGAGCATTCTTAATAGTATTTAATAAATCACTATCTTTGAAATTAAACAAAGCATGGTGTACAAGAGGCCCATGGGCCTTGAATCGCTCTTCTGATAAACTGTACAACCTATCACTTCTATTTGAAGCCTCGAAGTATCCTGTATATTTACATAAACCCTTGAAATTCCAATTCACACTCTGAGAACCCAAGATGATTCTAAGCCAATTAGTACCTGAGAGTTGGTCATGGTGACCTACTTATCACTTGTCATTCTCTGAGGACCCATCAACTAAGTTTGATGATTCTAAGCCAATTAATACCTAAAATATTTTTTAAAATTATAATCATAAAATTTTATAAGTAGGTCAAAGTGACCTACTTTTCAATTGTTTTACTCCAAGGACCCAAGATGCATCAACTGACAAAGTTTGATGATTCTAAGCCAATTAGTACCTGTAATATTTAATTAAAGCCATAAATTTTCAAAAGTAGGTCACCGTGACCTACTTTTCAGTTGCTGTACTCCGAGGACCAAAGATACATCGACTGACAAAGTTTGATGATTCTAGCCAATAAGTACCCAAAATATTTAATTACAGCCATAAATTTTCAAAAGTAGGTCACAGTGACCTACTTTTCAGTCAACCTACTCCGAAAACCAAAGATGCATCAACTGACAAATTTTGACGATTCTAAGCCAAATAATTCCTGAAAATATTAAATACACCCATAAAATTTCAAAAGTAGGTCACTGTGACCTACTTTTCAGTTGTTGTACTCCGAGGACCCAAGACACATCAACTGACAAAGTTTAATGATTCTAAGCCAATTAGTACCCGAAATATTTGATTAAAGCCATAAATTTTCAAAAGTAGGTCACCGTGACCTACTTTTCAGTTGTTGTACTCCGAGGACCCATGACGCATAAACTGACAAAGTTTTATGATTCTAAGCCAATTAGTACCTGAAATATTTTATTAAACCATAAATTTTCAGAAAGTAGGTCACGGTGACCTACTTTTTAGTCGATCTACTCTGAAGACCCAAGATGCATCAACTGACAAAGTTTGATGATTCTAAGCCAATTAGTACCCGAAATATTTAATTAACGCCATAAATTTTCAAAAGTAGGTCACTGTGACCTACTTTTTAGTCGACCTACTCCGAAGACCCAAGATGCATCAACTGACAAAGTTTGATGATTCTAAGCCAATTAGTACCTGAAATATTTAATTATAGTCATATAAATTGAAAAGTAGGTCACGGTGACCTACTTTTCAGTTGACCTTTTTTGAGGACCCAAGATGCATCAACTTACAAAGTTTTATGATCATAGGACTTAAAATGTCCAAATTATGCCTCTAAAACGCTTTGAAATCGAATGCCTGCAAAGTTCAAAAAGTAGGTCACTGTGACCTACTTTTTAATAAATCTGTTTTATGGCCCCAAGAGGCATCAACTAACAAGATTTAATGATTCTAAGCCTCCCCGTATTCAAATTAATGACCTTAATTGTTTTAAAAAAGATTAGCCATAAAATTCAAAAAGTAGGTCAAGGTGACCTACTTTTTAAGTGACGTACTTTGACGACCCAAGATGCATCAACTGACAAAGTTTGATGATCATAGGCCTTAAATTGTTCAAAATATGCCTCTAAATCATTATGAAAAAGAATGGCCGCAAAATTTGAAAAGTAGGTCACCATGACCTACTTTTGAGTCAACGTGATATGAGGTCCTTAGATGCACCAACTGACAAGATTTGATGATCCTAGTCCTTATAGTAAGCAAAATATCAACATTTTAATAAAATGTAATTTTTGGTCAACTTTGAAGTGACCTTGAGACCACGCCCTTTGCCCCAGGGTAAATCCCCGTGCAAATTTTAATCTACAACATATCCTCATCCTTTTGTGTAAGTTTGGTGATAATCTGCTCAGTGGTTCTTGAGAAGAAGATTTTTTAGCAACCAGTACTTTTGTTTCTATTTTCCTAATTATCTCCCCTTGCTAAAGGGTCACAACCCCGGTTTTAGTATAAAAGGGAGCCCTTGGGCCAAGGATACCCTGTGACAAATTTGACAATAATTGGCCAAGGGGTTCTTGTGTTATGGCCCATATTCTAAAAAGTTTACGCACACCGCACAAATGGCCATAGCATTAGCTCTTTGAGCCTTTGGCTCAGAAGAGCTAAAAATTATATAAAACTTTAGAGGGTTGTTTTTATAGTAATTTACAGCTGGGAGTTGAAAAGCAACAAGGTAGGTCTTAATGACACATTAAATTATCTTATTTTCTTTTTGATAATCAAGCAACAAAAAATTGAAATGTTTTCATGTCTATGCATACCAATGAGAGGTAAAACAAAATTGTTCATAGACACTAAATTAGTATTATTGCTTTATGTGCATTATGATTATAAAACAAACTTATATTTTTATAAAGAAACCAATATATCAAATTCATTTATCAAGATACAAAAAAAGTTTTAAGATTTTGAAAAACAGAAGGGCTTCTTTGAATAAATCAAAATAAATGTAAAATGTGACTGTGTTGGAAATATTTTCCTATTAAATACACATACATGTAATATATATTGTATAAATTAATTGAAATGTAATTGAAATTACAGGGTTTTTTCAATGTAATTAATTATATTCAATTACAAGTAATTGAAACATAGGTAATCAAAGATTACGAAGCTCACCTCGATGAATGTTATCTACATGTAAGGCAAATTTCACATCATATTTTTTTTCTAGTTAGGGTACATCCCAAGATCAATATCCATATCCATGCAAGTTTGATTTAATTATAGACCTGCTCAAAAAACTTTTGACCTGTTTAGTAATCAAGAAAATTTTGGTCAGTTCCAACATCCAAAGCAAGTCTGGAAGTTTTCATCCTTAGATGCACCATCTATGCAAGTTTAATCATAACAGGCCATAATATTATATAGCTACTCCAAAAAAATTACCCTGGTCACTCTTCTGGAAAATGTACATCAGATTCAGAATCCAAGGCAAGTCTGGAAGTGTCCATCCCTAGATACATCATCCATGCTAATTTGGTTAAAATATGGCTAAAATTCACTCATGTGGAAAATCTAGGTCAGATCCAGCATTCGAAGCAGGTTGGTTAGTGTACATCCCTAGATGCATCATCCATGAAAGTTTGGTCCAGGTAGGGCTTATAGTTACTTGGGAATGAGACTACTCCTAAATCTAAACCTGGTCTCACATGTGGAAAATCTAGATCAGATCCAGCATCTGAACAAGTGTGGTAGTGTCCATCCCTGGATGCATCATCCATGCAAGTTTGGTCCGGGTAGGGTTTATAGTAACTTGGGAATGGACCTGCTCCTAAAACTTTAACCTGGTCACTCATCTGGAAAATCTAGGTCAGATCCAGCATCCGAAGCAAGTGTGGTAGTGTCCATCCCTAGATGCATCATCCATGCAAGTTTGGTCAAGGTAGGGCTTATAGTTACTTGGGAATGGACCTGCTCCTAAAACTTTAACCTGGTCACTCATCTGGAAAATCTAGGTCAGATCCAGCATCCGAAGTAAGTGTGGCCATGTCCATCCCTAGATGCATCATCCATGCAAGTTTGGTCAAGGTAGGGCTTATAGTTACTTGGGAATGGACCTGCTCCTAAAACTTTAACCTGGTCACTCATCTGGAAAATATAGGTCAGATCCAGCATCTGAAGCAAGTGTGGTAGTGTCCATCCCTAGATGCATCATCAATGCAAGTTTGATCCAGGTAGGGCTTATAGTTACTAAGGAATGGACCTGCTCCTAAAACTTTAACCTGGTCACTCATCTGGAAAATCTAGGTCAGATCCAGCATCCGAAGCAAGTTTGGTAGTGTCCATCCCTAGATGCATCATCCATGCAAGTTTGGTCCAGGTAGGGCTTATAGTTACTTGGGAATGGGACTTGCTCCTAAAACTTTAACCTGGGATGCCGACGCTAACGCCGACACCGACGCCGACGCCGGGGGTATAGCATAAGCTCATCTCGACTTCGTCGAGGTGAGCTAAAAATTGGTCAAATACAAATTACTTCCAATTGCTTTGAAAAATGTCATTAATTACACTCAATTACAATTACTTTTTTCAATTACCCCATCCCTACCCTTCACCCAAGAATGTTTTGTACCAACTTTAGTTAAAATTGGCCCAGTGGTTCTTAAGAAGTTGAAAGTGTGAAAAGTTTACAAACAGACGGACGGAAAGACAACAGGTGATCAGAAAAGGTCACTTGAGCTCTCAGATCAGGTGAGCTAAAAATCAAAACATCGTACCAGTTGTAAGTGAAGATTAACTGTCAGTCCATTCATAACTGCAATTTCCTCTTTCTTAGCACCTATTTATCATAAATTGTAACATATCAGCATATACATGTATAACGGAATAATTATTTGGACAGTATTAGAGTATACATGTAGCATTTTACTTATTCTTATGTAAATTATACACACATGATCACTATTTTAAATATAATAGGAACCATACAAATGTGGTAAAACACAGCTACATGATGAAGTCAGATAATAATATTTATAAAATAAATATATTAACTAAATTGGGACCAAGTAAACATACTTTGAACAAAAAATATTTCATTTCAAAGTGTGTTAATATCAACCATATTAATGCACTTTGGGGAAAAAAAAGTGCACAGTTTGGTCAATATTCTTGCAAATTTTAGCATGATAAATAAGTAATTGAACCTAGTTGGATAAATTTTCAGTGATGACTCACTTCAGGATCTGAGATATAGAAATTTTAAGGATTTTTAGTGGTTGTTCTTAAAGGTTCTCATAATTGTTATAAAAGGGAAATGGGTCTTTCAGAAATAATGGAGGAATGATTGTTTAATAGCACAATTTTTGATTCCTTTTTTATTTTATCCAGTCTGTAATAAGTTCAGTGGATGTAGGGATCCATAAATGACTTAAAGCATTGCATTTTTCTTAGGGAAAAGGGGGCGATTATGATTTTTCCATTCAAAATAATTTTCCCACACAATATGATGGTCTTTTTATAGTTGTTTGGTAAGTTTTTAGAAGTATGAAAAAATTGTTTATTCCAGCACAATATGATGGCCTTTTTCTTTTCTTTTTATGCCCCTGTAATCGAAGATTCAGGGGCATATAGTTTTTGCCGTCTGTCCGTTTAGCTGTCCGCAAAAACTTTAACCTTGCCCATAACTTTTAACTGGTTGGAGCTATGGCTTTCATATTTCACATGTGTATTCCATGTGACAAGACCTTTCTTTGGGTACCATCATATTTGACCTTTTGACCTTGGAGTTTGACCCAGTTTTGCAAAATTTTACCCAACTTTATCCTTGGCCATAACTTTTGAACAGTTGGTGTTAGGGCTTTCATACTTCACATGTGTAATCCTTGTGACAAGACCTTGACCTAGGAGATTGACCTACTTTTGAAAAACTTTAACCTTGGCCATAACTTTTGAAGGCTTTCATACTTTACAAATGTAATCCTTGTGACAAGACCTTACTTTGGATACCAACAAATCTGACCTTAGTTGGTGCTTAGGGCTTTCGTACATGTCTATTTCTTGTGAGAAGGCCTTTCCTTGGGCACCATTAATCTTGACCCTTGACCTTCGAATTTGACCTGCTTTTGGAAAACCTTAACCTTGGCCATTTCTTTTGAACAGTTGGTTCTAGGGCTTTCATACTTAACATATGTAATTCTTGTGACAAGACTTTACTTTGGATACCAACAACTTTGACCCTTTGACCTTGGAGTTTGACCTACTTCTGAAAAACTTTAATCTTGGCCATAACTTTTAAATGATTGGTGCTAGGGCTTCCAAATTTCATGTGTATTTCTTGTGAAAAGGCCTCTCCTTGGGCATCTTAATTTTGACTATTTGACCTCGACCTTGACCTAGATGTCCGACTTCCTTTTGAAAAACTTTAACCTTTTCCATATCTTTTCAATGGTTGCTGCTAGGGCTTTCATATTTCACAGGTATATTCCTTGAGACAAGACCTTACTTTGAGTAACAACATATCTGATTTGCATTTGAGAAAGTTTAACCTTCGCTATAAGTTGCCATAAGGGGGCATCAGTGTTTCACAAACACATCTTGTTTACTGATAAATTTCAAATCAATGAACAAGTGTACCACTGCATGCAGTGTTATATGTAATTATTCACTTCAAGAAACTTTTGCAGGTTTTAGAATTTCAACAATCTCCATGGTCAATGCTGAATTTGGTAAAATGACTTCCATAGTACATGTACAGTGTTTCATGTGAGAGTCTGATCGTCTCCAGTCATCTGCATATTTTTAATGATACTAAAAGCATTTTTCCTACTCTGTGTTAGAATGGACAATACTTATGCCTAAGCAGAGCAAAAAAAGTCATGGATTAAATTTCATGCTGCTGTCACACAGCTAGTTGCTCTGATGACTGTTGTTTTCTCTTTGAAATGTCTTTAATTTCTACTGACAAAATTGGCTCCATCATACTCCTGGATGCCATGATTTGAACATTTTTGAATCTACAATATGCAGAAAGCCTTCACATTTGTTTAATCTATTTTGGTGCAGTGATTTTTGATTTTTAAGACCCATTTTTAAAATGAATTCTTAATTATCTCCCCTTGAAAGAGGACATGGTCCTTTATTTGAATAAGTCTGAATCCCCTTTACCCAAGGATACTCTGTACCAAGTTTGGTTGAAATTGGTCCAGTGGTTGTGAAGAAGTCAAAAATGTGAAAAGTTTACAAAAACAACAGAACATCGGACAAATTTCGATCAAAAAGCTCACCTTTGGCTTAGATGAGCTAAAAATGTGTGAACAAGGTTAAATTTGTTGCAAGTCATCTTCCCTTCATCTTTTATCTTAATATATTTATTCCGGAATTTCAAAAATATCATGCAAACAAATATGTTTTACTTGTCATGAAGATTACTGTAGTTTTCAAGCCTTACCAACAATTTTCCCCATGTCTTCACAGAAGTACTCATCACACCATGCCCAGGGTAAGTCACCTGAGGTGTGACCCTCCACCCCTCTGTCAACAAAACATTCATTGTAAAATTCTGTACTCAGAAACATGGTCAAAAATCATAAATTCAGCAATTCAGTGACACATATCTGAATAAAACTAGAGTCCTTCATACTTATCATCTTTTGACCAGTTGCAATGTAATAATTCATGAACACAGCTATATCTACCTAGACAGGCCAATAACGAGTCATTCAATGATGTTTAATATTTGTTATTTATAATAGCAGTTCCCTTCTTTTGAAGTTTTCTTTCTTTAAGACCAACCAATCAAAATTACCCGATCATTTTTTTTTTCACTACTTTAAATTACAAGTACATGTATTATTAAATTATATACATATTTTTGCAGGAAAATACAGATTGTCTGTATCATTTTTAAAGTTAAGGTTTTATCATTTCTCTAAGAGACATTTAGATTAAATTCTCAACTAGAAATTATTATCATTTCATTAACAGCATGTCACTTAATTCACTTAATCATGCATGCTTAGATTTCATTTGTTAATCACCACATTACTCATCGATTGGATGTTTGATTTCAATGAAATTAATACTACTGTAAATGACATGGAGAACCCAACAATACTACAGACAGAACTGACCAATCATATTGAATGGTCATTCAAAGCAATCTCCCTAACATGTTAGATATTCTTCGTGCAAGGGTCACTCAATCTAAGGATTTTATTATGCCCTGTTCACATGGAGAGTTTAATTCGAATTAAATGTAAGTTACTGCGAATTAAATTTGATCCGCGTTCACACGGAGAATTTAATGCGAATTAGTTTACTGCGCATTAAATTACTTTGCATTAGCTCTGTGTGAACGCTAAGCGAAGCTAATTCAAATTAAATTTTGACGCATGCGTAAGGGCAGAATTAAGTCACAGGCCACATGTCGATGGTCAAATATAGGTACTTGTGCTATTTTTGAGTGGAAAACAAAGGAAAATTATGTTAATCACCAAAATGTGTACAGAAACTATGACATTATGTCAAATGTATATCTGCTCTGCACAATATGACATGATTTGTAAATGACGTCATAATAGCCTCACTGAATAGCCTTATTGTAGAAATAAAATTATAATTCGCATTAGTTTACTTCGCATTAGCTGTCGTGTGAACACAATTTAATTCGCATTAGTTTAATTCGCATCATTTTAATTCGCATTAATTATTGCGAGTTAAACTCTCCGTGTGAACAGGGCATTATTTTATTAAAATACTTTTGTTTCACACAACAAAGTGCTAGAGTTTCTCATAATGAACAAAAGATAGGGAATGTCAACTAAAGATTTATAAAAGACTGCATTTCTAGATTTCATTTGCATACTAGTATGTGCAAAGTTTTACTAGTTTTTCATGTTGTATATTTTCTTATATTAACTTCACCTGCAGTCAATTTACAACTGACCATGACACTTAGGATTATGAGGAGGTAAAACAGATTCTGACCATCCTCGAGTTGCTGTTTTCTACAAATGCCCTAGTAAACAATCATTCAGCGTGTTGGATATGATTGGTCAATACTTTTGGTCATAAATGTATTTGGGAGGTCTGTGTTTAATATGCAAATTAATAAGCAATTTTGACACCAACCAGCCAATCAATGAGTAATATGGTAATCAATGTGTGAAAGTTTAGCAGCCTTGATCAACCAAAATGACACGCTGTTACTGGAATGATAGTAAAAAAAACTTGTACATTGGTTTATGGCACATTATCTCATAACTTCACTTTTCAAAGTAAAACACCTTGCTCTGATAATTTAAATTGAAAGATGTAAGGATGCATCTAATATGTGCATGTATATATAAATTGTACACTTCATGCAAGTTCATTTTATCTTATTCTTTCTGTCCCGAATAAATTACATGGATTTTTTTTTTTATATTCCAGCAATTAATTGCATTCCTTATTCATAAATCAAGTTAGATTGACAGCTAAAGGCTTCTGGAATAAAATGATAAAAGCATTCATAATATGAATAATTATATTCCTTATATTTAATACTTCATAAATGTGAATAAGGCTGCAATGTTAAAATAAAAGGGTTGATGTTAAATAAAGCAGTAGTGAATTAAAGAGCTAAAACAATGATATATTTGTAATACTTATATCCTACAAACACAGAAAAGGAAGAAGGAGTTCTATAGACACACTGTGATGCATTGTATACACATTCCCTCTAATTTAGTTATATAAACCTCTTGTGACCTTGTGAAAAACTTAGATCACATGATGATCGCTTCACCATTATCTGACAAAAAAAGCTTTGCTTGAACAAGCCCACTGGGCCTGGGGGTGTCACTCAGGTAGAAAGTTTTACCTGGGGTCAAAAGGTTTATCTGTAAAATGTGAGGTCAGTAAATGGACAGGAAATACATTAAGGACTCCTGGGTCAGCAAAAGACTTGGATTTCTAATAACAAGGGAGATTTTCTGTGTTCAACTGATCCAATATGCAGTTATTAAACTTATAGCTTCATGCTGTGAAAAGAGCATCTCTGAATTCAACAATATTCCTGCTTACGTAAGTACAAATATTGATAAATTGTTTTAGTTTACTATAATAATTTTATCTTAAGATGTATCTACTCTACCAATAATTTCACTCAAGTCAATGAATAATACTTTGAAAATGTTGTTTTTTTCTTACTTTAAGTATGAAGTATTCATTAAAAAGAACAGTGTTCAAAGTATATGTTCCATTGGTCATAATAAATATAGAAATCAAATGTAACATGTTTCAAGAAAGCTCAGTTGGACACCAAAACAAATGTAGATTAAGTTAATTTCAATGTGTTCAACATGGTGACATAAAAACCTATCAGTTTAGGATATTGTACAGTCACGACCATACTTAATTAAAGCACTCTAAAGGGATGCAGTGTGCATAAAGCATTAAATTTTTCAATTCTTAATGTTCATTTACCATACATTTCACTTCAATCACATATTAATGGTCCAAAAAAGTGCCAAATTGTGGATCATTTCAGTAGGATTCTTACAATCTCAATCTTCCTGACTGATCACTAGTAATTTTAAGATTACAGCCCCCTCCCCCTTCTTCCAATATATCCATCTATTCTAAAACTTTCTTATATTTTCCTTGAAACAGCATTACCTTTTTCTAACATTATATGTCAAATTTAAATAACATCTAAATTAGTGGTTATTAATATTGAAAATACTTAAATTACTGTGAACATACATTTTTTTCCACAGCGTCATAGCTCCATGAAATTACAATTTCTGTTCAGTCCGTGGGTAGAATATTATGCAGATTTCTTAGATTTCCACTATTAATGATGACTTAAATAAATTCAGGTATGCTGGGACAAATTTCCACAAAAAATTTGTGACCGGTACATTATTTAATGTTAATTAATACCATATGGGGAAAAAAAACACTTCTACAGTATTCTTATCACATCTAAGAAAATAAATTGAACTGCACATTTCCCTATAAAAAAAAATTTTGCTCTGGATAGAGCTGTATAGAACACAACTGTAGACTAATAGCGTTCATAATAAATTTTAAATTCCCTTGTATTTATTATAAAACTCTTAGATTAATTTGTTGTGTTTTATAATGAAATTTTTTTTCTATTAGAAACTTCATTATTTCAGGTGTCTACATTAAAGCAACGCAAATATATCAATAAATCAGAAATTGTTTTGTCGTTGATACTTATACAGCTTTGTCATGCATATTACATCTGGTAGCAACTTTTAAGAACTAATTTTAAGCACTTCACAGATTTTTTAACATTTTCTGAGTATTACTTGATATATAAATACTACATGTAGCTGAGAGTAACATTAAAAATTTCATCCCAAGAAAATTTTCAATGGTACCCGTTACTAAATACAGTATTTACCATAAATATTATACTGAATGTTTTATACAAATAAAGGTGAAGCACACACACATAGATTTCGTGCAGTCAATATTATTTGAATATGGGTCACCTGTCATCAGCGCAATGTACCAGCAGATTGTTGCTAAATTCTGTCCTGCTGTTGGGGGGGGGGGGGGGGAGCATTCAGAGGATATTAGTGTTTCTTAACAAATGTTTCTTGAAGAATCAAATTTAAGTAATTTACATGAAAATTTAATATTTCAAACTAACACCCTTAACCTAGTCTTTGCACAATTCCCAGCTTCCCTGGAATTTGTAGATTCTGTCTCTTAAATCACTCAGATCATTCTATATAGATAAAAGGCCAAGGGTTGATTCAAAGTAATGTTAAAACTTTTATAAAATCTTTAATAATCGTAACTTTTCAACAAAACTTAATATACTAATACCTGTCTATTTTGACTTTTGCCCAAAAATTACATTCAGATATAAGCAATACTTCATAAAATATTAAAATAAACACAACATTGGGTCACATATTATGTGGATGAACTGAAAATGAGTGCCGAAAAGTCATGTGACATCTGTAACATTCTAAGCCGTGTGGTGATAGACAAAACCTAGCGTTGTGTTCATCTTAATAGTTTAAAAAAGTAATCTATATAATCAATTGAAATTTTAAGGCAAAAATAAAAAAAAGATAGGGGTATTGGTATGTCAGATTTTGTTGATAACATTTGATTATTGAAGATTTTATTGCAGTTGTGACATTTACTTTTGGATCAAGCCTTGTGTATGTAAAATTTGAACATATGCTCTTTTTGCACTGTGCCCTTTATTTAGCATCAGAATTTGACCCATTCTCTCAGGTAAATGTGCTCCCAGCCATAAAACCTACATTACAAAACTGCATGCCTGGCCTTCACATGGTTGTAACATGTGAAAGCCCTGAACTGTAGCAAAAGTCAAAGGTCAGAATCTGATTAAGTCTATTTTTATCATGCATATAGGAATACATTTACATTTAATATACATTTAAAAATAAACTTTTATAAAATTAGCTTAGCATTTCCTAAGGCCCTAGCTTAATTCCAAAATATGCTGCTATTAAATGTACACTGAAATTTAATTTTAATTAAATGATTTTAATCCTTATATGATGGTTCAAGTATGATTAAAGATGATGCCCATGCCCACCCCAACCTATCATACCAATGACAGAGGCGTAATATCTTTGAACAATATTGGTAGAGTGTGAAGTCATATGAACACAAATTCATCAGAATTAAATTTTCATTTTCATGAACTTTTTTTTGATTTTAACATTATGGTCTCTGTTCATAACTAGTCAGTGTGCAATTGACAGGAGTTTAAAAAACAAAAGGCCCATGGGCAAAAATGGTCATGTGAGTAACTATGGCCCTGCTGATCTTCATCAGCAGATTCTTTTTCCTATATAATCCTTTGTAAAACTTGGATTGCCATATGTAACCCCACCCTACCTCAAGAGGTCATGATTTGAACAAACTTGAGATTTTTAAAAGACTTTTCCTATGTATTCTTAATACTGGTATGTAAAACTTGATTGCCCAATGTGGCCCTAGCTACCCTATCCCCTGGTGTCTTAATTTGAACAGATTGAATCTACACTACCTGCATATGCTTCCCTATAAATATGATTACCAGTAATCATGGCTTTCCTGTTCATAGGAAGATTTTTGAAGATTTTTCCTATGTGTAATGAAAAACTCTGATCACCCATTGTGGCTCCATCCTTCCCCTAGGGGTCATGATTTGAACAAATTTGAATCTACACTCAGAATATAATTAATCATGCTAATGAAAAAGATTTTTTGCGAATTTTCTTATGTACTCTTACATTAAACACTGATCACTCATCGTAGCCCCACCCTACCCCCTAGGGTCATAGTTTGAACAAACTTGAATCTTCACTATGCTTCCATATAAATACAGCTGAACTTCAGAGTCTCTAACACTGATATCTCAAATATATATCGAAGTGATTTGGAAGTCCTAACCCCTTATTTTTAAGTATTTTGCCCTGGATATCTCAAATCCTCGGATATCTTTAAGTTTTTTCTTCGTCCCCTTAAGTTCGAGATAACAAGGTTTAACTGATTGACTAATCCTGATTTTGCTTTTCTAGGAAAAAATCTTTTTTTAAAGATATTTCCTATGTATTCCTATAAAAACCTTGATGTATTCTTGCAAAAACTTTGATCTCTCATTGGAGCCCCCACCCCCGGTCACAATTTGAAACATTTGGTTCATGTGAGTTAAAAATCTTAAGAAAATGAAAACCACAGCAGAATTCAACAAGTTTGTACAATTCTATTTTTTTTGTATTGCACAAGTCCAATATGACACAGAATGAAAAACTTTAACCTTCACCATAAAACTACCATGTTTTATCGAAATTATATTCTATTTCAAGTGAAAGCAAAAATTTACTTTTGTCAGATATTATATGGAAACACTACAGCATACCAAACTGTTTTAATTTGCATCTAATTAGCATTTAAAAATAACTCTTCACAGCTGCAGGCAGTTGTAATTTTGCAGCAAAATGTAGGACATGCACCATTCATACAGATTTGATCCAAGTAGGGTAAATAATTTTCAGATGTAAAATTACTCTAATTTAATGTTCAAGTGGGAAGTCATCTGAATAATATGTGTTAAATGTAGGACCAAAAACAGGACCTTCATAGGTAACACTCAAGCAACCTATCAACTTTTTTTTAAAAAGTATGATGCCTAAAACATTCCAAGTTTGTCAAGTGATATATGCTACATGAAGTAAACAACTTATCCATGTGGTTTTTATTTGTATTACAGTATGGCCTATACATTGTTATTGCTAGCAAATGGTCCACCTCCAAATTTTTATCCTTTAATTCATTCATAAATTACTTTATAGAGCATCTTTCAGTAGTACTCACCTAAAATGCATGTCTTGGAATAACATTCACGCAAATATGATCAATGTTATGGGCTTGGATAAATAAAACTAGATGAATTTCATTTGAGTTCACCAAGGGAATTTGGTTATAATAAGAAGTAAACATTGCCATAATGACATGCCCATTTTGAAGTATGTATACTTATTTAAGAGACATGGTTATGCTGAGATATAATTTTTTTATGCCCCGCCATGAATATGGCAGAGGCATACAGTGTTTGTCAAGTCCATCTTCCATTCTTCTTTCATTCCCCATCACACTCAGCAAATGAAAATACATGTATATTTATATACAATATATCAAATTATCTTTTATAAATTTATACTAAAATTAATTTTGAAAATAAAAGGTTGGTCATCGAGAATTATGTATTTTAACTTGACAGATACTATCAATTGCAATAAAAAGAATAAGAGACCAGATCTTTGATTCTTCTGCTCATGCAATTCCCAAGAAATATGAATCACACCTGCTTAATAAGAGATGTTCTAAGAGAATTGATTAAGACAGCCTTCTTATACTGAACTCATTAATTATCTTTAACTGGACAGATGCAATATGACTCTTATAAAAAAAGCTCCTTTAATTTCCAATTCATTACTCCCATGGGATGAATGGATTTACACCATCTTCTGTGTCATGCTCGAATAAGTCTGGAATTTTGTTCCATAATATAATTGCATATTTATATCACAAGGATTTTTTAAATTGTTATAAAGCGTATATCATGAAAAAATGTGCAATCCCATTGTAATGCATCATTAGCTCACCTCAACAAAGTTGTGTGAGCTTATGTGATACCCTCGGTGTGGGCATCAGCATCTGTGTCCCAGGTTAAAGTTTTTGGTGCAGTTTTCTTTTTAAGTACTTGTATGCCCTACATTAATCAGATATGCATGGAAGATGCTTCTAGTGTGTTTCATTGTACAAGTCACTTCAAGTCAAGTTTTCAGATGCTGCAATTTCAGCTAAGAAATGCCAAGGTTAATGTTTTTAGAGCAGGTTAATGTTTTAGGAGCAGGTTAAAGTTTTCAGTGAAGGTCTCATTTCCAATTAACTATAAACCCTATGTTGACCAAACTGGCATGGATGATACATCTAAGGATACACATTCCGGATGAGTGACCAGGTTAGTTTTTGGAGCAGGTTCATTTCTATTTAAAAGTAACTATAAGCCCTATGTTGACCAAACTTGCATGGATGATACATCTAAGGAAGCACACTACCAAGTTTTCTTGGGATGCTGGATCTGACCTACATTTTCCAGATGAGTGAACAGGTTTAAGTTTTTGAAGTAGCTTCATTCTAAAGTAACTATGAGCCTTATGATGACCAAACTTGCATGGCTGATACATCCAAAGATGCACATTACAAGGCTTGCTTCAGATGCTGGATTTGACCTACATTTTCTGGATGAGTGACCAGGTTAAAGTTTTTGGAGTCGGTTCATTCTAAAACAACTATTTGCTGCACCTTGACCAAACTTGTGTGCATGATACATCTTAGGATGGATACTACTTGACTTGCTTCGGATGCTGGATTTGACCGACATTTTCCAAATGAGTGCCAAGTTAAAGTATTTAGTACAGGTCCATTACCAAGAAACTATAAGGCTTTTCTGAACCAAACTTGCATGGATGATGCATCAAGAGATGAACACTCTTAAACTTGCTACAGATGCTGGATTTGAATTACATTTTCTGGATGAGTGACTAGTTTGAAGTTTTCGGATAAGTTCATTCCCAAGTAATTGCAAGCCCTATCAGATCAAAATCACATAAATGCTGCATCTTGGGATGTACACTACTAGATTTTTAGTTTAATTTTAGACTTTGCCTTACTTAAAAACAACAGTCATTGAGGTGAGCTCTAACTGTAATCTCTGATTACCTATGTTTTTTTATAAGGTTACTGCATTACTTTTACATTTGTAGAGAATATCTCCCTTAAAACTTTTTAAAAAAAATTCTTTGTCAATTTAAAGTCTTAATGACCTGGTTGTAAGCTGCAACTCAAATGAAATGGGGTACAGATCAAAAACAAGAGGTCCATGGGCCACATCGCTCACCTGAGTAAATTTGGCCCAGCTGTTCTTTACCAGATTGCCCCCTTGTAATACCTACTGTGGCCCCGCCCTACCCCGGGGGTCATGATTTGAAAAATTTAAAATCTACACTACTTGAGGATGCTTCCACATAAAGTTTCAGCTTTTCTGGCCAAGTGGTTCTTGAGAAGATTTTTAAAGATTTTTCCTATATATTTCAATGTAAAACTTGGATTCCCTATTATGGTCCCGCCCTACCCCCAGGGGTCATGATTTGAACAATTTAGAATCTACACTATCCCAGGATGCTTCCACGTAAGTTTCAGCTATTTTGGCTCATTGGTTCTTGAGAAGAAGATTTTTTAATGACCCCACCCTATTTTTGTCTTTTCTTGATTATCTTCCCTTGTAAGGGGACTTGGCCCTTTATTTTAACAATTTAAACTCCCCTTCACACAAGAATACTTTGTACCAAGTTTGGTTAAAATTGGCCCAGTGGTTCCGGAGAAGAAGTTGAAAATGTGAAAAGTTTACAGATGGATGGACGGACGGACGGACAGACAGACGGACAACAGGTGATCAGCAAAGCTCACTTGAGCTTTCAGCTCAGGTGAGCTAAAAATTGCACAAGCTGTTGCTGCACATGCATGGTAGTCACCACTTCTCATAAGCCTTTCTCAAAACACCTTTTAGTTTGACCAAAAACTTCTTTTGTTTTATGTGAAAATATCATAGATTTCTACTTTCCTTATATACATGTATGTACCATGCTATTAAAGTGATATTAAAATGCAAGCATCCCTTATGTAGTGCAAAATCAAGTTTGTTCAAATCATGGCCTTTGAGGGTTAGGTGTTGCTCAAAGAGGGGATCAAAGATTTTCAAATAAATGGGAAAAAATCTTTAAAAATCTTCTTCTCAAGATTAAAGGACCATGACTAGTGCTTTACTGTGAAATCATCATCATCATTTGAGAGGGTTAATGTTCGTGTGTAACCAAAATTTTTCTAGTTCCTGGGGACATAATTTTGTGGTTAACTTATATGCTCTATTAAGATAGATGACTATACTGTGTTCAACGTATGTATCTATCAATGTTTGTGGGGATGTAATTTGTGGGTAAGGGTTGCCCACCAAATCCAAGAACACTGATCCCCCACAAACAATAATGATTCCACGGTAATATGCAAGCACCTAAGGTTGTGCAGATTGAGTTTTGATCAAATTATTGTCCCTGGGGGTAGGGTGGGGCCCCAATTTGGGGATCAAGATTTTACATCCCAATAAAAAGGAAATTTGAAATTGTTTTTCAAGAACGGCACAACCACGATCAATTTTATTAATATACATGCAAGCATCCTCAAGTAATGCAAATTCAAGTTTCCTGAAATCATGATCCATGGGGGGTAAGTTGAGGCCACAATATAGGTCAAAATTTTTAAGGAAATTTGATATATAAGGTTTTTAGTACATGTATATGAAATTCCAAAAAATATAAATAGTATATGGAAAAATTCCAGCGTTGTGATTTGTTTTTTTTAAAGTCATATATGGCGTATTTTTGATAAGTTCGGACTAACTAAAATTATAAAGATCTTTCTATTTGTTTTATTACTTTATATAAAGATAGGACTTTCCTGTAAATTACACAATTAAAATCAATTGCGTTTCATGGATATTAGAAATTTAAAACAATAACCAATTTATTTACCGACTTCGCATTTAAATATCAGACACAGTTTAAAGTCAATTTAACTATAGAAACATTGGGTTATTTAAGTTCAAAATCGGTGAAAATTTTAAGTTGAACGTACATAACAAATATCATGTTCATTTACACTCAATCTCGTATTTTTATTTTTTAACCTCAGATATGCCATATATAGCTTTAAAATTATGGATGCTACATGTATCTGGAGTTAGAGAAGGACTCAAGTCTACAAGGGGTCATTTTTACCCTGTGCATGTTTACTTTTCTGCAGAACATGTGTATAAAATGGCCAAACATTTTTTTAAACAGAAACAACAAAAAAAAACCCTTTTGATTAAGAACAGCAGAGCTAATGTGTCTCAGTTGAGCATTGTGGCCCATGGGCCTCTTGTTATATCTGTCTACATTTTTGCTTAATAAGCAGCTAATTTAATACACTCATAAAAATCATAATTGCAATCCATCCATACTGCCTTTTGCAGATTCCTCTTTATATAAAAAAAGTAGATAAATAAGATCAGCATAGTACAAGTAATGATTTATTTAATTATCACATATTCATCAAAATTAAGATCAAACTTAAATATGCAAAGCAAGTATTCCTTTTTACAATCACTGGTAAAATACTCACGTTTTTTCCCATTTGTTAACCTCGACAAGCGTGTATTCTCTGAACTTTTTTGGACAGAGTCCAAGGGAATTTCCACAGAAATATACACAATCTTCCTCTGGGTCCACAAGACTTAAATCAGCTAGAGAAATAGAAAAGGGTCTAAAATGATCATCTTAAGCATTTCTTCATTTTTCTGTTTATTACAGTATGTAAAAAATTTCAGTTTGTCAGACACATAGAAAAGTTGGTTTACAGAAATTATGATTTTTATGAAAGTACCTAATATATTTTAATTATAGTATCACCGGCTCTATTAAATAAGGGTTCAATATAAATGGTAGTCTGATGGCCAAAGACAACTAGAAATTGAGGGCGGGCTACTAAACAAGTCATCAAGCCTGCCCTGTGGGGCTAATGAAATCCTATAACCAACACACACATACTTAAAACAATTATGAACTTCAAGATTAATAGAGGAAATACAGTGTAACCTTGTCATCTCAAACTTGATGGAAGTCGGACTGAGACAAAACTTAGAGATATCTGAGGAAAGGAGATATTAGGGGTAATATACTTAAAAAATAAGTATTCCAAATTTGTCAGTGAGGTTTTAAAGCTGTTTTAATATTCCTTACGGTCATATAAGTCAGATTGACCAACTTTTAAAATCTGATTTGGCCAAACCTTTGTTTAGGCCAACCTATTAATGTGTTTCTTCATCAGTTGTTTGAAACTAAGATTTAAATGCAATTCAAGAGTGAGGGGAGCCTACTAAGGAATCCGCTCCCCTCACTGAGTAGCAATTCAACTGGTAGCCAAAGTCTGCTAGACAACTAATTCATCAACTAGTAGGAATTCAAAGACACTAGTCCTGCAGCCTACATGTATTTTGCTTTAACAATTAGTGTCTACTGTCTACCCCTGATATATTCTCATAAACTATGATATGAAAAATGATAGTGTTCCTGGTTTATTTATCAAATTACAAGTATCAGAAAATTTTGAAATATAAATATCAGAATTACAAATATAGATCTAAAGTCAAGAAAATATATACTCTTTTGTAAGTCCTTCATCTTTGGATAACAAAAGTCATCCCTAAGGTGCCTCAGTGGGTCAACACTGTCCATGTACTCTGCAAACTTCCGGTCAGTTAAGTCAAGTCCCTGGTCCGAGGCAATTTTCTCCAAACTGTCCCTAGGGTGGGGTTTCTTAATTCCATTCATCTTCTTTTTGGAACATGGAACTTCTGTGCTGTTCATTAAATTTCCTGGTCTTTTATGAAGAATTTGGGCCATGCTCATCTAACAAGTAAAAAATACTAGTATTATTACTAAGAGTGTAAAGATCCCTAATATTGAGATCATTCTGCATCGGAGGTAATAGTTATCTTTCCTGGCAATATAAAATCGCTATAATTAATTCTCACTAAAAATAAATGCCTATTTTAAGGTAATCCGATCCTCAGGTTCCGAAAATCAGCTTTTCAGTAGTTGAAAATTCTCACAAAAATGTCTTGGATGTCACAGAATAATGTGTATTTACCCATGGTATTTCTTCAAAGTTCATCACTAAAGTTAATCATATTATGTAGGGAAAATTATCAGATCTCAAATATATTTTCAGTAAATGCGAATAAAAGCACCAGCTATGGATTTTCTACTTGAAAACTGATCAACAAATATATTTTTGGATTCAAAATTATAGGTATCCAGGCATTTGGAGAAAATTGCATGTTTTACACACTTATACAGTATTTTAGTTCTTCTATTTACTTCAATTGTTATAAAATACATAGTGTAAAAAGTTTTGTTAGTCTTGCTAAAAAATTTACTTATATAGTATGAAAAATAATACATGTATTCCAGTTTTCTGAAGTCACAGAATTGCACACTTAGTATTAGAAATAAGCCAGTAACAAAGTGGGATGCTTACAGGAGCATAAGCACTTACTGGAATGTCAGTTTACACTTAATGTAATCCAAAATTAAAACATAAAAGGGATAGTACACAATTTCTTTCTTTTTGAAAAATTTTCATTGCATCTACCCTTCCTGCAGAATGACACATACATTTTTAATTTTAAGCTCATCTTGATGAAGTCTGTAAAATTTTTAGGAACAAATCCATTCCCAAGTAACTTATAATTACTTGGGAATGGACTTGTTCCTAAAAATAGCCCTACCTGGACCAAACTTGCATGGATGATGCATCTAGGGATGGACACTAACACACTTGCTTTGGATGCTGGATCTGACATAAATTTTCCAAATAAGTAACCAAGTTGAAGTTTTTTGAGGAGGTCCATTCCCAAGGACCTATAAGACCTATCTAGATAAAAACTTGCATGGATGATGCATCAAGGGATGGACACTACTCCAGCATGCTAGAGGTTCACAGCGGGATACTTTTGACTTGGTGCCGCATAATATAAGGAGCGCAGGGACGTTAACCAAGGCTCTTACTTGTAGGAGTAGGACACTACCAGACTTACTTCAGATGCTGTGTCTGACCTACACTTTCCAGATGAGTGACTATGTTTAAGTTCATTCCCAAGGAACTATAAAACCTACCTGGACCAAACTTGCATGATCGATGCATCTAGGGATGGACACTACCAGACTTGCTTCAGATGCCAAATCTGACCTACATTTCCAGATGAGATTCCATTTCCAGAGCTGGTTCATTCCCAAAGAACTGTAAGACCTACCTGAACAAAACTTGCAAGGAAAATGCATTTAAGGAAAGATAATACCAGATTTGCTTCCGATGCTGGATCTGACCTACATTTTCCAGAAGAGTGACCACGTTAAATTTTTGGAGCAGGTCCATTCCCAATGAATTTTAATACCTACCTGGATCAAACTTGCATGGATGTTGCATCTAGGGATAAACACTATCAGATTTGCTTCAGATGCTGGATCTGACCTACATTTTCCTGATGAATGACAGAATTAAATTTTAAGAGCAGGTCCATTCCAAAGTAACTTTAAGACCTACCTGAACCAAACTTGCATGGATGAAGCACGCTACCTAATCTGCTTCAGATGCTGGGTCTTACCAATCATTTAATTTTTCATCATTCATTTTTCAGATGAGTGAATATTTGCCCAACCTGATCCAAACTAGCATGGATGATGCTTTTAAGGACGGATACTAACAAACTTACTTTGGATGCTGGATCTGACCTATATTTTCCAAATAAATGACCAGGGTATTGTTTTTGGTGTAGCTCTATAACTATATGACTTGTTATGATGAATCTTGCATGGATGATGCAACAAGGGATGGACATTACCAGACTTGGTTCAGATGTTGGAACTAACCTACATTTTATGGATTAATGATAGGGATGTCAATTTTGTGAATAATTCATATTCGAATATTCAATGAAAGTATTCGAATATATTAGAATATTCGATAAAATAAATAAAATCTGGTATATTTTGAATGCATCATCCTACTCTCATGAAAGGTTTAGTGTAGGTATTCTTATATTTTAAAATAAAATTGTATGAAAACTTTTGTAGGTGTACAATAAGGGATTCCATTTGGTACTTGTCAAAGTTTGAAATAAATAAGTGATTTAAATGTAGAAAAGTATAATTTTAACAAATGATACATGTGCATTTATAGTAGCTCCAAATGAGGAACCAGTTGTCTTACCTAAGGCAAGATAGTCCTATACTGTTCAGATTTCAATACGTGTAATTAATTACACTTATCAGCCTAATAAGAGATATGATTATAATCTTCGATACAATGTTTTTAAAATATAAACAAACAATTCCATAGACAATTTTCCTAGGTAATTGACTAATTTCCCGATAATGAATATAAAATTCAGGATTATGTACAACCTGAGATAATCAAGTAATTTACTCAATTATTCTAAAATTGAGCCCTTTACAGTATTAATTACAGACTAATTCTATCTGATATTTATTTGAATGATCAATTAAATTTGTTTTGATAAGTATACTTTTCACGTCTTGTAGACATTCTAAGAAGGTTTCATTTCGTTGTCCTCGATTCGATCATATTTAACTAATAAAAACTATGAAAGTACGTTTTGTATTATACATAAAGCATTATTGTATAAATCTTAAACACCTTACTCAAAACAAAATAATATAGTAGATCTATATAAGATAAGAAAATAGCGAAAGAAATCGGGTGATCGAAATTGTTCGCTAGTAGATTAAACAGGGATAATTTCAGCACTGTTCCAATCAAAATTTATTAATCACAGTGCTTTTTTTTATGAAACCTGAAAAACACCGAATATTCGAATCTTAAATTCATATTCGAATATCAACTTATCGAATGAATATTCGAATATTCGTTGACATCCCTAATTAATGAACAAGTAAACGGTTTTGGAGCAGGTCATTCCCAAGTAACTATAAGTCCTACTTAAATCAAACTTGCATGGATATTGATCTCAGGACTCACACAAACTAGAAAAAATTGGTGTGAGATTGCCTTATTTATGGATAACATTCGTTGAGGTGAGCTTCGTAATCTTCGATTACCCATGTTTTATTTTATTTTAATAGGGTTACATTAACTTTTGCAGCTATGGTATGCCAGTATGGTAAATACATCAATGATAAATTTATATTTTATTGAATCAGTTATTGATAATTTCTTTTTTAAGCTGACTGTCAAAGCATATTTAGTGGAAAATGGGTCTATCACAGCCATTTAAAATAATTTTTTAATATAATTAGGTCAAGTCTCCATTCTACATATGGTATATGTTTAAATAACAGAAAAATGAATGTAAAATATATTTTATATTTAAAAAAATAGTCATTCTATATGTAAACTGAAAATTTCTGAAATTATACGCTTCAAAAAACTCATTTAATTGAATCACAAAGCCCATGATACAAGATACTAATGGTTAAGGTTTAACATTACATCCCACTGCTAGCTTTGGACTGAGTTTGAATCATGCATGAGGGGCTCTTTCTTTTTCTTTCCACATTCCTTAAAAATATAACTGAAAAAATAAATTATTTTTTCAATAATTCAATGAAATAAGGAAATCAAATGTATTCAAAATGATACTGTCTACCAAATTTTTGAAAAAAATAAAAATTTTCTATGAACTTTTAGAATTGAGAAATATCTCATCTCAGAGCAGGGGGCATTTGTCCTTGCCTTGTATGCTTTCAAGCTATTAATCTAGGATAAACCACTGCTAGCAAATTACCTATTTATCTTCCTTAACCAAAATGTATAATTATAAACATTTACATAAACTTTAGAAAACATCCATTTGACAATATACATACAACAATGTTTAGAGCACAAGTTCAGATCAGTCCTATATCACAGCTATCACTGCAATGACCAATTAAAGTTCACAATACTGATAAGACAGTGTCCCTAAATAGCCTTCAAAAATCTCTGGACTTATAGGTCCCTTGTAGATGCATGAGCATGTACAAAATTAAAACCAGAGGCCCCTGGGCCTTGACAGTCACCTGAGTGACACTTTTCTCTCACTATGACCAACTCAGCCTTACCTGGAACTCTTGACTTATGCGACATGAATTTTAAATTTGATGAGGAGTGTATGTCTACTATCATATTAGAGAGGCTTGTTCTAAGATGATAAGGAAAATGAAGATAAAGGGCATTTTAAATATATGATCAACCTAGCCCCACCCTTTGGCCTGAGGTCTGGGGGCCACATATTTTCATAATTATAAATTTTGTAAAGGGCAAATAGCTAATGGTACCTATGCTTAAATTTTGGGTTCTAAATCTCCAGGAAATTTAATATAAAACAAGATTTTCAAAGGTACACTACAAACATGACCAACTAAACAAGAGGCCCATGGGCCACATCGCTCACCTGAGTAACTTTGGCCATTGCTGTTCTTTACCAGATCCCCCCCTACCCTTGTATTACCTATTGTGGCCCCGCCCTACCCCCTGGGGTCCTGATTTGAACAATTTACAATCTACACTAACCCAGGATACTTCCACATAAGTTTCAGCTTTTCTGGTTCAGTGCTTCTTGAGAAGAAGATTTTTAAAGATTTTTCCTATATATTTCAATGTAAAACTTGGATTCCCTATTGTGGCCTTGCCCTACCCCCTGGGGTCCTGATTTGAACAATTTAGAATCTACACTACTTGAGGATGCTTCCACATAAGTTTCAGCTTTTCTGGCCCAGTTGTTCTTGAGAAGAAGATTTTTAAAGATTTTTCCAATATATTTCAATGTAAAACTTGGATTCCCTATTGTGGCTCCGCCCTACCCCTGGGGGTCCTAATTTGAACAATTTAGAATCTACACTACTTGAGGATGCTTCCACATAAGTCTCAGTTTTTCTGGCCCAGTTGTTCTTGAGAAGAAGATTTTTAAAGATTTTTCTTACATATTTCAATGTAAAACTTGTATGCCCTATTGTGGCCCCGCCCTACCCCCTGGGGTCATAATTTGAACAATTTACAATCTACACTACCTGAGGATGCTTCCACGTAAGTTTCAGCTTTTCTGGTTCAGTGCTTCTTGAGAAGAAGATTTTTAAAGATTTTTCCTATATATTTCAATGTAAAACTTGGATTCCCTATTGTGGCCTTGCCCTACCCCCCTGGGGTCCTAATTTAAACAATTTACAATCTACACTACCTCAGGATGCTTCCACATAAGTTTTAGCTTTTCTGGCCCAGTGGTTCTTGAGAGGAAGATTTTTAAAGATTTTTTCCTATATATTTCAATGTAAAACTTGGATTCCCTATTGTGGCCTTGCACTACCCCCGGGGATCATGATTTGAGAAATTTAGAATCTACACTAACCCAGGATACTTCCACATAAGTTTCAGCTTTTCTGGTCCAGTGGTTCTTGAGAAGAAGATTTTTAAAGATTTTTCCTATATATTTCAATGTAAAACTTGGATTCCCTATTGTAGCCTCGGCCTACCCCCGGGGGTCATGATTTTAAGAATTTAGAATCTACACTATCTCAGAATGCTTCCACATAAGTTTCAGCTTTTTTGGCCCAGTGGTTCTTGAGAAGAAGATTTTTTAATGACCCCACCTATTTTTGTCTTTTCTTGATTATCTCCCCTTGTAAGGGGACAATTTATACTCCCCTTCGCCTAAGGATACTTTGTACCAAGTTTGGTTAAAATTGGCCCTGTGGTTCTTGAGAAGAGGTTGAAAATGTGAAAAGTTTACAGACAGACGGATGACGGACAACGGGTTATCAGAAAAGCTCACTTGAGCTTTCAGCTCAGGTGTGCTAACAAAACCAGGCAGACTGAAAATTTTATCCAGCAGCATGAAATTAAGTTGTTGAACCCTGTTACACTCTTCCCTCCTTTTTCTCCAGGTTTTACAACTGAACACCTCACAGATAGGGCTGTGGCGATACAGCTTTTTCTATATTGATACGTATCACAATATTTGAGCCACGATACGATATGTATCACGATATGTTGAATTGGTTATAAAAAATTTTTTGTAGTGAAATGAACAAAACATTTCTTCACAAATAAGAATAACATGGCAAAATCATACCTGCTACCCCTTTTGGGGCATAGGCCGCTGCAAAATTCCTTCAGGCGACAAAAAAGCGTCGCCATAAATCAAAGGTTTTCACAATGCTTGGATCCGTAGCTCTCTGGTTTGTAAGTAATGATTTGTTTCATTTTTTTTACATTAAAAGCTAGGACAAGAAAGTAGTAATGGATGAGAGATTTATCGATGTGTAAACTTTTTCTTGAATTTGTTCTCATCCAATCAAAACATAGGGAATCAATAAATAAAATTAAGATTGGAATTACATAGATATATTCACAACTTATAGTGTTATCTACGATTTACCATTATTTCAAAGCTTTTTTTTATGTTAATGCAGCTATAATCACCTTGATTTTCTTTTTAACATTGGGTTTGATGCTATATGATGTTCTAGAAGCTTCCGTCAATATTAAGATCGGTGAATGATGAAAATAATTTGCACATTTCCCTTTTTAATCGGTTATCAAAACTTATTTCTTTTATATCATTCAAATCAAGTTTTGATTGAATAATTCAGGGATGATGTTTTATGAAATAAATAAACAATTGCTTGTTGTCAGTTTCATTAAAAATTGCCAGTAACTTAGACCCGCCAACCGGAACTGCCGCCGTACTCATGTTTTTACTACTTCATGGCTGTTTATGGAAATGAAAGTATAGACTTTTAATTTAATGTATGATACTTTCTATGCGAGTGAAATCTAAATATAGTTTACGGACATCATCTTGTATCTAGTGTATTCTTAGAGGAGTAAGGTAGAACTCTGGTGAACCCATTACGGAGTTTATTTGCAAAATTTATTAATTTATAAGTATAGATAAGTACAGATATGGAATAAAACACACTTAAATATTGAAGTGAAATAGATATTTTAAATTCTAAAAAAAATGGAATAAATATTTACATTTCATGAAAAAATGTTGCAAATTTAAAGCTTTGAAAATTGTTGTTTTTGCGCAAAATCTCCCATGGAGATTTTCATAAGTTGACATGTATGATGAAGCAGTGAGGCAGGTTTATTTGCCTCTTGTCATACAGCTCAGCTGTTAGAGCTCCTATGAGTTCAGGGGGTCTATTGGTAGAGCCCCTGTCTATGAGTTCAGAGGGCCTGGGAACACATCCTTGTTAAGTCAACTTTCAATTTCTCTCTTCCTGTTACACATTAATTTTATTCATTAGACAGCTTAAATTTGAGTGCTGTTTGGATATAATCATTATATTTATATATAAATCTGATCAGGTACTTTCTTTAATATACTGTAGACCAAACTGCCAATTAGTTGTATTATACTGGTCCTTTACATCACATTTAGTATTACCACAACGGTTTGGAATTTTATTTACGACATTCCCCATTTGTTAAATTCTCGTGGTCAGCCCATTTCCATCTGAATTTTCCTAAAATGAACTTTACACTTCACATAAAATCATATGCACATAATAAAAATACCTTTTTCCAATACTAACCCGTACTATACCACAGGTCCTTTATAACCGTCCTGTCTAAGAATAAGTTACTGAGTTTGTGGCTATTTTCAGTAGATTTAAAGGTGTGTGACAATCGCGCAATTCGATTGGCTAATAAATTAACTCAGACACTTGGCATCTTCTTCTGTGTTACATAAACACCAATTATGATATATAAAAATATTGATGAGAAATAACCATTGTTTTATACAAATACCTTTTAGATATCAAATCAAGAAGGAATTGTTTACAACAGGTCCTGTGCTCTACTGTAGTCTACAACCTTGACTTTCTCGGAGTAAGCCGATCCCGATCAAAAATATGTCAAACAGAGAGAGAGGGGGGGGGGGGGGAGGGGGGAGTCCTCTTCCGTTGAAGATAATGAAAAAAAATTGTGTGTTTATTAGTATGAGGGGTTTTTTTTTATCTATTTGCAGTATGTAGATCTAAATCATTTATAAATTTTGAAAAGGGATTTTTTATTTATAATGTTGGGGGGTTTCTATAATTCGTTAGATAGCACGTTAAGAAATATAATTAAGATAACTTCACCATATCTAAACGTTCCATCTTCGACACAACAAATGTCAAGAAATCAATCCGTTTATTTAAAATCCACCTCACGTCTCTCTCTCTCTCTCTTTCTCTCTTTCTCTCTCCTATCAGATATATCTCACTCTTTATCTTGTGATAAAGGTAAACATTCCAGCTGATTAGTCTCTTTTACGGGTGTTTAACGCACAATTTCTTATAACAGATAAAGGACGGGCGTTTTATTGACTCGTTAACATGCTGGACTTGGTATGGACCTTGGAACATATTCTTTTCACTTTTATTATTGTGATTTTGACGTTTGTTTACATTAACAGAGGATGGGAGGAACTCATGAGAATTCTGGTTATAGGGCTGAAGCAACTGCCAGGGGTGGAAGAAATTCTTCGATACGTTCTCCGACAACAGGTCAAGGACTTTGTTCAAAATTCTACTCTGAGGAAAAGTGAGGGATCCGCTCCCAAAGTTCTCATACCTAAGAAAGGTGAGCGACCATATATTTCTATAATAACTATCAATGTAATGATAACCATTCATGTGGCAATGTAATTAACCGATGATCAGTTCATTAAGAAATATCAAAATTCGCCGTGTGATAATGAATACAAAGCACTTTATATAAAATTTGGTAGTCAAGAGGATCTCGTTTATCAAAGTTAGGATACAAACAAGAAGTGTGGACTATATTTGTCAAATTTTGACATGCTAAAAGTTAAATTAGTTTAGTTTCTCTGCAAATATGCAAATCTTGCCGTTTTTTATGCAACTACACTTGTATACACGTGTGTGATTTTCTCGTTTCTGAGTATGACATTAACGAACTTTGTCTCGTCAGCCAAATCAGTAGCACATCGGGGTTGGAGGTTGGTTGGTCTGGAACCCCCTTTGATTTTCAGAGTTATTGAAATTGTATAGTAAATTAGGCCAAAAATTAGCTTGTACCCCTCATAAAGTTGGTACAATATATATATATATATATATATATATATATATATATATATATATATATATATATATATATATATATATATATATATATATATATATATATATATATATATGGAGGAAAGTGGTCTGTGCGTAATGAGTGACCCCCCCCCCCCAACACACACAAACACAACGAAGATTCGGGGGCATATAGTTTTTGCCCTGTCCGTCTGTCTGTCTGTCTGTTTGTCCACATAAAAACATTAACCTCGCCCATAACTTTTGATTGGTTGGAGCTATGGCTTTCATATTTTACATGTGTATTCCTTGTTACAAGACCTTTCTTTTGGTACCATCAAATTTGACCTTTTGACCTTGGAGTTTGACCCACTTTAGCTAAATTTTATCAGACTTTAACCTTGGTCATAACTTTTGAATAGTTGGTGCGAGGGCTTTCAAACTTCACATGTGCATACCTTGTGACAAGACCTTCCTTCGGATACCAACGTCTTTGACCATTTAACCTTGACCTTGGAGTTTGACCTACTTTTAAAAAACTTTAACCTTGGCCATACATGTAACATTTGAACATTTGGTTCTAGGGCTTTCATATTTCATGTACATGTGTATCACTTGTGACAAGACTTTCCCTTGGGCAGCATTTGACCTTGACCTTGATGTTTTACTTACTTTTGAAAAACATTAACCTTCGCCATAACTTTTCAACGGTTAGTTTTAGGGTTTTCGTATTTCATAGGTATATTCCTCGAGACAAGACCTTTCTTTGGGTACCAACTTTTGACCTGGAGTTTGAATTGCATTTGACAAACTCAGTTTAACCTTCGCCATAAGCTGCCATACGGGGGCATCAGTGTTTCACAAACACATTCTTGTTTTTTTTTTTTAATTTTTTTTTTCTGCTTAAAAAAAATGGAGACGGATCTTTTTTCAAGTGGGCCTGGATCCCCCCCCCCCCCCCCCGCATATAAATCCCTGAGTCTACCCATGTGGTTGGAGAATCTCCCAAATCTAGACTCCCCCTTGATCGAAATAATCATACCGGTATGGATTTTATTGAATTCATAATCGAACGAAATCATATTGATACTTTATTCCACAGCTTCAGCTATATTCAGGAGTGAAATATTGATATGTTCATTTAATTATGCTTCGATCATTTTAGAGAGAAAAAAATTGCATACATGTATTTCTCAAAACACCCAATTATTCTGCAAATGATAGTATGTTGCATGGTATTTTCTAGGAGTCCCTACTGACGAACTTCGGAAGGAGCTGGTAGAGCTGAAAGGAAGAGAAACTGACCCAGAGGAGGGGAAGATCTTTGCTTACGTTTACACACAGGAGGATGATCACTTCAACATCCAGACCGAGGCCTTCCAGACCTTCCAAGGTAAATGTCCTTGTAGCATGCTCCCAGGCTATTAATCAAAAGTCTTTACTATACGTATTAAAACTTAACCTTTTGAAAAGATTTTGAATCAGAGGAAAGTGTGAAATATGCAGAGCTGTACTCGAAAAGTGCTTTTTTAAAATAAACAAAATCAATTATGGAGGACTATGACCAATGCTATAAAAAACAAAGCATCAAATCTGGTCTGCCTCTATAAAATTTTTAGCTGCTTGTATACTGGTTTAAGTTACTAGTATGTGGTTTACTAAGAGGTCCACTTGCTCTATATCGCCCTAGGGGAAAGAGAGCGATAATGCTATAGGGACCAAAGTTAGAGAGCGAGAATGCGCGAACGGCGATAATGCTTTGATAATATGGACGATGATAATCTCGAATCCTCGCAATCTTTCATTGTCTTTGGCCGATTTGAAACGTCGCCCTTACATAGATAGCATCCCTATAGAACTCATTGTCGCAAAGAAAGGGGTTTTGTGTCCAATCTTTTTCCACAAACAGAATGGACACAAAACCCGTGGCTTGAGACGATGTATAGGGCCAAGATGTATTGCTAACCTATCTTGCAAAGTCCTCTACGTAACTGTCTACCTCACAAAGTCCTCTAGAGAGCTATCTAGCTTACAAATATCTAACTTACAATGTCCTCTACAGAGCTATCTAGCTTACAAATATCTAACTTACAATGTCCTCTACAGAGCTATCTAGCTTACAAATATCTAACTTACAATGTCCTCTACAAAGCTATCTAGCTTACAAAATATCTAACCTACAATGTCTTCTACAGAGCTATGTAGCGTACAAAATATCTAACTTACAATGTCCTCTACAGAGCTATCTAGCGTACAAAATATCTAACTTACAATGTCCTCTACAGAGCCATCTAGCGTACAAAATATCTAACTTACAATCCTCTACAGAGCTATCTAGTGTACAAATTATCTAATAACTTACAATGTCCTCTACAGAGCTATCTAGCGTACAAAATATCTACCTTACAATGTCCTCTACAGAGCTATCTAGCGTACAAAATATTTAACTTACAATGTCCTCTACAGAGCTATCTAGTATACAATATATCTGGCTTACATTGTCCTTTACAGAGCTGGTCTTCTACGGAATATCTAGCTTACATAATATCTAGCTTACTTTGTCCTTTACAGAGCTACCTAGCTTACATTTCTTGCTTACAAAGTCCTCTACAGAGCTACCTAGCTTACGAAATATCTAGCTTACAATGTCTTCTTCAGAATATCTTTCTTACGAATGCCTCTTTATACCAGCTAGTCCGCCTGTGATTCTGTCACTTTTCCTTCATTTAAAAGAGACCCCTTAGTGATGGCTCTGTGATGTACTAACAACTTGTTTTTTAAATTATACATGTACGTTAAATTTTCAGTTCCTGTTCTTGATCAAATTTGAAGAAGAATTAGTAGTCTGTCTCTTTATTAAAAAGAATAGAACTTCTGGTATTATTAAACATGTGTACCATCTCTGTTTCGTCGACGAAGTGGTTGCTCTTAGCTTTGAAAGTTATTATAAATGCTTCAATAGTAATAAGTTTTTATTTATTTTCAAAGATGAGGTTGGAATTTTGTGTCTTAAGGTACTTAAATGATCAAAAATAAAGCATTATATACATGTAGTGCTATATTGAAAATTTTATTTTTATTTTGTCAACAGAGAAGCTGGGATACTCCGTGGAACACGACGCTATTGTTAAAGAGTTTCATCATGCCTTCCTTCACGAAAATGCATTGAATCCCATGGTCTTCCCCAGCTTAAGGTATCAACTCAGCGTTGTATGTTTAATGTGTTTCTCAGGCCTAGTTATTATGCTAACACCCACCCCACCCACTTTTGTTTATATGTAGTAAGGTTTGTGAGGTCCTATGACTCTAATTAACCCCACCCCCATCCCCCGCACACAGTAATTTGAATTCTTATGCATCTTCATTTCTTATTGAAAAATTTTCTACAGATTCTACAAAATGCTATTGAAATCTTCTTGATCTTTGAGCATGCTTTTTCATTTTAGAAAGATGGAGACTGAAATTGTAAGCATGACAGCTAGTATGCTGAATGGAAATTACGAATGTGTGGGGTTCTTGACTTCCGGTGGTACAGAGAGTAACCTGATGGCTGTAAAGACATATCTCAACCGTGCTAAGAAAATGTATCCAACGATCAAGAACCCTGAAATTGTAATTGAACCAAATTGTCATTAAATTCACTTTTTGTGAAATTTCCCAAAGAAATAGTTTACGATATCATTCTGTGATAACTTGGTCTAACTGTAGATAGCCCCTATAACGATTCACCCAACCATCGACAAGGCGGCAGACTATTTTGGTCTCACTGTAATACATACACCAGTTGACGAGGGATTCCGAGCGGACGTCAAAGCCATAGAAAGGGTAATAAAGTTTAATAAGTTTAATAAGTATGCCAATACAATATAATTAACACATTTTTGTTTATATGTAAGGAAAAGAACTGCGAAAAATTAAGAAGCTTGCTTTTATATATGGCAACGAAGATACATTTGTTAGTTCAAAAGTTCATTTTGTTCAATCCAAATTCTTTTGGAACCATTTAAAAAATAGCTGTCTCCTTTTTTGTCAGTTTTACAAATTTACTTCGTAATTTCACAATATTTAGGCAATTACTCCCAATACCATCCTATTGTGTGCCTCTGCTCCTCAGTTTTGTCATGGCATCATCGACCCGATAGAAAAAATCTCCCATCTTGCCCTAAAGAAGGGACTCCCCCTGCATGTGGACGCCTGTTTTGGAGGATACATGCTACCATGGTAACAAGATTCGAAAATTCTTTTCCAGTGAGAATCTAAGAACTGCATTTAACTAATATTTTTAAAAAAATTCTGGTTACGAGGAACATGGATACCACCAACCTTAAATAACAAAATTAGAAAAAAGTGCAAGCACTAAAATTGCTGCGAATGTCATCCTTCAGTGTACGTTATTTTTTTTCTTAAAGGGTAGAAAAACTGGGTTATAATGTTCCACCATTTGATTTCCGTAACCCCGGTGTAACATCTATGTCAGCTGATGTACACAAGTATGGATATGGAGTCAAGGTATATATCAACCGTGACATATTAAAAAAAATTCTCCAAATGAAATGAAAATACC
This sequence comes from Saccostrea echinata, assembly GCF_033153115.1. Taxonomy (NCBI): domain Eukaryota; kingdom Metazoa; phylum Mollusca; class Bivalvia; order Ostreida; family Ostreidae; genus Saccostrea; species Saccostrea echinata. The sequence goes on from NW_026889750.1 coordinate 32,488,140, forward strand.
TCATGCCAATATTATTATTATTTTTAAAAATCATACTCAAATTTCAATACTGTAGTAAATGAATGTAAATCTGCAGGGCTCTAGTGTGATCGTGTACAAAAGTAACGAATATCGCCGTCACCAGGTGTACACTTATGCCAAGTGGCCAGGAGGCCTGTATGGCTCACCGAGTATGGCAGGCACTCGACCAGGTGAACAAAAATAAAGAAATAAGAGATATAGAGAAATTCGTGTATAAATGTAACCTTATGATACCTGATAAAAGTAATATTGTGTACATACATACTACGGATAACTTGTTTTAGTAATACTATCCTGCATTTAGACATTTTTATTTAAATTTTTGAATTTAATTCTTGTCAGGTGGAAACATCGCCGCCTCGTGGGTTGCCATCAGAGCGCTAGGTGAGGATGGTTATATGAAACGGGCCAAAGAGCTAATGGATGCCACGGAGCAACTAAAGGAAGGGGTCAGGAAAATAGACGGGCTAAAAATTCTGGGGACTCCACATATGACCTGTTTTGCTATTGGCTCGGCAGATCCAGAAATTGATATACAGGCTGTAGCGGACGTCATGGACGGAAAGGGTACAAAATTCACTAAAATTCTTTTTAAAAAAAATGATTAAAGGACCTAGATAAAGAATAGTGCAAATTTTTTATACAGCAATACAAATATCCATTAATTCAGTGTTTTCTTTAAATTTCAAATGTTTCATTCTATATCAGTCGTTATGAGTTGTGGTATATAGACTGGGTTTCAATATCATTAAGGCTGGAAGATGGAGCGTAACCAGAATCCAAGTTCCCTACACTTGTCTATACTCCCAACTCATGTTCCAGTGGTGTCTGAGCTCCTGACCGATCTCAAGGCCGCCACAGAAAGGGTCAAGGTTAGTTCAGTATTTCTTAAGCAATCGGAGAAACCATTTTTAGAGGGGGGACTTGTTTCCTGCGAATCTAGTAATAGTAACTGGTTTCAATTACTTTGGATTTATGGTATTTAAGTAGTATAGAGTAATTAGGTAGTGTGTTAATTTCTGAGTACTACAGGATTTTCTGTGTTCCTAGGGCGATGTGACGCTATCTAAGAACGGTACGGCTGGGGTGTATGGAATGATTGCCACTATCCCGGACAAATCCATCGTAGACGATTTCCTAGTGGAGTTCTTCTGTCAGGTGTACTCCTGATGTGGTCTCCTGATAACCGGAAGTCAACCAATTGAAAGTGATCTCGATTAGACTTGAATACTCATATCTGTTACCGACTAATGTATGAAATAAATTTTGAAAGCACTTAATGAGGATTAACAATTATACATCTTACATGCCATAAGAACCGGTGCTTTGTCCATCTTACATCCAACTGTCTGTGGAAAGTACAGTGCATGTATGTGAAATAAATATTGCCCATCCATACGGTGTAGCTCGCGTGCAAGAAGATAATATATATTTACTTTTTCTCTCTCTGTTATGCCTGTAGATAATGAGCATAAATTCGGCGCATTGGACCAACTGTTAACACTTAAATTGTGAAAGTATCATAAAAAATATGCCCGCAGTCATTAAACCCATACTTTCTAAAGAAGGTTCGGGTATTTAATTTGTTTCCCTGGTCCGTCTGTCTGTCACACTACCTTCTTCCTCAAATTTCCATTACATTGTAAGCAGTAGTCAATTCATCTTAGAGTGTGGTTGTAGGTGTCCTGACAATAAATGATAAGGTTCTGGATATTGAATTTTTATCCCGAGGGCAAATTAAACTGACTGTCAAAAGACAACTTTTTCTACAAAAGCCAATAATTCAATATTTTACGCCGTAGCTATTTCATGTTCGGGAATAAAATTGGTGGAGTCCTGAAAATGTGCAATAAGGAATTTCTATTTTCATCTTAAGGGTCCAATTGAAGTTGACATCTTTCTACAAAAATATGGTTCCCCAAACTCCTTTTTGACATTGAATGTAGCCAGTTAATATTTTTGCATATTATACTTTCATGTAAATTAGTTGAATTGGATTCGTCGAGAAACATTTGTTAAAAAACACAATTACCCTCTGAATAATGAAGACACGTCCTCCAGCATAGCAACAGTCAACATTGCTTGACGACGGGTGATATTCCAAAAAGATTATTGACTGCGCAGAATTTATGCGCGCAAGGTTCACTGAAATATGTATTTGTATAACACATTCAGTATAATATAATAAATATTGCATGTAGTTGAATGTAACATTAAAAATTTTTACCCCAAGAAAACCATTGTCAACCCGAGGCGCAGCCGAGGTTGACAATGGATTCTTGGGATGAAAATTTTCAATGTTACACTCAACTACATGCAATATTTATCTAATATAACTGGTTGTTTCCTGTACATGTGCAATAAGGTTCCAGAATTTTCATTCTGGGGGCCATTTAGGATCGAATATATATATACATGTATATATATATATATATATATATATATATATATATATATATATATATATATATATATATATATATATATATATATATATTTCTACAAAAATCTCGTTCTAAGAACTCTTGAACTATACGAAGTAGCCATATCATCTTTAAGAATATGAGTGGTGTAATATCAAGTATACATGTACATGTAGATGTGCAATTAGGTTTTAGGAGTTTTCAACTTCATCCTTGAGGCTAATAAAGGGTCAAACACTGACGTTTTCCTACAAAAACTGGTTCTCAGAACTTCTGTTTCTTTACAGTAACCAATTCATCTGATTATTGATGTCCCAACTGTGGATGTGCAATAAGGTTTCGGAATTTCATTTTTCTCCGGTAAGGTACCTATGGGCTGAAAAACAGCGTTGTTCTTTAAAACAAAAAAGTGACTCCCAGACCCCCTCTTAAATTTTGGCAGTAGTCAATTCGTCTATTGGAAAATAATTGGTGATAAGGTTTGGAATTTTCATTCTTTTATCCTTGGGGCCAATTGGATCGGGTCAAAAGACGACGTTTTTTCTACTTTACATTTTACGCAGTATTCGTATTATCTTTTGGAATACTATTATTGGTATTCTTTGGATGAGCAACAAGGATTCGGAATTTTCTTTTTCATCCTTGGGGCAAATCTTACATTTTACGCAGTAATAACATTTGTTCGTTTCAAAAGTTTTTATTTACATCCTGGGGACAAATTAAGGGATGAAAAACAACGTTTTTCCCCATGCATAAACCCGGTTCCCAGACCTGTGGAATATGATCGGTGGTGTTCTGTAGACGTGCAATAATGCTTCATAGTTTTCACCCTAGAGGCAAAACAACGACATTTTCTACAAAAACCTGGTATCAAGAACCCCTCTTACATTTTACGCAGTAATAATAATAATAATAATAATAATAATACTTTATTTAAAGAGGGTAACCCGATTAGTGCAAAGCACTAGTCTTCCTCAGGGCCCTGTATGCATGTATAGTACAAATATAAATACAACAGTACAATAATCAGAAAAATACAAGTATATGACATAGGTGAAAGCATTTGAGAAAAGTATATATCATTAAAACATAGAAACCAGTTACAAATTAAGAAATGTTGCGTCCATTGATGATAAATTTTTCTACATTTTTACGAAAGGATTGTGAAGTTGATGAAAAACGTACATGTAGTGGTAATTTGTTCCATAAATGAACGCCTGAATATTGAAAAGAATTTTTAAACATATTTGTTCGATACTTTGGTAGACTAAGGTCATAATTGGATTCAGAACGTAGGATATAATTATTAGAGGAAATGAATTCAAAAGAGTCTCTCAGATAATCAGGTGCCATACCATGAAGTGTTTTATAAAGCAATGTGTATTTGTTAAAATCTATCAATTCATATATAGTCAACCAACCAAGTTTCACAAATAGTGGTAGTGATGGAGCATCTGGTGCCACATCTAATATAATTCTGGCTGCTCTTTTTTGTAATTTAAAAACTCTTTCTATGCCAGCACTTGGAGCATTGCCCCAAATAGTCAAACAATAATTCAAAGAAGGCAGAATATATGCATTATAGAAAAGTTTTCGTGTATGTAATGGGAGAAATTTTTTGATTTTACGTCATGTAAATAGTTTATATGTCAAGGACTTGCAAACAGAATCAATATGACTATTATAGTGCAATGAATGATCAATATGTACTCCTAGGAGTTTTTCTGATTCAACATTTTTAAGAACTTTGTCTGATACACACAAATCTAGTTTTGAAGATGTTAACTTAGATTTTCTATGTTGAGTTCCCATAAGCATACATTTTGTCTTATCAATATTCAACATCATTTGATTTCTAGAACACCAGTTTTCAATCTCACACAAATCATCATTTAGGGCATTTTCAATAGAATGCACATTATTATGATATGTATGTAAAGTTGCATCATCAGCAAACAAATCAATATCTGTATTATTTACATGTAGAGGAAGATCATTTATATACAGTAAAAATAAAAGTGGCCCTAAAATAGAACCTTGAGGCACACCTGCTGTGACGGGCAAGAAGTTAGAGGAATATGTACCTAGTTTTACACATTGTGTCCTGGAGCTTAAATAGGAATAAAACCATTTAATTGACATTTGATCAAAGTGATACAACTTAAGTTTATTTATCAGAATATTGTGATTAACTAAATCGAATGCTTTACTAAAATCTAGAAAAGTTATCCCTACAAGATTTCCTTGATCCATAGCTTGTAACCAATTGTCTGTTAGTTTTGTTAATGACGTTTGACAGGAATGAAACTCTCGAAAACCAGATTGTGATTTATATATAAGATCAAAGGTAGTGGTAAAATCCCGTAGTTGATTGGCTATGTGCTTTTCAATTAATTTGGACAATGTTGGAAGAATTGATATAGGTCTGTAGTTTCCTGGATCAGCATGGTCACCATTCTTAAAAATAGGAGTAATTTTTGCTTTCTTTAAACGTGATGGAAATACATCATTAATGATCCTCTGGAATATAGTTATTAGTGTCCTGTAGATGTGCAACAGGCCCGTAGCAACGGTTTCAAAAGTGGGTGGGGGCAACTTCCCCCAAAAAAATCTGAGGGAAAAAAAAACACTCACCAAATATAAGAGGGGGGGGGGACTTCCCAAAATAATCTGACAAGCCCCCACCCTAATTAACTGTCCACATCCTGGAATTTGTCAGTGCTCGACCATGCACAACAAAAAAAAGGGGCAGCATCTAAAGGAAAATTAACTATTGCGAAATACTATACTCAGAAAAAAGTGGGGGGGGGCGGTAGGGCGGACCCCCTGCGTTCTACGGGCCTCTGCAATAAGGTTCTTTGTCCCCCGGGAGGCAAACTGTGGATTTTGGGTGAAAGAAATTTTAGCGGAATTGCAAAAGGTACATATACGGTGTGGATGGACATTTTATCGGAAGAAAAATCAGTTACCTGTAAAAATTCAACGAACATTTTAGCAGATTTTTTTGACAGGTAAATTCGATTCATTTTAAACAATGTGTAATGTCGGCAAAAATTGACAAATTCAGGACTGATTACAAGTTTTTCAAAAATAGATAATTTTTTCCCAAGAATTTGACATTGAAGTATTGCTTCTTTAACAAGTTTCTTCACAAAAAAAAGTACGTTACCAGACATTTGTGAAGGATACCAGAGGATGTTGTGTACTCTATAACCCTATTGGAAATCACTAGTACATGTTGTGGAATTTACGATTTGCCTTCTCTTTAGTATCTTTTATATCAAGAATGAACACGCATAAGGTAGATAATTGAAGAAATATACACAAGCCCTTATGAAAAAAAAGTCTAGAAAAGGCAAGAATTTAATACTATTGAAGTGTGGCACCAAGTAGATTCGAACCATCACTCTCCAACATTCCTCGGTGTTAATAGTCACAGTTTATACCACAATTCGAGCTATGAAAATAAATGGGATAAATATGAACCAGTTTGACGAAAACAGAATTCCTTATTCTTGTAGTTTTTTGTGAATTTCTACCCCAGGGCAGTGATCTCCCCAAAAATCCTTTCTCAAATTATTCCTTACATCACAACCTATCATAATATTATTTAGAGGCAGACTTGCCCTGAAGGACTTCTAGGCCAAAATGCATGGGGAAAAAAAATCAGTGCTTTGACGGAGAAAATGCTGTTTTATCCGACTTTGGAGGTTAAATTTAAAGTTTTAAATAATAAATTATAGGTTCAAAAGAAAAAATTAGACATACATAAGGTATAAAATAACTAATGAACATTGATTTTAAATGTGACTTTTTCCGGGAAATTCTTCTCTCCTATTGGTCAATTCTTTTTTAAATTCTGAATACATCCTTTATTCTTTCGCTGAAGGTTGCACTACAGTATTAAATGTTGCTATGTATTCTTACCAAAAATGTACAACTTTGAACAGGTGGTCTTAATTCAAAACAAACATTTGAGAGGTTTCCTTTTCAGATCTTGTAAAACATCAAGTGCAGGACCTAACCCCCCCTCCCCCCCCCCTTCAATACAGTATGTAAAAAAAATCAGCACGCCCTAAATTTTAATGAATCTGGGCAATACAATAAGTTTACATGTCGTTTTTCATCTCATAAAAAAAAATTCAGCTCTTGTCTCGTGCAAAAATGCCCGAATCGGGAGGGAAGATTTGACGTGAACCTCAACTGAAATACTGTTACAACACCTGAACATCCACTGTATGGACAAATTATTATATTACTGAAGGACACGGAAGCACTACTATCAATGTGAAAATCTGTCAAAATGCTCTCACTTCCTCCGACTTTGTCAGTATTATTATTTTTTGTTAAAGCACAGAATTTCTACTTTCCTTACAAGTGATAAGACACAAAACAAAGATGTTATATGTGCATCATATTTTTATTTTATTAGAATTCATTATTCATTCAATTTCATCAATAAATCACATCAAAAATCTACTGGCTTTTTGTTCAAGATTGAATTTTTCTGTCTGGTATTAACATACTTTTAACCCTGTTCTGTTTTATGACATGTTGCACATATTATTCCACAGCTGGTTAATTCAGTTTAATTAACTAATTTGGCAAATATCAAAAACACATGAAATAGCACTGACTAGCTATGATGACAAAACAAGCTTGATGCATAATCTGTGCGTTCAAATTGTACTGAAGCAATAAGATACAAAACACACCTTAATTTTCTTCAACATTCTGCTATTTATTTTTAAATATTTGGTCTTAACTTGGAATGTGAAGCAAGAGTTCCTCAGTCAAAATAAATGACTTAGTCATCAAATATTGCACATTTTCACAAAGAAATTGTCACTGAAAAGTCAGTTATTAAAATAAATATTTGATTTGCATACAACATATGTACAGGCAATCAGAAGGAAATTTCAAAAGTTTGAAATATTTTCTAGGAAAGAATATATTATTTTCACAGATGATATACTGGACAGCAATTATCAGACTCTTTCCAGTGAATATTTTTTTAACTTGTCCAGAATGGAGTATTAGCAATGGTATATTATAATGTGTAACCTGATTAATCCAAAACATAGCTAACCCATACCAATGAAATAACAATAAATATTGTTTTCTTTAAAGCTTAGACTTTTCAGAACATTTTTCTTCCCTTGAGTATACATTAAAAGAAAAAAGTTTTCTCAACAAGATGTCAGTTGTTATGAAAATAACTTTATGTTATGAATATGAATTTCAAGTTTCATCTCAATGTCTGCAAGCCCTAATATCAGAGTAAAAAAGAGATAAGCCCAAATCTGTCAAAAAAGGTTAGAGGTCATACCCAGGAGAGTCCAGTTACTATTAATAAAGGCTAAGGCATCTTGGAACAACATCATACAGAACAACATTAGAAATACTGGATTTTTTACAAGGCTGACACTTATGCTACCATGTATTTTCTGCTCAATTGTAAATCGACAAAATCCAAAATTAAATGTCACAAAAAAAAAAAAAAAAATCTAACAAAATTTGTATTGGTCTTTTATATCTTTGTGATATGATAAACTTCCCTGTTGCTTTTACATTTAGATAGATAAAAATATTTTCCCTAAACAACCACAGACATTAACATCCAGTAATTTTAATCTGAAAAAAATCCACATCAGTAATCATTTCCCATAGATTTGTATAGCTTACAGGAGCACCACAAAGTCACTTGGTAAATAAGGCATAATATTCTTTACATCCAAGCACAGAAAATCTGTGAAAGTATTAAATACAAATCTGATTCTGTTCCCATCTTATGGTTCACCGGCCTTTTTTAAAGTAATCATATGTGTGTGACATTTTTGTTATCCATCAAATGGTCATGAAAATGGAGGAGATGATTCATTTATTTTCAATTTCTTTATGATATACACCAAAGAATGAAGAAAACTTATACAGAGGCAATATGCATCAAATCATAAAATTTCAAATAAATTTCAGATTAAAGCAACAGAAAGTTATGAAAAAGTATTTGTTCTGTTTTACATAATTTCTTTTTTGGATTGCAGTTTTTAGGGGGCATTTTCATTCATCCTAACTCTATTTATTTATTTTTTAACATTTATATTTAAAAAAATTTGATTTCTCTAAGTAGTCAACAAATTCCTTCAAACTCTGCATACTGCCTCCTGTATATGTGATAATTTTATTTAATGAAAAGAATTCATGTCTCCATCTTTATAAAGGCACTGAATCATTTTGTTTGAAGAGGAGATTTCACGTTATTTGAATAACGGTATTACACTCTTAAGCAGAAAAAAATCTTTTATACATTTGAAATTAAAATAAGTGTATGAAAAAAAAGGTACAAAATACATGTAACTTTTGAAAATAATTAATGCACATGTACCAGTCTCAAGCCCATTTTGGAATACACATCCATACAATGTTAAATGCACTAAAAAGAATAAACTGATTGCAACTTACATACATCACACTACAGAAAGAATATAAACAACATTTACCCAAACAAGAAAACAAAACAAATTTGTACAAAATGGAGTTCAAACAACTTTCAATATCAAGATCTATTAGCTATCACAAAAACTTATCCTCACTGTATGTAACATGACAATGAGCAACTGAGAACAAAAAATATATAAACAACAAAAAAATCTCGAGCACCAATGACTCCCCTCAACACCTAAAGTAGAAACATTAAATCTCATCTATTCTTTAATAAGAAATACTTCTAAGCCCATATTTCTCATTTTTTAATACTGAAACACATACCGGTAAATCCACTTGTATCTAACCTTTAACATGTTAAAACTGGCCCCAAAACCATAAACCGAGAAAAGACTTTAATTAAAATTTCAAATCTGTTAGTATTCTTTTGAAATAATCAAGAAAATAAAACCGAATCTTCATTAAGTGTTTACATTTGAATATTTACAAACATGCAACTTTTCAAACATGTTTGTTGAATTAAAATCAAGATATTCAAAATCTAAATTTTGACTTACTCTGTTCATAGTTCATGGTCTTGGGGCCTGGTCTTATTCATTTCTGATAGCAACCAATTCTAAAAAAACATATCAGACATCCTGCTCCAAAAAAAAAAAAACCAACCAAGAGTTCATTCTTATACTTCCCTGAGGTTAATTTGATCTCTGTTTTGGGGGGTGTTTTAAAGGGGCCCAACTTTTCACTCATTTGCAAAAAAAAAAAATGATACTAAATATAACAGAAATATATTAATAAAGGTAAAAGTAGCAAGTTTCTGCATTGCTTTGAGTGATAAATTTCTAAATAGTATTTAAATAGACAACCTATGACTACAAAATTATACATATGCAGAATAAATGAATACAACAAAGGAGCATCAATGATATAAGGTAGTGTTGATGAGATGATGTCAGTAACTGACAAGCAAACAGACAAGCTCTCACAGAGCAGACTGATCCTGACTGGCTAGAACCGAAGGAGATATACGGCCGGAGTCCATAGCGATTTCACAACTGTGATGCCTTATTCTACCCTTCTTCTGTTTGGCTATGGCACAATCTTCATGACTTTTACTTTTGCTTAGATTGCGATGTTTCTCCATGCTTTTGAATTCCTGCTGTGTGATAAGTGCAGTTGTAGATACAGCTTTACGTGCGGTCTCGGTTTCCTTAAGGACAGGCTTGTCACTCTCCACTTCCGGTAATGAAGCAGCTAGTGCCTTCTCAAAAGCTGAAGAATGATCATTAAAGGTCTCTGGTGATTTACCACAAATGACTTCTTTAAATATAGGATTATTTACTGGTTCAAACACGGACTCTTCATTTAAATCCATCTCCTCGGAATTCTCATTCAAACTTTGGGAAACAATTTCATCTGTTTGAAAATTCTGCAGGCTGACACGATCAGAGAAGTGAACACTCTGTTGTTCTGATCCACGATCACTGGCCATTGAACGCTTACAACGTCGACACTTATGCTTGTGATCATCCATGGAAGAAAGACGCACACTGCACCCAGACACCGGTGAACTCTGACCTGATTGATTGCGAGGTTTCTCTGGGACGTTTCTCTCAGAGTAGTCCTCTGGACTTTGAGTCTGTGAGGAATCCACATCAACCTGGACTTCATATGGTGATGTCCCTATAGAAGTGTTGTCTCTGTCCCTAAAAAATTTTTTTCAACAATACATTACACAAAAGATCTCCAAGTAAATCTTTAAAATATTTAATCCTACAGTATCAAGCTATTAAATTTTAATAGGTACTGCATACAGGGAAATTTTCACCCCAATTTTGTTTTTGCCCCTTTTGCCCTCTTTCCAAGAGAGCAAATTTAAAACAGGGCAAATTCATCAAATCTTTTCAATTTGTGTCTGAGCAAATTTAAAATGGGCAAAATTGTTTGCAAGTGTGAGAGGGTGATAATATGCGGCGAAAATAACTCTATACACTATATCACTTTCAGGTGCCACAATGTGCAATAAGAATGTTATGTATAAAATTACTTCATTATTTATGTATGAACAACCATAACAAGAGTAGAGTTACTTTCAGGTAGTTTAATATAGATTTACTGGATGATCTGTAAACCTGAGATCATGCCTCTATACCTGTATCCAGCTATGGATCCCGCCAGAGCCTTTGTACTAGCATTGTCCCCTATAGACACAGTTCCTGACTTTTCTCCAATGCTGAAATTAGCTGAACCACTACTAAAGCTGTTTCTCTTCTGTAGATTTGAAGACACATCTGCTTGCACTTCAAGTCTGGAGTCAAAATAATGATAATTAAGAAATGAAGATTTAAGATATCTGTTCACAATATTAACCTACGCCACCTTTCACTACAAGGGCCATGATGCTTGAACTTAGCAATGCATTTGTATGAGTCTAAGTATGTGTTGCCTCTCTGTTCTGAAGAACACATTAAAGATTTCTTCTTTTAAATCTTGTGTAAAATGTTGACCTCCTATTATAGCTTTACCAAAGCCAGAGTGGCCACAATTTAGACAAAACTGAATCTGCACAACATGAAAATGCTAAATTTTAAGCTGGCAATTTTCAAAACTGTCTATAATACCTACCTGCATTTAAAATCCAGATTGTCAATGATGTCATACATGAATATTATTCAATTACAAATAAAATCAATATTGTAACTGATAATCAGCATTCAGTGTGGTGGATAATCAGTGTGGTATAAATTATATACCGATAATGAACATAGAAGTTTGGTCAATTATTGACATTCTACTCCTTTGTACTTATTCATCCAGCAGTGACACTTCTTATTTACTTATTAAACCAAAATTATGTTCTTTTTTAAACTCATAATCATTAAATTTGTGTATGTTTTCCCTCTCTTTCTTTTGTTAAAATACAACAGGTATTCTTAAGTTCAAACTCAATTTCACAAAGTGAAAAATAGAAATATACAGTAGAACTTCGGTATCTCAAACACTGATATCTAGAATACCATGGATATGTCAAAGTGTTTTGGAAGTCCCAACTGCTTATATTCTTCAAGTATTTTACCCTTGATATCTGGAATCCTTGGATATCTCTGTTTTTTCTCTGTCCCATTGAGTTTGAGATAATGAGGTTTGAGTGTATTTGCAAAATACTATTACATGTATGTAATAATAGCTGAGATGGTGAATACATGGAGAATATCTATATGTATTATTAATGTATATCAACAGTTCCTTCTTTTCATTGCTGTTTTATTGAATTTACAAAATACATCATGTGTACTACATGTGTATTAATGCTATGTAAAAGTTTCCTTCTTCTATCATTTCACTAACACAGCAGGTGATGTTTACTTGAATTCCACCTTATGATATATATTTCACATGTATAAATAAGACCTGCTGTTCATCATTACATGCAACTTACTTTGACTGGAAAGCACTAATGAGTGAGGCCCCCTCACATATACTGCCATTGAGACTGAGTCCTCCAATGGCCCGAGTACTGGCAGTATCCCCCTCATCTCGAATTACCCCTATCCTCTCCATGTGGCTTCCACTGGCACTCAAACTGCTTGTCATACCAAGCGAGGCATCCCCAATACTTGGCCCAATGCTAGGGTTGGCTACATTATGACCTGTTCCCACACTTTGATTATCTGGAGATAGGAATTAAAAATTTCATCACTGTCCCAAAACACTTTTGGAGACAAAAATTAAAAAACAAAATCTTAAAATCTTTGCTTTTGAGATAAGAGGTTTATAGAAAGAAACTCCTTTTGAGATGAGTGGTTAATAGAAACAAACTCATTGCTTTTAAAATGAGTGGTTAAATTTTTGTTTATTTCCACATTCAGATACTTTGCTATTACAATTCAAAGGAAATGTTTGTACAATAAGAATACACCCAAACTTTTTTTTTTAACACTGACCTAAGTGTTGACCAATGGTTCCTGCTGTATCATTTTCTTCATCAAATTCAAACCTGACACCACCCTTTCCTGACGTTGTGACCCCACAGCCTCCACTTCTACAGAGGGAGATGGGTACCACACCATATACATATGCCAAGAGGATAGGAACTCCTATTGCTGTAGCAATTAGAACATAAACCTATCACAATACATTCACCATCCCCAATTACAATGAAAACTGATTAGAAACCTGTACATTACATATTACAACTAATAAAAATTATCTGAAGGACTGGGAATGCTACTTAAATTTGGTCTTTGACTTTATATACAATAAAATCAGAAAGAACTCCATTACCAGTTTTTTGTTAACTCTCAAGCAAAAAAAAATTAATTGAATCTACCCCTGCAGATACATGTATTATTTCACTGGAAATAATCAAATGATAATGAAAAATAATTTTTCAGTAACTTTTAATTTATTATTTTCCTTTTGTTTACATGTTATACATATTATCAATATTTTCAGAGTTTTGAGATGTTTGTTCCGCTTTCCATAGAGAAGACATTTCACTGATGCTTATTCACTTACCTACAGTTAGTCCTGCCACCACTGGGGCAACAATGACTGAGGCGGCTACCCCTCCAGTTATAGCCAGGTTACGTTTATGTTTTGATGTATACACCAACTCATACTTTGAATATATCTACAAGTATAATGTAATGTCATATGAATATCAAAGGAAAAATTAGACAATATTTATGGTTCATAGGGTATAAGTAATTCACATTCCTGTTTCATTTGCATGTAAAGAAAATTGAAGTGTTGATATTAACGTTTTCCTATTTGCATTACTTTTACTACCTATCAAAAAGTAAATGAATTAAATAATTTGTATCAACAGGATCAATTTATTTCTAAATATTTCCATAAAGATGTTATCATACACCCTGATACAAAGGAGGATTTGATTGCCTTAGGTTATCATTTCTCACCTTTCTTCCTACCCAGACTGGAATGCCAATGATCATAGCTGGGACAGCGATTCCTGCGATCAGTGTAATCCCCACAGGAGCCCCCACCAGAGTCCCAAGCTGCCACAGAATCTTCTTCTTTCTGCTCCATGGTTTCTTACCCCAAAATGTGCAACCGGAAGGGCTGCAATGTGAAAATCATACATGTACACAAATATTAATTAGCAACTCAAATCTGTTCAAAATTCTAGTTTGGATGTATAGACATACATATAACACTGAGTAAATGTATAAGTAAAGACTTGACAAAAAATATATGACGGTAAACTCACACTAATGTACCCGTAATTCAATTAGATGTAACTTAATTATGCCACCATAATTACACTGTATTTCATTTTTAAAGATAAACTCAAAGATAGCCCAGTGTAAAAGAATCTGATGTCAAAACAATATACGTTACATAAAAGAATTGTTCAAATCTCAAATATTTACTCAGAACATTATTCATGTTGATTTACTGCACAGGGTAAGGGATTTGATCACAAGACATAAAATATAAGGTAAGGGAATACTCTGGTTGTTCCTGACATTTCAAAATGATAACTACAGTGATATTGGCTGCATATTTTCTTCTCTGGTTGCAAAAAAAATCAATATGGCAATAACACAGATACAAATTGAAATGGACAGTGTGCCAGACACTGCATTTCATCAAACGTGTCTAAATCAGCCTTGACTTTCTATCCACAATACAAAAGAGAGACGAACACATAAGCCATTTCACAAATGTCATGACGGTAAAGCAACTATAAATTCCCAAAAAGCCAGTGGGTCATACATGTATTTCTTCAAACAGAAATTAGTACTCCAAGTAAAACTATAGATATCCATTTAGAGTTTATACCTAAGGTAGTGTAAATCGGATATTTCCTTCATACAGAGCCAGCAGAACTCGGCACCACACACCGGACAGGCCATATGGTTACAGGATCCGTCGTTCATCTTCATAATAAATGCCCCGCACCGTGGACAGGGCTTGATGTCATCCTCTACAGAGATACAAAATATACACAAGTAGAAACACAAGATAGTAATGATGTTACAAAAACAGGAAATAGATTTTAAGCAATCTCCACCAAATGAAAAGATTTTTTCTTTACACAAATTTCTTGGAAGTTTATGAAATACTGTTATCATAATTGAAGGTTCTAAAAGTCAGCACCTTTCTGATTAAAGTAATTCATAGATTCTTTTATCAACATAGAAAATTACATATAATTGCATAAAAAATCTATAGAAATAATCAGTATTTTGTCCTTTTGAACAGAATTTCACTAATGGGACAGAATTTTTTAAATATATATATTTTCATGAGTATGATGCAATATTTCAGTGCTACAATGTAACAAACAAAGCCCTCCTTGGCTGATTATAAAAACCTACAAACTTTACTTTAGGTAATAGAGAGGTTGAGATTTCATACGTGTACAGGTACGTCTAGTAGGGGAATTCCCTAAATTTCTTGCGTATTACATCATCAGTTTTGGTGTTGATAAGTTTTCTTTTTCATGCGCATCAAAAAGTTCGTTGACAAAATGCTTTGTTTAATGGGAAAATCTTATATAATTGATCTCAAAAGTTTTTTTAAAACTATACTTTGCTAGTTGTAAGGGGGTACATAATAAATTTATCATTATAACAGTAACTTGATCTGAAGAGCCGTATCACGTCTCGTTGACAGGCGCGGATCATCAGATCAAACTCAACACTTCGCGTCTCTTTGATCTGATGATCCGCGCCTGTCAACTCAACGTGATACGACTCTTCGGATCAAGTTACTGTTATAATAATGTATATATATTACAATCAGCAACAAAAAAAGATTAGACAGTGGTCTTATATGCCTGTAAAATGCCTTTTTTTTGCTCAGAGGCATGAGAGACACATACTGTTGTGTAACTCCATGTCAGGGCCATAAGTTGTTGTGGTAGAGCGCATGTTGGGTGACCTTTCTGCCCTTGCCGCATCACAAGTCTTGTTTGGGTGCCAGTGTTGTTTACAATGGTAACAAAAGTGTGTGTCACATCCTGGCCTCTCACATTTAATCTTGGGACACCCTGCACAACCTGTGGCAATCACTGCATACCTGTCAATAACAAAGATCAAACTGTCAGATCTGGAAAGAACACAAGAGCTAATATAAGAATCTGGACCCAGAAAGTGGGTATAAATAAATGACATAATGGGACTTTTCATGCAAAAAAAAATCACTTCATGTATTGCAAAGTTTAAAGGGGGGGCTTGGATTTTGAACTACCTCAGTGAGGATGCTTCCATATCAATATAACAAATAACTTTGCTGTTCTTGAGCAGAAGATTTTTAAATATTTTTTTCCTATATATTCCCTTGTTAAAAATTTGATCCCCAATTGTGGACCCTCCCTACCCCCCCCCCCTTCATTTGAACAAACTTGAATCTACACTACCTGAGGATGCTTCCATATCAATATGACTAAACATGGCTTTTCTGTTGTTGAAAAGATTTTTTCCTATACATTCCTATGTAAAAATTTGATCCCACATTGTGGCCCCACCATACCCCTAGGGGTTATGATTTGAACAAACTTGAATCTACACTACCTGAAGATGCTTCCATATCAATATGACAAAACATGGCTTCGCTGTTCCTGAGAAGAAGATTTTTCAAGTTTTTTCCCCTATATATTCCTATGTAAAACATTGATCCCCCATTATGGCCCCTTCCTACCCCCAGGGGTCATGATTTGAACAAACTTGAATCTACTCTACCTGAGGATGCTTCCATAACAATATGACAAAACATGACTTTGCTGTTCCTGAGAAGAAGATTTTAAAAGTTTTTTCCTATATATTCCTATGTAAAACATTGATCCCCCATTGTGGCCCCACCCTAACCCTGGGGGTCATGATTCGAACAAAGTTAAATCTACACTATCTGAGAATGCTTCCATATCAATATGACTTAACAAGGCTTTACTGTTCTTGAGAAGAAGATTTTTCAATTTTTTTCCCTGTATATTCCTATGTAAAACTTTGATCGCCCATTGTGGTCCCACCCTATCCCCAGGGGTCATGATTTGATACAAACTTGAATATGCACTACCTGAGGATGAATCCACATCAATATGACTAATTGTGACTTTGTAGTTCTTGAGAAGATTTTTCAAGATTTTTTTCTATATATTCATATGTAAAACATTGATCCCCCATTGTGGCCCCACCCTACCCCTGGGGATCATGATTTGAACAAATTTGAATCTGCACTACCTGAGGATGATTCTATATCAATATGACTACTTGTGGCTTTGTTGTTCTTGAGAAGAAGATTTTTCAAGATTTTTTTCTATATATTCCTATGTAAAACTTGTAATGATTTGAACAAACTTGAATCTGCACTACCTGAGGATGATTCCATATCAATATGACTAATTGTGGCTTTGTTGTTCTTGAGAAGAAGATTTTTCAAGATTTTTTTCTATATATTTCTCTGTAAAACTTTGATCCCCCATTGTGGCCCCACCCTACCCCTGGGGGTCATGATTTGAACAAATTTGAATCTGCACTACCTGAGGATGATTCTATATCAATATGACTAATTGTGGCTTTGTTGTTCTTGAGAAGAAGATTTTTAAAGATTTATTCCTATATATTCCTATGTAAAACTTTGATCCCCCATTGTGGCCCCACCCTACCCCAGGGGGTCATGATTTGAACAAATTTGAATCTACACTATGTAATGAAGGTGTCACATAAGTTTCAACTTTTACAGCCCAGTGGTTCTTGAGAAGAAGATTTTTAAAAGATACCACCAAATTTTCACTAATTCTTAATTATCTCCCCTTGGAAAAGGGGGTGGCCCTTCATTTGAACAAACTTGAATCCCCTTTACCCAAGGATGCTTTGTGGCAAGTTTGGTTGAAATTGGCCCAGTGGTTCTGGAGAAGTCGAAAATGTGAAAAGTTTACAGATGGACGGACGGACGACGGACAAAATGTGATCAGAAAAGCTCACTTGAGCCTTCGGCTCAGGTGAGCTCAAAAAAGGGAGAGTCTGTGAATACTCATATACTCAGGGAAAAAGGTAAAGTTCTTAAAATTTCAGAAATTGCAAGTTTATTTGGAATTACAAATTTAATTCACGACACAAACCCCTCCTCAACAGTACATCTTTGTTCACTTCTCTAGCATTGGATCTTCGTTAAATTGGTGAACAGATAATGACATGGTATGTAATAATGTTCATTTTAATTACCATATACAATTATTGCTGTTTTTGAGGACAATACGATTATTTAGGCATCTGAGGCAAACACCATATTTAAGCAGAATTTTAAGCAAGGATTCAATTTTGGCATTATTGGCTAGGGTTCTGAGATCGCTAAAATTGAATATCGCTAACAATTTATTCCATATCAGGTTTTATAGCTATCTCCCTCACTTCTCACTAAAATATATAACTTTTTTTGGATAATTCGCTAAATTTGCATCTTGCTATACAATACATGTAATCATTTTGATTGACAAAACACAATAATTGTTTCATCATATGATTCAATGATCAAATGCTGATGTTGTTACTTAGATCATGTACATACAAATTTCAAAACATCATAAGCTTATCAGAAAAACTTCAAGAGATTTTTAATCTATGCATATATGGATGGAAAAAAAAAAAATAAAAGTACATGTGGGGATATGAACTTTGTACAAACAATAATACTCTCATGAACTTCGAAACTGAAAAACATTTTTTAAATGATTTGAAAAAAAAGAGAAAATTTTCTGATTTCAAACTAACTACCTGGAATCATCAGCATTCTTTGTAAATTGTTGAAGAACAACTTATTTTTCTCAAAAACTAGTGTAAAATAATGAAAATTTTCAAGATATCTGTTTCTGATTTTCAAACAAGAGCATAAGACTCTCACCTTGACAGAATCCCAACAAGAATCCATCAATGGAACAACTAAGACTTCATGAGAACGTTATGAGAAAATTATGGATTTAAAATTCATCTTTGAAAACATATATCATTGTGCAAGTGATCAAGGCAATATTCAAACTGTTGTTTCACCTATTTAATATTAGAGGATTATTAGAGGGTATTCAAATCTTAAAAGTTGAAAATATCAGGCACACTGTGAGCATTTCTGCCTGACAGTGTAATGTTCACATGTAATTTGTACCTCATGATGTCTTTTTGCAGAACCTTTTCCCTCAAGCATTCAATGTAGGATCATTAATAAGGATTATAGTGACGATCAGAAATAATCCAGTAATGACGTGACACATAACACATTATACAACATGAGATCTAAACCAAAAATAGATGTTATGAACAATGCCAGATTCTCTGTAAAAAAGGGGGGAGCATATTGATCTACAAGAGTTCTACTTCAAGTCACTCTTACTATATGAAGTCTCTAACTGGTCACCAATTCAGAATTTCTTGTCAAAAACAAATATTTCACTTGAAATGGCAAAAACATTTCGTGAATAACACAAATATATTGTAAAATTAAAGCTGCGAGCAATGAGCTGACAAAATGATACCCCCCACCCCCCAAATTAATATCCCCCACTTTCAGTGAAATCAGGGGACAAAACTTAACTGCACAGAAATGTCAGGGTCCCTTTTTCTACAATGAATTTTAATAAATCTACAATGAATTTGATAGTTTTCAAAAAGGACAGATAAATAAATTGTGTGTTACCAGATCCCCTACCTACTCTTCATTATATGAATTGACACTGAAATTTTTTTTTTTAGGTTTACTTGTATACTTTTTAGAAGAAAATTCTCGTTTCACTATTAACAGGATTAGAAATCCTTATTTTGGTCTTTTATGTGTTTTAGAAAACACATATCCTATGTTCTCCAACAAAATTTCTTGCAAAATCTCAAAGAAAATGTAAGAAAATGTTATCACCAGGGACAACCTCTTTGCAAGATATGAATTTTCGACCTTGACCTTTTGACCTTAAAATTAATAGGGGCCTTCTTTAGGCCATAAGCATGATAAGGAGCTGTAAAATTTCATTCCAAAACTTAAAGGCTTTTTGAGATATCATCTAGAAAGGAAAGTGTTACACAAAAACAGAATGACAGATAGACAGAACCAAATTAGTATCCCCCATTTTCATTGAAAGCAAGGGACGAAAAAAAAACTAAAGTATTATTTCAAATTTTAATTGTCTGAAAATATGGCAATGTTTTTTCTCTTAGGTTTTCTTAATGTTTCCTTATGACATAATGAAACTTACTTATTTTTCTTTAATAAACTGAATTGACCAAAATGTCCAATAACCAAAACATTTAGTAAAAGATTATTTTTTCCCTAAGCAGCTGACCTACAATAACATCATATGGGATTAACTATTCAAATAATACCCATAAAGGTCTGTTTTGTGTAAAACTGAGTAACCACACTGGGATCAGATAAAAGGATAAAAGAATTGATCATTTGAGACACTTTGATTTCTGAACATCAAACAGACAATTAGTACTACCAATTTTTATAACCAAGGTAGGGGTGCAACGATACACTTACCTCACGATACGATACATATCACGGTATTCAGTTCACGATACGATATGTATCATGATACATGACAAAGTTAAAAAGTCTTTCAAGTTTGTATCATTTTTTTTTTAAACTTGACAGGGTTATATAAAATGTTCAAATTTTTAATAATAATTAAAAAAAGCTTTCTGTTAACTTGAATTGGATTGTTAGGTAGTTCTTTGAGTTGTGACAATATTCTAAACCAATGATGAACATTTACTAACAGTGAACTACGGGGACCTTTCCTAATAATCTTCCTTTTAAATTGGAATGAAAAAGGAAGACATTCATTCTGTTATTCCTTTTATTTACATAGAAAACCAGTTGTCATATTTCTCGTGTTAACACGTCTTAGTCAACAAAACAGCGAATTTTCATCGAAATACACACGTGATAAAATATCGTGTATTACCAAAGAATACGTTTAGATCTAAAGGGTTTTTACTTTATCATTTGTCTTAATATCTATTTTAACAACTTATAATCACATTAAGTCAGAGACATATAAAACCCAGGGTTTTATATGTCTCTGATTAAGTCCTTCTCCGTGTTAAATCTGAGGTCTGTAAGATGATGGAGATAAGTTCAACTGCCGTTAATGCGTTATCGACGAACTTACGTTTTGTGCGGAAGGCATTTTGAAATTGTAAAAAAGGGAACAAAATGGATGATTCGGATAATTATGGACCAATTGAACCGAACCGCAATATCAGTTTAGTGTATCGTGAATTGAACCGTGGAAAAATATACCACGATATACCGTCAAACGGTTTATCATGGCACCCTTAAACCAAGGTGATTGGAATGATAAAAATAGATATCTTTTTTTTCTGATAAAATATTCAGGGACAATAATATCTAGTGCATAAGGCCTATTTCCTTACTTGCATTTTGTTAATCAAAAATTCACTCTTTTTTTTATATCACTAAAATGAAGTAATGACCTTGGCCCCTAACACATCAGTGACCTCTTGCTAAAAATCACATCTCAGCACAGCAGCTTTAATCATTCCAGTGTATAGATTTACTTGAATCTGAAATATTTAAACAAGCCCAAGAGAACATCACATGACAATCCATTGAATATAAAACTGGTTCTTACCCACAATCTGGGGCTGGACACCAGCGAGTGTCAGGATCAGAGACAAGAACACGGCGGACCATGAAATCCTCATATTTATCCATCAGACCCTGGTTCTGAAGGATGTTCTGAATGTCATTAGGGTGGTACTTCTCTGTGCACTCCGGACAGGATATGTTAATGCGACTCTCGGTGATTTCTATTTTTAAATATGTCTGCAGACATGTGCTGCAGGACCGATGATGGCATGTCATGATTTCTGGGAAATCCTCAACAGGTCGCTCTATCAAACACAGGGGGCACTCCCTCATTCCCGATGCAGAACTCTTCACTGGCATATGTTCTGTCTCTGGGACAGTCTGGTTCATGATGAGAACCGGATGGGCAGGCTCTCTTTCAGAGGAAGCTGGACTTAAGCTCATCTCAGATTTACCAGAGTCTGAGTCTAAACTGATCCTGGACTTTGATTTACCAGTTCTAACTCCAGGATAAAAAAGTCGTCTGAGAGAAAACCGACTTAGTCTCCGGCGCTCTGAACCACGGGAATTACCAGACGAAACAGACATGGCTGACACTGCATGTACTCCTTCTGAATCTCTTTTCTTCATTTCAATGAATATTTCTTCCTGTAATAATAATAAATATGATGAAATACAGTGCACAATATCCCATCACATAATTCATAATGAATGGAATTCTCATTTCCTGTAAATGGTAAACCTCTGGCACTTAATGAGAGGCAATCCATGTTCACGTACAATCACTTAGAATCTCTGAAATCTCCTCCTTAGAAATGATGTCTTTAATTATAAATGGCCAATACTTTAACATGTACAACCTGCTTTTAACATATCACATGAACATGATGAATGTAATCAGAGGGTGAAAGCGAAAGTGCTATTTCATATATTGCCTCTTCACACTTTAAATAAGCAGAATTTCAACAGTTCAAATAATGACTTAGCCCTTGGTACAATATATGTATCTTTGTACCCAGTATTCCAGGAACTGAAATAAGCTGCTTAATCATGTTAATGTGTGGTTTTAAGTGTTATGCATAACACAAAGGGAAATCCCAAATACATCTGTTTCTAAAACAGGATTTCAAAAATATATATCAAAAAAAAAAAAAAAAAAAAAAAAAAAAGAAAAACCCAAGTTTTTATGTTTTTTTTTTGTTAACTGTACAGTAAAACTTGGTAATAAGATTAAGTCACTGTGACCTTGATTTTTTCTTCCTTATAATAGAGATTCTTTACATCAATATAAAGAACTTAGTGAAAAGTCTTCATTAAATTTTTATTATAACCTAGACTTCCTTAGAAGTCAGATTTTTACTGTATATAATTGTTGTTTTATTTTATTTAAATTTTTTTTTTTTTTGAATGACAGAATTTTTTGAAAGCCTGGACTCTACCTTAAACATGTTATGTATAATAACAGTTACTGTTAAAATTTAATGTTATTCTTACTTGTATTACACAATGTAAAAACCAGGAACTGAAATGTAAACATGTACACTAAGTCTTGATTCCAATGAAAGATTAAGTACTGCACTACATCCTTAGTACTTGATATACATTAGACAAGTTAGTACTTTTCATCATTTACTTAAATTATCATGCTTCTTTTTATCGAAAACACACTTCAGCCACCACAAAAATAACCTACTCTTATTGTAATCTTATACATCCATACTCCAGTCCAAAACTGACTACTCACCAAAGCTTGTTATCTTGTAACTATTAAGTTTTTAAATAATTTTTAGTAACATATTGTTCATCAGAAGAAACCCTCAAGATGTCCTATGTAAAATATTTCTGATAAAATACTATAGTAGGTAAATACTGTTCTGATTTATTGGACCTTGTTTGGCTACTCAAATGTAAAACTGAATGTTTTGCTTTTCTTAATAGCAATCAAACTGCAGAATTCTGGTTGGACTAAAACTTTCAAGAATGTTTACATAACTAGCTCCCTTTTCCACCTGCTGACCCCAGAAAAATATTTCTAATATTCCCTGCTATACATAACACCTCAATATAGATGATTACAAACATAATATACAGATACCTTTACTCCATATTTTCTATATTCATTCCTGTCAGGTTCTGTCTAATTTTTCTTTATTTTTTTTTTACCCACAATTTATAAACGCAGTGTATAAATAGAAATATTGGGATGCTAAATTCATGAGAAAAGTCATTTCGAAATTGTTACATACATAACTAAAAATTTAAAAATCTACTCCTTGCATTTCTAACTTTTATGTAAGCTGTGTAAGTTGTGAATGAATTAGAAAATTCTTGGCAATTTATTTACCTTTGTGGAAAGATTGATCATTGAATGTTCATATTGAACAAACTTCTGAAATAAATTCTGTACCATCATATTTAATGCACATATCTATCAAAGTAATACACAATAAAGTAAAAAGAAATAGGGGTTGGGAAGATCTTGAAAAAAAATCCTTTCATAGCAAAAGGTGTCATTTAACAACAAGAGGTACTGTGAGCACTGAGCTCACAAATTATACCCCCACTCCATTTTTTGCTATGGGAAAGCCCAAATATCTGTTTGATCAAAACATTAAGTAAATGGTAAACAATGGCATTATGTAATAATGATTCTATGAAAGTATTGTTAAATTTTATTCAGTGGTATAGGAGGAGTTGCAGATAAGGGATGGGCACCCCTGATATTATAGAAAGAATGACAGTGCCAATGTGTTGCTATGAGTAATCAACCTGAAATATATATGTGTCCAATCAAAAAGTAAAATAGGAGGTGCAAATGGCACTGTGTAATTAAGATTCTGTAAAAATCTCATTAAATTTTATTCAGTGGTATAGTAGGAGTTGCGGATAAGGGATGGGTACCCCCAATTTCATAAAAAAGAATGGCAGTGTCCATGTTTTGCTATGGGAAACCCAAAATATGTGTCCAGGGCTCAACATTAACAATTGTTCGATTACCCGGGGCAAGTAAATTCTCAGTTTGGGCAGGAGCAACTGTCAACTTACTTGTTCAATCGGGCAAGTGAATTTTTCTGAGAGAAATGTATATTATTATCTAACTTACATTAATTTATAAATGTAAAACACTAGTGCTTGACTGACATTGCTTCTGCATTCAGAATCACTTGGAAGAATTTCTAGATTATACCGTTCATTTAACCAGAAGTCTCTGATGAGACTGTAGCTCTACTGGTTTGTACTTAAAAGTAGCACTTGGACTTGAAACTTTGCAACAGCAATACATAGAATAATGATCCTTGGTGTAGTCTCTTTTTGTTTTATTGAGATTTTTGTATTATCAAGATTTAATGCAATCAGACTAAATCTGTAGAAGGAGTAGCCTTTTAAAAGAATTTTACAGAAATTTCAATTTTAGTAACCATGACAACATCATTCAACAAAATCACAAAAAACAATAAAGACAATTTTGTATCATAGTGTAGTCTACTTGTGTGCCAAGTTACACTGAAATCGGATCAAAACTTTAGGAAGAGTAGCATTTTGAAAGTTTTTCACAGAAATTTCTATTTTTAGTAACCATGGCAACACCGTTCATTGGAATCAAAAACCAATACACAGAATTATGTATCTTATTGTAGTCTACTTTTGTGCTAAGTTATATTGAAATCAGACCAAAACTGTAGTAGGAGTAGCGTTTTGAATAGGGATGTCAAAATTGTCAATAATTCATATTCAAATATTCGATAGGAGTATTCAAATATATTTGAATATTCGATAAAATAAATAAGTCTTGCATTATATCATATATATCTTCACTCTTGTGTCAGCTAGTACACGTTTAATCCATTATTTTGAAATAAAATATCATGTATAGTCTTGTAAATGTGCAGTAATTAAAGTATCTTTATATGAAATATTTCGCAATGTATTGTAGAATATATTATATATACATGAAGTTTATACATCCAAAACATAACTCACAATTTTATTGAAAATTCAAAAGATTAATTGATTGTCTTGCCAAAGACTACACTGATAACTCCTACAGATTTATACCGCATAAGAACAACTATCTGCTGGAGAAAAATTATCTTAATTAATATATTATGTTTTGAAAATAAAAACAAACAACTTTAGAGCAATTATTTTCAGTTAATTTCCTGATAATGATTTTAATTATATATACATAAACAAGGAATCCACGCGTTTATTGAAAAAAATTGTGTCCTTTCAACAATACAAACTGAATCAAGAGGAATATTTTAATTTTGTTTTAAATCATATGCTCGATTTTTTTTTATCTGATTGCAAGAGGGCCGGGATTTTATTACCAACGACATGGCAGCGAGATCTGAAAACCCAATGGATGTCCATAAGTTACTGAATTTCCATTACCATTCCTCTTAAAATATTGCCAGACATTTGTTTTTGAGTAAATGACTTTTCCTCTGGAACACATAATTCAAATTAAAATGTAATCAATTAAAATTGATTAAATTTTTAATAAAACTTGACAGATTTTCCTCTCTTTTAAATACACGCATACTTAAAAAAACGAATATTCAAATCATAAATTCATATTCGAATATCAGCTCATCGAATGAATATTCGAATATTCGTTGACATCCCTAGTTTTGAATGTATTTCCCAGAAATCTGTATTTTTAGTAACCATGGCAACACTGTTCATTGAAATCAAAATCCGATATACAGAATTATGTATCTTAGTGTAGTCTACTTATGTGCCAAGTTATATTGAAATCAGACCAAAACTGTAGGAGGAGTAGCGTTTTGAAAAATTGTTTACAGACGGACGGACAGCCAGACAGACAGACGGACGGACGACGGACACCTTACTATCGCATAAGCTCTTCTGGTCTCTGACCAGTAGAGCTAAAAATCAGGTTCATTATTCTGTTTTCTTTGGTTTTCTGCTGTCTTTCTTTGGTTATAATGCTCAACGTCTAACAACTTTGATACCTACTAGGAAACTAAATTCACTTAATACACTGACAGAATATAGGTAACACGACCTATCCTGATCAAGATATATATGTATGTTTCATAGCAATGATCTTCCTTTACGTTGCATCACAGTTATCCGAAAATCAAAAATCACAAAACGATCCTACTGAAAATGATTTTCAAAAATATGATTTATATTATAAATGAAATGGGGGGGTAGTGATGCATTGCAGTGTGTATTAACACATTTAATTGACAAGGACAGTGGTATACATTTATGTACAAATGTATCATCCAATTTTTTTTCAGGTACCTCAACTTGCCAAACTTACTGTTGTGTATCTAGTCACACTTTTTTCTTCTCATAACATTTTCAGTAATAAATTATTTTTTTCCTTCCTAATTTGGGCAACCAAGTTTTGCATTCGGACAAGTCAAAGTTTGAGATCACTTGCCCAAAGGGCAAGTGAATCTAAAAGTTAATGTCTATCCCTACTGTCCAATCAAAAGATAAAGTAGGCGGTGCACAACGGTTCTATGTAATAAAGATTCTTTGAAACAGTGAAAGTATCATTAAATTTTATTCAGTGGTATAGGAGGAGTTGCGGATAAAAGACAGTACCCCTGATATTATAGAAAGAATGGCAGTGTCTATGTTTTGCTACGGAAAACGCAAAATATATGTCCAATCAAAAAGTAAAATAGGAGGTCACAATGGCACTATATAACAAAGATTTCGGAAAAGTATCATTAAATTTTATTCAGTGGCATAAGAAGACTTGCGGATAAGAGATGGGTACCCGACGCATAATGGATGGACATAGTCAGACATACACCCCCATCACTATACACCCCCCGCTTTTCAAGTGGGAAATAAAAAAATAAGCATGATGGAATATAAATTAAATATTCTAAAATCAATAATGAAAATTATAAAATTATAAAAGCACAATACACTGGATTTCAAAAAGAAAGATTATGATAAACATCAAATGTGAATATTTAAGTTCAGATTTCAGATCTAATGCATTACAGGATGAGGTAAACAGAAAAAGACAAATTTATATCAAAACTGATTTTACAGATAGTCTTCTTTTTTTGGTTTTAATTATTGTTACCCACTGGAACAATTACCAAGAATTATCCTAGATGAATCCATTACATTGGTATTTCGGTAGACAGACACCTCGGCCCAACGACACCTCGGCCCGTCACATTTGACACCTCGGCCCTGACAGGTCGGCCCAAAATTATTGACACCTCGGCCCATACTGAAGACACCTCGGCCCAAGGAATTTTTTTTTTCAGAATTATTATCTGTATTCACTATGGTAATATAAATATATGTATGTTTATAATGACGATATGTATACGATAAACAGGGGCAAATAATTTCAAAATAGATTAATGATATAAAGATCTATGTCAGCTGCTGACAGTGGGAGATAGAAGGTCTATTTATTTATTTATTTTGTTGCTTATGAAAATGCAACTTTATTCATTTCATAATGTTAAGAATTCTTTTACTTAAAAATCACTTTGTAGTAGGGGCATATTGTACACGTTAACCTCACAGATAGAAATTACGTTAACCTGATAGATCTTCGTTGCGTAATATTAGAGCATAATGGATATATTTCCCTAAACCAACCAAGGTAGATATGTGGTTTGTACCCAACAATTGGATTAATTTAGCCTGCTCGTAATTAACTCCATCCCACATGACACGCGCTTGAGACGGCAAAGGATGCGCCATGTCTTCTTGTTTGTTTAACGATTAGCACTTTGGGATGGACAGTCTTTTATTAATTACCGCCAATATTTATTCATTTATTTTCTTTTTTATTTCATGGATATATAATAATATAATCCGTCGCATTTAGTCCCTATAATAATAAAATACTTCAGAATATATTAAATAAATATGTTTTAAAATAATACATTTTTGTTTGTGCCAAGGTGTCTTTTACGTGAGCCGAGGTGTCTCAAATCTTGGGCCGACCCGTCGGGGCCGAGGTGTCAATGGGCCGAGATGTCGTTGGGCCGAGGTGTCTGACATTCGGTATTTCCATACTATAGTAACAAGGATCCTTTCCATTAACTTCATTAAACATGTTAAACAGACACAGTACAGATTCTTTTTAAAACCTCTTTACGTGCGTTAACGGATATAAAACACCTACTCGGATGCTTACAATCTTTCTAATATATTGAAGTCCGTAAATGGAATAAAAAGATGTAAATAACCTGGTTTCACTACATTTCAAAACATAGTCACTGTACTGAATGTAGCATCCATGATCAGACCTTACTCTGGAAAAAATATTTTCATCGCATAGTGGAGATTATAACAATAACCTACATTTAATACCAAGAGGTTCAACCACCTAATTAGCCTAGTATTTTCCCAGTACAGTAAAGTGTTTTCCTTAATCATGAAAATCTAAAAATAAACACCACTTACATATTCATTGTTTAACATACCTTAATCTTAAAAATATATATAAATGGTTTCCTTATGTTAATATATTGGGTTTATTCCTTGTCTCCTGTTGAGATATTCTTCCGAACATCTCCATTTTTCCGATTCCTTTTCGCAACCGTTGATGACAGTTAAAACAAAATGGCTACACCCTGCCGGAAGTGCATACATAATAATGCTTATATTTTCTATGGTTCATTTTCTATTTTCAATACAGCCCCTACAATGGATTCAAGGGAGGAAAAATTAAAGTTTGTACATTTTATTAAATATAATTTTTGTTGATCTCTTAACAAAACTGAAAAATTAACTGAAGGGTCACCAAGTACAAGAGAACTAGTTTAGCTTTGCTAGTGCCCATAAGTTGGCGGATCAAAGCTTAATCCATGGGGCGTCCAACTATGATAAAATTAGGCTTAGATCAAGAATCTGGGGGTCGTAACATAAAGCTTGCTAAGTTTTTCACTTAAGTAGGGTCATAAGTATGTTTTAGGTGCAATCTTAAGACCTGCCTAAGTACTACTTAAGTATGTCTTAAACCGTAACATAAAACGGACTTAGGTAGGTCTTAGCTAAGTCAAACTTATGTTCAAAATATTTGTTATGAATCATCCTAGTTTTTCAATTCATTTATATATATTTGTAAAAATGATTTAGTTACGTTTTTAATCACATATATATTAATGCTGACGTCCTTACTTATCGGATTTAGCTAGGTTAGATTAATTTCGTATTTAATTAAAGTTAATTCTGTTTAAATTATTCGAAATAGTTTATACAATGTATTTGAAAAGAAATATTGCACAGTCACAAAGTGGCACTAGTGGTTCATTGTAAATGCGTGAATATTGTTTATCACTCGAGACTGCGATGTTTTCAGTTTACCGTTTGTTGTTATTCTTTCGTTTGACAAATGTTCACTTGCTTTCAAATTGTCTTTCTCGCAGACATGGCACGATAACCGAACGTCTATGTACTTGAAATTGAAACTCTAATTTAAAAAAAAGTGCAAAACAAAAGGGACATTTTGAATTTTTTTCCTCCCATATCAGTAAGAAGAAAATGCAGCCGTTTTATGATATACTTATTTACAATTTAATGAAGGATGGAAATTAAAGAATTGTTTTCAGAAAATAATTTTTCATATATCTCCAACTTATCAACAATCTCTCTCTCTCTCTCTCTCTCTCTCTCTCTCTCTGGAACGTTAGTGAACGGTAGTGTACCCTGTCTGAATCCTCGCTTGTTGCGTTGTACATTCAATCTAATTTACAGAAAATCTTTATTTGTTTTCTAGTCATCATCCTTTAATTCACCGACAATTTTTAAAATCATTTCATCTCATTTTCTCACAGTGAACAAACAAATCCATGATTGCCGTATACAAATTACTTTTATAATTGAAATTATACAATATACTTATAATGATTAGTGTTTATAACCTAGGTCACACTAATATTTCAAACGTATCCCAAAAATAATATGTTGCATTTACCATTTACATGTATATGTCATTTAGAGAGTGATATTGTAATCAGTGATGAATAACCCCCCCCCCCCCCCCCGACGAAAAACTAAAATTCTTATACCAGTATATTAAATATAGAAAATTATTTTTTAATGCATAATATAAATGGAGGAATGTTTTAACATAGATAGTCAACCTTAAATAGTTCTAAATATATGTTTAAGAAAGTTAAGACATACTTAAGTCACCTCTTCCGGCCGCCTAAGTTTTGCTAAGATTGTCAAATCTTAGCACGTTTCTAGTTACGGTCTTAAGTTTAAGACTGTACTTAAGTCCTACTTAAGCATGGTCTTAGACTTAAGTACCCTTTATGTTACGACCCCCTGATGTGTGTGAGATATCTTATTCCGTGCTTACCAATTAACACACACATCTAGATAATAGAAAAACAATTAGTTCGTTTTTTTTGCGACTATTGTCCATTGTTATTCATCTTGGTATTCAAAATATTATATTTAAAAAAAAAAAAAAAAAAAACACTATTCAGTTTGAATTTTAATAAGCTTTGCCTTAACCAAGATCAAGGTCAAATCCGATTAAAATGTTTGAAAAGTTCCATTTTGTTTCACCCATGTACTAAGTTAGAATCAGTTATAACAGTAATATGTTGACGGTGCGACCGGTAGGGCGAGCGCAGATACCTTTCAGTTTTAATTTAGATCGGGCTCGTCAAGCCGCACGTGATATTTGCTACGTCTAGACTCTGACGTCATATGACGTGTATGCTGCATTACCAAAACGGAGTCTGATCAGTGCTAATTTTAATCAAGAACGTTTAATCTACTATTTATCTGCTATATATCCATTAAATCAAGGTAATTTTATTTTTTGTTGAAATTTTTTTGCTACCGCGAGAACGTAATTTGCGTCGAGATGCAATTCGCTAAGCATTATGGGACCACAGGTAATTGCGGAAAAAAAAATCATTTGGATCAATGTGCAAAGTCCGAATTTTCTCTTCGCCCAGGCGTTGCTTTAAGAGCTCGCAGTGACGAGCGGCGCTTCGCGCCGCTCGCTGCGCTCGCTATAATCAGATAATGGGTCATTCTACAGTGTTCTAAACAAAGATTTAGATTTTTCCTTCATTTCCCAACTTCAACAGTTCAATGTTCTTGGCCAGATTAAGTCAATAAAAATCTTCGGACCCTATCTAAAACTACCCTATGATTTAGGTATAAGATCACATAAACACTGACAAAAGAGCTAAATACAAGTGTTATGTGGTTGACAGACTTTTTAACGGTTTAAAATCAACAGATTTCGTTTTCGAATTAGAAAGAAAGTAAATCGAAAAGAAAATTGTCACACCCGAAAAACGAAATGGAGAGAGGGGAAGATTTTCCTATGGAGAGCCAAATTGATCAGTTACATAGCACAATTTCAAATTCAATGAAAAACTGGAGAAGGGGGAAGGGATTACGGGCCCTTTTTAAAACCCCCTGAAACGCAGACGCGTGCATGTTTTCCTGACTGGGGGAGTTAAAAAAAAGGAAAAAATATTGATAGAAACTCCTACATTTGAAGAGTGGCAAAACTGTGGTGGTATCTTTTTTTGAAATGTTGTTATACTGTACGTCACACTCTAAACTGTGCATAACTATCTTATATCAATTTATTTTATTACCATGGAAATATTTCATTTTAAAATTTCTCAACGAATGGGGGTAAATATTTACCAGACACAGAAGAACTTTTCTTTCAAAAATATTGATGACGGGAAATAACAACTTCAACTATGTTAAAATATGTAAAATAAATAATTTTATAATTAATAAAATAGTTTGATTGTTTCAATTTCATTTCAACAATTTTCATTTTTTTTCTCCGAAATTTTGAGAAAAGAAGATTTACTTTATGATAGGTGTACTGGTGTAGATCGCTTTGGATACTTGAAAAAGCTTTTCCATAGCCAGGTTCGTAGAACACCGGGGGGGGGGGGGCAGAGGGGGCGCCCCCACTTTTTTTCTGAGTATAGTATTTTGCTATTGTAAAGTTTCCTTAAGATGCTGGTCCCCCCCCCCCCCTTCACTTTTTGATGTTGTAAGGTCGAACACTGACAAATTCCAGGATTTAAACAGTAAATAAGATAAGCTTTTTTTTCTTGCTTGTCAGATAATTTTGGGAAGTTGGCCCTCCACTTTTGGTCACTTTGTTAGTTAGTTTGTTGTTTGTTTATTTATTTATTTATTTATTTATTTATTTATTTATTTATTTATTTATTTATTTATTTATTTATTTATTTATATTTTTTGCTTGTTAGATAATTTTCGGAAGTCCCCCTCCCCCCACTTTTGGTCATTTTTTTTTTTTTTTGCATGTCAGATATTTTTGGGAAGTTGTCCCCCCCCCCAACTTTTGAAACCGTTGCTACGGGCCTGATAGCACATAGCAAAACCCACAAAGTTAGCATATAACACTGGCAATTTATCATAGCAAACTGTTAAAAATCCATACGTGTAAAATTTGACACCTTCAATTACAGGTTACATGTATAATAGGGAGCGAAACCACCCGAGGCGAAACAAATCAAAGCGAACATGTAATGTTGGGTTGAACCCACCCTTTATCCACAGAAAGAACTTTTCCCTTTGAGACTGAGAATTTGAATGTTGTCGGGATCGATATTTTAATATAGGTGGCGCTCAGAAGCTGCCATATTACGCATGATTTTCATTTTGCCGAAAGAAGATACTTTGCACCGGGATAAAAATCAACAAGTAACACGTAAATCGGGACAGTCCGTCCTTTAGGCAGATTTGGTGCAGTAAAAAATAAAGACAGCAAAATGGCCAGTGTCTCCTATCACATTGCTAACCTGCTGGAGAAGGTGAATGTAGATTCTATATCCTGCAAAGTTACATTACTAGGTGTTATTATGGAAAGAAAGAAAGAGAGGGAAAGCGGTGTTCACATAAATATTGTGAAATATAATACAAAATTATGCGCATACACTATAATATTGCATGTATCATGTATTCCAGTAGATATACATGTTCAACAGGTCCAGTCCAAAGACTATTTCTACCTACGTAGCTATGAATAGCTACGTAGGTATTAAAACCTACCCAAAGTAGCTATTTTTACCTACTTTTTGCATTACTTGCATTTTGTGGCCGTGTTTATTTTGCAACATTGCCAATACACGGAACGAATTCTATCGTTAAACCGGGTCCGTAGGACAATATCATTTTAACGATAGAACGTTCTATCTAGGCGCAACATGGTGAGTACCAAATTTCTTGATACAGTCACACTGGTGATGAATACAACGAAATTTTGGCCAAAAGATGATTACTTCTTAAATTAACAATTTTGCATAGTAATGAATGCAAAATTGTAAATTTACGAAGTAATCATTTTTTGGCAAAAATTTTGTCATATTCATCATCAGTGTGACTGCATCAAGAAATTTGGTACTCACCATGTTGCGCCGTTTGGCCACAAAATGCAAGTAATGCAAAAAGTAGGTAAAAATAGCTACTTTGGGTAGGTTTAAATACCTACCTAGCTATTAATAGCAACGTAGGTAGAAACAGTCTTTGGACTGGACCTGTTCAAAGAGGTAGCTTGTAGTTTTGACAATCTTAGGTATAAACCAAGACTCCTCTGACTCTAACTTTGAAGGCATAATAGTCACAAGGCTAGTGACTTCAAGTTATCTCTTGCCTTTTACTGAATTGTTTGTCCAGCAGCTTTTGACTGTTGGTTGAGTCATAGGTAACTGGTGGGTTCACCCCGATTACATGTTCGCTCTGAGTGGTTTCGCCCCAATTATACCTGTAACCTCTCATTAAAGTGTCAAATATTTGTATGTGGGGATTTTGGCAGTTTGCTATGACAAATCGCCAATGTTCTTTGCGCGTGTGCTATGTGAAAATTTTTTATTGTATCCAAAGCAATTTACACGGTACACCTAACGTTATTTTGATAATGTTGCTAATAAAGTAAAACATCTTCGTTCAAAATGTCAGAAAAAGATGGAGATTGTTGGAATAAAATTGAAACAATTAAGCTAAATTTATTTATTTTACATATTTAAAAATAGATGAGTTGTTATTTTCCCTTGTTCATGATTTTTGAAAGATAAGATTGTATCATCTGTTGTCCAAATCAAAAATAAGTATTTGGTATTGATCGGCAACTAATAATTGAATTTAATTAAAGTGCTCATTAATTATGTTAATCTAATCACTCACTGATCAAACGACTTTTGCTTAAATAAACATCAAGAACAATGTATGTTCGATGAAAACCACTCTGGGCGAATCCACTCAGGGCAAACATGGAAATGGCTGGAAACCACTCAGAGTGAACAGGTAATTGGGGCGAAACAACCCGGAATCGAGTCATGGAGTGACAAGAGTTGTAGGTGCTGGAGGGATTTTCCCATTTTGCTGGTGAATGTACAGAGGGCCACCTCAAAAATTTTTGAAAACAAAGATGCCAAATCCTGCATTTTGGCTGTATTTTAGGGCATAATTATGTCAATTTATTGCGTTTTATTGTGTGATCATTAAGGCTAGTGCAGTTGTATGAGGGTTGATCCAAAAGTTCATGGAATTTCTTTCTAAAATTTTATTGTGACATGATTAAAGCAAACAAAAGACATATCTACAAAATAGGGCCATTATGCAACAATACTGGAAAATTTCACCACATTCCAATTTTCTTTCTTAACATGGACAGCCTAAAATCCGGGGTAGACTTTGATGTAATGTAAAGTTAGGTATGTCACGTCATGATCTAGGAGCATCTCACCCACATGTTCAAATGGACATAGAAATTCTACAGAACACTGCATTCTTTTCTCCATTTCTGCCTTCAAGGAAAGCCTGGGTGCCCATTGAACACCCACTTTCTTCATATTACGATCATTTTTCAAAAAACACTCTGTCGTTCCATACGATGTTAGGATTTCATCCGTCTGTAAACTTTTCACATTTTCAACTTCTTCTCAAGAACCACTGGGCCAATTTAAACCAAACTTGGTACAAAGCATCCTTGGGTGAAGGGAAGTTTAAATTGTTAAAATGAAGGGCCAAGTCCACTTCAAAGGGGAGATAATCAAGAAAAGACAAAAATTGGGTGGGGTCATTAAAAATTCTTCTTCTCAAGAA
This sequence comes from Saccostrea echinata, assembly GCF_033153115.1. Classification (NCBI taxonomy): domain Eukaryota; kingdom Metazoa; phylum Mollusca; class Bivalvia; order Ostreida; family Ostreidae; genus Saccostrea; species Saccostrea echinata. The sequence goes on from NW_026889750.1 coordinate 32,523,683, forward strand.
ACACTGGGTCAGAAAAGCTGAAACTTATGTGGAAGCATCCTGGGCTAGTGTAGATTCTAAATTGTTCAAATCATGACCCCGGGGATAGGGCGGGGCCACAATAAGGAATCCAAGTTTTACATTGAAATATGTAGTAAAAATCTTCTTCTCAAGAACCACTGGGCCAGAAAAGCTGAAACTTATGTGGAAGCATCCTGGGGTAATGTAGATTCTAAATTGTTCAAATCATGACCCCTGAGGGTAGGGAGGGGCCACAACAGGGAATCCAAGTTTTACATTGAAATATGTAGTAAAAATTAATCTTTAAAAATCTTTTTCTCAAGAACCACTGGGCCAGAAAGGCTGAAACTTATATGGAAGCATCCTGGGGTAGTGTAGATTCTAAATTGTTCAAATCATGACCCCCGGGGGTAGGGCGGGGCCACAACAGGGAATGCAAGTTTTACATTGAAATATGCAGAAAAAATTTTTAAAAATCTTCTTCTCAGGAACACTGGGCCAGCAAGGCTGAAACTTATGTGGAAGCATCCTGGGGTAGTTTAGATTCTAATTGTTCAAATCATGACCCTTGGGGGTAGGGCGTGGCCACAATAAGTACTGGAGGGATCAGGTGAAAAACAGCAAGGCCAAAATTACTCAGGTGAGCGTTGTGGCCCATGGGCCTCTTGTTAGTCTTTGTAATTGTTTATGTGAGTGTTTTGGTATATAAAGTATCAGTCACCCCATAGGGCAAGCTTGATGACTTTTTTATTAGTTGAGCCAAAATTTTCAGTTGTCCCGGGCTAGCGGGCTACTGTAAGTATCAAACCCTGTTTAACCCTACTTTTATATTGTGACATGTGCCAGGGATTCACAATATAAAAGTGGGAGTCAAAGTCAGAAGAATCTTGGATTATGTTAGATACTGTACCATAAGTCCCGTCTAAAGATTATACCTTTGTAGAAATCTGTAGCTACCTTAGTATTTAAACCTAACACTTTGTATATTTTAACCAATTTAAAATGATTATTAGAAAAGCAATTTTCAGTTGCATAAGAATGAGTTAAGCACTACGGTATACACTGTAGGATTAACTTTGTTTCTAAACTCAAATAGAAAATTTATTTAAGATTTATGAAGCAAAAATTTTGTTCCATTCTGTAGAGGATGCATGAAATGCACAATCCTGTACCTCTCTTTTTGAGACTTTACAACAGTTTGACTCAATTTTGAATATATTGTCGTTACCAATAGTTATGCACATACACTTTTAAAATAAAATTTGGTCTAGTGTCCTTTGCTTTTAAATACTGAGGTTTAACGACATACAGTCTTTGGACTGTCTGTTCTATACATGAATGTCATTGCACTGTTGGCATTTGGGAGCTGTCTGCACAAATATAGACTTTTCATATGCTTACTATATACCTTTTAAAATTTCTAATAATGATTTAGATATGACAAAAATTGATTGTGTACCTGTGACTGAAAGTGAGGTACAGAATATATGTTTTTGAAAAATTGAGTTCCTATGGTATTTTTGATGTCAATGAGATTTCTTTATATTGCATTTATAGTTTTCAATCTTGTAGATGACCTCCAATGACAAAGATTTTCGTTTTATGGCAACAAATGATTTGATGACAGAGCTGCAGAAAGATTCCATTAAACTGGACGATGACAGTGAGAGGAAGGTACAAAATAGAGAAAGATAGAAAGAAAAAACTGAAGACAGTAATTTATATTTGAAAAGTATAAAAAAAAATAATAATAATAAACTGGATTGTATATTGCAAAATATATACATTTGTGGTATCTCTCTATTATATAAACATGCAGAGAGCAAATATCTTCATACCTGTATGAAGTTTTTCGAAGGTTATAGGTCATTACGTGACCTAATCACACAGCGCAGTAATATCTACATAAAAAGACTTACTCCACTAAGCAATATAGCATGTTTTTCATGCATAAAAATGTACAAAATACGCAAGTAAAATAATAATCATTTTATTTACAATGTAAACGAGTATTTAATACAGTTCTTAATCGATTTTACATAGAGAATAGAAAACTACGTGTTATAAGTTTCATGTCTGAGCTGCATAGTCTCAACGTTTACCCTTATTTTTCTCGCAGACCTCTGAATGCTATAATTTTTTTTTCCATTAAACTTTACTCACAATAAATTTGTTGAAAAATATCAATGTAATGCAATCACGCCACACACTGCACTTTGGAAGTTCGGTAGGCACACCTCCATCATCGAGATTGTTGTGACGTTGTCTTAACAATGTAAGCTGTCGCCAGTGTCTCCATGTCAACATCATAAATTAATAAATATGCCTTACTGAAATCGTAGATTTTATGTTTTTGATCAAATTTGTACTTGATTTCAAGTTATCTGGTCCGGACAAGTGTCTCCATCCATCCCTTTCCGACCGAAATTCCTCCAACTTTTTAGTATCAAACATCGGACGTATTTCTTGTGTTTTTAACATCGAATATGGGTTCTCATGAATACAAAAATTCCCAGACACCAATATGCTCACTATAATAATTGATCACAAGAAGCCTTTCACAGAATATTCCCTTCGAAACAATCCTTTGCCAGATGAATTTGAAGCGTAACCGCTTTTCAAGCCGATTTACACCTAGCGTAATTTGTCAAAATCTACGACGTACAGTTAGGGCAATATTTATATTCGATTACATTCGATTGTCCGTCTCAAATGTATATATAAGTAATAAATAACAAGTTTAAAAACTTCAATGGGAATTGAAGTGGGTCGGTACGTGATCAAATCTTCTGAGAAGGCCTTCGGCCTTCACAGGATTTGATCACGTGACCGACCCACTTCAATTCCCATTGAAGTTTTTAAACTTGTTATTTATTTCTTAAGGAAAATTAGCTGGACATGATAGTAAAATGAAGGTTAGACCATAAAATACAGAAACAAAAGAAATGTTGTTTAAATCACATGCTAAGCTAAGCAAGAAAGAACTTTCCACAGTATTTTTTATCGTGTAGATGCTTGTATGTGTTTTATTAGTTAAAGAATTAAGCAGGCATTGTGGAACAAAACCCCATTCTTTGGAAGTTTGTATTTAACAAAATGGAAATTTCCATACCTACAGCATAATCCATGGAAAGGGAAATTAATCTTGATAGTTTCATTGAGAAGAAGAAGAAATATGTAAGGCCATATTATAGGATGAAAATCTAGAATTTTATCCACTATTGGCTTTGCTGAAAAATATACCCTACAAATATAGAAAGTAATTATACTAGAAAAAGGATTAACTCTAAAGGAACTTACACACTGTTACATGTAAGTTATTGTTTCACATTTTTACAAATACGAAAATCTGAAAATAGTTTTTTTTGTGTGAAATAAACAAATTTTTGTTTTCCTTAATTTTAATAATAAAGAAAAAATATGATTAATGAAAGCTACTGTTTGAAGTAGCCATTCAAAAATCCATGAAAAATTTAGTGTGTTTAGTAGTTTTTGAAGACAGGAATTATTCAGTACTTAAATATTCTTCTTTCAAGGTTGTTAGAATGTTACTAAAGTTATTGGAGGACAAAAACGGAGAAGTTCAGAACCTGGCTGTAAAATGGTAAATAGACAGAAATTCCGTAATATAAAGAATTCAAGAAATATTAGATATATTTTCAGTTGAAAACACAGTTTTATTGGATTTTTTTTTTTTTTTTTTTTTTTTTTTTAAATTGTGAATGTTAATTTTTCCTTTGATTATTAGAAGTACATAGCAAAAAATGAAATAATGTGCATTGATACATGTATAGTGTATTTTAGTAGAATTCAATTATGTTCCTTTATTCAGTCTTGGTCCATTGGTGAACAAAGTGAAGGAGTTCCAGGTGGAGACAATTGTGGACACACTGTGTAGTAACATGATTTCTGACAAAGAACAACTCAGAGACATTTCCAGTATTGGTCAGTAATTGTCGCAGGGTTTGACATTAACTTTTTTGAGTACTAGACCAGTTGGGCTACTTTCCATTATTTAGTAACTTATTGGTATTTATACCAAACGAAACTTAAAGAAACTAGCCTCTTTATATCACAATTTGTCTAGAACAGATGCGGCTAAAAATAGCAATTGTGTTGTGGGAAATTTTCCTTTACATAGCAATAGCTGGGTGTTTACAATTGACAAAGAAAATAAGACAAAATCAGTTTTTAGAATAGTTATGTGAAAGACTAAAATAGGGGTTTACATGTAAATTATCCACATGACCAGTTAGCCTAGTTTGCATACATTTTATATGACTGGACCACTCATTTACTAGACTGGCTCAGACAGAAGTGCCTTAGAGTCCATCCCTTTGAATTCTTATATGTGTTTGTTACTCTTGTCATGGTTTTGTTTACATTTTGTATTGGAAAGTTGAGAGTTATCAGTGATTAGATTTCTTCCTCCTCTAGGTTTGAAGACTGTGATTAGTGAGTTACCCCCATCTTCCACTGCTCTGGCAGCCAGTATCTGTAAGAAAATCACAGGGCGACTAACCAGTGCTATAGCAAAGGTAAGTTTGACAAGTGCCAAAGGTAAGATGTGCTATAGGTAAGTATATATGCTACAGGTACATGTAAGCAAATGCTGAAGGTATGGCATGATACAGGCAAGTATGTGCATAAAGGTAAGGCATGGTACAGGTAAGTATGTGCTTAAAGTTAAGGCATGGTACAGGTAAGTACATACTGAAGGTAAGGCATGGTACAGGTAAGTATCAGTACATACTAAAGGTAAGGCATGGTACAGGTAAGTATCGGTACATACTAAAAGTAAGGCATGGTACAGGTAAGTGCATACTAAAGGTAAGGCATGGTACAGGTAAGTATATACTAAAGGTAAGGCATGGTACAGATAAGTTTATTAAGATTAGGTGTGCAACGATACACTAACCCCACGATACGATACATATCACGGTATTCAGTTTACGATACGATACGTATCACGATACATAAAAGGTTAAAAAGTCTTTCAAGTTTGTCATCATATTTGTTTTTTAACTTGACAGGGTTATATAAAATGATCATATTTTTAATAATAATTTAAAGAACATTTTGTTAACTTGAGTTGGATTGTTAGGTAGATCTTTGAGTTTTGAGAATATTCTAAACCAATGATGAACATTTACAGGGATTCAGGGAACTATGGGGACCTTTCCTAATAATCTTCCTTTTAAATTGGAATGATAAAGAAAGCATTCATTCTTTTATTCCTTTTATTTACATAGAAAACCAGTTGTCATATTTCCCGTGTTAACACGTTTTAGTCAACAAGACAGTGAATTTTCATCGAAATACACACGTGATGAAATATCGTGTGTTACCAAAGAATACGTTTAGATCTAAAGGGTTTATCATTTGTCTTAACATCTATAACTTATAATCACATTAAGTCCTTCTCCATGTTAAATCTGAGGTCTGTAAGATGCTGGAGATGAGTTTAACTTCCCTTAATGCTTTATTGGTGACCTCACGTTTTGCACGGAAGCCATTTTGATATTGTAAAAAAGGAAACAAAACGGACGATTCGGATAATTCTGGAGGGATTGAACCGAACCGCCGATATCAGTTTTAGTGTATCGTGAATTGAACCGTGGAAAAATATACCACGATATACCGTCAAACGGTATATCGTTGCACCCTTAATTAAGATACATAATACATAAGATACATAAGGTTTGCATACATACTAAAGGTAAGGCATGGTACAGATAAGTACATACTAAAGGTAAGGTATGGTACAGGTAAGTACATAATAAAGGTAAGACTTGCTACATGTAAGTACATACTAAAGTTAAGACTTGCTACCTGTAAGTACATACTAAAGGTAAGACCTGCTACAGGTAAGTAAATACTAAAGACAAGATGTTCTTTGGTTCATAAATTATTGATATGATACATTTTAGATACCTGTTAGTTTTTATTTATTTCTCCATATCTGTAGTAACATGCCAGGCTTATTCTTTTGTAGCAAGAGGATGTTTCTGTTCAGTTGGAAGCTTTGGATATTCTTGGAGATCTTCTCAGCAGATTTGGAGGTATTGCTAAATTCTGAAAAAGATATAAGTACTAGATATGTAAACTATGGAGTATTTATAGTCATGATAATTCTTAAGAGGTCTTGATATTTAGCTCACCTCAATGAAATTGGAGGGAGCTTATGTGATACCCCTGGCGTCAGCATCCCAGGTTTAAGTTTTTGGTGCAGTTTTCTTTTTAGGTACTTCTATGCCCCACATTAATCAGAGACGCATGAAAGATGCTTCTAGTATGTGTCATTGTACCAGTCAAGGTTTCATATGCTGAAATTTAGCTAAAGAATGACCAGGTTAATGTTTTTGGAGCAGGTTAAAATTTTTGGAGCAGGTTCATTCTAAAGTAACTTTAAGCCCTATTTTGACCAATTTTGCATGGATGATACATCTAAGGATGCACACTTCCAGACTTGCTTCGGATGCTGGATCTGACCTACATTTTCTGGATGAGTGACTGGGTTAATGATTTTGGAGCAGGTTCATTCTAAAGTAATTATAAGCCCTATGTTGACCAAACTTGCATGGATGATACATCTAAGGATGCACTCTACTTGACTTGTTTTGGATGCTGGATCTGACCAACTTTTTCTGGATGAGTGACCAGGTTCAAGTTTTTGGAGCAGGTTCATTCTAAAGTAACTACAAGTCCTATGTTGACCAAACTTGCATGGATGATACATGTAAGGATGCACACTATCAGGCTTGCTTCGGATGCTGGATTTGACCTACATTTTCCTGATGAGTGACCAGTTAATCTTTTTGGAGCAGTTTCATTCGAAAGTAACTATTTGTCATTACTTGACCAAACTTGCATGGATGATACATCTAAGGATGCAAACTATTGGACTTGCTTCAGATGCTGGATTTGACCTACATTTTCCAAATGAGTGACCTGGTTTAAGTTTTTGTTATGTCCATTACCAAGAAACTATAAGAAGACCTATCTGAACCAAATTGCATGGATGATGCATCTAGGGATGAACACTATCAAACTTACTTCAGATGCTGGATTTGAATCACATTTTATGGATTAGTGACTAGTTTGAAGTTTTTGGATAAGTTCATTTCCAAGTAACTGCAAGCCCCATTGGATCAAAATTGCATAAATGTTGCATCTTGGGATGTACACTACTACATTATTAATTTAGTGTGGGACTTTGCCTTACTTAAAGACAACATTCGTTGAGGTGAGCTCTATAATCTCTGATTATCTATGTTTAAGAAGTAAAGATACTCATGAAATATGATTTACACTGAGAGGGAGAGAGCATTTACAAGCTTCTGGAAACTTTTTCTTTACATAGGCCTGTTGATCAGTTTTCATCCTAGCATCATGCAGTCTTTACTGCCACAATTGGCCAGTCCAAGATTGGCAGTAAGAAAAAGAGCCATTATTGCCATTGGTAAGTTATTGTTTACAAAATTTGACGGTAGTCTAAATTCATCCATTCAAAATCATCGAAAAACCTCTCTTTGTACATAGACATAGTTATATTTTGATAAGTGTAAAGATTTCATTTATCCTGTTACAGGTTATTTGGTGATGAGCTGTAATTACACATTGTTTAATGAGCTGATTGAGTTTCTCTTGAGTGAGCTGATCAAGAACTCTTCTACATCAACCACTAGGACTTACATACAGTGTGTTGGAGCTATCAGGTATGTCAACCACTAGAACTTACATGTATATACAGTGTGTTGGAGTTATCAGGTACTTCAACCACTAGGTCTTATATACAGTGTGTTGGAGATATCAGGTATGTCAACCACTAGGACTTATATACAGTGTGTTGGAGATATTAGGTATGTCAACCACTAGAACTTACATGTATATACAGTGTGTTGGAGATATCAGGTATGTCAACCACTAGGACTTATATACAGTGTGTTGGAGATATCAGGTATGTCAACCACTAGGACTTATATACAGTGTGTTGGAGATATCAGGTATGTCAACCACTAGGACTTATATACAGTGTGTTGGAGATATTAGGTATGTCAACCACTAGAACTTACATGTATATACAGTGTGTTGGAGATATCAGGTATGTCAACCACTAGGACTTGTATACAGTGTGTTGGAGATATCAGGTATGTCAACCACTAGAACTTATATACAGTGTATTGGAAATAGCAGGTGAGACAAGGCTTTTGCTGAAAGCTACTGATTTGGTGAATTAAGACTTTGTATACCCCCCGCAAACGAAGTTTAGGGGGGGTATATTGGAATCACCATGTCCGTCTGTCTGTAGACGAGATTTTGTCCAGAGCGTTTCTTGGAAACTATTGCTTAGATTTGTCTGGAAATTTGTACACTTATTATTCACCATATGAAGGTGTGCACCTGGTATTTTCATCATGATTGAATAATTTTTATGCATTTTACAGGTGTTTTTTTCATTTTTATTATGTGGTTTTGTCCTGACCTTTTCTCAAAGACTATTTCATAGAATTGTATGAAAATTTGTACATTCATTATTTACCATATGAAGATTAGCTGCAATAATGTAGCCCTCTCCGATTTTTTTTTTTTTTTTTTTTTTTGGGAGAGGACTACAACTCCTTAGGATCTCCGTAATGGTGCAAGTGCGGGAGTGATTCACTACCGCACAGATTTCGGCTCAAATTATCAGTAAGTGGGTATTTTTTTAACATATCTTACCTGAACTCATAAAATGTAGTTATGCAAGACATGAATCGATCCAAAAATATACAGAACAATACGTATATCGGTTATTTTTGAGTATGTCAACATCACAACTTGAATTTATCCGCCATGTTTACTGACCTTGATCGATTTTATTTTGGGACAACCAATGAGAATTCGGGATCTAGGGGCAGGGATCTGTTTAGGATTTCCCTTATTTTAAGAATAAATATCACTGTTTATGAAAAAAATGTCACATGGAATGCTTTTATTTATCGATGTTTAGTGATATCATACAACACAAACATTTATCAACACCGACATTTACTTTATCAAGTGATTCTAAATTTCAAGCGCAAGTCTCAGTACTTCACCAAGAACTGTCATGGCTGCTGAGGAGAACGACTGATAAACACGCAGATTTATTTTACTTGGTTTTCGCGTATAAAGGGCTATGTTGTTGACAGTGATTAAAAAATTTCCGTCTAATTGGAAGTAAGTTGAATGCAAAAACAATTTATTTTGCCTACAGTCGTCTGTATCTAAAAAATGTATTTGCACCATTACGGAGATGCAGTGGAATTGTAGCCCTCTCCTGAAAATATCAGATTAAAAAAAATCGGAGAGGGCTACATTATTGCAGCTATATGAAGATGTGCACCTGGTATTTTCAACATTATTTGATAATTTTTCCGCATTTTAGTTGTTTTTTTTTATTTTTTTTTATTTTTATTGACTTAGTCATTTTGGGTTTATTTCTAAGGTTTGAGACATAGAATCAAGAACATCTGTACAAAAATGTGAACTACAGCTTAAAACTATTCATTAAAACAAAAAAAAAAAAATCACCAAGTATTAAAAACAATTTTTACATTACACAGCAGATAGTGTAAATCCATTTGTCCCTTGGGAGTAATGAATGGACATCATCCAGTTAGAGATAAATTAATGAGTTCAGTGTGGGAAGTTGTTAGGGCATCTCTGATCAAGCAAATTATCTATATCTCCTGGGAATTTAAAGATCTCTGTTCTTAAATTCTCTTGATTGTAATCTATTGTCTGTCATAGTACATAGTTACTGGATTACCAGCATTTTTAAAATGAATTTGATATAAAGTTATCAAAATTAATTTGATTTTGTAATTAATTGATTTTTTTTCAACAATCAGTTTGCAGAGTGTCGTGTGTCAAAAAGATGACAGATAGAACTTTGCAATTTATTTTTTCAATGTATTAGAAAAACAATGTAATTACAATGTATTGGTATTGATGTTTTATTAGGTTGTTCCTTGGTTTCATTCATTAAAAAAAAGATAATGAGCAATTATTTTTTCACTCTAAATGTTCATAAGAAAATTGTGAACACCTCTTTGATCCATAAAATATTAGTGATTTGGCACCTCTGAAAAACCCAGCGGGGGGTATTTGTCCCTTTTGGACAGTTCTAGTTTTAAGACTGATAAATTTGATACTAGTAAATCATTGTAGATTGTAATGAAATGTGTAATACCACAGCTTAAGAGCAGATTAATGAGAAAGTGTTTTTTTTTTGCCTAGTCGACAGGCAGGACATCGTTTTGGGGAGCACTTGGAGAAGATGGTTCCTCCCATAGTGAAATTTTGTAAGGAGGAGGATGATGAACTACGGGAATACTGTCTGCAGGCATTTGAGTCATTTGTAAGAAGATGTCCCAAAGAAATCTCTCCATTTGTTCAAGAGGTAATATTTTCTCTTAGGATTCTGTTGAATAATTCAAAGATTCCCCCATGAACTACCATTGATGAGCAGAATGCTTTTCTTAAAGCACTGTGCAATTACAATATCATGAACAAGTGACCTACCCTTCCTCTAAGCTGACAGAATTATGATGTTACATTAATTTAGTTACTTAATACACACTCAAAACATTCCAGGCTTATCTAAAGGAATAAACGTTCATCATTAATTATTTAAAATTTACAAATACACCCTCATGAGCTTTTTAAAAATGAAAGGCATTCTTAAGTGAAAATTCATAAAACACATTCCCATGAATTTGGAGTTTAGAGAATGTCATTGGTGAAACAATTATGCTCAAGGCACAATTTGTACAGTAAAACTCAGTTATAGGAAGTCCTTGGAACCCTGGAATTTACTTCACTATATCCATAATTCATTTTATCCATATAACAAATTCATTTTATGTACAGCCAGTGCAAAATACATGTACTTCCTTGAAGAATTTGTATAACTACCAAATATGTTCAGGGAATTTTTAAATACAAAACTTACCTGGAAAATTGAAAATTTCTGCCTTAAATTTCATTATAAATGCTTGCTAAAATTAGTTTCAGTTCAATAATTTTGATTTGGAGATCTTACAAAATTAGTTAGAAAAGACTTATTTGTATTTCATTATTTTCAACCTCTACATGACACAAAATCTATTTGCTGCATCTGTAAACTCATTATATCAGAGTTTTGTTATAATAGTAAAATTGTGCAAAGACTTGTTCAGAATTTTGCTGGGAATTAAAAAAAAAAAACATCCATAAGGCCGTCTTCAAAAAATTGTGAGTTTGCCCTCTCCCGACCAACTGACTGAAAATGGCATGACTCAAAACTTTTTATGACCTCCAGAAAACATTATTTTTTTTGAAATTCATCCGGAAGTTTTCTCATCCCATTTAGAACTATTTTACCTTCACATTTGCAATTAATTGAATATTGCAGCCCACGATAGTTTTGCTTTCTCTGCCTTTTCCATACCATTATACTGAAACTGTCTTCCAGCCACCTCTTGAGAATTGAATACCCCAATTTTAACTTTTGTAATTTATTGAGAAATCACATCATAATAATACACCACACACAATGTTGGATGGAAATGGCCACAAATTTTGTAGGAGTCAAGGGAGACAACTAGGATACCATTAACAAATGGGCAAACTAGTGGCCTCACTTAGATGCGAGTGACATGGAACCCCATGCCCGACATGCATGGTGGCTAGGCACACAAACTGCACAGCTTTTACACCCTGCCTTGGGATAGATTGTAGATAACCTGCTTATTAACCTGCTTTTTGTTCACACTTGAGCGGGATGTAAAAGAGGAAGAGGAAGTTGCTATACTAGTTAACTCATCCTGATGCTGACTTTCCTAGAACTTATAGTTAGCTTTTACCAAGTTGTGTCCAATTATTAAATGGTATTCACTCAATTAAATAAGATTATCTCATATTCATTTCAATAATCTATATTATATTTGAATAAAAAATAATTTACCCTTACCTACCTATCCAATTTTTTTATCCTGAGTCGGGGGAGAGCAAAGAAACATTTCTTTAAAGATGGCCTAACTTTGCTTTATTTCTGTTCATACTAAATGAGATTTACTGTTTAGTCATTGTGAACTAAAGCACATTTTAAAAATGTATTTCAGTAAGGAGATACTATTGCATAAAATGGTATGTTTTTGTGTACAGATAATCAAGATCTGCTTGAAATATATTTGCCATGATCCAAACTACAACTATGATGATGATGATGATGATGCCATGGAAACGGAAGGCGATGATGAGGAAGAAGAGTAATTTTTTATTTACAGTTTATCGTTATTGTTTTTCAGAAAAGTTATTTAATATTTCTTAATTGGTGTTAAAAATGAAGAAGATACTAATATTTTGATCAGTTTGATTTAGACTTAATGGTTTAAATTTTTGATAATACAGAAAAACTTGTCTAATCCGGACACCTCTGGTACCAAAGAAATTGGCCGGACTAGGCAACATTCCGGATTAGACAACATTTAAAACAATTGAATTTACAGCAAGGGACTTAAAGTTACACCATATTAGACAAGATTTCGGATTATACAACATCCGGATTAGACAAGTTTCACTGTAATGAAGATGATTTTTAGGGAGGAAGATGAAGAATACAGTGATGATGATGACATGAGCTGGAAGGTTAGACGAGCTGCTGCCAAATGTCTGGACGCAGTGATTGGAACTCGACATGAGATGCTGATGGAGTTTTACAAGACTGTGTCTCCAGCACTAATAGCAAGGTTTAAAGGTCAGCAGGAAAAAAATTTGCCATCATGTGACAAAGACATTAAATGTAAAAAAAAAAAAAATAGTGAAGTAGATCTGTATAATTTTTATGGCAACAGCTATGTGTATTGGTATATGTACATGTAGACAGAAAATGGTGTAAAAGAAAATTATGACACTTTTATTTATAAATGCTGTATTTGATGTTGGCAGTTTCATCTAGGATATTTTAAAGCAAATGTTCAAAAAGAACAGAATCCAAATAAAATAAAGGAAAATTAAAGAAATATTATTACTGGTGCTGGTGTGCAGATACATTCATAATGATAATTATGAAAAAATGATTGATGGGCTGCCTATCAAAACCAAGACATAAACAAAAATAATTATGATTGCCCTTGCATCAGGGGTTTTGCCATTCAGACAGCATGCCCATGTAATGAACTCCTAGAGATGTTAGCATTTTAAATTATTTTGTAGTGTTTTGTTTGCTTATTTTCAGAGAGAGAAGAGAATGTGAAGGCGGACATATTCCACGCCTTTGTGACTTTACTGAGACAAACACGACCGTCAATCACAGCTGATCCTGATGCAATGGAACAAGATGGAGGGTACTATCATAACTTGTACTGTTCAAAATTGGTTCATATTTCACAAGTATTTGAGGCTTCTACCTTGATAAGGATTATTTGATTCAGATCAGTTTCAAAGGATACCTATAGTTAAACTATACCTGTGTCTAAGAATTTCAATAACTGTCTTGTGTTATATATTTTAAAGAAATATTGTAGTATACTATACAGGTACTTTGTTGCAAATACTTAGCTTATTGATCTTTGATCTTTGACAGACCAGTGTCTATGCTACAGACTCAAATACCTGATATCATAAAGGCAATTCACAAACAGCTGAGAGAGAAGAGTGTCAAGACGAGGCAAGGCTGCTTCAGCCTGCTAACGGAACTTGTACTGGTTCTCCCAGGGGCACTGGCCAAACACTTTGATCAACTTGTGCCTGGCATAATATACTCACTTGGGTATGATAAGTTACATTATTTAGACAATATTATGCTGTGTCAAAGATAAATAGGGTATGAAATTTTACACAGAAAATGAATGCCTGAAACCCTTTATGCACTATGAAGGATTTATGGTCAAATTTAAGTTTGTGGTGAAGGTATTTCAGAACTGTGTCTTGTTTTTCTTTCAGGGACAAGAATTCCAGTTCTAACATGAAGATAGACACCCTTTCTTTCCTAAACACTATTTTGATTCATCACCAGCCTTCAGTTTTTCTCCCTCACATTAGAATTCTTGTACCGGTAAGATACTTTAAGGAATATGTACATGTAATTGTAAATATTTGTGACTTATACAATCTTTTGATTTTACAGTTTGAAAAAACTGTGATTTTCTAAACTCATAGTTTCTTAGATCTTAATACTTTTTACAGCATTTTCTATTCGTTTCATAAAATAAAAACATAAAACACTGTCTTGCACAAGAATTGTTAATAGAAATGCTGTAAAAACAGAAATATTCATTAGGGACTAAATTTTGTGAATTTTGTTGATACATTTAGTCCCTTTCAAAATTTTTCAATGATTTTAAAATATGTAATATCATTATTTTTGAAACAATGAAACTAAGTCTTCATGAAATCATATACATGTAGATCACAAATCAAAGAAATTTTATCCTTCGAAAAATTCCTGCTTCAAAAATGATGTTGATGACTAAGGGGGAAATATACTGATTACAGAAATTAATTTTAAAGATGCATAAAAAAACTCTTTTTTTTTTCCTTTCCGCTTCATAACACAGGAATTAGTATATTTTTTCTTTTTCTTTAGCCCATTGTCCATGCTGTATCAGATCCCTTCTACAAAATCACTTCAGAAGCCCTCCTTGTGACACAACAACTAGTCAAAGTGATTAGACCTCTGGGTAAGATGCAGTGTACAGAATATGTATTATTGTGTCAGTAAAGCCTAGAGATGCTTGGTAACAAAGTTGTTTAGATAGTGGTGCACATTTTCAATTTTAACATGTATTAAATGTCATTCAAAAGGCTTCAACAAAAAGTCTAACACTGAAAAAGGAAAAAAATTTTATCCTTGCCAATATAATGATAAAATGACAGAAATTTTGTGATAAAGGATGGATTTTGAAGATTTTCAATGAATTTGAGGATGTAAAATGAGTATCATTGTAGAAGAAATTTCAAATAGTTTGAACATATCCTAAAAAAAAGACTGAATATTGTTATTACAGAGAACCCTGTCCAATTTAACCACAAGCCCTTTGTTCCGGAGCTGTACCAGTGTACATTAAAACGACTAAGGGCAGCGGACATAGACCAGGAGGTGAAGGAGAGAGCAATCTCATGCATGTAGGTGACAAGTCAGGAAATCATTTAGGGAAAAGTCTTTCTTTGTTTCATATGTTATATTTTCCCAAATGTTCAAATGGAACAATGGCACATGTTGCCAAATAGAGGACAAGAGTTGAATTGTCCTGACATTTTTGCACTTTTGTTTTGAGGGCTTGTACAATTCATTTACTTCTAGTAAAATGACAGTTTTCCTAGGAAATACTGTAAACATATTACATTTGGCAGTGTATTCTATTTAGTGTCTTTCGCGGAAGGTAGCCTCTGCTAAATCAAGTACATCGCTAAATGTCTTGTGTGTGTGTGTGAGGGGGTGTGTGTGTGTGTATATATATATATATATATATATATGTATAATCTTACACATTTCAGAAAGTGGCTAAATCAAATCTAGCTAACTTGTTGTAGAATCAATTTCTGCTTAATATCGTTCACACTAAATATAATGCATTTGCAGTATTACCCAAAGAATTAAAAAGAAGCTTCCAAGCACAGTCAGAATGCAAAATCTGTAAAAGAGGATGATAATTATGCCCCCCCTTTTTTTTACAGGGGACAAATAATCCGTAACATGGGTGACAGTTTAACTACAGAGCTGAAGGAATGTCTACCCATCTTCCTTGAGCGGTTAAAGAATGAAATAACAAGATTGACAGCTGTCAAAGCTCTCACAATGATAGCAGGGTAAGAGGAGAAATCAGTATTTTGTACCAAACAGACAAGCTGAGTAAATGAGGGCTATTATTTTGAGCTTTCTGCCTTAAAAAGAAATTAACACTCTTGTAAAGGTGTTATGTAAACTTGTGAATATTGAAAGTTTTAGAGGAGATTGTTCTTTTAATATTAAACAAAGGGAGGGCTGTAAATATATTGTAGCCAGTATATTTTGGTATCATTTGAGATATTGATATTGTAATACAAATGGTCAATAATAAAATTAAATTATGTAATTATGAAATTTGAAGTGCTAATCAGATTTGCTAAAAACATAAGTTGTAATATTTGAAATAAAAATAAATTTTGTGATAAAATGCCTTCCTTTTGCCTTTAAGCTTTTATGTACTTGATTTTTACTATATTTTGATAACATTTCATATCAACAGAATTAAAGTTAGTATACAGGTGTCTCATTATATCGCAGTACTTATTTTTTTGCGTAAAAAAAGTTATTCCACATTCTTACTTTAACTTTTCATCAAATGCTATTCATAAACCTAACAATGGCCTAACTTTTCGTGGCTCATTATTTCCCAAGCGTTCTTTGTTTAATTTGTGGTCTATTTTTAACACAGGAAGTCTTATTTACCTCCTAAAGTGGAGAGTCTCATTGTATCGCAGTACTGAAAAACATGGAAGCTTGCCGCTGACACAAAAACAATTTTTATTTTTAAATTTACTATGTAAATCTACATGAAAACTAAACAATAATACAAACTTAAGACTTTCAAAATATGATCTTTACTATGAGTTTTATTAGGATGTAAATTCAATGGTCTAAATAAAATAAAAACGGGAATTGAAATTTGTAAAATTACGTTTTATTTAAATAAAAAAATTTCAAACGGGTGTTCCATGCTTTTTAATCATCACAAAAGTCAACATTCAGACGACAGACAGATAGTCCATCAACATAAAGGATATGAGCTAATCCTAATTTTTGGAATATATCGCAATACAATGGAACCCGCGATATAATGAGAATTGACGATCTTACTCTATGATTGAAAAAAAATGTCACATTTTATATCCATATTAATCCAAAGTATATTGAAATCTGTTTTTTTAATTGCAGGTCACCTTTAAAGATAGATTTAAAACCAATATTGGTAATTTTTTGAATACATATATATGTATTTTAGTCACAGTTGCAACAACAATTCTGTGTTTTTGAAATTGTTTGTCAAATTTTCTCTAGATAAGACTTAAATTAAATGACCAGAATTTCATCCAAAGTGAATTCTTAATTGATGTCTCTTTTGAATGTTTAAGTGGATCTTTTTATTCAGGAGGAAGGAATACCTGTATTAGCATCTTTCCTCAGAAAGAACCAGAGAGCTCTGAAACTCAGTACCCTGACATGTCTAGATGTTTTGGTCAAGTGTTACGGTAGGGCATTTTTTATCAATCATTTATAGCCCAGACATGTCAAGATTTAAACTTACCATAATATTAACTTATTACATCAGATCTATTTATAATGCTGCACTGAACATATGTAATGCCACATATTGTGTCAATCCTTTTTGTAACACTCGCAAGTTAATATCATACAGTCAAACCTCATCATTTCAAACTTGGTAGGGCCAAAAAAACATGTATGATATCCAATGTTCAAAATATCACAGTTTAAATACAGAAAAATTGTTTGGAATCTCCCACTCGCTTAAGAAGAATCATGAACTAGGTTATATCAATGCTGATATTTGCTACTTTTTAGCTCACCTTGACAAAGTCGAGATGAGCTTATGCTATATCCCCGGCGTCGGCGTCCCGGTTAAAGTTTTAGGAGCAAGTCCATTCCCAAGTAACTATAAGCCCTACCTGGAGCAAACTTGCATGGATGATGCATCTAGGGATGGACACTACCACACTTGCTTCGGGTGCTGGATCTGACCTAGATTTTCCACAAGTGACCAGGTTAAAGTTTTTGGAGCAGGTCCATTCCGAAGTAACTCTAAGCCCTACCTGGATCAAACTTGCATTGATGATGCATCTAGGGATGGACACTACCACACTTGCTTCAGATGCTGCATCTGACCTAGAGTTTCCACATAAGTGAATTTTAGCCATATTTTAACCAAATTAGCATGGATGATGTATCAAGGGATGGACACTTCCAGACTTGCTTTGAATTCTGAATCTGACCTACATTTTCCAGATGAGTGACCAGGGTAATGTTTTTGGAATAGCTATATAATATTAAGCCTATTATCATTAAACTTGCATAGATGGTGCATCTAAGGATGAAAACTTCCAGACTTGCTTTGGATGTTGGAACTGACCAAAATTTTCTTAAAGTGACAGTACGGCGCATCTCATCAAAAAACTGACTAGATAAAATTTTCCGACAAGATTTGGAATTTTTTTTACTACTCATAAATGTATAAACTTTCAGAAAATTACAACTTTTACAATTAAATAATTTGGATTATTTCATTAAAATTAATAGTTATTTATGGGACGTAAATATATACTTCGCAACGTGTTCGGGGTTCCACATTCCATGCTATGCACGCATGCGTAGTTTTCATAAACAAAACAGCATGGTTAGAGAGGGAATCCCGGTAGGCCTGCTACATTGACAAAGTCGACCAAAAAGAAAAAGAAACTGAAAATAGAACTTGAAAAAGCAACTTTCATGACTAAAATTTAGTTTGGGGATTAATAAAATCGCTGGATAAGGAAGAAACGGGAACTCGGCGACACTCACGCAGGGCTCTCGAAGGTTCTATTCGACAGGTTTGTTGATACTTGTTATCATTTCTCATTTTCCCATCGCTTTCAAAGAAAAAAAGTAGTGTAAACTCAACATTAAAAATACATCTTTGACTTATAAACATTGTTGCCATTTGAAATGCTAATTTTTTTAACTGTGCAGAAAAATATTTTGTTTGACATTTGCCGCGATAACGTATGATTAGTTGGTTTTCCCTTTCTCGGACCCCAATACACAAAACGTAAACATTTGTACTTTTAATTCTGTTAAATTCGCCTGAATGCAGACTAAAATCTTTACGATTATTATTTTAGATTATTTTATCAGAAAGTTATGATAATTTGTGTTTTTGAAAATTGCTTTCACCTAATATTCATTATAACTGTAAACTCTACAGTGTAGGCACGTGCCGTTTTAGAATTCACGTGGTACAAATAAACAGATCTAAGATTGCTCCAGTTCGTACGACCCTTGATTTTCCGGCAGATTCTAATTACGTTAATTTTGTTTGAGTAGAGAATATTTCTGTTTCTCAAACTGCTTACATCAACTTTATACCTTATTTCTTAATGACATATTGGGTAAATTTGGATGAAATAGCACACATTTTGCAGCCGTACTGTCGCTTTAAGCAATAAACAGGTTAAAAGTTTAAGCAGGTCTATTTCCAAGTAACTATGTAAGTCCTACTTAAACAAACTTGCATGGATATTGATCTTGGGATGTACACTAAAGAGAAAAAAATAAGATGCAAGATTTGCCTTACTTATAGATAACAGTCATTGAGGTGAGCTTCGTAATCCTTGATTACCTATGTTTCTTTTATTTTTATCATAAAGAAATAGATTCACTGTCAGTTATTTGATCCATGAAACTTGATTTTGATAGTAATTGACTCATTTTTAGCTCACCTTTATAAATCAGAGATAGCTGATTTAATGATGCGGCTTTGCTGTTGGCATCCAATATTATTGAGAAGTCAATTTCTATGTAATTATAAGCATTCATCGGCAAATCTTTTATGAATAATGCATCATAGTGTGCATTTTATCACTCAGTCTTTGGATGCTGCATCTGACCTTTCTAGGATAACTTTAAGCTCTATTTATATGATTGAGACACAATCTAAGTGGATGATGCATCTGGGAATGTGTATTACAAGTTTTCAGACGCAGCATTTGACCTACATTTTACAGATAAGTGGTCAGATTATAGCTTTTGTAGTAAACCATTTCTTAGTTTCTGAAAGCCTCCCCTGGACCAAACTTTTCATGGATGATGTATCTGAAGATATATATGGTTAATCTTTGCTTTGGAGGCTATATTTCTCTGATGGGTAACACCCTTCAATTAAAAACTAACTAATGCTGCTTACTGACGACTAAGTGTATTATGTACAAGGCTTGGCCTCTTTTATAGATTACTTGTGTCAAGGTGAGCTCTGTAATCTTAGATATTCTGCCTTGTATTTACCTGGCATACAGTCATATTAGAAGAAGATTAAAATTATTACATGTATTAGTAGTCAATATATTTGAGATTTGATAATTTTCCTTTTATGTGATTTACAATAAAAATGAACTTTGAAGAAATACCATGGGTAAATACACATTACTTTAAGAATTCAGAGACATTTTTGTGAACATTTTCAATTACTTAACTGCTGAGTTTCATAACCTGAGGATTGGACTACTTTAAGCTAAGCAAAGTGTACCTTTGCCCAATAAGTGGAGACATTTTGTCAGTATCCCAGATAATTGTAAATCCTGGCACTCATTATGTGTCTTTATTCATCATACCAATTTTAGGTGGGTTTTTTTCCTCAAATGTTGTTGATATTGTGAAGAAAAATATTTGCAATAAAACCTTGCATGGGTAATAAAAAATTCAATATGATACATCCAAATAAATCTTTATTGCCTGAACATCAGCTTTATTGCCTTGTGTGTGATTTATTTCAGGTGCTTCTTTATCACCCAGTATGATTTATGAAGTGATGAATGAAATGCCACCACTTATTAATGAGAATGATCTCCATGTTTCTCAGGTGAGAGGTCAATGAAAGTTTCTCATAAAGTACAGGTATCATTTTCTAAGATGTTTCAATGTAGAACTTGTATAAACTTTTAATTTCATGATTATTATTTTTCCAAAAGAAATCTTAATTATTGTTAAAATGCAAACAGTTTCAGCATACCATGCAGTGCAAAATCTGACAGAAATCCCCTTTTAAATGACAATTTTTCAAGGGAATAAGTAATTAAACCTGTGAGAGTTATCTCCCTTATCAGAGGGTCAATGAACCTTAACTTTGAATTTTTTAAAAAAATATCTTAGATTAAATGTTTTATTACCTTTGTTTTAAGTCTACGCTACAGGTGAAAAATATGTATTGAGCTTTATCAAAAACTTTCTGTGTTACAGCTCACTCTGAACCTGTTGACTTCAATTTCCAAGACCCACAAATCATGTATGGCCAGTCTGCCTAATGAGATTCTTCCTCAGATTCTCTTACTTATCCAGTCCCCCCTGCTTCAGGGAGGGGCCCTCACGGCATTACTGGAGCTGTTCCAAGCACTGGTTGCCACGGGGTTACCCAAACATGGCTTCAGAGATTTCCTACAGGTAGGTATTCTTAATATTTCTTTGAGAATAAATATGTACTTCTCAGTGTATATGTACTTATGCCAATATGGAAGCATTTAGATTTCTTCATGACTCTTGGAATTGTTTAAAGTTAAGGTAGCTTTTTCGTGGGAGTATTTTTAGCTGGGAAAGCAGATACCTGCCTTTCCATCACCCATTTAAAGCTATGTTTCTACTTGATTAATTATACTTGATGAATAAGTGCAGTATATACTAGGAATACATGCATCAATCATATGTTGATAAGTGAAATGCTAGTTTTAAAGATTTCAAATGATGGTACTAAAACTCAAGGCAGTAATCTGTTTTATCTTGCAGCTGTTAATTACACCTATATACAGCCCAACATCCACAACCAACATGGGGTTTGCTGTCCATAAACAGGTAAAGAAAAATTAACTGAAAACAAAACTATTAAGGTGTTTACAATGACGGAGTACTGAAGCTCTAAGTCAAAAGAATTGGGCATGTTTAGGAAATCTTTTATTAGATGCACGTGATGCATTTAAATGTACAGTGTACATATGTACAAAGAAGAAAAAAATTGATTAATCCTTGTATATTTATGTTCATTATTGTAGGCTTTCCACTCCATAGCTAAATGTGTAGCTGCTCTAACTATGAAATGTCCAGGAGAAGTCAATAATGTAGTGACACAGTTTGTCAAAGATGTCAAAAATCCTAAATCTACAGACTCCATTAGGTTCTTTGCTCTTCTTGCTCTTGGAGAAATTGGGAAACACATGTAAGTTGTTTGGTATTAAATATTGTAAAGCAGTTAATATTCATGACAACTTTTATTCCTAATTTGGCAGTCTGAAATCCATATGTGACTATTAGTTTTTGAGATAATCAAACTTTCTTCGATTCATATAAACATACTAGAGTATTTATTTATAATTTTAGTGTAACCTGTACTTTGTTGTTTAAATACATGCATATTTGTATATTATTTTGATCACAGTGCAATCTCTTTATCACAGAGTGCATACATACATATACTTTCAAGTCTGGTTTGTGAGTGCAAAGAATCAGTTGTAGGCCCAGTTTAGAAATTCTTTGGTTTAATATCAGTTTACCTGACAATTTTTTTTTACTGACAGAGATCTGAGTGGACATGGTGAGATACAGGCTGTGATACTGGAATCTTTTTCATCACACAATGAAGAAGTTAAAGCTGCTGCCTCTTATGCTTTAGGTATGTCTAGCACTTCATAATCCTAATTACACTGATGTATTTTATAACTGCAATGTGCAGCTAGCATAGGAGGTAATTAAAATCTCATCACTGTTGGTAATTTTCTCTGCTTTTTTTGTATGGGTTGAAATTTCTAATATTGTCTATTTTTTTTTACTATAAGTTCAATTTTGTCTATAAGTACAATTGCTTGTGGTCCTTTATTGGAGTCTCAAGATCAAAATAGTATTGCCTTGAAAACTTGTCTTTATGAAAGTGTAGGTTTAAATATGTATGATATAAAGGAGAATTCTGAAAATAATGAAAGGTTGTGGTACTTATATCTATTTTTTTTTCAATCACAGGAAATGTCAGTGTTGGAAATCTACCCAAATTTTTACCATTTGTTTTAAAAGAAATAGAAAATCAACCGAAGAGGCAATATCTTCTTCTCCACTCCTTAAAAGAGGTATACAATGTCCTTGGTATGAAGAAGTTTTATTTATAAACTTAGTATTGGCAGTAATAGTACGGTGTATTGGTAAGCAAATATTAGAATTAAAGATTTCATTTGCCAATTCTTGATGTAGAAAAAACAAAGAAACTTGATTTTTTTTTTCAAAGGGACTTCTTCATTTTTACTTGATGAATCCAACTTGAATATGAAATGATAGACATATCATCATAATTTATTGATCTGACACAT
This sequence comes from Saccostrea echinata, assembly GCF_033153115.1. NCBI lineage: Eukaryota > Metazoa > Mollusca > Bivalvia > Ostreida > Ostreidae > Saccostrea > Saccostrea echinata. The sequence goes on from NW_026889750.1 coordinate 32,546,780, forward strand.
ATATATCATTTATTTAACTAATTTCAGATTATCAGCTGTGAGTCCACCTCAGCAGCTGGGGTAGATAATCTCAAGCCTTATGTTTCCTCTGTATGGTGAGTTATATACACAGTATATGTTTTAGGTGTTTTCTACATACAGTATATGTTTTAGGTGTTTCCTACATACAGCATATGTTTTAGGTGTTTTCTACATACAGTACATGTTTTAGGTGTTTTCTACATACAGTACATGTTTTAGGTGTTTCCTACATATAATACATGTTTTAGGTGTTTTCAAACTCATTAAAAAAAACGTCTGCATACAGTGTACAGGTACTGTTTTTCACCTTAGAATTTGCTTATGGTATCTTTTTTTTACTGTAGCAGAAGGAGATTATTTTTGTAGAAATGTTTATTTTAGGAAATAAATTTTCCAAGTGACAAGATGCCAACAAATTTATTTATCTGATGCATTTTTGAATTGTTTGAATCTGAACAAAAAACGAGAAAATTGTTTAGCTTAAATTATCAAGAAGAAAGTATTTTCTGTTCATACTTATAAATCCCCCCTTCGAAGAAGGGAGGGCACACTGCTTTACTGCTGTGGGTCGGTCTGTATGTCTGTCGGTCCACCAACAGTTTCTGTTCATTTTCTTCACAGAGGTTGCACATACTGAAATGAAATTTGGTATACAGATTTATCATAAAAATATCTAGGTCAAGTTCTGTTTTAAGTTCGATCCAGCAGTTTTTGACAGAGTTATGCCCCTTGGACTTAGAAACATTCAAATTATTTGCAGTTTCCGTTCATTTTCTTGACAGAGGTTGCACGTACTGAAATGAAATTTGGTGTACAGATTTATCATAAGAATATCTAGGTCAAGTTTTGATTTGGGTACTATCGAGCAATTTTTGACAGAGTTATGCCCCTTGGACTTAGGAAAATTCCAATTATTTGCAGTTTCCGTTTATTTTCTTGGCAGAGGTTGCACATGCTGAAATGAAATTTAGTATACAGATTTATCATAAGAATATCTAGATCAAGTTTTGTTTTGGGTATGATCGAGCATAAGTGGTTCACAAACATCTCTTGTTTTTCTAGTCTTTAACTTTTTCATCATCACCAAAATAATAATTTTTTTCTTTGCCTAGAAGCTGTGAATCCAGACTTTGTTAGGTAGATGTATATGATATGAACATTTCCTAGTTCTTATTCATATAAAGACCAGCACCTCAGTTGACTTTCATTTTGTCTGTTATGATTGTAAGGTTATGATTTTGATGTTGTGATTTAAAAAAAAATACTGTGTTATATGAATTTTGTGGTTAATTTTTTTTATTCAAACACACATTCAATAATATTAAAAAAGTAAAATGTCCAATGGGACAAGTGTATCTGAAAATTGACTTGCCCAATCACAAAATGAACTGGACACAGACAATTGGACAAATGCTAATGTAGCCCGTAGGATTTATAATGTACTGTTCACCCCAATTCAAGATGTTATGATTTCATAATAGAAATAATACTTATTTACTTCAGGTCAATGTTGTTTAACCACTGTGAATGTCCAGAAGAGGGTACTAGAAATGTTGTTTCAGAATGTTTAGGAAAACTGACGTTGATTGACCCTGCTAATCTTCTCACCAACCTTAAGAATCATCTCAGTTCTTCATCAGCTCTTACCAGGAGTACAGTAGTCACAGCGATCAAATTCACCATATCTGATCAGGTCAGTCCCCAAGGGAAAGATGTTTAAGGCTCATTGACCTTCTGTTAAGAGGTAACTCTTACTGGGATAAATAATTATTATCCCCCCAAAAACAATCAAGTTCAAAGTTATCCTCAAATTTTGTCCAGCAAGGTATGCTGAAATAAGTGCGTTTTCATTATAAATTAGATTTCTTTAGAAAATTATTAGCATTGAAGAAAAATTTTATATGAGTTAACAGAGTTAACATGAACCTAAAGTAAAGACTAAAAAGAGATACACAACTTGGAGAAAACATTTCTTAATTTGATTTTAATTTTAGATAGTGCCTTGTCCAAAAATACAGATCTGTTACTGTTGTTGATATATTAATGCATTACAGTCAGTTTCTCTATTATTTTTGTAGCCACAAGGAATTGACAACTTATTACGTAACTGTATAGGAGATTTTCTCAAGACTTTACAAGACCCAGATTTAAATGTACGACGTGTTGCTTTAGTGACATTTAATTCTGCGGCCCACAACAAGCCGTCACTGATCCGAGATTTGCTGGATAAAGTTCTCCCTCATCTCTACAATGAAACCAAAGTCAGAGTAAGAGTGAATTACACCACATAGACTGTTGTAGATGAGTGCTTGGGGTACTATTTTTTCAAAATGTAATATTTTGTATATACATGCAGGAAAAGTTTTCAGAATTTAACATTTTTAAGTTACATTGTAAGTATATACATGTACGTTTCCCTGTTAATTGTAACTTTTGAGATGTTTTTATTGTTGTATTTTTAGAAAGAGTTGATCCGCGAAGTAGAGATGGGTCCGTTTAAACACACGTTAGATGATGGGCTAGACATCAGAAAGGTGAGGTTTCAATAGCCATTATTTGCGTTTGTGATGTAAAAATAATGAGGCAGTATATCATCGGAGAAAAGTGATGGACTGATTAGATAGGAGAGTAAGACATGGCTTACAGGCGGTGTAGATGATTCCAGTCCAGCATTGTAGTCAACTTTAATACAGAGATGAAACTTGGAATTTTTTTTAGATGATCCAATGTTGAAGTTATTTAGCTTTTTATGCTCTGGCATTCACTAGATGTAATTATCTACACACAATATTTTGTTTATTGAGTTTATTCTTGATTTTGATTTCCTAGGCTGCCTTTGAGTGTATGTACACACTCCTGGATTCTTGCCTTGACAGACTAGACATTTTTGAGTTTTTGAATCATGTTGAGGATGGTCTAAAGGATCATTATGATATCAAAATGTTAACCTATTTAATGCTGGTTAGACTGGCTCATCTTTGTCCTAGTGCTGTATTACAAAGTAAGTAAAACGCTGCTTAAGCTTTTCTAAACAAATGTTTACATCCATTGTGTATTAACTTTTCATATGTGTATAATGAACATCTCCAGAACTGTTAAACCAGCATTAGCCAATGTTTTACAATCCCATGTACATATTTGAAATTATTTGGATTTTGGCTATTGGCCAAGATATGGCCTCAAATTGAATTGAAAAATTTGAAAAGAAGTTTACTTGGGGGGGGGGGGGGACCCAAACAAACAATAATTTCAACAAATATGTAAGTGATTTATATGCAAGATTACACACAAAACTTTTAAGGTACCCCCCTCCCCCTAATAGGATTTGATTCTCTCATTGAATATCCATCTGACTTAAAATACTCTGGCAATCATCTAAACATTTTAGAGTAAATAAAAGGTTTACCAAGAGAAATATTTTTGAAAAAAAATTACTTAAGTAGTATTTAATGACAGATGATTGCATTGAGATCAATGAAGTAGACTAATTTTTTTAATAAAAAAAGTAAAACTTGGTTATAGTGAAATCCTGGGGACCTGTGGATTTATGTCATTATATCCATAATTTGTTATATCTGAATAGTGATTCAATTTCAAATATAAATATTTACGAAAAATTAGTTCAATATATTAAATTTTGAATTTTTTTTGGTATAAAATTCATCATAGGAGATGTAAATTTCATTATTTTTAACCTCAGTGGGACAGGAAATCAAAACCCTAGAAATATAAATTAAGTTATAAACATAAAATTTTACTCAGAATTAAAAATTGTTAAGAATTTTTAAGGATAAAAAAAACTTTGCTATATCCATTAATTTGCTATATCCATGATCATTCTAAACATAATCTAAATACTAAGAATACAGTTACTGTGGTGAAAAGATGTGCATTACATGAAGAATTATTCAGTTGAAAAAGATTTTTTAAATGGATATTTTTTTTAAAAATTGAATTTTTAGCGATTCAAACTAAGGGAGATAACTCTTCAAGGACTGTTCAAGGTCATTTATTAGGGCACATTTAATCCTTATACATACAGATAATTGTAAATGGAAATTATGTATAAATACATGTACATGGAAATACATATGCATGAATACATGATGTTATTGTAATTATATTTTAAGATGTTTTGCTTAAGAATTTGTTTATAATTAGTGAACTTTATTGTTTAAAATATACTCTTATTTAAAGAAAGCTATAAAACCCCATCCATTCTGTATTGATATTGTAGGATTGGACAGACTGGTAGAGCCACTTAGAGCTACATGCACCACCAAAGTGAAGGCACACTCAGTCAAACAGGAATTTGAGAAACAGGATGAGTTAAAGCGGTCAGCCATGAGAGCTGTGGCTTCACTGCTAGCTATCCCAGATGCAGGTATGGCAGTCAATTCTGTGTTCTGGAAACTCACATATTTAGAAAAAATAAGGACTCTCTACACTGCACACTAATTTCAGGGTATTTTTGTGTAATTAGACTGATACACCACTTAATACAAAGTACTGGGTAAGCAAAAATTTTAGCAGGGATTCAATTTTGGCATTATTAGCGAGGGTGTTGAGATAGCTAAAATTAAAATGTCACTAACAATTTATTCCGCATTACACAGGTAAAATTGCATCGTATGTGCAACATATGTTTTGAGTATCATGTGTTGAACATATGTTGCAATTTTACCCATGCAGAGGTTACTGTTATCTTTGTATGTATTATAAAATTGCAAAAGTTACTTCTTGCTAAAATTAAATCTGATTTTTAAGGACAAAATTTGCGTCTTGCTAAAAATTCCACTTGTACGATATAATTTTGCATTTATTTTTAACAGACAAGAGTCCACAGATGAATGAATTCTTATCTCAAATTAAACAAAGTACAGAGTTGGCGGCCATGTTTGAGAGTATTCAGAAGGACGCGCAGTCATCGTCTACCGACATCATGATGATGGACACCAGCTGAGTCACATTAACTCTTTATAGACATCCTGTGTCATGTAAATGGCGGTGCAAACAGAAATGAAAGTGCTGTACTTTTTTTTCTAGATTCTATTTTGGTATTTTAATTGGAAACCTTAATACAAACACTTGTTTCTTGATAAATCTGCAACAGTTCATTGTTCTATGTTGAATACATCATCCTTTATGTTTCTTTTTTTTTTTTTTCAAAAGAACTTGAGTATTCTGTTGCACCAGTGATTTATAGGTACAAACACTTGTATTGATGACTTTTGATCTATCCTTAATCTTGACTTCAGATTGTATCAAATGACCTATTCTACGTAATTAAGATATGATAAAGTACAGTATTGTCTACTAGATTAAAAAGACTGTGTTTTACTGCTTTCTTGTTTTAGATGTATGAAAGGATTAAACATTTGATGTGTGAAAAAAGCATTAAACTTTAAGGATATTTGAAAAAAGATGTTTATTTATATAATTTATGATTTTTTATGCACAGCTGGTCATAAATCGGCCTTCTTTTCAAAAGGGATAGAGCCATGAATATTGATATCAGTATGCCTCCTGCATTTGCATATGCATTTGCATCCTCGGGTAGTGCAGAATCATTTTTGTCAAATCATGGCCCCTGGGGCTAGGTTGGAGCCATAATAAGGGATTGAGTTTTTCATTGAAATTTATAGGGAATCTTCTCAACAACAAGAGCAGTCATGAAAATTGATATGAATATGCAGGAATCCTCTGGTGGTACAGAATTAATGTACATTTGTATTTTTCAAATCATGGTCTTCCTACATGTCTCCCATTTGATTTGATATGCAAGCACATGTTCTACGTACAAACAGTTGCCCGCGTGGTGCACAGTGGTTAGAGCATTTGCTCTAGAGTTACAGAGCAAGGAGTTAATCCTTACGTCGCACGTTCGAATTCCATTCAAATTGGAGGTGGAGACCGGTCCTTCGGATGAGACCGTATAAACCAAGGTTCCGAGTCACAGTAGGTACTGGCACAAAAAAGATCCCTCACTGCTCAAAGGCTGTAAGTGCTGAATACAGGTATAGATTTGTAGAACTCCAATGGCAAATGGTGGCGTCTCAATATAAGTTAACAAACTTTAAATAAACAAACAATCTACAAGCAATTTTCATAACGAGGCAAGCTATCGATTGATAAGTTGATGACACAAGGATATAAACACTCTCGTTTAAAGTGAACATTTTGCAAATTCTATAATAGAAACAATGATGTTAGCAAATACAATCTATCGTTAATTAAGTCGAATTTGACTGATGTTCTTCATACAAGTTGTTTGGTCATTATTGTTTACGGACTTTTCCATTTGCCAATCATGACAAGGAGTAAACAGCAAGTGTGACTGGTGGAAAAGGGATGCTTACTCCTCCATGGCACCTGATTCCACCTCTGATGTTGTTTGAAGCCGTGTTTGCTCTGCTCCCATGTAATGTTCAAATGAACTTTTGAGCTTAATAACTATTCGTTATCTTCATATTTCACCGACTGTGTATTCAACACACAAAAACAAAACAAAACGAAACAAAACAAAAACGCACAATAAATACGTCACTTTGGCTATTGCTTAAAACTGTTATCTTTTTTTTAGCATCCGTTTCAGATTTGGATATTTATTGTTTATAGAAACTTGTGGCAAACTAACAACAAAACTATACGAGAAGGATAATTACTGAATCAGCTTTTACATTGCCAACTTCTTGTATGCACGTATTCCACTATTGTCTTGTGTTTAAGTATTGAGTTTAAGTCTCTTATTTGGTACGCTAGAGCATTCTCGGGTACGATCAATTTTAAACAAGGACAGGTTATTGACAAACAAGATTATGTTACAGTGGTTTCAACAGTCTCAATCAACAGTCTCAATCAAAGTAAGCATTTCGAAAATTCTTGAGTCATTATAATGTCCTTATTAGCAAATACACTTATTTTTCCTTTATTTTTTACTTTGTAAGGTTATACATTTTGTAATTTTAAAATCTTATCAATAATAACTTTAACAAATTTACAAAAATCCATGAAAGTCATATCTTATATATATATGGCATATAATACAATAGTATGTTGAAGCCCAGAAAAAATATAAAATTGTTCTGAACGAATTTGATGTATGTTCTGACAAATAAAGTAATAGTTTGTTCTTCGTTCCTACGAACAAGATATTTATATGGACAAATAAGTTCTTCCTTCGGACAAATTATATACACTTAGAAGAAAAGTAAATTAAATTGTCTTTGATTGGAATTGTTGGGGTTGGGTCCAAGAGAACTTTTTCTTCACTTTACATTGGAATTTGATACTTCTGAAAATCCTAGGGGTTCCTGCCGTACTTGCAAATCACGTTGATAATTTAGAGATGAACGGATTTCACTCGAAATTAGTATACTATTTGATGTATTTTTTCCCCCAAGATTCCAAGCTATTCCCCCCCCCCCCCCAAGTTTCATGATTTTTTTGTGTGACTTGTTTCAACAAGTCGGTCAGAGTAATTAAATCTTGAATTTGTTGCTGTAATGTAACAGATTTAGAAATTAGAAAAGCCCGGTATCTATTCAATCCCCCCTTTTTTGTATTCACGTACATTTTCTGATCCTCAATGACTAATTATTGGATAATAACATCATAATAAAACGCATCAATGATAAATATGCTTTATAAATGATTCATACATAAAACTTATTTCTTGTATACTGTACATTGTGCATTCTAATGAATCCTATATTCAATAAACTGTAACCTGATCACAAAACTAAGGCTCAGACGTGTCTGATAGGCGGAACCAATAGTCGATATTGGCAATGTTCTGGTCTGCAAATGACGAATACGAAGAAATGGACTCTTTCTTGGAATAGGCGTTCACAGCAGGCTTCGGTGATCTTTTCCCCAGGAAGGTAAATACACAGCACTCACACCGGCGAGCTGTATGGGTGAGCTGCATACAAGAAGTATCAGGGCATTGACATCCGTCTGTCATGTCTCCTTGGAACAGCAGCAAAGCTTAAAAAATAATCACGGGGCATTAGGTGTTATCACGAATCTAATGAAAAAACAAAGGGATTAAAAAACAAAAGGCCCAAGGGCCTTAACGGTCACCTGAGTACAACACAACAATTTAGAGAATCCATAGAGTATAAAATGAACTGAAAGGTGAAGCTTTGTTGCCCAAAAGCAAGAAAAATAGAGTGATCAGGATCAAAAAAGTAATGAGTCTACCATTCATTTACAGTTCATAAATTAGGTTCTAATATGTTCCCCATTTAACATTATCACCATACAGTAAATTAACAAACTATCAGTGCTTCTGTACTATCTTAATTCCTTGTTGAAATCTTTTACATTGGCCTCTCTTGGTCTTTGATGAACATTTAATAAGACAAGTTATTTTTGTCTCATTTTTATTTATCTATTACTTACAAGTCTACTTGATCATTAAAACTATGAAAGTACTTTTTGTATTATACAATAAAAATTCTTGCATAATTCTCTTATTCTATTAACCTTTCAAGTACATTATTTACAGTGATTAATTATCAAAAGTAAATGGCAAAGGGGAATAATTCCTCTCAGTAGATTACAAATTAATAGAGCCCTAGCTGGGACCAGAACACTTGACCAAATAGTCCAGATGTTCAAAAATCTGGTAAAAATACCCTTCCTTATTAAAACTTTTACTCTTTTTGCCTCTGATATGCCCAGGTGCAGAGAAGATTTTTAAAGAAATAATGCATTTTTACTACAGATTGATTATATTATCAATAGAGCCCCCCCCCCCCTCCCCATCAAGAAACACCAGAACCTCTCACCCTGGGACCAGAAGTTTGCTCATCATAAGTGATCACTTTGTTTATCTGCTTAACACTAAGGAGCAGACAAGATTATTTAATAGAATTAATGCATTTTCACTATATTATCAAGAGCCCTATCCTCACACCAGCACATCTGACCCAGGGGTCATGCAATTCACAACTCTGGAAAAAGCACTCTTGCTCATCATAACTATACACTTAGCTTCTTTGCTTTCTAACCAGAAGCAGAAAAGGATATTTTCAGAGAAATTTTGCTTTTTCACTATATAATCATTAGAGCCCCCCCCCCTTTCACCAGAACCCTTGACCCTGGGCCATGAAATTCACAATTTTGGAAGAGGCATCCTTGCTTATCATAACAATGTACTAATTATAGTTTGTGTAAATAATACCCAGGGGCAGAGAAGAAGGTTTTTAAAGAAATAATTCACCTTCACTGTAGGATATATATGGCCCCACCCTAGCACCAGAACCCCTGTCCCTGGGGCCATGAATATCACAATTTTGGAAGAGGCATCCTTGCTTATCATAACAATGTACTTTATTTGTTTAAATAATACCCAGGAGTAGAGAAGAAGATTTTTAAAGCATTAATGCATTTTCACTATATAATAAATAGAGCCCCACCCTAGCACCAGAACCCCTGACCCTGGGGCCATGAATTTCACAATTTTGGAAGAGACATCCTTGCTTATCATAACTATGTATTTAATTTGTTTCAATAATACCCAGGAGTAGAGAAGAAGATTTTCAAAGAAATAATGCACTTTCACTATATGATCTATATAGCCCCGCCCTAGCACCAGAACCCCTGACCCTGGGGCCATGAATTTCACAATTTTGGTAGAGTCACTCTTGCTTATCATAACTATGTATTCAATTTGTTTCAATAATACCCAGGAGTAGAGAAGAAGATTTTCAAAGAAACAAAGCGTTTTCACTATATGATCTATATAGCCCCACCCTAGCACCAGAACCCCTGACCCTGGGGCCATGAATTTCACAATTTTGGTAGAGCTACTCTTGCTTATCATAACTATGTATTCAATTTGTTTCAATAATACCCAGGAGTAGAGAAGAAGATTTTCAAAGAAATAATGCACTTTCACTATATGATCTATATAGCCCCGCCCTAGCACCAGAACCCCTGACCCTGGGGCCATGAATTTCACAATTTTGGTAGAGGGCTCAATGCTTATTACAATCATGTCAACAGTTTGACTGCTTGATGTCCAGGAGTAAAGAAGAAGATTTTTAAAGATTGCATTAATTTTGGTGGTTTTAGCCCCACCCCTCAGGCCCCAGGGGGGCAGGGACCATGAAATTCACAATTTTTGTCCCCCTTCACCCATAGATGCTATATGCCAAAATTGGTTGAAATTGGTTGAGCAGTTTCAGAGAAGAAGCTGAAAATGTTTAAATGTTAACGCACGACGGACGACGGACGACGCACGACGACGGACAAAAACGGATAGCAATAGGTCACCTGAGTGACTCAGGTGACCTAAAAAAAAGTCGCATCTAACACACCGTTTGTTTTGTGATGAAAATATGTTGTTGAAAATGTTGATTGAACCATAGTTATGTTTTCCCCAATTTTGATAACATTGTTCATAATTAGATTATAAGTGGAACCAGCGAAAAGGCGTCCTTTATGCAATAATTCCAGGCGCGGATGCACGGGCACTGGAAGTTAATGTAAATATTGAGTATGCGCATGTATTTACATGCACATATTCAATATTTACTTTTAACTTCCAGTGTCCGTGCAGGAGTTATAGTCAGGGGTAAAATATTCCAGAGGATGGGGGTCTGGGTGCCGCTTTCAGGCCCCCAGTAGGTCCAGAGGCGAAACCCCTGGAAGCTCCTGAATTTAAATTTTAAGAGTTGTATGTAACTATAATAGCCCCTATAGCAAATATTTTCATGAAATTTGGCAGAAAAAATATAAGCATAAAAAGATTTTTGAATCAGAAAGATTTTCTTTTCCAAATGATGAAAATATATTAAAAAATTGCTTTACGGAGGTTTTGGCAAATGTGTCAAGAATTTTTTGGTATCAAGTAGCTGATGCTACACACTCATTAAGCAATCCATGCCATCTTACTTGTTTGTATTTACTGAAGTACTAGCCAAACATAATGAGAGAAACGGGGTTAAAAACATAACCAGTTGTATAATTTTGGAATTTAGGTACAATCTAGAAAAAATAAATGTTAGGCACATATATAGGACTGATTTTGAAAAAGGGGCATTATAAGGGGGAAAAAGACAACTTACCTGAAAACAAATCTTTGACTTCCCCCCTCCCCCCCCCCCCCCCCCCCCCGAATGAAATGAATTCTCCCAACTCAAAATTTTATTTGGTGGGATGTAAAGTCCATAAACGAGGGGAGGAGGGCTTTCATTGAAAATTTTTATCCTTAAAATTTAAATTAAAACTTTACATTCTCAAAAGGTGGGCAGAGAGGCAGGCTCCCCCCCCCCCCCCCCAAGAATCTATGTACGTGCCTTAATGTTATGTTCATATGAGTGGAAGTCAGGAGCAAGTGAAACTAGTATTAATTGTAACGGGGACCGTTACAGATGTTTCCCAAACGCTCCCCAACTCCCTTTTGGTGTCTTATTACCTGTAAGCTTCATTAAATAAAGCAATTAAGTATATTGGTCATTTAACGCATTTCACGCGCGCGCACGTGCATGCATGTGCAGGTTGACAATGTCATTCCGACTATGCTATAAATGCATCTTTATATTCTAAGTATCAAAACATTTCATCAAAAAATATATAAGTTCCGGCTATATCAAGTATATTGGTCGTCTTAGTATTGCGCGCACGCGCACCTGTATGCATGTTCATAATGACCATGCCACTTTGTGTACACTTATAATATGTCTGTTTATTCTTAGTATCAAAGTTTTTCATCAAAAAATATAAAAGTTACGGCTATATTAAGTATATTGGTCATTAAACACATTGCACGCGCGCGCATGTGCATGCATGTGCATGATGGCCAAATCATCTTGTCTACACTTTTAATATATCTGTATATTCTTAATATCAAAGCTTTTCATCAAAAAATATAAAAAGTACGGCTATATTAAGTAAATTGGTCATTTAACACATTGCACGCGCGCGCACGTGCATGCATATGCATGCATGTGCATGATAATCATGTCGTCTTGTCTACACTTTAAATACATATAAATATTTTGAGTATCAAAGCATTTCATCAAAAAGTTTCAAAGTTACAACTATATCAAGTAAATTGGTCATTTTACGCTTTGCGCGTGCGCGCACGTGCATGCATGTGCATGTTGACCATGTCATCTTGTTCACACTTTTAATATATCCTTATATTCTGAGTATCAAAGCATTTTATCAAAAAATATAAAAGTTACAGCTATATCAAGTATATTGGTCATTTTACGCATTGCACGCGCACGCACGTGCATGCGCGTGCGCGCAAAATGACCTTCGTTCCGCAAATCTACATAACATGCCTAGTAACCCTAAAAAGGTTTCACCTCAATCGGATGTGTAGTTTCGGAGATCACTCACGGACAAAAAAGTACCCAGGAAGAAAAATAATAATAACTAGACTCTTGTTGCCATGGCAACAAAAAAGTCTTCCGTACTTCTTAATCTGTAAGAATTTGCTTTTTTCTGTGTAAAAACATACATATCATATTTACTGTGAAAGAAAAAAATAACTGGAAAAAAAGTCCTTTCAATACTTAAGGTACTTTGATTTTCATGATCAATCTTGTATAATGCATTTGGCACCTATAAGAGATATACGTATATCATAGAGCAAGGATAATTAGCAATTAAGAAAAAATGTTTGCAATCATTTCTAAGACAAACAAACAGACGAACGAACACCGTACTATCATAAACTTCACTTTATATACGTTCTGGCATAATTGTGATGGTGTTATAAAAAATATAATGAATTAAGTTAGTATCACATTAAACGTAAAGTCACTGAGTTTTATAAAGTTATAATATCAAGGTTTGACAGCATACCTATAAGACAGATTATTCAGTTACAGTAATTCTTCAGCAATCGATTGATTGATCATATGTTGTTTAACGTCCCTCTCGAGAATTTTTCACTCACATGGAGACACCAGCACTTGCCGATGGAAAGCTGCAAATTTTGTTCTATACTCGCCACTTACGGCCATTGAGCAGTGAGGAATCTTTTTTATGCCAGCATCTTCTGCGACAAGGGACCTCGATTTATACGATCTCAAAGGACCGGTCTCCACGTCCCACAATCGAAGTTCATAATACGGAGATATTTTATTTTTTATTTCGTTCTATTTTTTCACAAGTTTGTTGCATCAGATTTACTTAAAGATCATACTTCAAGATCATTTCGAACTCAGGCTACTTAGTTGCAGTGCATACAGCGTCAAGTGATTTTGATTGACAGGTCAACACACGTGCACTTCGTGTGATACTTTTTAAGCTGAAAAATATACAGGATGTGACCATGACTGACTATGAAATCAGAAAACATCTAATAAAGAATGGGTGTGACCGATAAAGAACTAATTTTTGGTCTGGATCGGGATTAAGAGGGAATCTCTCCTCTCTCTCTCTCTCTCTCAGACATGTAAATTGAACATTTCATAATTATAAAATATGAAATTCTGTATACATGTAAATGGTAATGTTATTCACATGTTCCAGATTTAAATCTAAAACGAATATATAATTCAAATTCAAGACGGGGGGGGGGGGGGGGGGGCTTCAAAGGAATTAGATGATTTTATGAATTACAAGGAAAAGTACGGACATCAGTTGCATGTACATGATTATATATCATTGCATAAAATTGTGTTCATTCAGATATACTTATCCCACATATCAACAGACTTGTACAATTTTTTTATCATGTTTTTTTTTTCAAAAGAAACATATAGCGTACCATTATTTCACACACTCTTTAACTCTTTGAGTATTTCACAAAAATCCAAGAGTCGCCTTTTCACATCTTTTATAATTCCTTGGGTATATAGAGTATAGATCATGTGTCATAAATAATTTAACTTTTTATCAAATATACATGTAATAACAAAATCTAATCTATAGATTGATTTTCTTTCTTTTAAGTGGCAGATATCAATTTATTTATAAAGGCTTTAAAACAGTACTGTATTACAATTTTCTATCGCTCAATTCCTTTTTGAGTGTATGTAATATTTTTTTAATATCGAAAATAAAACTCGGAAATCGGGATAATTTCGCATTCAAATCATAGAGAATAATAAATCGTCTGCATTATAGAAGGCTTATAACTATCGTATTCTGAACTTACTATACGAGATAGATAAAACTGCATGCCTGTTCATCACTATAAATGTATATTCAGTGCTTATAATATATTTACTTGAATTAGGTACCTAGCATGTATATTAATTTTTTTTTAGATATATTCATGTGTAAATCAATTAACTGTCAATACAGACTTACACTACACTGGCAACTTTAAACTATACATGCACTGGAAGTGGTAACCAACGTACTCTTACATTTAGAAGAGTGAATATGGAACGTCTAAATATTTTGATATGGAGAGTGTATATGTCTCCGACGTCATCGATACTATTTCCGCCTTTATCTCGAAAGTTCTATTCTCACTTACAAGTCAGAGTTATCTTTCTTTGCCCATTGTCTACACACTAGGTAAATAGGGAAAATAAGGGTACCGAAAATCTGCAAAATGTGGAATCTGATTTCAAAACAAATTATATATTTAGTATTTGTAGAAAAACCTCTGTTATACATAATAATATCTTGAAAAAATATTAAAAAACAAAAAAGTTGAAAATTGACCAAACACAAGTTCACTTCCGGTTCGGACAGGAAGTACCGGAAACACACGAAAACAACTTCGAAACAAAGAGAATGTCATGATCTAATACCCCTGTAAATTTCACATCTTTACCTCAAACCATTTCCGAGAAAAATTCCGGACAAAAGTCCATTTAAAAATTGGAAATTCGGCCGTAACTTCGGACCGGAAGTGAATTTTTCAAAAAACGGAATTTTATATAAACTTCATATATCAGCCTACTATCATGTGAAAAATTGTGAAAATCTATCCAACCATCTCTGAGTAATCGCGCTCACAAAATTTGGGAGGAATAATAATAATAATAACTAGACTCTTGTTGCTATGGCAACAAAAAGGTCTTCCGTTCCTATATGATACCGTTTGCATTGATTTTTTTTGTAGAGAAACATGTACAGTATGTAATATTTAAGTTGTAAAGAATCTAAAATTTGTCCCTTCGGTACTTGCAGTCCATTGATTTTTACTGCAAAAATGAATGTATCTGTTGTCCTTATATAAGATATTGTATGCATGTTTTTTTTCATTAGTAGAAGTATATTTAAACTATTTTAAATTTAAAAGTTAAAATGGGGGAGGGGGTTTTATCTAGAAAACAACTTGTCAGTTCTTACAGTACTTTGATTTTCACTACAAAAATGAAAGTATCCACCGTCCTTATATATAAACATGACAAATTTAATACATGTAGTGTATGAATTGAATTTTGCATTTAGAGAAACATCTATATATAAGTCGAAGTAAAAAAGAATAGTAAATATCCTTTCAGTCCTTGCGGTACTTTGATTTTTATTGGCTAATGAAAATACCTTCCATAGGTAACTTATTCTATGCATTGATTTTTATGTATAGAAAAACATGCCTGTTTATACTACACTGTAGTTTGAAAAAATTGGGTATCTAAAACAGTCCTCTCAGTACTTCAGGTACTTTGATATTTACTGCAATTAAATGTAGTCTTCATTCTTATATATGATACTGTATGTATTGATTTTTGTATGCAGAGAAACATGTAAACATAACCTTCATGTAAGTTAAAGTAAGAAATGCGCTATCAGTACTTTTAGTACTTTGATTTTTGAAAGGAAAAAGAAAGTAGCTGAAATCTATAAAACGGGTGACCTGATTTCAAAACAAATTATATATTTGGCACTTATAGACCTATCTCTATTACGCCTAGAAATATCTTGAAAATATGTTTAAAAACAAAAAAGTCGAAAATTGAACAAAACACAAATTCACTTCCGGTTTAGACAGGAAGTTCCAGACACAAACAAAAATCACGTAGAAACAAAAAGAATGTCATGATCTATCATTCCTGTAAATTTCACATCTTTACCTCAAACCCTTTCTGAGAAAAACACCGGACAAAAATGCAATTTAAAATTTGAAATATGGCCGTAACTTCGGACCGGAAGAGAATTTTTCAAAAAACGGAATTTTATATAAACTTCATATATCAACCTATTATCCAGTGAAAAATTGTGAAAATCTATCGAAACATCTCTGAGTAATCGCGCTCACAAAATTTGGGAGGAATAATAATAATAATAATAATAATAATAATAAAAAGAAACAATACAATCACTATAGGTCTTCCGTTGTGAACGGAAGACCTAATAAAAAGAAACAATACAATCACTATAAGTCTTCCGTTGTGAACGGAAGACTTAATAAAAAGAAACAATACAATCACTATAAGTCTTCCGTTGTGAACGGAAGACTTAATAATAATAATAATAATAAGAAACAGAGTAAAAACAATATGTTCCCAAACTTCGTTTGGGGAACATAATAACTTTCCAAAACTATTTTGCATCAATTTGGAATTTCCCAATCTATTTTTAGTCAGTAAAAATCTATTCTCAATGTACAAGTATGCTAATCTTTAACGAGTTTTAAAGTGTGTTTTACAAAGAAAATGGGCAAACAAAGCGAGCAAAATACCTATGGTGCGACAAATAGGAAAGTGAAAAATGAAAACTATATAACAAAATTTTCTTCGATATTTTATCCAACATTAACGTACTATACCCTATGTAAAATCTTCAAAATTTGCAAAAATCTCACGAAGATTGAAATTATTTGTCTATGAAATAGCATAAGCACACTAAAGAGGGCAAACATACTATTTCAAAATGAGTCTTCGCGTCATTTTTGTTTTTAAGTTTATTCTCAAAATATGCTTAAAAAACATACAACATTGAAACGACTTTACCGATCCCCAGAAAAATGCGCTAAAATATAGTGTCGCCGTAGGCGACTTCAATATATATGAGATCGCGTGAGCGATCAAAAAAAAAAAAAAAAAAAGAGGTTTTAAGCCTTTTTGACCCCAAAATCGAATTCTACGGTTAAAAGTTTAGTTTAAAACTCCGATTTTAAACCTCGTTCTCTGAAAAAAGTAATAAATATTGTTTATTCAATGAAAAGGAGACAAAAAATAATTGTGAACGAAGCGCGTGCGGCGCATGCTTACTGCCGTTTCTTTCGTACTTAGCCATTTTTTCATGTAAACAAACCCAATGAGATGCCGTTGAAGCTGAATTAAGATCTTGCAAAAAGTACAGATGCAACTGAATTTCTTAATTGATCTAAAAGAACAAGACACTAACCCTAATCTCTCAGATGGTATGCGAGGACTAACCCAAATCTCCCAGGCGGATATTACAAGCATTGCTAGACCATGCTAGACTAACCCATGTGCAAGGACTAACCTTAAGCTCTCGGATGGATGCGAGGCTAACCCTAATCAATTGAAAACTTGTGCAAGGACTAACCCTAATCTTTCAGGTGGGTGCAAGACTAACCCTAACCAGTCCAAAAATGTGCAAAACCAACCCTTATCAGTTGAGTGACGTAAATCTTACGTCATAGTGCAATGAGCGCGCGGATCTTGCGGATCTGGGGACCGGTAAAGTAAAGTCATGGTTAATAAAAACATAGAGCGAAGACAAATGTTTGGAAAATAATCCTGCGATAAACTTGCCTAACAATTTTCCTGCTCATATATACAGCTGGCTCCGGGCGTTGCAACCATTGTTTTCGACGTTATATCAGGTATTGATTGTGACGTCACAATGACGCTGCACGCGCACTGATCCTCCGGTGAATACGGCTTCAAATCCAGTGAATATCTAGTATTATGAACTGTTTGCGTTTGTATAGATTATATAGGGACTATTTATAGACTATAAAGTAAACCTTATAATGCATTTTTATTACACAACATTCGTATCTTTCCGAGAAATATTTGAAGTCCATTTAATCAAGAGTTATATCACAAATATGATAAATTTTAGGACATACGCAACGTAATTTGAACTTTATTGTCTTTTTCCCCGGAGTGAATACTTAAAGGAACTGTGTGCTACATTTTTATGTCTATATATGCTATTGTACACTTCTTCTAAAACAAGTTTGGATAAACAAAACATCTAGAATATATGTTTAGTAGTTTTTGTATATTTTTCTTTGAATTATTCAAGAATTTTCATCAATTGATATCTTTTCAAAACCCCTGGTAATGCATGCTGATTTTTTTGTCTACGAACATCTGATTGCACTATAATCTTGAATTAAGAATATTTTGAAAAATTATCAGTAGGTAAGGTACGTTGCGTATGTCCTTAAGTGTCATTATCTGTTATACGTTCTGTAGCGAGTTCTGTTCAAAGAATTTTTACTACTTGGGTTCGAACCCCGAAAATACCACATTATTCTTTTCAATTTTAGAATAATTTTTGCGGAGAAAATTTTCCACGTGAGTTTTGTTTGTCATAAGTTCATAAAATTTCAATAATAGGAACTGTACTCTACTAAATTCACTAAAACTAAATTCGATAAATCACAAAATATAATTTAAACATCTTAAAGGCAGAGAAAATAAGCACCTCCTCCAAATATGCCTGGTCTGGGAATCCCCGTCAATCAAGTGAATTAAGGTCCAGGATTGGGTGCTAGATATTGATTGACATTTGTTTTCTAGTCTCCGTGTATACCGTGTATATCCCCAGGTACCTTGGCACTGGCTCATGTCGATCGTCAAATTTACTTTCGGTCTTTTGATGATTACCGCATATACCAGTGCGCTAAGACATTGTATTGATACGAAAATTTTTGGCTTCGTAAAATATTTCAATACATGTAGTTGTAAATCATTTTGTTTAATAATGAATCATGCTTTAACTGTGGTTAGAATATCTTTTTAAGTCAATTTCGATTCAAAGAAATGATTATGGAATGTGTGCACCAAATTTCAACGTACATCGATTTTAAGCCAAAGTGAAAGTTCTGACCTTCGTTGAAATCGTCATTCTATATGTCATTATTTTATTAAATAATTTGAAATTTAGATGTTATTCAATTTATAAGTGTCGGGTGTTCTCTTGGGACCCCTTAAAACACGAGAGGATGTAGAAGAATTAAAATGACAAATAAACCTATTAAATCACTGGGAATTTTCTTAGGACACGACAAAGTATCTAATACTAGTAATGAGAAAAAGTGATTGAATAAGCTTAAAGAATGTGAAAAAAAATATTAGATTCATTCATGGAGAACAAGAAGTTTAACGTTTTTCGGAAAATGTGCCGTTGTTAATTCACTCATAGTATCTAAATTATTATATATGTTTACAGTTCTCGAAAATCCATATGTTGAATAAATTAAGAGTATAAATAAAATTATATACAATTTTTTATGGAAAAAGAGAGAGAGAATTAAACGCAATGCACTCATAAGGCCAATAAATGAGGGTGGTCTTGGTTTAATTGATATCGAATGCAAACTTAAAAGCGTAAAAGTCGGATGGATCAAAAGACTACAATAAAAACTCCACGCTTAGAAATTTTTTTAGATAACGCATTAAAAAGTTAAAGAATAAACTTTGAATATCTGTTACGTAGTAATATTATAAATCCGAATAATTTCAACGTTTTAAATAAATTCTCGAAATTTTTCAAAGATATTTTCTGTAGTTTTAACCAATGTAAATCATTATCATCACCACCTAATAAAATTACAGAAAACTTATGGTTAAGGCCATCTTTAAAAAATTGTTTGGTTGCCCTCTCCCGACCGACTGGCTAAAAATGGCTGGACTCAAAACTTAAAAAATAAGCGTCACTTTTCGAGACATGATGATAAAATTCAATACCGAAGCATAAATCCTGAAAACTATCATCGGCCATAAGAACTGGTTCCGAGGTAGAATGCGTGATTTATAGTACGCCGGAACACGAAGATAAAGGCTTTTTGCACACATTTTTAACCGATGTCCTTTTTGAGTAATTCTTAAAAAACTTAAGTCTGTTAATGTTATTCCTAGAGCTCTGTGTTATTTAATAGTAAACAGAAGTGATAGTCAACTTTTTTTTTTTTACTTTATCAGAGGATATTTACTGTAGCTTGAGATTTGTGATTAGCGTCTTCGCCAAACATCAGACTTTTGCCTTGCTTTCTATTCTGTACGAAAATTATTTATGCTATTGCTGTCAATTTTCTAGGGCTTGGAATACGTATTATTGGGATGAAAAGCAAAATCCCTTGGTGATAAACAAATAAAAAAGAAAAAAAACAACAACCCGTCTAAACACACACAAGGCACCTCATTACCCAAGAAAAAACTTATCATAACCGTTAGTCAAAATTAAAACTTGACGGTTTGGAAACTATATTTACATATAAACGTAAATGAGTGTTAAACTATATATAACTTACCAAGAAGCAGGATACCGAAATGATATAATCTTTCAAAGTTTCTCACCGTCATTGCAATAGGTACAATAAACGATTGGAAATCTGCAATAGCTGTGTGTATATATCTATATATATATCTATGTAAATATTATACACTCGGATTGACACACCTCTATGATCTGCAAAATGAGTGAAGTTTGTATGAAGCTCTGGTATCAAAGAATAAGTAGCGGATAACGTACACCCGCGAGACAGCAAAATACGTAGTTTGGCGCCAAATCCACCACACACTTTTGAAAAATAAGGTATTTGTGAAAACCTAGCCATTCTATACTTATTTATGAAAATATACTGAAATACATTCAAAAGTACCCAGACAAAAAAAGCATTCCTTGATTTTTATTATCATTTTTTTGGGGGTAAACTAATTTGATCTCCATCATTCATACTTTCATGCCGTCTTATATTTTTTTCTATACCGTGCCTCTTTGTCTTCTGAAATGTTTTTGCATGGTCTAATTTCAAGGTATCCTTTCACATTCTCTAATATTTCTATTTCTCTAAGAAGAGAGTACTTGTTCTGCTAATTTTCCAATGAAAGCCTTTAGTTAGCACATTTATAAAATTTCATCTGCAATACATTATATATGGTTAGAAAGCAGTCCTACTTTTATGCGTATCAACATTGGATTTTCGCGAGAAAAAAATCCTGCTTTTCTGTGACAAAAATGCCGATTTTTTTTGTTTTACGTGATGATGTTTTTAAAAGACACTCTGAATTTAGCCAGATATCCCCACCCCCCTTGGGCGCTAACCATGTCTTACATCTCAATAAACTAGCCAAGGTCCATGCAGCTAAAGTTTCTGAATGCGTTTGGGTATTTCAGCCTTAGCTTTTTCAACGGTGCATTGTGTGCACCATGTACTGTTATCCATAAACGCCAGGACGCGTCCAAACGCATCTGTTCAACGTTTTTCTCTTTTTAAGATGTGTGAATGCAGTGTTCAGTGGATCTGTTGCATCGTCTACCATTTTGACAACTGAATGCACTGCTTTGCACTTAAAAGCAGATGTAGTTTATGCATATGTTAAGGCTTGCCGAAGCGCATGGACACGAGAGCCGTACGAATTGCAAAAAAACATAAGTTTTAAGACTTCTGATGCAAGCCTTCCTGCGTGTACCAGTCTTCAAAATGAAATATGGAGAAAATGAACAGTAATCAAGCTCAAAAGTCCATTGAAACAGTGGGACAGAACAAACACGGACCTCTAAAAGCATCAGAGGTGGGCTCAGGTGCAATGGAGGAGTAAGCATCCCCCGTCAACCGGTCACACCCACCGTGTGCTCCTTGTCATGGTCGTTCAAACGGAAAAATCCGTAGACCTTTCAGTGTGTAAATAATGGCCTAAAAATTTGTTTGAAAAACGTCAGTCAGCATTCGACTTTATGATAGATTGTATTTGCGGACAAGGTCATTATATCAAACATAGAACTTGCGAAATGTTGACTTCAAACGAGACTGTTGATATCCTTGTTTCATCAAGTTGTTTGTCAAAAGCTTTTCACCCCGCTTGTTTCGTTTTAGAAATTGTTCGTACGTAGAGCATGCTCTTGCGTATCGAATCAACTGGGAGGCATAAACTCCATATGCAGCGACAGGAGTTTGAGTACCATCGGACCAAAATTGTGGAAGGAACTACCTTTGCATATTAATCAATCAAAATCTATTGATTATTTCAAAAACAAATTTAAAATTATTTCCTAAGGAACTTTGATGCTTTATTTTGATTATAACTCTACATGTATATTGTATATATTATATATAAATATTTTTAAGTTTTACTGTACAACACCATTGAATATGTTTATGTGAAAATAGGCTTTTAATCAAATAAATAAGTTTGAGGTGATAAGGATATATTGCTACATAAATAAGGGAAGTTGACTATAGAAAAGTTAAAGTCATCGCTTTCATAATAAAATTTTGTTGTTAGGTTACCATTAACTTCTTTTACTAGTAAAATATCCAAAATGAAACAGATGTGTAAGAGACTGTGGTATATTTTACTTCAAGTTCACTGTATCGAGTCGACATATGAATGGAAGGAACTATTACTAATTGATAATATGTCGTCGTATATCTAAATGTCGAGTTTAAGGCCACAACAGGTGTTTTCTTTTTCTCATGTATAAGTTCCTGAATAAATTCTGTTTCATATGAATATAAAAATAGGTCTGCTAATAAAGAGGCACAATTTACCCATGGGGATTCCGACAGATTGTTGGAAAACTTATCTCCAAAAACTACATAGATATTGTCAATCAGAAATTCAAGCATCTTTTTGATATCAATTTCGGAGTACTTGTGTGTACAATCAGAATGTTTTTAACAAAATAATTTTGCAAATCACTTATGACAAGATAAGTAATTTTACGAGTTCCATTTTTATTGAAAAAGCAGCTATCTATGATGTCAAAAAGCCTGGACTTTAATTCATCGTCGGGAATGGTTGTATAAAGTGGTTGAAAAGTCGTACGCTTTGATTTAATTGATTTTGGTAAGGTTTTGTAATTTCAAATTTTCTAAAAGTTTCTAAAAGTTCCTGGAGTTTTTAAGAATCTACATCTGATTTACACCTATCTCGAATATACTGTTGTACAATACTCCTGAAGTTTCTCCTTCACTGTTGTTAATACTGTAGTGAGGAGTAAAGAAAGAGGTTAGGTAGAACGTTTGTAGAACCCGCTATGTATCTTCGTAAAGTTTTTTTATGTAGTTTAGAAATCCAGTATAGGTATGGAAATTCAAATTCAATTTGATTGTTGGGAATATTAAAAATATTTAAAACTTGTCAGCTGGGACCAGTACATATTGATCGTGTAATCAATCTAATTCTTTTTTCACTTCTGAATTACTGAAGACAGTAATGCGAGATCTCAACATCCATCTGATACTTTTAATCCATTCTGACAAAATGTCAAGGTCTTCTTTTTCATGTCTAGCCCATCGCCTGGCGTAATCTTCCACAGAATTCAAACATTTGTGGAATTATGACGCCAGTTGAAAGATTGGGATTTCCTAAATGTTGGCCCTTTTAAAATAAGTGATTTAAGGTCTCATTATTAACTATATTTACGTCACCAGTGATGACGGATCAGCAGGTCTATAGTTGTAGGGTGAAGAAGAACATGAACACGTTGGAGGATTATGTTTCAGATTTTCGATATCTAGGCACTATAGAGTTTTTTTTTTTTTTTTTTTTTTGTAATTAAAAAAGTTTGGAAGCAATAGTCGACGTATAATTATAAGAAATACAAGGTATGGACTTTAACTCGAAATATGGTGAAATACAAGACTGGACCCTCTTGTAATTAAGAATATTATTTATACTAACTGCGTCTATTCCTTTGTTGGCAAATTGAAGTTTAAGGAAAAAGGGTGTTGTTTGAGCAGTATTTTCTTCAGTAAACGTGTCGGTTTAAAAAGACTATGATTTGCAATATCCATAATCACAGATCCGAGCCTGTATTCTGATGTTGAGAAATGCAAATATGAACTTTCCTTGACTTTTTTAAATAGACTATTTAAAACTTTCAAAGGGACAGAGTAAAGTTTGGTGCGAATGTGTTGAAGACCTAAAACACGGAAAAGACAAATCAAACGCGGAAAAGGTAATCAAAATCTTTGGAAGACCTATTTAAAATGAATTTAACTGAAGTTTAATGCTGCTGATAGTCCAGGAAGTCGATCAGATGACTATTGCTGTCTGTTTTTGTCAGTCTTCGTGCGTCCTTTTTAAACTGTTGAACATACTGAGCCTTTTCTCTGAAACCGCTGAACCAATTTCAGCCAAATTTGTCTTATAGCATCTACGGGTAAATGGGAAAACGAATGTTATGGTCCCTGCCCTCCTGGGGCCTGAGGGGTGCACGGGACCAAAAGCATCAAAATTAATGCAATCTTCAAGAATCTTTTCTTATAAATGTTACTATAAGAAACAGGACTAGATGATTGAAGGGGCTAATACTAGGTGTACCCTGACTACACATCATATTGAAGCAATACTAGTATAATATACTTGATATAGGTGAAAGTAACAAATGGAATTGTAGTAAGCACTGGTTTATACAGACAAGATAATAAATCTATTTTCAGAGTTGTTGCAGATTGCCAGACAAAGTATTTTGATGATCATTGATCGCACTATTTCTTCTGTTTGTGAGTAGTATAACTTTCTCCATCAATTTATTTTGCTTTATTATATATTTATCAATTTACCTTTACTTTTCCTTTACAGGGTTGTATCATACACAGATGACTGTGAAGGCCCTTGGTCCTCTTGTTTGGCAATGAATCTAATGAATACAGGAACTACTATTTCTTTTTTTTCATCAAATGTGAATCGCCTAGTTATTTAAAAAATCTTTTATAGGAACTTATGAAAGCATAATAGACTTATGCAAGTAATAAGTACGCAAATTATAAGCAGTAAATGTGCACTTTTTAGTAAATTATATGTGAACGACCTACTTGGTTATAAAATGGAAAAAAAAGAAAGGCGTCAATAAATACAAAAACAAAACATTTCGTGCTTTCTTTGAAAAAAACCCTGCTTGTTTAAAAGTCATGAACAAAGAAGCGCGTGATAACCAAAATACTGTAGACATCTTTAATCAAAACATTTTCTGTTTAGATGAACTATAGATGAAAATATAAATTATAACATGTGCAAAGACTGCTTATAGAAATACTATTTATTCATCCTTATGTATTGTACTGATAGGTACCGGGTATTAACTAAAATAGTGTAAAGAGGATGAGTAGGCGAAACTCTAATAGACGACTTTCATATTTACAAAAGTTACTTCCCTTTGCGGGGTCAATCTGGGGTCAACCGGCGTAAGGCACTGTTTTCCCTCTATAACATTACCAACTTTACGGGGTAATATTTTACAAATGATATCTGTATGAATATGTTCATTATGATTTTTATGTTGCCTCATACTATGGCAACTATGGCAATACAACTACGAATCAAAATTGTCAGATGGCGTTTGAAGGTTGAAAATATATACAGGTAAGTTACAAAGGAGATAGTGAGAAAAATGAGCGTTACGCCGACAACGGGAGATAACTCGTCTATAGTAAGGTGTACGGCAAGCCCTTTATTAATTATTCAAAAAATAAGATAAGACATCATCTCTTATTTAAAATTTTAAAGAGATATCTCTAATCTTATTTTGTTGAAAAAGGATATGTAAATAATTGAAAATATGGAATCATGTGGCAAGAATAAGTTCAAGTCTATGATAACTGAGGGAAAAAATCTAGCCAGTCTCAGTAGATCCTTGTCTTGAGTAGAGAAAGAAAAAGAATACAATGCTACAGATTATATTGAACCTCATTTGTTTTATTTTGAATGAAAAATTCCAAGGAACTTTTGGAAAATTTGAAATTACAAAATTTTACCAAAACCAATAACATAAAAACTTACGACTTTTCAACTCTGTATACAACCATTCCCCACAATA
The DNA here is from genome assembly GCF_033153115.1 of Saccostrea echinata. Lineage (NCBI taxonomy): Eukaryota > Metazoa > Mollusca > Bivalvia > Ostreida > Ostreidae > Saccostrea > Saccostrea echinata. The sequence continues at coordinate 32,572,700 of NW_026889750.1, forward strand.
AATTAAAGTCCAGGCTTTTTGACAGCATTGACAGCTGCTTTTCCAATAAAAATGGACCTCGTAAGTTTACTTACCTTGTTATTGGTCATTTGCAACATGATTTTGTTAAAAAGCATTCTCATTTTACACACAAGTACTCTGAAGTTGATATTAAAAAGATGCTTGAGTTTCTGATTGACACTATCTATTTGGTTTTTTTGGAGACCAGGTCTCCCAACAATCTGTTGGAATTCCTATGGGTACCGATTACACCCCTTGTTAGCAGACCCTTTTTTTGTATTCATATGAAGCAGAACTTATTCAAAATCTTATACATGAAAAGAAGAAATCTCTTGCTGTGGCCTTCAACTCGACATTTAGATATATCGACAACATATTATCAATTAACAATAGTTATTTCCATTCAATTGCCGACGCGATATATCCCAATGAGCTTGAAACGTTAATGGTAATCTAACAACAAAGCTTTATGATGAAAGTGATGACTTTAACTTTTCAATCGTCAACTTCCCTTATGCAGCAATAAACCCTTATCACCTGCATATGGGGTGTATATATCTCTCAGTTGATTCGATACGCAAGAGCATGCTCTACGTATGATCAATTTTTAAAACGAGGTAAGTTATTGACAAACAAGTTTATGAAACAAGAATATCAGCAGTCTTGCTTAAAGTCACCATTTCGTAAGTTCTATGGTCGATGCAATGACCTTGTCAGCAAAAACAATATATCATTACAGTAAGTCATATGCCGACTGACGTTTTTCATACTAATTTTTAATTTTTACACTGAATTGTCGACGGATTTCATTATTTACCGATCACGACAAGGAGCACACGGCGGTTGTGACCGGTGGGCAGGGGATGCTCACTCTTCCATGGCACTTGATCCCACCTCTGATGTTTTTGGAGGTCCATGTTTGCTCTGCTACCGATTTGTTTTGTTTTAATGAACTTTGAGCTTGTTCGTCATCTCCATATTTCATGTAGCAGATTGTATACTGTATATCTGTAGATAGAACAATAATGCTCTAAACAACAACAAAAACGACGACAACAAAACAGTACTAACAACAGCACCCCCCCCCCCCACACACACACACTATGATTAGACGCATGTCCAAAAAGAGGCATAAACTATTTCAGAATTGTGATGAAGTCTTACTGATTGGAATTACGTCAATATGTCTAAAATTCTGTTCCATATATTAATGTTTGAGATTTCAATACTTAAACACACTGTCATAAAGTGTACAAAGAGATGGCATATATATCACGCATGTAGAACAACGAATAAGAGACAAAGTGCAAAAAGGCTGCTGTAATTACAACTTTTATTACTCTAGGAGAAAAAATAATCAAGCTTTTCTATTGATATTTTGGTTTTAATTGTCTTCTCAAGTTGCAGTTGTTCTCCAAAGCAGACAAATTGAAAACAATACACCTGTGCTAAATGGCAGAGTTTTCTACATTAGTGCCTGAGCTTCAACAATTATTATTTTTTCATTTTTTTCTGTTTTCATTTGCTACTTGCCATAAGTATTTTGGAAATAACTAACAGTTTATAGAATCACATTCATGTAACAGTTCCCCATGCAGAATTCAATGATTGTATATATAATTGTATCTGTAATACTAGATTGATTGTTGATTGTATGTTGTTTTACATCCCATTCGAGAATTTTTCACTCATATAAAGACGTCACCATATACCAGTGAAGGGCTTCAAATTTTGACCTTTACTCGGCACTCAGGGCCATTGAGCAGTGAGGAATCTTTATCGTGCCAACGCCTGCCGTGACACGGGGACTCGGTTTTTAAGGTCTCATCCGAAGGACCCACAACTTTCACTTCAAAGTGCCGAGCGCATGGCGAAGGAACAGTTGCTACCCATTTTTTATCGACTTAGGTCAGTCGAGGCCGAGATTCGAACTCACGACCTCCCGATCACGGAGCGAGCGCTCTACCGACTGAGCTACCGTGAACGGTCTGTAATATTAGAAAAAGCAAGCAAAATTTTCTCCCTTTGAATACTAATCTTAAAAAACAACACAAATTGGCATTTAGGGGTCCTCAACATAGAATAAAATAAAAAATGCATCTATCACGTATCAGATAAAGTGTAAGGAACATTGGTAGGGGGATAAGTCAAGAAAAATGTCCATGGTTGGACAAATTGTGAAATTTCAAAATCAATCGAAGGAAGTTCCCTGATACACCAATTTACAAGAATATGAACGTTTTGCTACAGTATGATATTGAAAATATTTCAAGAAGAAAAAAAAACCCACAAGCATCTAAAGTCGACAAAAATAGACAATATCTGCGAAAAAAAAAATTAAATTAAAAAAAGTAATCTAAAAATCTTTTCAATTAGTGGTTCTTACTTTAAAATAGGGATGGCAATTTGTAACCGGTTAACCGGTTACTCGGTCGGAACGATGACAATCGATTAGAAAATCTGTAATCGGTTAATCAGAAAAAAATTAAAATAGGTGTAAATTAAAAAACCCTGAATATTGATAAGTTATGACGTTTCCACATTTAATTTGGCGGATTTGGAGGTAAATAATTTAATTAAGACTCTCAAGATTGAATTTGTTGGGGGTAATTGGTCACTATGCGAAGTGTTAATTGCTGTTTAAATACATGTACCATGTCGTTACCCTGCCTTTCCTAATTATGATATTAATTAAATCTTTGTTGACTTCTGTTAAATGATTTAAATGATTGTAATGTGTATCTTACCCCGTCCATCCTTCGCAGTTATCTATTAAATTATATTTTCAAACATATATTGTAAATTATTTCAGACTCAGTTTCTGTTTATGGTGACAATGCACAATGACCTTGTGTTGCAACAATATCAATTTCTGCGATATTTAAGAGATGTTTTATGATTTCCTTTTTTTCTTGCCGTACGAAATTGAAATAATATATAATATGTAGCGTACTAATCAAGCATTAACGCCTTTTTCAGTTTTCTTGTGTATATAACTAGAGTTTACTTGAAAAATAGAATATAAGGAAAATGTGTATTTTGATACGATTAACCGATTAATCGGTCGGAACGTCTTTCGGTTAACCGATTAGCAATTCTGTATTCGATTGCCATCCCTACTAAAAATGATGAAGAGAGGGCTGAATTATTATACGCACACTTTCTGAGGAAAATTTTGGTATATTGTTATTCCCGGTCCGTCTGTTTGTCAGATATACTATCGTCTTCCTAATACTCATCTTACATTTTAAACAGTTGTTAAGTTATCCATTGGATATGATTGGTAGTATCCCTTATATGCAATAAGGTTTTGGAGTATTAATTTTCAACCTCGTGCCCATATGGTGGTTGAAAAACGTTTTTCTACAAAAAATATACGTCCCAGAACTCCCCTTATATTTTCAGTTAGTAGCTAAAGCATATTTGATATTATTTTTGTCCTGTAGGTATACAGTAACGCCTAAGAATTTTCAATTTCACCCTGGTGACAAATTAAGGGTTTGGAAAAACGATTTTGCACAATAATTAATTATAGAATAACTATTGTGGCTTCTTGTCCAGTTATTCGTTACACTTATAAACGCTTACTTGAGATCATGACTGCCTTGTGATAGCATCTATTTTAGGACAGGAGTATCAGCTGTTTTAAAATTGTGCATTAATGTATTCGATTTAATGACATGATATCTCATAACCCTGTTTTGTAAAATTTATACAAGAATTTTGCTGTAATCTTAAATAAGATAAAAATATGATTTTTTTTGTTTTGCAATTATCGGTAGATAAAAGTGAAACGGTTGTAGCAGTTTTTAACTTTATAAAATGTGGGTAAAAATGCTAAATTTAACTGAGTTAATGTATCGAAATAAAATTTATCAGCATAAAATTAAATGAACAATGTTTTAACATTTTTAACTTCTCTCCGTTTCAGAGTATCTGCAATATATCAAATGAAATTGAAGAAAACTTGTTGAAGAAAGTCAGTTGTAAAATATTTATGACAAACGAAGAAAGACTTATTAATAAATGATTTACAATGTTATTCTTCAGAATGTCATTGTAATTTATGTGTGTTTATGATTTTTAATTGATAATTTCTCAATACTGTAGATCAAAAGTTCATTGTCTTAAAATGTCAAGTAATAATGTAGCAAGTACAACAAGGAAAGGTGAATGTTTTCCAGTTCTTCAAAACGAAAGCAAGTCTAGTTTCCCTAACGAATGCGCCCGGCAGGTACGTTACTTTGATCTAACGAGCTTGCTTTTTCGCCGGTAGGATATAGACGACCTTAAGTAACAAACATAAATCAGAAATAGGGATAATTTAGAAGCTCAAAATATGTACACTGTATATAAAAGAGGAGAGCAAACACAGGCCTCCAAAACATTAGAGATGGGATCAGGAGCCATGGGGGAGTGAGCATCCTCTGCCGACCTTTCACATCCGCCGTGTGCTCCTTGTCACGATCGGGAAAAACGGAAAATTCTGTAGACAATTCAGTGTGTAAATAATAACCTAACAATTAGTATGAAAAACGTCAGTCAGCATTTGACTTAATGATAGGTTGTTTTTCCTGACAAGGTCATTGTATCGACCATAAAACTTAATATAAATATGTAGATTTAAACAATTTTAAATTGTAGTGTGGTTTTTATGGATCCTAATATACGGTTTTCATTGCATGGTTTTTAAATTAAATAATGTACTTGAATTCTACCCCTCTAACCCATTTAGTGATATAAACGTATACCAATGCCCTGTAACACATAAATTATGTAAACATGCAATCTAGAAAGAATTGTTAATTGGGGATTTACGTTCCAAGGAGATTATTTAGATTTGTAAATGGGAATAGTGTCAAATAAGCACATTTGCAATGGACAATACAATGTAGTGAATTTTTTCCTTTAAAATAAATTTTAGACATGGCCTTTTCATTGCCATGTTGATTTATGTTTAAATCTTGTAGGAAATTTGAAGACAATGAAATATAATGTTTTCTTTTAATTTAGTTCATTATCTAGAGACAATGAAAATTTATGAATGACTGATAAACATTTGATCTATTTGATAAATCTATATCACTCATTGTGATCTATATCACTCAGAAAGAACAGATCTCATACCAAGCTTATCTGTAGTCTACTGTGCTCTGTTTTATAATTTCACAAAACATAAAATTATGCAACATATCTGCAACATCCATAACTCGATTGAATGTTTTTTTTTTCAAAATCCTTGAATACTGTAGTTGATATTTGATGCCCTTTTTTTGAGGATATACTAGTAAATTATAAATTTTCTTCCATGGGCCCTTTGAATTGTCGAAAGAGAACTGACCAGCATCTAATTTACAAAATCACAATACAAATTAATAGCGATTCTCTGTAACCACTTAAACTTCTTTGCCACGCATGGTCACCGATTTTGATGAAACTTTGCCCATTATTACAACTTGACACCAGAAACATACATCAAATAAAATTTTGTTGCTATGTGTCTTGGTTGCCATGGTAACAGCCAGAAAAGTTGAAAAAATTTGAGATTTTCAGCTACTTTAAATCTTTATTAAGCCTTAATAAAGACTAAGAAAAACAAACACACTATTCTCCCAAAAACATGACACCTTGTTGCCACTTATGCTATAAGAAAACTATTTAGAATTTATCTCTAAATAAGTGGTAACCATGGGTACATTTGGAATACATTTTAGATGATGAAAAATGCCGATAAACGCTCAATATTCACAAATGATAGATGTTACATGATCAAACTCAATCAAAAACCTAAGAAAAGCAATGAAACATATTTACCTTATGTAATTAGGTATTGCCAGTATTATTCTAAAAATAACTTTCATGGTTGCCATGATAACACAGTGTCACCATGCAAAATCTGTTGCTATGATTGGATTAATGCTACTATCTTGAGGAAAAACAATAAAATTCATGACTGGCACATATACATCCTCAGGACCTTGCAACACCGACAACATAAGAAAAATTGAGATTAATTGTTACTTTGCAGTGTAACCATGGAAACAACGTACTAGTTGTTTAAAGTGATATTTTTTTTTGCTGCCTTAGGAATTTACTAACCTTTTAATAAAGAAACATATTATTTGAATCACCTTGAATAGTACTTATCTCATAGAACTAAAGTTGAATATCATATATTGATAAAGGTTGTTGAAAAATACAACACTGTTGCTATGGTTACCAAGAAGAGAAAATGTTCGATTTTGTTAATTTTATGTCAATATTAGACCCTATGTGCTAGCTTTTTGCATCCAGTTAGAGATTTGGTGGTAGTCAAAATTGAAAGTCAGGTTAGTTGGTCACATATATCAATCATAAAAGTTTTGGGAATCTACATACAACGGTACGTATCCAAGGAAACAGAGTATTTTTCAGATTTTTATGCATGTTTTTTCGCCTTATTTCTATAGCAACGCACTATTTAAAGAATTGAAATTGAATTTTTTGAAATGTGAAAATTAGGGTCACACCAAGGCCTTTAAAATTTGATCATCAGTTATATAGAAATATGCTTTTTAAAAAGATAGGATAAGATTAAAACATTAAGAGAGTACATTTAAAATCCCTTCATGGTATTAAAACCATGGCAACCATTGAGAACCTATAAGGAATATCATATTTTGTCCTTGGTATATGTTACAAGGATCTCTTGTCTATTATTTGCTTGCATTTTAACCTATAATTGTTTTTATTCTTAAGTGTATGACTTTATAAAATTAAATGAACAAAATTATTACTTTTGAATACTTTGTTTCCATAGTAACGTATGTTATAGTTGATTTACCAAACATGTTTATCATGTATTTAAGACATCAGTACTTCAACTTTCAGAAACAGTCATTGCCACTTGTTTGCTTTGCTGCAAACGTTAACTGTGGGACTCTGAACATGTTGAAAAATGCCATTTTTCAAACTTTACAACATGTTGCTATGGTAACCATGACACGTAGCAACCAATTTTTGCTTGATTTGAATTTACGGTATCAAAGACTTTTATCATAGAGAGTTTGGAGAAATTCTGAGACTATGCGTGCCACAGCTCCTATATAAAAGTTCAAGTCATTACAGAGAATGGCTCTTAATGTACAACATGATTTCAAGTTCGCTCAAAATTTCTCAGGAGAGTTATGACTAAGCGTACATATCAACAAACATGAATATTCATTATTGAAAGACCAACGAATATCCACACGTGACACAGTTTTGACGAATAAGTACAACCTGGTAGACAACCTTGCTTTTGGTCACGTGACTGTCATTTTTAATCCTGAACATACCTGGTGTGTTTTTTTTTTGTTCATGGTGTTGTTGAAATAGGTATGAATTACTGTTTTATTAGTTTTGTCAATAGAATAATAAAATACCAAGTACTGTATTGGAAGGTGACTTGTCCCACATATGCAGTTGGTGTTAATGCACTTTACTTTTACATAGTTCCCCTGCAACAACATTTTTCAAGGTAATACACAGCTTCTGTCAAATCAGTTCTAATTCATAAATTTTCAAACACACCAATGAATAAATGGCATTTCTATAATATCAATATTAAATAATTTTCTGAACAGAAATTTATAAGCTATGACATTTATTTGATGTTTTCTGCAAAAATTGTTAACCGATATATTGGACTTTTGGGAGCCTACATATTGAACGTGTTTATTTCATATACGTGTGAATAAACTGTCTAATAAGAAAGTGTTACTTTTGCTTCTAGCATAGCTAGTAGAGCCATCAATTTGGACACGTGGATAAACATTCTTCAAGCTTTATTTTCAATGAAGGTTAAGTCTTCAGGTTTAAAGTCAAATATAATGACGACATTTAACGACTCTTCTAATTTTTTCTAAATTTAATTTTCTCAGAAATAACTGAAATTTTACTAGTAAAAGACGTTAATGGTAATCTAACAACAAAGCTTTATGATAAACGTGATGACTTTAACTTTTCAATCGTCACTTATGCGGCAATAAACCCTTATTAGCTGCATATGGGGTGTATATCTCTCAGTTGACTCGATACGCAAGAGCATGCTCTACATATGAACAATTTCTAAAACGAGGTAAGTTATTGACAAACAAGTTGATAAAACAAGAATATCAACAGTCTCGTTAAAGTCATCATTTCGTAAGTTCTATGGTCGATACAATGACCTTGTCAGTAAATACAATCTATCATTAAGTCATATGCTGACTGACGTTTTTCATACTAATTGTTAGGACATTATTTACACACTGAATTGTCGACGGATGTGTGATCGGTCGGCAGGGGATCCTCACTCATTCATGGTACCTGATCCCACCTCTGATGGTTTTGGAGGTCCGTGTTTGGTCTGCTCCCGATTTGTATTGTTTGAATGGACTTTGAGCTTGAATACTGTTCGTTATCTCTATATATTTCAGTTAATATTTTCCTAAATTTTCTTTAAAAAACGAATCATACTTTTTCTACTAAGAGATCTTAAAGTGTTCGATGTTAACACGCAAATATGCTATTCACAAAGTATATTTACATCGCAAATATATCAATTACAATATACATTTAGTTAACTGAGTTTTTGTAACAAATAGTTTTTCTCTATAAATACGAGTACCACTATAATCTATGAAATTAAAGGCAATTTTTTAACACATTTAATGAGGAACGTCTGATTTCAAACTCTCCTTACTGAAGTCTGATACACTATTTTTGCAACTTTGTGGGCGAAAATGTGAGGGTAGATTTCTTTTATAGAGATTTTGTTGTTTTTTTTTAAATAATAAAATAACAAAATAAATGTGAGGCATAATTTGACAAATCTGTTGAGTACTACACGTTTAAAAAAAACCCATGGGCATTGTATGCAACCGAGCGAAAATTGAGCGGGATGGGGGCAGTATATTTTCCGTATATTTAGTTAATAATCTATAAACGATATACATGTAATATATGATGGAAGTCCAATCTACGGAGCTCCGGAAACCCCAAATGAGTATTATCAAAGGGGGTATCTGAGGATGCATTACTTTGTGTTCAATTTTTGAAATAAAGTATATAATCACAAAAAATGTTGATTTCATGTTTTCATATTATTTTCATAAAGGCAAATTAAGGACAGAAGATACAAACAATCTATTTTCAAAATCCTAAAAATAACAACCAAATCTATGGTCATATAAGTTATATAAGTAAATTGAATAAGTTTACCCGTGTAAGGTTTCATTTTTCATTCATAGTTTGTCAATAATGCACTATAAAGTAAAAAAAAAATGCATAAATTATGAGTGATGACACAAAGGTTGAGATATGAACAACATAAAAAACCTACAGTTTCTTGATACTTTGGAGATATGATACAACCAGGTCCCCAAAAATGAATGCATGGATTGGTATACATTTTATTCGTAGCATGTGTCCGACGGGTTTCGAGGATGCCAAACAATACTTTAACTAACTTAATTTCCTTCTCCCTGAGAGATCTAAGTATTATAATTTCTACATTTTCAAAGTCACAATAACTTAAACTAAAAGGAAAAGCACTGTTGTAATCGCATTATTATTCTTTATCGAAATATATGAAAATTAGTTAATGGATCATATGAATTTAAACATAAATGCAGGAATTGTGCATTTTCATAAAAATTCGTTCAAATTAATTATTAAATTTATTATAACAAGTTTAATTTGTTCAAACAAATTCGACAATTTGTTATATTGAATTTAAAAATATAGGTTTAAAATAGGCTTCCGTAAGAATTCGAAACAACGAATTGTCAAATTCGATATAATTAATTTCCCATTTTGATTAAACGAATTTAATTCGTTATAACAAATTCTAGAATTCGTTTTAACGAATTTAATCTGTTATAACATAATTTTGAATTCGTTATAACAAATACAACCGATTTGTTTTAAGAGATTAAATTTGCTATAAAGAATTCAAAAAAATGTTTTAACGGATTAAATTCCTTTCATCACATTCGACAATTCGTTATATCGATTTCAAAAATATTTTTGATAGGTTCTAAATGGGCTTCCGTAGAGATGCAATGAAAATTCTATCAATTAAGCCATTAGATTCAGATTCATCTCCTTTTAAAAGAAACAATATTTTGATTTGGAATTTGTTATTTTCTGTTAGACTGCACCCTCCACGCAATAATAACATAAATGCATAATTTCTTAAGAGATTTTTAGAGTTTGACACAAAAATGTCAAACTTCTGGTAATCCCAAGGTTGAATACACTAATTCGTAAAGGACATTAAAATCTTATCTCATTTTCTGCATTTTATATTCTGAAATCTGACAATCTCTGGTTTCTGAATGAACAATCTTTGAATATTTTGTAAATACTGTTGCTTGCATTTCAATCCATATCAATTTAGTTTCTCATCCATCATTCTTTTTATGATACTTTCAGCAGGGTCCTTTTAGAAAAATCCTTTTATTTGTTTCAGATTTCATGTTATCTATTAATTTATAAAAGTACATTGTGGGTATTTGCTTTCAATTTTTTTTTTTTTACCTCAAACCTTGTAATATTCTGTGAAAACCTCGACTTGTTTTTATGTTTCAATTAACAATATACTAGTATTATCATCATTGTTTTAAATAAATCACTCTTTTTTTTGTAATACTCAGAATCATTTGCCTTTAAAATTACCACTAAACTGTAGTAACATATACCACTTAGGTCTTAAAAACCCGAAGATTTTTCTTATTGACCTTGTCTTTTTAATGCTGTGATTTACGCATTTAGACATCAACATGTATCGGAAATCAACAATACAAGTGTCAATTTACTTTTTTGGGGAGTGTTATTAACACATTATCGCATCAAAATGTATCAGACACATTTTCTTTCTGATCTATGCAAAGTAATCATTTACACAAACTTTGCAGATATTAAAATTTGCAAATGAAAAAAAGGTACCGTGATATACACGTGCTTTTTATTTTTTTTTCCTCCTCCAAGTCGATTTCCTTGACTTTTTTTAATTGTCAGAAACACAGTAACTAACTCTACGGAAGCCCATTTAGAACCTATCAGATATATTTTTTGAATTCGATATAACGAATTGTCGAATTTGTTATAAAAATTTAATTCGTTATAACAATTTCTTTGAATTTGTTATAACAAATTTAATATGTTATAACAAATCTGTTGAATTCGTTATAATGAGTTCAAAAATTTGTTACAACGAATTAAATTCCTTTAAACGAGTTTTAAAATTTGTTATTACAAATTAAATTCGTTTTAACAAATTCTAAAATTTGTTATAACAAATTGAATTCGTTTAATCAAATTCAATAATTATTCGATATAATGATTTGTCGAATTCGTTATAACGAATTTAATTCGTTAAAACAAGTTTTTGAATTCGTTATAACGAATTCAGCAAATTTGTTTTAACAGATTTAATTCATTATAACGAAATCAAAGAAATTGTTATAACGAATTAAATGCGTTATAACAAATTCGAACATTCGTTATATCGAATTCAAAAATGTTTTTTGATAGGTCCTAAATTGGCTTCCGTACTAACACGCACAAGACATAGTCCGACTAATAAATAAACTGTTTAACAAACGGGATGACTTGAGCTTTTCCATCGTCAACTCCCCTTATTTATGTAGCAATATTCCAACATCACCTGCATATGGTGTATATGTCTCCAAACTGATTCAATACGCAAGACTATTTTTTGAATACGATCAATTTTTAAACAGATTCAAGCTACTGACAAAAAAATTGATGTTACCAGGATTTCAACAACTCGTTTAAGGTCAGTTTTTCGCAAACTTTCCGGTTGTTACAATTATTTGTTTGTAAATATACCTATCGTTAAGTGGTATTTTGTCTGACATGGATCATACCATTTGCTAGGTTATTGCTTTTATACTAAATTTTATTACGGAGTGCTCTGCCTACCTGGTCAATACATAAGGCTCACGGCGGGTCTGACCGGTCGACAGGGGATGCTTACTCTTCCTAGGCACCTGATCCCACTTCTGGAATTTCCAGGGGTCCGTGTTTTTGGCCTGTGTACGATTCTTTTTGTTTATGGAAATTATGAGATTGATAACTGTTCGTTATCTTCACCTTTTACAACCGTGTTTCACGCTATAGTTCTAATATTTTACCGTGTAATATGATAACTTTATTCACTAAGGATTTAATTTTGCGGGGAAAGAACCGATAAATCGTAAAAATAGAGGAATTAAAACCATCGTCTTGACTTCCCAACCTACAGGAAATATTTTTTTTCAATATTCATTCATCTATCTACTTTGTGTCCTGAGATATGACCTTCAAGAAAGACCATTACACATATTTGGGCTAGTGGTAACAGCATGGGGGAGATATGTATGTTGGGAAATTTGGAGGGGGAGAAAGATCCGATTATGTCACTCCAAGAAATGAACTAATTTCATTATTTATATGGGTGAGTGATGACAAGTAACAAATTTATGTTTCAAATTTAATTGAAATGTACAATTTACACTTGAAGAACCAACTGATCTTAATCTACAGACTGACAAGCGAACAGCATCTTATGAAGGTATTGAAAGTTCAATGTCCATCGTTCTTTTTCAAATAAATCGAGAGAGAGAAATATTTTATATCGCTTCCATGGATATTGATAGTCCATGTATATTTAAACTTCATGTTAAATTGTACGTGTATTTTAAGCACCCTGATACATTACAACTTTAATAAAATGGTTTGTAAATTAAACAGTTCTACGACTTAAACCCATTTAGTGCTATAATCGTATATCAAAGACATGCAGCACATGCGTAACCATGCAATCTAGAAAGGGTTTGTGAGTAAATGAGGGTTTGCGTTCACAGGAAATTATTTAGATTTCAAGGGATCACTTGAAGTAGTAGTGTCAAATAAGCACACCAAAATGCGGTGAATATTTCTTTTAAAAATAAATTTGATTTGAAATCCCTGATTAGTAGGAAATTGGAGGACGAGTAGATTTATTTTTGGTTTTTCTTTTAATTCAGCTCATTTCATGAAGACAGTAATAATTTATGAATAATAAATCATTCATTGATACCGTTTATTTGATAAATTAAAAATCGTGTGGATATTATATTTTATACCAAGCTTGTGTCATTTTTGTGATGTTTAATACATTTCAGTGTTAATACTACAATGACAAACAAACAATTTGACTGAAAATGGCTGCAACATCCATAGATTGATTATGAATTTCCTTCCACTTCTTTGTAGTCGAAAGGTAATTATTTTAAATATAAGGATATAGATAATAAATTCTTCCATAATCTCTGAAAATTTTATTTTATGTTGTTTGTCAACAAAATAGAACTAACTAGCATCGCAATTACGAACCACCATACACATTGTTTAAAAATGCAGGGTTAGCCTTAAGAAGAATTTGAGTGATTCTATAATTTTGCATATTTTTGCCGGGAAGATCACAAATTTCAACGAGTTCAATAAACATATACAGGCCACTAATATCCACTGTGACACAGTTTTTAAGTACAACTTGGTAGATAACCAAGCTTTTGTATTTCGATGTTTTTAAATGCATTATTTTCTTATCTATGCCTGGAATATATTTCTGTTAATTGTGTTGTTGATATACGTATGAAATTCTTTTATTATTATTTTTCAATAGATTATAGTAGCCGCGGTATTGGAAGGTGATCAATTGGTTCTCAGTTGAAGTGGATATTGATAAACTCCCCCGTTATCTATTTCCACTGCAACAATAAGCGTCATTATAGGATTGACAATATAACTCGGCTTTCAAAACAAATTGTGCGAATTATTTTTGGTCTCATTTCTAATAATGATAAAAAATAAATAATGAAAATAAATTAATAAATAATAATAAAAAAAAGAATTTATATAGGCAATGCTTATAATTTAAGTTTAGTAAAAATTCAAGCTCGAAAGTCCCTTGAAACAATACAAATCGATAGCACTCCAAACACGGAGCTCTAAAAACATCACAGGTGGGCTCAGGTGCCATGGAGGAGTAGGCATCCCTTTCGACCGGTCAAACCAGATGTGGCTCCTTATCATGATCAGGCAAACGGAAAAATCAATTCAGACAAACGGAAAAAGACAATTCAGTGTGAAAATAATGGCCTATCAACTTGTATGAAAAACATCAGTCAACATTCGATTTAACTGCTGACATGGTCATTGTACCGATCATAGATTTTGCAAAATGTTGACTTTAAACGAGACTGTAGATATTCTTGTTTCACCAACTTATTTGTCAAAAGCTTGCCTCGTTTAGAAATTGTTTGTACGTAGAGCATGCTCTTGCGTATCGAATCGACGGGGAGACGTAAACTCCATATGCAGGTGATAATGGTATATTGCTACCTAAATAAGGGAAGTTGACTTCTTCTTTTCTTGTAGAAGCTTTTGGATAAATTCTGCTTCATATGAATACTACATATTTAAAAAAATATATAAACAAAACTATATATCTAAAAAAAAAGGAATATAAACGTCAACATTTGAAGTTAAAAAAAAAACGATATACGGATTATCAGATACAGTTTACTATAAATTTTCGTAGCACTGCGTCTGTAGCAAATGAGTTGGCATTTTAGATAGATATCTTTAAAGTTTGTGGTCTTCTGTGGTGGCTCAGAGAATGAATACCATTAACTGGCGCCTTTGAATTTCCTTTCATGAGACCGACTTCTTCAAAATACTTATATAGCGCTGATTCAGTGTCATTACCAGAGCTCAACCTATCTGGCCTTCCAATTTTCCAATCCAGTGAGATTTTTTCTGAGGTGTCAGGGAATACGGTATTTGATATCTTACGAGTAAGTCTAGGTTTCGCATTTTTAAATGTTTGGGCACAAATATGTTTGTTTGGCTTGCCAAGTCGCTTACTAATGTCTTGTAATAGCAAATGTTTATGATTTGCAAAATCTAGCGTAAATCTTAGTCCAAGAAATGCCTTGATTGGACTAATATGAAAGTCACGCGGACGTAGTTGTGCGTAATTTATAATTATGATGTTTTTCAAATTTGGCTTCTTTCTGAAATTGTTCCACATATACCGCCATTCAAGTCTCTGCCATATTCCGTCGCTGGTCTCTCCCATGGAATTCCAGGATAATAACACGATGTAATTTCGACAATTTTCGACATGATCGATAATTTCTTCCTCTCTTACGTTTCCAACAAGGCTATCCTGAAGAGGAAAAAACACTGAATAGCCTTTCCCTCGCAAATAGGGAAGCAAAACGTTGGCAACCCATCTGATCTGCTGCTGATCTTCTTCACTGACTGTGACGTAAGCATCAGTTTTGTATTGTAAATTGTTTCTTCTTGATTTGCTTGGATTTTTTCTCAAAAGATAGATTTCATAACGGTAGTAGTAGCAAAGAGCGAAACCACCGAAGAGCAGAAGTGTCACAACGGCCAGGGAAAGAACGGTGTTTCGAAGAAAGTGGTCTTCTTTACAGTTAAGAGATTTGAAGTCAAAGTCAAGAACTGATACATGACCTGAACTTGTTGCGCAAAAAATATTTGACATGTTTGCACAATTGTTTCTTTTTCGAGCAGATAACCAATTAGGTAGCCACTCAATATGACAGTTGCAGGGTACATATACATGTCCGAGGTGTAATTTGCAAGGGTCTTGGCTCTTGAAAGAAGATGGAATACTCCTGAGTTTATTGCCTTGCAACCTGCTGATATTTTTGTTTATTGACTGGGCAGCCTTTTCGGTTATCTTCTCTATTATATTGCCCGAAAGATCCAGATGAGTGATTCTGTCCAAATAGCTCACAAAATTTAACTCCTTTATTGAATTATTGGCCAAAAAAACTTGTAGATCTTCGTATGGTGGCATGTGTTTTGGAAGGTGAGTTAACCCTGCGGAGTTACAATCTACCACCGTCCGATCTTGACTGGGCTGTCTATAGCATTTACAGGCTGTAGGACAACCATCAGAAGGACTGGAAATGTTACATATAAGCTTGTCTAGACCAGACTTGTTTCTAGCCACTACTTCTCCAATTGACATGCCAACAAGACTTGGCGGAGAATCGCATGTGAGGTTGAAATAATCCCGCCACATTCTGTCAATCCAGTGTCTTGCTTTTTGTAAGTAGGGTTCCATATTGCAGTCACAGCTCAAGTGTGCATTTCGAAGATCAAAGGCGTAATCAAAGAACTTTCCGAGTAGAGTTATATCAGTGACGCCTATGTCAGTAAAGTTTATGAAATGTCGTAGATTGTTTTGACTTAAATCAACATATCCCCCTTGACCGTAGGAGATATTCTTATTGATTTTAAAAGATTCTTCGTTAACAATTTGTTCGATTTTATTGTCATTATATTTAAGACGACAGAATGTCTTTTTCATCACCATATTTGTACAGTCAAGGTCTCGAAGTTCATTATGACTGAAATCGATGATGAAGAGGTCGACAGATTCCTGAAGAACAGTATAAGGTTCTACATGAGTTATCAAATTATATGACAGGTCAATCGTCCGTAATGAAGACATCCCTGAGAACGTAGAATTTGAAACATAGGATATCAGGTTGTGAGAAAGATCAAGAGTATCTAATTTATGCAAACACGATATGTCAGGTACACTTTTGAACGCATTATAAGAGAAATTAATTTCTACTATATCGGAAAACAAACACATATTTTCTGGCATGAAAGCTAGAAATCCATTTGAGTGAGCTACTCTGATAAATTGTCCATTTACCGAGTTTTCTGACGGTTTTGGTAAAATTAAAGCATTTCCTCTTCTTCCAATGTATTCAATCTCTAAGTGTACTAGATTCCTGGAGTCTAACTGCCAGAGAGTCTTTGCCTCGCAGCAGCAGCAAGTTTCCATTTTCCCATCCATGCGATCTTTACAATAATTGGGACAATACAGATTTGGCTGACTGTGGTTGTATTTTGCTGTCCATTCAAAATAACCCCAAATTACAGAAATAAGAAATACATTCCACACTAAGAAAACATATAAAATTGATGTCTTCATTTCACTTTTGTGTAGAGATATATATATATATTTTACAGCGACACACTGTTTTCTTTTCCATACATCGAACAATTATTGACCAAATCCATAAATGCCAGACCTTTGTCACATTACCTGGGAGGTATCTGCTTTTAAATGTCCCACAAACCCCTCCTGTTTTGATCTCTTGTTTTTGCCGGTATCTGAGATATGTAAATTTTACAATTTATCCATAGAGTGACTTCCGATAAAGTTTTAAAAACTATAGGTCATACAAAAGTAGGGTACAAATTGTGATTGGTGATTATTTAATCCCCTTCTAAAGTTTTTGATTTTATCCTTTTCAAGCTAATATAGCACATATATAAAAGAAACATGGTAATCTGCATATTATCCCCCCATAGGGAAATTCAGATTTTTCTTATCATCGACCCCAAAATGACCGGACGTACCTGAGTTATTTTCAGGAAGAGATTCTAGTCGATATATACTGTTCAATCATCTCTTTACTGATCAGAAATACTTCTATATTCTGATAAGATTATTCTATAAATTTGAATAAATGGCAATTTTTATTACAATTTTAAACAAACACTGCATTTTCTTCATTTGCGTGATTATCCACAAATATGTACGAACTATTTGGATATTCTAGATGATTTTCCCTACATGATAGAATAAAAATACCCAAACAAATTTATTGAAGTGTTCCAAGCGGTTCATGACACGCAAAATGTATGTAAATTACTTTGAAAAATATCGGAGAAAATGACTTGGTTTAGAAACTGTTCTACCATTCAAGATAAGAAAAAACAAATGGCTTACGTGTATTGAAGTCGAGTTTACAATCAATAAATTAAGCTCCATTAAACGAAAGTGTCAAGTATATCATTATCATTCGATATTACCCCCGTAAGAAAAGCATCTGCACTTTATTCTGTATTCTTATTATTCAGCAAGTTTTAATCTTATTCCAAAAATATTAAAATGGATTAAATTGATTAAATTCGAGCATACTCCCTTTAAAAGGTAAATGAAAAAAACCCCCACAGCATTTTATATGTGATTCAAAGACAAACCCCGAAAATGAGTCGATTGTGAAGAAAAAAATGAGAGGTGGCGTAACCATGAACTTTTAGTGGACAGGTTCATCAAGAATACTTACAATATGTAGATTTAATACTATCTGGGGCTTAAATTTGAATAAAAATTATTTGTGTTGACGGTAGTAACAGCTAACTTAAAGAGCCTTCAAATTTTCATCATTTTGCATTCGTCCCAAAATATATTCATTGTTGACAGTTATGAATGTCTCTGTGTCATTTTTATTTAACTAAAGTCTTATATAATACCAGACACACAGTATGACTATATGAAAATTAAATGACCACGACATTGAAGACTTGAAAGTATAATTTTCCTTTTCTTTATATGTACCTGTAGAAAGTTCTCGTAGAGGTAAGTCTTTCAAAATTAAACAGATTTCTCTGAAATAAAATTAAAACATTTGACTTTAGGAAATGAAACAAACAAATAACATATGTAGTCAACTTTTGGTTGTTTTGAGTCCATTCCGTTGAACACCATCTTTAAGATATTTTCAGCTTCTTTGAGTCTGCTAAACCTACCTTAAGCCATTTTACTTATGATGTATGTTTGGTTTAAAATGAAATATAAAATTGTTCTTGGGTTTGGGAAGTTTACATTTAACTGACTTTTTAAGATCATACATATTATATCATACCAAAAAAATCTATTAAGGTTTCACGTTTCCATGTTTTCTTTCGAACATTTAGATTGTTGCCAGCCCCTCTGTCGCGTGATTAATTGACCAATGATAAGACTGAGATATCTGGCACAACATTAAACATTAACCGTTAAATCAAGTGTAACCCGGAAAATAACATCTTAATTCGAAAACTTTTATCACGATGTAAATCCTGGATCAAAGGTACATACTTTTACCCAATTGACATACAAAGCGGGTTAAAGTTTCTCCACTAGAATTGTTTAAATCTGATCAATACAATCGTTTAGACAACAGGAGTTGTGTACATTTTCTTTCAATAAAATAAAGGTACACTTAAATCAAGCTATATCTAAACAAAACATACTTTTGTTCAGAACTATTTCAAAATTGTTTAAAGGCTTAAGTGTGTCAGTATATGCTTAGATAGCAATATATTATGCTTTTCAGTGTAAAACAGATTATTTCACTGTTAATGGTTTAAGCTTGTTCAAGTAAGAGAGAAATTTATAAGAAAATAGTTTGCATCCGTTGTTAAGTTTTCTATGATGGATTGTCTTGAATCAGGTGTTAGCCCAACAATCCTTTTAATTCGATAACCTTTGCTCTTTGTAAACCCTGGATCAAAAGTACAAGACTTTTACCCCAGTTGACATACCACCAAGTTCAAAGTTTTGCAATCTTTTGTCCACTTGAATTTGTTTAAAGTTTATCAATACACTCTTAGCAAATTACAGAAAGGGTAATTTATGTGTTTTCTTTAAAAGATATGAAAACCCAACTTTAAATCTAAGTGTTTTGAAACAAACTGTTTATTGCTTAATGCTTGAATAGCAATGAATTTTTATTGTTATTATACCTCTAAAAAATTGTTTCCTATCTAAATCTATACTTTAAAATGTCTTTCATTTCCAATGTTTAACGGAGCGGTCAACATAAAATCGATGTTTGACCGCAGAGTGAGATATTGGACCTGGGGATGAGATATTGGACCGCTATGTCACACTATGGGCGGGACCAGCTAAATCTTATTTAACCGCAGTCATGGAAGCCAGCATGTATGTTGGTATAACAAAACATTTATTGACTGTGTTCTCGGACAAAATGCGTTTTGTCGACCCTCGAACCAAACGAGTTGCCCTCGAACCTAGTCAATAAATATATGTTGTATATACCCCGGTAGTGTGAAACAGATCATATCGGGTAATTGACTGCATGGTCTTAGCTGGACCTTGTCAGAGAAAATAAAATTCATCTGTTTATTTATGATAGGTCGTCGCATTTTGGTTATGCTAAGAGTAAAATATTCTATTTAAGGTTTTGAATTCGATTTTGATTAACATTCCAGTTGTACTCTTAAATGAACGAAGTAAATACCAAAATTTCCAAATTTTTGTTTCTGAAATGTCTTAATGTACAATCGTTAGAATTTAATACAAAAAAATTAGACGTACAGCATCAGAATTTAATACAAAAAAATTAGTTTTATCTAAATCAAGCATTCCTTAGAAATCAGCTTCTTGGACTTTATAAAGGTACTTCGTGTCCTTTTTCTTAAAATGACTCGATCGGTCAAGCCGGTAGCCAAGTTGTAGAGCGTTCGCTTCGTAATCAGGGGGCCTAGGCTCTATTCTCTGTCGCCCCTCCGCACCGAATCTACAAAGTTCACATAGATAGTGACTGTTCTTTCGCAAAGCGCCCATCATTATAATGAAATATGAAGATAACGAACTGTAATCAATTTCAAAAGTCCATTAAAACAATACAAATTTGGAGCAAAGCAAACACGGACCTCTTAAACCATCAGAGGTGATTCACGTTTTTTTTTTTTTTTGGGGGGGGATGTGAGACCTTATAAAACGAGGTCCCGATAGACCTGTCACGAAAAACCCTCACTGTTCTATGGCACTAGGTGCCGATATAGGTATAAATTTGAACCGATATATACCTGTGTATGTTGACATCTATATATAAGTGAACAATTCTCAAATGGGACTTGAAACAACGTACAATTAATCACTGAGCAATAAAATGACCCTGTCACAAAAATAAAATAAAAGAAAAAACATGTACATTTGTAAACGCTTCGACCTTGCATTTATTTTATAAGAAGCTGTTAAAACAATTAAGAATAAAGAGTGTTTTTGTCTCAAAATGAATATCATTCACCTTTTTCAGGATTCGAATATCCTTTGAAAATTGTTATGTCAATTTGACCGAAATAACAAAAGAAAAAAAAAACTGTGTTGATAGTAAAATACCACACACATAGATAAGTACTAGGAACCATGCACACTTTAAAATTATCTTTGAAGATAACAGATAAAACACACACACACACAAATACACAAAAACATTGAAAAACTACTTGAACCTTTAGTAAGATTGATACTATCCAATCAAGAGATAAAGAGACAAAGATAAGATGACTGAATAAGACAAAATGCACCATATTTTTTAGCTACACACATCCTTTTCTATTTTTTTTAATGTTAAGGACATACGCAACGTAGTTTGAACTTTATTGTCTTTTTCCCTGGATTTGAAGAATTCCGATACTTAAAGGAATTGTGTGCTACATTTTCATGTCTATATATGCTGTTGTACGCTTCTTCTAAAACAAGTTTGGATAAACAAAACATCTAGAATATATGTTTAGTAATTTTTGTGTATTTTTCTTTGAAGTATACAAAAAATTTCATCAATTGATATCTTTTCAAAACCCCTGGTAATGCATGCTGATCTTTTGTCTACGAACTTCTGATGGCACTATAATCTTAAATTAAGAATATCTTGAAAATTTATCAGTAGGTAAGGTACGTTGCGTATGTCCTTAACTGCATATACCATATTAAAAACAGTTTAGAGCATGCTGAAAAAGTTCTCTTAGTTTGACTTTCAACGTACACGTAGGAGTAAAAGAATAAAAAGAAAACGTTTTATTATCATACCTTTCCTGTCCCTCTTTTGCCATTGACAAGTTTATTTAAAAAAAGCATGTCTAGAACCAGCCATGCGGCAATACGACAATGAAAACTGAACAATTTTTTTCCTTCTAAATGACACCTCTTCTAAAGTATGGATTAAGATATTATCTGAGCTATACTGAGAGAAAATATAAAAAAGTGAATTTATATGCAAATATCAAGATCAAATTGATGAGTGCTAAACTAAAACAGACCCAATATGATGAACCATTACCATTACTTCTTCCTGTGCAAGTTATGACAAAGAAATAGAAAAAAATTATAAGAAAGCAAAACAAGAGAACTATGATGTAAAACTTTTCTAGGGTATCAGTAAGTACGAGACGAGAAAGTTATCAACCTCAAAATGTATCAAAACAATACAACATGGAAAACTGGCTAATCTGGAAACACCAGAGGTGGGATCAGGTACCAAGGATAAGTAAGCATTCCCGGTCTACCAGTGATAGGTGCTCTAAGCTTACAAATGATCAGATTGGTTATAATATATTGATAAATTTTCTTAATATATAATGCTTAAAGGCAATTTATCTATCCATATTCTGGCCTGGGATTAATTCGAAGTCAAACTGATGAAGTATTCAAAATTAATTACAAACAATTCTGGAAGAAATTTCTCTCCAAAATATTGTCCTAAACTAGTTTCAGGCTAATTTTATATATTCATAATAATAGAAAACCTCCAAAACAAAAAGCAATAAAATATTGTTTTCGACTTTGAAATTATAGAATGATTAAGAAAGATGATATGAATTGACACAAAAAAGTGTAAGTAATTTTTGAGAAAGATGAAGTGAAACTAGAACAGGCCTCCACAACAAGAACAAACTACATGTAATTGGTTATGGTCTCCTAGGTGACATTTAATCTCAATAATTATCCTAAATTGATAGAGAAAGAAATATATAATATCTATTTATAGACAGGTCAAAAAGGAATAAATACATTTTTCCAATGATTTTTATTTTTCTACTATCAGCAATTTACATGTTATGAAACATAGAAAAAAAAAGTTGCAATAGCAAAACAACAGGAAGACAGGGAAAATTTATTTAGCAAGTCATTTTCTAAAAACAGTTAGAATGCAGACTTACAAAAGTAATAGCATAATCATTTTCCTCATGTTTTCAAAACAAATTTTGATCTGCTGTTGCGTTCAACATGTTTCAAAGGAGCGTCAAAACATACAGATGACAAAGAGTCTATCGCATTCTTCTCCATGGCCAGCCTCTGTGATTTATTGACGTGAATTAGAGTTGCCAGGACGACAGCGATTATGCAGAGACCTCCTAAACCTCCACCGATTAAACCATAAAGCAAGGTTTTATCCACACCAGAGGGTAGATTTTCCTACATAAGAACAAAACATCTAATACGTTTTTTATTCAAAATTTTGTTGCTTCACAAGATAATTATAGATTTTTAATTCTAGTGAAACTTTACCTTTTTAAGTGATGGGCTTGCTTTTACAAGAAGTTCGAAGTTATCAACTGTGGTGTTAAAGACATTTCCGCCTGAGAAATCGAAGGATTCGCTTTTCATATTTGACCGTACATCTACAGCAGTCACTCGTGAGAGGTATGAACAGCATGTTCCACTGAAGAAAATTATGACAAGATTTGAAATATAATAATAAATGTCACACAAAATAAAGAAAATGAAGCATAGTGTTATTTTTCTGTAGCAATAAATAATTTAAGATATTGAGTTTATTCCAGAATTTTAGTTATAAGCTGTAATAATATATCAAATCATGAATGAAATAAAATTGAAATGCGATTAAAAATACCTTATTGTAGCTATATATGAAGTTGGAGCACTGCTGGTATAGGAAAACTTAACATTACTAGGCGTTGCATAAAGTTTGCTCATGTTGACTTTAAATTCAATATCAATGACAATTGTCCACTGTTGATTTGTACAGTTATAATAATTCATCATGTTCTGTTTGCAATCTTCTGTCTTATTAACTTTTGTGATTTGTGGCGGCTCTATTTCGATAACCTATTAAGGTATATAGAACGTATTTTCTTTGAATCAAGACGAGTTAATCAATAAAATAAATCTTTAGATGAATAAATTAAAATGTATTATCACGCTTACTTCGGAATCATACCTCAAGAGTCCTTTTAATTGTTTGAAGTGTCGTTGTTCCAATATTAAGCGTAACTGTCAAAAGCCTGGGAAAAAATACCATAACTTTGTTTGAAGCACAACCAATCATGTTTTATTCGTAAGGACTTGACAGATATTGTACTGATTCACAATTTTGAAGATAATTATCGAATTTATTATCATTAATATCCCTGCCTATCTTTGAAACATACAAAAATCAGGGATCTTTTTTTCATGCAGTGCCCCTACAAGAATCGTTCGTGGCTTCAAATACATGGATAGGAAAAATAATTCAGCAGCTACATGTCCTAAACTACATAACACTCCGTGGAAGAACTGTGGTAGCCACTAAGACATAAACGCACTAATGATGTGCTAAAGCAATTAGTGGATGATTTGTATCTACTAAAGATATATTTTCATTATTGCACAAAGTTCTGCTTCACTTATGGATGACGCTGCTATCCGTAAATAAAAGGTGTCAGTAATAGATAACACGTTTTTAATTGACGATAAAATGATTATTTCACTAATAGATGCAGTCACAAATTAATGCTACATAGTATCAATAGTGCATTTTAAATATTTAATAATTATCCCAATTCTAGCATATCTCCACAAAACTTTTTCAGCTATATTTAATCTAAATATCCATTTGGAAAGACAAGAACAGTATGAGTGGTATTTCTTAGGCAATGTGGTACAAGTAACAAAAACACGGACCCCTGGAAACAGCAGAGGTGGTATTGGGTGTCTAGGAAGAGTAAGCATCTCAGGTCGACCGTCAGACCTGCCATGAACCCTCCCTCTGTATTGATTCAGGTAGAAAGAGGAATCTACAGTCAAAATTAGTAAAAAAAAACATAACAAATGATATGAAACATATAAGTCAAAATACGACCCAACGATCCTATTCAGAGCATTCTTTTTTCGATCTAATTTAGCTGGAAGACATAAACATCACATTCAGGGTCTTTACAGCCCAGTAGCTAAGTACTTCGGTACTAGCTTAAAAATACGGATATATATTTTAATTGCTGTGGTAAAATTTAGAAATTTATTTCAAAAGTAAGGATTATTTTCCGCATGCATAGTTCTGATCCTTCGACGTATTTGGTTCCAGTTTTTGGTACCTTTTTTCAGCTCTTCAAAGTCTTTTTTTGAAAGTTTTGGATTTCCAACGATTCGACACGAGTATCACTAACATATTAAAGAAATCTTTACATCTGCATCTTTATTTGAATCATCCTCAAAACTAAGCACGATTTTACGGATTTAGAACATTTTTTTCCTTAATTGTATGCAAATCAGTGTAAATCGTTCTGGGAAAACTAGGATATCTGGGAAGACAGCAGGAAAGGAAACACAATCTCTTTCGAATGTCATCGGTCATGGTAAAGCTTGAACTAGATGGAGATCTATGCGCTGCCTAAGTAAGAAAAAACATAAATGCCTTTTTCTACCGTGGCTTCAAATATAGTTCGACGATTACAATATCTTGTGTCTTCATATACTGCACGCCATTAAAGCAATATAAAAATAAGCTTAACTGGTTTAAATGATATACTTGGCTCACGGGAGCTGTTCATATGGGTTCTTCTTTGTCCCCTTGTTTACGCTCTGAATGTGGTTTAATGTCAACTGCAAAGCAGAGTGACATTTTGAGAGAACTTTGTTCCTCTGTAGCATCCTTTTGAACTTTGAGAGTTAAAAGCTTTTCATGTATTATTTATGTTACCTGGCACGGAGACTTTCGGGAAATGTCAGGTTTTAATGATAATGTGACCATGGGTAAAGATTGATTGTAATGATTGTATATTGTTTAACGTCCCATTCAAGAATTTTTCACTCATATAGAGACGTCACCGTATGCCAGTGAAGGGCTTCAAATTTAGACCTATTCTCTGCACTCAGTTCATTGAGCAGTGAGGGTTCTTTATCGTGCCAACGCCTACCGTGACACGGGACCTACGTTTTTAAGGCCCGTGACTTTCACTTCTAATGCCGGGCGCTTGGCGAAGGAACAGTCACTACCTATGTTTACGCCTTAGGTTTGGTGCGGTGCGGCGAACGAGACTCGAACCCGGGCCTTCCGATCACGAAGCGAACGACCTACCACTAGGCTACTGTGACCGGTCACGGGTAAAGATAAGACTTTTCTTAAGTGGAAAAATATTGGTTTCAGGCATGATTGTCTTTCTGCCTTCTGTCTGTCAGAAAGTCATAACCAGACCATAATTCCTAGAATGATTGGGGTGAATTCAAACATTTGTTCTGTTATAACATAAAAATGCAACACGATCTTGACTATAAGTCAGATCGAAAAGGGCAGAAGTACTTAGCAATGGGATAGTGAAATGATGTCAAGTCATAACTCCAAGAACCTTGCATATCCTTGATTCAATCTTAGTATATTGTAGTCGATGCGCTAAAGGCTTGTTAAAATCATCATTCAAGTTCATGTTTGAAAGGTTATCTCAATGAGCAATGACATAGCAAAAAGATGTGAAAATTATAGGATTCCAAAACAACGATTGGAATGAATTATGTTGCTGATCTGGAGGTGTGACATGATCCTCAATTAAGGTCAGGGTACCAAGGTCAATGTAATGACAAAACAATAATTTAAATTTCTTTCTCTTTGCCCTGTAATTTTGTATGGAAGAAATAAAATCAAAGTACTCAGAAGTACAGAGAGCAGGGCTCACTTACAGAGTAGTGAACAAAGACCGTTTTACATAAAACATACATTGTAATAACAGATGAATTACAACAAGTTCAGACACCGAGAGAATATATAACACAACAAATATATTCCAAAGGCATATAGTAATAAAATTTGTTTTAAAAAATGGAATAAAATGTAGTAAGAATTTAATGGCGTAAACAATTTATCACATGTATCGTTTCGGGGTCTTATACCACTTACAAAAGTAAATAAACATTGATGCAGCAAGGTCAAACGTTTATGCACAGATGTATGGAACGCCAAATTAACATATATTCAAATATTTGTACCTATCTTCAAATAATTGTACCTATCTTCAAATGAATTGTACCTATCTTCAAATGAATTGTACCTATCTTTAAATCAATTGTACCTATCTTCAAATGAATTAGAGATAGGTATAACTCAATTATACCTATCTTTAATTCATTTGAAGATAGGTACAATTGATTTGAAGATAGGTACAAATGCAATGAATTGAAGATAGGTATAATTGATTTAAAGATAGGTACAATTGAATTGAACCTATCTTTAATTACTAAGATATTGGCAATAATAACTACTCCCTTCATTATACGATAGGTACATATATTTGAATATATGTTAATTTGGCGTTCCATACAGATGAGTCCTCAGCGGGGAGTATACATCAGGTCACGTGCTCCCCGCATTAGAGTTAGCCTGGTAACCCAGCCTCTATTCATAGAATGTGACGCAGATCAGGGAGACCTGATGAAAACCTTTCGCATATTTTAAAATAATTAATCGAAGAAGAGGGGAGAAAGTATATTACCATTAATGTTTTTTTTCTGTTTAGAGAATTTCATTTAACTTTGTTTAATTTTGTTTGTATTGTCTCAAAGGCGGTTGAGCATACGTACTATATTCTTACTCGTAAATTTGATATGGCGGTGAGGAGGCAGCATTTCCGGTTGAACACCATAACATAAGCCGGTTATTGCTCTACGAGCAATGAGCTGAGCCCGGCTAAAAATGAAACAAGCTTCCTGATCCTACCTCTGGTGTTTTCAAGGGTCCGTGTTTTTGTCCTGTGCACGATTTGTTTTGTTTACTGGATATATGAGATTGATCACTGTTCGTCATTTTCACCTCTTACACTGTAGGCTACCACACTGTTGCGTTTATGAACTACAACAATTTTATTGTTAATTTAGCTCTTAAGAACATTCCACGTTAATCATCTCACTACTTTTTCTCATTCGTGAATAAACTATCCCTTTAAACAATCAAGATATACTCACGCTAATGTATTTGATTTGCTGGTAACCCCTATGTTCATTTCTTGACTCCTGTGAGCGCCTACTGATATGCTGCGAGGGGAGCTGGATACAAATCCTGTAGGGACGGAAGTTGCAGTCACACGAAAGGCTTGAGTCGTACTTCCTGTGTTTGTAATGTTCACCTTCACAACTGTTGATTTTCCAAGGACTAATTTTTCTATAATTATTATTTAATATGTAATGTCTTCTTGTCCGATACGTCTTTAAATGTTATGAATTCTGAAATTAATGCTGTATTTGAAAGGTAAAAAACAAATAATAGAGCAAAAGCTTTATTTTGTACTAATTCATTCAGTCTAGAACATTATGCATTTATATTTTACTTGTTACATGTAATTTTTAGAGATATAATCAGGAATACTAAATCAAATGGTTTGAGGGCTAAAATATGAATCCGACGATTAGATACAAATACAATACGTAATTTACTCAGTATGTATTTTTAATATTTAACTTCATATTTTTAACTTCCTTGTGATCTTTGAAAATTGATGTCACAATTTTGAATTGCATAAAATAGTTACATGTACATGTATGAATACCTGGTTTAGATGAAAACTGTATACTGCCTGTGACTGGAGTTACAATGTCCGCTTTCTCTCGAGTAAACACATTAGAGTTTAAACTGCCGTTGATGCTGACAAAAAACTCCTAAAAATAGTTCCATATTTTAAACAGATATAAGAAATATATTCAAGTAATAATTAAAGAAAGAAAAGCTTTCATGAAAATGCAAGGTTCTTTTAGAAAATACACTTCTATATATTAATACATGTATATGCCAAAGTTTAGTCAATACATGTAATAACTATATCAGTAAAACCTTGGGTTATACTTTCATAACCGCATTGCATCTTGTTCAACCTCTGAACTATTTCTTTGTAAAATTTGTAAAATGTTGTTAGTATGCAAAAAAGGGGTGGATAAATATACAGATTAGGAATGAGAGATGTGGGAAGGCGACAAAACGTTAATTTAGAAAATAGTTTAGAAACAAGAGGCCCATGGGCCACATAGCTCACCTGAGCACTCTGGCTAGGAAAATGCAGAAATCAGTTCAGTATTGAAAAGTTTAAATATTTAAAGTGGTTCCCGGGGTGGGGGTGGGGGGTATGATTTTAACAAACATGACTAATAATATCTTTACTGTTCTTAATTTTTATTGATTTATCCTTTATATTCCTTTGTATAACTATGATCCCCTGTTATGGCCCCTCTGTACTCCTGGGGGTCATGATTTGATCAAATTTGAATCTACATTACCTGCAGAGGATGCTTTCTCTTATCATGACGAATCACAGTTTTGTGTTCTTGAGAATAAGAATTTTAAAGATTTTCCTATATATTCCTATCCAAAACTTTGATCGCCCATTGTTGCCCCACCCTACCCCCGAGGGTCATGATTTGAACAAACTTGAATCTACCTGAAAATGCTTCCATATAAATATGACCAATCATGACTTTGCTGTTCTTGAAAAGAAGCTTTTTAAAGATCTTCCCTATGTATTCCTATGTTAAACTTTGTCTACTGTGGTCCCACCCTACCCCAGGGGGTCATGATTTGAATAAACTTGAATCTACACTACCTGAGGATGCTTCCACATAAATATGACCAATCATGGCTTTGCTGTTCTTGAGAAGAAGATTTTTGAGATTTTCCCTATGTATTCCTATGTAAAACTTTGATCGCCCACTGTGGCCCCACCCTACCCCCGGGGGGTCATGATTTGAACAAACATGAACCTACACTACCTGAGGATGCTTCCACATAAGTTTCATATTTTCTAGCACTGTAGTTCTTGAGAAGAAGATTTTTAAAAGATGCCATACATTTTTCACGAATTCGCAATTAACTCCCCTTGAAAGAAGGCGTGACCCTTCATTTGAACACACTTGAATTCCCTTTACCCAAGAATACTTTGTGGCAAGTTTTGTTGAAATTGGCTCAGTGGTTCTTGAGAAGAAGATGAAAATGTGAAAAGTTAACAACGACGACGACAGACAACGGACAAATTTTGATCAAAAACGTCACTTGAGACTTCGGCTCAGGTGAGCTAAAAAGCATATTATTGTAACTGTAAAGAAAAATTCTAACATAAGAAATAAATGCCAATTTTTGGGTATGTATGAGGATGATTGAGGATATTCATTCCTTACATAATAGCAGTTTTACTTTCTTCATTGGCTTTTATTAATATAATAACGTTTTTAACATTAACATTTTTAAGGGTACAGACCCATAGGGAGCAATTTCAGTTTGGGATGGGAGAGGGGGGGGGGGGGGCACAAACCAAACATTTGGAAATACCTGAGATGTAACGATGTAATTCGCATATAGAACGCGACTGGTGCCACTGTATGTATCTTTTACAGGAATTACATTTAGAACGGTGCCGTCTGGTTTCTTCAATATTATATCGGTAACACGTGCTGTTGCAGGCAATCCGTTGACTGTGACACTGATGGTAATTTTTGATCCTGAAAATTTTAAACTGTTTATCACTATCTTTCACAAAGACAATACTGCTTTCTTTCAAATTCACATTAGAGACAGCTTTCTTCAATAAAGGTTTTCTACTTAAAATTATTAAATTTCAGTTTTCGGGTAATATGCTTTTGACGTTACCAGTAATTGGACTTGTTCCACTAATAGGGTACTGTATTCCATGCACGTCTTCCATAAATTTGTATGTAAAATCGATGTTTCCACTTCCGCCAAATTTTACTTTCCATGTGCCAGCTCCATTTTTATGTAGTTTCCACCTTCCAGAGGGAGGATTCTATAAACAATATGGCATGTTTATAAAATATGTTTATAAAATATTGATACTAAATATGTATAAGAGAGAATAATTCATTTATTTTTGGACATATTATTTAAAAAAAAAAGAACAGTGATTTGTATATTTAGTGAATGGCTAACCTTTACAGATATTACGGTTGTGCTGCCTATCACGTCAACAGAAGAAGTGCCCGAAAATATTTGACTAGTTCCTACAAAAATAGTCAGATTATATTATTGAGATTGAACTAAATAATCTGTATTCTTCTGGTATGAATTTTATGATAAACGTTGGAATTGTTTACCGTCTGGACGATCAAGTGAGACTTGTGAGGCAGACGATAACCCTTCTATCCGGACGGTCATTAGAGATAAATCCGTGTCCACGGCTAATGAATGTACAGAACCAGTCGACATTTCAAATGAGGTCACTTCTAAGGAGCTAACTCCCATGTTCTTCTGTAAGTAAATCTTAGTCTTTGAAATACAATACCTATCCGTAGACAATTATTTGTCTGTAAATTCTAAAAAAAACAAAAAAAAAAAAAACAAAAACATTCGAAGATTGTTTCTAGGTTTTAGAATAATTTCACATCGACTTTGACTTGTACCTTTCGTCGTACGCCCTTGTATGTTTCCATTATCTCCATATATAGTATGCGTTTAGCATTTTGATTTGTTGAAAAAATATTGTCTTTATTAGTATATAGTTGTCTATGTTTAATAAAACCTTATCTTTAATGGTAGCCAAAGGTAGCAGAGAAGATTCAAAGAGAAAAATGTCGTTACTTAATTTATTGAAACAAATTGATAGAGACACTGACCGTGACAAAAGCTCCCAAGATGCTTCCCAGCGAAGATGATGACGTATGAACAATTTGTCCACCAGTTGCTGACGCTATTTTTTCAAACAAATCTATACCTCCAAAACCTCGTCTATTGCGCTCTAATCAAATTAAAAGAAAAATGTCAGGTCACCGTCAACTTAAAACACAAATCATCTTGCAATGGAAAGAAAACATTTTAAGATAATCGTTGCAAACGATATTCCAATCCTTCTGGTAAGGTTGTTCAGGTAAAGGCATATACATGTATATTTTCAGCAGCACTCGTCCTTTTCTTGTTTTGCGAGTTAACACGACGTAACGTCGTGAGGGCTGAGGCCCAATCCCACAAGGTGAACGATGTATCTTTTACTTTCACTAATACTTTAGGTGTTCTATGGTAAAGATGTTGTTACAGATAAAAATCCGACCAGAATGCTTAACTGAGATACTCCTATTAATCTGATGTTTTCTTCATGTTTTTTTTACAGGTAAATATAGAGTAAAAAGGCAATACCATGAAAATTAAACATTTATTTTGCCCATGTATGACAAAACTCCAAACTCATGTTACAAATGATCATCAATATTTCTAATGTTCACATTTTGTACTTAATTTATTTACCAAGGTAATTCAAACTATATATTAAGGGGAAAAAACCTTACTGACATGCTTGTAATAGTTAAAATTCATATACATTCGAGGAATCTTAAGATGACTGATCCTACAAAGTACAATTACCTTTCATTTCTGGAACTTTATTGGAAATACATTGCAAATCCCCGGGAACGTTGAGAGGACGTCGAAATTTTCTTCTATCACTTTTTCCTCGTAGGAAAAACACAACCCTTATACTTTTGCTTCTGATCAAATCAATAACCTTGTGCGACCTGATATCGTATTTTGCCCCGACGTCCGTGAAGAAGAAGAGACAGGACCCTGGGTTGGTGATCTTGAGTGCTTATAAAAAGTTGAAGATCAAGAACAGTGATCAGTCTAAAAATAATCTACAAACAAAACAAATCTGCAAACAGGTAAAACACGGACCCCTGGAAATTCCAGAGTTGGAATCAGGTGCCTAGGAGGAGTAAATATACCATGTTGACTGGTCACACCCGCCGACAGCCCCATGTATTGATCAGGTAGACGGAAGTGAAATTTAACATAGAAACAAAGGCCTAACAAGTGGTATGAAACATGTCAACCAAAATACGACGTAAGATGAAAGGTTATATTTGCTTACAAGGTCAATATAACGACCATAGAATTCACAAAATTCTGTATTTAAATGAATGTATTTAATTGAAATCCCTGTAACATCACCTTATCTGTCAGTAAACTGCCTCGGTTTAAAAATTGATCGTAACTCGGAGCATGCATTTGAGTATCATATAAGTTGGGAGACAAAAACACCATATGCATGTGATTGCGGAATATTACTACAAAAATAAGAAAAGTTGAGGATGGAAAAGCTGAAGTCATCCCGTTTGTCATACATTTTAGTTGTTCCTTATCGCCTAAAGTCAGTAAAACATCCAAATATGAGACAGTGGCAGACTCTATATAGTATGTATAGTATTTTATTTCGAATTCACTGGAATATATAGAGTCAACATATGATCATGAATGGAAATAACTTTTGTTAATTGCTAGAACGTCGTCGATATATCGAAATGTGGAGCTGAAGTCGACTGCAAGTGTTTTCTTCTTCTCGTGCAGAGTTTTTTAATATATGCTGTTTCATAGACAATTCATAGGAAATGGACATAGAAAAAACTGGAGTACGTTACAAACTTACAACAATACTTATCTCCTATATACCGCAAATTCAGCGATTCGTCCTTAAAATTAAGTTTTATTTATCTTTTTAGCAAAAAGTAATGTTAGCGATATAATGATTTCTAGAAAGACAACGGTAACCTCCAATGCAGAATGAATTGTTAGCGATATTCAATTTTAGCGATCTCAACACCCTCGTTAAAAATGCCAAAATTTAATCATTGCTAAAATTTCTACTTATACGGTACATTTGAATACTCATGAATTTCCTACAACAATGAAACAAAGTCCTTCATAGTTATATTATATAACTCAAATACCATCAACAAAGCCCTCCAGGGCCATTTTCGAACAATTGCCTCCTCTATGAGCACCCGTTGCACGCAGCCATTGCTTCATTTCTGTTTCATTTGTCGTTCGTCTTACAATCAGGGCTAAAAGTATAATGCAGAATCAGAATCAATCTCTGACAGAGAGAAACACAATCAGCAAATGTAACTAAATAATACTTATTTACCATAAATCTTTAAAACATTTTTTTACTTGAAGAAAAAAAAAATTAAGACCTGAATGATTATACGCTGTAAATGTGTAGTTGAACATTGAATATGCACCACGAATTAGTGTCTGGTTGACGGCATCAAACCTTTGCTGACTTGCCATCTTTATATCCTCACTTATGCAGCCTGTATCGTGAAATACAACAGAGAGTCCAGATGCAAGGCAGTCATAGCACGGGTTTCTGTAATTCATACCCATCAGTTCTCTGAATGTGTCTAATCCGAGGATGGATAAAAGTCCAGTGTCTGAAATAAAACAGGACAAGACTCTTCCTTGTTCAGTTATTTTTTAAAACAACATGAAATTAGTTTCTTTGTTGCTGATTTTTATTCCTTGATCAATGTTATTTTTAAACTTCAAAGCAGTGAAATTCCCCAAATTTAGATGTGCTTTGATCATATACCATGTCCAACAAGAAAGTCAATTGTAGCCTGTGTTGCGTCTTCGCCAGCCTGTTGATGTAGATAATAATGAGGAGATAATTCAGGGCTTGATGTCTCCTTATTTATACCACTATTGCCTGGAATCGCTTTACTATTATCAAGTGGGCCTCCGTGACTACATTTCCCCATGCCAGATGGGAATGGTCCTAAATAATAATAAAGAATTCATTTCATTCGGAAAATAAATGAAAATGTCTTTTTACTTCAGATATAAGTATCATATTTGTAAATTACCTTTAACAATATACTTTGAATGTAGGCGCTTCAATCATAGAACACAACAAAAATTTTGTTTAAAAAAAAAGATTGTGATACCGATCGGTTTATCAATCTCTTGATAACTTGTGTAACCACTGGTGAGCAGCTGTCTATTTAGTTTTATGTTGTCAGAACATGAAATTCCGTCATATCTTTTAAAGGAAATAAGAAAAGGATGGTAAAAGTTCGATTGTTTCAAAATGTTACAATATTACACCTATGTCTTGTAATAATTCAAATGTATCCTCTTTTCTGACATTCACAAGAACAATGTAACGATGAGCTGAAAATATATAGAATGGATTTGAGGATAATGCATTCCTTACCCATTGTTTGAGTAGTTACAGTTGACACAAGTGACTTCTTCCGGGCCAGAAACCCTCACAGGAAGTGACTCACCAGGAACGCCTGGAAATAATTTTCATAACATGAAATATATGGAGATAACGAACAGTATTCAAGCTCAAAGTTCATTATACAATACAAAATAGGAGCAGAGCAAACACGGACCTCCAAACATCAGAGGTGGGATCAGGTGCCATGGAGGAGTGAGCATCCCCTGCCGAGCCGTCACGCCCGCCGTGTGCTCCTTGTCATGTTCGGGAAATAACGGAAAAATCCGTCGACAATTCAGAGTGTAAATAATGGCCTAACAATTAGTATGAAAAACGTCAGTCAGCATTTGACTCAATGATAAATTGTATTTGCTGACAAGGTCATTGTATCGACCATAGATATTACGAAATGATGACATTAAACGAGACAGCTAATATTCTTGTTTCATCAACTTATTTGTCAATAATTTACCTCG
Source organism: Saccostrea echinata (assembly GCF_033153115.1). Lineage (NCBI taxonomy): Eukaryota > Metazoa > Mollusca > Bivalvia > Ostreida > Ostreidae > Saccostrea > Saccostrea echinata. The sequence goes on from NW_026889750.1 coordinate 32,608,054, forward strand.
TTTTAGAAATTGTACATACGTAGAGCATGCTCTTGCGTATCGAATCAACTGAGAGATATATACCCCGTATGCAGGTGATAGAGGTATATTGCTGCATAAGTAAGGGAAGTTGACGATTGAAAAGTTAAAGTCATCACGTTTATCATAAAGCTTGGTTGTTAGATTACCATTAACGTCTTTTTCAAGTAAAATATCCAAATATGAAACAGATGTGTCAGACTCTATGGTATCTTTTATCTCAAGTTCACTAGGATATATCGTATCGACATAAGAATGAAAATAGCCGTTGTTAATTGACAATACGTCGTCGATATATCTAAATGTCGAGTTGAACGCCACAGCAAGTGTTTTCTTCTTTTCACGTACAAGATTTTGAACAAATTCTGCTTCATATGAATACAAAAAAGGTCTGCTAATAACGGGGCGCAATTGGTACCCATAGAAATTCCAATAGATTGTTGGAAGACCTGGTCTCCAAAAACCACATAGATATTGTCAATCAGAAACTCAAGCATCTTTTTAATGTCAACTTCAGAGTACTTGTGTGTACAATCAGAATGTTTTTTAACAAAATAATTTTGCAAATGACCAATGACAAGGTAAGTATATTTACGAGTTCCATTTCTATTGAAAAAGCAGCTGTCAATGATATCAAAAAGCCTGGACTTTAATTTATCGTGGGGAATGGTTGTGTATAAAGTTGAAAAGTCGTAAGATTTTAAGCTGTTGATTTTGGTAAAATCTTGTGATTTCAAATTTTCCAAAAGTTCCTTGGAATTTTAAAGTATCCACACCTGATTTACACAACTTCTCGAATATATTGTTGCACAGTACTCTTGAAGTTTCTCCTTCACCACTGTTAATATCTTAGTGAGGAGTAAAGATAGAGGCTTGGTTGAACATTTACTGGAACCCGCTTTGTATCTTTGTTTGTAAGGATTTTTATGAAGTTTCGGAATCCAATATAAATATGGTAATTCAAATTCATTTTGGTTGTTTGGAATGTTAAAAATATTCAAAACTGACATATGATTTTGAAGAATTTCTTCCTTAGAAAGGGAACTATGAGTATAAGTTGGATTACCACTTGTAGAATTAAATCCAAGTTCCTCTAAAATACATTTAATATAATGAGCCTTACAAACAAAGACAATGTTGTTACCTGCTTTGTCAGCAGGGACCAGTACGTACTGATCATGTAATCTATCTAATTCTTTTTTCACTTCTGGATTATTGAATACAGAAGGATAGATGGTTTTCATATTGCCTCTCAATCTTTTAATGCGCGATTTTATCATACATCTGATACATTTAATCCATTCTGACAAAGTGTCAAGGTCTTCTTTTTCATGTCTGGCCCATCGCCTGGCGTAGTCCTCTACAGAATCCATAATATTTATGAAATTCTTACGCCAGTTGAAGGATCTGGGTTCCCTAAATTTAGGACCTTTTAAAATTAGTGATCTAAGATCCTCATTATTAACTATATTTACGTCACCAGTAATAACGTATCCAGCAGGACTATAGTTACAGGGCGAAGAAGAACATGAACACGATGGAGGATTATGTTTCAGATATTCGATATCCAGGCCCTGTAAAGTTTTCTTGTAATTAAAAAGTTTGGAAGCAATACGCAGCTAAGTTAAGGCTTCCCGAAGCTCTAAAATGCGCTCAAAACATAATATGTCATTGCGAGGTTGGTTCTAGTTTTAATTTATAGGTATTGAACTTAAGTACTCCCAATTTATATAGAGGGTTTCCTCGGCTATATATTAACATATTTGTTATGATATCACATGACTTTGTTGATCACGTGACGATCATTTATATTTTTTTGAATTGTTCCATATAAATCGCTTCGGCGCAGCTGATTAACACAATAATTATCAACATTTTGTTATATAAATAAACTCATCGTATCCTTGTGTATCCGAGATGTGCTTGGCAAAAGTCATAGTATTACTTAGAAACAAAATATTTCCTGAGAAATTCAACTTACCTACAAATTTGAGGGTATTTTCCACACAATATCGTAATCTGTATTAAAACAAAGCCAACACACATTTTTCCCAAGTAAGATTAAGTTAGAAAACAACCTCTTCTTACAGATTTCCACAAAAATTCTCAGATTAATCCTCATTAATCACCTGCGCCAGACTCGTTTATACACACAAAATAAATTCTACCTCCAACCACGGGTATAGAACAGAGTACATTTCAAAAGTATATTTTTCATGAGCATTTTGAACATGTTGAATTTTAATCAAGGGTAGGTAAGCAGTGTATTTTTAAAATATTCGGACATATAATACTTAAAAAACCTTTAACGACCCGTGAATTTTGCAATAGGTCTCTAGCATTTTACATGCAGTTTGAAATAAAGTGTAAAGTTCATGACTCTCTCCCCGTCATAACACCTCAAGTTTGCAGTGACTTGACGTCATTTTCCATTATGACGTCATATTTTGGTGGTTCAGAGATGTGAATGCACAGAGTGCACTGTGATATTCTACGGGAAGCCTTAACCTACCTGCGTAGTCGATGTATATTTGTAGGAAATACAAGGTGTAATCTTTAACTTGAAATATGGTGGAATACAAGACTGGACCCTTTTGTGATTAAGGATATTACTTATATTAACCGCGTCAATTCCTTTGTTGGCATATTGAAGTTTAAGGAAAAAACGGATTGTTTTAGCTGCATTTTCTTCAGTAAAACGCGGGGGTTTTAAAAGCCTATGATTGGCAATATCCATAACTACAGATCCGAGCCTATATTCTGGTGTCGAGGAATCAAAAAATGGACTTTCCTTGACCTTTTCAAGAAGACTATTTCAAAGTTTCAAAGGGACAGAGTAAAGTTTGGTGCGAATATGATGTAACCCTAACTGTTGATTTATGTAAGGTAGTAATGAATCAAAAGAGACATCGTGTATTAAAGGTTGATTGTCAGACCGATGCCCATGACTACGCTTACGTCTCTGTGTATGGTTAAAAAGTCCCATCACATTTACATTGTTACACTGTGGACTGGAAAGATTTCCAACACTATCGACATTGTCATTACATCCATAGGGAAAGGCTGTCCCTAGCTTTCTTATCCAAAATTCTTCTCCTTTTCTACGAAAAGGTGTACTCAGTGATGGACTATTTGTGTGGTGGTAAATCTTTTCCAGAATTCTAACTTTCATTGACAAAATTGAATGATCAGGTAAATTAAAATGTTTGTATAAAAGTTGCTGACCCCCATTATTTATCTGAAATCTATGACCTGATGTTCTTTTATTGAGTGATCCCTTGGTTTCACCAACATGTAAACAAACACTCAGTTATTAGGTATATTGCATCGAATTTGACGTTGCACTTACCAAGTTCCTTACAAACATGATTTCCGAACATTTCTACCCAATTGGTATTGCTGTAAAACTCCTGTATAGTGAAGAGATATTGACCAATCAAATCTCTTATGGCATCCCCGTTTGTTTTAGCTCCCTGTGATTTATGAATTATGCTTTCTTTCAGGGACTGAAGAAGCAGATGCCCTTTATAATAAATATAGAAATAAGAATGAAAGAGAGTTTGATTAAAAGACATTGTGAAAGACAAAATATGAACTCATTCTATGTAAATTAGTAACTGAAAACTAAAGGACCTAAAAATATAGTTTTTTTAATAGACTTTATAAGTGTCTAAATTTGTATGAAAAACAGAATATAGAGCGAAGTTTTGGAATAAACAAATTCAAGCTTCATTGTATTTTTGATACAGTTTAACCCACCTGCAGCAATTTGTTCGCAATTCATTGTTCTGACGGCATCGTCCATGTAGTTCTTTTGGGCCATGTTGTTTTTATCAACTATATACTGGACAGTTTGGACAAAATTCTCCAGTTCGTCATTGCCTATATGAACAGATAAAAAGTCACTTAAAGTTAAAATTAATTTATAAAGTATATTTCTTTGTAAAGGAAATGAAGAGAGGAGTAAACCTCTGTTTATCAACTACTTCTCAAACGTTCTAAGTAAGAAGTGACACAAAAATGTACACAAAAAGCGATGATTCCTAATATTCATTATGGAATTTTTCCCCCCAAAATTTCCACAAGCAAAATATTTTTACCAAAATAAAAAGGAGTGCTTTCTAGGAAAGGTTTTTATTTTGAACTTGTTGAGTTTGTGTTTAGAACTCCTTTTTATGTCAATTTCTCCAGTTTTCTGAAATTTTCATTAAAGTCATATATGGCGTATTTTTTATAAGTTCAGACTAACTAAAATTAAAAAGATCTTTCTATTTGTTTTACTACTTTATATAAAGATAGGACTTTTCTGTAAATCACACAATTGAAATCAATCACGTTTCAAAGATATTAGAAATTTAAAACAATAACCGATTTATTTACCGACTCCGCATTTAATTAACAGACAGTTTAAAGTCAATTTAACTATGGAAACATGAGGTTTTTCAAGTTCAAAATCGGTGAAATTTTTAATTTGAACGTAAATAACATATATCATGTTTATCTACACTCCATCTCGTGTTTTTATTATTATTATTTTTTTTTTTAGCTCAGATACGCCATATATAGCTTTAAAGTATATTCCATTAGAGTGCTTTTGGGATGAAAAAAATATTTTATTTCTTAACACAGTAACTTGAATTCGATATCATCAATAAACGTAGAAGGCAGAAACATAATGTTTTAAAAAAAACTGACAGACATCTTTATCAAAGGATTTCCAATATCAGTCTCTGTCTCAAATAACTAATACACAACCTATATGTACAGTTATAAACATGCATAAGCATTGAGATGTATGTCACAGTAGGGTTATACATCTTAAAAACCTGTTATTTTTTGCAATTATTAAAACACACTTATTGTAGCCAATTCTAATACAAGAATAATAATTATGTATAAATACACTTTAGAGATTAAAAATATGAACGTACAAACAAGGTAATCTTGTAAATCATCTTGTAAAAAGTCATACCTATACCTATTAATTAATTACCTATTTACTCAACGGTTAGAAGTAAAAAAAAACTGTTTCAGTAACTTTGTCTTCAGATCATATCAAAGTATCAAAATTTACTACAATATCAAAGTATTTTTTACTGTGAAATTCAAGTGGTTATTTTTTTTTATATAACTTCCAATCCTTAGTGGTCACTTTTTTATATTAAAAAGGAGTATTACTTGAATATTTCAATATATTTCCAATGTTATCATATTTGATGTGGAATTTAAGAGACATTCGGTCCTTACGCTCTAGATCTCAAAAAAGAGAGTTCTAATAAAGTACACAGTAAATCAAAGTTTTATGGTTAAGTATCAAATTAAAGTTTCGAGGTTTCATAGTCAATTAAAATATTAAAGTTTGTACTAAAAATTGTTGATTAATATATATATATATATATATATATATATATATATATATATATATATATATATATATATATATATATATATATATATATATATATATATATATATAGTATATACCATGTATTTTAATACTGTTAATATTTTACTATGACGTGATTATTATAGTTATTGTACTTTTAAAGAGTATAGAGAGCAATATCCGAAATTTTTGAAAATTTTTAAGCTTGTAAATACGAAATATTATGCTATTTTAATTTTCTTAAATATTTTTGTAGATATTTGTTCTTTATGTTGCTTTTACTGTAGTAAGAATTTTCCGATTTTAAGATAAATGTACTTCAATTAATTTTTAGCAATTTTGAATAAATTAATTGATTGATTGTATATTGTTTTATGTCTAATTGGAGATTTTTTTTTCGTACACATTTTGACCTATACATGGGTCTTTCAGTTGTACGTAGCAGTGAAGACAATGCTTCCAATGACACGAGACTTCCGTTTTTAGGTCCCCTGATTCACTTCTAATGCAGGGGCGCTTGGCGAAGTCATTGTCCAAAACGTCTAGGTTTTCAAATAAAAACAAAGAAAAGATAATAAGAATTTACGGTGAATTAAATAACATTATTACTTACTAAAGAAGGTACGCAAAGTGTCATCAAGATTAGAAGAATTGTATTTTCCTGGATCTATGACTTTATCTATGACATCAGCAACAGCCTGGTAGATCGCAATCTGAGTGATGCTGGCGTGAGTATAGTCTGCTCGTCCATTTGTACTTTCTTTAGAAGGTAGAAACGCTCTTACACAAGTTATCAGCAAAGAGCATACAAGGAAACCCTTCTTCATCTCTTTCAGAATGAAATTTGAATTTATTTTAAAACCATTACGTGTTTTTTTTCCCCTTTAACACGTATGTTCGATTTTCTTCGTGATATACTTTAAATACAAACCAAACTTTTCAATTTTGCGAACACGAGGGAAAAATCTGTCATGATTGGTTTATTTGCTTAACTTTCGAAGGGAAGAATTTTGAACTTTGAAGCACTTTTCAACCATAGTCAGTGCAATCCTTCGAGACATAAGATTACGAAGAAGTTTAAATGAAAAGCAAAGTGTCTATTTCATTGCATGTGCAAATACTTCAAATGAGTAGAAAATTAAAAATCAATAAAACGCATAAACGCAGCATTGTCCATGTAATCAAAACGTGTAAGCAAGAATCGATTTTTCCTAATTTTATTTGTGTAAATTCTTATAATCATTAAAACTTATGATGAATACTTTGATATTTTGTTACAGTAAGGTATTATTTATTTTCTGTTATTTCTTTAAATAAAACAATTATATACACAATTATTATGTTGAAAGAATTCAAAACTAACTCATGTAAGAAATATTTCAGAATATTTATTAAAAATTCGTTATTTTAGGTCATAAAGTTATGTTTATAAAAACAATTGTATATATGTTGGCAACAATCATTTCACTCCCGAATATACTGCCCATGAAGATTTTTATTTCTGGATTTCTTTTGAATAAGTGGTAATTAAGAAGATAATAAAATGTATTGTGAAATCACTTGTTTGGTCAGATTCTAACTTAGAAAGATTGCTTTTAGCATTTTCAAGGCGAGGTGCTTTTTCAAATGACTAAATATGAGAAGGGTCAATTTTGACCCCCATAAATCAACATTTTCAAATGAGATTCACTCGTGAGACAGAATTTTTTGGTATTTTCACTCATGCTTCGCACTCTTGAAAATATCAAAAATCCCTGTCCCACTCGTGAAATAAATTCCATATCCAACTACAAAACATTGAATATCCTCTATGTATTTTTAAAACCACCGGACCTCAGCGGTGCGATTTGGTACAGAAGCGTTAAACATAAACGTTAACGTTTTCTATGGAACGCCTTCACTGCCTTATAGCTGAACACTTTAATTGCATTGTGTCAACCTTACATTGCATTGAGTCAATTCTTTAGCTTGGCATTAGAACAAAAGTTTATTATGTGATGTGAAGATATCTTAACATTTTTTCAACTCTTTATTACGTTATGTGAAATGATCATTACGTGATGTAATGATGTGTTCACTTTATTTCGATTCAGTGCTACATCAAGTCAAAAATTCTTAACTTAATGTAAAAGATCATTTATTTTATGTCAACATATCTATTATATTATGTCAACTCTATCAATTGTCATTGAAAATCCATGAATGCTTTGAATATACCTATATTAACAATAGTTACTTCTATTCATATGTCGACTCCATATATCCCAGTGAGCTTGAAATAAAAGATACCACAGACTCTGACACATCTGTTTCATATTTAGATATTTAACTAGAAAAAGACTTTAATGGTAACTTAACAACAAGGGTCGCCCGCGTGGCGCAGTGGTTAGAGCGTCTGCTCTAGAGTCGCGAAGTAAGGAGCTGATCCTTAAGTCGCGGGTTCGAATCCCACTGTGGGACGTGGAGACCGGTCCTTCGGATGAGACCGTATAAACCGAGGTCCCGTGTCGCAGTAGGTGCTGGCACGAAAAAGATCCCTCACTGCTCAATGGCCGTAAGTGCCGAGTATAGGACAAAATTTGCAGCTCTCCACCGGCAAGTGGTGGCGTCTCCATATGAGTGAAAAATTCTCGAGAGGGACGTTAAACAACATACAAAAAAAAAAAAAAAATAACAACAAGGCTTTATGATAAACGTGATGACTTAAACTTTTCAATCGTCAACTTCCCTTACTTACGTAGCAATATACCCTTTTCACCTGCATATGGGGTTTATGTCTCTCAGTTGATTCGATACGCAAGAGCATGCTCTACGTACAAAAAATTTCTAAAACGAGGCAAGCTATTGACAAACAAGTTGATGAAACAAGATATCAACAGTCTCGTTTGAAATCATCATTTCGCAAGTTTTATGGTCGATACAATGACCTTGTCAGCACATACAGCCTATCATTGAGTCAAATGCTGACTGACGTTTTTCATGCTTATTGTTAGGCCATTATATATACACTGAATTGTCTACGGATTTTTCAGGGTTTTTTTATCATGACAAGGAGCACACAGCGGGTGTAACCGGTAGGAAGGGGATGCTCACTCCTCCATGGCACCTGATCCCACCTCTAAAATTTGAGGTTTGCTCTGCTCCAAATTTGTATTGTTTCATTGGACTTTCGAGATTGAATCTTGTTCGTTATCTTCATGTTTCATTGTATCATCTTATCATTACGTTATGTGAACTCTTTACTATTTGGTGTAAGTAGTGCATTACATGATGTGAATTTATCTTTCTATCACTTCTTTATCATATGCAGTCAGAATTTGAAAATAATGTTCATATATGGTCAATTCTTTACTATATTATGTCATCAATATGCTACATGATGGCGGAAATCTATTACGTGATGTGAATTTGCCGTTACGTTTTGGCAAATCATTATTACGTTATGCCATCCTATTTTTACACTGTGACAAAAGTACATAGCTTGTTATCAGCATATCTTATATTATTTCAACTCTGTATTATGTGGATCGAGTGAATATATCTTAATAAGATACAGAAAGTCTACTATATGATGTAGGTTTACCGACCATTACACAGAATATACTCCTTCATTAGCTTATGCAGAAAGTTCATTTTGTGGGGTCAATATTATGTTACTCATGCAAAACAAAAAAAAGACATCTACTGTAAAATTATATACAAGACTTAATTATTTCTCAATCAAAGTATTAAGTTTAAACTTATGTAGGGTTATGTTACTGTTGAATCTTCATCGACGTAAAATTATTTTTCTTTCACGCCGAAATACGATAACATTTAATCTGACAATTTTCGCCCATCTAATGTTACATAAAATTTGGTTTTATGCAGTACAAAGGATATTGGTTTTAATTTTGGAATTGTTCTCCCATAAAAGTCCGTTACTTCTAATCTTGCTACAAGACATTATCCTTGGATTTTTATCAGCTGTTAACCCCTCTCTTTTTTTCAAGAAGTGAAAACACAGCGTATCACATGTATGTACGTGCTTTCTAAGGCACGGTCATTTAATTTAGATGAGGGGCTGGCAGATTTTGGAAATAGATATTCTGGCCCTGGAATGGTTGAAAAAAAATGACTGATTCGCCCTAATTTATCAGGATCCCCCTTCTCAATTGTGAAAACAATCGTCCACATCCACTCTACACGAGATTGACGCAAGCGTTCTCTATTTTTCAATAACACCAATGGAAAGATAAATTCACGGAAAACTTACCAAACAATCGTGCACATAATGAGTATTGATATAATAAAGGTGTGTTCATATTACATGTAGAAATTTCGACAAAAGAGATACAGATTTGAAATAATGTAAATGTATTTTTGCATCATGTAATGAACTTTTGGTTCAAACGTAATAAAGGGTTAACACAATATAAAGATAGTTTTACATCACATCAGAAGGAGTTAACATAACTTAACTATATATCCACATCATGGAATGGAGTTTTGACATCATGTAATAAAGTGTTGATATAACATAAAAATATGTTCACATTATATAATTAACTCTTTCACACCACGTAATAAAATATTGACATAAAGTTAACTTAAAGATATATCCACCTCACACCATCATGTTTTTGACGTGATATAAAGATACAAGCATATCACGTCATAATGCTTTTATATATGTATAATGTAAAAATACACTCACATCAAGGAATGGACTTCTGACCTAAAGTAATGCTAAGTTTAATTATAAAATACATGTAAAGATATTTTTACTTTACGTAATGCAATTTTGACATCACGTAATAAAGAAATGAAATGATGTAAAGAAACATTCATTTCACGTTATAAAGTTTTGACATAATGTAAAAATATTTTCACTTCACATAATGAACTTCTGACATCAAGTTATAAAGTGTTGACATAATGGAAGAATATATTTACTTCATGTAATACAGTATTGATATAATGTTAAGATATCTTTACTTCACCTCATAAAAAATTGACATCATGTAAAGATATGTTCACATCACATAATGGTAAGTTGACATAATGAATATATAGCTTTATCCTATAAAGCATACATTTACATTTTTCGGTTTCAAACATATTAAAAATGAATTCATTGTAGACATATTTTGGCAATCCATGTGGAAAAAAATATTCGAGTGATGACTACAGGCAATTCGATTCCTAGTATTTTACTCGTAATCTAAATTCAAACCTTTTCAGTGCCGTGAAATAGATCTTATATCATTATTTATTAATGATATGTTTTCAGAAGCCGGCAAACTACCTACTTTCTCTATTTAGAGAAGCGAAAGTGTGTGCATGATTAAGATCCTTATATTTGTGGACTTCTAACCAAACTGTTTAAAAATGACAAAACAAACAGAAAAACACCATTGACTTCTTTCAAAATTTTAAATAAGATAACAAGCTTTTTGTTTAGGATGAGAACGTAACGTGGAATTCTTTTTTGGTATTTATTTTAAATATATAACATAGCTACACCATTCACAACATTCAAAAACTGCTTATTATGTATATGATTTTTACAGATGATTATTTTAAAATTATATAATTTTTCTTGATTTTAACCTATGTATGAAATGAAGGAAGAGTAAAATATTCTTTGTAAACGATGTCTGTAATAAATATGTGAAATCTGTATTGCTAAAAGTATTGAACTGTGTATGTATTTGAATGTATGTAAAATATTCATATGAATAAATAAAGAAATAAAGAAATAAAGAAATATAAAAAGAAAACCATCTTTCATTTGATTTATGGGAATTGCATTTCAGACTATATGTTCTGAATTATACACAAGACTTTAAACAATTTAATCAGTCGACCATAAGCTTTGATATATTGTTCGCTGTATATTTGCATGATGGTTCGAATGATCTACTTATTTTAATTGCAAAATTTCCATTCAGGACGAAGACCCTAAAATTGCAGAATTCCAATTCAAAACATTTAGTACATTCGGATCAAAACGCCGATTTACATTCCCTTCCTCCTAAAATAAATACCTCTGGCATTTTGAAGATGAATGTGGAATTCTAATTTTTTGATTTTTCCAAAGAATGTACATTTTGCACTCTTTCACGCTCTAAGATCAATCGTGATAGTGAGTGAAATAAAACTGTTGACAAATTAGAAACACATGTTTAAATAACATTTGTTTAGTACATGAAATAGATCTTCTAGTGGTATATAGGGAAAAAGGAGTAAATAAAGAACAGTGATTGATCTAAAAAAAAAAACAAGATGTGTTTGTAAAACACTGATGCCCCCGTATGGCAACTTATAGTGAAGGTTAAACTTTCTCAAACACAAATCAAATATGTTGGTACCCAAAGTAAGGTCTTGTCCCGAGAAATATACCTGTGAAATATGAAAGCCCTAGCAGCAACCATTGAAAAGATATGAAAAGGTTAAAAAAAAAAATTCAAAAGGAAGTCAAACATCAAGGTCAAGGTCAAATGGTCAAAATTAATGGTGCCCAAGGAATGGCCTTCTCACAAGAAATACACATGTGAAATATGAAAGCCCTAGCACCAACCGTTCAAAAGATGTGGCCAAGGTTAAAGTTTTTCAAAAGTAGGTCAAACTCCAAGGTCAAAGGGTCAAAGATGTTGGCATCTAAAGGAAGGTCTTGTCACAAGGATTACATATGTGAAGTATGAAAGCCCTAGCACCAACTGCTAAAAAGTAATGTCCAATGTTAAAGTTTTCCAAAAGTAGGTCAAAATCCAAGGTCAAGGTCATGGGCTATAATTGTTGGTATCAGGAGGAAGGTCTTGGGATAGGTAATAAACTTTAGAAGAATGAAAGCCCTAGCACCAACTGTTCAAAAGTTATGGCCAAGGTTAAAGTTTTTCAAAATTAGGTCAGACTCCAAGGTCAAGGTCAAAGAGTCAAAGTTGTTGGTATCCAAAGAAAGGTTTTGTCATAAGGTTTACACATGTGAAGTATGAAAGCCCCAGCGCCAACTGTTCAAAAGTTATGGCCAAGGCTATAGTTGGGTGAAATTTTGTAAAACTGGGTCAAACTCCAAGATCAAGGTCAAAAGGACGAATATGATGGTACCCAAAGAAATGTCTTGTCACAAGGAATACACATGTGATATATGAAAGCTATGGCTCCAACCAATCAAAAGTTATGAGCAATGTTAAAGTTTTTGCGGACAAACAAACAGACAAACAAACAAACAGACAGCTAGACAGACAGACAGACGGACAGGGCAAAAACTATATACCCCCGAATCTTCGATATGGTGGCATAAAAACTACAAACAATTCAAATCTGTGAACAGAGCATAAAACACGGATCCCCGAAAAATCCAGAGGTGGGATCAGGTGCTTAGGAGAAGAAAACATCCCCTGTCGATCGGATACCTGCCGTGGGTCCAATGTATTGATCAGGATGAGGAATATTCCGCAGTCAATCATAGTATAAAAACAAAGGCCAAACAATTGATGTGAAATATATCAGTCAAAATACGACTCAATTAATGATAGGTTATATTTGCTAAAAAGGTCTTTATCTCGACCATAGAACTTACGATATGCTGACTTTAAATGAGGTTGTTGAAATTCCTGTAACATGAATTTATCTTTCAGTAGCCTGCCTTGGTTTAAGAATTTCTTGTACTCAGAGCATGCTACTGAGTTTTAAATAAGTTAAAGACATAAACACCATATGCAGGTGATAGCGGAACATTACTAAATAAGTAAAGTTGAAGTAATCTCGTTTGCCATACAGTTTAGTTGTCAGTTGACCCTTATCGTCTATAGTCAGTAAAACATCCAAATATATAGATTCTCTTTAATTTCGAGTTCACTGAGATATAACGAGTCGACAATAGAATGGAAGTAACTATTGTTACTTGATAAAACGTTGTCAATATATCTGAAGTGTTTTCTTCTTCTCATGTAGAGGTTTTTAGTAAATTCTGCTTCATAGGAATATGAAAATAAGTCGGCTAATAAAGGAGCACAAAAAATGCCCCACAAAATTCTAAAGGTGTTGGAAAACCTGGTCTCCAAAGACGTTGTCAATGAGGAACTCCAGTATCCTTTAAATATCTACTTCAGAGTAAACGTGTGTAGAATCAGAGTGATTTTATAATATTTTTGTTGACGACCAATTACAAAATATGATAATTCGAGTTGCATTTTTATTACAAAGCAGTTGTCTATGATAAGAAAAAGGCCTAATCTTTAATTTATCGTGAAGAATGGTTGTATAAAGTGTAGAAAAGTAATAAATTTAATGCTAATGGCTTTTAAATTTTTTAAAAATTTTCTGAAAGTTCTTTTAAGTTTTTGAGAATCTAATTGATTTACACCATTTTCTCGAATATGATGTAGCACAGTACGACTGAAGTTTCTCCTTTACAGCATGCGCATTTAATATTTTGGTTAGGAGGAAAGATAGGGGCTTGGTAGAACATTTGCAGGACACGGCAATGTATCTTTGTTTGTAAGGATTTTCTTTGAAGTTTAGGAATATAATATAGGTAGGGTAGATCGAACTCACCTTCGTTGACTAGAATGTTAAAATTATTAAAGATTGAAATGTTATTTTGAAGAATTTCATCCTTAAAAAGTGAACTGTGAATATAAGTTGTATTTTCAGATGTAGTATTTAAACAAAGTTCTTCTAAAATACAGTTATGATAATAAACCTTACAAACAAAGACGATATTATTACAAGCCTTGTGCGATGGAACCGTAATATGTTGTTCATGTAGTATTTCTCACCTTCAATTTTGTGAAAACGGAAGAATATATGGTTCGTATATTGCCTTTTAACTTTCTAACGCGATTCTTTGATATACATGTGTATTTCTAAAACACTTAAAATTCATTTTGACAAAGTTTTCATTCCTTTGCTGGCAATTTTTTAGGAACCGATCGAATTATAATCCTCATGTGGCGGCTTAAAGAGCCTGTGCAGGGCAACATCCATAATCACAAAAATTAGCTTGTATTCTGCAGTTGAAGAATCCAAGTATGGACTTGCATTACCTTCTTCAAATAGTACATTCAAAATTTTCAAGGGAACCGAATAAAGATTTGTGCGAATGTGAAGAAGATGTAATTGTTTATTGACGTAAGGTAAAAATGAATCAAAAGAGATATCATATATATTTGGTCTTCTGTATAATCGATATCCATGACTACGCCAGCGTCAAGGTGTATTGTTAAAAAGTCCCATCTCATTCACACTGGGTTTGAAAGATTCCCTTTCTTATTAATTATTAATTTTATGTGGTCTTGCAATCATACGGAAATGCAGTGCCTAGTTGCTTAGTTTCCTGATGCATTAGTCTTCTCGTTGTCTACGGAATGGAGTACTTAAAGTGGGACTATAAGATATATGTTCTCCCAAAATTCTAACCCTCGTTGAAAAGATTGGATGATCAGGCGAATTGAAATGTTAAGAAGATGTTGATAGCCCTCATTTTCTTATTTCAAACCCATGCTCCGGCATTCTCTTGTTGATCTAACCCTTTGTTTCCAAATATAAATCAGTCCGCATATGGTACATTCAACACTTGGCAATGGAGTATACGGTATCCGAAAAGGAATTGTGTAAAACATTTCTGATTGAAACGTTACAACGTTGCAGAATCGAAATTTTAAGATATTTTTTTTTATTTTTAAATTCAAGAAATAAAGCATTACATTGGTTTTAAGAGAGATGGAAATACATGAAAAGTGAAACATATGTCGAATATCTATATCATTAAAGTAGACTATGGAAAGGGATTAACTATTTTTTTTATTGTGTAATTTATTTAGAGAAAAAAAAAATAAAAATACAAATAACCAATTTTTTTTTGTGCAGTTTCGTTCATAGTATGGGCACAAATTATTATCATTAAATGTCCATAGCAAACCGTCTGCGACTTATCTCTACTTGTTTCAAAGAATCACCATTCTTAATATTCTTTCTTCGTTTGCTTTTCAATGCTCTCCTTTCTTTTAGTTTTATACGTACAGCAACCATTACTATGACAACAACAACAATTAAACAAGCTGTCCCGGCACCAATCAGTTCCAAAATCACGTTGTAGTCTAGTTCAGATTTGTTTGACATATTTATCTGTGTGTAAAGATAAAACAAGTTTCACTTTGAGGAAAAGCAATTTATTGACAGTTCTTTTTAATTATGCAATTTTTCAGTACATATTATAAAAGTTCCATAGAGAGTCCTACACTCCCATGAAATGACATTGTCACTCCACAAACCACTTTACCTTTCCAGACACAGGGGGCTTTTGGAGAAGATCGATGTTTTCTACTGTTGTATTAAATAAATGTCCACCTGATAAGTTGACGGGTTCCATTTTCATATTACCCTGCTTGTCTATGGCTGTCAACTTTGATATGTATGAACAGCAGTTTCCTCTGGAAATAAACACGCAATGATAAGAGAACTGTCTTACAATGCATTTTATCTCATTTTATAAGAACACACAAAGATATTACATATTTCTCCCATTTTACCTCTTGATGAAGTAGATATCACTCATTGAATATATATTTCTTACAAAAACAAAACAAAACAAAAAAAAACAAGAGGCCCGAGGACTACAACGCTCACTTGAGTCACTTTGGTCCTGCTGTTATGCATTAGATTTTTTTCCCAAAATACACGTATTTCTCTCTATTTTTGGTCGCCTTTTGTGGGTCCACCCTATACACAGAGGCCATGATTTGAACAAAAATTAATCTACACTACCAGAGGATGCTTCCACAATAATATAATTCATCATGGATTTGCTATTGAGAAGAGGAATTTTAAAGATTTTTTCCCTATATAATCCCTATTGTGGCCCCACCCAACCCCAGGGACCACATTCTGCACAATTAACAAGCTATACTACCTCAGGAAGCTCATAACTAAATTTAATCTTTTCTGGTGCATTGGTTCATGAGAAGATTTTAAAAGGTATTTCCTATATATTTCGATTCCCTATTGTGGCCCCACCCGACCACGGGGGCCATGATTTGAAAAAATTAGAATCTATATTATCTCAGAAAGCTTTCACCTAAATTTCATCTTTTCTGGTGCAGTGGTTCTTCTTGAAAGTTGAGATAAAGATTTCTTCTATATATTTAATGATCCCCTATTGTGGCCCGAACCTACCTCCCAAGGACCATGATTTAAACAATTTAGAATCTACATTATCTTCCCTTAGCGGGGGCTTTGGTTCTTCATTTGACAATATAGAATCCCCTTTATCCAAAGATGCTTTGTACCAATTTCTGTTAAAATTGGTCCTGTCGTTCTTGAGAAGATGTTGAAAATGTTAAAAGGTTACAGACAGACGGAAAGCTAGGCAGATTATGGACAATGGGTGATCAGAAAAACTCACTTGAGATTTCAGCTCAGGTAAACTAAAATTATTCACATGCCTTATGATGGCATTTAAACAAATACATGTGTCTCTGTCTGTATACATGGAAGATGAAGATAGAATTCCAAATGTTATCCATAAAATGAAATATATGGAGATAACGAACAGTATTCAAGCTCAAAAGTCCATTAAACATTAATTATAGAATAGGAGCAGAGCAAACACGGAACTCCAAAATATCAGAGGTGGGATCAGGTGAGATGGAGGAGTGAGCATCCCCTGCCGACCGGTCACACCCGTCGTGTGCTCCTTGTCATGATCGGGAAATAACGGAAAAATCCGTCGACAATTCAGTGTGTAAATAATGGTCTAACAATTAGTATGAAAAACGTCAGTCAGCATTTGACTCAGTGATAGATTGTATTTGCTGACAAGGTCATTGTATCGACCATAGAACTTATGAAATGATGACTTTAAACTAGACTGCTGATATTCTTGTTTCATCAACTTGTTTGTCAGTAATTTACCTTGTTTTAGAAATTGTACATACGTAGAGCATGCTCTTTCGTATCGAATCAACTGAGAGATATAAACCTCGTATGCAGGTGATGAAGGTATATTGCTGCATACACAGGCAACTTTGCCACATATGATCCACATATGTGTATCATATGTGAATCATATGATTGGTTTCATATGAGAATCATAAAAAAAGGGCATCATATGTGAATCATATGAAGCAAATCATATGAGTCACATATGATTCACATATGTGAATCATATGAAAAAACTTCATATGATTTGCACGTGAAAAGTTTTAGTGTGTTTCAAGTCATTTACATATGAGAATCATATGAAAGGGACATCATATGTATATCATATGAAACATTTATGTGTTTTTTTTTCATATTTATCAAAAGGAAAGACACACTTTTACACATTGAAAATCAGGTATTTCTGCTTTAGATGAAATTTCAGTACATTCCAATGATCTGTTAAATACCTGTAAATATTTGATAATGCTTGCACAATTTTCCAAAATATCTTCATCAACAGAAATAACTAATTTCACACAATGCACACTTTAAACAAGAAAGTATACAAACAAGTCAGTAGCATTTGTCGATACATGTATTTTACAAATTCTAAAATGAGTACAAATTATTTGAAAGGATTTCAGCAAAATGATCAAGTAGATGAACATGTATACATGTACCAATGAATAACATAATTAGATCATGAACTTGTATAAAAATACCATATGACATGGAAGTGTCCTTAGCAAAATTGAAATATCTGCAATAACATTTGTCAATATTTGTAATCTCTGTTGTAAATTTATGACAAATCATAAGTAATTCAGATTACATGTACCTACAGCATATTTAACACATAAATGAGTATGAAATCATAAAGGATGGTGTCTCGATCTAACAAACAAAGATACATATATACATATATATAGTTTTTCATAAAAATGTTTATGTATTTATGCATAAAGCATGAAATATAAAATGTGAATATATTACAATGAGATTTTACAATCAAAATGATATTCCAGTATACATATAAATATAGAAAGCCTTGCATGTCAAATTTTGACAAGATTAAGTATATCCTCCTCATTCATATTTATTCCTGATATTTCCTAATTCTTTTCTCTTCTTTCTCTGTCAACTTTTCCCATTAGTCCTCCCTCTGATCTTCCATCACCATATAGAAAAACTCTTTGACCTGTACTCAAAATGCAAATCCACCAATTTCCTCTTTCTGAACAATTTGTTTGTGGCATAGAATAATCTCTAAAAATTATTTTTAAAATAATTAGCATTTATAATAATAACAGGAGGTCCAGGGACCACATTGTTCACCTGAGCAACAATGGCAATTTCACTTAACTCTGACACAGGTGGCTTTTGTGAAATACAATACAAGGTTCTTTGGAAAAAAAAAAGATAATACAAAAACAGCACTGTGACACTGAACTCCAGTTTCTAAAAACATTATTTAAAACACATTTCTCATTAATTTGATGAAAGAACCGAATGAATAACGATCTCAACAAACATTTTACGTTAACTACTATACAAGGTTTCTACTTTCACTTTCATATCGAATATAAATATCCAAGCGTAGCTATTAACAAAAGGGAAACAAATCTGAAAAAATAGTGATGCTAAATGGCCTGAACATTCATCGTTAACAATTCCAAAATTACTTATTGATCACTAGGTTTATCGGCTTTTTACGAACTGCATTAATTTAACAATTACATGTACATACAAGTGATGAGAGTACTAGAAAGTTTATACGGATCTGTAACCGTAATGAAATGATTTGAACACAATGAACTAGCTTTTAACAAGTCTTTTAAAACGTATCTAAGATCACTTACTTTTTCCAACACCCAACTCTTCTGCTGCAGTAGTGACGTCAAACATGACGTACACTTTCATCTGATAAAAACCGAAACCGGTCCGTAAATAAAATGTGGAATGATTTTAATATTTTACTCATAAAATAAACCCAACCATAACAGTTTTTGGATAAAATACAAATTAATTTATTCTTGATGAATTTAGTTTTTCAAGAAAACGAATTTTTAATTTTGTGAAAGGATTTTTTTTGGGGGGGGGGGAGTAACAGAGTACTTATTCCCATTTTATCCAAGCTTCTTAAGGAAATGAACATCTTGATTCTTTTGAATAAATATACATTTAAATTAACACATCTTGATATATGTTATTGAAATTATTTTTGAATCATGCAGTCTACTTGTTAAATTATATAACACCAACTTATTCATATTAAGCTTAATAGGAAATTATTCAAGTGTTAACTGATTAACATTGAATAAACATATATTTTTTTTTATCTCAATGAATTACAATAAAAATGAATTTTACCTGTTCATAACAAGGACAACTAAATAAACACACACAGATCTGTTTCATATGATTCTCATATGATCATTTTCAAAGTATGCATATGATTCTCATATGCAGGAACTTTCATATGTGTTTCATATGTATATTCAAACATATGATTCACATATGTGTAAACATATGATCCACATATGATTTGTCACATATGATACTCATATGTTTGAATATACATATGATTCTCATATGATTCTCATATGATCCTCATATGAAAGGCAATGAATATGTGGATCATATGTGGCGAAATTGCTTATGTAAGTAAGGAAAGTTGACGATTGAAAAGTTAAAGTCATCACGTTTATCATAAAGCTTGGTTGTTAGATTACCATTAACGTCTTTTTCAAGTAAAATATCCAAATATGAAACAGATGTGTCAGACTCTATGGTATCTTTTATCTCAAGCTCACCGGGAAATATCGAAGAAGAATGGAAATAACCATTGTTAATTGACAATTACGTCGTCGAAAATGGAAGATCCTTCTTGAAAAAGCATCATTACACACTACTTTCTGCATGGTATTTTCATTAACATTGCGGACAGGAAAACATAAGGCGGGATTTAAAACTAATACAATTCGAAGAAAAACTATTTAACAAAAAATTTCCCATGCTTTGTGATTGGATAATATTTTCATACAAATGTATTTATCTCCTCGCCTTAGTAGTCACAACTCGTTACATAAAAATCTAACCATCACAAACTATTTAAGACTCTCTGTCTCTCTCTCTCTCTGTATATATAGGAAAGATAAAATTAATAAGGCACCTTAACGTTGCAACATAAGTCGATGAAGTTGTTGTTTTCTTTACGTATATAAATTCGATCTCACTTGGTGTAACATACAGCTTGCTCAGATGAGCCTTAAATTCTACGTCGAGGGAGACAGACCAGGTTTGTTGTGAGCAGTTGAGGTAATTCATCACCTCCTGTCGACAATCAGCTGTACGGTTGATTTGGGTGATTTCAGGGGGTGGTAACGCTGTCACCTACAATGTTCATATAATATTTTTTTGTATAATTTTCAGTGAACGAAAGAATAAAATTTATATGCATGGATTCAATTTTGCTGTTTACCATTCTTCCCTTTTTATGATGAGACTAATTCAATAAAAATGCTTCAAAAACAATTTTATAGAATTATATACTTGTATCAAATTTATAATTTTGCATTATCTTTGTAATGAGTTTTTCTTTTAGTTACTGTTTAGAGATTTCCGCATCGACAGAGTGCAAAATACAAAACATTAATTGTACCGTGAGCGTTCTCATGATCGTTTGTAAAGTATTTCCACTAATCTTAAGTTTAATAGACAGAGTCCTGCAAAGAACAAAAAAAATTAATTAATTAATTAATTTAAAAATACAGTCACAATTTCTAGCATGAAATATGAAATATAATACTTTGATCCTGTGCTATCCTTTATATCGGGAAAATTAGAATATCAGAAATCTATATTGCTGCTTTTGTAACTTTCTTACGCTATTGTCAAATTCGGGGCTGTTAGTGTTATTTCTTTTTCCTGGCTTTTATGTGCTCCGACAGACACGATCTGAGAAGATCCAATGACGAATCCTGTAGGGACCGATGTAGCTGTCACCTGATAAGTTTGGGATGTGCTCCCCGTGTTTGTTACATTTACTTTGATTGCAGAAGTCTTTCCAAGAACAAGGGTCTCTGACATGCAGTAAATATAGAAGTATTAAGTCGAGGCTAATATAGATACAATGCATTAATTCTTAAACATTAATGTTATAGACAATATATTGAAATTTTATATGAGCATGAGAGTCTAGATTGTTTCGTAAAGTATGAATTTGGATATTGTACCTGGTTTAGAAGAGAACTTTATATTCCCAGTTACAGGTTTAATAACATTTGACTTCTCTCGGGTGAATATTTCTGAGTTTATGCTTCCATTAATGCTTACATAAAACTCCTACAAAGACAATACACTTAAGCAACACATAATTTCCAAGTTGAAAAATATCCTATTTGTAACGTCGCAAAATGGTATATTCAAACCTCTGATGTGACGTCATAATAGGCATATACGTCTCTTTGTGAATTTGTTGATGTGTCTTTCACAGGAAGTATGTTGAGTATAGTTCCTGATGGTTTCCTAAGAATGATGTCAGTTACACGAGCTGTTGATGGTATTCCAGTGATGCTTATACTAATGACAACCTTTGAACCTGCAATTATATTTTGGGAACGTATTTAAATTTGCTTGGAAACATTGCAAATCAAAGTTTCAGTAAAGGTAATTAGAATAAATTAACATCGTCATAGGAGTAGCATGCGTAAGTTCTATACAACCAAGATGGAATAACCATCTTATACTTGTGCTTCATGCTTCTTTGCTAGTGAATTGTTAACTTTTGAAAAAGAATTCGAGCTTACGGCACAACGTTTTATTGTCAATTGTTTTATTGTTATTGTGCTAAATAGGTTTGTCGGCAACTTCAAATAGGACATTTGCTTATATTGAATCATAAAAAGAGATAAAAAATACATACTGAGCACCGTTCCTTTTTAGTTTTTGAACACTGCACACGAGAGTCATAGAATATTTTAGGTAAATTATTTCACTATACAAGGTTATGCTACAAGTTACCCTTTATCAATAGTTTCGATACAAAAAGTACTACAACTTAGTGGCTAATCAGACATAATTCTTTGTCAGGGCAGTTAATAGGTTTCTGGAAAGAGGGTTGCGGTCGAGAGTCTGAAAGGGGGTATCCCCTCCTCTGAGCCAGACTTTTTTAATTTAAATGAATGGGTACCATTTTGGTGGATTCTGGTGCATTCTTGAAGTAATTTTTTCATAACTTGAATGTAGAAAATCTAGCAGCATTTAAAAAAAATATACTAGTAAGTAATGAATTTATTTTCTTTCGAAAAT
Source organism: Saccostrea echinata (assembly GCF_033153115.1). NCBI lineage: Eukaryota > Metazoa > Mollusca > Bivalvia > Ostreida > Ostreidae > Saccostrea > Saccostrea echinata. The sequence goes on from NW_026889750.1 coordinate 32,630,675, forward strand.
GAAATTTTCGTGTGTTTCTTTTCAAATGGGGTGCGATTGCGCACAACGCACTCCCGTTCCAACAGACTTGTTTATGACATAATTCTTGGAGAAAATCATTATATTTGCAATGGTATGAATGATATGCATTGATTTTTAAAGCCAAGTTCATCACTGAAATGTATAAGAGAGAAAATGTACTGCTCAGAGCCTAATTTGATTCAAGTCAAACTTCTGTAATAAAAGTAACCTAAATTCTGCAATAAAATGTTGAAATTCTGTCAAGAGATTTATAATCGAGTGACACTTAAAAATGTAAAATAGTTGCCTGTAATAGGATTGGTTCCACTGATAGGATACATTAATCCAAGAATATTTTCCATAAACTTGAAAGTGAAATCAATTTTCCCGCTTCCTCCTACTTTCACGATCCACGTGTTTACGTCATTATTATGAAGTGTCCACTTTCCAGGAGTCGGCTTCTAAGAATGAAAAACATGCAAAGATGATGAGATGATCAAAAAACGCCAACTTGTACAAAAGGCAATACACTCTTCAATGTTCATCTACTATCAAAATGGAATTATCTAAAACACTTACCGGAATAGAAAGCACTGTAGTGCGTCCGATAACATCAACTGAACTATTGGATAATTGCTGAACTGAGCCTATGGGGTAAATGTAACATAATATTATCGATGGAAGTCAATCAATTTAAAAAACATTTTCATATAATACGGAGATAAATCTTTCATTGTTTACCATCAGGTCGATCCAACTTTACATTTAAAACATTTGACAGTATCTCTATTTTTACTGTCATCAATGAAAGTTCGGAATCTGCAGTTATCGTGTGCATAGATCCAGGCTTGGTTTCAAAAGATGTCACCTCTAATGTCGATACTCCCATGTTTTTCTAGAGACGAAACAATTTTATTATTTCAATTTTCAAATAATTTTATTACAGTTTTACTTCTCAAAATGTATTCATATACTAAGTATTTTATCTAGGGTATAAAATCTATCTTAATGTATTTAGCTTAGATTTGTCAGTCAGTTTGAAGAAGGTAACATCAACTGTATCATACCTCAACAAATGTTCCAAGAATACTCCCAAGAGACGTTGATGACGTATGCACAATCTGCCCTCCTGTTGCAGATGCTATTTTGTCAAACAGATCCAGTCCTGCAAGGCTTCGGCGTCTCCTTTCTAGAACATACAGGGAGAATGTATAAAATTGAAAAAAAAAACGCTTTCTTCAAATTTTAAATTGCACTGAAAAATATCAAACAATTTTTAATCATATAACTCTATATAATTCTTAAAAGTACGTAATAAAGTATTTAATATTTTTAGAAATATTGATACGATGTTTACAAACAACTAAAGTTGTTCAAGTAATTCAACGTTCATTTATTGATTGATTGTATGTTGTTTTACGTCCCATTCGAGAATTTTTTACTCATATAGAGACGTCACCAATTAACAGTGAAGGGCTTCAAATTTTGACCTTTACTCGGCACTCAGGGACATTGAGCAGTGAGGGATCTTTAACGTACCAACGCCTGCCGTGACACGGGGTTTCGGTTTTTAAGGTCTCATCCGAAGGACCCGCATCTTTCACTTCAAAGTGCCGAGCGCATGGCGAAGGAACAGTTGCTACCTATTTTTTATCGACTTAGGTCAGTCGCGGCCGAGATTCGATCTCACGACCTCCCGATCACGAAGCGAGCGCTCTACCGACTGAGCTACCGTGAACCGTAACGTTCATTTATAATATCGTAAACAAAACAAAGCAAAAAAACAAACAAACAAACAAACAAACAAACCAAAAACAAGATACACAAACCTGTCCTTCTTTTGTTTTCATTTGGAATACATTGGACATTTTGCGGAACATTGAAGACAGACCGACGTCTACGCCCATCACAATCCCCACGCAGGAAGTACACAAGTTTCATGTGTTTGCTGTTTACTAAATTTATAACCTCGTTCGCTTTCTCTGGATCTTTCGCGTCGGCATCAGTAAAGAAAAAGACACATGATCCAGGATTTGCCATCTTCAGTGCTGGAAAAAAAATGCCGTGTTTCACCCTTTTTTAGAGGACATCACAATTTGGCTGTTATATAAAATGTTAGAGAAATGTCCGTTCTTCTTTAAAACATAAAATATGAAAAACAGTGCTTCAAAATTGGCGTATATTGCAATCCATCCTTAACATAAATGCATAGATGTAAATTGATTACATCCTGTAAAGTCCATAACTATGATAATTCATCGGAACTAAAACTGTACCATTTACGATTCCCGCCATTGCCATTTCTGGACAATCACCACCACCATGTGCCACCATAGCATGCAGCCATTGTTTCATCTCTGATCCATCTGTTGTAGAGTGGATGGTTGTATCTGATACAAAATGTAGGAAATCAAATAAAATATTTCTTAGCCTTCTATCAGATGTCCGAACTTTACTTGTACAGATGATTAATATACAGCTATTGGAACAGAGGAAGTGTTTCGTACACGTTAATGGAAGTGTATAATCAGGTTGAAGTCAACAATAAAGTATCATAAAGGTATAAAGACTACGATTTATTTGTTCATGCATTCTGTCGTTCGTTTCTAATCGTCAAAGATAAACTTCAGGATAACAGGTCTAAGTGCCCTAAGGCATTTTTTCTTTCGATATGAAACCTGTGTATTTAGAACCAAATAAAGACGCTAAGCATTTTAAGCACACCTACCTGGATCATTAAATGTGGAAAGTATGTAGTTTGATGGTCCATTTGATCCAAGAAGAGATGCTTGGTTGACGATATCTATGCTATGCTGAGTTGCTTCCCTTATCTCTCCACTCATAGACCCTGTATCGTCAATCACAAATACCACAGAGAGACCGGGAGCCAAACAGTTGTAGCATGGGTTCTTGTATGTCATCCCTAGCATTTCCTTAAATCTGTCGATTCCCAAAATTGACAGCAGCCCAGTACCTTAATTAAGTTTTTAAAATTAAAAAAAAATTATTGAGTTTGAAGTAAATTGTAATATCTACCAATCTAAGAATTAATGATAAAAACTTTGTTACCATTTCCAATGAAAAATTCATAGGTAGCTTGTATCGCTGCCTGACCCGCCTGTTGATGTAGGTCAAAATGGGGAGATAACTCCGGACTTGATGTTTCTTTGTTTATACCCCCTGTTGCTGGGATATCTTTACTCATATCGTAAGGCCCTCCATGACTGCACTTCCCCATACCGGAAGGAAAATTACCTATTTGCAATATTCTTTGTTAAAAGGATGTATACCATATACCATTTTACATAATAAAATATGTTCAAATCAATATATACCATGATTTCATTTATTTAAAAAAAAACATAATGCTACATAAAATGGAGATAATAATACATACAAAAATAACTCTTATAAGTGTCTCATATTCAGTGAAATCTACTTTTTTGAAAGTAAGGTTATAAACAAGCCATTTAAATATTAATAAAAGAATTACTTTCATAAGATATATGTTATAACACTATACCTATTGGTTTATTAATGTGCTGGTAGCTGGTATAGCCACTTGTAAGAAGTTGACCATCTGATCGCATGTTGTCAACGCAGGAATAGTCCTTCACTCTAGGAAACAAAACATAATAAAATAAAATAAATGCCAAGAGGTAGATTTACTAACTCTATTCTCATGAATGATTGAATAAAAGAAACTAGTTATAAATTAAAGAAACTAGTTATAAATCATTGAATAAAAAAAAAGAAAGATCATGGAATGTCTTGTATTACTGAGTAAACTTACGCTTCCTTAGAGTAGTTACAATTGACACACGCTACCATATTAGGGTCAGACACCTTATAAGGAAGAGATTGACCTGAAACACCTGAAATATATCAATTTCCCCAACTATGAATTAGTGTTATGCATAAATAGTGTCGAAATGGGTATACACATGTGCAGCTTTTGATGACTTTTTCTAGTGTCAAACAGATTTTGATAAACGTAAGGAGGTACAATTAGTGATAATAATGGGCTATTGACTGAATATCAGGAAACTTACCCGCTAGAGGTCTTTGCCCGGGTTATCTCTATATAATTTGTTGTGAAATATATCAAAAAGTTTAATAAATATATTTATCTAACTTTCGTTTTAGAATTTTCAAACTAATAATGACAGATATAGAGGTAAACACATATTTCATGAACATTTCATAAACACTTATTATTCTTTGAATAACATTACCTTAATCGTAGGTGTACACTTAAAACAATGCATGAGCGGGAGGTCGTTAAAACAAACTATTAGTTTTTTTTATAGATATAAACAGTTGTCTATTATTTTTCGATGCCTTTCAATTGTTTTCAATAAAATGCATGAAATTCTTGTGCTGCAACTTTGTTGTGTATGGTTTGTGTATAAAAACATCAAAGACTTTTTAAAGAAAGTCATTTTTGATCATAGTCTATACGTATTTTTACCTCAAATTACATCACATCATCAAACAAAAATTACAGAATTTTATCTTTAATATCTCGATTTATCTGGCAAGTGTTTGCTTAATTTAAATTTTAAAATAATGAATTCTAAAAAAAATTTCATCACTTTTTTCTAACAAGACAAAACGTGTACTTTTGGGCAGAGTATTTGCGTTAATCATTATATAGAAAACTTTGGAAACATTCTGTATGAAATATATGGAGATAACGAACAGTATTCAAGCTCAAAAGTCCATTATACAATACAAAATAGGAGCAGAGCAAACACGGACCTCCAAAACATCAGAGGTGGGATCAGGTGCCATGGAGGAGTGACCATCCCCTGCCGACCTGTGACACCCGCCATGTGCTCCTTGTCATGATCGGGAAATAACGGAAAAATCCGTCGACAATTCAGTGTGTAAATAATGGTCTAACAATTAGTTTGAAAAACATCAGTCAGCATTTGACTCAATGATAAATTGTATTTGCTGACAATGTCATTGTATCGACCATAGAACTTACGAAATGAACGAAATGATGACTTTTAGCTGATGATATTCTTGTTTCATCAACTTGTTTGTCAATAATTTACCTTGTTTTGGAAATTGTACATACGTAAAACATGCTCTTGTGTATCGAATCAACTGAGAGATATAAACCCCGTATGCAGGTGATGAAGGTATATTGCTGCATAAGTAAGGGAGTTGACGATTGAAAAGTTAAAGTCATCACGTTTATTATAAAGCTTGGTTGTTTGGTTACCATTAACGTCTTTTTCAAGTAAATTATCCAAATATGAAATAGATGTGTCAGACTCTGTGATATCTATTATCTCAAGCTTACCAGGATATATCGTATCGACATAAGAATGGAAATAACTATTGTTAATTGACAATACTTGTGTGTACAATCCGAATGTTTTTTAACAAAATAATTTTGCAAATGACCAATGACAAGGTAAGTAAATTTTATTGAAAAAAGCAGCTGTCAGTGATATCAAAAAGCCTGGACTTTAATTTATCGTGGGGAATGGTTGTGTATAAAGTTGAAAAGTAAGTTTTTAAGCTGTTGATTTTGGTAAAATCTTGTGATTTCAAATTTTCCAAAAGTTCCTTGGATTTTTTAAGTATCCACATCTGATTTACACCATTTCTCGAATATATTGTTGCACAGTACTCTTGAAGTTTCTCCTTCACTACTGTTAATATCTTAGTTAGGAGTAAAGAAAGAGGCTTGGTAGAACATTTACTGGAACCCGCTATGTATCTTTGTTTGTAAGGATTCTTATGAAGTTTCGGAATCCAATATGGATATGGTAATTCAAATTCATTTTTTTTTTGTTTGGAATATTAAAAATATTTAAAACTGAAATATGATTTTAAAGAATTTCTTCCTTAGAAAGGGAACTATGAGTATAATTTGGATAACCACTTGTGGAATTAAATCCAAGTTCCTCTAAAATACATTTAATATAATGAGCCTTACAAAGACAATGTTGTTACCTGCTTTGTCAGCAGGGACCAGTACGTACTGATCATGTAATCTATCTAATTCTTTTTTCATTTCTGGATTATTGAATACAGAAGGATAGATGGTTCTCATATTGCCCCTCAATCTTTAATGCGCGATTTTAACATACATCCGATACATTTAATCCATTCTGACAAAGTGTCAAGGTCTTCTTTTTCATGCCTGGTTCATCGCCTGGCGTAATCTTCTACAGAATCCATAATATTTATGAAATTCCGACGCCAGTTGAAGGATCGGGGTTCCCTATATTTGGACCTTTTAAAATTAGTGATCTAAGGTCCTCATTATTAACTATATTTACGTCACCAGTAATAATGTGTCCAGCAGGACTATAGTTATAGGGAGAAGAAGAACATGAACACGATGGAGGATTATCTTTCAGATATTCGATATCCAGGCCCTGCAAAGTTTTCTTGTAATTAAAAAGTTTGGAAGCAATAGTCGATGTATATTTGTAGGAAATACAAGGTGTAGCCTTAACTTGAAATATGGTGGAATACAAGACTGGACCCTTTTGTGATTAAGGATATTACTTATATTAACCGCGTCAATTCCTTTGTTGGCATATTGAAGTTTAAGGAAAAAACGGATTGTTTTAGCTGCATTTTCTTCAATAAAACGCGGGGGTTTAAAAAACCTGTGATTTGCAATATCCATAATCACAGATCCGAATCTATATTCTGGTGTCGAGGAATCAAAAAATGGACTTTCCTTGACCTTTTCAAGAAGACTATTTAAAAGTTTCAAAGGGACAGAGTAAAGTTTGGTGCGAATATGATGTAGACCTAACTGTTGATTTATGTAAGGTAGTAATGAATCAAAAGAGACATCGTGTATTAAAGGTTTATCGTAAGACCGATGCCAATGACTACGCTTACATCTCTGTGTATGGTAAAAAAGTCCCATCACATTTATATTGTTACACTGTGGACTGGAAAGATTTCCAACACTATCGACATTGTCATTACATCCATAGGGAAAGGCTGTCCCTAGTTTTCTAATCCAAAATATTCTTCTCGTTGTCTACGGAAAGGTGTACTCAGTGATGGACTGTTTGTGTGGTGGTAAATCTTTTCTAGAATTCTAACTTTCATTGACAAAATAGAATGATCAGGTTAATTAAAATGCTTGTATAAAAGCTGCTGACGCCCATTATTTATCTGAAATCTATGACCTGATATTCTTTTATTAAGTGATCTCTTGGTTTCACCAACATAAACAATTCCACAAAGATTACATTCTAATCAGCAGACAACATTAGAAGATTTGCAGTTCAGATTTCCCCAAGTTTTGGTATAAAAGCGCTGTCCAGTAAGATTACTGGTGAAAGAAGTGTTAGTTATCAAAATGTCACAGGTTTTACAGTATTTGTATTTCAAATTGTATTTCAATTTAACATATGAAGAATCATTAATATTTTACCTAATTCACGACACACTCGATTTCCAAACATTTCTACCCAGTTTGTATTGCTGTAAAACTCTTGTAGTGTAAAGAGATATTGACCAATCAAATCTCTGACAGCATCCCAGTTTGGATTAGCTGTTTGTGATTGGTGGACAATGTTATCCCTCAGAGACTGCAGAAGCAAGTGACCTTCAAAAAAGTACAAAAGTACTTCAATAACATTTTTATGAATTAAACGTTTAGAGCTAAAGTGAAAAAAATAAGTTCTGATAATATTTCAAGTCAAGAAGTGCTGACATTTTCAATTCCCCTGGTCACAAACGGTGATATATGGGAAAAAATTAGGATGAATCATTGTAAGCTTGTTCCATTCTGTTGGTATATCTGAGTTGTCATTTCAGATATTAGTTTTTTTATATAAAAAGTTTTTGATTCTGTTACATACATAAACTTGTTTTTGTAGTTTGTATATACAATTTATAAAAAGGCAGCTTCTACATGTACATCAAATAGAGAGAAAACGTTTTGTTCATATTTAAATGATGCACAACAATAAGACTGATTTTAAGGCATACATGTACGTACATTATAAAGCAAGTATTTTTAAACCTATGGACTTTAATATTTTAATCAATCAGGGGGAAGTGCTTAATACAAAGCTAGAAATAAAAACTGTGTTTACAAGTGAAAGTGGAAAAAGAAACGAATGATTATTTTTTTAATAACATTTTGATTATGATGATCTTCCTGTAAACATTGGTTGTAATGCATAAAGATTTGATTTTTCCTTGAACAACAGATAACAGTTTGATATTTTTCTTTTACCAGAAACAATTTGCTCGCAATTCATCGTCCTCGAAGCATCGTCCATATAATTTCTCTGTGCCATGTTGTTCTTGTTTACAATATCCACAACCGTTTTGGCAAAATGAATAAGCCCATCACGGTCTTGTGAAGAAGAAAAAAAACAAAAATAAAAAATTGAACAGTATATATAAATGAGATTTCAAAAATATCAATAACTTTTCTAAAAAGGTTTTGTATATTCTATACATATAATATGTTTCATCCCCTTAACCTACTTATATGTTCATTAAATTTAAAAAATAGAATTAGTATAAGATTGAAACACACCGAAAACAGTTAATCAAGAGACTATTTGAGGCCTGTTAAATGTTGAAAAGGTACATGTACATGAACGAAGTGCAGAGTAAATATCAGATATATTACTGAATTGATTTAGATTATTAATGGATGCATACCTGTGACATTTTGGACAATAAAAAAAGGAATAAGGTCAAAACAAAATTAACAAAATTTTGAAAAAGAACATTTACCAAAAAAATTCATGATGGTACCATCGGGATCAGACGAGTTGTATTTTCCTGGATTGATGACGTCAGCTATAACATCTGCAACAGCGTAGTAGATACCGGCCTGTGTGATGCTGGCATGGGTGTAATCTGGTCGTCCACTTGTACTCTCTTTAGAAGGTAAAAATGCCTTCGTTAAAAGAATGCAACATCCAAGTAAAAATGTAATAAGCAATTTCATGTTTACGGTGTATATCTAATAACAACTGCTGTGCTCTTGATTCCGTTTCGTATTAAATAAATCCTCCGAAATGAAATTTGTGTACTTATATATCCACTGCTCGCGTACCTTAAATGTCTACGAAATGATATCAGATGTTTTATTGGTCGTCAGATATAAGGCTTCCAACAGTGCTTGCAGTCCAGGCCTGGTGTCCTCGAAAGACATTTTTCCACGAACTTGTCACATTCACAGAACATTTAATTTTCCTCTTTTTTAAAGTGCCGAAAATGTCGATAATCTTTATTTTGAATAATCATTTAACATTTTGTGTTAATTCTACCTCAATGTCCAATATAAAGTGCAGTGTCATTTTATGGAATGAAAGCTAGTGATATTGCTAGTTTATTTATATGTATCAGAATATTTATTACCAATGAAAAATCATAAACAAAATAATAAATAAAACATTATTGTGAAGCTTTCATACAAATATCATTATTAGCAATATACAATATAACTAATACTCAATTTCTGTCAATTGCATACAAAAGTTAACTACACAATCACACTTTGTGTTTAAGTGAAAATTACAGTGATAATATTAATAAAACAGATTTTACTTTGTTAAACAAAGGACAAGAAAGTAAAGGAAATTTGAAAGAAGATAAAAAACATTAATTTCAACTCTACATCGACGTTACATTGTTGTCTACTTCTCCTTATTAGTCCCCTACTGGTGAAACCGGAGGGGACTATAGGTTTCCTCTGAGTCTGTCCGTCCATCTGTCTGTCTGTCCGTCCGTCTGTCTGTCTGTCTGTCTGTCTGTCAGTCTGTCCCACTTTGTTTTCCGCACTTTTCTCCTAAAAGCTTAAAGATATTGAGCTGATTTTTGGTATGTGAGTGTATCTTGAAAAGTTACAGATCAAGTTTGCATGTCATTTCGCATCATTAATTTTTGACGGAATTACGACCTCTTCAATTTCTAAGGGGTTTCCGCAATTTTTTTTCTTAACGCTTGCAGATATTGAGCTGATATTTGGTATGTAACTTTACCTTGATTAGTTATAGATTAAGTTTGCATTTCATTCCGCTTCAATGATTTTTGACGGAATTATGGCTTTTTCAATTTTTAACGGGAACCAGATTACACATGCCGGCAGGGGACTAGTATTGCTAATGCAATACTCTCAGAATGCTTGTTTCTATTCACATACAGTCCTGTAAAATCATTTGATTTTTCTCGTTTTACTTTATATACTTTACCAAATCCTCCTGAAAAGTAATTTCTATTTGAGATTTTTTTAAAAGAGCTTTCAAATCTGACAAATAAGATTTGACTGCTTTCTAAGAAAACAAAAATTTTTGGAAAAAGGTTCAAAGTAAGGAGACCAGAATGGAAGTCATGTTATTCAATCGCTAATTTAAACCAAGACAAATCCTTTCATACTCAGTGACTCCAGATCTAAATCTATCTATAAACAAAAAGATAGTGATTGTGTATGTGTGCATGATAGTGCTAAAACTTTCTCCAGATAAACTCTTAAAAAGTAAATATAGTATTTATTTTGAAGGGCAGACTTAAGGATGCATTATGTGAGACATTCATTCATCTTTTTAGCTCACCTGAGCTAAAAGCTCAAGTGAGCTTTTCTGATCACCCGTTGTCCCTCGTCCCTCCGTCCGTAAGTCTGTAAACTTTTCACATTTTCAACTTCTTTTCAAGAACCACTGGGCCAATTTTAAACAAACTTGGTACAATGCATCCTTGGGTGAATGGGAGCTTGAATTGGTAAAATGAAGGGCCTAGTCTCCTTACAAGGTGAGATAATCAAGAAAAGCCAATAATAGGGTGGGGTCATTAAAAAATCTTCTTCTCAAGAACCACTGGGCTAAAAAAGATGAAATTTACGTGGAAGCATCCTTGGGTAGTGTAGATTCAAAATTGTTCAAATCATGACCCCGGGTTAGGGTTGGACCATAGAGAATCCAAGTTTTACATTGAAATATAGAAAAAGGTCTTTAAAAATCTTATTCTCAAGAACCACTGGGCCAGAGAAGCTGAAACCTTTGTGGAGGCATCCTGGGGTAGTGTAGATTCTTAATTGTTCAAATCATGACACCCGGGGTAGGATGGGGCCACAATAGCGAAGTTTTACATGGAAATATATAGAAAAAAAATCTTTAATAAACTTCTTCTCAGGAACAACTGGACCAAAAAAGCTGAAATATTTGTGGAAGCATTCTTGGGTAGTGTAGATTCTAAATTGTACAAATCATGACCCCGGGGTAGGGTATGGCTACAATAGGTATTACAAGGGGGAAATCTGGTGAAGAACAGCAGGGCCAAAGTTTCTCAGCTGAGCGTTGTGGCCATTAAGCCTCTTGTTCTGAAATAGCTTTTAATATTAAAAATGACAGCCAGACAAGGTTTAATAAAACTACATCAATACCAAGGATACCTTTAATACCTCACGTCAAAAGTCTTATCCGCCCTTATGTTTATTTAAATCTGTGGTAGTGCAGGAAGTGTACGAAGAATTCCTTTTAATTTGTAGTTTTTCATTCGTTTTTGGTACATTTTTTCTACTTTATTCATAGAAATCATTTTATGTTTTGTTACGCTTTCAACAAATTGTGAAAATGTCGAAGTTAAGTTGATGTTGAAATATTTTGAACCTGTTAATGTCAATATTAAGCCAAATTTAAAAGTAATATATGTAATTTTGTTTATTTAGCATGAAATAATTGCTGTTCCGGGATGTCTCTTATATTTTCTAATGACAAAGCTTAAGGTGACGATAACGAACAGTGATAAATCTCATCAAACCTTCCAACGATACAAATCTGTGAACAGGGCAGAAAAACACGGATCCCTAGAAATCATAGAGGTGGTATCAGGCCACGAAGGATTTAGCATCTCCTGTCGACCGGTCACACCTCGGTAAGCCCTGTGTATTGAAAAGATGTACAGAACAATCCGAAACCAATTCTAGTTTAAAAATAATTTTCTTACTGAAAATGGTGAAGATGAACAAAGATTGATCTCAATTTTTTTTTTTTTAACAAACAATACAAATCTGTAAACAGGGCATAAAACACAGACCCCCGGTAATTCCAGAGGTGAGATCAGGTGCCTAGGAGGAGTAAGCATCCCCTATCGACCGGTTATACCCGCCGTGAGCCTTGTGTATTGATCAGGTAGACGAGGAGGCGTAAAGATAGGGGCTTTGTATACCATTCAATGGACCGGCAATGTATCTTTGTAAGGATTTTTATGAAGTTTAGGAATCCAGTAGAGGTAGGGTAGTTCGAACTCGTCATTATTGACCGGAATGTTAAAAGTATTTAAGACTGAAATGATTTTGAAGAATTTCATTCTTAGAAAATGAACCCTAAGTATAAGTTGGATTTCCAGACATAGTTACTGTATTAAAACCAAGTTCTTCTAAAATACAGTTATAATAATGAGCATTACAAACAAAGACGATATTCTGCTGTCTGCTGGAACCATAACATATTGTTCACTTAGTCTTTCTAATTCTTTTATCACCTCCAATTTAGTGAAAACGGAGGGATAGACGGTTCGAATATTTCAACTTTCTAATACGTTTCTTTAATTAATATTATATATTTCTAAAACGTTTTAAGGGGGCCGACTGGGGTTTTCATTGCGCAATACTTCGCGCAGCATAGTAAAATAAAGCGTATTTACTCTTTTAAAGCAACTATTTTTACATAATTTACAAAAATTAACAAATTTAGGAAAACTAAGGTTAAAAAATCTAATTACGTTTTTAAATAACTGATTTTTTAAACGATTTTTCAAATGATGGGTAGATAGACGTCGTAACAGCGTGTTTCTGATGTTATGAATAACCGAAGTTCTTTAAGCGGGGTCATTAATTATGTCATAAAATAAAAAAGTATAAAATAGATGCTCTTGAAATTTTAAACATAGGAAATTGAGAATCTCACAATCATTTTTATTATTTTTTTATATAAATCTGTGGTATCTGTCATGTTTTGTTGTACTCCATAAAAACAGGAAAATATCACGATTTTTGACATTTTGAGATGCCCCCTCTGGAAACCAGACGGTAGAATTTTGTGTTTCTTGCAAAAAATGTACAATATAGTATTACCCATCAAATAATATAATTTGAGCAAAAAGTCTATAGTAGCATTTGTATAATTTGCTCCGAAGTGCGAAAAAATGGTATTTTCCTATATAACCCTATAGTAAATGTACCTGTATTTTGAGATGGTCCCTAAAAAATAACCAGACGGTAGATGTTCAATAAACTTGGCATATTTACTGAAGTCAATGTAAGGTATATATGGTATAAAATTAAAGAGTTTCTCTATAGTAGTTTTCACACAATAAAACCCCAGTCGGCTCCCTTAAAAAACCAAACATACACCAGCTTTCGAAATAAATATGCAAAAATCAAGTTCTGGAAGTTTCGAGATAATTAAAAAAAAACGGAGAAAATTCCTATGGCTCACTTATTTAACCTCTTGTCCTGCTAGGACTGTTACTGTTACATCAAATACATTTCCAAACCAACACAGTTTAATTAGATACAGTTGGTTCATGCCCTTTGAAAAATAGATTGCTAATAACCAACTCCTCAGAAGAAATTTCATGAAATATGTCATATACAGCCATACAGTTGTTACTCTCCAGCAAAACCCTCAAAAGACGTTGAGCCTTAGTTTTAAAGGAGCCTACAAAGGGTAGTTTTCTCATTGTTTTTGAAAACTTTGATAGCAATGCTACGAAGAAAAAAAATCTACAAAATATGTCAGGTCAAGGAATTGTAAGATTAACATGAAGTAATGCCTAATCTGAGATTAGTTACATGTATGTTCTTTACATGTATGAACAGATAAATATTTGATCATTAAATTACTTATATGGAACAAAGTATGAGTTGTATAAATTATGCTAATTTATTATTAACTTTACACAATTTACAACATTATATATAGTTATGTATTATTGTGTCGAACTCTTCACATATTTCATGCCAATGGTATTATTAAATCTTGAGTATTTATATCTTGCACATAATGCTTACCTCTACTCGAAAATTAATTAAGTACAGAATTAAATTGTTGATTTATTGTACAATTTATTCATGAAAAATGATAACATGATAGATTTCTAAATATTCAAACATTAAGAATTAATCTTAAAGATGGCCTTCATTTTTTAATTTTTTTTTTTTAATCTTTGAATAAGATCTTATAGCATATATCCGCACATGTAAAAACAGAACGGATTGATTTTTACAGATTTGTATGTTACGTGATTGAAAATAATCTTGACCAAAAATGAAACATTGAAGGTTCAGATCTTGAAAACGTCAACGTAAACGCTTTTCAGTTAAGTTTGTTTGTTTGTTTTTCGTTTAATTTTGTCTCTGTTTCAATTAAAGAAGCATTTTCACTTAAATAGCAGAACTTTTTTTCTATTTTTGCGTAAATCTTTTTACCTATCATAATGATTTTTCTGGTTTTCTTTTTGTTTTGTTTTTGTTTTTTGCTTTGGTTAAAATCTTCTTGAAAAACTTCATTCAGAAAGGTTATAATAGTAATAATAATAATAAACAAAACAAAACAAAATAACAGAATCTTGTGATTTTCTTGGCACAGGTTACGACGTCTCGGACAGATATTCAGAAATACAATGTAGATTCGTTAACCCGGACGCTTCACCTTCCGGACGATATTTGTATGGAACGGAATTTGCATTTATATTTTCCAATTATAAAAGATTTGTATCAATAATAGTCCGGACGCTTCATTAACCCGGAGAATTTGCTTGGAAACACAACCACGCGGATTAAGAAGACCCGACTGTATACATATTGTACATAAGACTCTGGAATTTTTGAAAGTCAAATAAGCCTATTTTATCCTTGAAATTTAATATTATACAGTAGGTATACCTTATGACAAATCCAGTGTTTATCTTTGTTATATCTTTGTAACATAAAAAAAACTAGAGCAGAGCTCGTTGCAAAGCAACGAGTAGGTCTTCCGTTGGAGCTGCGAACAGGAAGAAGTGACCTTGAGTCAAGGTCATGCCACACTCTAAGGTTATAAGCAATCTTGTAAGGGGTATCAACTTGCAATGTCTCACCAGTAGAAAGACAGTTAAGGAATGTTATTTCTCCGTTGATGACCTTGAACTCGTTCAAATGACCTTGCATCAAACCATGACACACTCTGGTTATAAGAAAACCCCATCTATGTGTAACCGACTCGACAAGTTAACACATGTTCTTTCAGACCATTCATCCAGTCAAAACATTCTTTCCTTAGTGACCCTAAATTTAATCAACATGGCCGTAGGAACCGAGGGGGGCGTGCCCCCCAATAATTTTGCCGATATATAGATTACAATAGTAGACATAGATACTATAGCTTGTGCCACCTCAATAAAAACGTCTGATAACCTTCTTTTTTTTTTTTTTTTTTTTGCTTGTCAAGGGATTTTTGGTAGTTGGTGACCTTTTTTTTTTTGCTTGTCAGGAAATTTATGGTAGTAGTGCCCCCTCAACTGTCAACTGAAAATGTATGGCTGTGCCCCCTCCCCCCCCCCCCAAAAAAAAAAAAAAAAACTGAATTTGCTTCCTATGGGCCTGATCAAGGCAATGATACACTCTGTATGATATCAGCGATACCCTTTTGTGTGTTTCGGACTTGACAAGTTCACAGTTTGCATTTATTGCATGATAGTGAGGGAGACATGAAGATTTCTTCGCCCATAAAAAATCATATTCCGCGAGGGCAACATGAAGATTTCTTCGCCCATGAAAAATCATACTCCCCGAAGGCAACGCCAGAGGGAAATATGATTTTTCGTTTGCGAAGAAATCTTTATGTCTCTATTCTGCAATAAATTGTTTATAATACCGAATTAACCAAAATGCAGGAATTACAAAGGAGATCCAATGAATAAAGCAAACATGCATTTGATGAGAACGATATGAAAGAGATGTAAGTTACAGGTACACCAATAGCCTCGTTTCATTAAAAAAAAAAATCCTACGTGACAAGTTTGTGTGATCACACCAGTAACATTCAAACACCATTACATTTTTACACATTTAAATCGACACAATCAATCAACGATAATATGTTGACGGTACGACCGTTGGGCGAGTGCATTGTTCACTTAATTTTAAGATCCGCCTCTTCAAACAGCACGAGACATTTGGAACGTCTAGACTGTGACGTCTCATGAGGTATGTTAGCTGTACTTCCATAAACGAATTTTGAAAAGTGCAAACATTTTAACAAAGAACGTTTAATCTACTATCTGTATGCAATTCCATTAATTAAGGTGATTTTTTGGGGTGAATTTTTAGTTGTTGTTACCGCGCGAACGAAGTTAGCAGCGTCGCTATAAACAATCTAACTCCTCACTCGTTTAATTGTGACGTCACGATCGTGAAACACGACGTTTTGTTGCAGGGCAAACATGATGGACACGTGACTTTCTCGGCCAATCAAATTCTATTTTACTAGTGATTTTTCACTTGTAAGCTAGTTTTCACAGAGGTATAATAAACGTTTTTTAGACCATACATCGAAATAAATTATCATAATTTCTATAGTCGTAATTTATTAGGTTCAACTCACTGCTTTAAAGGATCATTGTAAATGTTTTATGCCCGATTTGGATACTGAACAACGTGTGATTTTTGAAACACTGATGCCCCCATATGGCATCTTATGGCAAAAGTTAAAGTTTCTCAAATGCAAGTCAAATTCCATGGTCAAGATCAAAAGATAAAAAAATGTTATTACCCAAATAAAGGTCTTGAACAAAGAATATACTGTGAAATATATACTAGTATAGCAGCAACAGTTTAAAAGTTATTGCCAAGGTTAATTTCTTTAAAAGGTCAAACTCCAAGGTCAAGGGATCATAATTGTTTGTACTTGATGGAAGGTCTTAATTGTTACAAGGAATACACATATGGTTTTAAAAAAGCCTTAGCACCAACTGTTCAAAAGTTAAAACCAAGGTTAAAGTTTTTCAAAAGTAGGACATACTCAAAGGTCAAGGTAAAATGGTCAAAATTAAAGGTATACAATGACAGGCCTTGTCACAAGAAAATTACCTATGTAATATAAAAGCCCTAGTACTAGTCATTCAAAAGTTATTGTCAAGGCTAAAGTTGTTTAAAAGTTGGTCAAACTCCAAGATCAAGGTGAAATGGTCAAACATATTTATACCCAAGGAGGAGACTTATCACAAGGGATACAGATGTGAAGTATAAACGCCATAACACCAACTGTTCAAAAGTTTTGGCCAAGGTTATAGTTTGGTAAAATTTTGCGAAAGAGGATCAAACTCCAAGTTCAAGGTCAAGAGGTCAAATATGTTGGTACCTGAAGGAAGTCCTTGTTACTAGGAATACACATAAGAAATATGAAAGCAGTAGTTCCAACCAATCAAATTTTATGGGCATAGTTTTTTGCGGACAAAGAGGCTAACACAGTCTAACAGACAAATAGACAGGTGGACAGGACAAAAACTGTTTGCCCCCGGGATCTTCGATTACAGTAGCATAAAAAATGTCGGCGTCTTTGGGTTTTCGCATTGGCCTTAAATCTGAAAATCCAAAGGATTACAAGGTGCATTACGATACGCTTTCACATCATGTTCTATAACCCAGAGCATATTGTCTGCAAAGATAAATATTTAATTCAGTATTTAATTAGCTATGCATAATTATCTATGTTGTTTTAAAAAGAAAATATAAAAAAATATTTGTTTTATATTTTTCGACATAGAGATATGCAGAAAATGTTTTCCTATTTTAAGTCCTATCGCAATACATATTTAAAAGAAAGTGTGTGTTGGAGGGGGGGGGGGGGGTCATTACATTTTTGCTGGGATTCGCCTATGTATGACCGTAGAGAAACAAAGAGTGGGGAGGGTGCAAGCAGCAACTAAATCAAAATTTACATATTAAAACTACAGCAAAAGACTATTTTCAGAAGGTCTGCCCCCCCCCCCCCGGTACAATCCGTACAACGGACCTGTGAAAAAAATACTGATCCTACATTCAGAGTCCCAGGGCACCAGGAAAGAGTGGCAAAAAGAGAATATCGGTTTATTTCAGTCTATAAGTCGAATCAAAATATCTTTTCCTCAAGAGTCTTCTTTCTTTGAGTTCATCCCAGTGATCGTGTGATTTATTTCATTTAGTTTACGTTCTGTACTGGACTTGGAAAATGAGGACATCTTTAGGTTCCTGAGCTGGCCTTGAAGCCCGCAGAACAGATTTTCTGCTTTATGATAAATTCAAGTGATATGTAATCCGGTATTAATTTTGTGTTGCTTTTTTTAATGTTAATTTCATCAAGAAATATGAAAAATTAATGTTTTAACTATACACAGTGAGGCATTTTTTGTGTGGAACGATTATCAAATGGGGTTTTCACGATTTTTTCATATGGTACACATGATGAGTAAGTGCAATAAATATAATTTGTGGAAAAAATGTCCAACAAGCCCCGGGGTTGAATATCGGGGGGGGGGGGGTCTGTCCACAAGTACCTTTTGTCAAGCCCGTAGAAAGCAATTTCAGTTTTTTTGGAGGGAGGGGGGCAAATAGAAATTTCCACAGGTACTTGTACTCGATTTTTTCCTATGGTACACATGATTAATAAGTGAAATAAATATAATTTGTGGAAAAAAATGTCCAACAAACATCGGGGTTGAATTGGGGGGGGGGGGGGGGGATCCTGTCCACAAGTACCTGTGGAAATTTCTTGATACGTAAACAGAATTTAAAAGCATGTATAAGACATCAATTGAAGGGGAGAGGGCACGGCCGTAATTAAAAGTTATATAGAGACTAGGAAGGAATGAACTGTCATTAAATTTTGGTTAAGAACTATTACCTAAACTCTTCACTTTCACATTTTCAATTACATATTCTTGTTTTTAAAAAGCTACACATGTACATTGATATGTATCTATTAGATGCATAAATTATGTTATTAATCATTTTATCTTAAAGGAAAAGTAAAAATCTCAATCAAACTTGTTCCGCATATTATGCTCTCTGATTCATTACTCAGCAGATGCTTCATATACATAGACTGCAGACTGCAGGTGTGATAAATTCACAGCATGCAGCTCCAGCCTTAATTCCAACTTTGTTCCAAAATATTATTATTCAACGCGAAAAATTAGAATTAGCCGATAGAATATTTTGAATCACTTCGGAAATGCTGCCGTAACACCAGACTGAGTTCACAATATCGAGTGATTTTGATTGACAGGTGTAGCGCCGTTGAGCATGGATTTCGTGTAACTGCAGATTGTGGTTGAAAATAATAAACAAACAGATCTAAAGAAAAGATATTGTATACTGTACATATATTTGTTAAGAACCAGTTCATTCATGAAACGAATTTAGTCGTATTATGTGGGCCCATGTTAGATCATTTAGGGTATTCCGAATCACCCCGCATATCGCGATTCTCGGTAATTTACCTTACCGCTGTACCTCGCACGACACATGCACAGGTGTGACAACCAAACAGTCATTATAAGTAAGGTCTATACTTATTGCATACAACAAATAAAGAGGTAAACATAATGCGTTAGCTAAAAGAATTAATTATTTTAATTCATCAACTCCCTACCCCTTTCGAAGAAAATGCCCGTGTAGAAACGTTGCATGGTATTTCTCATCGATGTCGTGGCGTTGTTGGTGGATGAAACATGGCATATAAGGTATCGATAGAACGGCAATTTTATAAGCTTTTGTGAGTATTATTTGTTTTTTTATAACACCTCAAAAATATACTAGTTATGGTCGAATTTGTGGCCCCCTATAGTTTCGAACCACGTGTGTACATGCCCCTAGCCAAATAAATTGCACACGCTACATGTATACTTGTTATATGTCAGATTATTATTTTTTTTATAACATTGTTTTTCTTAAATGCAAGGGCTATGAAAGTAATGATTTGACAAAGCAAGAGCTATAATAAGACTATCCCGGGTCCCGGTATACACTTGATCAGTGTTGATCAATGTTGATATGTACGAGTACACGTATGCAGTGATATACGTCATTCTTGATAATCATGAAATCTAAACATGAGTTGGTTTAATTCCTTTTCACAATTTTTTTTTATCATCATTATATCATTATTTGGTAGCCTACTCGTAGAATTATGACAGTTCAATGTTAATTATTTGCATTAAAAAAATCACATAGGTAAAAAAAAAAAATTACATAATTCTCATGATTATATTTACAGGACAACACTTTACAATCAGGTAATTTCAGAAAGTAAATATTCTGTTGGTATTTGCTTTTCTGCATGATCCGCCTCTGAGAACGCTGTTTTATAGTGTTGTCTACAGAAGGGGGGGGGGCTTTAATAACTTAATAAAAAAACCCAACAACATTCAACAAGAAAATAATTCTTTTTATTTTTTGATACTTTTGGTAAACAATACCAACTAATTAATTATAATGTTGTTATCTGACTGTTTTTAGCCATTTACCTGGTGATTCGAAATACCCGGAAGTGACCTGCAATACACTAAAAAGGTGATGTAAATATAACCCCTGTCAAGGCCGCTGTATCGTAGATAGACTCGCCGTGTAATGTAGATTTGATTTTTCATTGAATTGGCTTTCCTTTAATACCAACCAACCATTTATAAACTTGTTAATAAAATCGTTTACCGTCAAAATGTAAAAAGTGATTCGGAATACTCTAAATGTACTCGTTATAAAAACAACTCATTATCAACTCAGTGGACCGATAATTTACTTCAAAATAAGCTATAGATCAATAAAATTGATTTCAGATTAACCAATATTTTGTTGCAAAGATAATGTAAAACAGAGACCGGGGATTTTGTATTTCTCTGTATTTTAAACACTTGCATGCATGTATGTATGTATCCGTAAAACTTTTCGATTTTCCCGAGAATTCATCCTCACAATGTCAATTAAGGTTCCGAAATCACATGTGAGGATGCCGAGAATTAAAAAAGTCACCTCCACTTACAATTATCATGCATGTGTACATGCAGTTTAAAACACGAGACAGAAAAATAAATTGTTGCAAACTTAATGGTTAAGTCGGCAATTAAAATGCGTAAAACTTGAAATGAATAAATGCACGGGCGGTAAGGATTGATAAAAATAAGCGTGAGATATAGAGTAAAATAAAATAATATGTAAGATTCGAAATGATTTCAAACCCAATTTTCCATTAATCGCTATGAGTACACAATGTATTTTAATACCGATATGACCCCGGCTCTCTGCGGCCACGTGTGCACGAAGACTGGGTTACAAAGCGACAGAGCAGAATGTAAACTGTGCTGTAAGAAGGCATGAATTATTGTATGTTTAAAAGTATTATTTGATGTATATACATGTAGTTTAATATTTAATGAAAAATTTAATGAAGAAACAATTAAGAGACTGATAGTAAAAATTATACTTTACACAAGTATTAATACTTAATACTTCCATCACTAATTGCAATTATTTGCCTTAGCACCTTTTCAATTACAATTGAAATAGAATACAATTACACGGGACAGAGAAATAAATTGTTTGTTTGTTTTTTTAAATCGTATTTCTGTGTCGACAGTGAACAGGCCGGTAAAAGCGATTAAAATTCGAAATGATTTTATGCACTAGTGTTTGAAATTAAGACTAAATCAAAGATGCAATTACACGGGACAGAGAAATAATTTTTTTTTTTTTTTTTTTTTTTTTTTTTTAAATCGTATTGCTGTGTCGACAGTGAACAGGCCGGTAAAAGCGATTAAAATTCGAAATGATTTATGCACTAGTGTTTGAAATTAAGATTAAATCAAAGATGAGATTAAGTTATCTTATAGATTCAATATAAATTTAAAAAACACAATGTTTCATTAGTTGTTGCTTCTACACGATGGATTTAAAACGTGATCACAGTCTTCACAGATATTTGTTTTGTTTACATGGTTTATGACCGCAGGTGGCTGGTCGATGGTGACCTCGGCAACGTGGGATCGCGGGTTGTGTTACATAACTAAAAACATTTAGGTGAACATGGAGAAATGCGTACTGTTAATGATCATTAATTATTCGATGCTTAAAGTTTAATTAAGGTCTTCCGTTTCCAACGGAAGACCTTCTACTGATTCTGATGGTTAAGATTATTCTTATTATTCTTTTTTTTTTTTTCCTAGACGCCAACTTTGAAGCTTCATATCTTCCTCATTTCTGAACGGATTTTGTTCAAATTTTCAGAGCTTTTAGACTTTGCAAAACACTCTCAGAATACTGTAATACAATTCGGAAATTACCTTCTGTTCACAAGTTATTCCCCTTTGATTGAAATTTTTATGCCTCTGGTTTCCAGACAAAGGCTCTGAGACTGTAATAATTGGAGCACAAAACCCTTTGAAATTGAAAAGAAGAAGCATTGAAGTTGTGCACATCGGTTTTTGTTTTTTGATTTTTGCATTAAAAATGGCGCTAGAGAGGGGTCAAAAGTTAGAACGCGGAAAAGAGCAAAAATTTTGACATATTTTCCTTTATATCTTTAAAACTAAAAATATTTTGTTAAAACATGTAGAATAAAAGTTGTGCATAATAGCAAGAGCTTTCATTTGATATCATTTAAAAGGGGCTGGCCCCTAAAATTAGGGATCTAGAGCCCTTGAAAGTTTTCGCTTTATAACTCAAAAACGGTAAATATTTCGATATGGCTTTCGGAATTAAAGTTGTTCTTTAACACCTTATTGATCTCATACAAATGTTGTTTTGTTCGAGTATTGCGTAATATGTCGTAATATGTAGGTTAAAAGCAGGTCCCGTAAACAGGTAAGCGTTTTCATTCGGCAAGTAAATCGGAACTCTTCATGTGTATAACTTTAACAAACTTGCAATAAATTATATACCCTACTGTATTTAATGCTAATTTTCTTCTAAATAAGGTTTTAAACGTGTTCTGTGGTTCACTCATAAATTATTCTTTACAACTTTCTTTTCTTTTTTAATTTAGATTTAAAGGGAACACGTCTTCAAATAAAGGAAGGAATTAAATGTATCTATATAACTATATAAGTAATATTAAACTTTAAGCATCGAATAATTAATGATCATTAACAGTACGCATTTCTCCATGTTCACCTAAATGTTTTTAGTTATGTAACACAACCCGCGATCCCACGTTGCCGAGGTCACCATCGACCAGCCACCTGCGGTCATAAACCATGTAAACAAAACAAATATCTGTGAAGACTGTGATCACGTTTTAAATCCATCGTGTAGAAACAACAACTAATGAAACATTGTGTTTTTTAAATTTATATTGAATCTTTAAAATAACTTAATCTCATCTTTGATTTAATCTTAATTTCAAACACTAGTGCATAAAATCATTTCGAATTTTAATCGCTTTTACCAGCCTGTTCACTGTCGACACAGCAATACGATTTAAAAAAAAAAAACAAAAAAAAAAAAAAACAATTTATTTCTCTGTCCCGTGTAATTGCATCTTTGATTTAGTCTTAATTTCAAACACTAGTGCATAAAATCATTTCGAATTTTAATCGCTTTTACCGGCCTGTTCACTGTCGACACAGCAATACGATTTAAAAAAAAAAAAAAACAATTTATTTCTCTGTCCCGTGTAATTGCATCTTTGATTTAGTCTTAATTTCAAACACTAGTGCATAAAATCATTTCGAATTTTAATCGCTTTTACCGGCCTGTTCACTGTCGACACAGAAATACGATTTAAAAAAACAAACAAACAATTTATTTCTCTGTCCCGTGTAATTGTATTCTATTTCAATTGTAATTGAAAAGGTGCTAAGGCAAATAATTGCAATTAGTGATGGAAGTATTAAGTATTAATACTTGTGTAAAGTATAATTTTTACTATTAGTCTCCTAATTGTTTCTTCATTTAATTTTTCAATTAAATATTAAACTACATGTATATACATCAAATAATACTTTTAAACATACAATAATTCACGCCTTCTTACAGCACAGTTTACATTCTGCTCTGTCGCTTTGTAAACCAGTCTTCGTGCACACGTGGCCGCAGAGAGCCGGGGTCATATCGGTATTAAAATACATTGTGTACTCATAGCGATTAATGGAAAATTGGGTTTGAAATCATTTCGAATCTTACATATTATTTTATTTTACTCTATCTCACGCTTATTTTTATCAATCCTTACCGCCCGTGCATTTATTCATTTCAAGTTTTACGCATTTTAATTGCCGACTTAACCATTAAGTTTGCAACAATTTATTTTTCTGTCTCGTGTTTTAAACTGCATGTACACATGCATGATAATTGTAAGTGGAGGTGACTTTTTCAATTCTCGGCATCCTCACATGTGATTTCGTAACCTTAATTGACATTGTGAGGATGAATTCTCGGGAAAATCGAAAAGTTTTACGGATACATACATACATACATACATACATACATACATACATACATACATGCATGCAAGTACAGAACATGCTCTTTTTATAAGCACGATCATGAATTCGAATGTACAAGTGTCCATGTATATGCAAGAGCGCCCCAAATGTACGCATATCGAGTGTTTAAAATACAGAGAAATACAAAATCCCCGGTCTCTGTTTTACATTATCTTTGCAACAAAATATTGGTTAATCTGAAATCAATTTTATTGATCTATAGCTTATTTTGAAGTAAATTATCGGTCCACTGAGTTGATAATGAGTTGTTTTTATAACGAGTACATTTAGAGTATTCCGAATCACTTTTTACATTTTGACGGTAAACGATTTTATTAATAAGTTTATAAATGGTTGGTTGGTATTAAAGGAAAGCCAATTCAATGAAAAATGAAATCTACATTACACGGCGAGTCTATCTACGATACAGCGGTCTTGACAGGGGTTATATTTACATCACCTTTTTAGTGTATTGCAGGTCACTTCCGGGTATTTCGAATCACCAGGTAAATGGCTAAAAACAGTCAGATAACAACATTATAATTAATGAATTAGTTGGTATTGTTTACCAAAAGTATCAAAAAATGAAAAGTATTATTTTCTTGTTGAATGTTGTTGGGTTTTTTTATTAAGTTATTAAAGCCCCCCCCCCCCTTCTGTAGACAACACTATAAAACAGCGTTCTCAGAGGCGGATCATGCAGAAAAGCAAATACCAACAGAATATTTACTTTCTGAAATTACCTGATTGTAAATTGTTGTCCTGTAAATATAATCATGATAATTATGTAATTTTTTTTTTACCTATGTGATTTTTTTAATGCAAATAATTAACATTGAACTGTCATAATTCTACGAGTAGGCTACCAAATAATGATATAATGGTGATAAAAAAATTGTGAAAAGGAATTAAACAAACTCATGTTTAGATTTCATGATTATCAAGAATGACGTATATCACTGCATACGTGTACTCGTACATACCAACATTGATCAACACTGATCAAGTGTATACCGGGACCCGGGATAGTCTTATTATAGCTCTTGCTTTGTCAAATCATTACTTTCATACCCCTTGCATTTAAGAAAAACAATGTTATAAAAAAAATAATAATCTGACATATAACAAGTATACATGTAGCGTGTGCAATTTATTTGGCTAGGGGCATGTACACACGTGGTTCGAAACTATAGGGGGCTACAAATGCGGCCATAACTAGTATATTTTTGAGGTGTTATAAAAAAACAAATAATACTCACAAAATCTTATAAAATTGCCGTTCTATCGATACCTTATATGCCATGTTTCATCCACCAACAACGCCACGACATCGATGAGAAATACCATGCAACGTTTCTACACGGGCATTTTCTTCGAAAAGGGTAGGAAGTTAATGAATTAAAATAATTAATTCTTTTAGTTAACGCATTATGTTTACCTCTTTATTTGTTGTATGCAATAAGTATAGACCTTACTAATAATGACTGTTTGGTTGTCACACCTGTGCATGTGTCGTGCGAGGTACAGCGGTAAGGTAAATTACCGAGAGTCGCGATATGCGGGGTGATTCGGAATACCCTAAATGATCTAACATGGGCCCACATAATACGACTAAATTCGTTTCATGAATGAACTGGTTCTTAACAAATATATGTACAGTATACAATATCTTTTCTTTAGATCTGTTTGTTTATTATTTTCAACCACAATCTGCAGTTACACGAAATCCATGCACAACGGCGCTACACCTGTCAATCAAAATCACTCGATATTGTGAACTCAGTCTGGAGTTACGGCAGCATTTCCGAAGTGATTCAAAATATTCTATCGGCTAATTCTAATTTTTCGCGTTGAATAATAATATTTTGGAACAAAGTTGGAATTAAGACTGGAGCTGCATGCTGTGAATTTATCACACCTGCAGTCTGCAGTCTATGTATATGAAGCATCTGTTGAGTAATGAATCAGAGAGCATAATATGCGGAACAAGTTTGATTGAGATTTTTACTTTTCCTTTAAGATAAAATTATGCATAGCTAATTAAATACTGAATTAAATATTTATCTTTGCAGACAATATGCTCTGGGTTATAGAACATGATGACTTGCATTTGAGAAACTTTAACTTTTGCCATAAGATGCCATATGGGGGCATCAGTGTTTCAAAAATCACACGTTGTTCAATATCCAAATCGGGCATAAAACATTTACAATGATCCTTTAAAGCAGTGAGTTGAACCTAATAAATTACGACTATAGAAATTATGATAATTTATTTCGATGTATGGTCTAAAAAAACGTTTATTATACCTCTCTGAAAACTAGCTTACAAGTGAAAAATCACTAGTAAAATAGAATTTGATTGGCCGAGAAAGTCACGTGTCCATCATGTTTGCCCTGCAACAAAACGTCGTGTTTCACGATTGTGACGTCACAATTAAACGAGTGAGGAGTTAGATTGTTTATAGCGACGCTTCTTACTTCGTTCGCGCGGTAACAACAACTAAAAATTCACCCCAAAAAATAACCTTAATTAATGGAATCGAATACAGATAGTAGATTAAACGTTCTTTGTTAAAATGTTTGCACTTTTCAAAATTCGTTTATGGAAGTACAGCTAACATACGTCATGAGACGTCACAGTCTAGACGTTCCAAATGTCTCGTGCTGTTTGAAGAGGCGGATCTTAAAATTAAGTGAACAATGCACTCGCCCAACGGTCGCACCGTCAACATATTATCGTTGATTGATTGTGTCGATTTAAATGTGTAAAAATGTAATGGTGTTTGAATGTTACTGGTGTGATCACACAAACTTGTCACATAGGAATTTTTTTTTTTAATGAAACGAGGCTATTGGTGTACCTGTAACTTACATCTCTTTCATATCGTTCTCATCAAATGCATGTTTGCTTTATTCATTGGATCTCCTTTGTAATTCCTGCATTTTGGTTAATTCGGTATTATAAACAATTTATTGCATAATAGATACATAAAGATTTCTTCGCAAATGAAAAATCATATTTCCCTCGGGCGTTGCCTTCGGGGAGTATGATTTTTCATGGGCGAAGAAATCTTCATGTTGCCCTCGCGGAATATGATTTTTTATGGGCGAAGAAATCTTCATGTCTCCCTCACTATCATGCAATAAATGCAAACTGTGAACTTGCCAAGTCCGAAACACACAAAAGGGTATCGCTGATATCATACAGAGTGTATCATTGCCTTGATCAGGCCCATAGGAAGCAAATTCAGTTTTTTTTTTGAGGGGGGGGGGGGCACAGCCATACATTTTCAGTTGACAGTTGAGGGGGCACTACTACCATAAATTTCCTGACAAGCAAAAAAAAAAAAGTCACCAACTACCAAAAATTCCTTGAAAAGCAAAAAAGAAGGTTATCAGACGTTTTTATTGAGGTGGCACAAGCTATAATATCTATGTCTACTATTGTAATCTATATATCGGCAAAATTATTGGGGGGCACGCCCCCCTCGGTTCCTACGGCCATGTTGATTAAATTTAGGGTCACTAAGGAAAGAATGTTTTGACTGGATGAATGGTCTGAAAGAACATGTGTTAACTTGTCGAGTCGGTTACACATAGATGGGGTTTTCTTATAACCAGAGTGTGTCATGGTTTGATGCAAGGTCATTTGAACGAGTTCAAGGTCATCAACGGAGAAACAACATTCCTTAACTGTCTTTCTAATGGTGAGACATTGCAAGTTGATACCCCTTACAAGATTGCTTATAACCTTAGAATGTGGCATGACCTTGACTCAAGGTCACTTCTTCCTGTTCGCAGCTCCAACGGAAGACCTACTCGTTGCTTTGCAACGAGCTCTGCTCTAGTATTACTTATATAGTTATATAGATACATTTAATTCCTTCCTTTATTTGAAGACGTGTTCCCTTTAAATCTAAATTAAAAAAGAAAAGAAAGTTGTAAAGAATAATTTATGAGTGAACCACAGAACACGTTTAAAACCTTATTTAGAAGAAAATTAGCATTAAATACAGTAGGGTATATAATTTATTGCAAGTTTGTTAAAGTTATACACATGAAGAGTTCCGATTTACTTGCC
Organism: Saccostrea echinata; assembly: GCF_033153115.1. NCBI lineage: Eukaryota > Metazoa > Mollusca > Bivalvia > Ostreida > Ostreidae > Saccostrea > Saccostrea echinata. Next base: position 32,659,208 of record NW_026889750.1, read on the forward strand.
GAATGAAAACGCTTACCTGTTTACGGGACCTGCTTTTTACCTACATATTACGACATATTACGCAATACTCGAACAAAACAACATTTGTATGAGATCAATAGGTGTTAAAGAACAACTTTAATTCCGAAAGCCATATCGAAATATTTACCGTTTTTGAGTTATAAAGCGAAAACTTTCAAGGGCTCTAGATCCCTAATTTTAGGGGCCAGCCCCTTTTAAATGATATCAAATGAAAGCTCTTGCTATTATGCACAACTTTTATTCTACATGTTTTAACAAAATATTTTTAGTTTTAAAGATATAAAGGAAAATATGTCAAAATTTTTGCTCTTTTCCGCGTTCTAACTTTTGACCCCTCTCTAGCGCCATTTTTAATGCAAAAATCAAAAAACAAAAACCGATGTGCACAACTTCAATGCTTCTTCTTTTCAATTTCAAAGGGTTTTGTGCTCCAATTATTACAGTCTCAGAGCCTTTGTCTGGAAACCAGAGGCATAAAAATTTCAATCAAAGGGGAATAACTCGTGAACAGAAGGTAATTTCCGAATTATATTACAATATTCTGAGAGTGTTTTGCAAAGTCTAAAAGCTCTGAAAATTTGAACAAAATCCGTTCAGAAATGAGGAAGATATGAAGCTTCAAAGTTGGCGTCTAGGAAAAAAAAAAAGAATAATAAGAACTAGAGCAGAGCTCGTTGCAAAGCAACGAGTAGGTCTTCCGTTGGAGCTGCGAACAGGAAGAAGTGACTTTGAGTCAAGGTCATGCCACATTCTAAGGTTATAAGCAATCTTGTAAGGGGTATCAACTTGCAATGTCTCACCAGTAGAAAGACAGTTAAGGAATGTTGTTTCTCCGTTGATGACCTTGAACTCGTTCAAATGACCTTGCATCAAACCATGACACACTCTGGTTATAAGCAAACCCTATCTATGTGTTACCGACTCGACAAGTTAACACATGTTCTTTCAGACCATTCATCCAGTCAAAACATTCTTTCCTTAGTGACCCTAAATTTAATCTATATGGCCGTAAACCGAGGGGGGGGGGCACGGGGGGGGGGCGTGCCCCCCCAATAATTTTGCCGATATATAGATTACTATAGTAGACATAGATACTATACTTGTGCCACCTCAATAAAAACGTCTGATTTTTTTGCTTGTCAAGGAATTTTTGGTAGTTGGTGACCTTTTTTTTTTTTTGCTTGTCAGGAAATTTATGGTAGTAGTGCTCCCGTAACTGTCAACTGAAAGTGTATGGCTGTGCCCCCCCCCCCAAAAAAAAAAAAAAAAACTGAATTTGCTTCCTATGGGCCTGATCAAGGCAATGATAACACTCTGTATGATATCAGCGATACCCTTTTGTGTGTTTCGCACTTGACAAGTTCACAGTTTGCATTTATTGCATGATAGTGAGGGAGACATGAAGATTTCTTCGCCCATAAAAAATCATATTCCCAGGTGGCAACATGAAGATTTCTTCGCCCATGAAAAATCATACTCCCCGAAGGCAACGCCCGAGGGAAATATGATTTTTCATTTGCGAAGAAATCTTTATGTCTCCCTCACTATTATGCAATAAATTGTTTATAATACCGAATTAACCAAAATGCAGGAATTACAAAGGAGATCCAATGAATAAAGCAAACATGCATTTGATGAGAACGATATGAAAGATATGTAAGTTACAGGTACACCAATAGCCTCGTTTCATTAAAAAAAAAATTGCTACGTGACAAGTTTGTGTGATCACACCAGTAACATTCAAACACCACCATTACATTTTTACACATTTAAATCGACACAATCAATCAACGATAATATGTTGACGGTGCGACCGTTGGGGCGAGTGCATTGTTCACTTAATTTTAAGATCCGCCTCTTCAAACAGCACAAGACATTTGGAACGTCTAGACTGTGACGTCTCATGACGTATGTTAGCTGTATTTCCATAAACGAATTTTGAAAAGTGCAAACATTTTAACAAAGAACGTTTAATCTACTATCTGTATGCAATTCTATTAATTAAGGTGATTTTTTGGGGTGAATTTTTAGTTGTTGTTACCGCGCGAACGAAGTTAGCAGCGTCGCTATAAACAATCTAATTCCTAACTCGTTTAATTGTGACGTCACAATCGTTAAACACGACGTTTTGTTGCAGAGCAATCATGATGGACACGTGACTTTCTCGGCCAATCAAATTCTATTTTACTAGTGATTTTTCACTTGTAAGCTAGTTTTCACAGAGGTATAATAAACTTTTTTTTTTAGACCATACATCGAAATAAATTATCATAATTTCTATAGTCGTAATTTATTAGGTTCAACTCACTGCTTTAAAGGATCATTGTAAATGTTTTATGCCCGATTTGGATACTGAACAACGTGTGATTTTTGAAACACTGATGCCCCCATATGGCATCTTATGGCAAAAGTTAAAGTTTCTCAAATGCAAGTCAAACTCCATGGTCAAGATCAAAAGATAAAAAAGAATGTTATTACCCAAATAAAGGTCTTGAACAAAGAATATACTGTGAAATATATACTAGTATGAAAGCTACAGCAGCAACAGTTTAAAAGTTATGGCGAAGGTTAATTTCTTTAAAAGGTCAAACTCCAAGGTCAAGGGATCATAATTGTTTGTACTTGAGGGAAGGTCTTAATTGTTACAAGGAAAACTTCTTTCTTTGAGTTCATCCTAGTGATCGTGTGTTTTATTTCATTTATTTTACGTTCTGTACTGGACTTGGAAAATGAGGATATCTTTAGGTTCCTGAGCTGGCCTTGAAGCCCGCAGAACAGATTTTCTGCTTTATGATAAATTCAAGTGATATGTAATTCGGTATTAATTTTGTGTTGATTTTTTTAATGGTAATTTCATCAAGAAATATGAAAATTTAATGTTTTAACTATACATAGTGAGGCATTTTTGTGTGGAACGATTATTTTGGGGTTTTCACGATTTTTTCATATGGTACACATGATAAGTAAGTGCAATAAATATAATTTGTGGAAAAAATGTCCAAGCCCCGGGGTTGAATATCGGGGGGGGGGGGGGGTCTGTCAACAAGTACCTGTTGTCAATCCCGTAGAAAGCAATTTCAGTTTTTTTGGGAGGGGGGGGGGCAAATAGAAATTTCCATAGGTACTTGTACTCGATTTTTTCCTATGGTACAGATGATGAATAAGTGTAATAAATATAATTTGTGGGGAAAAAAATGTCCAACAAACATCGGGGTTGAATTTGGGGGGGGGGAGGATCCTGTCCACAAGTACCTGTGGAAATTTCTTGATACATAAACAGAATTTAAAAGCATGTATAAGACGTCAATTGAAGGGGAGAGGGCACGGCCGTAATTAAAAGTTATATAGAGACTAGGAAGGAATGAACTGTCATTAAATTTTGGTTAAGAACTATTACCTAAACTCTTCACTTTCACATTTTCAATTACAGATTCTTGTTTTTAAAAAGCTATACATGTACATTTATATGTATCTATTAGATGTATAAATTATGTTATTAATCATTTTATCTTAAAGAAAAAGTAAAAATCTCAATCAAACTTGTTCCGCATATTATGCTCTCTGATTCATTACTCAACAGATGCTTCACATACATGTAAGAAGAGAAGACTTCAGACTGCAGGTGTGATAAAGTCACAGCATGCAGCTCCAGCCTTAATTCCAACTTTGTTCCAAAATATTATTATTCAACGCGAAAAATTAGAATTAGCCGAAAGAATATTTTGAATCACTTCGGAAATGCTACCGTAGCACCAGACTGAGTTCACAATATCGAGTGATTTTGATTGACAGGTGTAGCGACGTTGTGCATGCATTTAGTGTAACTATACATGTACTGCAGATTGTGGTTGAAAATAATAAACAAACAGCTTTAAAGAAAAGATATTGTATACTGTACATATATTTGTTAAGAAACCAGTTCATTCATGAAACGAATTTAGTCGTATTATGTGGGCCCATGTTATATTTGACAGGTTGATATACTAGTAGAAATTCAATGGACCACAGTCATTTAGGGTATTCCGAATCACCCCGCAAATCGCGACTCTCGGTAATTTACCTTAGTTACCGCTGTACCTCGCACGACACATGCACAGGTGTGACAACCAAACAGTCATTATTAGTAAGGTCTATACTTATTGCATACAACAAATAAAGAGGTAAACATAATGCGTTAAGTAAAAGAATTAATTATTTTAATTCATTAACTTCCTATCCTTTTCGAAGAAAATGCCCGTGTGGAAACGTTGCATGGTATTTCTCATCGATGTCGTGGCGTTGTTGGTGGATGAAACATGGCATATAAGGTATCGATAGAACGGCAATCTTATAAGCTTTTGTGAGTGTTATTTGTTTTTAATAACACCTTAAAAATATACTAGTTATGGCCGCATTTATAGCCCCCTACAGTTTCGAACCACGTGTGTACATGCCCCTAGCCAAATAAATTGCACACGCTACATGTATACTTGTTATATGTCAGATTATTATTTTTTTTTATAACATTGTTTTTCTTAAATGCAAAGGGTATGAAAGTAATGATTTGACAAAGCAAGAGCTATAATAAGACTATCCCGGGTCCCGGTATACACTTGATCAGTGTTGATCAATGGTGATATGTACGAGTACACGTATGCAGTGATATATGTCATTCTTGATAATCATGAAATCTAAACATGAGTTGGTTTAATTCCTTTTCACAATTTTTTTTATCATCATTATATCATTATTTGGTAGCCTACTCGTAGAATTATGACTGTTCAATGTTAATTATTTGCATTAAAAAAATCATATAGGTAAAAAAAAATTACATAATTATCATGATTATATTTACAGGACAACAATTTACAATCAGGTAATTTCAGAAAGTAATATTCTGTTGGTATTTGCTTTTCTGCATGATCCGCCTCTGAGAACGCTGTTTTATAGTGTGTCTACAGAAGGGAGGGAAGGGGGAGGGGGGGGGCTTTAATAACTTAATATAAAAAACAACAACATTCAACAAGAAAATAATTCTTTTCTTTTGGTAAACAATACCAACTAATTCATTAATCATAATGTTGTTATCTGACTGTTTTTAGCCATTTACCTGGTGATTCGAAATACCCGGAAGTGACCTGCAATACACTAAAAAGGTGATGTAAATATAACCCCTGTCAAGGCCGCTGTATCGTAGATAGACTCGCCGTGTACTGTAGATTTGATTTTTCATTGAATTGGCTTTCCTTTAATACCAACCAACCATTTATAAACTTGTTAATAAAATCGTTTACAGTACTAGTCAAAATGTAAAAAGTGAATCGGAATACTTTAAATGTACCCGTTATAAAAACAACTCATTATCAATTCAGTGGACCAATAATTTACTTCAAAATAAGCTATAGATCAATAAAATTGATTTCAGATTAACCAATATTTTGTTGCAAAGATAATGTAAAACAGAGACCGGGGATTTTGTATTTCTCTGTATTTTAAACACTCGATATGCGTACATTTGGGGCGCTCTTGCATATACATGTACACTTGTACATTCGAATTCATGATCGTGCTTATAAAAAGAGCATGTTCTGTACTTGCATGTATGTATGTATGTATCCGTAAAACTTTTCGATTTTCCCGAGAATTCATCCTCACAATGTCAATTCAGGTTCCGAAATCACAATACCTTGACATTGTGAGGATGCCGAGAATTGAAAAAGTCACCTCCACTTACAATTATCATGCATGTGTACATGCAGTTTAAAACACGAGACAGAAAAATAAATTGTTGCAAACTTAATGGTTAAGTCGGCAATTAAAATGCGTAAAACTTGAAATGAATAAATGCACGGGCGGTAAGGATTGATAAAAATAAGCGTGAGATAGCGTAAAATAAAATAATATGTAAGATTCGAAATGATTTCAAACCCAATTTTCCATTAATCGCTATGAGTACACAATGTATTTTAACACCGATATGACCCCGACTCTCTGCGGCCACGTGTGCACGAAGACTGGGTTACAAGGCGAGAGAGCAGAATGTAAACTGTGCTGTAAGAAGGCGTGAATTATTGTATGTTTAAAAGTATTATTTGATGTATATAGTTTAATATTTAATGAAAAATTTAATGAAGAAACAATTAAGAGACTGATAGTAAAAATTATACTTTACACAAGTATTAATACTTAATACTTCCATCACTAATTGCAATTATTTGCCTTAGCACCTTTTCAATTACAATTGAAATAGAATACAATTACACGGGACAGAGAAATAAATTGTTTGTTTTGTTTTTACTTTAAAAAAATCGTATTGCTGTGTCGACAGTGAACAGGCCGGTAAAAGCGATTAAAATTCGAAATGATTTTATGCACTAGTGTTTGAATTTAAGATTAAATCAAAGATGAGATTAAGTTATCTTAAACTGTTAAAGATTCAAAAAAAAAAAAAAAACAAACAAACAAACAAACCACAATGTTTCATTAGTCGTTGTTTCTTCACGATGGATTTAAAACGTGATCACAGTCTTCACAGATATTTGTTTTGTTTACATGGTTTATGACCGCAGGTGGCTGGTCTATGGTGACCTCGGCAACGTGGGATCGCGGATTGTGTTACATAACAAAAAACATCTAGGTGAACATGGAGAACGTAAAATGCGTACAGTTAATGATCATTAATTATTCGAAGCTTAGAGTTTAATATTACTTACATAGTTATATAGATACATTTAATTCCTTCCTTTATTTGAAGACGTTGTTCCCTTTAAAACTAAATTAAAAAAGAAAAGAAAGTTGTAAAAAATAATTTATGAGTGAACCACAGAACACGTTTAAAACCTTATTTAGAAGAAAATTAACATTAAATACAGTAGGGTATATTATTTATAGCAAGTTTGTTTAAGTTATACACATGAAGAGTTCTGATTTACTTGCCGAATGAAAACGCTTACCTGTTTACGGGACCTGCTTTTTACCTACATATTACGACATATTACGCAATACTCGAACAAAACAACATTTTTATGAGATCAATAAGGTGTTAAAGAGCAACTTTAATTCCTAAATCCATATCGAAATATTTACCGTTTTTGAGTTATAAAGCGAAAACTTTCAAGGGCTCTAGATCCCTAATTTTAGGGGCCAGCCCCTTTTAAATGATATCAAATGAAAGCTCTTGCTATTATGCACAACTTTTATTCTACATGTTTTAACAAATTATTTTTAGTTTTAAAGATATAAAGGAAAATATGTCAAAATTTTTGCTCTTTTTCGCGTTCTAACTTTTGACCCCTCTCTAGCGCCATTTTTAATGCAAAAATCAAGAAAGAAAAACCGATGTGCACAACTTCAATGCTTCTTCTTTTCAATTTCAAATGGTATTGTGCTCCAATTATTACAGTTTCCGAGCCTTTGTCTGGAAACCAGAGGCATAAAAATTTCAATCAAAGGGGAATAACTCGTGAACAGAAGGTAATTTCCGAATTGTATTACAGTATTCTGAAAGTGTTTTGTAAAGTCTAAAAGCTCTGAAAATTTGAACAAAATCCGTTCAGAAATGAGGAAGATATGAAGCTTCAAAGTTGGCGTCTAGGAAAAAAAAAAAAGAATAATAAGAATAATCTTAATCATTACAATCAGTAGAAGGTCTTCCATTGGAAACGGAAGACCTTAATAATCTTAACCATCAGAATCAGTAGAAGGTCTTCCGTTGGAAACGGAAGACCTTAAATATCCTGAAAGCTTAAAGGGAATTAATTGATTCGTCTCAAAGTTCCGTTCTCTTTACTAAGCATTATTGAAGAGCTACCAAGAAAAAAAAAATCCGTAATCTTTCTCATCGATATTTTAGAAGTGGTTTTTGTATTGGATTTATCTTGAAAGATCTGAAGTAGCGCTAGATGAGATCGTTACAAATATCTGCAGGATTTGCTTTTTTTTTATCCCCGACAACCATGGATCTTCAATCTTTTTCAAACAACATAAAATGGCAATAGCCAGTTGAATACTTAAAAAATTTAGAAACAATTATATCTTCGTGAAAGCAAAATCTGAAGTTTTATCAATGGCAAGGAAGGAAAGTACTTATTTAAAATATATATAATATGTACTTAAATCCGAACATTACTTGAGGGAAAAGTCTTTAAATCATTTTCAAATAACACTAATTTATTGTGAAGTCTTGTAATAATTGTTTGAAATAAGATCGTACACATTTAAGATACATGTACATATTTTCTATAACTTGAAGTTTTAAGATTATGAAGTCTGATGATCATTTCATTTATAATTATGTTTTTAATTTGGAATAAATGTTGAAAAATTCAGGAGTATCGGACCATATCATTGTGGAATTGAATGTTGATAAATTCGAGACATATTCGACCATATTGTTGAAAACAAATTGTTGGCATACTAGATATCACTTCATATTTCAAAGTCAAAATATATTAAGTTTTGTCATTTGTCATTCAAATTCAATAGAATGTAAAAAAAAATCTTAATCAATATCACAGGAATTGTCCTTCCCATTATTTGAAATCGAAATCGAAATATCGTACAATGATCACTAATATCATAGTTTTCATGAAAAATATCTGGAAACAGCAGAGGTGGAATCAGGTGCCTAAGAGAAGTAAGCATCCCATGTCAACTGGTCAATCTCGCATGTTTTAATCTATTAATCGGGTAAATAGAGTAATATTTAACATAAAAACAATGGCCAAAGAACTGATATGAAAAATGTCCGTCAAAATTTGATATGACGATAGTATGCATTGGCAAACCAGGTCATTATAAGGACAATAGAATTTGCGAAATGCTGACTTTAAATAGGACTGTTGAAAGCCTTTTAACATAAAGTTATCTGTCAGTATCCTGCCTCGGTTTAAATATTTATTGTTCTCAGGATATGCTCTGAACGCTTAAAGACAGTGAAGCATCCAGATATGAAACAGATGTGACAGACTGTGGATTTTTAATTTCAAGTTACTGAGATAAATCGAGTCAACATATGATTCAAAATGACTATTGTTAATTAATAAAACGTTATCGATATACAGTGGCGCCTCGTTAATCCGGACACCTCCGTCCCCAACGAAATCGTCCGGATAAATGAATCGTCCGGATAAGTGAATCACTTCTTAAAAGACGTACCATCTCAAAGCATGTACATATGAACATAGTGGTGTCAAATGTGAAGGCAAAGAAAACACCTTTATTTTACCTTGACATATTGATTTTATTCTTATAGTTTTAAAAGAAATAATTAATATTTAAAAAAAAAAAAAACTCTAAGTTATATACCTTGAAAAAACGTGATCGGTATTTATAACTAATGCCAGTTACGTATTTCTTAGTGCATTAAATAGAAATATATTTTCTTGAATTTTGTATCATAGTGAATTGTCTTATGAAAAGAAAAAAAAAACCGTTTCAAATAATGTACGTTTTGAGAATTGGAAAATCGTATTTTGATAAACTTACGCAACTCATTACCACAACGAAATCTCGTGATTTATTATTCAGTAAAAAAAATTATTTACAACTCTCCAAAATTCTCATAAATTTATATACCGTTATCAATTTATTCTATTCTGAACGGATTTATATTTAATTAATGCACAGTATAAGATAAATTCTTCGGGCTTTATAATATAAAAGACGTGTGTTTTATCTGAGGTAAACACCCGCTAATTATAGACGCTATTGTTTAGAGGTCACAGGTAACCGCCTTCAAACTGACTCCACGGACAATGTTTTTACAATAATTATCACTACTGCAAGAAAGGTGTGAAAAGTCGTTCCTCGAAAAATTACCGTCCGGATAAACGAGTCATTTTTCAATGAAATATTACGTTTTGTAGTAGAAATTGACCGTCCGGATCCGGAACGCGAATTTCCGGATTAATGAGACAGAATAACGTGGAAAAAATCGGTTCCCAGAAAATATCGTCCGGAAGGTGAAGCGTCCGGATTATTGGCGTCCGGATTACCGCCGCGCCACTGTACATATATCTAAATGTCAAATTGAGGGCCACAGCAAGTGTTTTCTTCCTTTGTAGTAGTTTAAAAAAAAACTGTTTCATAGGAATGAAAAAAAAATCAGCTAATAAAGGAGGAAAATATGTGCCCATTACAGACTGACTAAAGACCTTGTCTCCAAATTAAGACGATATAGATATCGTCAACACTTCTGTTACATGTAGACCAGAAACTGTCTTTACAAGTTTTCCCCCATTTGATTCATTTATCAGAAAGACCTTTATGTTGAACCAGAATGTTATTAAATGATTTTTTCTTTGAAATTGTTAAATTCAAAGAACGTTTCTTTCAAAGATTTAACCCTCTCCTTTTCATTGTGTGTCAATATATTTCTTAGAGGTTTGCTATCAGGTTGTAATCTTTGAAGATAGAGTCAATAAAAGGCATTGAATACAGAAACTTCAAAAATTATTGATTTAGAGATTATGACTTGATAAAATATTGCATTATAGACAAGTGTAATTGCTATTTATTTATTTTTTTACAGACTAGGTTTGTTGCGGCCATGGCTTGAATCGACAACCTCCCGATCACGGAGCAAGCATTCTACGAACTGCACTACAGTGACAGTTATTTTTATGTAAAAGTTTTTGAATAAATTAATATGCTTCATAAGAAAAAAGAAAGGTCAGCTAATAGTGGACCAGAAATGAATCAATCCATCTTCAAAATAAATATTCAAAAAATATTAACAGGATTCATACATATCACTCTGAATAGTCTTAATTATTTAATATGTGCGGTATATAGACAATAATTTACCTGAGTGAAAGGCATTTTATGAAATAATATTTTTTTTTGTATTATTCTTTAATTACCATGAATAATCACCAAACCAGGGAGGAGATCAGATTGTTTCAGTGACAACTGAGATACAGGTGAACCCGGGAGGAAATTGACACAGCACGTGTCTGCAGGTAACTGAAATAAGTACACAAACATTTCTCCTTTACTTCCATACCTCACAAAATGCAAGGCCAAGTGACAGGTAGGTGCATATGTATTTATTTATTTTTATTTTCAGTTTCTCTCTGGTTAAGCTTAATAATTGTTTTGAAAGATGCCATGGTGATATTTAAAAATTAATTATCACTAAATGCTATAAAGATGTAATCAATATGTTAAGTTTCACTTTAAAATAATTGACAAATCAGATTCTTGTTAACATGTCATTCAACTTTTCAAAATTCTACTGCAGCATTTTTCTTTGCTTACACGAAAAAACTTTCTCACTCTGAGTTTGTATGTGAACATAATGTACACATTACCCTAACCTTTTATTTAAACGCATACTACTTTAACCACATATAAGGCTTAAGTAATGAGGTCCTATCTGGATATTTTTCCCTCTGGGTTCACTCTTCTCAGCTGACCACGCAATCTCTCTGATCCTGGACCAGCGATGACCACTGTTTTCCCGAGAGACATTTTTCCTGACTTAGTTGTTGATTTTTTTGTGGGACAAAACAAATATTTATATATCCCCGAGGGTGTACTTTGTCAGTAAAATGAATTATTGTCAACTTCTTATGTGGGGCACCAATATTTTTCAAAATACATATTTTGATCAGGTTCGGTGTAAAATTGTCATTTTCTAAATGGTTCTCTGTTCGAAGATTTATTCGGGCCTTTAAGAAGACATGTGAGACACTAAAAACGTAGGTTCTCGATGTTAAAATTTCCCGAATTGCTCCAAAAGTTGGTGTCTCCAATTATCAGAAACCCAATATAATTTATTTAGATATTTTTTTTTCATTATAATGAATTCAGTTGAAAATACTCCGACAGTTTTCATTTTTACATACAATTTCTTTCAAAGAGTTGAATAAAATGATTAATAATCTCCATGGATGGGAGATAAATTTGTTAAACCTTTAACCTTTATTTATTATTTATTAATGATAAATTTATTCGAATTATATAAGAAATGTTTCTCTAGGGTTTTTCATAGCTTTTATGGTTGGTTTTAGTCGGTTTTGATGAAAATAAATAGTGAGACAATTTTAAAAAAAACGTTGAATTTTAAGAACACTGACATTTAATTACAATTTACAAAATCAACATTTCCCTTTATATGAATGATACATGTATAGACTTTGACTTTAAAATGTATAAAAGTTTCACATTTAATCTGATTTAACACATCGTACGTACAAATAATAATAAAAAAAAAACAATATAACAGGATGTTGACATTGCTATGTTATATTCCCGGATGACTATTCTACATGTTGAAACATAACACGAACTGTTTGAAGTTCACTTTTATAGCCATTTTGATAATGAACATAATTAATTAAGGTTGTTTTCTGAACATGTTTCTGTGGTCTCTAATTAACAACATACGTTTCCATGACATTAGGTTAATGAACAATTATCCGAATAAGCGTAAAGTTGTCAGAAGACGGACAGGTACAAATAGGCACCTATTCTGAATCCTTCACTATATAGCATTCTACTAAAATGAAACGTAGAACTATGTTGACAAAACATATAAAATGAATCAAATTGTCTAAATTTACGCAGTGCTACAGTTTTTGTTGGTGTTATTTTATTGTTACAGGTTAATTTGCATTCATCTAAAACTTTTAAAATTTCATTATCAAAATGAAAATTTTCATTTAAGAGATAAAATTACAGCTTAATGTTAAAAAAAAGGAACAGATAAAGTAAAACTGAAACTAATAATGACTAAACTAATTCCTCAAAGCTGTAAAGATATAATTCAAAATATTAAATCAATCTGAGTAAAACTTAAAACTATGAATTGAAATATAATTACATTTCTGGGCTTTGTTTAAGGTCTCTATGTGCTGTTGTATGTTATTGGCGGATCCTTACTTTCTGTTAGATCCGCATTGTTACCTGGGTCTACACCTTCCTCTCCAAACCCGACTCTAAGGAAATGTATGACCAGGGCTGGATACTACAACATTACAGACACACCTATAAGTTTTAACAATCCTTTCGCTAAGGCTTTACACAAATGGTGCAGGTAAGTCGACGTTTTGAAACTCGGCGTTATCTTTAGCTCTGCCATTGATAATGCCATAAAGTTCTGAAATATTGGTATACGAAATATATGAAGAGCGGTGGGGATATATGTTTTGATTGTTTATATATTCATCTTTCATTACAAAGACATGATATTAGACAATTAAAATACCATATATTAGGTCTATATATATATATATATATATATATATATATATATATATATATATATATATATATATATATATATATATATATATATATATATATATTTAAATTAGACAAACTTATTTTTAAATGCTGAAAATAAATCTATTAAAAAGTAAGTAATATTGAGGGTGGGTAAATTTGAATGTATAGAGCAGAATCTCATCACATAATTTTTTTTATCAGAATTTTTGTTCTGAAAGATTGAGGTATTTAACTAATAAGAAGGAAAACTTTCCCCTTCTGTGTTAACGAACTATTTTGTTTTATGAACACATACATAAACAAAGATAGATTACCCTGCTTTTAAGTCTTTTACGCTTCATATATGTTATTTACATTTTCAAAATGTTTTTCTAATATTGTAGTGTCTATAAAGACGTGGTGCTATGTGCTGAAAAATCGACCAAGACGAACGTCCTAGCAAGTCCCGCTGATTGGTTCTTCTCAATGATTTTTAATTCCTCGATAGCCAATGAAACATCAAATATCATGTGCCAGAAACTCAACAGTAAGTCATTCTTTAAGACAGACTTGCAACTTATATAGAGTCAATGCAAACAAATAGAAAAAGAATTTTCTAAATATTTATATACATTTTGACATTGGAAAACCAGCTGTAAGGTAGATATGTTCTCACAAAGACTTTCAGAGGCGTTGGGACCTGAGTCCCTCCCTTCAAAAACAAAAACTCTGGAGGGGTTTTGCCTCCATTCTGTGAGTTTATTGATTCATTTTGTCATATTGATTAGCAAACAGAAAATCGCATCATGGACAATCCTTGTTTAAAAGACAGTTTTTGGGATGTGGAATTTCTTAAAGAGTCACTAAATGGCTTAGATCTACAGAGGCACGGTTTTTCGAGTATTCTTTTTTCCCTAAAACGTACTCCACATCACGTTTTTTTAAAGTCTTCTTAAAAAATTATATGCAAGAACCTGGTATTTTTATTTTATAGCTTAAACTGCTCGATTTTGAAGTTTGTGGCATTGTTGTGACATAATATTTTTAGTCATATGAACCTGTGCATCTGGTATTTGCAGATTAATCTGTCAAAATTTAAAAATATAATGCCCAGAATCTACTAATATTTCCTTCTGCATGATCTTTATTAAAGGTCTTCATTCCTCTGATAGAAGACCTTTTAGTGATTTTATTGTTTCCTCATATCATTACACTCCATGCAAACAAAGCATGAGAAGGTACTCTTCTTAATAGAATCACCTTGTCCATCAGTCCGTTTTGTCATAATGCTATAGACATATTGCATTGAAAATCCTGAAAAAAAATATGGAGACAGTTCTATAACATTTTGTATTTTTTGTATAACATTCCACACCTGTATATGATTGATTGATTGTTTGATTGTATGTTGTTTTGCGTCCCATTCGAGAATTTTTTACTCATAGAGAGACGTCACCATATACCGGTGAAGGGCTCAAAATTTTGACCTTTACTCGGCACTCAGGGCCATTGAGCTGTGAGGGATCTTTATCGTGCCAACGCCTGTCGTGACACGGGACCTCGGTTTTTAAGGTCTCATCCGAAGGAACCGCAACTTTCACTTCAAAGTGCCGAGCGCATGGCGAAGGAACAGTTGCTACCCATTTTTTTTTATCGACTTAGGTTAGTCGCGGCCGAGATTTGAACTCACGACCTCCCGATCACGAATCGAGCGCTCTACCGACTGAGCTACCGTGAACGGTCACCTGTATATGTTCGGTAATTTCAGATTATTAGGCACAAATATATATTCAACCATACATTAGACAAAATTGCTAAAGCACCATCATAGAAATTTAATTTTTATTTTTTCAAACTTGTTTAATGCATGTATGTATCTGATATATAAATATGTAACCATGTTTAAGGAGGCTGGGGGGTCAACAAATTAACCACAAATTAACCACCAGATTTAAATTAATTTTTTAGATATGATATCTTAAGCTGTCAACTATCATTTGGCAAAGAAAAATTTCAAAAATTTTAGTTTTAAAATTTGATCATTTTCTATATCTTCATATGGAGCTCTTCTTCTAAAGGAGATCAATATAGTCTAAAAATGGCCACAACCCCCCCAGCCTCTTTAAAAGTTAGATGTTTAAATGCCCGAACTAATGATAACCGAAGGGTAACAATTTCATAGAAATGCAAGAAAGTCGTACTCATACTTTATAGAGAAATATTGATGTTTCTATTGGTTGAAAGTACTTTGACTAGATTAGGAAAGTAAAATGTCCTCTATAGGTAAATGTGATATTTAATAGACATCACTATTGTAAGACTGTACCATAAAAGTGTGGTAACCGGAACTGTGACGGACCGGGTATGGATGCCAAAGCACTAGTGACTTCTAGCTGACATGTTAGACATTTTGCTTGATATACTTTGAGAGACAGGGTCATGATCGCTGTTGCAACCTTTCTGACAACCAACGGTAGCCACCAACCTGCGCAAAAAGGTGTACAATTGACTTCGGATAAATGGTTTTTGCCCAAGAGGACCATTTGAGGGTGTAGTATTGAAATAAAGGCATCGACAAATTTGACTACAGTAGGCAAGATTTACTCTGTCGATGAGGCAGATGTCGTATTTGCAGATAAAAGGCTGTGTGGTATGTTAGCAATTTTGTTTAGTGTAATTGAAGTTGAATTCAGAACCTTGCATTTCCAGCAGATAATCCCCCACTGTTGCATCCAAACTTTTCAATTAATAATAAACTCTACCGTGCTTAGATATTAACCATCTAAAATATGCTAAGTATTCTTGTTCTTCCTCTTCTTTCAACTTTAATTCTGCTGGACACATCATTACTGGTGATGTATATAAGAATAGTTGTAAATAGCAACCTAAAGGCATTTAAAAATTTAAAAAGGTCCATATTCAGGGAGCCCTGGTCTATCAAATGGGGATAGAACTTCATTTCTTTAAAGAATTCCGACAAGGAGAATCCAGGACGATTTACAAAATATGAAGGGGATGGCACCGACTCATTGTCAAAATGGATAAAGAGTTATAGATGTATTCAAAAGAATTGTATTAGACAATGGAAAGACACAATGCGCATCATCTATCCTTCTGTTTTCAGTATACAATAATGGATTCCAGAACTTCATAAAAATCCCAACAAAACAAAGATACATAACAGGGTTTAATAAAAATTCAATTCGCTTAATCCCCAAATTTAGCTTTTCTATTGCCCATTCCCCATCACCAGAAAGATGTTCTTTCTATAGTCTCAGTTCCATTTTGAGCCCCGTCAATTGTAGTAAGTGGAGGTAACATAGACTCCACTTGAATCGGCAGACGAAAACCGTAATCAATCAATCAATGACGTTTTGGGTGACTGTCACGGTACATTTTGTCATCCTATACAAACTGTAGTCGGTGACAATATGCACCTAACCTCACTGCACATATTATCGTCCATCGGTACATATTCATTATTGTCGCCGGCTGAGAATTTATGCATGTACAAATTGTCGCCGACGACAATATGTGCCTATCCTCAATGAACGTAATGTCATCCAACATTAAGGATTGCCTAAAGATATTTCTTTGAATTTTTGTCAACATAAACATACTTCGTGGAATGCGATAGTGTGAGTTTCTCTGTGTATATTGATATGCCTAACTTTACACAAAAATTGTATTCGAATCTAAAAGAAAATTATATTTCTGTTGTCATGAGATTGCGCGTTCACTAACAGAAAATTAATGTTGTAACACACAATTGCTATTTTTAAACATTAAAAAGCCGTTGCAATAAAATGTTATACTTAAAATACAGAGAAGAAAAGAACAATTAAAATTATTAATATAAATTCATAAAAATATCAAGAAAATAATCTTTCTGTCTCTTTCTTCATCTTCTCCCTCTCTCTGACCCCATGCAGTAAAGCAATACTTTTGGCGACAAAATATTCAAAAGTTTACCGCATACATCGTGTCAACTACAATATGTACACCATAATGTAAAGTACATTTTTTAGGAAGAAAAGGGTTGTCGTCGGCGACATTATGTACCTACCCTCACTGCACATATTGTCGTCCATCGCTCCATATTGTCGCCGGCGACAATATATACCGAGATGAGCCTTATTTTCCTCCTGCATAATGGACGACAAAATGTACAGTCAAGCACCAGCACATATTGTCGTCGGCGACAATATGTACAGTCAAGGTCGGCATATATTGTCGTCGATTTATTGTTTTGACTTATACACACACACACACACACACACACACACACACACACATGGAGGGAGACAGACAGCATTACCTGCAATGCTGTAGGGAGAAAACGTTTTGGTCAGAAAATTGTGTCCAGGATTAATGTATATCACTTTTAAATGTCAAGATACCCTAATTTTTTAGATAGCTGATAAATCAGCCTATTCTTTTTTCTTGTAATATATACTTTGAGATTGAATACATATATTAGTTTGTTTGTTTGTTTTTTTGTTCGGTAGTAATGATTATTTGGAAATTATTTCTTTGCGTCATTCTTACATACAATCATGTGCCGATATAATTGGTATTGGGATCAAATTTTAGATCACCAAAACTGGAAGATCAAGTGAGCTTTTCTGATCACATTTTGTCTGACCTACCCTCTGTCTGTAAACTTTTCACAATTTCAGCTTCTTCTCGAGAACTACAGGGTCAATTTCTAGCAAACTTGCAAGAAAGCATCCTCGGATAAAGAGGATTCAAGTTTGGACCATGCCCTTCAAGGGAAGTAGTTAAACCATGATTAAAATTTATTGACATCTTTTAAAAATCTTCTCAAGAACCACTGTATCAGAAAAGTTCAAACTTACGTGGAAGCTTCATTATGAAGTGAAGATCTAGTTCTATTCAGATCACGGCCCCCGGGGGAAGAGTGTGGCTACAATAAGTGATCAAAATTTTTCATAGAATATTTAGAAAAAAGTCTTTCAATTTTTTTTTTCAAGTCCCGGTTCAAACGAGATGATACTTATGTGAAAACTTTAATCATTAATTGTATATGACCATTGTTGAAGTTTTTGGTTTCTCTGGCTATATTTATATGGAGCATTGCCGTGCATTGTCACGCGACATGTTCTGATGGACGACAATATGCGATGTGAGGGTAGGTACACATTGTCGCCGACGACAAAATGAACAGGACGACAAAATGTACCGTCACGTCACGCTGCATGAAATAGCATACGCGACACGTCAGTATGATTCACACACCAATTACATTCACAAAACTACCAAAAAACAACAAAAAAATCTTTTAGCAACAATATCTGTGGGGCGACAATATGTGCAGTGAAGGTAAGGCACATAATGTCGCCAGCGACAATATGTACATGTGTTACTTTTCAGACGGCGACAATATGTACCGATCGACGACAATATGTGCCGGGAGGGTGTGTACATATTGTCGCCGACGACAATATGTACAAAACGACAATATGTACCGTCACAAGGGTTCATCTTGACACATATTGTCGCCGGCGATATTATTTTCAGGACGACAAAATGTACCGTCACATGGATTCTTCATCCATGGTTAATTCATTTTAAATGCACTCGTGTCAAGGAATGGACTCAAAAACCTTGACCTTGTGAGGATGGTTAACTTTGTATCGATATAGTAAAGCAGCAAAAGTATATCATTTCGTGAGTTTGGAGGATCTGTGTACTAACATAGGCTCCAACATAATACGAAACACGTCTTGTTTATCTTCACTGTAGGGACTGTAAAACTTCATGCTCAGCATCCATAATGGTTTTGATCATATTATACGTCATGACTCTGAACTTACCGAATTTAGCAAACGTCAAACATTAATATTCTTCTTATTAGCAGTAACTTGAAATTGAAAACACTACGAAAAGAAAAAAATGCTATTGATGATATTACTGTGTCATGGAGCAAGGTCCCCCTAAAATCAGATGTCTAGTTTAACTCCATGTATGTGCTGCAGGTAAATTTAATTTTTCCCACCTTTTCAATTAGAATTTGGAAAGAAATTGTCTTGCATGAGGCGAGTTCAAGAAACTCGGGCGTTAAGATGTGTGGATGCCTTGACAAGACCTATAAAAAAAGCAATGATGAAGATCTACAATGGTAACATCACCTCTATGGCGTCTCTTGCACAAAAAGGTTCCTGTCTGTAAGTCTGAAGATAACTTATCAATCTTCGTCAATTGAATGAAAACTAATGTTCAAATATTTGCCTTTTGAATGAATCAGATACTCAATAATTTCAAAATTTCCCTGTACACTTTTCTGCTTGGAAAATAGCTGAAAGATATCTGTTTTACCATTCATTCAACAATTCTTTGATTTACTCAGCATATCTGTGGCAACAGCAACATGCTTTAGAGAGAAAGTCAATTCCTGTAGAAGCTACCTCAGGGATTATATTGGAGCCTATAATCTAATACTCGGAGGTAAATGTCTCGCCATTCTCCGATCTCAGGACAGAAACCAACGGAAAACTAACGGAACAGTGATCAAACAGTCGCCGGAACAGGAGTGGATGTCCACCATCCAGTCACTGCTAAACGAGAACGACCGAATCAGTCTATACCCAGACATCAATAGAGACAACAAACACGCAACGGCTGAAATTAAATCAAATCCAGAAATAACGTCAAAGAAACCTGTGGAACAAACCATGACTTCTGTTTCATCTAAACTGTATATTCCTCCAACTAGTCTCCAATCTACCCGGAGTCCCTCGGCTATGTTGGAGAAAAATGAATCTTTGTGGACATCCTTAAATGTTTCAGAAAAGGATACTTCAGTTCGAAATTCGTCTGAACAGACTCCTAAAAATGTACAGCAGAACTTTGAATCAGAGGATGACAGGGATACTTATACAGAGATTGATGCTACAACAGGCAAGACCATTACTGACGATGATGAGCTGATATCAGACGACAGGTCGGGCGGAGGCAGTGTCGTTTTTCTAAGCTACAATACTCTATATCTTGTTATAATGGCATGTAGATTGTGTCGTTTTCTGATAGTAATATTTTAGCAATGTTTGACTTATACTGTGTGTTGTTTTCTACTTGTTTTTCCTTATTTTAAAATTTCTTCCTTAAAGATTCAAAATTCCGTACGATGTTATAAGTTTCAAGTTAATCATAGAATGGTTATTAATTAAAGCTTACCATGTATCTTTTACTTGTAACCTTTAATTGTGAAACGAATATTTAATTGCTTTGGGGAAATTTCCGACAAATATTACTCTCAAAACGGGAAAGAAGGACAAGACAATCGAATCGGAAAATTTAAACCATTTAGTCATGAACTTGAACAGTTTAATTACGAAATGATTGTGAAATTTAAAGAAAAACTGATTGCTTTGATAAATGTGTAAATTATATTATGATTATATTATATTCTGATATGTATAATTTATGCAGGTCATATATATATATATATATATATATATATATATATATATATATATATATATATATATATATATATATATATATATATATATATATATTAGGAATGCAATCGAATACAGAATTGCTAATCGGTTAACCGCAAGACGTTCCGACCGATTAACCGTATCAACATATGCATTTAATTTTTCTTGATACACTTTTCTCCCCTAAGTATCTCTATTCATATAACGTTACACAAGAAGACTAATAAAGACTTTAGAAGTTGAATCTCTATTTGTCTTCTTTCTTGATACAAAACTACATGCATATATATTTTATTTCAGTTTTCACAGATAACAAAAGATTAAGAAAACCACGAATCATGTCTGAGAAATCAGATATATCCAGAGCCGATGTCACATAGGTTCATTCTGCATTGTCAAAATAATCAAAACTAAGTCTGAACTACATCACTGAATATACAATATTTCTTTCGTTATTTATTCGATGGACAAGTGCAAAAGAAAAACATACTAATTCGCAGTGTTCAACGGTAATGTAATATCATTAAAGAATTACATGACGGTCGGGGTAACGACGTGGCCGGTGCTTTAACAGTAAGTAACACCTCAAACACAATATGACCAATTACCCCACAATCTTAATTCGGAGAATTACATCCAGGCCAGCTTGGATATGTGAGAACGCTGAACTATCAATGTTAATGCAGAGATTACTTTTTTCCGAAAAAGAAAATTGCGTTTAAATTTACATGTATTTTATTTTTTTCCCGACTAACCGATTACAGATTTTCTAACCGATTGCCATTGTTCCGACTGAGTAATCGGTTAACCGGTTACAAATTGCCATCCCTAATATATATATATATATATATATATATATATATATATATATATATATATATATATATATATATATATATATATATATCGGGCATAAATTGAAAATTATAATGACTTAATGATATACTAGTACGTCTAGGAAACGAAATGTTTTTTTTTTTTCTGCGTACCGAATTTTAAAATAGAAAATATCTAACCTAAGGCTCTCGTATTTTTCTTTAATCGTTTTTACATGTTGCCAACATACTATTTGTAAATCCTTCCTAAATCTACGTATGATTTATGTGTTTTAATTAATTTAATATTTTTTGACATTATTTCTGATGCACTGTGCAAGTAGCTGGAATGTCAGGCTTTTTTCATGAAGAAATTAATTAACTCGTGTTAATTAACAGTTGTATTTAAATAGAACTTCTATTATTTTTTTTACTTTGTTTTTATGTAGTTTTTTTTCGTAAAGCTAAAATGAAGTTCTTAAGAAATTTGGAAGCATGTTGTAATTCACAGAAATGGCAAAGCCCTTTGCCTGTTTCCTACCTGTTATATGCATGGCCCATACTTTTATACAAGTATGCCGAAAACGTCCTTTTATAGTTTTTACATATTATCGTACTTGCATGCTACACCTGTAGGTTAACGAGCTATAATTAACACACACTACTTGTTTATGAAATGCTGATAGGTATATGGTCTATTTTTTATAAACTCAAAATTTCAATTTTATAAATTACTCCATCATCATCAATGACATTTTACAAATGGTGTGGTTTTAGTTTTGCAAATAATTAAAAATGAATAAATTTCAATGAATTTTTTAGCTTATGGTTGTTAATTACTCTTATAATGCAACAAAACCCTGGCGGTTTTATGCGTTTCTCGATAAAAGTCACTTTGCTGTTATTTTAAAGCATATATTTTTACAACCAAATTACAAGAGTAAGATTGTTTGTTAAAAAGGGATTTGACAAATGTTCTCATTTCATCATATAGTACAAGGTACTTTTATGATAAAATCAAAACAGAGAGAAACATTAGGTCATTAGGTCTATAAAATAAGATTCAGGTTTCTTAAAGTAAAATGTGAAGAAAAAAAAACGAACAGTAGCCCAGTTAAAAAAAAAGTCCAATTCAGCATTAAAAATTGACAGCTGAACAAACACGGATCCATGAAAAATCCAACGTAGGATCAGTTGCATGGAGAAATTAGCATCCCGGGTTGATCGGCTGCATGAGACATTTTGTTTTGATCACGTGAACCGAGAAATCCAGAGACAAATCAGTATGAAAACAAGGGCCTAAAATATGTATTTAAAAACTCCACAGGCGGTATTTGCAAACAATGTCATTGTAACTACCATACAATTTTCAAAATGTTGACTTTATAGAGACATAATTTGTCGAAATGCGCATCTGGTGCATCAAAATTGATTTACATTTATACGAAATTATTGATACCTTGTAATATCAACTCATTTTGTCATCGACCTGCCTTGGTTAAGAAATTAACCTCAGCTTATCATACTACAGATTATGAATATACATGTACATATACCTATGACTTAAGTACACACACATATATATAAGGTTTTAAAAAGAATTAAAAGTAAATGCAAAAAAGAAACATGATTTTAAGAGTTAGAACGATACTAGTATATTGCTACTATTTATGTTTTTGTTTTTTTTGTTTTTGTTTTTTTTTTTTTGTTTTGTTTCGTTTTGTTTTTTGTTTTGTTTTTTTGTTTTGTTTGCAATGTTAACATAATATGTGCTTTGCTTGTCAGATTTTATCCTTGAAAATGATTAAATGGGGTCAAAAAGACAATGTCCTAGTCTCCATAGCAGTGACAGACGCCATCAACACAGTGAGGGCGACCGTGGAAACAGTGAAAACTGCAGTCATCTAGTCCGGTACACACTGTAAAATAAAATGTGACTTCTTAAAACTGTTTAATACAAACACTTGAGTCTACCAAAATTTTGTACAATAAACCTCACATACACATCGTGCCATCATAATACTATGAACACGGTGAAAACTGCGATCATCTTGTTAAGGATACGTTTTAAAATGAAATGTAACAATATGATACGGTAAATAAGTTAAACACGGTTAAAGGTGCAAAAATCTTCTTGCATAGTACACATTGTTAACTATCCTTATACTGTAAATACAATCAGTTAAGACTGCTATAATTATCATCTCACTTCATACTGTTTAAAATATAAGATATGTTTATCGCTCTATAACTGATTGGTCGCCCGCGTGGCGCAGTGGTTAGAGCGTCTGCTCTAGAGTAGCGGAGTAAGGAGCTAATCCTTACGTCGCGGGTTCGAATCCACTGCGGGACGTGGAGACTGTTCCTTCGGATGAGACCGTTTAAACCGAGGCAGTAGGTGTTAACACGAAAAAGATCCCTCACTGCTCAATGGCCTTGAGTGCCGAGTATAGGTATAAATTTGCAGCCCTCTACCGGCAAATGGTGGCGTCTCCATTTGAGTGAAATATTCCCGAGATGGACGTTAAACAACAAACAAACAATTAAACTGGTTGTTTCTTCTTCTTTGTTTTGTTTTATATCCCTTCGAGAGGACGCCACTTATTGCCAGTGGAAGGGTGCAAATTTAGCCCCGTATTCGGCATAAATGACCATTGAGCAGTGAGGATTTTATTTTTTGCCAACGCCTACTGAAACACGGGACATCGCTGTTTATACGTCTCATCTGGAGGAAGGACCGGTCTATTCGTCTGCAATGGTATTCGAACCCCCCATGTAATGATCAATTCCTTACTCCACGACTCTAGAGCGAAATGCTATAGTGCTCAAGTGCACAATATGAAATATGAAGGTAATGAACAGTAGTCAAGCTCAAAAGTCCATTGGAACGACACATATTGGGAGCAGAGCAAAAAAGAACCTCTAAAAACATCAGAGGTGTGATCAAGTGCCAAGGAGGAGTAAGCATCCCTTGTCGACTGTTACGCCCGCCGTGTGTTCCTTGTCATGATCGGGCAAAAGGAAAAATCCGTGGACAATTCAGTGTGAAAATAATGGCATAATGAATGTATTTAACAAAATAATGACCAAAGACAAGATATGTATATTTACGAGTTCCATTTTTATTTTCGGTGCAGGAACACATACAAAACAATCATGCTTACTTTGACCGTTGGTTTCGGTTATACGAGTATATGGTACATATACAAAATATTTGACCGGTGTTTTCAGTTATGGTACATATACAAAACAATCATGCTTACGTTGATCGTTGTTTTCGGTTGTATATTGTACATATACAAAACAAACATAATTATTTTGACCGGTGTTTTCAGTTATGGTACATATACAAAACAATCATACTTACTTTGACCGGTGTTTTCGGTGCAGGTACAGATTCGATGGATACAGTTGACTGAGCCTGTTGAGCAGTGAACCAGATGACAGTCGTCGTCATGGTGACAGTCCTCACAAAACACTTGTAGAACAGATAAAAACTTCATATTTTAAAGCAAGCTAAAATTCATTCGACATTGCTTTTAGGATTTCAGTTCAAAACATATTTAGGTATAAAAAATCAACAGTAATGCGTTATTGTGTTGTGTAAAATCTGTTTTGTTTCATGCATATTGGTGCATACATAATCTACCTCTAACTATATACAGCATTATCTATTCGAGCTTTTATATTTGTGAGAGTATTTGCCTTATTTTCTAGAACTCCAAAAGTATAATTAAACATTTCAACATACACTACACATAGAATCGGCTGAAACATATTTTTTGATATTCACCTTTAGTTTTCAGTATGAAACTCTCAATATAATTCTGAGTGTTCAGCAATTACCGTCTTTTCTATTTTCACTGTATCAAGTTTTTAAAAAATAAAGAGTTTATGCCTCACACAGTTCTATATGAAAAGTATCAGAATATTTAAAGCTCATTTGGGTCGAAAAGAGCCAGACATTTTTTTGGGTAGAGCTGTATGAGGCATACATCTTTCTTAAAACATATGTTAATTGTTCACAAATTATGTGGAGGATAACAGAAAGCAAACAATAAAAAAAACAAAAACGCTGCAGTCCACATCATTAGACTGTTTTATTATTTGACTCCTACAGGTAGAATGTTTGGACAAAAACAAAATGACACAACAGCAATGTTAGAACTGGTAAGATTTAACTTTTGATTAAAATGTTAATAGTAATTAAAATTAAAATCTATTTTTGTTTGATTTTTTTCTCTCTTTAAATTGAAGATAGTAATTTTTTTCTATTTAATGAGAAAAATATCGACTCAAATCTGGACAAAATGATTTATTTACTAAATAAATAAATCTTCAAAAATTGCTTAACATTAATTATGATGACTTTTTAAACTTCATGAAAAAAAATATTTTCATTAATTTTTACCTGTGACGAAGAAAATAGCCAATATCAAAATTAATTTCATCGTAAGCACTGCTATCCAGTAAATTAACGTTTGTATTTGTCCTTATCAGACTTTACTTTCGAGATACATTTAGTATAGATTCTTATCGTGTACACATTGACCTATAAAGCAACTCTGGACACTTATCGTGATAGGAAAATAAGTACATGTATTGTCATTACAATAGATCATAAGTTAGATTAGAACTCATCAATTAATATACTATGCATGTAATACTTTATTATACCAGAGGAAATGATATAAATTGCAATCATTTACATCATCCAACAAAAATTGTATTTTTCTAGATCTGTCCTCAAATACTTAGAATCATAAAAAAAGAACCATTAAAAAAAGAACTTCAATTACAAATGGATATTTTTATTTCGTGCACCATACACACTAAAGGATTTCTTGATATTGCACAAAAACACAAAAGAGAATTAAAGTCGCATTACTGAGGCACCACAAACCCCATGGGTAATTGGTTGTTAGGGAGGGGATTCAACCCGCCCCCAATGCCATTGTCAAATCCATTACAGATATCAATATAACATCCAGGACAAAGTCTCCCGTTATATTCAAAGAATTCTCTTCGGCGGCACTCTGGGGGAATGAGCTGTAAAGTACAAGGTCTGGCAGGGCACCTGCCGCCCCGTGAGTAGGACCGTCTCCCAGCTGCATAATTTCTCCTTCCTGATCGGTAATTCTGACCTATCAACAATTAAAAAGGTGCATTTGGGAATATACTCTCTGAAAACCCATAGTATATGATATACATGTATTTTAACATCAGAATTGATGGGAAACCTGTTTTGTTCTCTGCATGTCAGTAAATATGTTTATTATATGATTTATGATCAATTGCTTTGAGTTATTTAAAGTACGTATCAAACATGAACAATAAATACAATTATATTGCAATTGATAAGGCCAATGTTTCTTTGTCCTTTCTCAACCCAGGGTAAAAAAAACTGGATCGGTAGGTAGGTGGGAAAAAATTTTTCCCTAGAAATTTTCAACATTAATACTGAATTTTTAAAATACATTAAAATAAAATGGAAATACTTGTTGACGGGATGAGAAAATTCCGAAAAGAAAGAAAAATTGTTTCCTAGAGTTTAAAAAAAAGTTTTGAGTCTACCATTTTCAGCCAGTCGGTCAAGAGAGGGCAAACAAACAATATTTTTAAAGATGGCCTTATGGGATTGAAAAAAAAACTTGATCGCTTGGCAAATTACATTTTTGATTCAATTTATGTTCAGATAAAGAAATGTGGAAGGGTCAGAAGCGATCAATTTTCTTAAATAAAATAAATCTGGCTTTGTGTTACGATTTAATGTTTCATTTCTTTTTAGATCCAAATTTATGGCGTAGAAATGATTATAGAATATCTTACCTTCTGAAAAACTCCAGGTAACGGTGATAAATACGAAAATTAATAAAAATAATTTCATTTTTTGTGATAGATTTCACTTCTATCAAAACGTGATCAAAGAACAAAAAGTTCTCTTCGTTAAAGTGTGAGAGTGACACTGGTCAGCCTTGGACATAAATAGAGGCACGTCAAGAAACTGTTTCCTTAAAGTGTTACAGGTCATCAATTACTTACGATGTCGTCCGTCCAATGTTGTTTCAACGGACCATGACGATAAGACCGAATATTGTAATTAGTGGCTTTGAATGTGTGTTTTTTTTTTTTTTTTTTTTTTTTTTTTTTTTTTTTTTTTGCAACATAGTTCTATTTTTAGTCTTTTCCAGAATGTTTTATACCATAAAAAATCCAGGAAAAAAGTTAGCAATAGGTATTAGTGTGTCCCTGTCCTACAACGTCAACAAACAATAAATATGTTATTTTCATTCACCGTTCCTCATAAATCTTGACCGAAAAAAAAATGACCATATGTATTTCACATTACAGAGGTAATTCCCTAAACACAGACTTTGACCTGTCACATTGTGCGTCAAATGACCAGTGTTCATTAACGCAACAGGTCATAAAACACAACCTTAGATGAGAAACGCTTTATGTATGACGTATAACTTTTTTGACCAATGACAATTGACATTTGTTCCTCAATCTTTGATTCCGCTTAAAAAAAAGGGTAACTAAAAAGTGTATATAAAGAGAGGCCTTCATCCAAATTTGTATTGTAAAATCTTTGTGATAAAGGTCCACTATGAAGTGCCTGCTTCCAGCCTGCATTCTTCTTATTGCCGTTATTGTTGTTGAAGGTGAGAGTTTTTCTTTTCTTTCTTTCTTTTTTTTTGAATATACGCTTTACATAGAGAGAAAAATGATGATTTGATTTTAACATGATTTATTATGTAATAAAACATTACATAAATGGATTGGGCAGCAGGCTTTGCAAATATAAGCCTTCTCCATTAAAATCTAACAAAATGAAAGAAATAGGAAAGAAAATTGCTTCCAAACGCTCGAGTTAATTTTATCATAAATCAAAAACGTACACCTTACAGTGATAATCATACCATAATTTATTTTTAATAAAAAATATGATAGTGTTAACAATCACTTAATATTTTCCTATATTCAGTTATTTCACAAAAGTTTATTTTCATAAGAGGCAACCAATTGCAATCCTTTTATCAAATAACCAAATTGTCTCTTGATTAACCTTGGTTTTTCATATTCAAATTTTACAGGTCGGCGATATGGGGAGAAAAGACTTCCAATTCACCCAAAGAAACCCCTTATAGGACACCCCAAAAAGACATTTGGAAGCAAAGGAGTCATAGGTAATAAGAAGAAGGTAGGATTCTTTGATGGTTTCCGAAAAAAGGGAATATTTGGCGGATCAAAGAAAGGACTTAACAAAGGCACTATAAAGGACAAAGGGATCATTCCCGGTAAAACTGGACTTATTCCGGATACTAAGATTATTCCAGACAAGACTGGAATAATCGGTACATGTCCTTCAAGACCGTGTCTCCAAACACAAGAATTCATCCCACAAGAATGTCGTAGACCTCAATTCTTCCTCCACAATGGCCGCCAATGTCCCGACTGTGATATTGATATTTGCATAGGTGGATCCATTCTTCCTGATAATGGAGGGGTTTTTGGAGGAGGACTAGGACCAAGGGCACCTCTTGGGCCAAGACGGAATCTTCCTGGTGACCTGGATTGGCAGAGAGGTATTGGAACAGATTTTCCTGTTATTCCAGGAGGAGTAAGTACCCCAGTAAATGGCGCATTTCTCCCAGATCCACGATTTGGTGGACAGATTGGACCGGATCAATTCGGACCGGGAAGTTTTGATCAGTTCGGATTACAAAATGACAGACAGTTTGGTCCTTTACCAAACAGTGGACTAAATGGACTAAACGATCGCTTCAATGCTGGATTTAGTGATTTTGATCCGTCATGGAACACAGGAAATGTGGGAGATTTCGGTGCTTCCTGGAGAGACAATGCTATACCGACCAACAGGCGGTCTAGTTTTATCTAATCATTGCTTGCTGTGATATTCCTATTTATATAACATGAACTTGAAATCCCTCCTTTTTAATAAAATATTGTTTGTTTAAAGCTTTGCTTTGTGAGTTTTTTTCTGCGTTATATACCCATGTAAAAATAATTTAGGGTTATTAAACTTATTTTGATGAATAATGGCACGAGTTGGCTGTACAAATACAGGAGCTTTTGGGTGCATTTGTACAGCGGACGAGTGCCAGTATTCACCAATATAAGTTCAATAACTCCTTTATTATATAGCTAAATATATCCCATTAATTTAAAATAATTATTTCAAATAAATAACTCAAATTAATAAGAACTTTTCGGTATTGGTATTTAGATTAAAACTGAAATATCAGCGTCTGTCCTGTAAGTGTTCAATATTACGTCACACGTATCATTCCACTGACCCTAAAGAGCGTTATGATTTGCTTATTTACGTTTTTATTGAGTCTAATTGATACTAAATTATTAATTAATAATTTTGACTGTGTGTAAAAATGAACACATCTTACCTAGCAGCCACTACTCATCATAAATGTTGCCTGTTTACCAGACGACAACGGGGCGTTTGATATTGAACGCTTGCATTCGGAATGTTTCGGGGCATGCGTGAATACGTAATACAATCCCAGCGTTCAATAAAATGCCAAGACATTGAACTCTAAAATACTCTAGACCTTTAGAAGTTTTTTTTATTGTACCCAATTCGGTTCAATAAATAAAATTGAATGAAAGATATTTATATTTGCTTGGAAGTTTAGGCTTTTTTTTTTTTAAACGATAAGGATATTTGTTCCAATGATTAATTATATTTTTAATATGGCTCTTCCAGTGGCTCCGTTTGTTTGTTTGTTTATTTATTCCTTGAGCCATATGGCTTATCAGATTACAACATTACAAATACAGGATGTATAGCACGGACGATATGTACATACATAAAATATCTACATATACTTGTTTTAACATACGATTGTTTGTATACAATATTTCCAACCAAACATTAAAAAGAATCCTTAGTTTACAGATGTAAATATCTAAGTGCTTCTGCTTTTTGGAGGAATTTCCCTATATTACTTAGTTCACTCACATTTTCAGTTGATAATAATTGTAAGAGTTTATACATACTAGGTCTATACCAATAATACTTTTTAATATACAATTTCCTGTACTCATAATAAAGTGAGCATTTTAATATAAAATGGTACTCATCTTCAACTTCCATTTGGCAACAAAAACATAATCTATTCTCCCTAGGAATATTAGTAAATCTTCCCTTCTCAATCATTAATAAATGTGCACTTAGTCTATATTTTGTAATCAATTGAATATACTTGGTTGGAATATGTTTCATTAAGTAGGATTGCATGCACAGCTTATTTGTTAAATATCCATACACAGAACACTTTGATGACGAAGAAAAAAAAGCCTCACATTTTTGTTGGAAACAGTCAGTTAATCTTTGTTTAAAAATTTTTAAAAATATATTTTTGTTTGTAATATTTTGACAATACAAAACTTTTCCAAACCCTAATGAAAATAATAAATATTTTACATTAAATAACCAATTATATTTTGTACAAGAACTTGTCTCAATTCTTTCAAGCATATCTTGGTTAATACTTATCAATATACAATTTTCTGACTCCAATAATTTTACCCAAAACTTTATAATACGAATTTTCCTTTGAATAAAAAGAGATAAGCGACCAGGTTCATTATAGATCATCAATGACGAGGTATTTTTTCTCACTTTCAACATAATTTTGAGATATTCTAAATTCATTTTCTCTATAGCATCACCTTTGTGGAATCCCCATATTTCACTTGCATAATTCAATATACTACTTACATAAATATCAAACAAAGATAAACAAGTAACAAAGTTAAAATGCACATTTTTCATAGACTTCAAAAGTTTAAACATACATTTCCTCCCTTGAGTAGCCAATTTTACCTGAGATTTATGAAAATTACCTGTGTATGTCAGAGTGAGACCAAGATAAGTAAACTCATTGACAGCTTCAACTTGACAACTTCAGTGGCTCCGTACAAAAGCATAGGCCGTCACTGAGTCAAGGAGAGTGAAATGTGATGGAAATCAAACTTTTAGGGTAATATCGAGTGTTACATATAAAAAGTCTCCAGCGCAATACGCTTGAATAGATCCTATTTTGTCTCATGTTCTTTAAAACACAACACAGAGGATGTCTATTTAGAAACCTCATTTTACTTGCACCAGACAAAGAGTTACATAAGAATTCACATCTACACTTAGACTGGTCTCTACAGAACTGCTGCATCACCAATTCTCAGGGTAGTATCTCTGTCATGAGGATGTTGAAACCGTCAGCTAGTCCTTTTCGAATTTGATACATATATCAATGTCACATCCGGGACACAACTTTCCTTTGAATACGAAGAAGGACTTCCGGCGGCATTGTGGGGGTATGAGTTGAAGAGTGAAAGGTCGTCCTGGACACTGGACACCCTGTGTGTACCCCAATCCAACAACGAGATAATTTCTACTTCTAGATCGGTGTCTCTGACCTATATACAAAAAATTGCACAAGAAGTTTTATGTGTTTTAATGAATGCCGAACTTTTTAAACATTTTATGCAGATAAAAGGAATTGCAAAACTTTCAAAGTGTTGGATAAGTAATAAAAAATTTAGTAATAACCAGTAAGAACCATCTACTAAGTTTTGAAAGGACAAATCTTTTAAAAATGTAATAGCACTATGATAGTATTTTAATGCTTGTTTTTTAGTACATAGAATGAATTGATTCAGTTTTAACGTGATAAAGTACAGTATGGTGATAATCCTAAAAAGATACATGCGTAATTAAACCAGTAATTATTACATGTATTATATTTTATTTGCTAATGATATAATTGCATCATTTTCTCAGTTTCAAAAATTTAGCATCTTACCTTCTGAAACAACAACAGCAAAAGTAACAAGAATAAGAAGTGTTTGTGAAATTTTCATATTTCAAATTTCGGTAGAAGGATCTTTTGTTATCTACAAGCTCTCGAATCACACTTTTATGCAGATCTGTTATCCCGGAAAGAGAGTCAAGCCAGTTCTGTGATGGTTTTTTTGTAATGGTAAGTCTATAACTTCATCAAACGAATGCAGTTTCAACAGACCATGGCGACAAAGTCCACTGACCGGTCACCGTTACAAATTATGAATATAATATGAGCAAAGGATTTGATTGGAGAACAATATGCTGAGGTTATGGAAAAATAAGACAATCTAGGGAAAAATGACATCAGAGTACAACAATTCTTAATCCATTATTTTGATCTCAAAATTATCAACATTTAGAAATGTATTTTTCACTGTTGACGATTTATTTCAATATGATAATCTAAAATGAAGAACAGGAACCCATTTTTTTTTCGAATCAAGAATAATTCTTAGAATTAGATCAGTAACAGATAAAGTTTGTACCTTTGGCAAGATTTTTTAACAATCTTTTTTTAACGAAAGCCTTGGCTTATATAGAGGAGGACACACACACATACTGTACACACACTCAAGTATTATTTAACTTTTACGAAATTAGACAAATTGTAGCTCTTAGTACTATTTATCCCTGATAGAAAAGTTGTAGCTAAAGTTTTCCCCCCTATTTTCTCAAGCACAAATTCTATAATTTAGTTAAAGCTTCATCGAATTCGAAGAAATACAATACCTTTACAAATAATTTTCAACCCTTAATCATCTATAAAAGATCTAAACCCCTTTGCAATCCTTAATGTAAAAGAGTGTTTTCAATAGTAATTTCTACATAGAGGCTTCTAATAAGCTGAACTTCCTTACACGAAATAAATTACCATTAATGAAAAAGGAACATTATGGATCGTTCTACGTTAAGGTTGCAACATGTCACAAAGCAGATGGATTATCTCAGTTGATTAACACGCTCTAGTACAACAAACTCAACAGAGAGATGTTTTAAACAATGGTTTCAATCCCACTGTTAATTCATTCTCTTAGAATATATTAGAAATGAAAATAGGCCTTTTACTTTTGTTTCACAAAAATATTTTTTCTTAATTTTCATATCTTAGTTCTGATAAAATTGCAATATCAGAAATAATTGTAAAGCCATTCTCTTGAGGTTTAATGACAAACTTGCATTGTAAACCATACTCTTTCAGATCCCTGTCAACTCCCGATGATAATATGATGATATCGGAATTCCAAAAACCTACTGTACAACTGCCTGACATGGCCAAACTTATGCAAAAAGGAGCAGGGTCTTTCTGCCATGTGTACTGTAGGATGAGATACTATGTCAAGCAAAGGCCAGCTGAAAGTTTAATTGATATATATAATTATATATATATATATATATATATATATATATATATATATATATATATATATATATATATATATATATATATATATATATATATATATAAACTTTCTCCAGAAATTGCAGACATGAAGGCACTCAGAGAATGCAAATACGTTTCCCGTTTTCTCTTTATTCTTGCCATTTTGTTTTTAGCTGCAATATGTCTAATTTCCACATGGAAATTTGAAGTAGACATATTAACTTTTAAACAACTCAAATATTAACCACTGTAAAGTAAAAACTTCAGACGTATTGTGCTACAGTGTATTCTAGAAGTGGTGTAATTCAAATGTGGATTCTCAAAAACTCCAAAAAACTTTAAGAAAATATAAAATCACATTTTTTTTAAAAAGTTAGTAACATCAAAATGTAAGACTTTTCTACACTTTTTAAAACAATCTCTCACGACTGCTTAAGAACTAGGCTTTTTGATATCATAGACAACTGCAATTGCAATAAAACTGAAATTTTCATATCTTGTAATTTGGGTTCATGCAACAAAATTACTTTGTTAAAAATCACTCTGATTCTGCACGCAAGTACTTTGAAATTGATATTAAAATAATGCTGGGGTTCCTCATTGACATCTACGTCTTTCCTTTATTTCAAGCTACAGTCTTTAGAGACCAGATTTTACAACAAACTGTTGGAATAGCAATGGACACTAATTGTGCTACTTTATTAGCTGACCTGTTTTTATATTCACTTGAAGCAGATTTATTCTAAAACTCCTACATGATAAGAAAACACTTACTGTGACATTCATATGTATCGACGATGTTTAATTACAGTGGTTACTTCCATTCAAATGTCGATTCGATATATCTCAGTGAACTCAAAATATAAGACCCCCAGTGTTTGCCACATCTGTTTCACATTTAGATGCTTTACTTACTATAGACGATAACTGCCAACTAACGACTAAACTATAACAAACGAGATGACTTCAGCTTTTCCGTCGTTGACATTCATTATTCATATTGTAATACATGTATTCCGTTATCACCTGCATATGATGTTTATTTGACACTCAAGAGCATGCTCCGAGTATGATCAATTTTCAAACCGAGGTAGGCTACGGACAGATAAATCGAAGTTACAGGGATTTCAACAACCCCGTTTAAAGTCTGCATTTCGTATATCTTAAGGTCATTATAATGACATTGTTTGCAAATATCACCTATCATTTGGTCGCAGGTATTTTATAATTGAATGGGTAAAACACTTAATAGCCATACAGCCACAATAATTCATACCCAAACCGATCAATCCTCTGTTTTTTTTTCTCTTAAAATTTTGACCTGGAATTCCTGTATGGTCCAAAACTGTCTCCTGCCACCTCTAAAATGTCTGAATCGTCTTGAAATTAATATATCATTTCAGTTTTAGAAGTTACATGAACATGCTTTTACCAGAAAAAACAATACAAAATTTGCCATATTTCATTTAAAAATACAATGTTATTCTCAAAAAGAAAACTCACTTATATCATTGATCAAATTTCACCAGATGTTCGATGGTTACCATGAAAATTAAAGTTTTCCTAAAATCTCAATAAATCAGTTCAGTAGTATTAGAATTCCTTTGTCTTTTTCCTATCCATGTATAAAATTATGTTATAAATCAAATTAGATTTTCAAAGTTTATATCAAAGTGCCCAGAAGTATTTCTTATCTCCCTGCAACTGAAAAGTCAGATATGGTTCATATCATTTAACCCAACTTTTATACATTCTCAGATTGCATGTAATACAAAATAACATTCAAATTCCAAAGCAATTACTTCCGGAAAAAAACAACATTTCTTCAATTAAAAAAACCCAACAATTTCTTCAAAAAAGATTTCTTCAATTTAATGGATTCTGTACCCCACAATTAGCATTTTTCTACCCCCACCCATCTTGATGCCTGATGATAATGTGGAACTAGGTCTTTTTATTTATGGATGGGATATTTTTTTTTTAACTTTTCCTAAACACTAAATTAAGATGAGACAAGACATTTTTTCCTTCTGATAGGTATATATCGAACTAAGACTTTGATTGGCCTCACTCTGGTAATATATATTGCCTGGTCTTAATGCAGACATTTTTTCCCTTCAAATTATAACCACGGAAGATCTGCAAGAGTTGCCTCGCTTACAATTTATCACAAGTTTTGCCAAGCCAGCAATTACCATTCACGCTGAAAAGAAGTCTGTATATAATATTTAGCACTTTATGATTTTCTACATGTGGAACAGCGGAACTGCTTTTCAGTCATTTGTTTGCTTTCTTACCTTTGATAATATACGTTACTTTAATTTTGTCCTGTTTGATATTACTGTTTGAGGCTAGTATATATAATCCATTATTCTTTGAAACAATTCTGTGGATTTTTGTGGGCACAATTTGCTCCTTTAAAATTCAGTTATCCTCAAGATATATTAGAAAACATAATAAAAATAAATGTACCTCAAGACAGCGAGAACATCTTTTGTGCAGGTATGCGTTCACTGAATGATACAATGAAATATGGAGATAACGTACAGTATTCAAGCTCAAAAGTCCATTTAAACAATAAAAAGCAGGAGCAGAGCAAACGCGGACCTCTAGAACATCAGAGGTGGGTACAGGTGCCATGGAGGAGTGAGCATCCACTGCCGACCGTCATACCCGCCGTGTGCTCCTTGTCATGATCGGGAAAACGGAAAGAAGCCGTTAACAATTCAGTGTGTAAATAATGGCCGAACAATTAGTATGAAAATAGTCAGTCAGCATATGACTTAATGATAGATTGTATTTGCTGACAAGTTCATTGTATCGATCATAGAACTGATGACCTTCAACGAGACTGTTGAATTTTTTGTTTCATCAACTTGTTTGTCAATAGCTTGCCTCGTTTTAGAAATTGTTCGGACTTAGAGCATGCTCTTGCGTATCGAATCAACTGAGAGGCATTAACCCATTTTGCAGGTGATCAGGGCATTTTGCTACATAATTAAGGGACGTTAACGATTGAAAAAGTAAAAGTGAATACAATTAGGTATTAGGTTTTTCTAGTAAAATATCCAAATATGAAGCAGATGTGTCAAGCTCTGTGGTATCTTTTATTTCAAGCTCACCGGGCTATATCGGCAATCAGAAACTCAAGCATCTTTTTAATGTCAACTTCAGAATATAAACAGAATGTTTTTTAACAAAATAATTTTGCAAATGACCAATGACAAGAAAAGTAAATTGACGAGTTCCATTTTTAATGAAAAGGCAGCTGTCAATGATGTCAAAAAGAGATTTCAAATTTTCTGAAAGTTCCTTGGAATTTTTAAGTATCCTAATCTGATTCACCCTATTTCTCCAATATATTTCTGTACAGTATTCCTAAAGTTTCTCCTTCACTGCTGATAATATTTTAGTGAGGAGTAGAGAAAAAAAAGCTTGGTAGAACATTTCCCGGAATCCACTATGTATCTTTGTAAGGATTTTTATGAAGTTTTGGAATCCAGTAGATATTTAGTAATTCAAATTCATTTTCTTTGTTGGGAAAATAAAAAATACTTAAAACTGACATATGATTTTGTAGAATTTCCTCCTTAGAAAGGGAGCTATGGGTATAAGTTGGATTGCCACTTGCAGAATTAAATCCAAGTTCCTCTAATATACAGTTTAAATAATGAGCCTCACAAAGACAATGTTGTTACCTGCTTTGTCAGCTAGGACCAGTACAAACTGATCGTGTAATCTAATTCTTTTTTCACTTCTGAGTTATTGAACATTGAAGGATAAATGGTTTCCAGATTGTCCTCAATCGCTTAATGCGAGATTTTAATATCAATCTGATACACTTATCCATTCTGACAAAGTATCAAAGTCTTCTTTTTCATGTTTGGCCCATCGCCTGGCATAATCTTCCACAGTTGAAAGACCGGGGTTCCCTAAATTTGGCACTATTAAAATAAGTGATTAAAGGTCCTCATTATTAACTACTAGTACATTCACGTCACCAGTAATGATGAACAAGTTGGAGGATTATGTTTCAGATGTTCGTACAAGTATACGATGTATGATTTATTATATGATTGAAGCAATTCAAGTAATTCTATTGGTTATAATCTTGGTGATTTGTGGGATAAATCCAAATAGACAACTGAAACTAGCTCACAAATGGGGTACAAAGGGCCGTGAATTATGTTACTTTCGTGCGCTTTCTTTGTTCTCAAATCATGTATGGAGGATTGTGATTGGACGCCTGAATTTTTAACAACAAGCCGTGTGTCGCTTTTATCTGTTCTTCGTATTACATGGTTCATGTGTTTTGCAGAAGTTTAACATTAAATGCAAAGTAAAACAAAAATATTATATATTATTGGTCCAGTGAATTGAATATCATTAGTGGTAACAGCTATTCCCCCTAAATCAGTTTCAAAATACTTGAGGGTTATACGAGGCCACACATCCTGTAGCAGGTAATACTCGGGAACCAGAAGTTTTGTACTATTTCTCAAATATAATCAAAATAAACATCAACAGAAAGTTTTTATATAATCATATTTAAAAAGTGTTCCATATATTGCATATTGATATTTAAAAAA
Organism: Saccostrea echinata; assembly: GCF_033153115.1. Lineage (NCBI taxonomy): Eukaryota > Metazoa > Mollusca > Bivalvia > Ostreida > Ostreidae > Saccostrea > Saccostrea echinata. The sequence goes on from NW_026889750.1 coordinate 32,697,556, forward strand.
TCAATAGGATCAACCTCCCTGATTTGTTTTCAATGTTTATTTTTTTAACAGCGGATGCATGACGTCATCATCCTCACAAACGTCATTATCATCACAACTGCTCTCATTTCTCTTCAAACTTTCGTTCAGACGACCGCTCATGGACATGTGTTCTTCGCAGTTAGCACTGTCGGAATGCAGCAAAATGTCAGATGTGCACGAACATACAGCAGAAATTTTCAAATTTTGGTCCTTATACTTACCGCACACTCTACATGTTAGTAAGAAAGTAAGGTCACTGTTGAGTGCATTTTCGTCATTGATACTTTGAGATCGTTCCAATTTACTTTTTACGATTTTTTGAATGTTTGTATCAGAGACAGGTTTTTCATTGTTATTCTCGGTCTGAGACTCTTTGATTGTCGATACGTCACCATTGCATATCACATTACGATCCTCGCTTTTGGATTTTGATAGAATGGATTTAGGATTACGTAGTGTTGCATATGGCTTAATATTCAACGTTCTAGGAAAGTTTGGAAGTAATCTTTTGTCAAATTTAGGTTCATATCGCCTTCTTTCATTCATTTGCTGATCTTTCTTAAAATTTATTACAAAGGAACTCTGTGGTGTATTTTGAAGTCTACATTTTTCTTTTGAATCATCATTCGTCTCATTCTCTGAGATGATGTCCTTATTTTTGTCAGGGTGAACATTCTGATCTGTTTTGATATTGTCATCTGTTTGATTCTTTTGGTTAAGCGGACAGTCATGTGTTGTATTGCATAACAAACCATTCTGTTGTTGAGTATTTTCACTTTCTGTTTCAGAACTTGCAGTGATTGTTTCTGTACTTTTACTTTCAGTTTGTTCTTCAGAGCTGTTATAGAAATGCACCTTTTCATTGTTGTCCAGAGTTTCTTCCTTTGATTCATCTGGAATATCATAAATGATTCTCTCCACTGTTGTTCCAGAATCTTCCTCTGGGTTAGATTCACAACGACGCATGCTTAGTCCCTCCCGCCGTCGTTTAGAACTCGTCCTGTGTGAATCTCGGAAAGACTTCTTACTGCTATTTCTCCGGAAGTACGCATTCTCCCCTTCATTCGGTTCTGAGCACGATTTGGTACTTTCCCTTCGATCACAGTAAGAATGGCTGTCGGTGTAACTGACTTCACGTGAGACTTCATTTATAATCTCGCACGTGGGAGAGCATGACACGTGATGGTCAATATCGTCCATACTGTCGAATTCAAAACTTATCGGTGGAGAAGAGTTCTCAGATGGCGTAATGTTGTTCAAAGAGCACTTAGAGTCCTTCTCTACAGTATCCATTGAAGAAAATGATGCGTTATCCACCGGATCCTGGCGCTTCAAGAATCTCTTGATGGCTTTCAGCCTCCCCTTAATGATTGTGGGTGTTCCTGGATCGCTGTCGGCTGTGCTCTGGTGTGACAATGACCTTGCTTTTTTGTTTTTCTTATGAAGATCAGAGGTTCCGGCTACTGTCCACACCCTCTCCGTGTACCTCAGTGATCTTGTGTCCTCTTTAATCTGGACACCAGTCTTTCCCTCCCACTCCTCTGATTTCCCACGTCGTAATTTGGGGGTGGCCAATAGATTCCAGAAACTGGATCCGTTTGACTTGTGTCCCCCTAGTGCACCGAGGGCGAGACTTGCAAAGGATCCCATAATTCCCTTTCCAGGTTTCACTGGTTGCCGGGCTGAAAATAATTAATTCAGTGTTGTAGATTGGTCAATTGTTAAGATATTCTCCTCATATACAGTGCCCCTACTTCCTGTATATTTCTTATATGTTATGCAATCCTAACTCAGTTTTATTTTATAATTGATATTCGTTGTATATTAAAGAAAATTTACCGATGGTTTGTTGAATTTTCCAGTCATCAATTCCTTCAGCAAGACAAAGCCTTCGCATGGAATCTAGCTGTTCCTACAATATAACATAACTTTTTTGTATTTGTGATACCAAATTTGCACATGGTGGTCATAAGCATTTTACAATTAATGCAGAGCACTAGGACGAGCACCAATGACTTAATTTCTTCTTTGTATTCACAAATTAATTAAATAAATAAATAGATAAGTAAAAATAAATATATATACTAGTAAATGTACAGACTTTCTGACCCAAGATTTAGAGTAGAACATTATGGAGATATAGTAATTTATTTTCAAATCATAAAAACACGAAGATATTTAATGTGAGGAAAAACATTTCGCTGTACATATACAAGCTACTAAGTATATTGTATTTGAAGACTCTGCAGGAGTCCCTAATCTAGATTAATCGGATCAGAAAACTGAAGCGGAGATTTCCCGGGCGCCGTGCGAGATGTCGGCTGCTCATCTAAGTGTTCTTCTGTGTATCTGTCAATTTTCATTGTGTGCACTTAATAGCTTTAATTACTTTATCAGTAAACAATATTAAAAAACAAAGAATCTTGGAGTGATTTGTGGGTGGCCTGAAGATTTTATGTCAAATCAATTTCCTTTATACCTGAGGTTTATGAACGATATTGATAGTGTGCTGTATGTGTTGATAGGGCAACCTAGCGCGCGAAAACTGTCACATTTCAGAAGATACGAAATCTGGAAAATGTACGCTGTTTGAATTGTTGACCTTAAACTACATTTTGCTAGACAACATATGTTATGTTTTAGACATTTATAAAGGTCACACAAAACGGTGTTGGAAAGTGCAGTGTGTGTTTAAAAAGGGCTAAGGTGTACGTGAACTGGTTCAATTTTGATAGTATTCCTATATATTGTTAACATAAATAAATTTACTTTAGACTATAAAATTAATTCAAATCTTCTGGAAACTCTATAAACATTAAGTCGACAACTAGCTTAATCACATAAGATTCGTATATATGCATTCGATTCCTTGGCTGATTTTTTCCAGGACCTTAAAAATTGATTGTCTACAGTACAAGTAACTGCCTCTACCTAATAAAGTATTTATAATCAGAACGTATTATTGTAAAGTAGATTACTGAACTTATAGCGGCGACAGGTCAGGTCCTAATGGAGCGCTAATGAAGAACAATTGTAAGAACTCGTATTGTCTATGTAAACTCAAACCAAATTTGTTAGCAGTCATATATAGAAAGTGCCAATAAGAAGTACAATTTATCTAAGTATAAAGACTCTATTTTTTATATACATTTTATTTGTATGACCGACAAAAAGGAAACATACATTTCGTACGATACAAGTTGGTTGATTTGTCTATCCAAATTCCTGAAAAAAGCAACAGCGATTGCGTCTAGAATTTTTCGACAATTACTCAAACATTTCCAAATTTGCCTCTCAAAGTTTATAATATCCATATGCATGCATAAGCTTTGCCAATAAAATGTTCTATTCGAATTTACTTTTTATCTTAATTCTGAAGAAAAGACTATTGAGTACAAACTCAATTTCTTGGACTTTCCGGACAGAAGAAAAAACTACTTTTTTGATTTGTCAGAAAGATTAAAACAATTGTTATAAAAGTATGCAAGATTTTCTTGGTACTAAAGATTAACAAACTAAAGATTAACAAACAATAGAATAAACATACAGCGCACTTGTCCTTGTCTTGTCGGAGCTGTTTGTTTTCCTGTTCAACTTTCTTTTTCTGTGTGTAAAGAAGTTTCAATCGAAAGTGCTCATGATCACGTACTGCAACAACCAAACCTGGAACAAAATTTATTATCCTGTGTAAATAAACAATAATCAATGTAAAAATAACACACTACCGAAAATACAATGGTAGCATAATAAAATTCGAATGATGCTTAACCTGTCCAATATGATTTACAATAATTTTATCATCCAAGTACACGTTTTAGAATGAAAGAGTGCAGATAGTGAACAGTGATCATTCTAAAAAGTTCATTTAAAAAATATAAATGTGAGCAGAGCCAACATGGACCCCTAAAAACAGAGATGGGATTAGGTGCCATGCAGGAGCATCCCCTGTCGACCGGTCACACCCGCCTTGTGCTCCTTGTCATGATCGGGTAAATGGGAAAAAAAATTCGTAGACAATTCAGTGTGAAAATAATGGCCTAACAATTTGTATGAAAGACGACAGTCAACTTTCGACCCAAGGACAGATTGTAGTTGCAAACAAGGTCATTGTTTCAAACATTGGCTTTAATATCCTTGTATCATCAACTTACCTTATAAGTAAATGTTTAGCGAAACGCAACTTAGCGGTTTTTCCTTAAAAATCAGTATTAATTCTAGCGATTTAATGATGCCTAAAAAACAACAGTAGCCTCCAATGCAGAATGAATTGTTAGCGATATTCAATTTTAACGATCTCCATACCCTCGCTAAAAATGCCAACATTGAATCCTCGCAAAATTTTCGATTTATACGTTGTTGTTGTTTTTTGTCAATAGCTTGCATTGTTTTAGAAATTGTTCGTTCGTAGAACATGCTCTTCATGTTCATTATAAAGTTGTCAGTTTGTAATCAATGTTTCTCTCTAGTAAAACATCCAAATATTAAACAGATGAGTCATACTCTTTGGCTTCTTTTATTTTGAATTAAAATGGGATGTAACGAATCAACGAAAGATTGAAATTGAATATTGTTCATTGATGAAATGTCGTCGATATATCTTAATGTCGAATTGAAGGCCAAAGCAAGAGACTTCTTATAATTCTGCTGGCAATGAATATATATATATATATATATATATATATATATATATATATATATATATATATATATATATATATATATAATTCTCTGAAAAATTTCCGAGCCTTTAAAATAAAGTACCTAAGTAGTCTAGTCTCATCAAATACATCTAATTTTGAAATAATAGTTCAAAAGTTCTTTTTCAAGGATATGCATGTATTTTTATATGAAAAAGTTGAGACATCTTCTATTCTAAAAATAAAATTTACCATGATTATAATATTTGATACATACGAAAGCTGGATAGGCTCGATACATAATAATTAAACATTGAATTTTTTTTTATGTACTTCTATTTTCTGTATGTGCAGAATTCCATCGGTATCAAATTTATCGTTCTGCACACGGCAATGACATAAGATCTGTTGATTAAGATCATGCAGAATCCGTTCTAGATGTTCGATCTGTTCTTCTCAGCGATGCCTGTGATGTAGAAGCTGACGTGCATGTTGTCATTATCAGATTTCAAGGTTTGATAAAACAGTTGCCGGTCAGTGGAAAGCTGTCCCATGACGTCAGTCATTGTCTTTGATGCAAAAAAATATGCTTTTTGTGCTATTTATAATATTCAGTTTCAATTCAATCGTTTTCAAGCTGCAGTGTTGATTTTTCTTCTTTAATATTTTCTATACATCTGTGGTCTTTTTCAGTCAGTGATTTGTTTGTTTTTAGTCAAGGATAGTTCTAGTATAATACATGACACACCTTCCGTGTGACCATTACAATAAAATGTCTGCATGCAATAAGAAATAATCTTTAATAATGATAAAAGCATGCAGACTGTAATTCTGCTTTTCTACAGACGAATTGGACACTTACTGTTGACAACTCGGATCACTCCCCATGGCAACATAAACGCCAGGATGAAAACAAAGTCTTGAATATCGTCAGCCGCCATTCCATTTACAAATACAAAGTCTACTGTGAACGAAGCTAATACGATACAGGCATCGAATACCTATAATGATATTTGATGTATACATATCATAATAACAGACAAGTAAACAGGCGTCTCCTAAGGATGGACATTTTAGATAAAACATGCAAAGAACAGATAAAGGTATTCTAAGAACAAAATCAGTCGAATACATAACATTTCATTTGAAATCTTTTGAAATTCATCCGACATATGTAATAAATACTCTTGTGGAAATAAACAAGATCCCTACCTGTTACTTTTAAACTACATTAATTGTACAGCCTTATTATATTTTGGCATCTAGTTCATATTTTATTTCAAACATTTTATTTCAAAAAGTGCTAGCCCTCGTGGCGCATTGGTTAGAGCGTAAAACAGAATCAAGTTTTTGTCCTATTTGTGTGTTAGAGGTTGAAGATATAATACATCTGTTTATTGGCTGTAAAGAATTACAGGATTTTAAAAACAATTTTGTTATTTATCATTTATAAATTTTAATGAAAGATGTAGATGTTAGAATATTTAATACTTTAGAAATTGATAAAATGTTTTTCTCTTCATTGTCAGAGGGCATAAAGAATGTTAATACATTTTTTTGTTAATTTTTTATCTGTATTTACAAAAGAAGGCAAATGTTCATTAAAAGTAGGGATGTCAATTTTGTCAATAATTCATATTCGAATATTCAATGAAAGTATTCGAATATATTCGAATATTCGATAAAATGAATAAAATCTGGTTTATTTTAAAAATGCATCATCCTACTCTCATGAAAGGTTTGGCGTAGGTATACTTATATTGGAAGTAAAACTGTATGAAGACTTTTGTAGGCGTACAATAAGGAATTCCAAGTAATATTTCTCAATGTTTGAAATAAATAATTGATTTAAATGTAGAAAAGTATCAATTTTACAAATGAAACATGTGTATTTATAGTATCTTCAACTGGGGAACCAGTCGTCTTACCAAAGGCAAGATAGTCGTATACTGTTTAGATTTCATACGTGTAATTAATTACAATTATCAGCCTAATAAGAGATATGATTATAATCTTCGATACAATGTTTTTAAAATATAAACAAATACATATATTTCCATAAACATTTTTCCTAGGTAATTAACTAATTTCTCGATAATGAATATAAAATTATGTAATTTAAATCATGTACAACACGAGATAATCAAGTAATTCACACATTTATTCTGAAATTGGGTCCTTTACAATATTAATTACAAACTAATTCTATTGGACATTCATTCAATGATCAATTATATAAATCTATTTTGGTAAGTATACTCTACGTCTTTTAGACATTCTAAGAAGGTTTTTCGTTTTGTTGTCCTAAATTCTAGATCCGATCGTATTTATTTAATAAAAACTATGAAAGGACGTTTTGTATTATACATAAAGCATTATTGTATAATTCTTTAACACATAACTCAAAACAAAATAATTTAGTAGATACATAAGATAAGAAAGTAGTGAAAGAAATCAGGCGATCGAAATTGATCGCTAGTAAATTAAACAGGGATAATTCCAGCACTTTTCTAATCAAAATTATAAATCACAGTACTTCTTTTTAAGAAATCTGAAAAAACACCGAATATTCGAATCTTAAAATCAAATTCGAATATCAACTCATAGAATGAATATTCGAATATTCGTTGACATCCCTAATTAAAAGTCAACAAAAGTTGGATGTAACAAAATTTTGCAAATACACATTAGGACAATTTATTTCATATAATTACTATCAATTGTGTATCAAAGAAAACAGACGTGATGTATTCTATAAACTATTTTATACAAGAACCCTCTAGCAAAATATAGAGGGGGTGTTATTATTTATTTTATGACTTACTTGTTTTTTTGTTTTTTCTCACTCAATGAAGCATTTGTATCTCTGTCTTGAATGTTTTTAAAAAAGTGCAATGTGTATAATGATGATTATTTAATAAAAGATTTTTAAAAAGGCGTTCGCTCTAGACTGGCGGAGGAAGGAGTTGATCCTTACGTCGCGGGTTCGAATCCCACTGTGGAGACCGGTCCTTCGGATGCGACCGTATAAACCGATGTCCCGTGTCGCAGCAGGTGCTGGCATGGAAAAGATCCCTCACTGCTCAATGGCCCTGAGTGCCGAGTATAAGTCAAAATTTGCAGCTCTCCACCGGCAAGTGGTGGCGTCCCCATATGAGTGAAAAATTCTCGAGAGGGACGTTGAACAATACAAACAAACAAACAAACAAAATGTGCATGACTAATTGTCGATCCTTTTGAACAATTAAGCAATAATCAGCATAAAAAACTTCATTGGGTCATTAATAACTTTTATACACAGCTGGAAAGAACAGTGTCCAAAAACATTACAAGGGAACATGTATGCCAAGATTTTGCGTTCTATTTTCGCTCTAATCTATTGTCAGTGTCAGAAATCAATCTATTTCTATAAAAATTTGCTGCAGTGGGGAGATATGAGACGAAATCTCGTCCATTCGAGCCCTTTTAATGGTTGCTTTTTGTCAGGGGACGATATCACCTCCATGTTGGATAAAGAGATAAATAAAGCTTGACTCACCTCTAACTTCTGGTTGAAAAAGTGCTTCCCAAAGCAGACAACCTTCAGGGCAGTCTGAAAAATATTGATAAATATGAATGAAATTGATAGAAAACATCCAATTCTTTAGAAATGTCTTGGAAAAAAAAAGACTGAGTGCAATGTAAACATTGATGTATTATCGACGATAGACTCAAATGAATTTTGTTATCAGTATGTGATGAAGGCCTGTATTTCATTTCCGAAGATAAAATATAAGCATTTTGCATCAGATGTAAAAAAAAAATGTACACTGACTGAAAACGATTTTAAAACTAATGAAAGACGTTTTCATTGTTGTTATGTCTGATTTAAAATCTAATAATATTCTATATCTTTTTTTTTAATCTTTTTTTCTTTTAAGATCTTATGTTGTCATTTCTATTCCTTATTTTGTCATTTATTCCTAAATAACCCTTTTCTTAAAAACACTTTTTAAAAAGTCATTTCTGAATATTTTTTATGCTTATCTCAATAAATGTAAAAAGAAAATGTATGTCACAATTTGGTAGACTCTTCCAGATTTTGTTTTTTTTTTATATTGATATTATCATCTCCGACCCCTCTCTTCTTACGATAACACACTCGACAAAGGTTATATTTTCCCTTGCCTTTTATTTACTGTTTTGATGGTGCGACTCGAATGATGCGACAAAAAAATATTTACCAGTATATTATATTGCAAGTAAGAGTGACAGGTTAATTTCAAGTTCAGTGTACACTTTCTTACCTATAATTTATTAGTATTTTATGAATACATGTATTTCAAAGGCCAATTGTATTAACTTTCACGGATAAAAGCATCCGTTGTGTCAGTTTAGGAAACATTGTTTTAGAAAGCATCTTGCCTAATAATTTAAATTGCAGCTTATAAAAGTAAAGATTATTTGTCAATACCCCACTGTCTAACTACTCTGCTTATTCTGTTACTTTTCGATAAGCTATCGCACCCTTTTAACTTCATAAAAACTTGGTTTGGTGTTGTTTTCTTAGATGTATCCAAACGATTTTCACCTCAGTTAGAAGGACCACAACAATGAAAAGACTGAGTCCGTGGAATGCACTGGAAATCTTTTCTTCTACACTGCTGGGCTGGATCTGATTTCCTGTGGTGACGTCATCATTCACAGCTGACCGTCTGACTCTTTTTCTAGAAGGATGATCTCCAGGATCTAATACAAGTCTCATATCTAATTTACTCTCGGATGTATTTAGCCTTTGAATAGCCGGCATTGTTGGAAAAGAATTGTTTACGTTTTTCGGTCTGTATGTCGTGTTGTTGTGTTTTAAAGGCCATGATAACTTTGCTTGAAGAACAGTGTTGTAAGCTTTTTGTAAGCCCTGTCTCGTATCCTCTACAATAAATCTGTCTGGGTATCTAAGAGACAAATTCTGTTGGAATGTTAGGGACATTGTTTCGGTGTCTGTTATGATATCTTGAAAAAAAAGAAAACAATTGTTTGAATCTGGTTTATGACATCTACCAGTTATTCTGAAACAATCTATTGATATAGACTTAACATACTTTTTACATGATGTAGGTCAAGGACGAGTTCACCAAGAACAAGGGCGCAATCCACAATGTTTAACAGCACTATCATCAACAAGATATATTTACTGCGGAGCACCTTGCTGCCTTTGTAGCGCCATCTGTAATAGAGAATTCAAATTTAACAGAACCATCTGTTAAGCCTGTAAGTCATCTAACGAATATGAAAATCATATGCATTTAACCTTACACTGACTGCTGACTGAACTTTTTAGATGAACTTCTCAAATTACGGTTATAATGCCATCTGACATATTTAAGGTTCCTTGTACCTAATGTGTGTTTTTTGTTTTTGTTTTTTGTTTTGTTTTGTTTTTTGCATTGAACACGCGTAATTTTACAGTATATTTTACCCATTTTCTATAGATTTACATAGTACAAGTCCATAGTTTTCAAAGGCTTCCATTAATATGAAATCCAGAACTGTCAAAGAATGCAAAAGAACAGCTTTCGTCTGGTAAGTGGTTGTGTTGCTAATGATTCGAAATCAGTAAGGAACATGCAAGATATTAAACAATTGGTGCTAACTATAATTTCAGTAATCTCCACTTTGAAAGAAAATGTTGAATTTTTCATATGGTTAAATTGAATTTGTCACTTCTTTGTCCATACACAATATTACTACTGCAATGTGTTATGAAGAAGCATATTTCAAATTATTTTGTTAGACGAAAAATATGAATATGTAAAATATAAATAAAGAAGCCTACTGCATTTTCATATTATGCGTAGTTAAATGCAGACATACAAATAAGTATCCCCCAAATCTAATATACATTAAATCTAAAGCAAATTTCATTAAGACACTTTGCTTTCTAGAACCTGCTGTGATGGCCTGGTATGTTTAACTATGTGGTTATTATTTTTTGTACCCTGAAACCAAGATTTTTATTCACATATTAATATACATTTTGTAATTGTGTCCTTATCGAATGTAGGAACTATCAGTTGGTTAAATTGTGGTGGACCATTTTGAGGACGAAATTGACAGATAATTATACCACGTTCCAAAATTGTGTGATGATTTTTTTTTTCGATCGAAAATATTCATAATGTATTTTCTTAATAAAATAAGCATTATGGTTACTACGTTAGACTAAAAGTTAATGATTTATCACTTTATTGATGGTTAGGACATTCCCAACTAATAAACGTGTGACAGTCTCATAACTCAGATATTAAAGCCCTCTAAACGCCAGTTATAGGACAAAGAGTTCCTATCGATCGCTTAAAGACATTTGGCAAACAGAGTCAGTGTGATTCTGCTAATACACTTTATTTTGTATTTGGTCGTTTTTTCCTAGCTTAACGCCCGATGCCCCGTCATATTCAATAAAATCTTGCATATTCAGTGCACTGAAATTCTGGTCTATTTCCATGTGACTAAGTACGTAATAATGGAACTGAATGCTATTTATTAGGTTTGTTAGGCCAAAAATCATTATCATCAATGTTCCACCGACAATACGTAATGGTCAACTGTGTCGAAGTGAGCTTGCAATATAGAATTTTCACAATATATTTTCTTATATCTCTTTTGTACAGTGCTCTCATCTGATGATTGTTATAAAAGCTGAAATATAAAAAAGCTATTATTGCTTTTCGAAGTATACATTAGACTTTATATGATATTATCTTAGAAAATTATATGAACTCGGAGAAATACAAGTAACTTTATTTTTGTAAATCATGAAACATGTAATAAGAATATTATTACAAATGTCATAAACATTTTGCGATTTATAACCAGAATTCTTGATAATTCATTCAAAAATGCTATGACAAGTATTCGTATTAACTTTGTGTATGATTGTATAAAAATTATGTCTATTATGTCTAGACTTTTTTAGAGATTACCTGAGTCTAGTTCTGAAATAAGCTCTTATGATATAACTTTGTATTTGACTGACTTCTTTTCTAGGATTTCAATCAAATTTACTACTAGGCATCTTTGAGCAAAGGAAATTAAGGGTTTTTCAAACGGAGAGAAGTGGCCTTTGCAAAAGGAAGATGATTAAGACATTGGAAACGTAATATTGTGAAATAATTAAAAAATATTGACTCTAGAACCACTGAATCAGAAATGGTAAAACACATATCACAGATCTTTATATAGGTTGTTGAAACACTCTATGGTGTCATAGTAGGTATTTAAATTGAACATAAGAATAGAAACGGAAAACTCGTACATGCACAAGATCGGCAAAGAACAACAAAGCTGCAATTTTCCCCGTAGATTCCTACATGTGTATGATTTTGAAAGTCAATAACACTGAAACAGGAACGAGACCATGAACGAGAGGATTAAATTTTATCTCTAAAACACAATGGAAAAAATCTTATTCCCATGGATTTTAGATTACATTTAATGTAGCTGTTTTTCCATACTATTCAATTTATAACAGATAGCCTCTATACTGCTTTCCTCATTTTCTTTTCTTCTGTTAGATTAAGCTAGCTATTTTATAGACAATGCTCACCTAAGTTTAAAACAAATGGTGATTAGAACAGCTACAAAGAACAACAGCGTTTCAGAAAGTTACATTTGAATACATATAGTAAATATCTTTTAATAGAGATCGAAGAAGACTGCAATCTCCCTCGATCGCGCAAAGCAGATGTACAATTTTATGAAAATTAGCCACCGAACCAGAGTTTCATTTATGCTTACCTTTGAATTATTTAAATCATAAGGACTTTATTTGATTTTTACGCCCCCATAATCGAAGATTCGGGGTCATAGTTTTTGCTCTGTCCGTCCGTCTGTCTTTTGTCAATCTGTCCGCAAAAACTTTAACTTTGCCCATAACTTTTGATTGGTTGGTGCTATGGCTTTCATATTTCACATGTGTAGTCCTTGCAACAAGACCTTCCTTTGGTTACCAAAATATTTGATCTCTTGATCTTGGAGTTTGATACACTTTTGTAAAATTTTACCAAACTTTGATCTTGGCTATAACTTTTGAACGGTTGGTGCTAGGGCTTTCATATTTCAAAGGCATATTTCTTGTGCGAAGACCTTTCTTTGGGTACCAATATTGTTCATCTCTTGACCTTAAGGTAAGACTTACATTTGAAAAACTTTATCCTTCGCCATTAGCTGCCATACGAGGGCTTTTTGGTTTTCACTTTGAAATTAGTTGCCTGATTTTACCTTTTCAAACTGATGGTGAGGAGGCTCACGACAAAGGAGAATTCCGTGTTTTTATCTTAGAATACTTTCAAGGTTTTTCAAACAAAACATTACCTTTATATAATGTAAACATATATGGGGGAAAATTGGAATTCTTCAGAGTTCAATGTTAAGTTCAATACTTTCAGTTGTTTACATCGAGTAGCTGTTCATGCATATAACCAATTAAGACTTCCCAAATGTTTATACTGTTTGTTTGTAATCAGATATTGACCACGTGGTGGGCTTGTGTGTTTATAATCTTTACGATGCATTTGATCGAGATAAACAATGGTTTTTAGCATGTTATGACACATATTGCTTAATAAGCAAGGTTTGATTTACTCCATAGATCCATATCTTAATGTACTATCTATATTATTTTTAGAAAACTTACCTGTAGTAAACAGGGAATGGTCATAAATATTTTTCTTGATCGGAATAAAAATGTCTATGGTTAAATGATCAAGAAGTTTTGTACGGAAGAAATACATATTTAATATGTATATATACCTAATTCATAATTATCATCATTTATCTCGACAAAACTTCAAATTGCACTTTATTTGAACTTGGAAGGTAAGTAATGCACACACTTCGAAAAAACAAAACTTTGGGTTGAACTGTGCATTTGAATAAAACTGACCCCTTTGGTAATGTGAGTCTCCTTGTGAAATATGATTTCTATAGATGGTAAGTCGTTTAATGCCTTTCTTTCCAGTTGTAGTATACAATAATTATTACCCTGTTTTCATTAAACTAAAATAATTGTAGTTCTCAGACTACATTGACTAGAAGGAACGGGTTCTTTAATCAAAGGAGAATCGAAGAAAATATAAACTTTGAGGTTAATATCATTATTCTAAAGAATTAATTATCTATTCTCAGCTTTTGGGCAAAGTCATAAAGTGATAATTCATAGAAACCAACACAAAAAGAAAAAATATATGAGCTAATTAACATTTAAGGAGACAAGTCATTAGCCACAAATTCAAAAGTTAACACTGCCTTGTAATCCTATCCCTCTCATAGGGAACTATCTCACCCTATCTCTCTTGTGCAAAATTGGAATATGACAGTCATAGAAAATTGTATGAGCTAGTGCAATATTCATTAATTTATCTACAAGAAATGTATCACTTCCAAGAAGTTGATTATTTGTCGTCTATAACAAAAAAGAAAAGAAAAGAAAAAGAAAGAAAAGAAGCAATACTGATTTTTTTTTTCTGGATCAGAGGAAAACTCGAGAACATGATAATGATGCTTCCATTCAGATCAAGGTTACTCAATTCCTTCATGAGAAGTTCGAACTGAAGAGGCTACGATATTAAGTGAAATGGAATTTGATCAATACAGAACCCCTCTGTCTGTTGATCAGGGTAATTACAAGGCGATTGTAAAGGTGAAATTTACGTTATGGCAGGAGTGCATGCTAGGAGTTTGTTTATTTGATGCCAATTGGCTATCATGTAAACATCACTGAAGACGATAAACAAAGCAGATTGTGGAGATTTAGTGAGGGGGAAGTGCACGGTATTATATGTAAGAACCCAAAAATTCAATAGAACGAAATGGTGGCTATGTACTGTATCTATGTACTTGTATAAATTGAACCTACTTTATCAATGATATTAACTGAAGAGAAGAAAATGGATAAAACAAAACTAAGTCTTCACTAAGGTTTAATCTCCTTTTTGAAATTATGTTATTTAACTTATTTTGTTCAGTTACTATTGTGAGGTTACTTAACTTTGAAAAAATTAATGAAAGGAATGTTCTGAAATTTCGTCCAAGGATCAAAAGTGTCCAATGTTGAAACTTTTAGCCATAAAAACCATACTTTACAGTTTTTATGTTCTCACTTTAAAGCAACAATATTAATATTCTATTTGAGCAGATGCACAATGTGCATAATTTTGTATTTACACATCCAAACCATAATAGGAAAGTCTATACAATGATTAAAATTAGTAAAAGATTAACTATTTTCAAGGATAATCCTTACATAATATAATCTAGGACGCAGATTATGCTTGTCTTGTAGAATGATCGCAGAAGTCTCGACATTGCTAATGTAAGGTATCAAAAATGCAGTAGTTTTTGCTTTAGCAATACAAATGGCAATTAAAAATCTAATATACATGTAACAGTATTGTTTATATAAAAGTCCGATATACCTATATAATCTTCAGTTTTCCGCCATAAAAAATGTGTATACACAGCGTTTTTTTTCTAGATTTATTACTTCTGAGGGAATTTTGAAATTTCCTGGATCTGTGAATTCAGGATAGTAATAACATTAGAAGGTACACTGCATGAATTAAACTAAATCACTTGAATCTTGTGTCGATTAGAACACTGAACCTGTAATTTCAGCTGCCTTATTTGCTGAATTCAATAGATTTCCTTTTTACAATTACATTGTTAATATCTTGGGAAAAGTTACTTATTATATTGTACTTATTATACCCAGCTATTGGCAGACCTGTTTTTGTATTCAAATGAAGCAGGGTTTATTTAAAAAAGGGTTAGTACATGAAAAAAAGAAGTCTCTTGTTGTGGCCTTCAATTAGACTTTAAGAGATATCGAAGTTTTATCAACTTACAATATTCAGTTTCATCCCTACGTTGATTCGATATATCATATTGAACTCGAAAAAGAGACATCACAGAGTCTGACATATGCATCTGTTTCATATTTGGATGTTTTAGAGAAAGACATTGATGGCAAACTGACAACTAAACTTTATGAATCACATGAAGAATTTAACTATCGTCAATTTCTCTTATTCATGTAGTAATGGACTTTTGCAATCGGACGGCTTACTTTTACACTAGGACAGTATATGGAAGCTCTTTTGAGATATAAATATTAAGCTTAACAGTTAATTAAACGATAATACTGGGCAATTTCAAAGCACATATTACGTTATCTAGGAAGGGAATGGCAACCACCCTATCCTCAACCCCCTCCCTTCCCACATCGACTAACTCTTGCTTAGTTTTCCTTCCGGAATGTTTTTCTTCCTTATTTGATTCCTTCAGGAAATGATATTGAAAGGAGATACTTACCCTCACGAATAAGGTAATTTGAGCTATGTAATTCTGGCCCCATCATCTCTTGCGTTGATTACATACCAGTTAATCATGTTTAACCCAAACAAAATACCTATAACCACCATTAGGTTTTCTTATCATTTATCAATTCCGTACATCCGTACATAAGGCAGGGTTAAATGTCAAAGTCAGCCGTCGACTGTAAAAGTCAGTGCTTCTCGCAAAAGTCCAATATACCATTATCAGCTGCAAATGGTGTTTATGTTTCCCAGTTGATTCGAGACACCAGAGCATGTTCTACATGTGTACGCATATTGTTTAAAACAACTTATAAAAAGAAGTAGGCTACTGAAAAATAATTGATGATACAAGGATATCAACATTCTCATTTAAAGTTAATATTTCGCAAATTCTAGGGTTGATACAATGATCTTGTTTGCAAATACAGTCTGTCATTAAGTAGAATGTTGACTGAGTCTTTCATACAATTTTTAGGTCATTATTTACACACTGAATTGTCTACGGATTTTTTCCGTTTACCCGATTATGGCAACGAGCAAACGGCGGGTGTTAAATGTCGACTGAGGATGCTTACTATTCCAGGGCACCTGATCTGACTTCTGTTTTCAAGGATCCATGTTGGCTTTGGTCATAATTTGTATTGTTTAATGAAATAGATTTTGAGAATGATCACCGTTCGTGATCTTCACAGAAAAATCTGAATCTTTCACTGTATTGGTATATATGAACAAAATTTCAAAATATCGACTTGAAAAACATAAAGAAAGAAGGTATCTTTTTTTTCATCATAAGTCAGTAAATATACATGATAAGGATAAAGCTAAAAAAAATTAAAGCTCATTTTTCATTTGTACAAAGCACAATTTGTAAGCATTTTCTTTGTGCCGTCTTACAAAAATCAATACAAGACTCATTTGAACCCTTCCATGAACATGAAAAAGGGAAACACATTTAAAGATTGTTTTACTTTGACATTAAAATTCTAATACTTTTTTTTTTATTTATAAAAAATAAATAAATAAATAAATAAAAAATAATAAAAATAAAAAATAAAAAAAATAAATAAATAAATAAAAATAAAAATAAAAAATAAAAATAATAATAATAATAATAATAATAATAATAATAATAATAAAAAATTCTAATACTTTATATGTGAGTGATAAACCCTTAAAGTGTAATTAGTGTATTTTAATTACCATATTTCTTTCTTACAAACAACAAATTTAGGGTGGGATCGTGTCAAAAATCTTCTCAAGAACCTCTGTGCCAAACAAGACACAACTTATGTGAAAGCTGCCTTAAAAAGTAAAGATTTCAATTTGTTCAACTCTAGGTAGGGCAACAAAAGAGGATCAAAGTTATAGGGGAAAACATCTTTGAAAATCCTCGTCTGAAGAACAGCAGGGTCACTAATCATATAAAAATGCAATCATTTCAATTGTAGTACAGATTCATATTTCTTCAAAACATTGTCTCTGGGGTAAGTGACTCCAAGTCTTACCTTGGAATATGTAGAAAATGTAAGAAAAATCGTTTTCAGAGTAGCAGGGTCACACTTATTCATACTGATATGCAACCATTCCAAAGTCGACCATGTGGATTCGAGTATACTTGTATTTTCAAATTACATGTGTATTTATGAACCCTGAGATGAGAGTGAATCAAATTTTAAATAGTACATACATATCGGAAAAATTCTTCTCCAGAACAACAAAGTCACGTTAGTCATATTGATATTCAACATCAATAGCTACCTGATATGAGGATTCAAGGAAGGCTAGTTATGAGCTCTTGGGACTAGAGTGAGGCCACAATATGGGGTAATTATTTTCTATGGGAATACAGAAATATTTTTTTTTACAAAAAAAATCTCCCTCTGAAGAGCAGACGAGACATGGTGACTAAAGTGTTGTCCTTTTGTTTTGATTAGTGGGATTACATGAAAAAAAAAAAAAAAAAAAAAAAAAAAAAAAAAAAAAACCCATTATAGAACCCATTAACAGCTTCGCCTTATTTAGGAGCTATTATCTTAAAATCCTGGAAAAAAACCCTATAAATTAGATTAAAAACAAATACGGAATTCAACCATGTGTTTGAAATCATATTCTTCTTTTCTTATATTGTAATCAAATTTTGACACTTTTTTCTTCTAAGCCTGTTTGAAAATTTCAAATAGGCATAAAGTTTCCAAACAAATACAAGAAAATTAAGAGCAAAATAATGGGCACTTCCTGTCCTTTGTGTATCTTTGTGCTTATTTTGATCCCACAACTTTTGATTATGAAGAACTCTATATCATTACACTTATTCCCGAAGGAAGCCAAATACATTCCAGATATCGATACTATATATACCCTGTTATTTGAGATTGTACTAAAATTGAAGCTTTTTGTTATTATAGTATAATAAATACATATACCATATACATTGTAATCGCAAAATGTGTTAATTTGGCGCGTCAAAATTGTACAATAAAATTAATATCAGATAAATATCTCTTGAGAACTAAGTAGTTTGATTTGTTTTACATGTTTCATATTTATAAAAAAAAAAAAAGATGGAAAATATGAAATTTTAGTATCTTTGTGATTTGAACAGATTCCTAGTTTGCAGACATTTCATATCATAAAGAACTTGAGCAGTGATCATACATGAATCGATCGAGGACTGATATTGTAAACAATTCCGTGCCTTCATTTGATCTTTGCTAATTAAATATTGTTTTTTTTTTATTCTCACGTAGCATTAAATGATCATTTGATCTATGTCTATTGCGCACTGAACAGAAATACTCAAGAGTTGAATACTTATATTTAAGAAATCGATGTTGTCTTTACTGAAGAAAATTAATATTTGTCGTTGGTTTAAGGCAGTCTTTGATAAAGGAGATCAGATTATTCGCTATACTAATTAGCTTTATATATATATAACAATACATCAAACAAAAGACAGATTTAAATTCGCGATGAGGAAAATATACAAATGTCTTCATAAAGTTACTTTGCAAACAATTAATGAAAAACATAACGGATTTAAAACGAACTGGTGAGCTTCTAATGAGGTTAGGGATCTCATTTGTCCAGAGATATAAGATTGATTGATAGTATGTTGTTTTACATCCCATTTTAGATTTTTTCACTCATATAGAGACGTCACCATATACCGGTGAAGGGCTTCAAATGTAGACCTATACTCGGCACTCAGAACCATTGAACAGTGGGGGTTCTTTATCGTGCCAATGAGTACCGTGACACGGGACTTCGGTTTTTAAGGTCTCGTCCGAAAGACCCGTTACTTTCACTACTTGTGAAAGAGCGAAGAAACAGTCACTACCTATGTTTACGTCTTAGGTTTGACGCGGCGCGGCGAATGAGAATCGAACCGGGCCTCGGGATAAGCAAAGTGTACGCCCTTTACCACTAGGCTTTCCTTCAGAGATATAAGAAATTAATAATATTTCAATTGATTTTGGTAATCACGATATCTGAAGTTCTTAACCTACACAGAAATCAACAGGAGTGGGGCTGAATAGGAATCAATTTTAATAATAAATACACAAATTCCTAGCGGTAATCAGGCGAGGTGATAATGTTTTTATTGGCGGTGGAATCTTCTGCTCGGATCGTGTATAACAGATGATAAGACTGTATAGAAGTTATGTACAAGGGTGATGAAGATTATTAGATAGGGGGATAATGACTGTACTTTAATCTGGTAATGCTGGTAATTGCCACGATATAGCAATAATTATTCTTACTCTTTTCCATTATTCTACTTTATATCTATCTGCTAAAATCACGTCTTTTAGATTTTATTTGAAGCATGAACTGTACTCCGGTTATAATCGTGTTCACTAATCTTTACTGGTGCTTTAAAAGTACGTAATATGCATTTCCTACCAGAACGTAATTTTTCTTGCAATATCTTCGTAAAATATCTAAAACATGCAATTCAAATCTCATCTTCCGAAAGATATCATTCCATAGCTAATCGTAAGAGGGTCTTCTGAAAACAGCAAATGATAGTAAATCTATGTGAAATCTATCTGATATAAAATTTGAAAAAAAAAAGCTAAACAATAGAAAGAAATATAAGCAGTCTTTTCTAAAAACTTAAATAACTGTTTGTTTGTAGATTTAATGGTTACTCTCTGGGTTTTGTTTGATATTTGAAAACCTCAGTCGGCATGTGGTAGATTCCTTGTTCTCTACTCTCATAGAAAATAACATAAAACAACATAAAAATCCAAAGACATTACACAACCGTCCTTTTTTGTGTGAAATGTTTAAAAAGTTTGGTATTTCTACAGCAGATGGAACCGCTATGAGACCGATAAAAGCAGTATAGGTCTAAGTTGTTTTCTCTTTCTTTCTTATTTCAGGGATCAATGTTTCAAATACAAAGCTGCGTGTCCATTTGTATTGTATCTTTTCAAAGAATTTTTCCATTCAGTAAAGGTCTTCTTTTTTTTGATGAATGTCAAATTTCAGAATATTTTTCATATATACTTACATATACCTCATCATTTTACTTTGTATGATTCAGAAAGACACAGTAAACGTTGTTGAAAGCATATTTCAAGCGATATTGAGAGTTGAAATTCAATAAAATGGTGTTATGCATATTTCAATCGGATTTCGGTACCATGCTGCTCTGATGTCATAGGCGACAAATCAATGAGTGATCCATTCAATGATAGAGAGTTGAGAATTAATTTGCACACCATTAACGAAGTTATCAACGACAAAAGCAGAATAATTGAAAAAAAAATAAATAAATAAATAAATCTAAAAAATGCTGAAAAAAATATTTCTAACGTTCTTTTCAATTAATAGATCGAGAAATATGAACTAGTTCTTATTTAAGGTATAATCATTGATTGAAAGATAAGGTTATAGATATACATGTATTATTACCGGACTACGGTGTGGGTGTACATGGTGTAGTCATGTAAGAAAAAATGAAAACAGAAATGTTAATGAACGAATAAACGTTAATTTATAGCGAAACTTTTCCATTTAAATCTCGCAGTCTATAATCATAGAAGAAAAGGTAATAAGTAAAGATCCTGTGATCCTGTCACCATTCCAAACTACAGGTATTATTTAACTTACACCCCCACCCCCACCACCACCTCCACCAAGCCACCTTCTAAATTCGACGATGATTCTGTTGTTTATTTACATTATTTGATAAAAATCAATGTGTTCGATGAACATTTTCAATTTATTTTATTTTTCTGAATCTATTGTGCTTTGAGAATAAATTCTGCTTTTTAGCTCATTTGAGCCGAAGGCTCAAGTAACTTTTCTGATCACATTTTGCCCGGCGTCTGTCTGTCTGTTCGTATGTAAACATTTCACATTTTCGACTTCTTTTCAAGAACCACAGGGTCAATTTTAACCAAACTTGCCACAAAGTATTCTTGGGTAAGGGGGATTCACGTTTGTTCAAATAAAGGGCCACACTTTCTTCCAAGAGAGATAATAATGAAAATTAGAGGCATCTTTTAAAAATTCCTCTCAAGAACCACTGGGCCAGAAAATATGAAACTTGTGGAAGCGTCCTTAGGTAGGATAGATTCAAGTTTGCTCAAATCATGACACCCGGGGCTAGGGTGGCCACAATGGGCGATCAAAGCCATGATTAGTCATATTTTATGGAAGCATCCTTTGGTTTATGGAATAAATTACCTTTAAATATACGTTTTTCACGCTACACAATCCTTTCGTAAAAATGTAGAAAAATTTATTATTAATGGCCGCAACATTTCTTAACTTGTATCTTATATATATGCTTTAATAAGATATACTAGTACTTTTTAAAAATGTATTTCACCTATGTCATGTACTTGTATTTTTTTCCTGAATATTGTATTGTTTTATTTATAATTGTACTATACATGCATAGAGGGCCCCGAGGAAGACTAGTGCTTTGCACTAATCGGGTTACCCTCTTTAAATAAAGTATTATTATTATTATTATTATTAGGTAATGTAGATTCAAATTTGCTCAAAATCAAGACCCCCGGTGGCTAGGGTGGGCCACAATGGGCGATCAAAGTTATACATAGGAAAACATAGGAAAAATCTTTAGATTATTTTTTCTCAAGAACAGCAGAGCCATAATTAGTCATGTTTATAAAGAAGCATCCTTAGGTAGTGAAGATTCAAGTTTGTTCAAATCACGACTCCCGAGGGTAGGGTGGGGAAACAATAGGCGATCAAATTTTTACACTGTACATAGGAATACATAGGATAAATCAATAAAAATCTTCTCAAGAACAGCAAAGCCCTGATTAGTGAGATTAATTCAGAAGCATCCTTGGATAGTGTTGATTCAAGTTTGTTCAAATTACGTAGGGTTAGGGCTGGGCCACAATAGAAGATCAAATGTATAGGAAAAAAATCTACAGCCATGATTAGTCATAGATATATGGAAGCATTCTCAGTTTGTGTAGATTCAAGTTTATTCAAATCAAGTCCCCAGGGGGAGGTTAATTGGGACCATTTATATATTTAATTTTTTCAATACAGAATTGTTTCTGCTTTTTCTAAGCCAATGTGCTCAGGTGAGCGATGTGGCCCATGGGCCTCTTGTTCTTTATTTAGAATCTCCTTCCCTTAAAATGCCTCCGATGAACTTTTTTAAAAAGGTGGAAATGCGTATAAGGCCTTTATGGTACAATCATAAAAAAAAAAAAAAACAGACCACATATTTCGACATCATGTAATGACGCTTTCGACATCATGTCACGTGATGCTTACCTGGCGAATCCCGATGTGGCTACAGTCTGTTTTTCCCGCTGAATTTCAGCCTCAAGTTCGTCTTCTAAACCGTCAATAGCAGAACTGGCCTG
Organism: Saccostrea echinata; assembly: GCF_033153115.1. Taxonomy (NCBI): domain Eukaryota; kingdom Metazoa; phylum Mollusca; class Bivalvia; order Ostreida; family Ostreidae; genus Saccostrea; species Saccostrea echinata. The sequence goes on from NW_026889750.1 coordinate 32,720,431, forward strand.
TCCACTAGAGTAAGCTTTCACAAATGTTAGCGATCCAGCCGCTAGTTTCTGAGGAAAAATATAAAAGGCTACTTTTTAAAATGTATGTAAATTTTGTGTTCGAAAATATTGCATGTTTAAACATAAAGAAAACAAAGATATATGAAATCGCTGAGTACACCTTCGTTATGTCCATAATAAATTATATCTTTTAACATATTCATTATTTTCTTGTGTGAAAATCGATCGGTTCCTTGTAAGCACGAATTCGCAAAATCCGTAACCGCTGTAGACATGTTTTACTATCCTCTACTAAAATAATTAACATAATATATTCAAAGTCTATTATGTGTAAAAGCAGGCTAACAATTAAAAATTAAATTAAATTAACCATATATATGAGAACTTTTCCGTCAATAAAGATATTACCTATGGTGAAAACAAATTTAAAAGTTACAATAAAACTGTGTTAAAACCGATAAAAAATATATTAAGTCGTAATGAAAATATTTAATTTATTCAATGTACATTGATTCTTTAAGGATTAACTATGCCCCCTGACAAATTTGAATATTTTTGATGCGCGGACCCTCCTTCGTCTCTTGAGGTGTCAGTAATGGCACCGAGACCGGAAGCACTTGAGCTCTTCTCCGTGCAGAGGTGCAGAAAGTGTGACCTGTCAGTGACTTGTTGGACCGTACTGTAATCCGATTGGAAGCAGCATTAGAGTTTAATCATTGTGGTCTGGAGACTTATAATTTTATTGTTATCTTCTCCTCAGCGCCTGATCTTCCTGCGGGCTGTGTGAGAGGCCAATATTGAACAAGGTTTTAGAGATGGTTATAGGGTCATTACTTGGAAAACGCATCATTTAGGTGCAAACGAGCAAAAATAATATTACACAAGAAAATAAGATATATAACATATACATCTATCATCTTATTTCAATAAAGTACTATCTGAAGTTATCTTAGTTTAGTTTAGAATATAGGGGTAAAAAGGAGAAGAAGGGCTAATTTACAGCAAGCTTTAATTTATAAAATGGTTAAAGCTTTTTATCTTATTCTACGGTATAACACTAACATCGTTGTTATTACTTTGTGGAAGCTAGATACACTTTAATTGTATTGAACACTAAATTAAAATGTACACATATTTCTGAAGTAAAATAAAAATGAGAAATTCTAAAATGAAATCAAGTAAATCGAAGTTCTTGCTAGCATGTGAAGCATTCAATAAAGGATTTGTGATTAGATCGACAGGTCTAAAAAAAATTCAGAATTTTAACACATTTGGTGTAAATATTTGCATGTTTGAAATAGCTGCTTTTCAAGAAACAGAATGCATGTGGATTTCCACACCTGCTATAATTTCTAGACAGTGTTCTTTGCTCCTAATCTGGGTTTTCTTTGTTTACATTGGTTTCTAAGCGGAAATCTACACCATATACCTAGACACTGAGTAGTATACCTTTTCATTATCTGCAGAAATAAAATTCCTAAACAGATTTTGGATCTGAATTTCCAAAGTATTTCATTTACCAAATTGTTTTAGTTATCAGTTCCGAGTAGATAGTCATTTGATGAATACATCGATAAAATAAATCAATTGCCGTTAATTTCTAGACTAATGGTAAAAAGATCAACTTTCTATAGAGACGGCATGGGGTCACACATGCTAGAATGGATGTTTGAAGCAAAGGGCTAGGTAACAGGAAATGACCCGTTTATTGTAATTGACGATTCGATTATTGGTATTAACAAGCGCTATCCGGGAGTTATAACGCATCAACATCTGTCGCGCTCCACCGTTCCATAAGGCTAATTTGAAATTTCCGTCGGAAGCTAATTGTCGAATTTCAGAAATACATTAACGAAATCAATTATATTCAATCAAGTTGCATTGAATCATTTTAATTTCTAGATTGCGTCAGAAGCCATATACACATTTTTAATACAATATATAAAATCATTATAAATTTTCTGAAAAAATACTGATCTGCCAACTACAAAAAATTGTTGTTTTGAAAACTACCTTGAGAAAAAGTTTTATAAAACATTTTGTTCTGTGATAAATAAATAAATAAATAAAACGTACTTTAACATTGGTACATGTAATTGATCTTGAAATGTCATGATTTTGAGAGAAATATATAATACTTTTATTTTCGTATCCATGTAGTATTTGCATAAAATAGTAATTATATGAATTAATTTTTTATTTGCGTTTTTTGGAATGAAAAATGACGCAATTTGAAAAATATGATTGGACAAGAAGTTACCTTTAAACTACTGCCTTCCTTTGCTTTCCCTCTGCCCATAGAAATCCATCGTTTGCTCATTTTTATACCTTCTAATTAATAGCTCCGCCAATTTCTTTTGCAGACATAAAGTATATTTATTGGGATCAAATCCCCCTCTGCACTACACACTCCGTATTCCTTTCAGTTAATTATCCAAATCGCGCATGTTTGCCCATCTTCATCGTATTATTTTATCTCAAAAGAAAAGTAGATTTCCGAGCAGGCTAACCTCAAAATAACATAAAAACAGGATAAAAAGGATTAACGGGTTTTGCGGACTTATCTTGAAATCGGGTTGTGATAAGGCACACTTGCACTCGTGGTGTAGGAATTGCAATATTGCAGTTTCGTGTCTTGATAGTTTGTCCAATAGTAATGAACGATTTCTCGCACTGAAGAGTTACAGAATCAATGGAATTAAACGCGCCAGGACAAGACGTTATAAATGGTTTGAGCTGTTAAAGTTTGGGATGTTATACCGAACGTCAGAAAACGTGTCGATAAACAACTGAAACTTGACACAATATCCGAAATATCTCTGGCACATATAAATCAAATTCTTCTCCAAGTGAAAAATTCCAACTACAAATGGGTTGGTCGTTCACCCAGTAAAGGACGTTATAGGATGTCTTTGGTAGTTTGATTCCATTGCTGAGGACAGATAATCAATTTCATGTTTGGTCATTATAATTATATTTCTGTCATTTGTAAGAGTTTTTGCCTGTATCCGAACATATGGTCGCTTTCATGTTAAGTGTAATCTCTTATACCTTAAGAATTTAAACAAAAATTGATTTATGTAAAGTGCGTCAGCATCGTTCGAGTCACAAGGAATTAATAAAGAAAATTAATTGTAAAAAAAATCATATCCTTGTTTCCTTGGCGATGATATTCACTATATATATATAATATATAACTAAATAACATTCAGGTCAAAATGGAATGTTTCCTTGTAAACTAAGAATGTATACAGACCACATAATATAATTATTAAGAAAATAACAGTTGTTTCCACCTAACCTAAAAAAAAAAAAAACCCGTAGTTTTTCAACCTTATTAACCATAACAGATCAATGAGCATTTCAGCATAACTTCAATGCTATCTGAACAAAATGAAACAAATCTTTCAATTAGTATAAAAAAATAATATTCTCTAAAAATTTCACAGTCCCCAACACTGCCGACTAAATAGAAAACAAGTCCAGTGGCTGATTTAAGTAGGGGCGCACCCGGCGCCCCCCCCCCCCTAAAATTGTCAAAGCGTAAATCATAGTTTCGTCGAGAAAATCTCTAGAATCAAGGAGCTTCCGGGGGCTTCGCCCCCAGGGCCCCCACCACCCCAGGGCCCGCCCTGGATTCACTGGGGGCCTCAAGGCGGCCCTAGACCTCCTGCCTACTTCTTGCGCCCCCTAACTTCAATTCGTGGATCCGCACCTGAAGTCCACAATTCATTTTCTAAATAAAATACAATACAACACACTGTTAAGGAGGTGAAACACACTTTTACATAAAAAACATTAACTAATTAGAATTCAATTCGAAAAAAAAATTCACTAAATAGTACAAAATGTTATGTTTCATGAATTTCAATTCTAAATTGTCATTCTTTGATATATTTAAACGAATCGAAACTTTATGTGTATATTAGAATATTATTTCCAAAGTTGTAATCATAATATAGAATTTAAGAGATAATACTCTAATTCTTTAGAAAAAGTTCCGGAGTAAAGGTTCGTAATTAAATCAAAGTTTCATTTTAGGTCAAAGTATTAAAGTACAGGGTATGTTCAACACTAAACTGTAGTTTACTATAGTAGTGTACTATGTACACTTCCACAAATTAACAACAAGATAGATTATATATACTGATGAATTCCAAATATTTTTGAATGAAATAGAAAAAATTCTACATACAGTTAGTTCATAATTCATTAATTAAATAGACCGCAATTCTATGTACTATTAACGATATAGAACGCATACAATGTACATGTACTTTAAACAAGATGGAACACAATATCACATACTATTATAGATAAGGCATTTACTAAATAGAACACAAATCAACTAGCTGTAAATTAAACAGATTTAATGTGTTAAAACACAATTTCACTTTTTTAAGCAATACACACATGTTCACAAAGAGAACTACTGATAATATGATATGCCACATACTTTTTATGAAATGATATACTGAATGTATCGTTCTAGATATTCTAAGCATGATAAGACTTTATCTCATGCATGTCTTACTCAAACAAGCATGCAGTTCCGCATAACCATTTATGTCCCACAAGTCTTCAAGTTATACAAACTGGCAAACTTCAGTTATAATCAGAAATCATTTGTAGAATAAACTTACTAATGCAGAGATTACTTCGAGTGTATACATCGTGGTAATCTTAAATAGTGTGTTCTATAGAAATCTTGTATCATGGTGTCGTGGTGACAAGAAAGGTGACAACTAACTGCAAAGGAACAGTTGTATAAACAAATAATTATGAAGAATGTTTGTTTTGATCTCATTTCAGACAAGAAATATAACACTTTACAAAAAATTTCAGACAAGAAATATAACACTTCACAAAAAATCGGTGACGTTTTCCAGTTTCTTTCTTTCTTTGTTTCTCTTGAAAATGATTTTTTCTGCTTTCTTCAACATGTAAAACCCAGTGTGCTAAAAGATAAAGTTTTTGTCCACACATTTTTGTAGACGTACAGATAGAAGGTGTTTCGTCTGTCATCTCATATCCCATCACGTTATAAACTTCTGCTCAAATCCAGGTGCAAATCAGAAGATGCTGTGTTATCCATCATATGCGGATCACGCTTCAACTGGTTTGAATAGTTTCTTGAACTTGTGTATTTTTTCAAACATGAAAAATGGGTGAGTAATTTTGCAAACAATGTCCTCTCTCTTTGTCTCGCTATTGTCTGTGTAGCAGGAAAAAAGAAAAAAAAGTTTACATCGGTTATGTTTTCATCATTAACCAATTTGCTGTGATGCAGAACCTGATGTAGAACTGATCAGTGTTACCTAAATGAGCCAATGATTTATGGGATTGTGCTCGAATAGAAACACACGCTCACCTTAGACCGACTAATCCTATTTGACTGAAATAGGTCGGAAATGAATTCTTTGGTTTGCAGCAAGGCGATAAAGAGTAATTAAAAAAACAAACATTAGATTTTTTTTATCTGTATCGTCTTGATGGAAAACGTGTTCGATAGGATTTTCCTGCACAAACTTCCTATTGATTCAGTCGGTGCTAATGAACTTTATTTGTATATGAAATCTTTCATCAGTATGTTGTGTATATATTTTGTATACACTGACGTACGAGTTGACTTCGTACAAACTTCCCACACCCCCACCTGGAGGAATGAATAGATATTAAGAACCACTTCCCAATTCCATTAATTTCAACTCTTTTAAATAATACCAAATGGTAATAAATGTCTATACTACATTCATAAGTTACAAATCTTTAATGCACTGTAATGAACTGCATGAAGCATATATACATTATTGAAAAGAAGAGGGAGTGCAAAACTGCAAAAGTTGTTCACCCTTGCAGAGCGTCCATTGATACAACACCTGTTCTGTATCTCATGTATCTTATACAATACAATACAATATCCTCTGCTTCTAGCTGGACATCTAGGAGGCAAAAAGAGTACAAAGATGTAATAAGCAGTGGTATTTTTACCAGATTTGAGAAATTATGGACCACTTGGTCAAGTGTTCTGGTGCTGGCAGCAGGGCTCTATTATTGCATATTCTACTGAGTACTGAGAATAGTTATTCCCCTTTGCTATTCTCTTATGATTATAATTAATCACTTTCAATAATGTAATTGAATAATAGATTTATGCAAGAATTTTTATTATACATAAAACAAAATGTACTTTCATAGTTTTAATGGTCAAGTAGACTTGTAAATAATAGAAAAATAAAAATGAGACAAAAATACCTTATCTTTGTACATTAGAATGTTCTGAAATACCAACAGAGGCAAATGTGAAAGGGAATGAGATGTTCTCCGGCACCTTTGTTTTGTTTACCGGGGAGGAGGGGGGTTAAAGTAAATAGATCTACTTTTATTTAAGATTTGTTACGGAGTACTAGACTAATTTTTGTTGATCCCTGATCATCCTATTCTTCTTGCTTTTGGGCAACATAGCTTCATCTATCACTTTATTTTGTTTTATTTTATACTTCCATGAATCTTTTACGGTGTTGAATCATACTTATGTGACCTTTAAGGCCCTTAGGCCTCTTGTTACAAGTAAAATCAAATTTAAATTAACCCTCTGTATATATCCTATATTTGTATTTGTGTAAGGCCAGTACAATTCGAATTGCAATGCCACGACCCTGGGATGCATCATACCACCATGAATTTATTAATAAAAAACAAATTTAACAAAATGTATTTAAGTTATTCATTCGTCATGGATATTTTTTCTGATTTAGTATTTGGGTAAATACAAATGTTCTAAAAACTACATTCGGGATATCTGATCGAGATACCGTATGGGGAATCTTTATTATATTTATATTAGGAGCCTAGTTGCCTTCTGCATAAAGACGTTTATTCTCTGTCTAAAATCCAGCAAAGATTCAAAAACAATTAGAGCGTTTAAGCATTAAATCGTTTCTTCAAAGTCGGTGGCCTTTAAGTGTGCGATTATTTAACGAGTCAGTCTGTCCATCATTCGGGCTGCATCTGACGACCATCGGAATCAAATTTACCCAATCAAACGCTGTACTTCTGTTTGTCTGTAAAATTTCATCGAAATAATCACTGTCAAGGGAACTCAACGTAATGGACAAATTTAATCAATGGAAAAACAGAACATTTAAGAAAAATCGCAAAGCAATTTAGCTAATATATCCTAACGACAGCTTTGCACTTGGATTCAGTGGAAAACTTTTTTGTGGTTTTTCGCGTTAGGCTGGTGTGTTTTATCAACAGACAATCGATCCATGTTCGCAGAAAGTGTTTGGTTAGTTTATTTAACAATAATTACTCCTGGTTTTGTGTATATTAACAGATCTACCAAATGAATCTAATTAACAGTTGTTACAAAACAGAAAATATTTAGAATATTTCAATGCTTATATTCCAGAGATTATTTTATGTAAAATGCAGACCGATGACGTATGTTTTAAACAAATTGCGCACATATACTTTTTCCCCAAGAGACAACTTACGTCAGAGTGTTAGGCTACACAGGCAAAATGACCATCTATTGCCAGCTATAGTACGCTGACAAAACACAGTATATCATCAAATGGACTTAAATATGTTTGAAACAATTAATACTAAGTCACTGAGCTTTTTATTTGAAATATAGTGAGGACATTATTTAAATGCCTCACCCATTCAATGTAACTTGTCTGCCTAATTACACTGATTATAATAAAAATCGAAAATTGCTGAACTTAGCAGGTTTTTTTTAAAATTTTGTTTCAATAAAGGTGAAAAAATACTTTTTTTTTTTTTTTTTTTATAAAATGTACATTCAAATGGTAGATTTCAAAAAGTCGTAAAGAAGTTCACATGGAAAATATGGTGGTATGTTAATGCCCCTTACATGTGAAAGGGGCTCGGTTTCAGAATGATGAATTTGATGTATTGTGTGTTTTTCTATGTCTGTCTAAATAGACAGATTTTTTTTTTTTGTTCTTTGAAATATGATTTTTTTAAAAACTGCTAATTTCAGCTTTTCTGTTTTATTATAACCCGTGGATTTGGACATGGAAAAACACGATTCACAAAATGCACGATTCTGAAACCGAGCCCCTGTGCTACAAGCAAGATTATGAGTGCCAACATGCCAGAAAAAAAAAAAACACATCAACATGCAAGATAATTATGTCAACGGGCAAGATATCAATTTAACATGCAAGTTACAATTCGTTTTAGAGAATCTAATTTTAATATGGGTAAATTTACTTATCTGACATGATACTTGCAATATTCAATATATTATGTTAATTTATTTATGGTGTGGACTTGCAATATACTAGTAATTATACTGACATAAGAATTATTTATGTTGATGTGCAACTATATGCAAGCATGCGAGATTATATTGTCTATATCTCCTATGTAGTCATAAAAAATCTTAATATCAACAAAATTATCTCGCAAGTCAACGTACTTATGTGGCATGTCGCCATAAGTAAACTGCATATCAATATAATTATGTTACATGTCTACTTATGAAATAAATGAAAATAACGAACAATGATCGATTTTAAAAAAAAACAAACCCTACAAACAATACAAATCTGTGGACAAAGCATAAAATGGATCCCTTGAATTTCCGGATGTGGGATCAGGTGCCTAGGAGGAGTAAGCATCCCCTGTCGACGGGTCACATCCGCCGTAAGCCCTATGTATGGATCAGGTAGACGGAATACTCCGTGATAGTCAAATATGGTATAAAATAAAGCCTAACAATTGGTATGAAAAACGTCAGTCAAAATACGACTCATTGATAGGTTATATTTGCTAACAAGGTCATTATAACGACCATAGAATTTACGAAAAGCTGACTTTCAACAAGATTGTTGAAATCCCTGTAACATCAACTTATTGTCAGTAGCCTGCCTCGTTTTGAAAATTGATGTTACTCAGAGCATGCTCTTGAGTATCGAATAAGTTGGGAGACATAAGCATCATATTCAGGTGATAGTGAAATGCAACTATATAAATAAGGAAACTTGACGATAGAAAAACTGAAGTCACTCGTTTGTCATACAGTTAAGTTGTTAGTTGTCCCTTATCATCTATAGTCAGTAAAGCATCCAAATGTAAAACAGATGTGAAAGACTCTGTGCTGTCTTTTATTTTGAGTTCACTGGATTTTATTGATAGAATTAACAATTTGTTAATTGATAAAATGTCACCGTCCGTATATCTCGAGTTGAAGGAAACTGAAAGTGTTTTCTTCTTCTAACGTAGAAATTTGGAGATGAGCGAACATAGCGTACAGAAAGCCTATAGATTCAGATATATAAAAACCATGTCCAATTTGTGTAAGTATTTAGAGTAAAGTTCTCATTAATGAAATTGATGAAATTATGATAAACAAAACTTTTCTGAGGAAATTTTTCTCGGCAAAATTTATTCTTTTATTTAAAAAAATAAAATGGTATTCATGGGGTTCGAGCCCTAGCAATAAAAATCCGGAATATCATATTTTTTTTAACGAGACTAGCACGCTAACCACTAGACTACACAAGTCCTGATGAAAACTGGCATTTAAATCATTTTTGTGATATGACCCTTGACTTAGTGGACTTCAAGTATTTCTCGAAAAGATGCGAATGTTATGTCATAAAAGTATATTATTAAGGTATAGTGGGTCTTTGCTCCATATTTTTGGAAACCAAAAAATTTATATTTTTACGCACACTTCGAGGATTAACTTTCAAAAAAAAATGGAGCGAAGACCCACTCATATCGAAAAATAGTATTAAAATATGAGAAAATGACTCTGTGCCCTCTTTAGTGTGTGTACAATATTTCATAAGCAAATAATTTCAATCTTTGTTAGATTTTTGCAAATTGTAGAGCTTTTACATAAAGTATATTTTAAATTTAGATGAAATATCAAGGAAGATTTTGATATAATTGAGATTTAAATTTTCACCTTCATGTTTGTCACACTATAGGCTTTTCGCTCGTCATGTTCACCCATCTTCTTTTTGAATAAATTTTGTTTCATGGGAATATAAAGACAGGTCGGCTAATAAAGGGGAACAATTAGTGGCCATCGGATTTCCAACAAATAGTAGGAAGACCTGGTCTCCAAAACTACGAGGGGTGATCAAAAAGTTCGCGAACTAATTGAATTACTTCTTTAAAGGAAATAAAATGAAGTTTCAGTGTTTATTACTTTTTAAAGTAGTCCTCTCCGATTTTAATGCACATCTGCCATTGTTCTGCCCATGCGCCAATCACGTGATACAGCCAGTCACGTGACATGCTCCGAAGCAGTCTGTTCACAGACGCTAAAAGATTTTTCCGAGTCTTATTTTTCTTACCATGCAAGTTATTTTTTATAACAAAAACAGTCCATCTGTCAGAAATGGCCAAATCTCGGCAATAGGATGGGTGGATAAGGATATCCCTTCCCACAATTAGTATGGTGACCCATCACAACCCGAGTCCTCTGTCTCGGGAGAGTCTTTTATCCAATGTGGATAAAGTATGGGCGCCTTCTTTTTATCATATCTCATATGTTTAAAGTCTAAAGTAAACGATATTTTAGAGATTTAATAATTATAATTATATTATTGTTAAGATATACGACCATTTTTCTAATTATTACTTGACGATGTTTCATAACAAATTGCTCAACTAAGGAAATATCTTTTCCCCGGCTTGCTTTCGCTGGGCAACAAAACAAATATCATTTTTAACCGTCTCCCTGTCTTTACTTAAACAATCAATCCAATTAATGATTGAACTTCTGGTTAGTCTTTTATCTTTATAAACCTTGTACAAATTATCATATTCTACTGCAAAAGAATTTCCAAGATATACGTTAAACTTTACAGCCGTTCGTTGCTCAAGTACAACTGAGTCAACCATTTTTTGTCACAAGTGACCTACATATTGACGTCATTTTCACATTGTGTCGTCACACGGCGCAAAACATTATTTAATATATGTTATTTATAGAACATGTGTATGACTATATGTGTGCCATATTTCATTCTGATCTGAATTGTGGTTTTGTAAATATAGAGATAGTTCGCGAACTTTTTGATCACCCCTCGTACATAGATGTTGTCAATGAGGAACTCCAGCATCTTTTTTATATCAACCTCAGAGTACTTATGTGTAGAATCACTGTGATTATTTTACAAAGTAATTTTATAGATGACCAGTCACAAGATATGAAAATTCCATTTTTATTGACGAAGCAGTTGTCTACATATCAGAAAGCCTTAATATATCGTGAGGAGTGGTTATATTAAGTGTGGAATATATTTTGATGTTACTGACTTTTGAAAGTTTGTAATTTTGAATTTTCTAGGAGTTTTTTTTTTTGAATCCACATTTGATTTACACCACTTCTTGAATATGCTGTTGCACAGTGCGCCTGAAGTTCTTCCTTTATAGCAGTTATATATTTTTTGTATGGAGTAAAGATAGGGGCTTCGTAGAGTTGTTGCTGAACCCGGATTATCTTTATTTGCAAACAAATTTTACGAATTTTAGGATAGGTAGGGTAGATTAAACTCACTTTCGTTGAATGGAATGATGTTTTAATGCCTGAAATGTGATTTTGAAGAATTTCATCCTTACAGATTTCTACAATATTTGATCTCAGCCCGTCAGACGGCTAATAAATTTATTCAACTGTATAATTAAAATTATTCAGTAAACATGCAAGTTTACAATTTTTTCAGAGAATCTTTAACTTGGGTAAATACTTATCTAACTCCAATGTTGATATTTTGCATTATGAATCTATGACGAGGGATACTGGCGTTAAAAAGTAAATTTGCCCATGTTAAAGATTCTCAAAAATAAATAAATAAATAGATCGATAGATACAGTGTAAATAAATAAATAAATAAATATAAATATAAAGATAAATAAATAAGTTGGCAATTTGCATGTTAAATTATATTATAAGATTATTATTTTGCCACATTTGTCCAAAAATATATTTGGAAGTTCGAGAAATATATATATAGAACGAGAACTCTCTAATTGATACGATTAGTCATAAAAAGTTATTTCACCTACACCCGACTTCCAGCTGCACGGTGAACATAACATTTTTTTCCTACGGGCTCAGTGAATATTGTAGAACTCAGGTGGCTAAATTACCGTATTCAGCTCAAAAAACAGCAATATTTGTATAGGCTCAATCTTGTAGACATATAATAAACTAGTATGTTTGACATACTTTTCTGGCATGTTGACATAAATTTATATCAATTTAATGTAGGGGGCAGAAATACATACCACCATAGCAAAGAAGATGGGCGAACAAGGCGAGCGAAGTGCCTATAGTGCGACAAACATGAAGGTGAAAAATTGAATCTCAATTATAACAAAATTTTCTTTGATATTTCATCTAACATTAAAGTATACTTTAAGTAAAATCTCCGAAATATGCAAAGATCTCACCAAAATTGAAATATGTTGCCTATGAAATAGCATACACACACTAAGGAGGACAAAAAGGATTATTTTCTCATACTTTAACACAATTTTTCGATATGAGTAGGTCTTCGCTCCATTTTTTGAAAGTTTATCCTCAAAGTTTGCGTAAAAATATACATATTTTGGTTAACTAAAACATGGAGCAAAGAATACCACACCTTAAAATACACTTTTATGACACAAAATTCTGTCTGTATTTCCGAGAAATACTTTAAGTACATGTACATTTAGTCACAAACATGATTAAAATGCCACCATTCATCAGGAGCTGTGTAGCGTAGGGGTTAGCGCGCTAGTCTCAAAGGAAAATGATACTCAGAATTTTTTGCTAGGGTTCGAACCCAACATAATTTTTTAATAACAGAATAATTTTTGCCGAGAAAATTTTCCTCATAAAAGTTTTGTTTATCATAATTTCATAAATTTCAATAAAGATAACTTTACTCTTAATACTAAAGTCACAAACTGAATATGATTTTTACGTATCTGAAGCTATAGGCATTCTGCACGCCTTGTTCACCCATCTCCTTGAATATAAAATGAAATGTTGTATCCTGATCAGTAAACATCTCGAGGCTTCTTCACTCTTAGATGATAAACACGAGGTAATTCCTTACAATAAAAGGACACAATGCTTAAATGCAATCATTAACAATAACAAAAGGCCTATAGGCTACATCGCTCACCTGAGCACTTTGGCTAGGAAAAGCAGAAATATGTTTAGTATTGAAAAGTTTAATATTAAAGTGGTTCTGAGGGTGGGGGTTATGATTTGAACAAACTTGAATGAAATGTATGGAGATAACGAACAGTAGTCAAGATCAAAAGTTTATTAAACAATTCAAATTTTAAAGCAGAGCAAACACGGACCTCTAAAACATCAGAGGTGGGATCAGGTGCCATGGAGGAGTGAGCATCCCCTTCCGACCGGTCACACCCGCCGTGTGCTCCTTGTCATTATCGGGTAATAAGGGAAAAATCCTTCGACAATTCAGTGTGTAAATAATGGCCTAACAATTAGTATGAAAAACGTCTGTCAGCATTTCACTTAATGAAAAATTGTATTTGCTGACAAGGTCATTGTATCGACCATAGAACGTACGAAATGATGACTTTAAATGAGACTGCTGATATTCTTGTTTCATCAACTTGTTTGTCAATAACTTACCTCGTTTTAGAAATTGTTCATACGTAGAGCATGCTTTTGCGTATCGAATCAACTGAGAGATATAAACCCCGTATGCAGGTGATGAAGGCATATTGTTGCATAAGTAATGGAAGTTGACGATTGAAAAGTTAAAGTCATCAGGTTAATCGTGAAGCTTAGTTGTTAGATTACCGTTAATATCTTTTTCTAGTAAAATATCCAAATATGAAACAGATGTGTCAGACTCTGTGGTATCTTTTATTTCAAGCTCACTGGCATATATCGTATTGACATACGAATGGAAATAACCATTGTTGATTGACAATACGTCGTCGATAAATCTAAATGTCGAGTTGAGGGTCACAGCAAATGTTTTCTTCTTTTCACGTACAAGATTTTGAACAAATTCTGCTTCATATGAATACAAAAATAGGTCTGCTAATAACGGGGCGCAATTGGTATCCACTGGAATTCAAATAGATTGTTGGAAGACCTGGTCTCCAAAAACCACATAGAACCACAATCAGAATGTTTTTTGACAAAATAATTTTGCAAATGACCAGTAAAAAGGTTTACGAGTTCCATTTTTATTGAAAAAGCAGCTGTCAATGATATCAAAAAGCCTTTAATTTATAGTGGGGAATGGTTGTATATAAAGTTGAAAAGTCGTAAGTTTTTATGTTGTTGATTTTGGTAAAATTTTGTGATTTCAAATTTTCCTAAAGTGCCTTGAAATTTTGAAGTATCCACATCTGATTTACACCACTTCTCGAATATATTGTTGCACAGTACTCTTGAAGTTTCTCCTTCACTACTGTTAATATTTTAGTGAGGTGTAAAGAAAGAGGCTAGGTAGAACATATACTGGAGCCCGCTATATATCCTTGTTTGTAGGGATTTTTATGAAGTCTCGGAATCCAGTATAGATATGGTAATTCAAATTCATGTTGGTTGTTGGGAATATTAAAAATATTTAAAACTGACATATGATTTTGAAGAATTTCCTCCTTAGAAAGGGAGCCATATGTATAAGTTGGATTATCACTTGTTGAATTAAATCCCAGTTCCTCAAAATACAATTTAGATAATGAGCCTTACAAACAAAAACAATGTTGTTACCTGCTTTGTCTGCAGGGACCAGTACATTCTGATCATGTAATCTATTTAATTCTTTTTTCACTTCTGAATTATTGAGCACAGATGGGTAGTTGGTTTTCATTTTTCCCCTCAATCGCTTAATGCGAGATTTTAACATACATCCGATACATTTAATCCATTCTGACAACGTGTCAAGGTCTTCTTTGTCATGCGTGGCCCATAGCCTGGCGTAATCTTCCATAGAATCCATAATATTTATGAAATTTTTATTTTTTATGCCAGTTAAAAGATTGGGGTTCCCTAAATTTTGGCCCTTTTAAAATTAATGATTAAAGATCCTCATTATTAACTATATTTACGTCACCAGTAATAACGTGTCCAGCAGGACTATAGTTGTAGGGTGAAGAAGAACATGAATAGGAAGGAGGATTATGTATCAGATGCTCAATATCCAGGCTCTGTAAAGTTTTCTTGTAATTAAAAAGTTTGGAAGCAATAGTCGATGTATATTTGTAGGAAATACAAGGTGTAGTCTTCAACTTGAAATATGGTGGAATATAAGACGGGACCCTTTTGTGATTAAGAATATTACTTATATTAACCGCGTCAATTCCTTTGTTGGCATATTGGAGTTTAAGGAAAAAACGGGTTGTTTTAACTGCATTTACTTCTGTAAAAAGTTGCGGTTTAAACAACCTATGATTTGCAATGTCCATAACCACAGATCCAAGCCTGTATTCTGGTGTCGAGGAATCAAAAAATGGACTTTCCTTGACCTTTTCAAGTAGACTATTTAAAAGTTTCAAAGGGACAGAGTAAAGTTTGGTGCGAACGTGATGAAGAC
This sequence comes from Saccostrea echinata, assembly GCF_033153115.1. Lineage (NCBI taxonomy): Eukaryota > Metazoa > Mollusca > Bivalvia > Ostreida > Ostreidae > Saccostrea > Saccostrea echinata. The sequence continues at coordinate 32,736,003 of NW_026889750.1, forward strand.
CTAATATAACTGTTGATTTAAGTTATGAATCAAAAGAGACATTGTGTATTCAAGGTTTATTGTAAGACCGATGCCCATGACTACGCTTACGTCTCTGTGTATGGTTAAAAAGTTCCATCACATTTACATTGTTACACTGTGGACTTGAAAGATTCCCAACACTGTCGACATTGTCATTGCATCTATAGGGAAAGGCCGTGCCTAGTTTTCTAACCTAATATTCTTCTCGTTGTCTACGGTAAGGTGTACTCAGTGATGGACTGTTTGTATGATAGTAAATCTTTTCTAGAATTCTAACTTTCACTGACAAAATAGAATGATCAGGTAAATTAAAATGCTTGTATAGAAGCTGCTGACCCTCATTGTGAATCTGAATCTGTGTCCTGGTATTCTTTTTTTTAAGTGAACCCTTGGTTTCACCAAGATGAACAAGTCCAGAAAGATTACGTACTATTTCGTAGACAACATTAGAAGATTTGCAGTTCAGATTTTCCCAAGTTTCGGTAAAGAAGCTCTGTCCAGTAAGATTACTAGTAAACTCTCTTGGGTCCATAAGGGACACAGACTCAAGAGTTCATTCGGTGCCCCTCGGATAATCCTCAGGGATATTAAACATATGTCATATGTGCAGTCTTCAGATTCCCAGTTTTGGCATAAAACCATTGGTTCATACAAAAACACCGAAAGATGTTTTTGAATTAATATTACTAATAATGGCTTTGTTGTTCTTAAGAGGAAATTTTTATTGATATATCCTTTATATTCCTTTGTATAACTATGATCCCCTGTTATGGCTCCTCTTTACTCCTGGGAAGTATGATTTAAACAAACTTGAATCTAAAATACCTGACGATGCTTTTATATTGTTATGACCAATCATGACTTTGCTGTTCTTGAGAAGAAGATTTTTAAAGATTCCCCCTATGCATTCCTATGTAAAACTTTGATTGCCCACTGTGGCCCCACCCTACCCCCGGGGATCATGATTTGAACAAATTTGAATTTACACTATCTGAAGATGCTTTCAAATTAATAAATATGACCAATCATGACTTTGCTGTTCTTGAGAAGAAGATTTTTAAAGATTTTCCCTATGTATTCCTATGAAAAACTTTGATCGCCCACTGTGGCCCCACCCTACCCCCAGAGGTCATGATTTGAACAAATTTAACACTACACTACCTGAGGATGCTTCACATAAGTTTCATATTGTCTAGCACAGGAGATACTCTATAATTTTGGTAAAACTTATGTTTTTCACTACAGAAATCAACGGAAAATGGAAATTATTTTCAAAACATCTTTTCCCCCTGAAATAAAAATTACTTTTTACAGGTTATAAATTGTTATTTCACAAATTCATACCAAATCTTTTATTGTTTCACGGGGGTGGGGTGGGGTTGGGGGTTGGGGTACATATATGTTTACAGACAAAAAACAGCACAAGTGGTCATTCCTTTATCAATTTCAAATGAGATTACAAATACAAAAATGTACTTTATTAAAAATATATGTTGAAATTTTACATAAGTAAAACACGTCGAAAGATTTAACTGTCATTTATCCATTTTCATGAATATTTGAAAATCTGGTGATGTTAAAAAGCCTTACTTCATTGGAAAAAATATACTACCCCCACTTATAAAAAAAACCTGTAAATAAGAGCAATTAACTTTTTGACACTGTTTTTAAAATTATTAATTAACTATTAATGAACTCTTCTCTGCATTCAAATAAGTTTTAATAGCCAAATTGCCTTTTATATTGAATTAAATGGGTTTAAAATGTAGGTGGGAATCGAGAGTTAGCGTTCGTAGTTCTTTGATGAACAATGTCAAAACGTCACCCTCATAAATATGCAGTTCCCTGTGGAGTACTTAATCTTTGAGGAATAGTCTTTTTACAAGGTTTTCGTAAGTGGGGAATCGTTACTTATTATTTGGGTCACATAATTATAAGGCCATTGTTCGATGTTTTTCGTACACATACAGAAAATCCATACTTCCACGATTATCACGAACTCAAGAAATACTTTTTCAGACACCTGTCATGTCTTCATCTGTCTTTCCTATCGTACAGCTTTATCTGCGAGTCTAAAACGGTCCACAATACTTAAATAGGAGAAAACTGTTGTTCTTATGAAGAAACAATAAAAAGAACTTCCTTTAATAAAGAATGCCAGTCAGATCATACCAGTAAATAAATCAGTATTTACTTCCGATTGTGGGAGGCATATTTGCATAGAATATTTGAATATAATGATCGAAAAGATGACCAAATCTAATTAAGAAAAGAGAAAGAAAACGCATTAATCTGTTCTCAGGGGAGGAAACTCAAGAACCAGGACCGGTTCCTAACACGATCGTATTGTGATTGATAGAGTGTTCTCTAAAAATGAATTTACTTTGCGTAGTGCCAGCTATCTACAATTGATTTATCTGACCAAAATTCAGAAAGATGTCATGGCTTGATGATATGAATCATAAAGATTCTGATAACAAAATCCATCAACTACGCCAATAATTTATATACATGTTTAGTATGTTTGACTAAATATTAAGCACTCCTAGAATGCATCCATAGAATGTATGTATCACGTACTGGCCCCAACATTTTTTTCTATGCATAAACAGAGGCTTGCAATTCGATTTAATTTTTTAGAATGTGTAATAATAATAATAAGCCAATCACTGAATTGCAAGATAATTTTTCCCTTCACATATGCTAAATTTATGTCCATATAATTCATAACGCTGTGGAAAAAAACTGACAGAATCAAATCACTTTTGATAAGGACAATGTTCTAAATTCTTATCAAATGTATTAAAAGTTCAGCCTAAATTGATTCCTAAAACTCAGAATTTTTATAGCTTGCAATTTGGTAGACAGTCATATTTCATTCAAATTATTCCATCAGAATCCTACAAGACTTAAACATAACCTGCAAGTCCTAACTTATATCAGTCTACAGAATAAGCAAAAAATTGAAGTATTTATAAGTTTCCACTTCAACATAAAAATCTACCATTTAAATATCTGCTTTAGAATCTAAAGAAACAATCTGCTATTACATAGAACTGAAAAAATCCAGAAAATTTTAATGGAATGTAAAGTTTAGAACAAAACCAACTAAACTGAAAACACTAATCTAGAAGATACAATTTTTATTCCAATGGCAATTCACATATTTCACTAGTATGGGTTTGTTGGTTATTTCAGGGCTCGTATCTTGTCACCTTAAGCTTCCCCTGACGAAAATGACAGGTGACATTCCATTTCACACTAGTTATACAGTCCTAGACACTGACACATTTAGAGGGCTTCTCAGTTCTGTTAAAAGTAGGTCATCTCCTTACTAAGAAAGTTGGCTTTCTTTTTTTGAGAGATTTGCTAGTATATTAAACAAAGCATTGCAATGCCTATCTCCCTACGTAAACAAAATCAAATAAGAAGTCTCTTGGATTCTTATTCAATTTTGCTTTACATGTAGTTTTACAAATATAAAATTTATTGTTAAATTTTACAAAATGTATTTTCTGTACAAAAATTCAAAATAATTTGAGCAAAGTTGAAATCTCCCAAGTTTATGTTAGTGTGTTTTTAATTTTATACTACAATGTCTGAGGCCAAAATTTTCAGAATTTTTATGCTTCAATACACAGAATTGAACAAGGAAACCTGACATGTAATATGTTTCCTGCAACCACTGATCATTACTCCATCACAGTTGAGCTTTGCTGGTGTTGACATAAGAAAACAAGCATTATAAATGGCGTCTGCATCTCTCAATGGGATTATTCAGGATCTTGACAAAATGTACGAGTCAAATTCTAGATTAGCGACACAGCCAGCATTGTATTGACACAACTCTTCATTATTTTAGGTGGAAAGATTTTCCTTTGAATCAAAGTCAACAAAAACAAACAAATAAATAAAAACATAGGTAATCAAAGATTACGAAGCTCCCCTCAACGAATGTTATCTATAAGTAAGGCAAATTTCAGATCATATTTTTTTTTTCTAGTTTGTGTACATCCCAAGATCAATATCCATGCAAGTTTGGTTTAAGTAGGACTTATAGTTACTTGGAAATATACCTGCTCAAAAAACTTTTACCCTGTTCAGTAATCAAGAAAATTGTGCTCAGTTCCAATATCCAAAGCAAGTCTGGAAGTTTTTAATCTTAGATGCACCATGCAACTTTAATCATAACAGGCCATAATATTAAATAGCTACTCCAAAAGAATTACCCTGGTCACTCATCTGGAAAATGTAGGTCAGATTCAGAATCCAAAGTATGGAAGTATCCATCCCTAGATCCATCACCCATGCTAATTATATTAAAATATGGCCAAAATTCACTCATGTAGAAAAATCTAGGTCGGATTCAGCATCCGAAGCAGGTTGGTTAGTGTACATCTCTAGATGCATCATCCATGAAAGTTTGGTCTCGCTTATAGTTACTTTGTAATGGACCTGCTCCAAAAACTTTTAACCTGGTCACTCATCTGGAAAATCTAGGTCAGATCCAGTATCCGAAGCAAGTGTGGTAATGTCCATCCCTAGATGCATCATCCATGCAAGTTTGGTCCAGGCAGGGCTTATAGTTACTTGGAAATGGACCTGCTCCTAAAACTTTAACCGAAAGCCGACGCTAACACCGACGCCGGGGGTATAGCATAAGCTCATCTCGACTTTGTTGAGGTGAGCAAAAACAAAACCAAAAAAAATAACAACAAACATGGCATTTTGTTTTATTACTGGAATTACTACAGATTGGACTTATATTAATATATATTAATATATTAACTCGTTGACATTTTTGGTTTAGTTCCACAAAACATAAAAAAATTCCAGTGCTCATTCAAACCAAGCAAAACAATTGCAATCTTGAAAGATAATCTCACAGTTAAGAATAAACACAATTTGAAAATAAACCCAATCTGGCTTTGAACACATTCTACTTTTGAACACAGAGGAAAACCAGAAATGATTATTTGTCAGAGTTACAATGTAATGTAAAATACCTGACACAACTACTTGAAAACAACTATTCCCAACTAATGCATCATAAACACAAGAGGCACATGGGTCACATCGCTCACCTGTGCATTTGACTAGGTCCTATCGAGATAACAAGGTTTGACTATATATATATATATATATATATATATATATATATATATATATATATATAGTCAAACCCCATTATCTCGAACTCGATGGGACCAAGAAAAAACTTCCAGATATCTGAGAATTTGAGATATCAGGAGTAAAATTAAAGAATAAGTGGTTGGGACTTCCAAATCACTTCAATATATCCATGGTATTCGAGATATCAGTGTTCGAGATACTGAAGTTCAACTGTATATTCCCATGTAAAAGTTTGATCTTGTTGTGGCCCCATCCTACCCCTGGGGGGTCATTATTTGATCAAACTTGAATCTGTGCTACCGGAGAATGCTTTCATATCAATATAACTAATCATGGCTGAGACAATATTTAAGGAATATTTCTACGTAATCATATGTAAGACTTTGATCACCCATTGTGGCACAACCCTACCCCAGATGGTCATGATTTCAACAAACTTGAATCTACACTATAAAATGAAGCTTTCAAATGAGTTTCTTTTTTTCTGGCCCAGTGGTTCTTGAGAAGAAAATTTTTAAAAGATGCCATTATATTTTCACTAACTCTTAATTATCTCCCCTTGAAGGGGTGTGGCCCTTCATTTGCCCAAAGATGTTTTGGCAAGTTTGATTGAAATTGGAGTAGTGGTTCTGGAAAAGAAGTCAAAACTGTGAAAAGTTTACAGACAACACTTGACAGACGCCGGACACCCTTCGATTAGAAAAACTTACTTAAACCTTTGGCTCAGGTGAGCTAAAAAATTAAACCAATTACAACATGAATATCAACAATCATATATGAATGTAGTCCAATAAGGTTAACACAAAATTACACACTATACACAGTAAAATGGATACAAAATACAAATCTGTTTGTTTATTTTTATATAATTCTTTGTTCCCTTTCTTTCTTAAACCAATAAATGTGTAAAATAGATATTACATGTACTGGTGTAAAACAGTAAAATGTTCTGCAGCAGTAAAACATTTTGGTTCTTAAGATAACTTTAAAATCATATGTTTTTAAATGAATTTAAAAAAAAAAGGATACATCTAGTTGTACAAATTTTCAAATCTGTTTGGGAACAGAAAAACAAGTCACATTCATTTCAGCCTGACAGTGTCCTACACAGAATTAGTTTTTTCTTAGTTCTCTTTGGAATATCTACAACAAAGCTTTCTTTATAGATATCTAATACTGTATCCAGTTTACAGAAAATCCTTTGGCTTTCTTGCCCAGACTACAGCAGTTCAATCATCTGGACAAGTTTCCTGTCCACAAACTGCTTAATTTCACCCTCTTTTACTTTAAAATGAATTCACTTTTCTGCAATATTTGTTGCTGGATCCTTTCTACATGAACACATGCAATCTGCCGCTTGAGTTCCCTCCCACTAACACATTTCTTGTTGGGTGGAATGCATTGAGGGAACAGACTGATCCCAAACTATCTGGGTCTGTTAGGTTACGGAGGATCTTACCCTCACTGTCGTATACTTGTATCTACAAAATTTATGAAAATTTAGTGACATTTTCCATAATAACTATCATTAGCTTTATTTATTTGTATATCACTTGTAGTTTTAGGCATCAATTGTTAATGGGTAAAGTTCTCTCAAGTTACTCTTAAAAACTATGAATTGAAAAGTTTGGTGTTAATATATATATGTTGTTCATACCAGGGATGGGGTAGTCGTTATCAAGTAATCGTAATCGATTGTAATGATTACTTTTTTTCAAGTAATCGACAGTAATCTGTAATTGAAGAGATTTTAGATTACTTGTAATCGTAATTTAATCAATAACAGCTAAAATTTTCAATGTAATTATAATTACTTTTTCCATTACTATCGATTACTTTATACATAATTGGATGTTATTTTGGAGACTTATTTCCAGTCAGTCACACATAAATATCAAATATAAACCACCTAGTATAATGTTTGGATTTCCTAACTTTTATTATCATGAACTTCATACACGTCAATACTCAAATGAATAGTGGTAGCCTGTCATTAATTAACTGTTTATCATTTAGTCAGTGGTATAAGATCAGCAGGAAATGTCTAATCAGATTTGGAAAGTAAATTCTATTTCCAAATACATATACAATGTATTAAGTCAATGAGTACCTGTCTAGTGATATGTAGTCAATGTCCACATGTCAAGTGGTAACTAATCAATAGTATGTAGTCAGTATTCATATGTTAAGTGGTAACTAGTCGATGATATGTAGTCAGTGTTCACCTGTCTAGTGGTATAAAGTCAATGGTATTATTAATATTATTCTCATGTCATGTTAAATATAGTCTGCAGTCCCTACCTGTATAGTGGTATTTAATCAGGCTTACCTATCTTAATGGGAAAAGCCATTTTGTTTGTCATTTTGTTTAATGATACTGACAAAGTCTATGTTTAATTTAGTTAGTACATGTCTAGTGACACTGTGTTTACTTTAGTTAGTACATGTCTAGTGGTACTGTGTCTTCCTTAGTTAGTACAGACCCTGAAACGTGCTACTACCCCACACGCACGCTGCACGAACGGTACACGCTCGCTACACGGTTTGCACGAAATGCTGCACGGTTTACACGAAACGCTACACGGTTTGCACGAAACGCTACACGGTTTACACGAAACGCTTTGCACGAAAGGCTGCACGGTTCACACGAAAGCCTGCACGAAACGCTTTGTACACGTTTCTCACACGCTTTGTACACGATTCTCGCACGCTTTCACCTCGATCTGGATTTTCTATTCGGAATCTCTCGGACTTTATTTAAATTATTACGGATAAATCAAAGATTAGTTAAGAATTGCAATCATTCAGATTAAATTAATATTAAAACTCGCTACACCAGTACTACATTAACAGATAAAATACTCAATATTCAGTTGTAATTACTTAATAATTGTCACTGAGTATGTGACCAGCCCGATGAAATGCCTATTATCGTCTATGTACAAACCTTTTTCACTAGACTCTAAATTACGCACAGAAAAAAATAATTATATTTGTAATTCATTTACAGCATTCAATGTTCTTACAATTATATTTTGATATTAAAAAGTCGTTTTATTACTGACAAATAAACTCAGTTATTGATTTGAAAAAAAAAAAAATATTGATTAAATTTCTTGATTTCTGTAAACGGATTGATTTTCTTTTCATTTCTTTATTTTAAAATTATTGATTGATTTATTCATTGTTCGATTTAGTAAATAAATAATTTCATTTGATTAAATTAGGTTCTGTTGATAATTTGCAAAGGTAATATGTATACTGCATCAAACACGAACATTGTGCAAGGAGGGGGGGGGAGAGGTAGATTACCGAGATCTTACTTCTGTACATGCCTAAATATAACGGGCACTTGTTTCAATAAGTATACTACTGGGAAAAAATTATTATAGAAACAAATGCCCGTTCTAAAAAAAAAAGGATAGCCATATCTCCAGCGGGACCAGATACGTGTAATTCATTAAATGCACTTTATTCAGAATGGTAAATATATCATTTTATTACAGAATTAAACTTTGATTTATCATTAAAATTTAATATGGTAGAGAAGCCGGAGGATAGGTATTGTAATTCTTTAGTTCTCTTTTGAGGCATTGTGTTTAGCAAATAAAAACAAAAAAAAAACACCCTTGTGAAATCCTTGATTTCAAACCCATCTAGCTATAGACAAAAAGATGTAATGATTGTAATCAATAGTCGCGGTTCTTAACCATACATCCAATATACATGTATACATGTACAATGTCTTAAAACCAAAAAAACAAAAAAATATGCTCTAGAACTGCGTGGTTAATAATACGACTAAAATATAATTATTCAGGGTTTATTTCTTTATATTTTTTAATTCACGAATACACTGGCATATTAATTCACTGTTTACAGAAAATTGGATATTTAAGAAATAAAATCCACGTGTTTATTTGTACCCATTAAATACTAATAAAACCATTTGATTTCACGAATTAAAAATCAGTCGTTAATGTTATTGTCGGGTGTCATCTTAGCCATGATCGACAAGAGATAATACATGCAGCAGAACAAATTTTCAGTTCCCGGCACGCGAAGCCCATGATCGTTGTTATAAATGACCTTGATCACAGTAGTAAGAAGATTGTTGGAAGTGTAAAGAAGATTCCAATGTATTTTTAAGGGGTGCATCGGGCGCACCCCGAAGAAAGCAATAATTTTCTTTAAAAATAAAACTATCTATAAAAATTTGTTAACAACAAAAACTCAAAGTTTGTGTTTTTGTTTGACCCCCCCCCCCCCCCCCGGAAATATTTAACCCTCTATTTGCCGATGCATGTGAATTATACTTCATTTATATGACAGTTATTAACCTACCAATTTATGCATAAGAAGACTATGAATGGCTAATTGTTTCAAAATTATTTGTTTCACAATCTTTCATTCTTATGTTCGTTTATAAAGAAAAAAAAATAATTTTGCTTCCCCGTCTGGAATTCCCATACTTCACATTTATATCAACGTACTAATTTTTGTATTTTTCACGCCTGCCTTATCTATCTATTATTTTGTATTAATCACTCATGTGTTCTTGTAATCTCTATATATCATAATTGTAAAATGGTGAAGAGATTCAAATAAATGAATGAAAAGGACAAGACCGGATTCCTGATGGATTTTCTTTTAACAAAATGTTCAGTATTGCTCCCTTTAAAAAAACGTATTGAATCAAATACCTTAAAATTGATGTGCATATAATTAATTACTTTGAACATATTTTCTGTCCATCTTTATTGAAATAAAAAAGAAAGAAAATCAAACGAATATGTAATACATTACCGAGTGATTTTATTTTGTTGTTTCCGTAATTTTTTTTCTAATTTAAAATACCACCAGTATGATATATCCGAAATAATATTAATTACAAACAGCACAGAATGACATGTTGACCCATCGATAGCCATATTTAAAATAAAATGACTTCCGAATGAATCCTACACGTTTCTCACACGATTCTTGCACGAAAGTCGCACGTTTCTCACACGGTTCTTACACGAAAGTCGCACGTTTCTCACACGCTTCTTGCATGCTCGCTACACGGTTTGCACGAAACGCTTTGGAGCTTACACGAAACGCTGCACGGTTTACACGAAACGCTACACGGTTTGCACGAAACGCTGCACGGTTTACACGAAACGCTACACGGTTTGCACGAAACGAAAAGCGCACGAAAGTCACACGCTTTTTTGGGGTAGTAGCACGTTTCAGGGTCTGTACATGTCTAGTGACACTGTGTCTACTTTAGTTAGTACATGTCTAGTGGCACTGTGTCTTCCTTAGTAAGTACATGTCTAGTGACACTGTGTCTACTTTAGTTAGTACATGTCTAGTGGCACTGTGTCTTCTTTAGTTAGTACATGTCTAGTGGTACTGTGTCTACTTTAGTTAGTACAGGACTAGTGGTACTGTGTCTACTTTAGTTAGTACATGTCTATTGGTACTGTGCCTACTTAGTTAGTACAGGTCTAATAGTACTGTGTCTACTTTAGTTAAAACATGTCTAGTGGTAGTGTCTACTTTAGTTAGTATATGTCTATTGGCACTGTGTCTACTTTAGTTGGGACATGTCTAGTGACACTGTGTCTAATTTAGTCAGTACATGTCTAGTGACAATGTCTACTTTAGTTAGTACATGTCTAGTGGTCTGTGTCTACTTTAGTTAGTACATGTCTAGTGGTACTGTATCTACCCTAGTAAGTATATGTCTAGTGGTACTGTGTCTATTTACCTGTCTAGGTCTTTCCATACTTCCCACCACAAACACATCCTCACGTGAGGGATGCCATGATGCTCGAAATGGAGTCAGCCATCTACCCACATGGTTATTGTGTCTAAAATCATAATCAAAGAAATATTACACTTTGAAGTTTATCTACACACATAAATCAATACAAATACACAGAATTCTTATAGTAATGACTAACTACTCATAACATTTAAGAATTCACAACTGCAATGGCAATAAAGAGAAAGCAGGTTACATGTATGCTATCCTTTTACTGGCTTGTTAAATTTTTAATAGCCAATGGTCTGAATTTTTTTGCATCATTTCAGATTCTTTTGATAATAGGAGTAAATGAAGAGTGATCTTTCCTATTGCTGAGGGAACACTGACTACAGAAGCATTTCTTATTTTATTTCTAACAATCAAGCAACATTCATACAAAAATCAGAATTTAAAAAAAAAGTGTTGTTTTTTTTTATTTTGTTATTTTAAAGATATTGAATTAAGTTTGAAATACCTTAAGCTGTTCATATAATTACAGAATAAATGCCTTTACATATCTAGTTTAAGAGTAAACCAAAGATACCTTAGAACAATTTACTTTCTGCAAAAAAGCAGCTTTCCAATCAAAGTTGATCTATACTGGAATAGCTACAAGTCTATTTCTTGTGACATGAATCTTAACATATCACCTTAACTTGTAAGTTTTACGACGTTTAAATCAGTCACAAAAAATCAGCACATACATTTTGGCATCCTTCCTCTAGGTGTCTATCAAAAATACTATTCAGCAGATTTTACTATTTATAACAAAAACTTTAAGTCTCTTATGAGACTGTTGCTTTACTGGTTTGTACTTTTAACAAAGGAAAAGTAGAACTTGGACTTGAAACTATGGCAACAGCAATAAATAGAATAATGATCCTTGGTTATGTTTCTTTGTGTGGCAAGTTTTATTGAAATTGAACCAAAACCAATAGAGGAGTAGCATTTTAATAAAAAATGTTTACAGATAGGAAGACAAACAGTTGGAGGGATGACAGACACTTTATCATGTATGTTTTTCTATGCTCTGGCCAGCAGAGCTATTCATAATAATTCAAATACCTGATAACTTTTCTCTTTCCCAGTTTTCCAGATTCTGTACATTCCACCACACTGAAAATTTATGTTCAATGATGTTAAAGAAAAAATTTCAAATGAAGATTAAAGATCAGGCAAGCACTTGCCTACATATTTCATAACATTTCTAGGAGAGACTGCCTATCTGAAATTGTACAGGATTCTTGACCACCTCTGGATAATTTACAATTTCCATTAACAAAAGTTGTTTTGTTATACATTTTTATAAACATAAAAATTTGTTACACTTTACTATCACACTCGCATTCATACTAGTTTTATTATTCCAGTACAGTTATATACACTGAAATACCAGATACTCAAGCTGTAGTTAGTAAAGAGACCACTAATAATCATCAAATATTTGTATACACAGATACTTTAATGATAAGCTTAACTTTTGTTTCTAGAGATATTATAATTTATCAAATGAATATTAAGTCACGTTCAGAATTTTCAAAACCTTAAACTTAGTCACAGATTTTGACTTCTGAGCGTGTTCACTTACTTGAGAGTACCGTCAAGTGATGTGGTCAGGATATACTTTCCGCTGATCGGTGAGAAGTAAGCACTGTAAACATTCTTACTGTGACCAATCTCATCCAGCCATTTATTGGACTTACCCCCCGTCTTCAGATTCCTCATGTCCCAAACCTTTGCTGTACTGTGATGTTATAAAGAATATTAACTCCTGATGTTTTCCAAAAAGCTCTCCATAGTAACAGTTACTTGTACCACGCAATTCGACTCTCAAGCATAATGCAAGATTATAGTTTTATGCAACACCAAATTTTTGGTTGTTATTAAAAACTGTGAATCAATGAAAGACAGATGTTAAGTTTTTGATTTTTTAATCCATAGATATAGTACTGGATAGAATGTAACAGACAGAAGTTCTTGGTTGATCTGACACTTAAAAACAGAGTGATTAAAACTGCCATCAACTGACCAATCAGTGCTGCCTGTGAGGATGACATGGCTCTTCAGTGGATGAACAGAGACAGTACGTAACGACTTGGGATGAAGGGAGTATACATTCTCTGCATTTGTCCTGTAGCATAAAATACACTCTTTAAAACGAACAAATCTTTTCTGTCTGTATTCATATGTAATCATGATTGTTTTGTACAAAGTAAGCTTCACATTTCATCAATGATGGACATTTAAATAGGACAGTGAATGTTTTTTTTTATGGATTCAATTGGAAACAATTACACATATACAGATTAAACTTTATACAGTATAAAGTTTCTTAAATACATGTATCTGCATAATCTTTTTTTCTTATACAGGAATATCTATGACAAACAAGTCTTACCCAGGGGTTCTTCTGTCCACAAAAGCAACTGTGCCATCCTGCTGGGAATAAACGAGAGTGTCTGCAGAAACAAAGTCAAAATTCTTCAACAGATTATCATCATCTTCATCTGTGACATAAACCTGTAAATAAAGAATCAGAAATTTGGTAAAGATCACATAAAATTTATGATTCTACAAAAAAAAAACAATATTGTTTAAAAAGACAACTTCTATGAAAAAATTTTTTTTTCTTCATTCTGCATTTTTAAAATAAATACAACTCAATTTAAGCCCTACCTCATCAAACACAGCCTTCTGTAGATCGCAGCATCGAGAAGTTCCATCATAGCTGGCTGAGATGATTTGTTGATGATTGTAAGGAGAGACTCGAAGATCGTTGATTGGTCGTGAATGAGGGTGGTACACAACTATACCATCTGTTTCGTCCGATTTATCTCGCACCTAATTCAGATATAAACGTTTGTCAACAAAATTCAAATGTCATTTATGAAAACAGTGGATGAAAATTGGAAAAGTATCATCTTATTCCAACACAGCAAAAGAGAGTTTTCAATTCCTTAGCAATATTTCTATAATGACTGTAGTTCATACTGGATTGCCTACCACATCCCAAAATCCCAGCTTTCCCCATTTGTCCCCTGCCATCACTAGTGTGCGATTTTCTACAGGATGTATGGCAAGGGAGAAGATTCTGTCTGGCACAACTTTGGAAACTCTGTCTCCATGCAACCTCAGTTTGTTTAAATCTTTGACAAAACTGTAAGGATAAATGTGATACTAACTTTGTTGCTTTCAGAGGGATGTTTTCTGTAAGGGATTCACAAAGAGATCTTATTTACAGCAGCTATTATCCAGTACAAATGTTTGTACACAACTCTGAGGTGCAGTGATTGCATTCAAAACATTTAAAGATATGAGTGTGTTTCTACGTTTTACCAATTTGTGCATGACAATTTATTTTTAACATATCTTTGATATTTACAATAATTTACAAAATGGTCAAGGAAACAAATAATCAAAATAATATGCATAAATTTACACCTGGCAAATGTTTTATAATTTAAAATTAAATTCTTTTATTTTTATGTCTCAGAAATCCATTCTGATATGTAAAATTGTAACAAACAAACCTTGTTAAGGAGGAGTTATCCTCTTTTTTAAAGCTGACCTTCACCTTCATGTCATCAAGACGAGACAGAAGCAGGTGATGATCCTCCACTGGGTTACCTGTAAACAAGGCATCCACCATAGACAAAGGGCCGGAGGGTTTTCTGGCCTAACAAAAATACATGAAGCATAATAAACAGATGAGTGTAAAATTTATATTTCAAGTATATTAAATTCAACATATTTTCAAAAAAAAAAAGTTTTATGAAAACAAAACCTTAACTCTATCATTAAATTTCTTAAAGTTTCTCTTTTAATATTAACACAATCATAAAATTGTTCATACATGTTCAAACACTGGAGTTTCGACAACAGGAAGTTCTGGAAGAGGTTGACCATCAGGGTCAATTCGCTGTAACCTCTGGCTCCTCCTACTGGGTAATACTGGTTTAGGAACCTTCATCCTGAACAGTGTTATAGTGCTTGTTTTATTTTTGAATTCTTACAGGTTAATATTTAGCCTGAACATCTAACTTACAGATTACTGACATCTTTTACATACAAGGTACAAAACTATATTATCCTTTAAATTTCAATTTTTCTTTTGTTCTTTAGAATTTGTGAGGTGATGATGGGTAACTCAATACAGAAATGTATACAGTGGAACTTCTCTAAATGTGAAACTCGTCTAAACCAACAAAACTGGTACCAGAAACAAAAAATTGTTTACCAAATTAACATATAGAGTACAGGATAGCATTTTCTAAAATATTTCAATAACTGACAATGAATTGTATATTTCTCGAAGTACAAGATTCAGGTTATTATATAAGATTAAGGTTACAACAAAGTCATTATATATATATATATATATATATATATATATATATATATATATATATATATATATATATATATATATATATATATATATATGTATATACACACCTCTTTGTAGCAGGTTTTGGCTTGTATTTTTTAGAGGACATCTTCAACTCCACTTTTGCCTAAAATAGAAATGTTCTATTATTAAACATTATGCTAGTGAAATACATGTTTAAATATAATATATAGAGGTTCTAATATACAATGTATTAATTAATCAGACATAATCTCAAGGGCTGACAAATAGATTTTCAACGCACTTGTCTAAGGGCAAGTGTATGGTGAAAATTCACTTGCCCTACCTGAATTTTTGCTTGCCCAATCATAAACTAATATACTGTATTTATATATATATTTCAAAAAATAGCAAGAAAAATACTGAGTAGAACATGCAATCCTCTGTGCCCAAAATTAAATCTATGACTTAAATATTTTATTTTTTAAAAGTCACTTGCCCACGGGCAAGTGGTTGATAAAATTTCACTTGCCCTCTCCTAAAATTCACTAGCCCCGGGCGTCGGGCAATGGGATTTGTCAGCCCCTGAATCTATTAGTCCTATTAATATGTGTTATGCATCTTATATCATCAACTAAGTATTTTGCAAGTATACCACAAGTCTTGCTTTTTTTTTTCGGGGGGGGGGGGGGGGGGGGGGACGACTTGTTATAGTTTGTCATCAACAGTCTGTGAATATCAGCTGTCTTGTGCTTACTTCTTAAATCCTGACTTATTGATCTAGAATAATATTTTTGAAAGAAGGTAAAATAGCCTAAGCAAATTTAAATTTTCAAGTTTCTCTCTGCATTACCTCCTGAAATCCTAATCGTGAGAAGATTTCTGCATTGTCCTGAATGTTTCTCTGTCTTCTTTTCTCTAAATCCCATTCCTCCTCATCATCATCCTAAATCAAGCATAACAAAAAAAACTTTGAAATTACCACTTCGGATTCCCAATGTCTCAAGCTCTGCTCGATGCCATGATAAAAAGTAGTTCAATCTGCATATAATTCTAAGGCCAAAAAAAATAATAGTCTTGTTTCCTGCTACCCGACCTACCCTATTTTTTTGCACCCGACCCTAAAGTTTTTTTTAAGTTTTGGAAGAAAAAAGATTGGGAATTTCCGGAATTTCATCATTCTGTCACCGTAATCGGTTTTCGTGTTAAAACAAAACAAGCATTTCATGAAATTCTTGTTTTAAATATGGACTTTCATAAAATACCACTCGAGTTTTGCATAAAAAGACATGAAATTTAATTTTAAAAGACAATATTTACCTTTGACATGTTTAATTTTATCTTGTATTTGTTCATATCCAAAAAACGCTGTCGGAAAAAATAAAATAAAAATAAAAAATAAAATAATTTTCCTACCTACCTACCCTATTTTTTTCAGGCTGGTAGCAGGAAACAAGACTATTATTTTTTTTGGCCTAAGACACTATGACAAGATGACTAATTCTACAGATGGCCAAAGTTGTTCTTTTTATATCACTAGATCTTGAACTGCTCATTTCTGGTTCAATTTGTCCTTACGATAAATTCCGTATTTTATACAAGTCTTAATATTGCGAATTCACTCACTGATGTCAAATTGCGAGAATGTGAATTTGTATGTGGATCTTTTAATGAAGAATCTTAACATATGTTTTTCAGCAATAAAAAAAAATAAAAGTAAAAAAATTTTTTGGTGTTGCTTCTAGCGAAATTATGCCATAATAAATTCCTCATGTATATTTAGGAATCTACAGCATTTGGTAAAATTTCTGCTGTCAATTACTCCACAGATTCGTTATCCTGGAGGATTCTATAGTAACTAGAATTAACTTGATCAACTACACTACACTGATTTTAACACTAAATTGCTAAGTTCACACCTCTTTCTACTCTTCTCTCCTTTATAATACCGAGTCCTTACCTCACTGCTGGAGATATCCTCCTCTTTGACCTTCGAAATTTCCTGCTTAGTAATAATTGGGATACTAGGTATATTTTGTGGTACTGATGACAGTGGCTGCTTTTGTTCCATCTTAATGGATGTCAGTCCATTCTGCAAATGTGAAAAATTTATATTTATTTACTATATATGACTGAAAATCAGTTTACACATGTTATAGACATGCTTCATACAATAAATGAATACCAACCAAAGGCATAAAATCATTGACTGGAGATAACATTTAAGCTTCAAGAACAGAATTGTGCTGTATCAAGGTGTAACAAATACTATGTTTTTGATCACCTAGATAGCACATTCTAACATTAAAATGATATTGTCCTACCGACCGCTAAATGATAGAATTTGTTTTGTGTATAGGTGATGTAGCAAAATAAACAGGGATAGATAATTTAAATCTATGTATATACTACAAGCAATTCAGAGAGTTCAGGGGCCTGTTTTACAAAAGAACTTACGACTAAAGACCAAAACCTTAAGCAAATTGAAAATTTTTACAAAATTAATGATTCTGTTTAAAATTACTGGGGTAAAAATATCTTTCCACACAACTTTTAAAAAGATAAAAATCTTTTTCAATTTAATGTAAATTAGAAAGTTATCAGCATAAATAAATTTTGGTCTTAGTCGTAAGTTCTTTTGTAAAACGAGCCCCTGAATTTCAACACATAGTATAATTAATTTAAGTGAGAAAAATAAAATTGTTGAGAAAATGTGTTTTTTGTCTTTATATAGATTATTTTTGGGGGGTACAAAGCATATTGAAACAAGCTCACAAAGGTTGGTAATGATTTATTTGGTTGTTATTAATTTTTCAGTGTAACATACACTTCTGCATTCTTCAAAATCATTCCGAAGAGGATCTGCTTCATTTCGCTACATTGCAACTTTCAATATGGGACAAATTCTAACTATGGTGAAGACTTTCCCCGAGACACAGATTCTTCTAATCCTATGGTCACCAAACTGACCCTAGATCTTTACCTACTCAATACCTTAAATTGTATTAGATCATAATCAAAGTGAAAAGGTATCAATTTTAAAGCATCAAGAGATTTCATTGACAGATCTTTTCAAATAAGTGAATCTTATATGAATAAAACTGCATAGAAAGTTAGAAACAGATTGGTTAGATGATTTTATTAACATCTGATCCCTAGTATTAACTTACCCCCTCCCCCTTTTTTTGCTATCATTATAATTATCAATGAGCAATTATTATTTTTCTAAATCAAATCATTTTCCTTTTTTTAAATGATATACAATTCTGAATCTACAACATTTAGAATTTTTCAGACTAGTGTTCCATCAAGACACAATGTAACCATTCACTGCAACCCTTAGCATATATAGGGTTGTCCATAAGAAATTTCCCTGCCTATAATGATGTAACTCCCTGATTATTTTGGTATTCCTCCTAAACTCCCCATTAGGGAAGGAACCAGATATCCCCTTCTACTTTTTAAATGCCCCATTCTGTTTCAATTCTTAAGGACAACCCTGATTTAAAAGGTCTGGCACAATCTCTTGATTAAGCTATATAGCTTAAATTAACTGTATAGCTATAGCTATTCAAAATAGCTTGAATTACTTAGGCATGTTATAGTTTTTTCTTTAATGTGTTATTTTTTTCAGCATGTACAAAAAGTTGCACTTTGGTGCAGTGATAGTTTTCAACTTTGAACTGTTCTGAAAACAATTCATGTGTAACTGGTGAGGAGAGAGATGTGATGGACCAGACATGGATTTGAACCAGGGCCCTCTGAATCACTAGTCAGGGGCTCTACCAACTTTGCTCTCTGATCACTGGCAATCGAATCTGCCTGACAGCCACATTTCTTCCTCCTTAAGGTCTGACGACACATTTGTTGAATATCAGTTTTGTCTATCTTCGTAATATAGAACAAATTAATCACAATTATCATTGTCTTGTGATTTTTAAACTGTTTTCAAAATGTCTACGAAGATAAAGGCACCAAAACGTGTTATATTTGCAATGCTAGTGATTTCCAATAGGGTTATTTAGTAAATTACTAAATATCATCCTCTGGTATCTTTCACAAATGTCTTGAAAGGTACCTAATTTTCTGTGAGGAAACTTGTAAAAGTAGCAATACTTCAATGTTTCAAATTCTTCAAATTCTTGGAAAAAGTTATATTATTGAAGAACATGTCGTCTGACCCCCCCCCCCCCCTCCCCCACCACCCCCAAAGACAACCCAAGCTCTCCCCTGGCAGGTCTTTCACCTGACACTCCCAGGGCAAGGTCACGGCACCAAACATACCCAGTGAGGAGAAAAATGTGATTGGACCAGATTGGGATTCGATCCCCAGACCCCTGAATCACTAGTCAGGTGCTCTACCGAGCTCTCTGGTTACCGGCCACTGAATCTGCCCACGCCACACATGTAACAAGAGGCCCAAGGGCCACATCGCTCACCTGAGCACTGTGGCTAGGAAAAAAGGAAAAAATTAGTTTAGTATTGAAAAGCTTAAATGCATAAGTGGTCCCAACCTACCCCTAAAAAGGGAGTGGGGGAGGGGGGGGGGGTCATGATTTGAACAAACTTGAATCTACACCACCTGAGGATGCTTCCACATAAATATGACCAATCATAGCTTTGCTGTTCTTGAGAAGAAGATTTTTGAAGATTTTTCCTATATATTCCTATGTAAAACTTTGATCGTCCATTGTGGCCCCAACCTATCCCCGGGGGTCATGATTTGAACAAACTTGAATCTACACTAACTGACAATAATTCCACATGAGTTTCATCTTTCCTGGCCCACTGGTTCTTGAGAAGAAGATTTTTCAATAATGCCATTAATTTTTTGCTATTTCGTAATTATCTCCCCTTTGAAGAGGGTGTGGCCCTTCATTTGAACAAACTTGAAACCCCTTCACCCAAGTGTACCGTACTTTGTGCCAAGTTTGATTGAATTTGGCCCAGTAGTTCTGGAGAAGAAGATGAAAATGTGAAAAATTTACGACGACAGACAACGGACAAATTTTGATCAGAAAAGCTCACTTGAGCCTTCGGCTCAGGTGAGCTAAAAAATAGCACACAAAAACCTGTCTCCTTCAGAGATTTGCACTCAAAGTTCTATAAGTTTTGGGGCTATATAAAGCAACAGATAAGACTTCCTATTTAAAAATTAGACAACAAATTAAATGAAGCAAGCTTGGAAAATAATTTGCCACTAAAAAGTTAGCTCATTGTTAGGTTTATGAATAGCATTCAGTGTGCACCAAAAACTTTTTTCAGCACTATAACCTTATCGGGCTAGCAATGGCAAAATTTTACTAGCCGAAATAACTTTTTACTAGCCTCCTTAAAAGTGTGAAAAATGAAATGACAGTTTTGTTTCATTCCTTTAGATTTAATTAAGAAGAGTCATGATTTAATTTCAAAAATTAAATTTCTATTCACCCGATTTTGTCATTTTTGGGGGGTGAAACAGTTCACCGTGGTATTTTTCTCTGTTTGATACACGGTGCAAAATCTTCATTTCCGTTTAGATTCATTTTTCAGTCGGGATCGTTATTCATTCAGGTTTGGCATAGGTAAAAACAAGCTACTCGGGTTAATTAAATTTTTAAAAAAGTAATTTTTGTGGACTGATAGTTAAAATAATCTTCAA
This sequence comes from Saccostrea echinata, assembly GCF_033153115.1. NCBI lineage: Eukaryota > Metazoa > Mollusca > Bivalvia > Ostreida > Ostreidae > Saccostrea > Saccostrea echinata. The sequence goes on from NW_026889750.1 coordinate 32,756,940, forward strand.
CAGTCAATTCATTCTAATCAAATTCTTCTAGTCAATTTGCACGTAAATTAAGTGACTGGAGTGGATTTAGTGAAACAAAACATACATAAACAGCATTGAATTTGTTTCCTTCTATCAAAATGTATTGTATCAAACATAACCCTACTGAGACAAAATTATATGATATGTATCGTATCATGAAGGAGGATTTCACCTCTAATTTTTTTGTCAGTATAATCAAATTTAAACTGATTTCTTTTACACAATAATGCAGTCTGATGCACTATATAATAAACATTTTATCTCAATATATTCGTAATTAACCAAGGCATGGCCCGCTGCCCACCAATCTTTCCACTGTTGGAAACTCTCAGGTGCGTTTGAATTCAAAGCATTTCATGATTTCAGTGATAGTCTCGGTCTCTACTTTTTCTTTCATTATTCATTTAAACATGGTGACCAGAAATGACAAATTATAAATAACCAAATTATAAAATAACCAAACAAAGCATGGACAGAGAGATAACAATATATCATTGAGAAAGTCAAAAATTTTCAATCAAGAAGATAAATCTTTTCAGAATTTTTTTGACAATTATTTATAATACAGAGATGAAAATGGATTAACACAGCTGAAAATTCTACTAGTCTGATCAGGCCTTGTGCTGATCTGCGTTCTACTAGCCGGACCAAATTTTTTACTAGTGTTCGGGAATTGGGTTAGTGCTTTTGGTGCACTGAGGATTTGAAATTTCTTATGCAAAAGAAATAAGTACCGCCATATTATGAGATACCAGTATATAGCTAAATAAGGGTTAAACTGTTAAATATTAATAAAGAGATTGTGCTCTGTGCTGGACCAGTCGCCCAATAAGTATCTAACGAAACAGGAAATCTTAAATATTAACAACAAAGATATAAGCATGATAAGGTCTAGACCATCTTCATTAAAGCTTTAAACTGGAATCTTAGTAACACAAACTAGGGAAATTTTACGTAACTGTAATCCTTTTAGTCTTTTATTGAAGCTATCATTTTATGAGCTGCTTATTCACTGTTTCTGCAGAGTTTTACGTTAAACTATTACCTTGATTCTCTTTTGATGGTGTAGGTCGTCACTATCTGACGGCACACGGTTCCTTTTGCTTCTTCTAGTTGCCAGCATATTGTGTCTACTCAAACAAACGTAAGAGAAATTTTTATGTTACACAACATTCCCGCGAAGAAGTCGTTTTAATCTTCAAATATAAAAGAGTTCCAGACACTAAAATTAAAACCGTATCCGTTCATAGCTATCCGAAATATGAATAAACACATATAATTTAAATATATCTCAATTTTGCTCAATTAAATCCGTCATTGCTTTGATTGATTTATAATAGGGATATTTTGGAAGATAAGAGGTCATATAAACAGGAGAAATGTGGGGAAAGGGGAGATATAATCTGAAGGGGGGGGGGATGCATTAATTATCCATTACATGTATATCTGACCTTAGGACACATCATAATGACTTAGCTGATAACGTTTTCTTCTCTTTATTGCTATATATAAGATTCAAGCAATTATAACAGCAGAAAATGAATCTGAAAGAAATTGCATGGGTATATTTATGCATGGGGGGGGGGGTGTCAGGAACACCCACCCCAAAGATTTTCAGGATTATTTGATTTCTTTGAAATAACCAAAAAATTAGACTGGAACATTATATCCCCCTCCCCCCGAAAATATGATGACTCCTTTGTAAATTTGTAAGGAGAGTCATATATAAGAAAATTGACTTAGGAAAGGAGCTTTGCTACTTTGTGCAAACATGTTAAAATTCGCCCGGTGGTTCTTGAGAATTTGATATGTGTAAATTATTAAAGAAGATGGGTGAACAAGGCGGGCGAAGCGCCTATAGTGCGACAGATATGAAGTGAAAAATAAATTATCAATTTTATCAAAATTTTCTTTGATATTTCATCTAACATTAAAGTATATTTTATGTAAAATCTCTACAATTTACAAAAATCTCACCAAAAAAAACAACAAAAAAAAAAAAAAAAAAAAAAAAAAAAAAAAAAAAAAAAACTGAAATTATTTGCCTATGGAATACCATAAACACACTAAAGAGGACAAAGGGACAATTTTCTCTTACTTTAACAAGAGTGGGTCTTCCCTCCATTTTTTTGAAAGTTAATCCTAAAAGTTTGCATAAAAATATACATACACCCCAAATTCACCCACTCCACCTAATAATTTTGCCAACAAATACTATATATGATAGAAAGCATAAAATGTAGAGCTCTACTTTATGGCATTTTTGTTTGGCTGTGCCCTCTCCCGACTGAAATTGCCCCTCCCCCCGAAATTGCTTTTTTGCGGCCATGTATACATTAGTGTTACATGTAGATCCATATATTTTATATTTTCATTCAAAATTATTATTTTGAATTCAATACCCAGAAAGAATATAATATTTTCTATGACCAAGCATTGCTAACTTATATGCAATTTTGAAAATGGCTAACGCAATTCAACAAACATTTAGTTGATTTATTGATATGTTAAGTTAGTACGTATACATGCATTTTGAATAAATAAAAATACGAAATATCTGCATTTTTTTTGTTTTGGACAAGTCCTGCCCATTTTTAAAAATCGAACTTTAGTGTAGCCACAATTGCATTTTTAAAACGTTTTACGTTAATTTATTTTGTAAGATTCACGGTGGTGATTTTTTTTTTAAGAAACTAAACATGTCTTTCAGTCTTACAAAATAAGATGAAATCAAATAGTTTTAGTTCTTGAGGTACCCCTCATTAATCCGCCTGAATATGTTTGAAAACTCAATATAATTACTGCTGTAACATCTGATGCTACATTTTTTATGCCCCGGGATCGAAAGATCCCGGGGGTATATTGTTTTTGTCCTGTCTGTCTATTTGTCTGTCTGTCTGTTGTCAACTTTAATCTTGCCCATAACTTTTGATTGGTTGGAGCTATGACTTTCATATTTCACATGTGTATTCCTTGTGACAAGACCTTTCTTTGGGTACCATCATATTTGAACTTTTGACCTTGACCTTGGAGTTTGACCCACTTTTGCAAAATTTTATGAGACTTTAACCATGGCCATAACTTCTGAATAGTTGGTGCTTGGGATTTCAAACTTCACTTGTGTATTCTTTGTGACAAGACCTTTCTTTGGATACCAACAACTTTGACCTTTTGACCTTGGAGTTTGACCTACTTTTGAAAAACTTTAACCTTGGCCATAACTTTTGAACAGTTGGTGCTTGGGGTTTCAAACTTCACATGTGTATTCCTTGTGACAAGACCTTCCTCTGGATATCAACCACTTTGACCCTTTGACCTTGACCTAAGAGTTTGACCTACTTTTGAAAAACTTTAACCTTGGCCATAACTTTTGAATGGTAGATGCTAGGGCTTTCATACTTCACATATGTAATCCTTGTGACAAGACCTTTTTTGGATACCAACCACTTTGACCTTTTGACCTTTACCTAGGAGTTTGACCTACTTTTGAAAAACTTTAACCTTGGCCATAACTTTTCAATGGTTGATGCTAGGGCTTTCATACTTCACATATGTAATCCTTGTGACATCACCTTCCTTTGGATACCAACCACTTTGACCCTTTGACCTTGACATAGGAGTTTGACCTACTTTCGAAAAACTTTAACCTTGGTCATAACTTTTGAATGGTTGGTGCTAGGGCTTTCACACTTCACATATGTAATCCTTGTGACAAGATCTTCCTTTGGATACCAACCACTTTGACCTTGATGTTTGACTTTTATTTAAAAAACTTTAACCTTCGCCATAACTTTTGAACAGTTGCAGCTAGGTCTTTCAAATTTCACAGGTATATTCCTCGAGACAAGACCTTTCTTTGGGTATCAACATTTTTTATCTTTTGGCCTGGATTTTGACTTGCATTTGAGAAACTTTAACCTTCGCCATAAGCTGCCATACGGGGGCATCAGTGTTTCACAAACACATCTTGTTTCTTCATAGCATTTGAAACTGTAAAATGCTGATCGGAAACTCTACTTCGTCTCTCGGCACTGGTATTTCGTTGCAGGTAGTTCAACGTTTCAGAGACATGCACCTTTATAGGGGGGCTTTGAACACGGGCGTTTCAACTGAATTTATTGGAAAGCCATTCATTATTTGCAAAGGCATAAATGCAGTAGCGGATTTAATTAATCAAAGTAGTATCACATACATTTTGTCACCAACTATATTATTTTCCGAGTATAAAGACATTTTAGCAAATTTTATTCAATAAATTTTTTGTAATGAAATTTATTCAAATTAGCTTGTCTGACCCCCAACCCCACCCTAAAGCTTGTACATTGAAGCTGATGCAATATTTTTTTCTGAGCGTATAACTGCAGAAGAAATTATTTGAGACACACTATTATTTCAATATTTTAAAGAAAATGAAAGAAAGACAACTTAACTTCGTGCAAACATATTTTTAAAAATTTTCTTGTGACATTGAATCATGAAATTTGTCTTAAGATTTGTCTTAAGATTTCTTCTCCTTGAGATAGTTTTGTGAAACAGCAGCGACAAATCTTATGATTATATCTATTCATATAAGTCAGATCTTAAGATAATCTTAATAATCTATCTTAGGACAAATCTTACGATAGTTTTGTGAAACCTGGCCCTGGTCACTCATAGACAAAATGCAGGTTAGATCTAGCATCCCAAGCAAGTCTGTTAGTGTGCATCCCCTTGACCCATCTTCAATGCAAGTTTGCTCTATGAAGGGCTTAAAATTAAACTGGAATGAACCTGCTCCAAAACCTTTAACTTGGTCACTAATCTGGAAAATGTTGGTCAAATCCAGCATCTGAAGCAAGTCTAAAAGTGTGCATCCCTTGATGCATCATCCATGCAAGTTTGGTCTAGGTTATGGGCTTGAAGTTACATTGGAATGAACCTGCTCCAAAAACTTTAACCTGGTTCACAGCTCATCCAGAAAATTATAGGTCAAATCCATGCAGTATCTGAAGCAAGTCCAGTTATGTATTATCAATGTAAGTTTGGTCAGCAACTGGGCTTAAAGTTACTCAAAAATAAATCTGCTCCAAAAACTCTGAAAACCCTGGTCGCTTATCCAAAAAATATTGAACAAATCCAACATCAGAAGTAAATTTGATTGTGCACATCTCTAGATCCAAAATCCATGCAAGTTTGGTCCATGTAGGGCTTGAAGTTACTTTGGAATGAGCCTGCTCCAAAAACTTTAACCTTGTCACTCATCTGGAAAATGTAGGTCAAATCCAGCATCCAAAGCAAGTCTAAAAGTGTGCATCCCTTGCATCATCCATGCAAGTTTGGTCCAGGTAGGACTTGACGTTAGACTGGGAATGAACCTGCTCCAAAACTTTTAACCTGGTCACTCATCCATAAAATAAAGGTCACGTCCAGCATCCAAAGCAAGTCCAGTATTGTGCATCAATAGATGTATCATCAGTGCAAGTTTGGTCAGCATAGGGCATATAGTTACTAACTTGAAAGTTCCAAGGAACGCATGTGACATCTGCTTTGTAGCTTCATTAAAGGTGTAAATAAATCCAAGAGTTGTCAGCTTTTTATTTACTATAAGCATGATAGAGTTCATGCATTTGCCTGCAAAGGAAAAATGACATCCATGGATAGTATAAGACTGCGATAGAATCTGACAATCAAAGAAAATATTTCCATAACCCTCAAATGAATAATTAAAATGAAATTATATTAATTTCATTTTATTAATATGTGTTTCCAACAATCCTCCAAAAGAGAATTCAGTCTGTCTTTACTGCAATTGTCAGTGCACATGCATGCTAAATAGCATAGTCTAACCTCTTAAATGTCAAAAATATGCTGCATATTGGCACTAAGAACTATTTTGAAAAGTAGGTCAAAGGTCACGAGGTCGGTAACCATGGTAATTTACAAAAGCCATAGTGCCAAGCAATATATGTGCAAAATATCAAATCCATACCTCTTACAGTTCTTGAGATATAGGGTGTAACAGACGGACAAACAGACAGATGCCGGGTAAAGTGATCCCTTAGTGAAGCTCTGCTCTGCAGGCAACACAAAAAAAATGAATGCTCAAAATACTTTAACCTGGTCATTATGAATCTGCTCTAAAAACTTTCACCTGGTCACTCATCCTGAAAATGTAAGATCCAGCATCCCATGTAATTCTGGTAGTGTGCATCCTTAGATGTATCATCCCTGCAAGTTTGGTCGACAGAAGGCTAAAAGTTACTTGGAAATGAGACCTGCTCCAAAACACATAAATTTGGTCATGTTTTGACAAAACCTGACTGGTACAATGAAACATACTAGAAGCATCATCCATGCACCTCTGATCAATGTAGGGCATAGATGTACTTGAAAACAAATCTGCTCCAAAAACTTTAACCTTGGAAGCTGACAGTATTACATAAGCTCCCCAAATTTTGTTTAGTCAGCAAAAAAAAAGTTATACCAAAGATAATATTTCAGAAACATCAAAATCTTTATTTTAAAATATTTTTTTTTCTACAAGGAAACCTCAGATGTGGCAAAAGCTGTAGGAAGAGTAGTTTTAAAAAAAAATGTTTACTGATGAATATCTAGACAGAGGATGGCTAATGGACACTACACCATCAAATAAGCTCTTCCTTCTACAACCAGTAAACAAAAACACATAGTCATTTATTTATGTCTAACACTTTTATTGTCACAATAAAAATTACAAGTTACTATAAAATACAACACCACTGAAAAAGATGTATATCTTTGCTTGACAGGTACAGTTAATATACTGTAATAAAAAAAATCAAGTTATAAAAATTATCAATCTAAACAACCTGTTTTATGCTGTATACAACCAATAATATACATATAGTACAATATGGATATATTAAAATGCTCCATGTCTTTTCAATACAGTAATGCTAACGTGGAGAGATGATTTTCACTGATTACAGAATGAACAGAGAAAGATAAGAACAGTATTGCTGTAAATCTACATTTACAGACCAGTCACATCTCTTTTAAAACATGTTTGTTTATATGTAAATTGAGGACTTCACTAGTTTTCAATATTGTGAATAAATTTACTTTTAATTCAAAACACCTCTGTAACTTAACATTAATGTTCCATTTCCAAGTTTTTGTATTATGAAAACATATTTGTCTACACTTTGCAAAATGATGTAAAATTCAGACAATTCTGTAAAATTCTCAAGCCCCTCTCACCTCCCATTCTTAAAAATGACTGACTTTTGCTACATGTAACTACAATGAAGAGGAAATATTTCACTATACTTGATCAGGGATATATATGACCATTTTTCATGAATTCCATGGTTTAGGAAAAAGCAGGAAAACCGAGTAGATTTACAGCAACGGCATTGAGACTAGGAACACTACTAGACTATACAATGGATTATACATACACAGGGCAAAATGAATAATTCATAAATACTGAAAAACATCTTGAATAAATCAAATCATTAAAATGACAACCTGTAAATAAACAATCTACAAAATCGAATTAAAAGTCATGTAAATTTTGCTTCTGCGAGTGCAACCATTGGTAATAACTGCCAATGTTAAAAACAAATGTTAAGGTCATAAAAGTATAGAAAAATGTTTAATAGAATCATATATTTGAAACAACTGACAATTGAAAGACATTAGAGATGTCAAGAATATAAAGTTTATTTTACATCTAACTGAAAACGTTGGTCTCACTTTATCAATGTGGTCCCAAAATATTGTGCCATACATTGTATTTCAAAATTTTGTTTTGACAAATTTATCAAGTTCAAACAATATCATTCCAAAATATTTTACTTCAAGTATACATGTAAATTATTTTGTTACTTCTATGTTTGTAATACAAAACACTAAATTTAGTATGCTAAAATATTAACTCTAATAAAAGTAAATATATAAAATCATATATAATTCTAATGAAAGTTCTTTTTGTAGCAGAATAAAATACACAAAAACCTAGTTAATTCCAGTCCTTTTCCTATGTTATGTGTTTACATTTCTTTTATATAGAACTGGAAAAAATATCACAATAACATATGGCTTTTGTAAAATCAAATCCCATTTCACTATATAAATATCTGCAACATACTAATATTACTTCTACAAACTAAACATCATTATGCACAAATTAACAGAAAGATTAAAAGTCAACGAAATGTGGTTTTTATTTTCTGGATGCTGAGGCTATATTAGCTGGTGGCTTTGATATGACTCACTAGTATGACATCAAAATAATACGAACATTGCATAAGCAAGAATATATACAATAAGGAATAGCACATTAACTACAAAGTTACATGTGAAAATGGAAACTATTCTACAATAGAAACTATTCTACAGGGCATAGTCAATGATCCTAATGAATGAATCATATTTACATTTCTAACAGACAACATGTAAAAGTTGGAAAATTTACAACAAATGAAAGTTTGTCATCAATGATCATGAATCTATCAATACATTTCTGTCCAATACATGAATTCTGTGAATGATTAGTACAAAATCTAAAACATTCCAATCCACCTCTGCTCAGATCTTGTTCAACATAAGTAACACATGTAAAGACAGGTTTAAAAAAAAAAACTTGTCTCTTGAAAGTTTCCATAATGTTTTCTAAAACAAAGATACACATGTACATTTATGAATATTACTAAATCTTTTCATACAATTAATGGTTTATCCTGTTGTGTAAAATTAGGTTTGTTACATGTATATGAATGTAAAAAGAAGTTGACTCTTACTTTGTAGAAATGTTAAATACATGTATATTTTGAGCACAAGTACAGTGTTCATTTTGACTTTTCCTAGGAGTACCTACCAATAGGTAATAGTGTACCTATTGAGAAAAATATACAGTGTATGTTGCACCTGTGAAACAACATTTATTGCACATCCCTTCTTAAGAAAAAGATTCATGATAGACATAAAAATACAAATAAACACTCAAACATGAGACTCACCAACAAGTTATACTCATCAATGAGTCAGATATAACATACGTTTACATGCATTGAAATGAATTTAAAATTTTCTTTTTAATACAAAAATAACAAATAGTAGTGCATCAATTAATAGCTGTCATGTTCTTATCAAACCTTCCAACGACTAGGTACAAATTATCAAGGAGATATCACACAAAACAATTACATACAATAAAGTTTTTATCAAGAAATTACTACCTGTAATAGCCTTGAGAGACAGAAAAATTCCAAAGACAATCAATTTTGACATGATCAAGTACAGCCATTACATCTATAACTCTTTAAATTCTCCATAAAAAAGTGTTTAGATTTGTCAGTGAGATAATTTAATAGATTCATTACCTATAAATGCTGATCTGAACTACTGTATTAAATGCATCCAAATGAAGACTCACATTCAGGAATGCTAGCTTTAAAGCTGGTGCAGCAATTTGAGATGGAAGCCAGATTGAAGATGGTGTGATCACTGGTTTCACATTTACATGTAAGGCCAAATAAAAAAATATGTGTGGTTCCGGTTACCCGACCGTCTCTATTTTATACCCCCGACCCTAACCTTTTTTTTTTTGGCAATTTTCATATTTTTTCCGGAAATTTTCCCCGATTTCCATCAATGGCTCTGCTTTAAGTTTTAGCAATGATGGCCTCCTTGCACAACATAGTGCAAGTGTTTAATAGTGTTAAATCCAAAGCAAGCTAGCACGTAGGTGTGACCGTGTCCCCTACCAATATTGACTAGTACAGTGTATATTATCACACTACATCTAAATGTCATTTGCAAAGCAGTAATAGGTATTATTTAGAAAATTAAGAAAATCATTTTGTGGGGAAAAAAAAAAAAAAAATCCCTACCTACCTACCCTAATTTTTTTGGAGGTGTAACCGGAACCACACATATTTTTTTGTTTGGCCTAAGTGATGTGCTGGTTCGGTGCTGATGATTTTTATGACATGACTGTTGGTTATGATGACATGATTGCAGTGTTCTTCATTTAGTTATTGTACAGATTGGCATAGGGTCCTGTCCCTCGTGTTGGATAAGGGGATTTCTCTTGACATCTGGCCATTTCATAAACTACATCATCGTTATTTGCATCATATGGTGTGTATCTGCTGTTATATAGGTGAAGCAACACAGAGGCCAAAATAATACCAAACAGCTGGAAATAAACACAAAAACATTCATTACTACAGTACTTTATTAGTAGTGTGGAATCATTTTAATTTGGAAGGTGGGGGGATGTTTATGAGCAATCAAAATTTTACTGGTTTGTGGGGATATTTCATGGATAATATATATATACATAAGATTTCTTGAGCTGCTATGTTGAAAAAGTCAAGGTTCATGGGGATGTAGAATTCGTGGGTAAGGATGACCCACGAAATCCATGAATATTGGTCTCCCAAGGTAAATGAAGATTCCACAGTATAAAGTGTAGTGATATCATACTTGCATGAAAAAATTAAGTCTTGAAAAAATAAAAATACCTTCAGATGAAGTGAAAACTTTATAAGTTGTTCTTACAAGTTTAAATTTGTTAAAAATTCATATTCATTTCTTCCAAAAACATCTTTTTCTCTTTAAGCCCATGTTTCTTATTTAATTAATGGTTTGTTAAATCAAATCAGTTCATGAACATCCAAAATGTGAATTGAATTGAACATATTTTATTGACAAAGAGTCAAAAGGACTAGACAAAAGTTCAAAAACTTAGATAGTCTTCTCCTAATACAACATTTTGTAAAATTGCCAAAATAAAATACATGTATATATATGGTCTACTACACATACATAGTAGTAATAGGAAGAAAATAAGATCTTTAAATGTACAAATATAGATTTACAATGGGAAAAAATTAAGCTTTTTTTTGAAAAGTGACCACATTCATTTAGAAAAGTTTGAATAATCTTAAAAAGTTCAGCATTATGTTCAATAGTAAGAGAATCATCACATCCAAAATGTATAGCCCTCACAATTATCAATATATGAAGTATCCACTATCCCACAATTGGCATCTGTTTCGAGTAATTTTCAGTAAACAAGCATGGATGTTTTATATGGATTGAATAACATATGAGAAAAATATTGGACAGAGGAAAGAAAATATAAGATTACCTGACAAGCTAGTACACCTATGGCCACTCCTGCAGCAATCCCTAAATTTTCTTTGAAAAATTTGACTACTGCTTCATTGCAAGGCTACAGTAAAAAGAAAATAGACTGAAATAAATTCCTACATTTTCAATCATTAAATATTGCAATTTATCCATTGATATTTTTACAAACATGTTACTTTCTCAGTGAAAATAACAAAAGTGTTATTTTCACAGTTAAAATAACAAATTTGGGGCAAAACTCTTCTTCATTTCAAGAAGTGTATTAAAGAAAATATGATCCATATGGATAGCAAGAGTGAATCCCTAAATTCTTGCTTAAAACCATGTTTACAATTTTCAGTTGCTCGTGTGACTTCAATACCCCTTAGCTATAATTTCTCCACGGCCTATGCCACTGCATAACAAAAAAAAAAAACAAACAAACATATTGTTGTCCCGCCCTACCCCCATGCAGGGGTCATGATTTGAGCAATTAAGAATCTACACTACTTCAAGATGCTTTCATATAAGTTTCGGTTTTTCTGGCCCTATGGTTCCTGAGAAAAAGATTTTTAAAGTTTTCCTATATATTTCAACGTTAAAATTGGATTCCCTTTTGTGGCCCCGCCCTAGCCAAGGGGGTCATGATTTGAATAATCTAGAATCTACACTACCTCAGGAAGTTTTCACATAAGTTTCAGCTTTTCTGGCCCAGTGGTTCTTGAGAAGAAGATTTTTTAAATATTTTTCTACATATTTCAATGTAAAACTTGGATTCCCTATTGTGGCCCCGCCCTACCCCTGGGGGTCATGATTTGTATAATTTAGAATCTACACTACACTACCCCAGGATGCTTCCACATAAGTTTCAGCTTTTCTGGCCCAGTGGTTCTTGAGAAGAAGATTTTTAAAGATTTTTTCTACATATTTCAATGTAAAACTTGGATTCCCTATTGTGGCCCGCCCTACCCCTGGGGGTCATGATTTGAACAATATAGAATCTACACTACCCCAGGATGTTTCCACGTATGTTTCAGCTTTTCTTGCCCAGTGGTTCTTCAGAAGAAGATTTTTTAATGACCCCACCCTATTTTTGACTTTTCTTGATTATCTCCCCTTGGAAGAGGGCTTGGTCCTTCATTTTTATAACTTAAACTCCCCTTTACCCAAGGATGCTTTGTACCAAGTTTGGTTAAAATTGGCCCAGTGGTTCTTGAGAAGAAGTTGAAAATGTGAAAAGTTTACAGATGGACGGACGGACAGACAGACGGATGGACGGACGGACGACGGACAATGGGTGATCAGAAAAGCTCACTTGAGCTTTCAGCTCAGGTGAGCTAAAAACCAAATAAACCGTATAAATAAAAAGAAAATTTTTGTAGTTGGATATGAAATTCATTTCACACGTGAAAAAAAGAATATTTCATTATTTTTTACAAGTGCTTTGAACCCGTGAAAATATGCAAACATCCTGCCTCACTCCTGAAATAAATTCAATATTCAACTACATGTACAGGATATAGAGGTTATGATTTAACTTTAACCTTTGGGCTTTTTTTTTAAAAATACAATAAACAAATGAAAGAGTTCAACTATATTGAACAAAACGTTTATGTGTGTGTTTGGGGAGGGGGGGGGGGGGGGGAAGCTGCCTTCAAGAAAAAAATCTCTAAACTAACTTTAAAGCAAGATTGTTCTCTAAACAAGAGGCCCTTGGCCTTCATTTTTATAATTTAAACTCCCTTTCACCCAAGGATACTTTGTACTAAGTTTGGTTAAAATTGGCCTAGTGGTTCTTGAGAAGAAGTTGAAAATGTGAAAAGTTTACAGACGGACAGACAGACGGACGCACGAAGGACAACTGGTGATCAGAAAAGCTCACTTGAGCTTTCAGCTCAGGTGAGCTAAAAATTGCTTTGCTGTTCTTCAGTAGAAGACTTTTTAAGATTTTTCCTATACATGTACATTCCTAAGTAAAACTTTGATCACACATTGTTGCTGCACCTTACCATTGGAGGTCTTGATTTGAACAAACTTGAATCAATACTACCTGAGGATGCTTCCATATACACATGCAGGGCTTTCAAAAAGATAAGAAACAGGTGGTACTTTAACAAAAATAGGTGGTACCTTGTGGAAGCAATTTTAATTGTATGTTATTGAATTTTTCTCCAACAAATATTTTGGCTAGTAAAATCATGATTTCAGCTGGGCAGATTTTGAAAGGCCCAAATATGACTAATCATACCTTTGCTGTTCTTGAAATAAAGATTTTAAATTTTTTTCTCCATATATTCCTATGTAAAACTGATCGTCCATTGTGGCCCCATTCTAAGTCTTGATTTGAATAAACTTGAATCTACACTATGTTGGGAAGCTTTCACTTAAGTTTCATCTTTTCTGGTCCAGTGGTTCTTAAAAAGAAGATTAAATGACCCCACCAAATTTTCACTATTTCTTAGAATTATCTTCCCCTAGAAGAAGGTGTAGCCCTTCATTTGAAGTTTTGAACAAATTTGAATCCCCTTCATCCAAGGAAACTCTTTGCTTTTTCGCAAGTTTTTGATTCAGTTTTTCAGTATGTTTATTTAATATCACTTTTTTCCTCCGTTCTTGTAAGAAGCCATAAACCTTCATTGTCATACTTAAAAGTTGAAGATGACAATGTAAAAAGCTAACAAACAACACATGACAGACAGTCAAGTCACTTGAATGAGCTTGATAAGAGTCTGATGGGACTTACTGTTTTCCATATCTTAGGGTTGACATTACTACAGACAAGTGGATTTTGACCAGACAGTTGATCCATGCAGATGGGACAGGTCTGATAAGCAGTATCTTGTGTTTCTTTGTTCCTGTCATAGTAATTACAGCAGCTGAGTGGAGCTATGTTGTCCTGTGTATAGCCTATGTTCTCATTAATCTGAAGGTTGTTACTCCAGTCAGAGTTCTTGTAATCTGTGTAGCCTTGTCCACCACAACACTGAAGCTGTAATACATAAATAAAACATAAATACCAATGAAAAAGTATCAACAAGAGAAGTTTTGCATAGCATACAATACAGGTAAGTTTCTTCTCTGCTGTTTGTCTATCTCAGACATATTTCAGAATGTTTTGAACAGATGCTGAGATGCAATTTTCAGTAAAAGGAGTGTCTTACAAGTATATTGGATCATGATACTATGATTTAGATATATTGGGCCAAGATACTAATTAAAAATTAATCATTTAGATATGGCCATGTGGGGCCATGGCACAGTTATTAAGATATAGTGACAATCAATTCTCATTATTCTTGACAGATACACAGGTGAAGAATTTGAATTTTGCTAGATATTCTTTGGGGATTAAAGTATGTACTATAATTTGGTGATCTGTTAGATTGAAACACTGGCTAATACATGTGTAACAGGAAATTGGAAAATGTATGGCTGGACCGTGAATTGAACCTGGGACCCCTGCATCACTGGTAAGATGCTCTACCCACTGAGCTACCCAGGCTGATATCCACTGCCCAAACTCCTCTCTCAGTAAATTGTCTTTGCCCTGGAAGATAAAACCCAAGTTCTTATTTGCCCCTGGCAGGACTTTCACCTGCAAGTCCAGGGGTGGTCATCGGCACCAAATTATGTAGCAGAAGAGGAAAAAAATGTATGGCTGGACTAAGAATAGATTCAGGGACCCCTGCATCTAGTCAGGTGCTCTATCCACAGAGTTACCCAGGCTGATATCCACAGCCCAAACCATCACACATGTATAACTTAGGGAAATCGACTACAGCTCCACATTTTTGTTTCGTTTTTCATACCTCACTCTGCATAAAATCAAGGGCCCGAGTCACCACTGTGTTTTTTCCATAGTTATTTGGAACAATCGTCACAAAGGTATTCTTCAGCTTTATTTCAATCTTAAACAAACAATATAAGTTGCTTTGAATCATATATATATAAAATACAAATACTTCTTCTGCATTATTAAGATATCATGACTAAATATTTCAATGTTCAAAACAATCATATTTTGTCAAGCAATATCACCAGTTTGACTATCTTTTATATCTACATATTGTCAACTTGAATGTTACTCCACTTCTTTTGCTTATTAAGGACATACGCAAAGTAATTTGAACTTTATTGTCTTTTTCCCTGGAGTTGAAGAGTTCCAATACTTGAGTGAACTGTGTGCTACATTTTAATGTCTATATTTGCTGTTGTACACTTCTTCTAAAACAAGTTTGCATGAACAAAACATCTAGAATATATGTTTAGTAATTTTTGTATA
This sequence comes from Saccostrea echinata, assembly GCF_033153115.1. NCBI lineage: Eukaryota > Metazoa > Mollusca > Bivalvia > Ostreida > Ostreidae > Saccostrea > Saccostrea echinata. Next base: position 32,772,343 of record NW_026889750.1, read on the forward strand.
TTTTTCTTTGAATTATACAAGAATTTTCATCAACTGATATCTTTTCAAAACCCCTGGTAATACATGCTGATTTTTTGTCTATGAACATCTGATGGTACTATAATCTTAAATTAAGAATATCTTGAAAAATTATCAGTAGGTAAGGTACGTTGCGTATGTCCTTAAAGATAAATCTACAGTAGATCATCAATTTTCCGTGACATATTATTTTCATGAGATAGTTATTGGTATTAATAAGCAAGGCAAAATTTTCACGAATTTTTATTATAATTGTTGTGTATAATCTTTAATAATACAAATACACCCTAGAATGAAATTTTCAAGAGCAGAAAGTCTCATGTAATTCAGAGAAAATAGATTTCTCATAAATAAAAAGTCATTTACAGTCTGAATATTACCTCATGTCTGTATACATAACACCACACAGTCCCTCCAATGAGAACCAGCATAGACAGGACCAGACAAACCAGATACTGTCAATGTTAAGAATATATAACAATAAAAAAAATAAATAACAATTATAGATCTACAATATTCCTTGTTCGTATAACATTAATTAACTGGCATGTGACACAAAGTTTTCAGTACAAACCACTACCCTATCTTATTCAAGTCAATGAGAGTGCTAATATGGTCAGCAAATGTTAAGTAAGTTCAAAATCAGATAGATTTAGATTAGATATTTTTGCCAATGACCAATACAGTAAAACTCATTTAGTACAAACACGGATATAGTGAATTCACGGATACAGTGAATTTTTCTTGGATCCCCAGCTATATAAATTTCATGAATTTCTTTTACGGATACAACGAATTACAGATATAGCGAAGTAATTTCACAGGTCCCAGTGACTTCGTTATAACCGAGTTTTACTTTTTACCAAATGTCTTGCTGAAACAGAACTTACAATGATAAGGAGACACTTCCAGTTTGGTTTAATGGCTCCAATGATTCCAATGAGGCTGTACACGACCATGAATCCACCTGCTGCCACAAACACGTAGATGACATACTTGGACTGTTTAAGGTCATCTGATGCAGCCTGGTACTCATTCACAAAGAAATCAACCAATAGCCAGAGAGAAAAACCAAATATTGCTCCACCAATCAACTGCAAGGAAATACAAATGGTTTAAACACGTTAAATAAGGTTGTCAATATTTGACTTCCTTCAAAATCAATAAATTAACATTTGGTCATTAATATGGTTTTTAATTTAGAAATGATGAAGAAGCAAAATCGAATATTTGTACATGATCTAAAAATCACCAAAAAAAATTAAAAAAAATAAATAAATAAAACCATAAAATGACTGTAGAAAATATCTTGAAAGTTAAATAATCTATATGAAAACAGGATCAAGGCTCATTGGGCCTTACAGATGTAAATCCCTCAGCAATATAACTCTTGACTTCAATAAACTTAAGACTGTCATATGTATCATATACATGTAGTTAAAACCTTCTATAGTACGTACTTTACAATTTTCATGCTTCCATCTATGTATTATGATATTTGTTCATCAGAAAATGACAAACACTTGATATTTTGAAAGAAACCAGATCTCTTTTAAGTGTTAATCCTTTAAAAAATGTTTACTGACTTAATATTAACTATAAAAGCATTGTGACACACATTGCAAAGATGCTACCAGATACTTTTAACTAATTCAGTTGTACATGTATACTGTCATGAAAAGATATTTTAAATCTGACCACATCTCAAAACAAAAAACAAAAAAAGAAAAGAAAAAAAAATGCACTTTAATATTTCTTTTAATAGTTTTGTATGACATAAAAATTTAAGGCGTGTAGCAGAAATATTTGGATAATTGTTTATAAAATGAAAATTCTTAATAAAAAAAAGGCTTTAACAATGCTTTTATAATTTTTGCACCACAATGGCCAGTAAGACAAGTTGGTTAAGTTATAATGTAAGAATTGAAGCATGTTGACCTCCAAGCCAAGGGAAAAAACTCTTGCTGAATTCACTTCTATTGAAAACAATCTATTCCTCATACTATAAAAAATTTCAATGAATAGTAATAATTTTTTAATTTCCCCTATATACAAATATATATATTGACTATGTTTTTCAGTGTCTGTTAGTGTCACTGTTTTTTCACTGACTAAAAAGCATATTATTTTTTGTGAATTGTTTGACTTAATTGCCGATTGATTATTAAATAACCTAATAAAGGGATAGACATGCAACCTTAATCAATAAAAGAAATACAATATGACATCACCAGGTAACTGTATTTCCTTGGAGAAGCATATCTAGCAGGAATCAACACTTATAATAGCAATAGTACAGCAGCCAGAGGCAAGTAAATTTTGTCCCTCCTCCCCCAACATATTTAAAATACAATGTAAGACCTTGAATTTCCAGTGTTGTATTATACCTGCCCTGGGGGCGATTTTCTCAACATCTGAATCTACAAGATGTCCCATTTTACAATTTCAACTATATATTTAAAGTTTTCCTAATCCTGAACAATGTAACCTTGTTTCTTTGAACAGACGTGCCATTCATGATTGTGCAATAAAATCACAAAGATCAATATCTTTTCTAACTATGCATATGGAAATAGATTATTTAATACAAAGACCTGATTTTCCTCTTCATGAAATCACTGAATATAACATAATAGCTTTATTGCTCTGTCATAAAACTGCCACCTTCTAGTAAACATGTTATAATACAGTGTATACACTTGATACCTTACTTATAGATGTTTAAAGACATTATAATGCTACTATTGTCAAATTATTCATTTAACAAATATTATCTTCTTCAACTGCATGTGCATAAGGCTATTTTGAAATTTAAAAAAAAATTATGTGTAATTTACATTTAATTATTCTTCTGTATTTTAATGTCAGCCAATTTTAAAGCAATATGAGCTGCATTTTTGAGAATTTAATTTTGATGCTAAAATGTGCTATTTTGATAATTTTTTTTAATGTAATATGAACCTTTTTGATCAATTTGACTTAAATAAAGTATTAAATTGTTTCAGAAGAAAGACTCCTGTACAATCAAATGTATAGTATCAATATTGTACAGGACAACAATACAACAATAATGTAATTCTGCTTCAATCAAAGCTTTATAATAGTTCTTCCATTGCAAATATGAACAACAGAAATTTATAAACTTTCTTTTTTTCTGTCATTGAAATAGTTAATTGCAATTTTGCAACAAAAATTTCCGACATCAAAGTTGAAGCTCATATTGCTTTAAAATAATTTCAGAATAATACAACTTTTTGATAACTGAATAGACTACCGTATTTACTTGCCTATAAGTCGTTTTTTTGGGAGCTAAACTTTAGTCCAAAATTCTTTATCCGACTTATACGTGAGTTATAAAATGATTGGTATTTTAGCGGGTCAAACCCTCTATTTAAGCTTATAAAATACAACCGACTTATAGGCGGACCGACTTATAGGCGAGTATATATGGTACTCGTGATGAAAAATCATTAAATCATAACATTGTTCAAATCTAAATTTAGTAGCAATCTATCAAATTTGATCATGATAAGGATCCAGTATCTACAGTTTTTCCCAAATGTCCAAAGCTGCACCTCAACACTGTATGGTATCAAATACAGTTGAACTTCAATATCTTGAACACTGATATCTCAAATACCATGAACATGTCAACGTGATTTGAAAGTCCTTAACGCTTATGCTTAGTTTTACCCTGGATATCTCGAATCCTCAGATATCTCGAAGTACCGGGTATTTTCTTTGTCCCATCGAGTTTGAGATAATGAGGTTTGACTGTATTTTATTCACTGAACAAAACAAATATAAAATAAAGCATCTAGGTGCTATTACACACATGGCATGCTTAATGATGCAAAATACAAGTTAACTGTGAATAAGTTGGCAATGGAGCAGTGTTCCAATTAGACCCAAATTGTAATCATCATGATCTAAAGATATACAGTACATGATATACATATAATCTAGATTGCTCTCAGAAGTAATTTGCAAATTATTTGCATTTGATATCATTTTGGTCTATGGACTATAGTCTATACATGTTAAATCACAGATTTTTTTTATGTGTTTGCTGGCAAGGATGCTCCCAGAAAAAAAAGGACTCCATAAAATCAATACTGTGATCTTACTTAATCTAGTGGAGAATGTTTTTTTACCAATAGAGGCATGAAGAGACAATTATCATGGCTCAGGGAGACTCCTAGTATCCTTACATAAAGAGACAATAGACAAAATATGAAATATTTCATTATAAGGAAATTATATGGGAAGAAGGTTTATATATTCTTGTCTGCTTCAAGTGCAGTTGACTCAAAATGACAACTGCATGCAGAGCAATATATAATTAATTACTGAGAATTTTTCCACACTACATCTTATATTTGATGAGAAATATGTTTCATAGTTCCTGTCAAAAATTTAATGAATGATCGTCCACTAAGCCATTCCTTACTATCTTCAATTTGCTAAAATCCTAAAACACTTAACAGTCAAAGAAATCCGTACCAAGAACAAATGGAAACAATACGGCACCCACTTGTCAAGCTTAAGAGGTGTACTTGTAAGCAATGTGTGTTTTAATTGTTTCTTCTGCAGCTTCCTGCAGGGAGTGCTTTAGGTTTTTTCTTCAATATCCACTTTATCACCATTCTGCATTCTCACATTAGTGCTTGTGTGGTGAGCAAGCAGCTGGATAATGTTATGTTTCCTCTCCAGATTTCAGTTTTTTTATCTTTCAAAATAACAAATATTTTTAGATATCAAAAAATCTTAATGAATGCATGAAAAGAGATTGCATCAGCTTGGTGCATATACCTTCACAAGATGTTAATGTATCACATTACATCATATGCTTTGATAATATAACATGAACATATCGAATAAATTAAAATTTCAATTTTAACAAAACGATTAACATTCCTTCATGTAACTTATATAACATAATATATAGGATAAAAAAAAATAAACTTGATTTGCAAAAAAAAAATTTCCTAGCAATGTCTGAAGAATCTTCCAAAGATGTCTTCTGATTATTTACTGAGCATCACACTACTGACACAAAAATTGATTTTGTTCTCTCAGAAACCTACAGTTATTGGATATTCCATAATGAAAAAAAATCACCAACATTATCTTGACTGAAAAACTATCACTGGTTTCAGGAATTAATGGAGTACATCTTTACTCAAGCATGAACTTGCAGAATAGAGCAGATCTCACACGTTTCAATTGATTTTTCACCTTCATTTTGAGTACTTTACTTTTCTATGCACCTAGCTAAGCTGGGACAATTTGTCATTTTAAAATTAATGTGCTCAATCAAATTCACTAAAACTGAAGCACTTTCGCTATTTATATACATGTATTTAAATAGATATGTACATATGAATACCTTGTATTCTTGGAATATTACATCAAATAAATCAATTCAAATTACATTGATTGTGGTTATAGCTACTCTAAATGTACATGTATTGCAAATGGAATACATTAATCGGTAGATGTTATGTCTCATTATCATGATTATACATTACAATAGTGAAGTATAAATACATGTACATAAGTACAATCTTAATACATCTATATAGCCCTAATTGTTGCTTAATTGCATACTTCATAAAGTTAATGTAGTTTTGGCTGGAGACTTTCTCTATTTCATGTAATGCTTAATGGATAATTATTTTGCCAGTTTTTATTTTAGAGATGAGCAGTTTCTATTTTATATACATCATGTATATCATTAGGTCCTCCACACTTGAGGTGCAACCATGCATTTTTATAACTCATTCAGTTTTATAGGGTTTTATGACAGTCAAAGTTTCCACAAATTTAATTCTATTTATCATCAGGATGCCTTAAACCTAAAAACTGTAAATTTATTAAATATATATATATATAATTATATATATCTCATATATGTATAACGTACATGTAAGTTACATGTATGCACTAGCTGCCAAGTTTCTCATATTAGTTAAAACTTAAACAAACAGGACTGTGCTAATTAGTAATTACCATGTCATTGTTTTGTAGGACTAGGACTTTCTACATATAATAAAATATTATATATGTAATATTCTACTGTTATGTAAACAGGGATCCCTGCATTATTAGTCATGTGCTCTAACCACTGAGCTATCAAGGCCAATATCCATGGTCAATATAGCCCAAACAACAACTTTCTCCCCTCCTTCAATTAACAACCCACATTCTTTTGCCCCTGGTAGGACTTTTTCTTGCAAGTCTGAGGGAAGTCAATGGCACCAAATGTAACAGGAAAGAAGAAAAACTGGACCTAAAATCTAACCCAGATAATCCCTGCACTAGTAAGGTGTTCTAGCCATCAAGTCACCCAGGCTGACACTCCCTGTCCACACAACACAAACCACCACATTCTCAAATCCTTGGCACACAGCCTCTAATGTAATAGGAAAGGAGAAAATTTATAGCTGGACTGGAATCAAACCTGGGACCCCTGCGCAATAATAGTCAGGTACTCTAACCATATGTAACCAGTGAGCGAGAAAATGTGCAGGACCAAACTAGAACTTAAAACCCAGATCCCCTGAATCACTATAGTCACGTCCTCTACCAACTGAGCTATCTTGGCCACCAGCAATCAAGCTGGCCTGACTGCCACATTCCACCCTCCTTAAGGTCTTCACCCCTGAAGACATCAACCCTGGCAGTTCTTACACCTGTCACTTCCAGGGCATGGTCATTGAACCAAATGTAACTGGCAAGGAACGAAAATGCAACAAACCAGAAAAAGATTTGAATGAGGGCCCTCTGAATCACTAGTCAGGAGCTCTACTAAGTTAAACTGAGCTCTCTGGTCACTGGTGGGACTGGTTGATCCTGTCTGACCGCCACACATATATAATGATATATATACAGCCCAAACCACTATTTTTTAAGTTTCTTTTTGAAAGACACCAGACCATTACAGCCATACAACTGTTTTCCTGTTTTGTATTCTTATTGTGTAAATATTTCTCTCATTTTCATTCTGAGTGAGATACAGTCAGGCCATCATGGAAATATGAAAGTATGTCTATTCCTAATTTTTTTGTTAACTTGTGTAGCTTTCAATTTCAGTTCATGAATGCTAATACTCTATTTATCTCAATATGTTGTTGATGTACAAATTCTTAATTCCTTCATTTTACAGTGCCAAAATATACATTAGACAATGAACACTGTGTCTGTTCATAACAGAAAACTTTCCTCTCAGGTTTGCATTTTTTGGACAAAAGCCACACATACATAAAATTCTGTGTGCTTCCTTACTCAAACACTTAAAATCATTAAAAACTCCGGATTTATTTCTCTGTTTTTTTTTTTAAACAACAATTACTTTTTTTATTTGGTTCAATTTATGAACTTTCAATAATAGATCTAGTTTGAATGAAAATTTCGCATGTTGCAGATTTTATGATAATGAAAATAAATGCCAAAACTTTTTTTTTTAATTCACAAAAAAGTACCAGAATGAAAAATGTTAAAAAAAATTTCTATTAATCACGCAGTGTTTGCCATAATGACAAAACACAAAAATATGTCATACTCATAGACAACGGGATTCCCCACTTACCCATATTAATATAGCATCGGTTATGACGAAAATTCTCAAGCACCTAACCCCACTTTCACTGCGGCAGCCCATTCTGAAAATCTTTTGAATCAGTGTCTTTGAAAATACTGTACTTTCTCTGTCACATATTTTTTGTCAATCTTTCTTGTACGACTGCATTTGCTACTTCCGCTGCACTTATTACCCGCAAGGAGGCGTTGTTAGTCATTTTGTCTGGTTCTCATTTTAAGCCTTGGACCAGTTTACCATGTGGCTTTGTTGATATCCGACGGCTGAACTCAGTGTAGTCACTGTAGTGGTTGTAGTGACTAAGTGTATGTACCAGGGACAGAGCTTATTAGTACAGCATGTATACATGTGTAGTATAATGATCAAATCAAATTAATACAAGATGTTTCATAATTCATCATCACATTTTTCACAAAAATATGTTCTTGCATGTGCATAACCATTGAAATTTATTTTTATGTGAATTAATTTTTGCCTGTAAATCAAAACCTCTATTTCAGATTTGTAATGTAATTGACATGGCATTAAAAACTTGGTGCATGAAGAAAGGGTTCTCCTATTCTTGTCTATTTACAATTAGGAGACACCTGTTCTCAGGTAAGAAGGAGTATGAAATTTTAAGTTTCACTTTCCTCCCAAGTATATTGTACAGGCAAGATCTTGTTCATTTACCACAAGTAACTATTACCATTTAACTCCGACATGTAGTGACGGGATCATATGCTAGTGGTATAATTAGGACCTACTACATGTACAATGCCTTTTAAATACATACATGTATCAGTTAATTTGTAGTAGCGTAGTTAATTTTCCGAGGGTAAAATTATGAACTGTATCTATTCAGTATTGTGAGGGTTTCAGTTGATTTTTGATCCTGGATAACCAAATTATTTTCAATCAATTGGGTTTTTGAGGTTCCTTATTTTTGAGCTCTATTGGTCAGAGACCAGAAAAGATTATGCTATAGTAAGGTGTCCTTCGTCTGTCCGTTTAGCTGTCAATCTGTCTGTCTGTAAACAATTTTTCAAAATGCTACCCCTCCTACAGTTTTCATCTCATTTCAATATAACTTGGGACGCAAGTTGAGTATTCTAAGAAAAATTATTATTTTTATCAGTTTTTGATTTTAATGAATGGCGAATGGTGTTGCCAAGGTTACCAAAAATAGAAATTTCTGTGAAATACATTCAAAATGCTAATCCTCCAACAGTTTTGGTCTGATTTCAATAAAACTTGGCACACAAGTAGACTACACTGAGATACGTTACAGTGATTTTTTAGGGCCGATTTGGGGCCGAAATTCGGCCCCAGTCCCAATTGAAAATATGCCTGTACTTTCCCAAAATGTAGTGGAAGTTTTCCCAAAGGAAAACTTACAAAATATTTGATCAAATTCAGTTTGTTTATTGCATGTTTTTCAGTGAAGTTCAAGCAGGTTTTGTTGTTCAGCCATGTTGGATTTCTTCATAATTAGATAATTCATACCACTATTGTTCTTGATGCAAGTAATTAGATAATTAATACCAAGAATAGTCTTGATTTGTTATAACAATTGTTTGTTAAAGTAATACAAAAACAAAAACAAAGCTTTTTGACATACTTTTTAAGTGACTGGGTTTTCTGGGAGATTCCCAATTTAGCCTAATTGACGCTGAAATTCCCAATTCCTAGGGCCCCAACCCCCAGTCCCAAAGTACTGAAAAAAAACACTGTGTTATTGTCTTTATCGTTTTTTTTATTTTGATGAATGATTTTGTCATGGTTACTAAAAATAGAAATTTTTATAAAATATACTTTCAAACCAGTAGAGCAACAGTCTCGTCAGAGATTTCTGGTTTCTGCATTACACTTGTAATAATAATAGTGCTGAAACAAGAGTTTATTTCTACATCTAAAATTTACAGCTCAAACAATCCAGAAACATTATCAGTCAAAGTCCAAAATATGTTGTCATACAAAAATTCTCAGTGGAAAACTGAATCTCCAGATTATCAGCCACAATGGAATCTGCTCAGATTCTGATGTTCAAAATATATCAGACAATAGTGTTGAAGATTTATGTGACAGTCGAAGTCCTAAATCTGTTGAAGACTCATCAGAGGAGGCTAAACATATACCAGTGATGGTTAAGAAGGTTATTGAAGTTCTGAATCCTGGACAAGGAGAGGTAACCAAATTTACACTTTCCTCATACTTTATTTTAGATTATTTCAGTAGTTACTGTGTATTGAAGGAATTTCAGCTTTATATTGCATTCAATTTGAATATTATTTTACAAAACTGTCAGATTAGACTTTAATTATTGCCTTAAATGAAGAAAAAAGATTTTTGGAAATGCTGTTTTGAAATATTTTTTGCTTATTAGGGCCTTGTTTGAAATATGAGAGCCCTATAGGAATCACATTGCCCTGCCGTCTGCTTATCTGTCCTTCAACACTCTTGTTTTGGTAACTCAAACAATTTCTAAAGTAATGTTTTAAAAATTTGTACATTACTTTAAGATTGAAACACCTATAGGATTTGGAGTCAAGTCACTTTGTCTATCTGTATGTATGTATGCCCAGTTGCAAATACATGTAAATAGCAGTTTGATACTTTGTTGGGACAAGATAACTCAAATAGTTTTCAACATGATGTTTTTCAAATTTTTTTCAGAAGTACCTCATGTAAGAGGATTACACCCACCTTTAAATTTAGAGCTCATATTACTTTGTCTCTCTGTCTGTATGAATGTGCCAATGTTATTGTTAATACACAATGACTCAGATAGTTTTCTTAATAAATATTTCAAATTTTATACAGAGTTTACCACAAAAGAAAAGACACCTTTTTAGCTTATCTCAAAGAAGTTGGGGGAGCTTATGTAATACCCTCGGTGTCGGCGTCCCAGGTTAAAGTTTTTTGGAGCAGATTTCTTTTAAGTACTTCTATGCCCTATATTAATCAGAAATGCATGGAAGATGTTTCTAGTATGTTTCATTGTACCAGTCAAGGTTTCAGATGCTGCAATTTCAGCTAAAGAATGACCAGGTTAATGTTTTTGGAGCAGGTTAAAGTTTTTGGAGCTAGTCTCATTCCCAAGTAACTATAAGCCCTATATTGATCAAACTTGCCTGGATTATACATCTAAGGATACTCACTACCAGGCTTGCTTTGGATGCTGGATCTGACCTACATTTTCCAAATGAGTGACCAGGTTTAAGTTTTTTGAGCAGGTCTTTTACTAAGAAACTGTAAGGCCTATCTGAACCAAACTTGCATGGATGATGCATCAAGGGCTGAACACTACTGTACTTGCTTCAGATGCTGGATCTGACTTACATTTTCTGGATGAGTGACCAGGTTAAAGTTTTTGGAGCAGGTTCATTCTTAAGTGACTATAAGCCCTATGTTGACCAACCTTGGATGGATGCACACTACTGGACTTCGCATTGGATGCTGGATCTGACCTACATTTTCTGGATGAATGACCATATTAAAGTTTTTGAAGCAGTTTATTTCTAAACTGACTATAAGCTCTCTGCTAACCAAGTTTGCACTGAAGATACATTTATTGATGCACAATACCAGGGTTGCTTTGGATGCGGAATAAGACCTACATTTTCCAGATGAGTGAACAGGTTGAAGTTTTTGGAGCATATCCATGACCAAGAAACTACAAGACCTACCAGAACTAAACTTGCATGGATGATGCATCAAGGGATGCACACTACCAGAGTTGCTTCAGATGGCTGAATATGACCTGCATTTTCCAAATGAGTGACCAGGTTTAAGTTTTTGGAGCAGGTCCATTACTAAGAAACTATAAGGCCTATCTGATCCAAACTTGCATGGATGATGCATCAAGGGATGAACACTACTGTACTTGCTTCAGATGCTGGATCTGACTTTGTTTTCTGAATGAGTGACTAGATTTAAGTTTTTAGATAAGTCCATTCCCAAGTAACTTCAAGCCCTATTAGACCAAAATTGCATAAATGTTGCATCTAGGGATGCACACTACTAGATTATTAGTTTAGTGTGGGATTTTGCCTTACTTAAAGACAACATTTGTTGAGGTGAGTTCTGTAATCTCTGATTACTTTTGTTTTAATTTTGTGGTCCATCTTTCCATCATTGATTCTTAAACTGAAACGGTTTTCACTGAAACATTTTTAAATTTTGTCCATTAATACTTTACCTTAAGTGAAAGACACCAATAAATTTTGGGGTCGTATAGCTTTGTCTGCCTTTCTGCATGTTATATTTTTGTATATCTATTGTGAAACAACTCAAACAGTTTCCATTGTAACATTTTCAAGTTTTATTCAGAAGGAATTATTAGAAGGACACTTATTTATTTTGTAATCATATAGCTTTGTCTCTTTGTGTATGTAGTTTGTATGTTTTTCCACAAATCTTTAAATATAAATAATAATTCCAACATTTATTTGATTGATTGTATTATGTCACCTTATGTGCTATGTTTTGTTGTAACCAATCCAATGTAAAATTACAGTTTTCACTTTTCTTTCAGACCTTTGACAGTCTTGACAGAAGAGGCCTTTCTGAATGTGTCAGTTTTCTAGATCATTTTGTACTTATGTTCTTGAGAATTTTTTTAAAGTTATTTATCGACATGACCTTTGGAGCTGGGGGACATACAAAGGCTATTTTGACAGAGAACCCTGAAGCCCGAGTGGTATGTGTGGACAGAGACCCCGTGGCCTTCAGCTATGCTCAGGAACTGGCCAAATCTTACAAGTAATTCTGAATTTAATTAGGGGTGAAATGATACACCTCCTTCACGGTTCGATACGTATTGTATAATTTTGTCTCAGTTCGGTTATTTTCGATACGATACATTTTGATAGAAGGAAACTAATTCAACGTTTTTTATGCTTTCTTTTTCTAATTCTAGTCACATATTTTACGAATTTTATTTGCAAATTGACTAGAAGAAATTGATTAAAATTATTTGACTGTCAAAAATTATTTTACAAGCTATCAGTCATCAAAAATTTACGTTTTCTATACTTATTTATACTGAGTAACGTGTTTTACCCTATGAAAAACCCGACTGAATAACGATCCCGACCGAAAAATGAACCGAACCGAAAATCAGAGATTTTGCACCGTGTATCAAACTGAGAAAAAATACTGCGGTGAATTGATACCGCGGTGAACCGTTTCACTCCTAAATTTAATCTATCCTTGTTGATGAACGTAAAATTGATAGCAACAATTTTACCAAGGAAATCACATGTAAAGAGTAGCCCATCTATGCTTAAAATAAGAGGATGTCATTGTTAAAAAAAAATTATGTACCTCCCTGCAACACAATATTTAATAGATAAAAATAAGAGAGAAATTTTCAATCATGATTATACAGATAGCACAGCATATATTAAGCAGGCAATATAATATCTCCTAGATTGTAATCATTCCATAAATATACCCTAATATGATTTATTTACATTTAAAAAAGATGTATTTTGATGACAAGTAAGTTATTTTGCAGAGGAAAAGCCCCCCCCCCCCCCAAAAAAAAAATTATTTTCAAACAAAATGTACATGTCCTGATTATGTATTTAATGTCCTCACATAATGTACAGTTAACAGTCCAAACTTTGCTGAAAACAGAAATGTCAATTGTGTATCTTGACAGGCCAGGTCAGGTGCTACCTTCTTTGGGAAAGTTCTCTGAGGTACCACAAATACTTTACCAACTCGGAATAACCCCTGGATCAGTGGATGGGATTCTCTTTGATGTGGGGGCTTCCTCCATGCAGTACGACCAAAGTAGTCGAGGGTTTTCCCTCAGCAGAGATAGCCCACTGGATATGAGGATGGATCAAGGAAGGTAAGCAAAATGATAATGCATTCTATAAGTCCATGTGAAATACATGTAAAAGGTGCTTGAATAGATTTAACAGTTTTAAAATAAATAGCTGATGACTGTGTGTCAGATTGTTAAATGTTTATATATACAGAGATCCAGATGGTATAACTGCAATGGATGTGGTCAATCACCTCTCTGTGCAGGAACTGAGAGACATTATAAAGAAATACGGAGAGGACTACATGGCTAATCAAATCGCCTATGCCATTGTAGAGGCCCGCTATGTCATGGGAAAAATAACTACCACCAAACAGCTGGCAGAAATCATTGAAAATGTTTTTGAAGAGTAAGAATTTATTTAGTCAAAATGGTGATCTAAGCTACAAAAGTAATAATTTTATAGGAAGAATAAATGCCTGATAGTGATGTCTTACATATACATGTTTGTGATTTGATTTACATGTACCTTGTAAATTTATGTAAGTTTACATTTATTATTTGAATTGGTCTATTTTATTTAACAAGCCTCCAAGCATTAGCAGAAGTACCCAGTAAACTGAACATCTTAATTTAGTGATCAAATTAAATTTATTGAGAAATGCAACAAATGTTGAGAAACACATGTTCTTAATCAATTAAATCAATTTAATACTTTTGTTAATATATATTTAGTTTATCATTACATTTTCTGTGATTTTTTCTATTATAATAGTTCTCCTTTAAAATGTTTTAAAATGAGTATTGTAATTCATAGGAAAATCATGAGGGACAAATTAAATCGGAAGAGCCATGTTGCCACTCGGACATTTCAAGCTTTAAGGATTTTTGTTAATAATGAATTAAATGAAATCAACAATGGATTAGAAATAGCATATCACTATCTAAAACCAGGAGGTGTTTGTGTTGGAATTTCATTTCACTCTCTAGAAGATCGCATCTTCAAGAGGCATTTCCACGGCATTGAGATGGATGAGGCTAAAAACTTGTCAGTGAAGCAGAAATCACGGATGATGAGAGACCACCACCAGAAGTACGACAAGGAACTGATACAGATCATCCTAAAGAGAAGATGGATTCCGGTCAGTAAGAAGGTCATGACCCCTGAGGAGGAAGAGATTCTGAAGAATCCCAGGAGTCGATCAGCCAAACTTAGGGCTGCTATAAAATCTACAGATGTATAAGTACTAAGTCTGTGAGAGCTGATACTAGAATCTGAACTTGTGTGTACACTTTTATTTAGGAATTCTCAGTCTTTATTTCCATTAATTGGTTGAGTTTTTTTCCCAGTCTGTTGTTGGTGACTGTAAAAATCATGATTTTTGTAACCTGCATATTAGGAATCAAGATTTGATTGAATTGGATTAGTTGTTTTAGAAGGAAAAAGATATATGTAAATGCATTGTATTTTGTTTAATTTCTTCAATTTTAGTAATAATCTCATAACAATTTCGACAGTGATTTGTGATTTTAATTGTAATTTAGAAAATTCACCATTAACTTACCATTATTATTTTAGTAATTTATTTTAAATAGATTGCATATTCTAAATTTAATCATATCTTGTTAAAAACAATGTTATGAGTAATTAGGTCAATTATTTATGTTTATTCAGTTAACAATCTAAGTATAACACAATGACATGGTATCATTACATGTCTGCCAAAGGGAGACAAACCAAACAGTTTCTGAAAAACTGGAGACCAATTTCTTTACTGAATACAGTATATAAAATCGCATCTGGCATAATTGCAAATAGGATTAAAAAATATTTAGACAAAATAATTCATTCTGATCAAACAGGTTTTATAAAAGGTAGAAATATATCAGAAAACATTCAAACCATTTATGATATTATGCAATATACAGAAGAAGAAAATATTCCAGGGCTACTTCTTCTAATTGACTTTGAGAAAGCTTTCGATTCAATATCCTGGTCATTCATTCAAAAGTCACTCCAATTTTTTAAACTTGGTAATTCTATTCAGAAGTGTTAAATTATTTTACACAAATATTATCAGCAGTCAATCAAGGTGGACACATTTCTGAAACCTTCGATCTTCTTACACCGTGGGTGTCGCCAGGGTGATCCACTATCCCCTTATTTATTTTTGATATGTGCTGAGATATTAGCAATTTTGATAAGAAATAATAAAAATATAAAAGGAATTGAGGTTCTAGAAAAAGAATATAAGATAACTATGTTAGCAGATGATACGTCCCTTATATTGAATGTCAGTGAACAGTCTCTACAAGTAAGTTTAAAAACTTTGAAGTACTTTGCAAAAATATCAGGGCTTCACATCAATTATAGTAAAACACAAGTTATATGGATAGGAAGTAAGAAACATAGTAACCATATTTTGAATGTAGGGGAAGATTTAGAATGGGGAAAAAGCACTTTTAGATTACTTGGTATTGATTTTCATGTTGATTTACAGAAAAGTTTTGATTTAAATTTTAAACAAAAGTTTGAAAATATTAAAAAAAACAATGAAAAACTGGAATCGCAGAAATCTTACCCCACTAGGTCGTCTAACAGTGTTAAAACCCTTCTTCTACCACAGTTAAACCACATTTTTGCTTCACTTCCAAATCCTTCCAAAGCTCAGTTAAAAGAATTGGAAAATACTTTTTTTCTTTTGTTACAGGAAAAAGTAATTACAGAGTTAAAAAAATAATATACATAAAAAATTACAAAGATGGTGGCATAAAAATGGTTAGCATTAAGGATTTTATTATGTCTTTAAAACTTATGTGGATGAAGAAAATTGTGATGCAAAAGAGCAATATATATTCACTTTTAAATTTAGAGATTAAAAAAATAATTTTATGTGGTACAGAATATGTAAAAGGAAAACTGAAATCTATTAATAATTTGTTTTGGAAAGATGTGTTGGAATCATGGGCATATTTTTCAGAAAAAAACTCAGATTCAAAATTTAATGCAGCTATGGAACCACTTTTTTACAACACTAATTTCCTAATTGATAAAAAACCTATTTTCTATAGAAAATGGTATGAAAATAATATTTTTTGTGTTAATGATTTATTGACTGAAGACGGTTCCTTTATGAACTTGATCGCCTTTAATAAAACATACGGTATGAAAGTTCACTTTCTTGAATATAATGGGATCTTGGCAGTTATCAGAGAATGGATAAAAAAAACAAAAAACCCCTTATTAAAATTTAGTTACCCATATATATCCCATCAGCTGTTTTCTTTATTAAATGCAAAAAAATCCAGAAAATTGTATGAAATTTTAAAAGGTAATCAAGAAGAACCTTTAGGGAAAATTGGTTGGAACCGTATCTTTGAGCTGAGTGATGCTGAATGGGAAAATATTTTTTCTCTCCCTTTTAAGCTCACTCAAAATACAAAACTTCAATGGTTTCAGTTTCGAATAAATCATAAAATCCTATGTACAAATTCTTTTCTACATAAAATAAAAAAAAGTGATACTAATATCTGTACTTTCTGTACCAATGAAATTGAAACTATTGAACATATTTTTTGGGGATGTAAAGTAGTGCAGGGCTTATTAGAAGCCTTTTCTACTCTTTGTTTTAGTAGACTTCATAGATATATTACATATTCAAAGAAAGACTTTATATTGGGATCACATGTGAAATCAGAAAAAGTGAAAACTCTTATTGCTCTACAAATAAAGTATTTTATCTTTAGTATGAAATGTGTCAATAACACTCTTTCTTTGAATGGGTTGATGTCCTCCATTAAAGTACTATATGACACTAATAAAGTAATAGCAAAGAAAAATAATGAACAAGAAAAATTTGATGAGGCCTGGGAGTCATGGAAGAATTTATTTAATTGAATCAGTTCTCTCTCTCTCTCTCTCATGTTTTTGTAAAATAATGAAAAATACAATAAATCATAAAAAAAAAGAAAAAAAACCCAATGTTATGATATAATGATTAATTCCTAGCTCTTTGATTGGCTGAGATCCAACATTCTAGAAATCATACTAAGTTTTGTTATACCTTTAAAAATTAGTTCCTATATAAATCTACATGTATACTAAAAAAAGTCTAACATTTCTAATGTTTTACTGAGCGGTCATTAAAAAATTGATGTTTGATGTTGGACCTGACGAGATATATTGGATCGCTTACGTTACACTGTAGGTGAGATAAGCTAAATCTTATTTGCAATCGTTATTATGGAAGCCAGCAAAAGATACATGTGTAACAAAAAAATAAATAAATAAATAAAAGGTATAACAAAACATTTATTGATTGGATTCTTTGGGCAAAATGTGTTTTGTCGACCCCTCAAACCAAACTGTTTGCCTTCGGCTTAACGGCCTCAGGCCAACAGTTTGGCTCTTGGGTCCGACAAAATGCATGTTGCCCTCGAATCCAGTCAATAAATGTATAATGTTCACTGGCACAAGACCTACCCGGTGAACATAAGCATTAATCTTTTCTACATTGGACCAAAAATAGATTGGTAAATTTCAAATTGATATCAAGTTCACCTGCTCCAGACCTCTCACTCCCAGGTAACTGAAATACATGTATTAACATTTTTTTTTCTACAGTGGACCAAAAATAAATGAGGAACTTCCAAATTGAACAACTGGTCATGCTTATTTTTGTGACCACTGCGCTTGGGTAGGACTTCAACAGTTAAGTTTCAATTTAGTTCAATTCTGTCACTGCCCAGCACCAACACCAATGAATGCAAATAAGAATTAGTCGATCCCATCCACAGTGTGGCGTAAGAGGTCCAATATGTTATCAACAGGTCCAATATCTCGCTCTGCCAAACAAATCGATTTGTTTTATAACTGCTCAGACTTTTTCTTATTAAAGATTTATATAAGAACTTATTTTTAAAGGTATTACAAACATGTTTGCTTCAAAGATTTGAATCATTTAATCATACAATAAAACAATTATTGCTGTTTTTTTTAAAGGGGGGGGGGGCAAGATGATGATTGAGCAACTCTCAAAGTACAATATTTACTGAGTGAGTGAAGAGCGAGGTGCATATTGTACTCCACAGGTAGCTAAATCATCCTATTGACCAAAAAAATAGCAATAATTATAGGATAAGAAAAAAAAATATGAATTCGGATGAAACTGTAGTCAAAATACTAATCAACATATGTTGTATTTGCAAACAAGGTCTAAATGAGATTGTTCAAAGCCCTGTAATATCAAATCATTTGTCAGTACATTGCCTCGGCTCGATTCAAAAATGTTCGTATTCAGAACATGTTCTTAAGTACCGAATTATTCGGGAGACATAAATAACGTAGGTAATTTTGGAATATTACTGCATAAATGGGGGAAGCTGACGGTGGAAAAACTTAAGTCATCACATTTGTCATATCGATTAGTAATTTGACATTATTGTTTATAGTCAGTACAGCATCCAAATATGAAACAAATGGCTGACTCTGTGTCTTTTATTTTGAGATTACTTGGATATATATAAATAAAAGTAACAATATATTAATTGATAAAAGAGCCGTTCAAAAGTTAAAATGTTGAATTGAAGGCCACAGCAAAAGTTTTCGTATCATGTAGAAGTTTTTGAATAACTTCAATAAGTACAGAAATATAAAATGATATAAAAAAAGCCCTTAAAACGTCTTTATCGTAAGCAATGGTTACATATAAAGTGTCGAGGAATCAATGGTCTTGATGTTGGAAAATGATTCTAAATTTTATAAGATTCTGTGGAGGATTTGAGAATCCGTATTTACACCATTTCTAGGATACATTATATTGTAGCCCAGTACGTCTGGTGTTTCTCCTTCGCAGCAGTTAATATTTTTGCGAGGAACAGAGATAGGGGCTTGTTAGAGCTAGACTTTTGCAATGTATTTTTTTTTTAAGTTTTGGAATCAAGTATAGGTATGGTAAATAAGTATTTAAAAATTTAAAAAGGTGACGTTAACGACCAGTGATCGATCTCACAAAAATCCTGTCAAACAATACAAATCTTGAATAGGACAAAACACGGACTTCAAGTACGCTCGGGTGCCTAGGATAAATAAAGGAGTACCCCCCTCCCTCCCCGGTCCACTGGGTCACACCCTCCATCGGCTGAAGATAGGTTTTTAAGATATCATTAAATGTATAATATTTCTTTAAAGGGAACATTTATGAAAATTGGAAATTTTATGTTTATATTATAACAGAAAAATATCACAAGTGTTATACAAATATTTGTTGTTCACAAGGAACTTGGCTTCTCTTCTGTTAATCATGCAACATACACGAAATCAAGTCCGGAGAGCTGTTCATACAAAAAAGGGGCACCAATTCTCATTAAATGTTATAGTGAAGTAAAAAAGCTCTCTTTCTTTATTGAAAATTGGTCATTTCAGGCCTTGTTGAAGTATTGTATTAAGTTATACTGTTGAATACATGTTTATTGTTTAATTTCCTGAAATAATTGAAATACAAGTAACTAATTAGTTTTTATATATGAAGGATTAATCATTACAGGATATTCATTTGTCGTTAGATTTTATTAAGCCTCATAATTAAATAATAGCACACTGCTTTAATGGTGATTAGTTGACTACAATGTCTGTCAAGTTATATAATTAATAATTGATTACTTATTTTGATTCATAATATAAAAACTTAGGGTTAGAAGTGAATAGTAGCAATGCAGTGTCGAAGATCACGGGTATTTCACCTGTTCCCGTTTTTTTATTTAAAAAAATGAGAAAATGTGATTTATTGTTGCTAGAGGAATACTGACTGATTAAGTGTGCTGAGCAGAAGCTGAATCTAAAGTATTTTCCTGAAAGGTAAATTTAAACTACTTGCATAAAAGTGTGTCTCTGATTACGTCATTCTCATTAAGTCCTTTCTCATTCTGCAATAGGTAAGAAAGCATGTCAAAGCAAAAAGTAATGTTGCATACAAATTTTATGTATTTAAATTCCATTTTATTTCCAATATCATGTGTTCATATTGCTTTAAAACGATATAAAGTGCCAAAATACCATAAAGCTTTAAATGAGATATGTAAAGTTAGCTACTAGTAACTGGCTACTAGTAACTGGCTATGACAAGTGGGTAAAGTTAGTTACTAGTAACTGGCTACTAGTAACTGACTTAAAATGAGAATAAAGCTAGCTACTAGTAATTTGCTACGACAAGTGGGTAAAGCTAGCTACTAGTAATTAGCTACGACAAGTGGGTAAAGCTAGCTACTAGTAACTGGCTACTAGTAACTGACTTAAAATGAGAATAAAGCTAGCTACTAGTAACTAGCTACGACAAGTGGGTAAAGCTAGCTACTAGTAACTAGCTACTGGTAAAAAACTCAAAATCAGAATAAAGCTAGCTACTAGTAACTAGCTACGGCCAGTGAGTAAAGCTAGCTACTAGTAACTGGCTAAAACATGTCAATAAAGCTAGCTCTAGTAGCTGGCTACTAGAAACTGAATTTAAACGTAGTTCTAGTAACTGGTTACATTACAAATTTTAATTTAAAGAAAAAAATAATGTATTGAATGCCTTTAAAAAATAAATAACAATCTCGTATTTTTGTTTTGCTAGTCAAAATATCTTATATTAAATCATGCTACTTTTGATCTATAGTTGCATTTTAATACTATTGTTGCGTATGCATTTTCAGTTAGTCATATCTTAGAAAAATCGTAAGTGTTCAATTTCTTTTATATATTTCGAAGACATAACTTCCTTCTACTTCTTTTCTTTTTGATTTCACAAACGTTTTTTTTTATTTTGTCACAAGTTGTTTAAAAGGTTTATTGTTCAAAATAAATTTTATATTCTTATCAAAACATATAAAATTTGGTACATTTTGTATAACATAGTCAATAAATACAATGGATATAACAACGTAAATTTGTTTAGTACAGTTTCGTTGAAGTAATTGGGTTCTTTTTAGCTGATATCTACCAATATTGCTAAACATCGATATCCCCTTGGCTTCTCCATATGATCTGGCACTGAATTTACCAAGATATATGTATTGATATCTAAATTAAGCTACTAGTACGTTTTGAGAAATATGAATCATATTCTGGATAAAAGGTTAACATCTTCCAATTTGCAAGAAGCTGGGTATTTAGAGAGCTGATATCTACTGATACAGTTAGTAATATATTTCTTCAAGGTTCTTCAAAGAAAATATGACTGACATTTTACGTTTATTTTTTTTCCATTTCTTCAATTACTAGTACATTTCGTGAGACATACGTAAAGTTTGCGATTCAAATATTAACATCATTGAAGTAACTGGTTCTTACAAAGTTAATATCCAACAGCATTGCTGATGTAAACATCATTGTAGCTTCTCCGCATGATCTGGAAGTAACTAAAATATCTGTAGTGACATCATGCGCGTTTTTGTGACATATGAATCATTATTTGGGTAAAAAGTCAAATACTTGAAGTATTTGGGTATTAAAAGAGCTGATATCTACTGATACAGTTAATAAGAGAATTATTTAAGTTTCTCCACATGACGTATGACTCACGATTTACGATTATCTTTTGTCATCTCTTTAGCTTCTAGTACATTTAATGAGGCATAATTAAAGTTTGCGATTCAAATGTTTACATCATTAAAGTAATTGGGTTTTAACTAAACTAATATCTAACAGTATTGCTGATGTAAACTTCCTCTAAGCTTTTCTACATGATCCGGCACTAAAGTAACCAAGATATCTATAGAGATATACTCAGCTACTAGTACTTTTTTGTGTAACGTAATGCAAGTTTGCGATACAAATTTTGACATCATTGAAGTAACTGGCTTCTTACTTAGCTTATATCTGCTGATATTGTTGATGTAAACCTCCTCTTAGCTTCTCCACATGATCTTGCACTGAAGTAACCAAGATATCTGTAGTGATATCTTTAGCGTAAATCGTCAGTCATGTTTTATGTGGAGAACCTTGAAGAAATTTCTAATTAGCTGTATCAGTAGATATCAGCTCTCTAAATACCCAGCTACTTGAAGGATGTTAATATTTTACCCAAAAATTAATCATATTTCACAAAAAGTACTAGTAGCTAAAGATATCACTACATATATCTTGGTTACTTAAGTGCTGGATCATGTGGAGAAGCTAAGAGAGAGTTTACATCAGCAATATTAGTAGATATCAGCTAAGTAAGAACCCAGTTACTTCAATGATATCAACATTTGTATCCCAAACTTGCATTATATTACACAAAAAGTGCACGTAGCTGAGTATATTACTAAAGATATCTTGTTAACTTCAGTGCCAGATCATTCGGAGAAGCTAAGAGAATGCTTTCATCAGCAATACTTGTAGATATCAGCTTAGTTAGAATCCAGTCACCTCAATGATGGTAATATTTGTATTGCAAACTTTCGTATGCCTCAAGAAATATACTAGTAGCTGAAAAGATAACAAAAGATAAATGTAAATCGTCAGTCATGTTTTATGTGGAGAACCTTGAATGAAATATATGGAGATAACGAACAGTATTCAGGCTCAAAAGTCCATCAAAATTTCTATTTAGCTGTATCAGTAGATAACACCTCTCTTAATACCCAGCTTCTTGAGGCTGGTAACATTTTACCCAAAAATTGATTCACATTTCACAAAACGCGCTAGTAGCTGAAGATATCACTACAGATATCTTTGCAACTTCAGTGCAAGATCATGTGGAGAACCAAACAGGAAGTTTATATCAGCAATATAAGTAGATATTAGCTAAATAAGAATCCAGTTACTTCAATGATATCAACATTTGTATCCCAAACTTGCATTATATTACACAAAAAGTACGAGTAGCTGAGTATATCACTACACATATCTTGGTAACTTCAGTGCCAGATCATCGGACGGAATAGATGTCTTCGAAATTTATAAAAGAAACGGCACACTAAAGGTATTTCTAAGATATGACTAATTCAAAACGCTTACGGAATGATAGTATTAAACTGCAAGTAGAGATTAAAAGTAGCATATTTTAATATAAGATATTTTGACTGGCGAAACAAAAATAAGAGATTGTATTCATTTTTTTTTAAATGCATTTAATACATTACTTTTATTTTCTTCAAATTAATATTTGTAATTTAGCCAGTTACTAGAAGCTATGTACCTTTACTCACATTGCAAGCCTGTAACTAGTAGCTAGCTTTACTCACATGTTGTAGCCAGCTACTAATAGCTAGCTTCATTCACATTTTAAGTCAGATACTAGTAGCCAATTACTAGTAGCTAACTTTACCCACTTATCGTAGCCAGTTACTAGTAGCCAACTTTACCAACTTGTCGTAACTACATGTAGCTACTAGTAGCCAGTTACTAGTAGCTTACTAGTAGCCAGTTACTAGTAGCCAACTTTACCCACTTTTAAATGAGTGTCTGGAGAGCAACAATTTTAATACATTTGGTGTCGCCTTTGGTGTCGGTGGCATCTGTAGATATTGTAGCTAAATGACACTCTTTAAAAATAGATATTCAAACTAATTTTGCAAATATGAAAATCATATCTACTTCCACCTAATTTGAAAAAAAGTGTGCTACAAATGTAAATAAATAAATACACGTGTAAATAAAAAAAAAATTAACAAAACACAAAAGTTGAAACTTTCTTTAGGTAATTATTATCGTAAAATGCCAAGATGAGTGGTAATTTGATAGATATACATAATAATATACATGGTAATACATGGTCCATTAATATAGATCTCTCCGGTTAAGATATCGTAATCAAGAGGGAGAAAAAAAAAACGATTGAATAAGAAACTAAGCGAAAAAGAATATATGTATTTCTTTTCGTTACACGGAATATAATTTAACAAACGTTTTCTTATGCTAAATTGGAACAATAATAAGAAAAATGTCATTTATAATTTCCTAAAGTAAAAAAAAAAGTTTTATTACAATTCTCACGTAAAATCGGTTTAATTTGCTGTAAGTTGCGTCATGCTTCATGCAATTAAACATTCACTAAATTATTTCAATCTTTGTATATGTGTTTTACCGTAAAACATTAAGAGGTTTTCTCACGTTACACCAAATCATTAGTTAACTATAATGATAAAATCATTTGTTGTAGTATTAAGGACTATTTTCCATTTTTGAGGCGAATAAATACTTTATATAAGGATGTGTGAAAGTTTAAACTATAAAGTTTTCTCCATGCATGGTAATACAACCATCTGACGATAATTTACAAAGAGGAAAAAGATATGTGTTGTTAAACTGTCGACCACAGGATAAAGATCTTTCTTTTATTAAAATTACAGAGAGGTGAACCTCTGCTGTGCAATGTGTCCTAGGGATATATCAAGGAAGATAAGCATCAATTTATAAGCCATTTCATATATACATGGTAAGAAAACTTTAAAATCCTGATGTTTATTTATATTTTTAATTTACATTGCATCAGTAATAATCAAATTTGCAGGTAACTAAATTAAGTCAATTCCTTATTCAGATGATATTCCTTCGCTAATATCCTCCCGAGACATGAAAAAAAAATTGCAGAAATCATGAAAAGAGGGAAAAACCCATTGGCAAACATCTATCATTTTGTTCAGAACAAGACTATAAGTTAAACTGCAATTAAATATCACGTACATATTGTCAATTGACAAATTCTAAATCTAAATGGTAGTGTTCGAAAGAGGATCAAAAGAAAGAAATGCACATACAAAAATTAATTAGAGCAAAATAAATATATTTTATTTAAAAAAAAAAATTTTGTTTTTTTTCCACATCATTCATTTTTCTAAAAGACATTAATTTTTTCCCCCTTTCCTATTTCCCATTTATGTATCTAAAGTTCTAAACAAAATGATGATAATAGTAGCTATATCAAAATATTATAATGTTGGGTTATAAGACAAAACACCTTTTTGATAAAGGCATCTCTTGGCATTTTTTCTTTTCCTATTTGTAGACACAATGATGAATTCAAGTGGCAGAGCTGTTGACACACAGAACATCCAGTATGATCCAGTAGACGTTGGTACCAAACCCTCCATTGTATTTCTTGTCTTTCTCATGGTCATTGGTACTGTAGCCAACGGTCATGTTTTCGGAATCTTTCTTTATCGTTATAAAAGTAGGTCAACATATGTCACCTTCGTTCTTGCCCTTGCTTTAATTGACCTGCTCATCTGTGTTTGTGATCTTCCATTAGAAATATTGGATCTGAGTTACCCGTATAACTTTTTTAGTGAGGTAGGATGTAAACTTTACAAGGTAGTGAGTGCAACATTGATTTTAAGCTCTGTATTTACTTTGACTCTCTTGTCACGTGATCGTTTTAAAAGAATTCGCCATCCTTTAAATCCACAATGGTCGAATTCCACATGTAGACGGTATATAGGAGCAGTGATATTGCTATCATTCATTCTCTCTGCTCCTGTAATTTACATCCATGGTCTACATGTGGTGAAAATCTCTGACGGTACTGAAGTCGAAAAGTGTTTCTTTGAAGACGACATTGACGAAAAATTAAACCTTCCTTTAATACATCTCTCTGTAATTTACCTGATATTCATTGTATGTTTGCTCATTCTAATCGTGAATTATACTTGCATATGGATCACTGTTTATCATCGCAGAAGGTTGTTCCAACGAGCAGGCAATAAAAGAGAAACGTTATCAAATGTCAGCAATGAATTTCGAAATTTTTTACCTTCATCTGCAGTTACTGGAGGTCCTGATCAGGTCGTCTCCGAAAACCCTTTAGGCGATTCAATAGAAATTGACTTGAAACAGAGAAAAATCGACAATATTCACAATTTCAAGGGAACGAGGAAGGTTTCCGGAAGATTAAGATCAATGAATGTGGTACCAAAAATTCAGAAGAAGAGAAAAGTGTTACTTGGCAATCATCGCTCAACAGTTATCATGTTTATTATAACTTCCATCTTCATTTTCGTCTTCCTACCTTATCTTGTGCTAGGGGTATTTTTATGTTTAAAAGAAAACTTTAAAGATAACATGAACGAGGTAGAATTAAGTGTATATCGTCTTTCGATGCGACTCATGTTTGTTAACAACATTGTAAATTGTTTTGTGTATGGTATTTTCGATCCCAGATTCAAAAAGGTCTGTAAAGAATTTTATAAAACTTGCTTCTGATTTATCAATTTAGAAATGTATATCCATGTATAATTATTCAGAATATTACTCAGATTTTAGAAGTATAGCTTCCTTAGTAACTGTATATTTAAAAAAATTAAAATTTCCAAAAACGATCGGGATGATGTCTTTAATTATACCCTTTGTTTAGAAATAAAATGTACACAAATCTATCTGCATTTGTCCATGTTTAGAACCCTACCCGCATTCTTGGCTTTTTTAAGACATGAAAGGAATATTGCAGATTATTTTTAAATTATTTGAGAAATCCAAACCACTTACGGAGAAAACACAAAAAGTGAAGATAAATTTATTTTGTTAACTTCTTCGCCTTAACTTACTTGGCCCAAAATTTTTTGATCAAAAATTTTCTGTTTCTTTCTGCATGTCAGTTATCAGTTTAAAATTTTAAATACTTCAACTTTAATTTTTACCAAACTAGCAGAATCCATTTTTGGCCAATTAAAAAAAATATGTAATGGAGAGTCACGACTCTTTTTCAGGGAGAGATAATTTGCAACTAATGAAAATAGGGTGGAGATGAAAGTTTAACAAATATATTCGAATTAATTGTAAAATCTTCTTCTCAAGAGTACAAGAACAATAATAAATCATGTAAATATGTCTACATCCCTAATTTTTGTTGACTTTTGACTGTAAAGCAGAATTAACTTTCTGTTTGTTTGTTTTTTTTTAAATAATTCTATGAAAATTGTTCCATCTTATGATTGTATATATGTTCTTTTATTACAATAGCATATCAAGATTTCAAGCAGTTTTAACACTCAAAGAATCTAGAAATATACTTATTTTTGTTGCATGAATAATTCATGGTCTGCAAGCTAATAATTTTCCTTTATGTATTATTTTAACGCTAAGGGCATTGATTTTGTTTGAACATATTTCATTGTAATTCATGATAATCAAGGGATTAATCACAAGTTCTGGAAACTTATTACGCCCCCTCCATAAATGCTAAAGGCGTTATTTAACGCAGTACTTTTAATTTTCTCTTATTTAATACAAACTAAATGTTTTATTTTTCATTAAAATATATCCTCTTAAATATATTTTATCCTAAACAGAAGTTTTTTTTTAATATTTTGACACCGTGTATTTATTACATATCTGAAATTTCAAATATTTGTGGAGTGTATATGCTTCTCAAAGAACTGAAACACACAAGGCTTACAGGTTAAAAATAGTTTGACCAAAAATTGTTTACTTGTATATCAGTTTTGTTAATCATTTATGCATGTAAATTCCTATATCCATAAACAAATACCAAATTAAGTCTTTAAGAGCATGGGCCAAAAAGTTTAGAAAAATTTCGAAACTGAAAAAAATCAAACCCTTAAAAGTTTTCTTTTAAACATATACACCATTACGCTACATTCTCATAAGTATTGAAAGTATCCATTTATGAAATACTACGCAAGACTGAACAAAATTTTGATATATCTAATTTTCTACAATATATAGAATTCTTTCGTGTACAGGTAGGTATGTCTTTGTTCCTTTTTATTGGCTCTGTATCTTCAAATTGCTAGTAAAACCTCAATTTGTCGATTTACGAAAACATAAGGCAGAACCTGTTTTATTCCTTTATGTTACATAAAAAATTGAAGTCCCGTCATTCCGGGTCTTTCACAAACTAGATTTAATGTCATTAATGAATTGAATGACAAATTGGTCAAAGTTTGTGTCTCACCGACGAAAATGAAATGCAGTTATTTCTTGTTGTTCAGGTTCAGTTCGAAAACTGTTATTTCTTTTTCCATTCTAAGCATTGTTTAAACCAGTTTAATGCCCTTTGAATGATAAAAACATAGAAAGAAAGACAAAACGCTAAAGTGAAAAAAAAAATTAATTTGAATCTGTGCAATGGAAGATTCAATATACCTAGGGCATACTTCCCCAGACATTAATTAATAGTTTCTCTTATTTTTATTACATGACTATATATACATGTATGCAATAAAATGACTAAAAGTCCTACTGAGTAGAGGAAAAAAAATAGAAAAGTTGAAAAAAATAATACATTTGGAACGCTTCCTGCTGATTTGATTACTCTACTCCTTATCTAAATGTGTACAATGCATATTTTGTAAAATCAGAATATTTATTAAAAAAAATCAATACAGAGACTGATGCTTTAAAAATGTGGTAACAAAACCGTTATGAAAATTAAAAAAAAATGGTATCCCCTTATCTATGTCGTGTATACTGCAAATTTGAAAAATCAGATTAAATTTAATTACATTAAAAATATCATTACAGAGACAGATGCTTTATAAAATGTGGTAACAAAACCTTTATGAAAATTAAAACATCAATGGTACAAAAGAGGTAAAACAAACTATGGAAATGTTTTTATGCCCCCGTATCGAAGATTCGGGGGTATATAGTTTTTGCCCTGTCCGTCCGTCTGTCTGTCTGTTTGTCCGCAAGAACTTTAACATTGCCCATAACTTTTGATTGTTTGGAGCTATGACTTTCATTTTTCACATGTGTATTCCTTGTGACTAGGCCTTTCTTTGGGTACTACCATATTTGACCTTTTGACTTTGAACTTTACCCAACTTTAACCTTGGCCATAACTTTTAAACAATTGGTGCTAAGGCTTTCATACTTCACATGTGTAATCCTTGTGACAAGACCTTCCTTTGGATACCAATAACTTTGACTCTTTGACCTTGGAGTTTGACCTACTTTTGAAAAACTTCATACTTGGCCGAATCTTTTGAAGCGTTGGTGCTAGGGCATTCATACTTGACATATGTCATCCTTATGACAAGACCTTCCTTTGGATACCAACAACTTTGAACCTTTGACCTTGACCTTGGATTTTGGCCTACTTTTGGAAAACTTTATTCTTGGACATAACTTTTGAAAAGTTGGTGCTAGGGCTTTCATATTTAACATGTTTTTTTCCCCTTGTGACAAGATCTTCCTTTGGATACTAACAATTGTAATCAATTGAACTTGACCTTGGAGTTTGACCTACTTTTGAAAAACTTTAACCTTTTCCAGTTTATTTAAAGGTTGCTGCTAGGGCTTTCATATTTCACAGGTATATTTTTCGAGACAAGACCTTACTTTGGGTACCAACATTTTTGATTTGCATTTGAGAAAGTTTAATCTTTGCTATAAGTTGCCATACGGAGGCATCAGTGTTTCACAAACACATCTTGTTTGGACTTGTATTTGTTGAGTTGCTGTAAAAGGGGCTGCTTACTTCTCAATGGCACCTGATCCACCTCAGAGGTCTGTGTTAAATAGACTTGAGTAAGATCACTGTTCGTTTTCTTCAAATTTCATTTTGCAAATTCTGTGATCGTTATAATGACCTTGTGTATAAAAACAACCTATCATTTGGTCTTTAAGCCAAGTAGAATCTAGACTTTGATAACCTTAGGTCAATTAGATTTTTATGAAAATTTCAACAATTTTTCAGTGACAACAGGCATAAAATACACTTTTCATTTTAAAAACTGTTTTAACAGTACGCTTGAGCTTGAGAAAAAAAAAACAACCCACAATTATGCCTAACACTTTTAAAATAAATGTGTTTTATCCTTGCAATAACATTTTATAACAGTTTTCGATAACACAAGATGACACACATAAAAGTTATAACATTTAAATATTTTTTTTAAAAAATTGAACAAAATACTTATGAACGAAAATGAAATATTGAGATTATTACATTTGCAAAATGTATTAGACATTCATCGATGATTTATGCTAAATATCAGGTATGTGTATGGATTTCCTAGTCGGGTTCTTCTATACATCTACAGTTTTGTTTCCTTTTGTTTCTTTGTTTGATGAATTTCGAGAATTTTTCACTCATAGTGAGACGCCACCAATTGCCGTTGGAGGGCTGCAAACTTAGACCTGTACTCGGCACTTACAGCATTTGAGCAGTGAGGGATTTGGGCCTCAGTCTCCTTGTCACACAGTGGATTCGAACCCGCGATAAGGATCATCTCCTTACTCTCTGACTATAGAGCAAACGCTCTAACCACTGCGCCTCGTGGGCGACTTTTGCTTTCTAGACAAGCGTTTTTATCAAACAACGAAAATGACTATGAATAGTTATGATCTGGATTTATGTTTCAAAGTTCAAATCAGACGGAAATTAAAGATATGAATGACTGCAATTTAGGTTAATAGATTGACGAAGAGCTGGCATACATTTCGACTCTGAGATCTGAAGATTGGCTCATAACTACATAAACCAAATTTAACAAGTATATTATCGATATTGCATGTACAGTATACGGTTGTATCGGTATACCTTACATTCAGAGTTACTTTTTATTTTCTAAAGATAAACTGTGTTTCCAGAAGAACTTTTCTCAAATAGATTTTCAGATAATCTTATCCAGAATTCAAATAGGTATCTCTTTACTTCTGCAGAATAGTACATTGTTATTTGTCTTACGGGGCACCTGAACTTTTCTGGATCCGCTGAAGATATTGTATGAAAGAAAAAAAAAGATCGAATAAAGAACTAATTATAAACGATATAGGACACGATATGTTTCCTTCTTTTGAGAACAGGATTTAACTATTTTTCATTCACACTTTATTTCAAATAATAAAACAATTTAACTAAATATTATTTACCTATAAAGTAAAAGAAGTTAAACTGCATTCCCACGATAAAAACGGATCACAAGCAAGAAAATTGCATCATCCGTGTGTGGGTACTGTGGATACTTTACTTTACACTGCCTTTAAATATCAGTGGAACTTTTAATATTAAAGGTACATTTAAACCTTTTTAAATGTATTAAACCATAAAAATAAAGAAGGTTTCTTACGTTTCATAAAATCATTAAGTTAAAATAATGATAAAAATTATTCTTTGAAATTTATGATATAAAAGGCAATTACTAATTCTTAATATGAATTAACTGTAAATGAAGAAACGTAAAAAGTTAAGGAAAGATATATTAGTCTCTGATAAGTGTGGCAATACAACCAACTGCTGAACACTATTTTATATAAAAAAGCCATTAGGTATGTGATACACATGCATTTTATCATTGTTTTTTTAAATATGTCGAACACTAAAAATAGAAACAGAGTTACAATAGTTTGGAAATTTTCCGGATAAATAGACTCTTATATTTTTATTCTTGAATTTCTGACAGGTTGGACCTCTGTTGTACAAAATGCTTTGGGGATATATCAAAATGAGTCAATAAGTTGTTTCATATAAAAGAAAACTTTGAAATTGTGAAGTGTATTAAATCTTATTTCTAAGTGACAGTGCATCAAAAAATAAATAATTAAATTCTGGTAGATCGTTTCCTTTTTAAGATATTATCCCCTGGGCTGAACAGGTTTCCTACAAATATGATGTTAAACTTTCAAAGTAAAGCAAATAAGGAAATGAAGATTTATCATCTTTTCGCGAATGGATTTAATTTAAGCTTCAGTTGCATGTCAAATACATATCCTCAAATGATAAATTCGACGAATGCTGGTGTCCGGATGATTAAAAAAAAGATGAAAAGATGCTTACAGATATAAAAATAATAAGATCTAATGAACATTCAATGGACTTCGACTTTATATGTCGCCATTCATACTTCCCATTTGCATATTTTAATATAGGGATTAAAATTGTATTCAAAGCAAAATATAATAAAAGAGATAATGAAAAATCATGTTTTCGAAATTGATTTTTTACAAGCAAGTCTTTATTTTATTTTTTTTACCCTGTTCATGGATAGAATAATGAATCCGAGTAGCAAATCTGTTGACACACAGGATTTAAAGTTTGACCCTGTAGATGTCGGTACCACGCCCTCCATTGTTTTTCTAGTCATTTTAATGATTACTGAAACAATAGCCAACGATCATTTTTTCGGAATCTTTCTTTTACATTATAAGAGTAACAGTAAGGCAACATAATTATGTCACCTTCGTTCTTTCCCCAGCTTCCATTGAACTACTAATCTGTGTTAGTGATCTTCCTTCAGAGATATGAATCTGAATTACATGTACATTGTACCCGGCGTATAACTTTTATAGTGGGACAGGATGTAAACTTTACTAGGTAGTTTGTGCAACATTGAATTTTAGTTCTATATTTACTTTGATTCTCTTGTCAAGTGATCGTTATAAAAGAATTCTCCATCCTCTAGGTCCACAATGGTTGAATTCCACATGTAGACGATATGTAGCAGCAGTGATAACATTTCTTCTCTCTGCTCCCATTATTTACATCCACGGTCTACATGTGGCTGACGGTACTCGAGCAATGTTTCTTTGGAGATGACATTGACGAAAAATTTAATCTACCTTTAATACATCTTTCTATTTTTTACCTGATATTTATTGTTTGTTTGATCATCTTAATCGTGAATTATACTAGTCTTGCATATGGATCACTATTTATCACCTCAAAATGCTGTTTTATCAAGCAGGCAATGAAAGAGAACGTACAATATTATCAGATAAATACCAATAAGTTTCGAACTGGTACACCTATTGCAGCTTCTGATAAGGTCGTCTCCGCAAATTCTGTCTGCAGTTCAATAGAAATTGACTTAATATATGGAAGGAAAATGGACAGTTCTTTTCACAGTTTGATGGAGTTTTCCGGAGGATTACGATCAATGAATATAGTACTGAAAATTAAAATGAAAAGAAAAGAGTTGGTTGGACAATTATCGTTCAGCTGTTAGCATGTTTGTTATCACAGCTTTCTTCATTTTCGCCTTCCTACCTTATCTTGTGCTTGAAGTATTTCCATGTTGAAAGAAAACTTTAAAGCTAATATGAATGAGATAGAACTAAGTGTATATCTCCTGATATTTTTCGCCTTTCGATGTGACTGATATTTGTCAACAACGTTGTAAATTGTTTTGTGTATGGCATTTTCGACCCTAGATAAAGAAGGCCTGTAAAGAATTTGACAAAAAATGCTTAAGATTTTTTAAGTTTCGAAATGTACTCATTGTCAAAGGAATATTACTAAGCTTTCTTGTCTAGGTACAATTTTACTTGCAAATAGGTTTCCTTTTTGTAAACACAACTTTCCCCCCTTACTTTTCATTGTTATATACATGCTGGTTTTATACATAACGAGAAAGTTTTATTTGTCAGTTCTTTCAAATATGTAAAGAAGTTATAACCCACAATCGACGATAGTAAGAGTTATAAAAAAAAGACTATTTTGTCGCTGGTCACGCTTCTATTTCATTAAAAGAAAACTTCTCGATTAGTATGATTAAATAAAGTAACATCCTGGTAATTTTGATGAAATTCAACGCTATGCAAAAATAAAGGAAAATCTAGTTACTAAATTTAACGCTCACTTGTATAAGGCAAGCTACCGACCAGGAAAAATTAGCATCTAAACGGAATGTCACGTTCTGTTCAGTCAGACACAACAAGATTTTTTTTTTCTATTTACATTTTTTTTTATCTATATATAAATAAAATCAGTATTAACAATATTTACACCATATTTATACAGTTATAATTTACAATATGTATATCTTAAAAGTCTCTTTCAATCCACGTCATCCTGGTGTTCGCTCACAACCACGTCCATACACGCCTCGTTTCACGACGGACTCCCGCCAACTGATTCCCAGTGGGTCTCCGGTCTGTTGAACGTCATTGTCAACACACATATGACTAGATATTATCAGGATTATATCAGGAACCTTTAAATTAAATAACATTTTTAAGTCACAGGTTACGTATACCTAAAAAAAGACAAGTCACCATTGACTATCATTGCACAAATGGCACACCGTACAAACAGTAAATCTAACCAAACACTGTTATATATTTAGACAGCGTTAAGAATACACAATTTCTTAACACAAGTTGTTTTAACAACTAAACCCACGACACCGACTGTATAAGCGGCAAAACAAAATACATTGCGTGCGTACATAACTTAGTACATGCACAAAACCAGAACATTACACGCATGAGTAACTCTACTCAGCAAAACTTGTATACGTAAACAGTAACAAAAACATTATTTAACCCGTTTTCTTACAAAGTTAACAAATCTTAATGCAATATCAAAATACTAAATCATAAGAAAATTTAACTTACCCCTCATGGAGAAATGGTTACCGTTGTAATAAACTAACTATCTATACATCTTGGATTGTACGTCAAGCATTTAAAAAGTATGAAAACGTGGACCCCGGCTACCTGGTCAGCAATGCAGCGATTTAAATACTCCAAATACAATAGGCCGTAACTGACCGATGCCTGCAATTTCTAAATTTGAGGTTCATTACAGGTAACAGAATAAAGAGGATCCGTAAAGGAAAAATAGGTAAAAATCATAAACATAAATAAAACAATAATCGGGATTAAATTTTGATTGTGACACGGAATACCTACCGCTTTTCTCATCAAGGAAAGATAACTCCTATCGGGTACCTGACAGTGTTAACTGTGACTTCTTATCCCGATGTGTTGGCATTGTTACGGGGGGAAATATAAAGGTAATAGGAGGCGGAATGCGATGAGTGAGTTAACTATCTGACAAACGGAAGGACTTCCCTTTATACGAGGGTCTTTCAAAAATCATGTAGACAATGTCGCTCTTCGTCATTTTATTTTTACAAAATTTAAGATCAACACATTTTCATAAGTATAGACATTTTTGTCGATTTCTGAAGTTTCATTCCATTTAAATTGATGAAACACATTTTATTTAATTTCAAAATTACCACGGAGCACTCTTAACAACAATGTATCAAAAAAAAAAAAAACAAAAAAAAAACAAAAAAAAAAAAAACAAAAAAAAAACAAACAACGTAGTGAAAGTTTCTCAAAATTTCTCTCCCTCTTTATTTGCTCACACGGTTTGTAGCGCATTACCCAATCATTAAAAACGTCTCCAAAACACATGACACTTAGTTTGCTAACCGTTGCTTGAGTAGCATATTAAGTTATCAAATTCTTTACCGCATACCTCTACTCTTTAAGTTGCGCAACAGCGAAGCGCAGATCACTTTCTATGACGTCACTAACTCTTGACTAGATTTTTACCTGTAATCGTTTTCCTCGCAGACCGTCCATTGTCAACTTCAAAGTCTCTACCAATCAAAAACTATCTTTCCTATTTACATACAAATGCATGGCTCACTTTTGATATATTTCTTGGTTCCTTCAGCATTTTTAGAGTTTGTTTTAGAGGTTTCCCGGGTGCAATACAAAATTATATAGCTACGCGCTGCTCCTTTTATTCTTTTATCAATAAAGACTGCCTGTTCTCTGATATTGATGTCTTTTGAATGAAAAAAAAAATACAATACCTCATAATTTGGCATCTGAGATAATGTGACAATACTAAGTTTGAACGTTATATTAAATTTCGTTTTAGTGCAAATTATAAGAGATATGATTACAGACATTATATAAAGTATATTGTTATTAAATTGCTCAATTTTGACATTGCTCCGTGACCACATTATTGCAGTCTTAAATTTTAGATAATCGATTTTTAAACCAGAGCAGGCTACTGACAAATAGTTGATCTTGCAGGACTTTCAACAATCTTGTGTACAGTCAATATTTCGTAAATTCTAAAATCCTTTTCATAACATCATTTGCAAGTACAACCTATCGTTGAGTTGTATTTTGACTGTCATGTTTCATACCAATTGTTAGGCCAGTGGTTTTTATATAATTTTGACTACGGATTCTCTCTTTACCTGATCAATACAAGGTTCACAACGGATGTGACCGGTCGAGTTGAGATGCTTACTTCTCGTAGGCACTGGATTCCACCTCCGGTCTTTCCAGGAGTCTGTGTTTTGCCCTGTTCTCAATTTGCATTGTTTGCAAATCAAGATATTTTTAAAATTTTGTTTCATATCACAGTTCCATCACGTTTTGTTCATAGATCTGCCCCTGCCATGAGATACCAGTTGATTTAGGAATGGCCTTTTATTTTACCTATCGTTAGGAAGGAATTTGCTTTTACTGAGTTCGCACAAATTTTGCCAACCACCATTACCGGATGAAAAGGAAAAGACCAGTCAACTAGCTCTTATGAATGTTCAGAAATAAAATGCTGCCGTATTACATTATCTGAGCTGATTAAGGTATACATTATATATAAGAACTGCTGTAATCATCAGATTCGCATCAATCTTATTTTTCATGTATTCTTCTCATATTTTACTGTTATAAAAACTTATCATATTCCTTTTCTTCAACAGTCATGAGTAAAATGTTCGTGGACTTTCTGTACAACCCTCGTATATTTTATTTCCTGAATCTATGGATTGGATAGACTAGTAACTATTATAATTTGACTATCAGTATAAGAGTGTATCGTTAACAGATATTCTGATGTCTTTAGATTTTTAACTTAAAAATGAAATAATAATACACTGCTTTAACGATGGTAATTAGAAGACGACAGTTTCTGAATGAATGATTAATTTTGATTCATTATATGAACGTTATGGCATTGAAGTGAATACAGTAACAACAGCGTGGATGATTCATATAAGATCATAGTTGCATCATATTATACTTATAAGTTCCCTTTGTCATGTCATTGTGATTGATAAAGCTATATACGAGGGTTGATCCAAAATAATGTCACAACTTTTATAAAAATTTTAATAATCGAAAGTTTACAACAAAACTTAATATACTCATATCTCTATCTATTTTGGCTTTTGACCTAAAATTTCATTCAGATATATGCAATAATTTATAGAAAATTAAAATAAACACAACTTTGGGTCTCGTCTTTCGCTGCATAGAAAGAACGTACCGACGTCGTTATGACTTTCTCTTCGACACAAATTTTGAATCTGATGATACATAAGATTTATGTAAAAAGGAATGAATTTAGAAATAATATTTGGACAAAGTTTAAATAATTTTAATACTACAACTCAAAACAAGACTTTTTATAGCAAAATTGCAGTAAAGATTATTAAAAAGAAGCATGCGAGAGATTAAAAAGATATGCATATGAACTGAAAATGAATGTCGTAATGTAACGTTATAACAACGTCGGTAACATTCTAGCCGTGCGACGATAGACAAAACCTATCGTTGTTTATATTTTAAAATTTAAAAACAGTATTTTATAAAATAGAATAAAATTTTAAGGGAAAAATCAAAATAGATAGGGTATTAATATGTCAAACTTTGTTAATAACATTTGATTATTAAAGATTTTATAGCAGTTGTTAAATTACTTTTGGATCAACCCTCGTATGTGTTGGTTCTAATGCTGATACCGAGTATGTATATTTAACCATAAAAAGATTGTATTTTCTGATAAAAATCAATTTTTAATTTTTGGTTCGGAGTAAGTTCCGTTCTAATATTTCTTTAGGTAAGAAAGCCTTGTATACTTCAAATATAATAGGAACGGTTAAAGGAATACAAGTACTGGTACTGTATCTTCTGCGAAAAAAAAATTGGGGGACTAGATGGGAGAAGTCAAGTTCACTATAGAAAGAATAAAAGAGTTGAATTTTTCACAATGGCCAAACAATTGACATGAAACATGTCAGTTAAAATATGATCAAATGATGTTGTTTTTACACACTGGGTCATTATAACGACCACAGAATTTGCAAAATGCCGATTTTAAACGAGGTTGTTGAAAGTGCTGTAAGATCAACGTAAGTGTCAATAGCCTGCCTCGGTTTAAAATTAATCGTACTCAGAACATGCTCTTGCAAATAGTATTTCGTGAAAAAGACATACAAACGATTTTAATTGCAGCTCAATATTATAAATGACACAATATCAACTCTGTTTGCTGACATAATTATACCTACCTCCAACATTATAAAAGGACACAATAATACAATATGTAACACTGTCCAATAATATAATCATACGAACTTTCTATATTATAAATGACACAATATTTTCCATGCTTAAGCCATCGCCTAGCTGACGCAGTCTTTCATAGAAGTCATAATATCTATGAAATTTTGACACAAGTTGAAAGATCGGGGTTCCCTAAATTTCGGCCCTGTTAAAAATAAGTGATTTAAGGTCCTCATTATTAATTATATTTCCGTAACAGAACTGACGTGTCCAGCAGGATGTAGTTGTAGGATGAAGAAGAAAACAAAGGAGGATTATGATTCAGATGTCTAGACACTGTATAGTTTTTTGTAATTAGAAAGTTAAGAATAGTCGAATGACGATGGATATCATACTGAAGCAACAAACAACATTTTCAACGGAAAAAATATCTTCATGTGATTATTGTAGTAACCAAACGTTTATAAAAGCTGATATATTGTAATTGTTAATATTTCCATACAGTCAACGATATGCTTCTACAAGCAGCAGTTTTGAAATCAAAGTTGAATAAACATGTCCAATTATTTAACAGGTTTAAAATTCTTTCTCTGCCAACTCGTTCAAAATAGATCGGAGAGAGTTTTGAATTGCAATTATTTGGTGGCTATTCCAAGTGAATATACACCCTTCAAGTCTCTTCCAAGGAGAGTCATACTTTCGTCGTAGAATGTTTCCCTGTTAACCTATTGCTCTATAACTTATAGTGGAGAACGTCAAATGGCATGATCTGTGTTGAATCTACTTCTGAATGTCATTTTGTTCAGAATAGAAGATGTTAAAGTTGCTAGAGAATTTTTTCCAAAGGGAAATTTTTTTTTATTTAGTTTGATTTAAAATCAACATATCAACACATTGAAATATTTGAGTATCAACACAATGTTTAATTTTTCTGCTCGTTCTCTTTTCATGAGCCATACATTTTTTATATTTTATATTTATTTCGACATTTCTTAATTAATATTGTTATCACAATTTGTATATATTATCTTTTTTCTTTACATTTTCTTCAAAACATTTTTGTTAAAACATATAATGAATGTTATTGAGACATTCAGCTTATTACTATGTACATATATTTGATAATTTAGCAAAATTTTAAGTCTCAATTGGATTATAAAATTCAATTTCTCTATATAAAATGCAACTTATAACATGTATTTTATGTACATCAAAATTTTTATAAATGTCTAGTGTTATTTACAAAGACATGCTGGAATTTTAAAGATCAACGGTACAAATAAAAGTTAAAAAAAGAATTGAAAAGTTTCTTGTATCTCTTGTATCTTAAAAAATCAACCGGTAGAGATACAAGAAACATTTCAATTCTTTTTTACCCCTTGAGTAGCTTACAATATCTTGTGAATTTACTCGCTTTTATTAAAATATTTCTAATTTACGTGTATAACTTGATTGTTTAAACAATAATTGAATTTTTTATTCAATAATGTAGAAGTTTAACTGCATTTCCCACAAAAAATCGTTTCACAAACAGAAGATTGCGTGATTCCTATGTGGGTACTTCAACATGCAATTAAATTTTCAGTTGTGCACTCGGTTGGTCTCATACTGGTACGATGTTAAACTTTCAAAGTAAAACATGGGAGAGGACTACCCAACTTTTTGGAAATTTTGAAAGATTGTGTTCTATCTCTTTGACATACTGTCAATAAAATATGTTCAAATCAAACAAAAAAAAAAGCAAGAAAATAATGAAGATTCATCGTCCTTTTTTTTAAATTATTTTTTTTTAAATTAAGCTACAGTTAAGTGTCGTATTCGTATCCCCAAATGTTAATTTTATGAATGGTGGTGTACAGTAGATTCAGACAAAAGAACTGTTCACAGATACAAAAATACTGTGTATGTACTTTTTTCAGCGTGGGATGAATTTACGCTATGGACCCAATCACAATTTTACCGCGCAAATTTGTTTCAAGTGCATGCAAATAAAGAATACATTAATTTTCTTAGCATTAAAGAAACCCGTAAATAAAACCGAAATTGTGATTCCTGGAATATGAAAAAGTAGGTTTACAGTAATAAAAACAACAACAAAAACCATCTCTAGCCTTCCTTAATCTGCATCTAATCTAAAATAATCTGTCTTACTTTTCTTATTCCCACTTCCAATTTGCATGTATTAAGACAGGGATTAAAATTGTAGCCATAGCAAAATATAATAATGGACTGAGTGGAAAATTACGTTTTCAAAATTGATTTTTAGAAGCATCTCTTGGTATATTTTTCCTTTTCCTGAATGTAGTTGTAATGATGAATTCGAGTGGCAGAGCTGTGGACACACAGCACACCCAGTATAACCCAGTAGATGTTGGAACCCTACCATCCATTGTTTTCCTTGTTATTCTCATGGTCATTGGAACAGTAGCCAACGGTCATGTTTTCGGAATCTTTCTCTTACGTTATAAGAGTAATAGTAAATCAACATATGTCACTTTCGTTCTTGCCCTGGCTTCAATTGACCTACTCATCTGCGTTTGTGATCTTCCATTAGAGATATTGGATCTGAGATACCCATATGACTTCTACAGTGCGACAGGATGTAAATTATATAAACTTGTGAGTGCAACACTAATTTTAAGTTCTGTATTTACTTTGACCCTCTTGTCACGTGATCGTTTCAAACGAATTCGCTATCCTTTAAGCTCACAATGGTCGAATTCCACATGCAGACGGTACATAGCAGCAGTGATATTATTATCATTTATTCTCTCTGCTCCCGTTATTTACATCCACGGCCTACGTAAGGCAAAACTCTCTGACGGTACCGAAGTCGAGCGGTGTTTCTTTGAAGACGACGTTGAAGAGAAATTTAACCTGCCTTTGATATATCTTTCTGTACTTTACTTAATTTTTATTGTTTGTTTGTTCATCTTAATCATGAGTTATACTTGTATATGGATCTCAGTTTATCAGAGCAGAAGGTTCTTTTACCAAGCAGGCAACAAAAGAGAAGATGCATCATTATCAAATATTACCGAGGAGTTTCAAACTGTTTCACGTTCTTCAGCATCTACTGCAGGTCCCGAGCAGGTAGTCTCTACAAACTCCGTAGCTGACTCAATAGAAATTGATTTAAAAAATGAGAAGAAAGTTGACAAAACGGCAACTTCTCACAGTTTGATGGAGTTTTCAGGAAGATTACGATCAATGAATGTGGTACCAAAAATTCAAAGGAAGAGAAAAGTGTTGGTCGGCAATCATCGTTCATCAGTTATCATGTTTATTATAACTTCCATCTTCATTTTCGTCTTCCTACCTTATCTTGTGCTTGGGGTATTTTTGTGTTTAAAAGAAAACTTTAAAGCTAACATGAATGAGGTAGAATTAAGTGTATATCGCCTTTCTATGCGACTAATATTTGTCAACAACGTTGTTAATTGTTTTGTGTATGGTATTTTCGACCCCCGATTCAAGAAGGCCTGTAAAGAATTTTATAAAAAATGCTTTACATTTTAAAACTTTCGAAAACTTTTCGAAACGAACGTATCATTGTCAAAGAAAAATTACAAAGCTTTCTTGACTCATTTGTTGTACTTAGAATAAGTGTTTTTTGGGCGGGTTGGGGTAGGTGGGTTAGTAATTATACTATTTAAATAAGGCTTTCTAAAGTAATATAACGATAAAAATTGATTCAAAATGTTCAAAGACTACACCTTGTTATTTGAATTATAAACGAACTGTGCAGTGCCTAGATATTGACCTATCAAAACAGAGTTCTCCCAAGTGTTCTTGTTCTTCCTCTTCTTTCAACTATAGTCCAGCTGGACACATCATATCTGATGATGCATACAATAAAAGTTGAGTTAGTTTTAAATACTTGTAAGGAGGAGGTCTTTATCAATAAACAATACACTGTTGTACATGGTAATTTGTGTCTAGCCCTTTTTTGCATTATAAAGTGGGGTAATGAAGAGAATGACCTTTCTCAGCTATTTTTAGAAGATTAATTTGATAAGGGGTAAATACAACGAGAATTTAAATACACTTTAGTTTCCGAGGCTGACGAAGGCAATTTAGGGAAGTGAATTGTCTACAATTTTGGGGTATGAAATACTTTGATAGGTTGTTTTAGGAAATTAGGGGAATAAGACCTACGGTAGTCAAAACCAGCGCATTTAATAAAATATATCGAATTCATTTGCCCAACAAAGTCTTTTAAACTTAAAATCTTTTGCACATGCAATATTTTCTGCTAAAATTGTCCGGTAATAATTGCTATAGAGGCTAATTTTAAGGGTACATTTTGCTCTTAAAATTCCCTAAAATTTAGCAGCTTCGGGGGGCTTCATCGGGGCTTTGCTCTGGACCTACCGGGGACTGTCTTGAGCCCCCCTCCTCCTCTGAACCCCGGCTAACTTGCATAAATGACATAGAATTGAGTATATATCTCCTTTCAATGCAAGTGATGTTTGTTACCAACGTTGTGAATTGTTTTGTGTATTGCATTTTTGACCAAAGATTTTAGGAGGTCTGTAAAGAATTTTACAGAAGTTGCGTTAGATTTTAAAAGTTTCGCCATGTAGATTCCATTGTTCAGAAATATTACACAGCTTCTTTATCTGCATACAATTTCATTTGTTATAAGTATTTTTTGGTTAGAAAATATACTACTTAAAATATGGCTTTCTATAGTAATCTTGTAATAAAACGGTAAGAATTTGCTCAAAACTTTACAATGAAATA
This sequence comes from Saccostrea echinata, assembly GCF_033153115.1. NCBI lineage: Eukaryota > Metazoa > Mollusca > Bivalvia > Ostreida > Ostreidae > Saccostrea > Saccostrea echinata. The sequence continues at coordinate 32,815,438 of NW_026889750.1, forward strand.
AGGGAGATTGTGAACAGTGATCTATCTAAAAAAAATCTACAAACAATAGAAATCTGTGAATAGGGCATAGGAAATTCCAGAGGTGAGATCAGGTGCCTTGTAGGAATGAGTATCCCCTATCGACCCGTCAAACCCGCCTTGAGTTCTACGTATTGATTAGGTAGACGGAATAATCCGTAGTCAAATTTAGTATAAAAACAAAGGCCTAACAGTTGGTATGAAATATGCCAGTCAAAATACGACCCAGTGATAGATTGCATATGCTAACAATATCATTATAATAAACATAGAATTTGCGAACTGCTGACTTTAAACGAGGTAGATGAAATTACTGCAACTTCAACTCTTATTTGTTAGTAGCCTGCCTTGGTTTAAAAACTGATCGTACTCAGACCATGCTCTTGAGTTTCGAATAGCGGGAGACATAAGCATCATAGGCAGATGATAGTGGAATATTACTGCAAAAATAAGGAAAACTGACGATGGAAAAGCTCGTCATCTCCTTTATTATACACTTAATTTGCTAGTTGGCCTTCATCGTCTACAGTCAGTAAAACATCCATATGAAACAGTTTTGGCAGACTCTGTGGTGTTTCTTTTCTGCGTTGGGTATATTAAGTCGGATGGAATGAAATATATGGAGATAACGAACAGTATTCAAGCTCAAAAGTCCATTAAACAATACAAATTTTGGAGCAGAGCAAGCAAGGACCTCTAAAACATCATAGGTGGGATCAGGTGCCATAGATGAGTGAGCATCCCCTGCCGACCGGTCACACCCGTCGTGAGCTCTTGTCATGCTCGGAAAATAACGGAAAAATAAATATGTAGACAATTCAATGTGTAAATAAAGGCCTAACAATTAGTATGGAAAACGTCAGTCAGCATTTGACTAAATGATAAATTGTATTTGCTGACAAGGTCATTGTATCGACCATAGAACTTACGAAATGACGACTTTAAACGAGACTGCTGATATTCTTGTTTCATCAACTTGTTTGTCAATAACTTACCTCGTTTTAGAAATTGTTCATACGTAGAACATGCTCTTGCGTATCGAATCAACTGGGAGATATAAACCCCGTATGCAGGTGATGAAGGTATATTGCTGCATAAGTAAGGGAAGTTGACGATTGAAAAGTTAAAGTCATCACGTTTATCATAAAGCTTGGTTGTTAGATTACCATTAACGTCTTTTTCTAGTAAAATATCCAAATATGAAACAGATGTGTCAGACTCTGTGGTATCTTTTATTTCAAGCTCACCGGGATATATCGTATCGACATAAGAATGGAAATAACCATTGTTAATTGACAATACGTCTTCGATATATCTAAATGTCGAGTTGAAGGCCACAGGAAGTGTTTTATTTCTTTTCACGTATAAGATTTTGAACAAATTCTGCTTCATATGAATACAAAAATAGGTCTGCTAATAACGGGGGCGCAATTGGTACCCATGAAAATTCCAACAGATCGTTGAAAGACCTGGTCTCCAAACACTACATAAATATTGTCAATCAGAAACTCAAGCATCTTTTTAATATCAACTTCAGAGTACTTGTGTGTACAATCAGAATGATTTTTAACAAAATAATTTTGCAAATGACCAATGACACGGTAAGTAAATATGCGAGTTCCATTTTTATTGAAAAGCAGCTGTCATTGATATCAAAAAGCCTGGACTTTAATTTATCGTGGGGAGTGGTTGTATATAAAGTTGAAAAGTCTAAGTTTTTATGTTGTTGATTTTGGTAAAATTTTGTGATTTCAAATTTTCCAAAAGTATAACGAAAGTAAGTATTTTAATTTATAAAATGTCGTCGATATATCTGAATGTCGAGTTGAAGGCCACAGCAAGTCGTTTCTTCTCATTTAGAAGTTTTTGAATAAAATCGGTTTGATAAGAATATAAAAAGAGGTGGGCTAATAAAGGAACACGCTTATCGCCCATCCGATTTCAAACAGATTGTAGGATGTCCTGGTCTTCAAAGACTACATGTCACCGGGTTCACAGGTGCGTGAGAGTCAGTCAATATATCGGGTCTCAGTAGCTCAGTGGCTAGAGCGCTGGCACGGTACGCCAGAGGCCCTGGGTTCGAGTCCCGGTTGAGACTTGATTTTTCACCACGTGTGACATTTGGCGCCCAACTTACAAATACCCACTATTCCCTTGGAACATGCCTTACAGCATTTCCTTAATTCCTAGAATTCGAGGACGAATTTCTACAAAGAGGGGGAATGTCACCGGGTTCACGGGTGCGTGAAAGTCAGTTAATATATCGGGTCTCAATAGCTCAGTGGTTAGAGCGCTGGCACGGTACGCCAGAGGTCCTGGGTTCGAGTCCCGGTTGAGACTTGATTTTTCACAACCTGTGACATACATAAACTGAGAAACTCAAGCATCTGTTTAATATCAATCTCAGAGTACCTACAAGTAGATTGATTGTGATTTTCTTAGAAATTAATTTTTAGAAATTAAATATTTTGGAAATAAAAATTTTGTAGAAGACCAATCACATGATATGAAATTTTTTGAGTTCCATTATTATTTAAGAAGCGATTGTCTATGATATCAAAAAAGGATAGTTTTTGATTGTATAGAGTAGAAAAAACAAATGTTTTGATGTTGTTAATGATAAATCTTTGAATATACCTTTATTTAACAAATAAATGTTCAAGAATCTATCCACGTTTTACATATATACTCCCTATACTCTATGTTTTCTTAAAAATGAATTTAATCTAGTCATACAGTATAAACAATATAGTGAATAAAGTGTTCATTGTGGAAAATGGAGACTCTTTGAACAGAATTTACTTCACTTTTAATTTGTCTGTGTGTAATTTGAAAATAAACACAACTTTTCATATTTTACGTTGCGCACCTGACATGGCAATATTTTTAAAACAAATATTTTCGCGACAAAACGGTGTAATTAACAAGTAACATAGTTGGCTTATGGAAGGGCTTAAATATCCAATTATCATATAAAAAAGAAAATATTTCCCTGTTCACATGAATGCGCTTTTCTAAGAGTAAAGGACAACAAGCACCAAAAGACCCTCCAGATGTGATAATCATAGACTCACATGGGAGTGAACTTGATCCAAAATGGATCTACAAACAATTACAGGTAACAGTTCTTGGACATGGGAAAAAACATCAAAGGAGCAACAGAGCACATTGAAAGAATAAAAACTCCTAAATATTTGGTAATCGGAGTATTTTGTAATGATCTCTCTGATGAAAACATTGAAAATGTCCTAACAAAATTTGGTAATATGATAGAAATGGCACCAAAGACCTGTGCCTTACACTTGCTGCCGTATTTAATAGACCAGGGGCTCGTTTCTCAAAAAGGCCTACGACCAGGCGTAAGCTTAGTCCGGACTAAGTCAGTGACTAAACCCCAAAATCGGACTAAGTAGCGTTTCACAAAAAGGCGCAGACTTAGTCGAGACTAAAGTTAAGCTTAAATCTATGCCTCCTCATGAGTAGGCTTAAGTTCTTAGTCTGTACATTCTTAATAGAAATTGAAACGGAACTACTAGGTTTAAAAGAAAAAGATGGTGATGTTGAAATTTGTACCGTTCCCGATCTAAATAAATCTGATCCCGACTGGAAATTATTAAATGAAAATATTTCAGAAATTTATAAAAATACTAGACTGCTTGCCTGTAATATGGATTAGAAGAAATTAATTAACTATTTATCATATATATTTTATATTATTGATAAACTAAAAATACTCGATTCTAATTAAGCTTTTGCAAACCTTTACTGAGAATGTGTGTGCTAATGGAAATGTTGTATATGCGTATTTTTACATGGACTGTGTAAATTATCATATCGATATCAATGTTATACTGTATGTCCAAAGTGTAATACATGTATTATAATACATGTATCAGTTTGAATGCCAAGAAATTTAATTCAGTTAGAATTGATTGTTATGAAATTATAAATTCAATACAACTAATAAATTTCCAAAAATCTCTTATCCATATTTTAATATTATATGATTTCATAATTGTTAAATTATCCACAGGTCCGTAGAACGCGGTGGGACCAGGGGGCCCCGGCCCTCCACTTTTTCTGAGTGTAGTACTTTGCTATATTAAATTTACCTTCAGATGCTGGTGCCAACCCCTCCCCCATCCCATTTTGTCGCTGTAAGGTCGATCACTGACAAATTCCATAATTCCATGACTTGGACAGTTAATTAGGTTTTTGACTTGGACAGTTAATGAAGTTTTTTTTTTTTTTTTTTTGGGGGGGGGGGGTCCTCAACTTTTGAAACTGTATTTAGGTTTAAATTCAATATTAATTTGATCCGCCACATGTCATTGTAGTCTCTAAACCAAATAAAATACGATCTGCGCATGCTTAGTACTTAGCGGAGAGGTCTTAGTCTTAGGCTTGGTCTTACGCCGCTTTCTGAAACGCGATTTAGGCCCGTCTAAATTTTGGCGTAACTTCCTTAGTCGGACTAACTTAGGCTGAAATCTACGACTTTTTGAGAAACGAGCCCCAGGAGACGCAGAGTACAACAGAAAAGCAGAAGTCAACAGAAATCTAAAAAAGATCGTGTGTGCAACCAAATACCCTCATGTTTACTTTATTGAAGAAAATAAAATTTCAAAACACAGGGGAAATTATACCAATGATGGCATCCACTTCTCCAATGCCTGAAGAAAAAACCTGGTATGCGCTATCAAACAACACATAAACCCCCATCTCGGCATGAAGTCCTATGATCAATACCAGATAAAATAACATCTAATTCTGCATTATGACACAAAGCCCTACAACCAATATCAGAGGCCTGTTGAACAAAAATACCTATGGCAACCCAGAGGAAATCACTATTCAAAAACCCAGCTAAGAAACTTAGTGGAACAACTTTTTTACCTCGTGTAAATTTTTGGCAATTTATTTCTTTACTTCGTTTGTGACATTCCTCATTCAAGATTAAATTTATTCCAGTAATATCTGCACATTTGAAAACTCATAATTAGATAACAAAATGTTTTGCATTAGATATGAATATGGAAAGATCCTCAGATAGTTGTCATGACACCTTGTGGAAGGGTGGGGCTACAACATGGAATGAAAAATAAACATAAAAGAAAAAAAATCTGCTGATGAAGAAAAACAGGTCCATATTGATTCAAGTGAACGTTGTGGCCCGAGGGCCTCTTGTTGGTTTTGTTCTATTTTTTTCTGAAAGTGCTAATCTCTGTTGTAAGTCTTTAAACGTTGATAATGGAATTGAATGCAATCTTTGTGTTTTCATCCATGTTGGGAAAATGAAGGGTTCACTAAACAAGAGAATGTTCGACGTAAACAATATGGGACCATCAACATTTTGTAAACATTTCAATTTTGCCGACCATTCTAGTCTTTTAATGAAGGCAATTTTGGGAAAAAATACTATATCCCCTTTATTAAAACTCCATTCCGTAGACAGCGTGGATAATACTGGATCAACTGTGCACTTTGTTCCCATTTGGTTTTTATTGACCACGTCAATAATTGTTGGGAATCATTTAAGCAAGCCCACAGCGTGCCAATGTGACTGCGATTGGACTCTATTTGAACTTGCACCAATCAAGGACATTGATTTTACAATGAACTAAATACACACAATGTTTCATTTGATTCGCTTTTACCTTCATAAGCAGGAAGGTCTACGTACATTATACATTTGTATAAAGCTTTACTCCGTTCCCTTGAAACTGTTAAATTGTATACTCAAAAAAAGTTAAAACAAGTTAATACTTGAATAACTCAACATCAGAATATAGACTAATGTCTGTGATAATGGGTGTTGGGCAACAAGCAGGTAACATACCAGAGAAAGGGTGTAAAATCTGTACAACTTGTGCGCCTAAACGCCATTTGCTTCCACGACATTCGCAGCTAAGCGAGGCCACTAGTTTGCCGATTGTTCATGGTATACTAGTTGTCTTCCCTGACTTCTACAAAAAATTGCGGCCTTTTCGATCTAACATTCTATTATGGTAAAATGTTTTCAATTCTAAGAAGTATCTGTAAGACAGTCCAGTATAACAATGTGAAAAGGCAGAGAAAGCGAAGTATCATCAGCTGCAATGTTCTATTAATATTAGTAATTGTATGAATGTTTGATTTCAATATTATTTCAAAAGTTAAATTAATTTTAAATTTGATTTAAATATATCTCAGTTTATTGTCTTGAGGCCAGGTCTCCTAACAATCTGCAAAGGCGGATCCAGCGCCGGCGCGCCGGGCGTGCCCCCCCCCCCCCCGTTTGAATTTTTTTTTTGACATTTTGTTTGTATCATCCTAAAATCAAGGGGGAAAACACCTCTTATTTGTTAGAATTCGTCAGTTTCCGGGGACTTCGCCCCCTGACCCCTACCAGGGCTTTACCCTGGACCCGCTGGGGGCTTCAATGCAGCCCCCAGACCCCCTGCCTTCTACTGCACCCCCCCTTATGAAATTCCTGGATCCGCCGCTGATCTGTCTGAATTCCAATGAGCACTAAGTGTGCTCCTATGTTAGCTGACCCGTGTCTGTCATATTTGTTTCAGATTTGGGAGAGGTTTCTTTTCTGACTATAGACTTTAATGCCCGTCAGCTACTAAACTATACATTTCATGTTTATGACAAAGATTATGACGTCAACTTTTCCATCGTTCATTTCCCTTATTTATGCAATACTACTTCAATATCACCTGCGTATAGTGTGTATGATTCCAAACTGATTCGATAGGCAAGAGCATATTCTTAGTACAATCAATATTTGAACCTATGCAGGCTACTGATGTTGCAACTTTGTTAGGTCAGCAAATTGCAAATTCTATGGTCGATATAATGACCGTGTTTGCAAATGCAAGCTATCGTTGATTCATATTTTGACCGACAGGTTTCATACCAATTGTTAGGTAATTGTTTTTGTACTAAGTTTTGACTACGAATTACCCGATCAATATAGAAGGCTCAAGCAGGTGTGAGAGGTCAACAGGGGAAGCTTATTTCTACTAGGCACCTGATCCCATCTCTGGTGTTTCCAGGGGTAGGATCAGGTGCCCTGTTCATGATTCGTATTGTTTACAAGATTTCTGAGATTGCTCAATGTTCATTATCTTCAACTATTTCATATATCTTTTTTATCTGATGTGGAAAAAGTTATAATGTTAACACATCGATAAAAATTGTCACAAGGTCAGATACGAGTATTTTGTAAACTTCGTTTTAAATTTGGTACATATCTCAATAACAGAAACTGTGATGTTACTCGATTGTATTTTTAAAGGGTTTCATAAAGGCTTTTTTAAAATTTTGTAGCAAGATAATTACATTGCATTGGATAAGACAATTATTCAATGATATGCAATGATAGGATTCCAATAAGGACCCTCTCTACACTAACCAAAATGTTTTTTGGACATTAAGAAAATTATATTGTGTAAAGGTGTAAATATTGAGTTTTTTTTAATATCATTTTCAACATGGGGTGCTGGCTTTTACCCCAGCAAAAATGTTCAAGGAAGCGAAGTTTTGATGAACGAAATCACTGCTGTTTTCTTAAGTTAAGAAAATACATAAAAATGATGTGTTCAGTTAATTTATCTCGGCCTTTCAAAATGTTAAGATTGCTTGAATTGATTAAAAATTGATTTATAAACTGTAGATTTCAATTTATTTTATTTTAGATGTAAGGGCAAATTACTTAAACTACATAGAAATACTACAGAATCAGAACTCCTTTGTGTGTCATGTATAGAGGGTTCTTAAGACTTCCTCGACCGTCACGATAGCTCAGTCGGTAGAGCGCTTGCTCCGTGATTGGGAGGTCGTGTGTTCGAATCACGGTCGCGACTGACCTAAGTCGATAAAAAAACAGGTAGCAACTGTTTCTTCGCCAAGCGCTCGGCACTTTGAAGTGAAAGTTGCGGGTCCTTCGGATAAGACCTTAAAAACCGAGGCCCCATGTCACGGTAGACGTTGGCACGATAAAGAACCCTCACTGCTCAATGGCCCTGAGTGCCGAGTAATTTGAAGCCCTTCACCGGTATATAGTGACGTCTCTATATGATTGAAAAATTCTTGAACGGGGCGTAAAACAACATACAATCAATCAATCAATCAAGACTCTCTCATTGATTTCTATTGCCAAAAGATAGAGGTTGGAAATTTTTTTCCGGGAATATATTTTTTCACGATAAAATTTTCAGACTCCTGTGCTGGTATACAATTATGTTTTTACGCTTAAAAACAGTTTCTTTTAATGTTGGAAGGACTACATGTATAACCTACAATTGAAGTTTGGAATTAAGACATAGGCACAAAAAACCAAGTTAAGCTAAAGACCACAAGGACAGAAAGAAAATGCAGATTTCATTCCATTTAAAAAATAATTTAAAACAAGATAAGATTATGCACGTGCACATGATTACAGAAGTTAATTATTCTACTAGAGACATCAGTTGCATCAGTTTAGGTACTAGTTGATCTGTCTTCTTAACAAAATCAAAGAAAAAATTGAGATTGCAGATAAATGTTTATTTCACAGCAATTAAGAAAAAATCGAAATAATTTTTAAAAAGCTATTCATTTAAAACTGTTCTTAAAACAAGATATGTTATGACAAGGAAAGTCCATGGACAGATCGGTCGGTTTCTCGGGCAAAAAAGGGTTTCATTCATTTATATCTTCCATAAATGGTTCGGTGTTGTCTTATTCGCTTTTCTCCAATGTCTATCCGAATGTGCCTGCAACCCCTTCAAAAGAGAATAGTCCTGATATTAATAAAAACAGCAATCATAACGATGAAATATGGAAATAACGAGCAGAATGAATAGTCCTGATATTAATAAACACAGCAATCATAACGATGAAATATGGAAATAACGAGCAGAATTCAAGTTCAAAGTCCATTAAAACAATACAAATCGGGAGCAGAGCAAACACGGACCTCCAGAAACATAAGAGGTGGGATCAGGTGCAATGGAGGAGTGAGTATCCCCTGCCGACCGGTCACACTCGCCGTGTGCTCCTTGTCATGACCGGGAAATAACGGAAAAATCCGTCGACAATTCAGTGTGTAAATAATGGCCACAATCAGTATGATAAACGTCAGTCAGCATATGGCTCAATGACAGATTGTATTTGCTGGCAAGGCCATTTTATCGACCATAGAACTTACGAAATGATGACTTTAAACGAAACTGTTTGTCATATAGCTTTTTTCTTTAACTCTTTACTTATATGCCGGGTTAGTATTGATATAGTTCTGAAGTTGAAATTCAAAACCTTATTGATTGTTTTACATTTGAGGTAAGATGGTCGTGGCTTTATAATTATACCATTTCTACCTCCTGGCAAAGAAAAGTTCGATGATTTTAAACTGATGAGTAATTAAATATTTCAAATAGATTTCAGTGATTTTTTACTGTTATTAATGAAGTAAAATTAGTAAGTTTGAAGATAATGCTAAATATGAATTGTTTACCTCTAAACCTCCTTAAAAAGAGACTAGATTCTTGAAAGAGATTAAAAGATTTGGGGGAGGGGGGGAATTGAACGTCTATGCTTGATTTTTGTCCATTTTGCAATATGTACTTGCTCAATTCCAGAAAACAAAGTAAAATGATGCAAATCGTATCTGGAATTACATACATGTACTCGTGATGCCAGATTTATATTATATGTACCTACTATCTAATAGGCCTCTTTCCCTTCTCCGCGCTTGTATCCAGACAGAAATGTGTCTAACAAACGTTTTGCTTTCTCCTCAATAGCTTCTTCACCACTCAGCTCTCTGGAAACTTCCTATATTGTACAAGAACACAATATTAACACTGTTCATTAATATATAATTATAAAAAGGGCACACGATGAACACTTTTCATTAATAATAATTAAACCAAAATTCTAGTATACAAAAGGGCACAACTTAACACTATTTATTAGCAATCATACAAACTCTTTACATTTTAAAATGGCACAATGTTAAAAATGTATACCCCAAACCCCCTTAATTGTTAAAGGACACATTGTTAACATTTTCATCAATATATCGATAGACTTCTTTTATTGTAAAAAGGCTCAATGTTAACACTGTTCAATTATATAAACGTACCAACCCCCTATATCGTAGACAGTATATAATGTGAACAATGTTCATTGGTTTAATGATATTTTAACAGACTTTATTGGGGGGGGGGGGGGTTATAAAATTTAGATCTATACCGATCTTTCTTTTTAAATCAGGTACCGATCAGTCGTGTTAGTAATTTCGATACCGATCGGTCTTGTTGAAAATTGAGGACCCATGCTATTACATTCGCCATTCCAATAAGACATGCGAAGACTCATCTGAAATTGTGCACCAATGGTGCATGGGCACAGCCAGAAGTTATTGCCAGGCGCTATGTTAACAATTTTCATTGGCATTGATATGAATATACCAACCCTCTATATTGTCAAAGGGCTCAATGTTAATACTGTACAATTGTACAAAAACTGAAGTTTATATATTACAATGAAATCGGACTTGCATAAATAAATAAATTAATAACTAAATTGATCAAAACCGATTTAAATCTAATATCAAACAATATATAGTAGCCATCAAATTTCTGATGAAAACATGATAAAAATATTAGCAACAAATGAAAAAAAAATCTAAATTTCATCCTAATAATATGAATAATTTAATGTTATTGTTTTAACTGAGATGTATGTAATTAAAAAAGATTTTATTTTCAATGATTTCACTTAAACTTTTGATCAAAGACAATGCATTTTTCGATTTTCAAAACCAAGATCACAATAATTTTGGAAAATAAAATATATCCAGGAAAAAATAAATAAATAAATAGATAAAATAATAATATGACACTACTTACTTTTTTCACATAGCAATGATCTGTAAATAAAACGAAAATTGCACGAACATGTTAAACATTTGATAAAATCCGGCGACTTTTTTTGGCTATACATGCAGAAAAATTAACTCCAATATGATTGACATTTGGTTCTTTACATGTGGTATTTGTTTCTTTCTCTCTCTCCATATATATATATATATATATATATATATATATATATATATATATATATATATATATATATATATATATATATATATATATATCACCTGCTAAACCGAGGACACAAGGTCCCTTGCCAGCAATTTTGTCCACAAATCCCTTCACCGCTTTAAGCTTTTCTTGCCCTAAAAAAAGAACATAATCACTAAAGACTTGCGAAATATTGATAAAAATACGTTTCCACAAATTTTTCTCAAAGGTATCATTGTAGGATCCAGAACTCTCGAAAAGGGGAGGTCCAACCGGTTGGGGGTCTGGGTTGGGACCACAGAGGCAAAGTCTCTTGGAGCTTCCAGGTTTAAGGAGTTCTATTGATCAGTTTTGTATTATAGCTACACTTCGTGTTTAATAAATGCAATATCAAACAAAATATAATTATTAAAGCTATATATGGCGTATCTGAGCTAAAAATTTAAAAAAAAAAAATAATACGAGATTGAGTGTAGATAAACAGGATATATGTTATTTACGTTCAAATTAAAATTTTCACCGATTTTAAACTTGAATAAGCTCATGTTTCCATAGTTGAATTGATTTTAAACTGTGTCTGTTAATTAAATGCGCAGTCGGTAAATAAATCGGTTATTGATTTAAATTCCTAATATTTTTGAAATGTGATTGATTTAAATTGTGTAATTTACAGCAAAGTCCTACCTTTATACAAAGTAGTAAACAAATAGAAAGATCTTTTTAATTTAAGTTAGAATTTGTTGTGAAGAACAAGTCTCAATAAGGCTTATTTGTGGTCCCCTGTTACTCGTCAAATTTCGAACATTTATTAATTTTTAAAAAAAAAAATAAATTTTATTATTAACTAATGTCTTTATTATTTGAATCATCATCTAAAAATGTCAAACAATAGATACAGGCAGCATACGAAGCTGCGCGTTTAAGGTAGGGTCCGTAGATTTTCATGAATATCAAAAGAAATCAGTGGCAGGTACACACTTCAAAGCTTTCGTAAACACCGAGCACAGGTTTGTTCAGAGTCGAGTTTGAAATATAATGTGTCTATTATATGTGTAGAGGTTGAGTGAAAATATCTTTGTTGAACAACCTTGTGCTCTATGTTTTCTAATTAAAAGTATTGTGATTTTGAATCTCTTTGCTGACTTCATTTACTTAAGAAATAAACAACAATGTTAAAAAGTTCTCTGGGAAATGAACTTGGTTGGTCATGTGATCAAATCCTTTGAAGCCCGAAGGGCTTCTCAGAAGATTTGATCACGTACCAACCAAGTTCATTTCCCAGTGAACTTTTTAACATTGTTGTTTATTACTTTTATTTACATTTGAGACGAATATTCTAAATAGAACTGCATTTATTACACGAACGGCCCGCCGTATTGCTATGTTGTGACGCGCAATGACCTAGAAGCTGTTTGGTCTTGAGAGTTCGCCTCGCTCCAACATTTGAATACTTGCATTGATGTTCACCAGTCCAGTTCAGGAAATATCTGTTCATAATGAGAAAAAAACAATGATCGCTACTGGGAATAATCTTACTATTATTGTATGAGTTCTTTATATATGAAGTCAAAAGCGGTGCTATCGTCTTCAGTTTACATACCTTCAAAGGAATTTCGGGTTAAAAAGGTAAACGTGATTTTAGGCTAATTAGAAACATTCTTCACACCAAAGAAAGATCTAATGATCATTTGTTGAACAAAAAAATATATATGTTTCAATAATTTTATCTTTTTCATCGCTTTAACGCCTTAGAAGTTCCGAAACCAGTGTCACTGTGACAGAAATATGTAGACAAGATGTCTCGCTGTGTGATTCGGTCACGCTATGACCTCTGACCCCCTAATAAGTTCATACAGAATTGAACATATTTTCTCTTCAATAGGTTCATCTAAGAAAAATATTTGCAAATGTAAATAAATGCGATTAATCTCTTTATGACCTATTTAGAATCATAACAAGCCACGTGGATTTGTGTCGTTACGGGTAAATGCCCCCAGTAAACGTGCTAGTTCTCAGTTGAAACGTACTCAGTTTTATGTCGATCAGCATGGACTTGTTTGGTTCATCTTGTTATAAATTTTATTGCCAAAGTTTTGTAAATGGAAAATTGCATTTGTAGTTGATTGTGAATCTTCAACATATAATTCGTCTTTGAAAGAAAAATATCATACCAGGATCTTCTTTTTATAGTATCTAATCTAAATGTCTCCGCCCATTTCCATGTAATAGAGAAACCATAGTCTGATCGGATGAAAATGTTCCGGCATTTTTTAGTGCGATAGGTGTTAAGAATAGGCATATATTTTTTGATATGTTTAATTATTCATTATAAATACACAATGTTTTAAGTAGAAATACTTCGTTGTACACAATGAAAACAAACAAAATACCGTATGCTAATATTTAACCGGTAAACCAAGGGTGTAAAAAGGAACCACGCTACTATACTTATGAAGGATACTCCTTTGTTGTCGGATGGCATAAAATTCACAACAAGCGAGTTTATTGGTCAATAGAGACGTTTAGAAAGGATAAGGAGATGGATAAAATATACAGATTGGTTAAAGAATATGACTAGAAAAAGGGAATGAAAGGTCACTGACTGACAAATGCTGTAAAGTGGCGAAATACATCCCCAAAGTGAAAATCTTGCACAATATTTGCATTACGGGATCTGTAGCGTTATGGTCAAAGACTACAAATATACAACCATAACGCTACAGTTCTGCAGCTACAATCTTTCAACATGTTAAAGTTGATTTTTTTTTTTACTCCAGATCGTAGGGTTAAGTCTGTAATAATTCCTTTCGCGAATAAATAATTAGAAAACGTCTGCTTCAATAACTGCACAGCCATTTCCTTTATAAATGTGAAAGTTATGATTGAACGGAATTTTCCCGCAATGCATTATATACCTTCTGATTTTTTTAAAAAGTTAGACCGCTAGTAAGATCTTTTGATCAAAACATATAAAATTTTGCAGATACTGAGTGCTAAAACGCAAATATTCAGCGAGTATAGAACAAATTCCGGGAAAAATTCGTACCGTCATTCCTATTTTACAATTAGTGTAAATGTTCAGAGGCGAGTGAAAAAATAAGGTTAATTTTGGAATTAATTTCAGCATATCTCGGGAAGTATACGAAATTTCGGAATGAACTTTGGTAGTATTGTAGGTTGTTTATATGTGAATAGATATGAATAGAAAGTAACATTTTAGATCATTTGATTTAAAAGTATTTTATTGGCGAAAGTGGGTATCCTTTGAAATGAGTTCCATACCTTTATTTTTTACACCCAAAATTTTAAAGCGATTTAAAGGCCTGTGATTTATCATGGCCATAGGAACCGGCGGGGGGGGGGGAGGGGGGGGGACGGGGGGTGGTGGTGGGCGTGCCCCCCCCCCCCAATAATTTTGCCGACATACAGAGTATTATAGAAAAAAGCTTGTGCCCCCTTAATAAAAATGCCTGATGACCTTTTTTTCTTTCTTTTTTCTTTTTTTGCTTGTCAAGGAATTTTTGGTAGTTGTCAGTGCCCCCTCAACTGAAAATGTATGGCTGTGCCCCCCAAACTGAAATTGCTTCCTACGGGCCTGTTTATACATAATTACTTATCAGTTTCCGCTTACGCCGTTTGATTGCAACTTTTGTGTCCGGAAAAATGTCAATGTGACAGTAAACCCGGTTTTCTTTTGTGTGAACATTACTTCATGGTATTTCTCACATAAATTTTAAAAAACTTTTCATTCTGAAAACCTAACGAGGTGACATTCCGACAATATAAATGTACCCGATGAACATATTTTGCCTGAAAATTACTAAGTTCAACAAGTTAATGCGTATTTTCCGCATAAATGATCAACAAAAGGTCAATGGGCCACAAAGCTCACCTGAGTCACAATGGTCCTGCTGTTCTTCACCAGCAGATTTTTTTATGCCCCCGTAATCGAAGATTCGCAGGCATATAGTTTTTGCCCTGTCCGTCCATCTGCCTAGCTGTCTGTTTGTCCGAAAAAACTTTAACCTTGCCCGTAACTTTTGATTATTTGGAGCTATAGCTTTCAAATTTCACATGTGTATTCCATGTAACAAGACCTATCATTAGGTACCAACATACTTGACCTTTTGACCTTGGAATTTGGCCCACTTTTGCAAATTTTTACCAAACTTTAATATGGCCATAACTTTTAAACATGCAGTTGGTACTAGGGCTTTCATACTTCACATGTGTATTCCTTGTGACAAGACCTTTCATTGGGTTAAAATGTTTTTCACTTTTTTACCCTCACCTTCATGTCTGACCTACTTTTGAAAAACTTTAACCTTGGCTATAACTTTTGAACGGTTATTACTAGGGCTTTCATATTTCTCAGGTGTATTCCTTGCATTGTGACAAGACCTTTCTTTGGGTACCAATAATTTTGACCCTTTGACCTTGGAATTTGACCTACTTTGGAAAATTTTTACCAAACTTTAATCTTGGCAATAACTTCTGAACAGTTGGTGCTAGGGCTTTTATATTTCACATGTGTAAATCTTGTGACAAGACCTTCCCTTTGCACCATTGATTTTGACCATTTGACCTTGACTTTCAAGCTTGACCTACTTTTGAAAAACTGAAACCTTTGCCATAAATTTTCAATGTGTTTGCTAGGGCAACAGTGCTTCACAAACACACCTTATTTTTCATATATTCCTATATATGTAAAATTTGTTCACCGTTGTGACACCCCCCCCCTTCCTCTAGGTTCACTATTTGAATAAACTTTGAATCTATACTATCTGAAGATGCTTCCATATTCACATATCTAATCATAGCTTCGCTGTTTTTGAAAGGAAGATTTTTACAGATGTTACCCCGACCCTACCCCTGTGTGTCATGATTTGAACACACTTGAACCTATACTACCTGAAAATACTTCCATATCGATATGACTAATCATGACTTTGCTGTTATTGAGAAGATTTTTCCCCGTATATCCCTGAGTTAAACTCTGATAACCCATTGTGGCCCCATCCT
Organism: Saccostrea echinata; assembly: GCF_033153115.1. Taxonomy (NCBI): domain Eukaryota; kingdom Metazoa; phylum Mollusca; class Bivalvia; order Ostreida; family Ostreidae; genus Saccostrea; species Saccostrea echinata. Next base: position 32,831,535 of record NW_026889750.1, read on the forward strand.
AACCCCAACGGGTTATGATTTGAACAATCTTGAGTCTACTCTACCTGAGGATGCTTCCGTATCATCAATGTGACTAATCATGGCTTTGCTGTTCTTGAGAAGAAAATTTTTAAGATTTTTTCCCTATGTATTCCAGTGTGAAACTCTGATCCCCCATTGTGGTCCCACCATAGCCCAAGGGGTCAAAGTCTGAACAAACTTGAATCTACTCCTGAGAATGCTTCCATATCAATGTGACTAATCATAGCTTTGCTGTCCTTGAGAAGAAGATCTTTAAACTATATTCTAATGTAAAATTTTGATCCCCCATTGTGGCCCCATCCGACACCCGGAGTTCATGATTTGAAGAAGCTTGAATCTTCACTACCTGAGGATGCTTTCATATCAATGTGACATAATTATGGCTTTGCTTTTCTACTGAAGATTTTTAAACTATTTATTCCTATGTAAAACGTTGATCCCCCACTGTGGCCCAACCCTTAACCCGAAGGTCCTGTTTTGAACCAACTTGAATTAACATCATGTTATGAAGGTTTCACATAAATTAAACTTTTTAGCCAAGTGATTCATGAAAAGAAGATTTTAAAGATGCCACCAATTTTTCTCTAATTCTTAATTATCTCCCCTTGAAAGAAGGCATGACCCTTCATTTCAACAAACCTGAATCATCTTTAACTTAGCATGCTTTGTGGCAAGTTTGGTTGAAATTGGCCCATGGGTTCTGGAGAAGAAGTCGAAAATGTGAAAAGTTTATAGACGGACAGACAACTAGACAGACGGACGACGGACAAAATGTGATCAGAAAAGGTCACTTGAGCTTTAAGCTCAGGTGCACTAAAATAATATTTTAAGTACAGTGTACCATGAACATTTTCTGATATACGTAGAATTGATTTTAAAAAAAATTCTTATCCTGAAAACGGTTGAAGGAGTTATCCAGACTAATGATGTACCCTATAAACAATACTGTGCATTAAAAATAATTAAATTCAGCAACTAGTATTTTCCGCATAAATGATCAAAAATTAATTTTCAAGCAACTCTGATATATGTACAATTGATCTACAAAATAAAAACTCCCTAAGCTATCTTTAAAAATGTAGGAAGATTTATCCGGACAAATGATGTACCCTTCTGGCAGCCGCCCACCGCCATTTTCACAATTTCAGTATTAATCGAATTTTTTCGATGGAAAACCGGTTAAAAACAAATTGCATGACATGAGAGAGCTAAATTTACATTTTCTATTCTGCTGAAGAATAGAAAATACTCATAAGCAAAACCAAAAAAAAAAAAAAAAAAAAGAAGAAGAAAAGATTGAAAACAGCAGAGTGAAAGGGGGGGGGGGGTGTCATCCGATTTAAATCGAAAGATGTTAAATAGCGGAAATAATTCCATGTATAATGTAACCTTTACGTATATAAACATACTTGATTCCTTGTCATCGTACAGAACTGCAACAGCTTCTCTGATATTCTCTCTAATTCCCCAAAGCATATAACCAAACGACCTTTTACATTCTTCCATAGTCGTAGGTAAATTGGATTTGTCTGATAAAATATGAACATAAGAAAACCAGTCATTATTTTTATGAACAAAGGTAGAATTAATCAAAGTTGAATTTAGAGAGACATTTTGAAACCAGTTACTGATTTTATATATTTAACTTTAAAACTTTTATAAAACTATCTATTTTAACATTTCAACTTGCCACTTATGATAATGGATCAAATTGCAAGAGTAAGACGTATAAAAATTAAGACTAGGAAATACGACATACCATCACATTCTTTTGCTTGCGGTTTGCTCTCTGGATCTGAAAATAAAGAGTTTTCTTAGAGACAACGAAAAGAAGTGGCGCAGAAATTCTTGATTTAGCATTAAAAAGGTTGGTATTATATAAAAACTAGCTTGGAAACAAAACACAAACACAAATAACCTTTAAGGTTTCTTTTTTTTCAACTCATACCTGCATCCTTTTCAGCAGAATCAGCAAGACTCATTAACCCATGAATAGACATGAAGACTACATGTCCGTAGGCCTTCTGTAGTTCTTCTTTAAGTTCTTGTAAGAATAAGAAGAATTTTATGAAAAAAAAATACATATATGTTCACACATGAATGACACTGGTGAATGATTACATTACGTCAATTGATTTTTCGTTTTTTTTAATCTCCAAGAACAAAATACAACTGAGAAACAGTCCGGTGTCTGAATAAGGATACAAGAGTATCAAAAATTAACGAAGAGTGATAATTATATATTAGTCAAAACTGTTATCTCTTCAGGAAAAAAATGCTTTAAAGAGGGAGTGGGGGGTTCACTTCAAAACTATAAAATACGTACCCCATCTCTTTGTATTAATGTTTAAATGTACCAATTAAATATATTGAATAAATTTTTGAAAACAGCAACCTCAAGATATGTCCTGAAGTTTGCTTGCTAATTTTTGCTTCTTTATATTTTGATTTCTTTTCACTATTGTTTTTTTTTTCAATTGTCATGAGCCGTCAGCTAATTAAAATAGCAATTACATGTATGACCAAATGTTTGCACTTCACTAAGCCAAAATTGTACATTTACTAACTGGTTTCTAGAATAACGACCCGATAACTAAATTAAAAACATTGGAAATGTATGATTTTTAGCAAAGTTTTATATAACAAACATTTTTAATGGTATAACATATATGTTAAATTAGATGTTGGACCGCTTTAACTTTTTAGGTCAAATACATTTGTTTATTTTAAAATCCACAGCTTAGACGGGAACATCTCACACAAGTCATGAAGCTGTACATGTAAGTCTAATTTTCATCCATGGCTTTTGACTTCAATTAATGGAATTGAGTTTTAATCTTTGCCTCTTACGCCGTCTGTGACGTAATAGTAGCATTACATTTATCACTGTTTGATGACGTTATCCTTTTCCCGTCAGCGCACTCTCGTTTACGTGCAGAAAAGACATGATTTAGAATATAAAGTTTACGACGTGTTTGTAGCGAATTTCATTGTAGATAAATGAAGTTTACGTCAAGATTTTGTCATATGCATTGCAAACGTATAGGTAAGTGCAATACTTTATTCGAAACAATGTTTAACAAAACATTTACTGCGTAATTACTGTTTCTCAGTCAAAATGCGATTTTGCAAACCCTTGTCTTTACCCTGACGCCCTCGGGCAAACAGTGGATTCTCGAGCCTGACAAAACGAATGTTATCCTTGAGTCAACTCAATAACTATTTAGTACTTACTGGGATTAAGAAGGCTAGAAACGAGATAGTCAAGACCTCCAAGATCTTTCAGCAGAAGCAATCTGTATTTCTGGAAATCATCCTCGCTGAGTGCCGCTACGTCTAAGAATGGAAACGTGTATTTTATAATGAAATTTTATAACTTTGACTAGTTATCAACTTAACTTTGTAATATTGACTTTAACAAAGTCAATATTACAATGTTGATATCTATGAAAGCCTATTAGGATTAATTTATGGAGAACAAATTTTTAAAAGGCGTTATAACGCCTTTTCAAAAGGCGTTATTATATAATTATGTCTTTTCCATTAACGCCTTTTCAAAAAGGCGTTATTACGCCTTCTCTTTTCAATACATGACTAACTTAACCCACCCTGTTGGCTGATGTCTTAATTACCCTCGGGAAAAAGATTTTCAAATACGTAATATATTTTCAATGTTAAACCAACTTAGTCCTTCTTTGATGCCAGACACCTCTACCAAGGGTCATGGATTTCACAAATTTGGTTGAAAGCTAATTGCTCATTATACCCATGCAAGTAGTTTGCCTGCTTTTTTCCAAGAGGAGAGAGAAAAAAAAATTCAAATTTTAGTACATGGCCAGAGTAGCCCCAAGCTGCATCTGAATCCTGGATTTTCACAAGTAGAGTGTTGACTTCTCTTAAAACGCATGCAAACAATTGTGCAGGAGTAAAGAAAATACTTTTTACATATTGCATTAATAAAGATGGCTTTGATTCAATCTTTCATATAATTAATAACAAAATAACGCCTTTCGAATTTATGGCTGTAACACCTTTTCAAAAAGGCCGGTAGTACGAGTGCGAGTGGGGGACCTCCTATTATAGCGTATGCGTAATATAAAAGCGTTATATCCTCTTTTCAAAAGGCGTTATGACGCCTTTATTAGCGGTTTAACGCCTACGTTACACTTAATGGAGTATAAACTATTTTTTTATTTGTCCAATCAATTTTTTTTATTCGAATATAATATTTTCGAGGATTGATTATAAATGGCTCATTCTACAACTGACAAAAAACTGCCCTGAAGCACCAAATTGAAATGATAAAATTTCGCTTTTCAAATTTGAGCAGAAAGAAGCTTAATATTGGTAAAAGGATAATATTGAAATTCCAGATCAAGAGGTTTTAACTAAATTTTTTTTTTCATTTTCAACCGATTTATCTACATTGTTGCAATTCTGTAAAATTTGCACAACTATATGCCAATGCAGATAATAAACATTTCACAAATCCTCAATGCAGGAATTTCATGACTGCATAGTGTGAATGCAGGGTTCATGTATGGTGAATTATAATAATGTCTGTCAAAGCAGACATTGGCCGACTTCAAGGTCAGTCAACGCAGGCATTGGCGAACTAGAAAGTCAGTCAATGCAGGCATTGGCCGACTACACAGTCTATCAATGCAGGCATTGGCTGACTACACAGTCAGTCAGTCAATGCAGGCATTGGCCGATTACACAGTCAGCGAATGTCTTCCTTGGCCCTTGAGAGAGTAAGGCAATGCCTGCATTGGCCATTGAGTGATAGAGTCTCAATGCCTGCATTGGCCCTTTAGATAGTCGTGCAATGCCTGCATTGGCCAACGATGAACAAATTCCCTTGCGAGATTGTGATGAAACTCTTGCATTGGCTTAACTATAAAAAGATTTCATATTTTTTCAAACATTGGTGATTCTGAGCGGGAATTTACAAATAATATTTATTCTCGTAGTAGTTGTCACTGCATTGCAAGATTATTCATTTCCTAGTGTCCAAATAGATTTTGTATTACTTAAACGCCAAATTGCATTAGTCAATTACATTTAGAGCAATTTCAATTGCATATGTGATTAAGATAAAATACAATTCAGATTGAGAAAAAAAATGCAAGAAATTGAATGAACACTTTGTCAATGTTTCTGTAAAGGCTATTAACACGTGATTTTGGAAATGAGTAGTTTAAACAATTAAATGCGTTTCAGGCTATACTTTTGTGATCATAAACAACTTCCTTCATGAATTCGTTAAATTACATTCACTTTGGGTGTAGAAACCAAAATTTCTATCCACATTGCCCAAAACATTGATCTTAAATTAAAAAAAATTAAAAATTAGTTGAAAGTCCATACTTAGTCTACGCGTTATTACGCCTTAAAAGGCGTAATAACGCCTTTTTGAAAGGCGTAATAAGCCTTTACAAAAGGCGTTATAATGCAAAGTGAAAAGGCGTTACAACATATTTTTGCGTTATTATGCCTTAACTGGCGTTATAACGCTTGTTCACTTCGCGTTATTACGCCTTTTGAAAATGTTTTCATTCATTTCATCTTATGCAATTGTTCTAAGTAGTCTGTAAGATATTTTTCTCAGACAATAAAACAGTCATTGCTCTATAATTTAAGTTCTTTTGAAAAAGAATATTTAAATGTGGATATTGTCACCTTCGTTGTCAGCGCCATATGCGTCATCCCAGTGCCCTCTCTGTAAAAATGAATATTTTTAAATTATTGAAAAAAAAAAATAATGTTTTTTTTAGAAAGAAAATTCAACAAAACTTGAATTACTAAATAAAAATATATGTCTGAAATGACAATGGAAAATCACATTTCAACAAATGGCTAGCTCTTTTTTTCAAATGTAGGTACCATTTGAAATGATTTGTTTATACTTTTAAGTCACAAAGAGTACTTATTGCGCCCCGTTATCGTAAACTTTTCACATTTTCATCTTCTTCAACAGAAGTTGCCACAAAGCATCCTTGGGCGAAGGGGACTTAAGTTTGTTCACTGGAAGTGCCAAACCCTCTTTCAAGGGGAAATAATGAAGAATTCGTGAAATTTTGATGGCATCTTTAAAAATCTTCTCAAGAACCAAGAAAAGATGAAATTTGTGTGAAAGCTTCATTACATTTTTAGATTCAAGTTTGTTCATACATGTATCATCAACCCAGGAGGTAGGGCGGGGCCACAAGAAGGCTTCAAAGGAATATATAGGAAAATATCTTTAAAAATCTTCTTCTCGAAAACAGCAAAGCCATGATTAGTCATATTATTATAGAAGCATCCTCAGGTAGTGTAGATTTAAGTGTGTTCCCATCATAACCCGTGGGGATAGGGCAGAGACACAACAGGGGGTTAAAATTTACCATAGGAATATATGGGGAATACCTTTAAAAATCTTCTTCTCAAGAACAACTTAGCCATAATTAGTCATATTAATATACAGAAGGGGGACAAAAGAGTTGAGAAAAAAGTCGTCGCTAGAACATATTATAGATCCGCGCGTATTAAAAGTTTCAAGTTTTGGAAATTCCCAATTGAAATATGAAAAGGTCAGTATGAGTTACGTACAGCATGACGTATATTTCATCGTCTGCTTGTAGTGTTGACATTCTACCTCGGTAACAAAATGGAGACGACATGTGAAGACATTTCATAGCTCTTAAAACAAATTGTAGAATTTTATTCAAATGGAAAAAAAATGTAAGCGATTTCAAGAGCTGTCAATAGATCTCTGGCTTCAGTGTATCGAATTGTCCGTAAATTTCAAAGTACTGGATCGGTGGAAAAATTGCCAAGATCGGGCAGGCCTCGTTCCATTGACGATCGCCATCGTGGTAGCTCAGTCGGTAGAGAGCTCGCTCCTTGATCGGAAGGTCGTGTGTTCGAATTTCTACCGCGACTGACCTAAGTCGATAAAAAATAGGTAGCAACTGTTCCTTCGCCCCGCGCTTGGCACTTTGAAGTGAAAGTTGTGGGTCCTTCGGATGAGATCTTAAAAACCGAAACCCCGTGTCACGGTAGGCGTTGGCACGATAAAGAACCCTCACTGCTCTATGGCCCAGAGTGTCAAGTAAAGGTCTAAATTCTAAACCTTCACCGGTATATGGTGACGTCTTTATACGAGTCAAAAATTCTCAAACGGGACATAAAACAACATACAATCAATCAACCAATCTATTGACGATCGGGAATATGGGAGGCTCTAGAGAATTGTAAACAGGAAGGCACCCCTAGGAGAAATAATTGCACTATTGAATGAAAACAGAACAACATCAGTGACTCAGAAAACTATCAAACGTAGACTTGAAGAAAATGGCTTTTTATAGAAGTGTGTCTAATAAAAAAAGTTAAAATTAAAAATATGAATCGAAAGAAACGCTTGTCGTGATGTAGGGAGAAGAGGTGGTGGAATATGCAAAATCAGTGCACATGGTCAAAAGTAATATTTAGCGACGAATCTCAGATATGTGTTGGTGAACACAACCGTGTTTATGTTTGGAAAAAAAAAGCACAAGAGGGTTGGAGACCTGGCTTAATACAGGCCCGTAGGAAGCAATTTCAGATTGGGGGGGGGGGGGGCACAGCCATACATTTTCAGTTGAGGGGGCACTATCAACTACCAAAAATTCTTTGACAAGCAAAAAAAAAAAAACAAAAAAAAAAACAAAAAAAAAAAAAAAACAAAAACAAAAAAACAAAAAAAGGTCATCAGACGTTTTTATTGAGGGGGCACAAGTATATATTAGCTACGTTTCTATAGTAAACTATATATCGGCAAAATTATTTTCTATGGTAAACTATATATCGGCAAAATTATTGGGGGGGGGGCACGGCCTCCCCCCCGTGCCCACCCCGGTTCCTACGGCCATGTAATACTACGACAAAATGGCCCCAAATTAGCATTATGGTGGGGGGGGTTGCTTGTGTTTCGGCGGCATCGGAACGTTGTGTCGAGTTGAAGGGAACATTAATTCAGAAAAATATATAAATAATTATTATTTAGCTACAAAACTTTGGCCAGTTATTGTGCGACATTTTCCAGACGGAAGTTACCATTTTTCAGGACGATAACGTTCCAGTACATCGTAGGAATCGAATAAAAACATGAGCTGGCTTGCACAGTCTCATCGAAAATGTTTGACTTTATATTAAAAGAAAACTTCAGTTCAGATGCACAATATAAATTCCGCAGACGAACTTTTTCAGCATACGCTCAGGATATGGCAGGACATTAACGTACATTATGTCAAAAGCCTTTATCATTCTATTCCAAGGAGAATACAGCAGGTCATTAGATTGAAGGGTCACGTTACTAAATATTGAGGTAAGTTTTTTTGTGCTTTCATCATAGCAAGTTCCAAGTTTCAAGTTTTTATTTAAGACAAAGACCCCAACTGGGGTATATGAATGCAAATGATACAACAAAATAACATACAAGCATGAAATGAGTGACACTAATGTTAATTACTATATACATATACATGTATAGTTCAAAAAATCAAAGTATAGAAGGCATCTGCTAGTATTAAATAAATCATTACAACATATTTTAAACAGTTGTTTTGTTATTATTAATTTATTACTGACAATAAAATTTTGCAAAATTTGGCAAGTCCAAAATGACTTTAGCGTCCTTACAATTTAACAGGTCATGAAATTTAATAACATTAGGGTTAGCATATAAAATATATGGAACAAGTTTTTTTCGTTCTCTTTTGAAAAAAGCACATTCTAAAAGATATTGGAATTCATCTCCTAAATTGTTAGAGGAATAAAGATCACAAATTCGATCATCTCTGTCAACACCCCAAAAGCAACCTTTCTCAATTGGAAATCTGTGATTCATACATCTAAATTTACATAAAGCTTTTCTCAAATCTTTTGGAAGATAAATCAAATATTTTTCAAAACTATGTTCTAATTTAAATAACCTATAATTAAGGGTTTTTGGCATATCAAAAATACTGGCAAACCAATTCTGCTTAAATTGATCAATTAATCTTGTTTTTACCAATTTTGACAGCAACGTTTTCTTTGGAGAATACTGTTGTAACCATAACTCGGACATTCCACAGTCATTTAGTGTTTTTTCAACATAGTTAATCCACTTAGACTGCATTAATTCATGTTCTCTAAGCTTTAATAACAATTTATATAAGAGAAAAAATATTTTGTCTTGTTTACCACAAACAAGTCTATGCCAAAACCCAATAACTCTGGACTTAATAAATATTACTACTGGATATCTACCCAGTTCGCCATATAAAACATGATTAGGGGTAGATTTTTCAGATTTAAAATTATTTTGTAAAATTGTAAAAATAAACTTTCTATGACATTGTTATTGTCAATTCCCCATACTTCACAGCCATAAAGTAATATGAGTGTAATCATACTGTCAAATAATTTCAGCTGAATGTCTACAAGCAAATCTAAACATCTTACTTTCTTGAGTAAACTGAACATAGCTTTCCTACCTTGCTCAAGTAGCTTTGTTTTATTACTAACAAAAGATCCATTACTAGAAAAAGTTACACCTAAGTAAACAAATTCATCAACAACTGATAAGTTTTTGTTATCATATGTAAAGACCATTTGTGAATTGTCATTTCTAGGTTTATTAAAAATAACAACCTTTGTTTTAGATGCATTAACTTGCAATTTCCAAGTTTTACAATATAAGAACATTGCATTTAAAGCAGCTTGTAATTGAGGTGCTGACTCTGTCAAAATTACAGTGTCATCAGCATAAAGTAACAAGTAAAGTTTCAGGAATATGTCTACCTCTTCTGTACTTAGCAAAAAATGTACAGCTTCTGTAACATTTGTTAAACCATCATATGCCCTAGAAATAAAATCGACAAGGTCATTCAAAAATATTGAAAACAGAACAGGTGATAAGTTTTCAGCTTGACGTACACCGACATTACTGTAAAAATACTCTGACACATTGCTACCCTGACGGATGCACGACTTTGCATTATTATACATACTATAAACAACTTTAAGAAAATTTCCATCAATACTATGACGTACCAGTTTATGCCAAAGAGCCACCCTGTTAACAGAGTCGAAAGCTTTTTTATAATCAATGAATGCACAATATAGTCGCTTTTTACGCTGTAAATAAAAATCAGTTAAACACTTCAAACTGAAAATATGATCAACTGTACTATAACTTTTCCGAAACCCAGCTTGCTCCTCACACAGGAGACTCATGCTCTCCAGATATTTATTTAGTCTATTATTCAATATTGCAGTAAACAACTTACCAAAACAACTTAATACAGTTATTCCGCGATAATTATCAGGATCACTAAAATCACCTTTGTTCTTGTATATAGTACAAATAATTCCTTCAGAACAAGATGAGGGTATTATTCCAGTTTTAAAAACAAGATTAAAGATTTTTGTAAAAGAACTGATCATTTTTGTTTGAGAATTTTTAAGGAATTCATTCAGTATAAGGTCATTACCACAAGCTTTATTGTTCTTCAGTAACTTAATCATCTTTTGTACTTCTTCTAATAGCAAGTCAGTTGTCAAGACGGTTTTTTGCACGAGTTGTCCCTCTTGTTGGAAACCTGACGCCATTTTTTCTCAGTTTGACACTTTTGCTCTCCTACTGTAGATGTATCCTCAGATAGTGAAGATTCAAGTTTGTTCAAATCATGACCCCCGTGGATTATTACAGAAGCATCCACAGGTAGTGTAGATTCAAATCCAGGGTGGTTAGGAAATCTTGCCACAATGAGCTATCAGTGTTTTACATAGCAATATGTAGGAACAAAATCTTTAACTAGATTCTTCTGCTCAAGGACAGAAAAGCCATGTATTGATATGGAAGCATCCTGAGGTAGAGTAAATTCAAGCCCCCCTCCCCCGTAATCTTTTCAATACTGAACTGATCTCTGCTTTTTCCTATCCAATGTGCTCAGGTGAGCAATGTGGCCCATGGACCTCTTGTTTATGTAGCAATATACATTGTATCATTATCACCAGCATTTGGAGTTTATGTCTCCAAGTGGATTCGATACGCAAGAGCATGTTCTACGCTTAAACAATTTCTTTAACGAGGCAAGTTATTGGCAAATAAGTTCATGATACAAGGATATTAACAGTTCCGTTTAAAATCAATATTTCGAAAATTCTAAGGTCGATACAAAATGTTAAGCTATTTTTTCACACTGAATTGTCTATGGATTTTTCCGTTTGCCCGATCATGACTAGGAGCACCTTGCGGGTGACCGGTCTACAGGGGATGCTTACTCCTCCATTGCAGCTGATCCCACCTTTGATGTTTTAAGAGGTCCGTGTTTGCTCTGCTCCTAATCTGTATTATTTCATTGGACTTTTGAGCTTGATTGGCGTTCGCTATCTTCATATTTCATTTCAAACTTAATTTAGTTATACAGTAACATACTGATTTGGATGACGTTTCAAGTAGCATTTTATAAACGATTTCTTTGCATGATCAGACTGTTTACAGCTGGTTTTTGAAATTATAAATCCGAGAACAATAATTGAAATGCTTTTATTCCAGTCTTTTATTATTAGATCTTCCGTCCACAATGGAAGATCTAAAGTTATTGTGTTGTTTCTTTTTATCATTAGTATTCCTACAAAAATTTTTGAGCTCGATTACTAAAAGATGATTGGATAAATTTTCACATTTTTTAAACAAGATAATAGGTTGATAGGTGAAGTTAATATGAATTCCGTTTTTTAAATACTCTTCCGGTCTAAAGTCATGACCGAATTTCAATTTTTAAAAAAATGAACAATTTTCCTCAAAAAACGTTTTTTAATTAGATGAACAAGCGAAATTTTAGAAATACTATATTTTTAGCATTTGTCAGTGAACGACGTCGATTTCGTTCCTTGTCAACCCTTCCAGTCTGATTGGGAAGAAAATGTGTGGTTCGGTCAACTTTCCAGACTTTTTTGCTTTTTGATATTTATCAAAATGTCTCTTTGCATAATAGAGATATACCTGCAAGTGCCAAATATGTAATTTGTTTTGAAATCAGATGACACCTTTTGTAGATTTCAACTTATTTCATTTTGAGATAAGAAATCAAAGTACCGTAAAGTATTTGAAAGGTCATTTAATTTCTAGATACTCCCTGTTTTTCACCACAGAAAGGTGGAGAATTTTTTTTTTTTAAAGAGGAGAATTCAATGAAAGAAAAATCAGTTCATCTCCTTCATGAGTAACTCTCTTGTTTCCATGGGTCGAACCGTTCATGGTAGCTCAGTCGGCAGAGCGCTCGCTCCGTGACTGGGAGGTCGTGAGTTCGAATCTCGGCCGCGACTGACCTAAGTCGATAAAAAAAATAGGTAGCAACTGTTCCTTCGCCATGCTCTCGGCACTTTGAAGTGTAAATTGCGGGTCCTTCGGATGAGATCTTAAAAACCGAAACCCCGTGTCACGGCAGGCGTTGGCACGATAAAGAACCCTCACTGCTCAATGGCCCTGAGTGCCGAGTAAAGGTCCAAATTTGAAGCCCTTAACCGGTATATGGTGACGTCCCTATATAAGTGAAAAATTCTCGAATGGGACGTTAAACAACATACATTCAATCAATCCATGGGTCAATGGAGTGATGTCGATTTGAACAAGAGCCAAAACCAGTATTTATTGCACCCACCATCAATTTCTATTAGGCTGAGTATAAAGTACATGTACTTTATTAAGGAAACCTCAATCCATTTTTATGCATGTATCACGTTACTGTCAAATCATTTGACCAAACTAAATTTGTTTCAAAAGTGGGGTTATTTTAATTCGCGTGAAATTAGTATTATAATATAATAGCTTTACAAAAATAAAGTATTGTCTATTTGTGCACGCGTCTATATTCCGTTGATTTCTTTATACATGTAGTACGCCTAAACAGTTGTTGGAATATTAGCAAGGTGTATTTCAATGCATATATTATTTGACAAAGTGTCTTTACCCAACGATCCATTTATTTACCAACTGTCAGGTATGGATACTTAATTAATTTACATAGCAGAAATAGTTATAAATCTGCATAAATCTGACATGGAATAAAGGCTATGGCTTCCTTAACCGATACATTTGAAGAGTGTAACCAAAATTTTATTATACAATGCAGAAAAATATTTGAGAAGAAATATTTTTACCAAATATATTTTTTTTCGAAATCGTGTAGTCTTTGCAAAATGTTTTTTGTGTGTGTTTTATTACAATGGGTAACATAGTGATACGCGCAAGTGGCACCTACCAAATACATGTAATTAGTTCGTGCATGCACTGTGAATGTTTTAAGAAATTTTATCTTACCTTTATGGGCGAAGCCAAGGCGCCGACAACTACCGCTGCAAGTACCACTAATAGATTCATCTTGATGAAGTTTAAACCAGGTTTCCTGCTCTGCAAGGTTTTAGGATCGCAACGGGTTTAAATAGCTCCGGGGAACATTTCGAAATGTGGTTAAATGTTTCAAAGGTTAGCTAAATAATGGGGAGAAGAAAAGGGATCATATTTCCTCGGGTACAATTCTACAGTACTCCATAAGGGACAAAGGAAAACTTGCACTGAGTGATAATATTGTTCACTTATTAGTCACAAGATTGCTTGTGTTCCTCATATAATTTGAAAGGGTTAAAAAAAGATTTAAGTGACTAGATTTTTCAAAGAAAATTTGTTGGTGCACATAACTGATTACAATTGTAAGGTTTTATTTCGATTCATTCGGTAAATTTTTAGAATATGTATAAATATAATATATACAAGAATCGTACTTCTTACAAAATGCGTAAAACAATTATACAGGCATCTGCTAAAGGTAATATGGCATTTTAAAAAATCACAATTATTTCATGTTGTACGTCCTTTTATAACCACGAGTTCTGCGTATCAATGTTACCCCTTAATTTCCTACAGTATATATGTATATAAAATGACACTTCAAGCAGAACACAAAGTATGCACTTGAATGGCATCGAAAGTTGTTATGATATTTACAATGTGCTATAATTGTTTATGTCTATCTATCTATCTAATCTAATCTAATCTTACAAAAAGTTTAACTCTTAGAGAAAATGGTACATGTACGCATGCTATATCTACAGTCTTACAGATTTATAAGGAGATTGATCTATTTGTACATTAATTTACTGTGCATTCGTTAGAAGTTGTGTGGCATATGATTCCAATATTAATATTTTTTGTTTGTAGACTTGAGAAGCTTTGTCTGTCACCAACTGATGTTGGTAATTATGTAATTCCGTAGATTTCGTCTTTCGTAAATGCATTGATATGGAACCTCCTTCTTTTAATTCTACATAGAGTCAATATTAAGGCTGCAATTTTATGCCATTTTTACCTCCTACAATCAGCAAAGCAGATCAAGATATAAAAGCTTAAGATTTCAAAATAATTCACTTTGCATGGTTGATACCTCACCCTAGTTTTAATTTCCACCTTTCTTGTAAAACATAATGCAGTTTTCAAAGCCTCTGCAACTTTGACCTATCTGACACAATTTTCTTAAAAAAAAACAAACATATTTTGTCTTTTTAAAAATTAGCACAGTCAAATTGTTTTAAAATATACTTTTTAGAATTTTGATAAGTTTTAATGTGTGTTTTTCCTATTGAAATCTTATACAGTTACATCTACACTTTTAACTGGATCTTACTGTGGTTCTCAGCATGTACCTTCAGCCTTTTCTCTTCCCTTTTTTTATTTTAAAAAGGTCTAATAAAAGATGTATATGCCCTGGCGAAGAGATCAAGATATGAAGAGATATACCAACTCCCGCAATGTACTTTGTGCCGAAGTTAGGTCTTTTTAGGTCACCTGAGTCACTCAGGTGACCTATTGCTATCCGTTCTCGTCCGTCGGCGTGCGTCGTGCGTTAACATTTGAACATTTTTAGCTTCTTCTCTGAAACCGCTTAACCAATTTCAACCAAATTTGGCATATAGCATCTATGGGTGAAGGGGAACAAAAATTGTGAATTTCATGGTCCCTGCCCCCCTGGGGCCTGAGGGGTGGGGCTAAAACCACCAAAAATAATGCAATCTTTAAAAATCTTCTTCTTTACTCCTGGACATCAAGCAGTCAAACTGTTGGCATCATTGTAATGAGCATTGAGCCCTCTACCAAAATTGTGAAATTCATGGCCCCAGGGTCAGGGGTTCTGGCCCCAGGGTGGGGCTATATAGATCATATAGTGAAAGTGCATTATTTCTTTGAAAATCTTCTTCTCTGCTCCTGGGTATTAAATAAGGTAATTAAGTACATAGTTATGAAGAGCAACAGTGCCTCTTCCAAAATTGTGAATTTCATGGCCCCAGGGTCAGGGGTTCTGGTGTTAGGGCGGGGTTCTATAGATTATATAGTGAAAATACATTTATTCTTTGAAAATCTTCTTCTCTGCTCCTGGGTATTAAATAAAGTAACTAAGTACATAGTTATGATGTGGAAGAGTGCCTATTCCAAAATTGTGAAATTCATGGCCCCAGGGTCAGGGGTTCTGGCCCCAGGGTGGGGCTATATAGATCATATAGTGAAAGTGCATTATTTCTTTGAAAATCTTCTTCTCTGCTCCTGGGTATTAAATTAAGTAACTAAGTACATAGTTATGATGAGCAAGAGAGCTTCTTCCAAAATTGTGAAATTCATGGCCCCAGGGTCAGGGGTTCTGGTGTTAGGGCGGGGCTCTATTGATTATATAGTGAAAATGCATTAATTCTTTGAAAATCTTCTTCTCTGCTCCTGGGTATTAAATAAAGTAACTAAGTACATAGTTATGATGAGGAAGAGTGCCCCTTTCAAAATTGTGAAATTCATGGCCCCAGGGTCAGGGGTTCTGGCCCCAGGGTGGGGCTATATAAATCATATAGTGAAAGTGCATTATTTCTTTGAAAATCTTCTTCTCTGCTCCTGGGTATTAAATAAGGTAACTAAGTACATAGTTATGATGAGCAAGAGTGCCTCTTCCAAAATTGTGAATTTCATGGCCCCGGGGTTAGGGGTTCTGGTGTAAGGGCGGGGCTCTATTGATTATATAGTGAAAAAGCATTAATTCTTTGAAAATCTTCTTCTCTGCTCCTGGGTATTAAATAAAGTAACTAAGTACATAGTTATGATGAGGAAGAGTGCCTCTTCCAAAATTGTGAAATTCATGGCCCCAGGGTCAGGGGTTCTGGTGTTAGGGCGGGGCTCTATAGATTATATAGTGAAAAAGCATTAATTCTTTAAAAATCTTCTTCTCTGCCCATGGGTATTAAATAAAGTAACTAAGTACATAGTTATGATGAGCAAGAGTGCCTCTTCCAAAATTATGAAATTCATGGCCCCAGGGTCAGGGGTTCTGGTGTTAGGGCGGGGCTCTATTGATTATATAGTGAAAATGCATTAATTCTTTGAAAATCTTCTTCTCTGCTCCTGGGTACTATTTAAACAAACTAAGTGCATGGTTATGATGCATAAGGATGCCTCTTTCAAAATTGTGAAATTCTTGGCCCCAGGGTCAGGGGTTCTGGTGTTAGGGTGGGGCTCTATTGATTATATAGTGAAAATGCATTGATTCTTTGAAAATCTTCTTCTCTGCTACTGGAGATTATTTAAACAAACTAAGTGCATGGTTATGATCCATAAGGATGCCTTTTTAAAAATTGTGAAATTCATGGCCTCAGGGTCAGGGGTTCTGGTGTTAGGGCGGGGCTCTATTGATTATATAGTGAAAATGCATTGATTCTATGAAAATCTTCTTCTTTGCTACTGGAGATTATTTAAACAAACTAAGTGCATGATTATGATAGGCAAGGATGCCTCTTCCAAAATTTTTAAATACATGGCCTCAGTTTTTGGGGTTCTTGAGGAGGGGGGCAGGGGGGCTCTATTGATTATATAGTGAAAATGCATTAATTCTATTAATTAATCATTAACTAATCCTGTATGCTCCCTAGTGTTGAGCTGATAAATAAATTGCTTAGCTATGATGAAGATGGGAGCTTCGAACAGAATTTTTAAGTCTTGTGGTCCTAGGGTCAGGGGTTCTGGCATAACGAGGAAGGGGGGGGGGGCTTTTGATAATATAGTGGAAAAGTGTTAACTCTTTGAAGTCCATAGTTATGATGATGAGGGTAACTCTTCCAAATTTATAAATTTCTTGACCTTTGGTCTTGGGTTCTGGTGTTAGGGTAAGGCTTTGTTGAATCTGTAGTGAAAATGCATTGTACCTGTGAAATTCTTCTCTGCTTCTGGGCATATCGAAAGCAAACTGAGTAAAAGTTTAAATGATATAAGTAAGCGTATTTCTACCAGATTTTTGAACATCTGGACAATTCGTCTAAGCATTCTGGTCCTGGGCAGGGCTCTATTAATTTGTATTCTACTGAGAGAAGTTATTCCCCTTTTCCATTCATCTTTGATAATTAATCACTGTAAATAATGTTTTTGAAAGGTTAATAGAATAAGATAATTATGCAAGAATGTTTATTGTATAATTCAGAAAGTACTTTCTTAGTTTTAATAATCAGATAGACCTGTAAGTAATAGATAAATAAAAACGAGACAAAAATAACTTATCTTATTAAAAGTTCTTCAAAGACCATAAGAGAGGTCATTGCTAGAGGTCTTAATATGGGTTTAAAAATAGTACAGAAGCACTAATAGTTTGTTAATAGTCTGCATGGTGATAATATTAAGTGGGGGACAGATTAGAACTTAAGTTATGAGTTGATACTGATTACTAGACTAATTATTTTGTTGATCCTGATCTTCCTACTTCTCTTGCTTTAGGGCAACAAAGCTTCATCTGTCAGTGTATTTAACTTCTAAATTGTTGTATTATACTCAGGTGACCGTTAAGGACCTTGGGCCTCTTGTCTTTAATGGGAATCTGAACAGTCGGCCAGTAGTCAGTTTGTTGATGGCATTCTTTTTGTCTTAAAAAAATTATGTGGAATCTCCTTTTAATATCAATATTACAGGCTGCAATTTCTGTCGATTGTACTTCGACTCTCAGCATATATTCCAAAATCTCTCTGTGTATTCCAATGTAAAACTCTGATCGCTCATTGTGGCCCCACCCTATCTTTGATTTGTCTGTCCGATTAAACCAGAGAGCTACAGTTTTGCATCTATATCTATTTCGTAAGGTATAACTACTGTCCTAAAAATGATGTGCAGTTGATATTTGTAAAGATATGTTTTTTCATTATAGAATTTGGTCTCTTTTCGCTTAAGTTTTAATTGATATTAAAGAAAATATCTATGCAATGGTTTGCTTTGACAGATACATCTTAAATGTATTTGGAAAAAAATAGTTAAAATATATGTACAGGCGTTTTATTTTTTTTTGTTTTGTGGGACTGAGGTAACTTGTACAGGCGTTTCATGATTATCTGTGATGTGGGACTGAGTTAATTTGTACAGGCGTTTTGTGGTTATCTGTTGTGTGGGACTGAGTTAACCTGTACAGGCGTTTTGTGGTTATCTGTTGCATGGGACTGAGATAACTTGTACAGGCGTTTTGTGATTATCTGTCGTGTGGGGGTGAGATATATGTGCATGTGACCTGTACAGGCGTTTTGTGGTTATCTGTTGTTTAGGACTGAATTAATCTGTATTGACGTTTTGTGGGACTGATGTAACCTGTACAGACGTTTTGTGGTTATCTGTTGTGTGGGACTGAGTTAACCCGAACAGGCGTTTTGTGGTTATCTAGCTATTTTGTCGAACTGAAATAAACTGTACAGACGTTTTATGGTAATCTGTTGTGTGGGACTGAGATAACCTGTACAGACGTTTTGTGGTCAACTGTTTTGTGGGACTGATTCAACCTGTACCAGCGTTTTGTGGTTATCTGCTTTGTGGAACTGAAATAACCTATACAGGCGTTTTGTGGTTATCTGATTTGTCGAACTGAAATAAACTGTACAGACATTTTTTAGTTATCTGTTGTGTGGGACTGATATTACCTGTACAGGCGTTGTGTGGTTATCTGTTGTGTGGGACTGATATTACCTGTACAGGCGTTTTGTGGTTATCTGTTTTGTCGAACTGAAATAAACTGTACAGACATTTTTTAGTTATCTGTTGTGTGGGACTGATATTACCTGTACAGGCGTTGTGTGGTTATCTGTTGTGTGGGACTGATATTACCTGTACAGGCGTTTTGTGGTTATCTGTTTTGTCGAACTGAAATAAACTGTACAGACATTTTTAGTTATCTGTTGTGTGGGACTGATATTACCTGTACAGGCGTTGTGTGGTTATCTGTTGTGTGGGACTGATATTACCTGTACAGGCGTTGTGTGGTTATCTGTTGTGTGGGACTGAGATAACCTGTACAGGCGTTGTGTGGTGATGGATTTTACTGCGTTCCCTAGAATAAGACGGATAAATCAATATTTACAATGAGTTTTAAAATCTTTTAATAAATACATAAAAGAAAATAATGGGGAAAAAGTTCTTTCTCAGCTCCAAATACTGAATCTCATGAACTTTGGGTGGGTTGGGGATTTCCCCTGGAGCATGATAAAATTTGAAATCTACATGGTGACGCTTTATAAAAGGGTTAATATACTAAGATAAAATTGTTGAGAGAGATTTACGTGTTATACATATTGTCTATCAGCCAAGGACCTGTGTACATTGAAAGGAAGAGACGAATGTTATTTATATTGATTCTGTGATCTATAAATTGTTTAATATGAATATTCATTGAAATTTCACACAAAAGTTTATTCAAATCGAACAACACTTAAAATGTCAATGTATACAGTAGTCGTAACTAAAATCTTAGGCTATTTTAACAATACTATGGTTTTTTTGGGCGTTCATTTGTCCCATCGATGCACACAGTTTTATGAACCGACAATCCTTGATTATAATTATAGAGTAAATCTCAATAGAATTATTTCGCAATTTAAATATATCTATTCACCACTCTAAAGATTTCTATTTTTAAAAGCTTGAATAGGGAAACATTTCTTACCAAATAAGTGAGAGTCAATATTAAGGCTGCAATCCAATCTTTTGGCTTAAATTATGGGCTTAATTTTTTTTTTATTAATTTTTTTTTTCATTTAAGTTTTTATTGAAAAACCAGCCGGCTGCATACACAGTATTTCTTGTGGACACTTTAGCCTGTAATAGTAACCATAAAGTTCAAATAAATATTCAAAATTCAACGTCTACTTGCAGTGATTTTTTTTTTAGTTTTTCATTAACAAATCATAGATTGATTACTTTTTCGGAGTCGAAAAATCTAAAGAATGTCTTCAAAGTTTGGCAATACCCGATTGCTTGTTCGTCGAGTACCTTTTAACTTTTTAGCCTCAGTACTATAGTTCCTGAAACGTTCTATTTTCCCACTTGAACAGACTCTCTAGCATTCTCGCGCATGCGTAGTCTGACGTAAACCCATGTCATCCGGTTTAACCCCTCTTATACATTTTCTACGTGGACCGTGAGGTCCACGCAATTAAACTTATGCATATACATTCTATAAACAATAAAGTGTGGCCAAAGTAAAACTATTTTGTGATATCATTTTTCGAATTTTGTAATTTTTCGAATTTATATCTCGAAAAAGTACCGGTGCTCAGCTATTTACAGGTACAATAAGCATTCTAGTCAAATCTTTAAAAACAATCATCCAAAAACTATGTAACTGAAACAGTTTCCCATTGAATAGGATACAGTTGCACTTTCAATATAAAGATGTCGGTTTGAGTTATTGGGAAATTTTGGAGTAAATGTAGCAGTTTTGAAAATTATTTCTGATAACAGGAATATAATAATACATGTTTTTTTTCTTTTATGTCGTCATCAGTTGTTAAATATACATGTACAATGAATGCTGAAAGCTGGTTAACTCTTAGTGGTTCCCTCCTAGGCCATCACGTAAAAACGGCGCGCAATGATTTGGTTAGGATTATAAGGCCATCATTAAAAATATCTTTGTTTCCCCTAACCCGACCCAAAAATCTCAAGTTGGGTAGGTAGGTAGGTAAATTATTTTTTTTTTCTGACAGCAGTTTTGAAAATACATTCTTAAAAATTGAATATCTTTATAAATAAGAAAGAACATCATAAACCGATTTTTAAACTGAATATCATACAAATGAAGCAACATGTATGGTAAATTAATTCACAAATATTTTTCATTTGAACTTGTGAAATATTTCAGGCCAGCGTAATTTTATTGAAATCGAATATTTACAAAAACACAAGATTCGCAAATATTCAACCATCGGACATCCGAGTGTATTTTTCAAACCTACTATCATCGTCGAGAACTTACACAGACAAAATGTCAAGGGGCTCGCGTTGCGCAGTGATTCTAGTGTTTCGTTTTGGAGTGACGACGTAATTCAGGAGCTTATTCTAAGTCACAGGTCTCGAAGAGGGACGCGGAGACTTGTCAGTCGAATAAGACTGTGAAAAAACGCAGGTCCAGTGTCGCAGTATACAGATTTTGGCACGAAAAAGATCCCTTACTGATGCTTAATGATAAATGGCCATAAGTGCCGAGTAAAAGTCTAAAGTCCACCGGCCCAACAATTTTAAAGGTATTTTGAAGCAAAGAAACAACCTGTTTTCAAGGGCCAAACTAAAAAAAAAAATACACTGGATATATTAGGAAGCCGTACCATAAGCACATTTTAAAGATTTCAACACTAATTGGAAAGAGTGTACAAACAATATTTAAATCAACCAAACCATATCTAAAATGATTAAAGTTTCATATATCTAATGTTAAAGTCACGAAGTTGATACCCCATAGATAAAAGGAATGAAGAAACGACATCAGAATTACATGTATATTTATCAAGATGAAATAATCATACAAAGACATATTTACAACTCCTGTGGTCCTATATAGTAAAAATAGGACTGTTTATGAACTATGAACTGTTATTAGATCGAAAAGAATGAATTGCAGTGAAATTTATAGATATGCATACACAAGGTGGGTCTCTCATCTGCTCATGAGGCAGAACTAATTAACCCTCTGTGGCCACGTTGTGGGCGCCAAATGAGAGTAAAACAAAAGCAACCGTTCTGATAAAAAACGCATTTTGATAAAATTTTATTTCATAAAGTTGATAAACAATAAAAAAAAATTATTTAAACAATCTTATTAAAAAAACTTTTCAGTCGGCACGATTTAAGTGTGTCGGTCGCGTTAGGGGAAACAAAGGTATATTTTATTTTGGCCTAAAGTAATCTGAATTATAGAGTATGGATTATAATGTAAACTGTTCCGCTTTTGTCTGAAGCAATATACGCCTAAGTGTTCCCTGACAGTCGTATAGATGAATGTGCATTTGCAGAAGAACGTAAACATCACATAAACTTTCATTAGACATTTTGAAAAAAAAAAAAAAAAATAGGACTTTGTATACGTATACATGTATGGATAAATTCTTATTTTATATGTTTTAGCTTTCATAATAATGATAATTATGACTCCGCAATCATTATAAAAATACGCTGAGCACTGGATCGACAAGTTCAATTGTTGATTAAAGGGGTTGCAGGGCATGCGAGGATCTAGAGGGGGTCGGGGGGTCAGGACCCCCCCCCCCCCCGGAATTTGCAGAGTTATAAAATGTGTATATATTTCCTTTCTTTTGCTTGTCAAGAAATTTTCTTGGTTTAATACGTTTTGGACGGAAATTAAGGTGTTTTTTTTTTCTTTTTGTTTGTTTGTTTTTGTTTTGTTTTTGCTTTTTTTTTTTGCTTCTCGAGAAATTTTTGGGCTAGAACTTTTTTTGACTTGGATGGACCCCCCTGGAAAATATTCTGGATCCATGCCTGCAGGGTAAGCATAAACTCGTCGATGTGAATAAAAATAAAGCAAGAACTAAATAATCATTTTCCTACATGTATAAGTGAATTTTTATTGTCTCTATATAATTGCTAGATAGACATGTTGTTTCACCTTGAATATCTACATGTATTACTGAATGAGATTTGTTTAATTAGCATAATGTATTTCGTTTGACAAAAAGTAACTACTGTATAATCGACTGGATATTAACCTTTTAAGATCAAGATAATGACAAAGCAAACAATCTATTGCGAGAATCCTACTTTTGTAGATTTTATCTCTCAGGATGCGTCGAGATGGAACCTCCTTTTGTACACACAGTCTTCATAGCTTCTTTACATTACTTCGGACAATAAAGAAAATAATAGCGACTTTCATAAATAAAGCAAGCAGATCAGGTATGGTAATAAAATACACTTCATTTATGAATTCCCAGGGTGTCTTTATACAAAATAAATTTTATATTTCATGTTAAAATGCAAACATTAAATGGATTGAGTAATGATTTTTTTTTTTTATAAAATCATGTGAACTGCTAGTATCATTTAAGTTGGTGCATTGCATCTTTGCCTTTCAAGATCTACAGAAAATGAGTCTTTTGGAGGGACGCACTGAGTAACAATCACCAAAAAAAAAAAAAAAAAAAAAAAAAAAAAAAAAATCTGAATGCCACCAACGCATGCAAGCATTTAATAGATTGCGAAACGCTTAGATATTTACATCAAAGTATAATGGGCCACAACGCTCATCTGAACACTATAGTTCTACTGTTCAATCCTTTATATATATATATATATATATATATATATATATATATATATATATATATATATATATATATATATATATATTCATATATATATTTTTCTATAGGACTCGACTGTTGAATTTGATTAAACGAATTTGTTGTAACAAACTTTAGAATTTGTTTAAACAAATTTGATTTGTTATAACAAATTTTAGAATTCGTTTAAACGAATTCGTTATAATTAATTTTTTAACTTGTTTTAATGAATTCAATAAATTTGTTATAACAGATTAAATTCGTTATAAAGAGTTCAAAGAAATTGTTATAACGAATTAAATTCGTTATAGCAATTTCGACAATTGGTGATATCGAATTCAAAAATATTTTTGACAAGTCCTAAATGGGCTTCCGTAGAATATAATACAGACCTGCGATTTTGTTTAAATGTTTGTGAAATAAAAAGCAAGATATTAGTATTCAGAATCAAAATTTTGACTTAAGTCTGTTTTCAGTTTTCTTGTGTTCGACTATGTGTCATTGTATATTCTCTTTATAGCTAATTAATAGCTAATTCTTTTACCTGATGTTGGCTTTGGCCTAATTCTTTTTATATGTAGAATTCATCGAGATGGAACCTCCTTCTTTATTGGGAAATAAGCCTTTAGATTATACAAATGAAAGCTTTTTATCCCTCTGAGGATAATGACACTACACAATTCATAATATAGGTCACTCGGGTAGATACGGCTTTTCTTCAGAAGCACAGCGTTGTTCTGCACAATGTTTGTTTGTTAAGAAGAAATTTTAACATGAATGTACCCTCTTAACCTTGAAAAATTTTGCAATCTGAAGATATCTTTTAAAAGGAAAAAAAGTTTGATGTTCCAAATATATAATGAGATCAACTAGACACATAACCACAAAAAAAAAAATCCAAAAGAAACTTCTCAAATTCACCATTCCTTATTCACACATTGTGTAACAATTCAATCTGTAGATCTGAGAATCTACTTAATATTTATAACGTAATTCTTTGGCTATTACTTGTCATTTCTGTTCAATGCGTCAACTTCAATTACCCTTGGAAAATAACAGTCATTTCTCGACCATTATGAAGATTTGAATACCTGGGAACAAATCTGCTTTTATCAGGATGTTAAAAAACCCATTGCCATGGCATATCCACTCAAAAGGGTTACCTGTATCAACGGTTTTAACACTATTAACAGCTTAACATAGGCGATGAAACGGGATGGGATTAGGTGGGAGTTACCCCCCCCCTCCCCCCCGATATTCCCAAAACTTACATAACAACTTAGCCCCTCTCCGACTTTTTTTCACAAAAGTACATTAAACGAGGTCATCTTAAAAAAAATGTTTGTTTGTCCTCTCCCGACCGACTTACTAAAAATGTTCCGCTTCAAAACTTTTTTTAATCCCCAGAAAACAATTATATTTAGCTCACCTGAGCAGAAGGCTCAAGTGAATTTTACTGATCAAAGAGTGTCCGGCGTCCGTCTGTCGTCTGTAGTCCGTAAACTTTTCACATTTTTGACTTCTTCTCAAGAACCACCGAGCCAATTTCAACCAAACTTGCCACAAAGCATCCTTGAGTGAAGGGGGTTTAACTTTGTTCAAGGAAGTGCCGCGCCCTCTTTCAAAGGGGAGATAATTAAGAATTCGTGAAAATTTGGTGGCGTCTTTTCAAAAAATTTCTTCTCAAGAACCATTGGGCAAGAAAAAATGAAACTTATGTGAAAGCTTCATTAAATACTGTAGATTCATGTTTGTTCATATCATGACTCTCGGGGTAGGTCAGGGCCGCAAGAGGGGGATTCAAGTTTTACATAGGAATATATAGGAAATGTCTTTAAAAATCTTCTTCTCTAGAACAGCAAAGCCATGATTATTCATATTAAAATAGAAGTATCCTCAGGTAGTATAGATTTAAGTTTGTTCCAATCATGACCCCTGGGGGTAGGGCAAGGCACAACAGGGAGTCAAAGTTTACCAAAGGAATATATATGAAATATCTTTAAAAATCTTCTCGAGAACAGCTTAGCCATTATTGGTCAAATGAATACAGAAGTATCCTCAGGTAATGTTAATTAATTCAAGTTTGTTCAAATCATGACCCCCAGGGATAGGGTGGGGCACAACAGTTTTACATAGGAAATATCTTTAACATCTTTTTCTCAAGAACAACTAAGCCATTATTAGTCATAGTTATACAGAAGCAACCTTAGGTATTGTAGAATCAAGTTTGTTCTATTGCAAATCATGGTGGCACAACAGAGGGTCAATTAGGTTTTGCATAAGAAAAAAATTGTAGAAATCATTTTGAAAAAATCTTCTGCTCAAGAGCAGCAAAGCCATTATTAAGGTCTTCCGTCTCCACGGAAGACCTTATAATGATTCTATTGTTTCTTATTAAGGTCTTCCGTCTCCACGGAAGACCTTATAGTGATTCTATTGTTAAGGTCTTCCGTCTCCAACGGAAGACCTTATTGTTTTCGTTCGGTTTCTTTTTCCCTATTATTAGGTCTTCCGTTTTCAACGGAAGACCTATAGTGATTCTACTGTTTCTTATTATTATTTTTATTATTATTAGGTCTTCCGTTTTCAACGGAAGACCTATAGTGATTCTACTGTTTATTATTATTATTATTATTATTATTATTATTATTATTATTTTTTTTTTTCATTTTTATTTTTTTGACCTTTTCAAATCGCGATATCTCAAAAACTACTCATTCATTTTCAGCCAAATTTTCAGTTATGATTTGTTATCTTATGCCATTTTGAAATATTGAAAAAGTTTGGAAAAAGTTACTTCCGGTCGGGAATTATTACGATTTTTCACTTCTTCCACTAAAAATCTAGTCCTTGAATGTTCTCAAAAACTGTTAAAGGTAGGAGTCTGAAACTTTCAGGTATGATAGAATTTGGTTTGTAGATGTGTGATGGAAACATTTCGTGTGTTGTCGTCACTTCCGGTCGTCACAGGAAGTGATTTAAAAAGGATAATTTTTTGAACTTTTTTGTTTTTCATTATTTTTTTATGATGTTGATAGGCTAAATAAAGAATCTTACAAGAATGCTAAATATGTAGTTTGTTTAAAAATTGATTAACCCATACTCTAAATATATTTATCATTTTTCAATTTTAAGCGATGGTGTTTGATAGCGTAATGGTTAGCATGTTGAATTTTCACGTGGGCGATCCGGATTCAATCCAAAGAATGTCCGAATTTTTTCTCACTTTTTGGGGCTCAAATATAGGATTTTATCTTTAAGGGGGGGGGGGGGGGGCTATGTCGTTCGACGTCAGAGCAGCGGTGTTTGACGGCACAATATCAGTCTTTTTACTCCCTCATAAAGAGTTTGCAGTTTAATTTTGCACTAATTGATGGGCGTGGATGCAATTGTGATATGACAAAACGAGGAAAACATGTTGGTACAAATGTATATTTAGCTAGATACCTATGCAATTGTATCATAAATTGGAGAGTTGCCGAATTGTATTTTGAAATTAGAATTTGTTACTTTCTCATGTTGATTGAATAACATATAGCAATTTCAAATGAGAGAAAAATAAACTGCAATGATATTTTTCTTTAATTATAGTAGGGCAATATTCCTTTATAGATGCAAGTTTCTGAACATAATAGGTATCAGATTCCTTGAGCGTCATATGGCGAGACATGTTTTGTTGCGAAACATTCCAGTCTTTTCATTAATGTGTTACTAATTGGAATAATCCACTTTTGGGGTAAAGAGGAATATAAAATGTGTAAGAAAACTTAGCGCTGTATTTATGTTACTTGTCCGTATACGGTATGTTATATGTACAGTGTGATAAATATACATTCTTAGACCAGAAAATCAGGCTATAGCAACATATTTTTTTTAAATTTCATTGAAGCTATCATGTACACTTATTCAATTGAAGACACATTCCAAAGAAAAGGCGCGAAGATTTACTCGTGACGTTTGGCGCGAAATAATTATCTTGACTCGCCTTTCACAAATGGTCTGATGCAGTAGTGTAGAAGTACAGAAAAAGATTACACGGACATGTCTGAATTTGGAATTGCATAGAATAGAAAGTTGAATGCATAAAGAATAAAGGAAGTAAACACAATAGTTTTTGTTTAGTTTTTATCAGTAACAGATTATTTTCTCTGCTATCAGTTATTGTTAAAACTCAAGTAACAAATCCGATGTAAATCTACTAGTACTTGCACAAAATTTAGCTGGCTAGTTTCCATCCTATAATTCCACACCATAAGAAAAAAAATTAACCTGCCTGACACTCGTTACTTCAGGGAATGAGTGCAAGGTAAACATCGATGATGGCTGGTATATTGCGCTAATGTAATGGTTTCAATATTAAAGAACAAGGTTCACTTAGGGCCTTTTTTGGCCCTGTGAATTTCAGAAAAACTGAAACTGCTTGGCTTTTGTTGACCATGCATTAAATATCATTTAGACCTTTGATGACTGCGTATCTATCAAAAATGAAGTAATTTTCTGGCTAGCCAATGCATTATGACGTCATGAAATGCGTCATTTTCCTTATATCGTGAAAAATTCTACAAAACAGCCAATTTTTAAAGCTATTTTTCAATATTTAATATAGAGCGTAACCTCTGATCTTAAATTGCAACTATAAAATGATAGAACTATTTCTGAGGATTACAAAACCTGTTTTATTTTTTTAGATCAGAGGGTGTGCTCATATTTTTTCTCTTCTGTAAAAGTACTCATATATACTTATTTTCATTAAAATTCAAGAACATTGCAATTTCATGAGCCCTGTTTTCCAAGACCTTGGCTATAAGGAGAAAATTTTTGATAGGAAATGAAAACACTAAGTCTCTACTTTATCTTGTTGTTTAAAATGGAACATAAAGTGTTAGTCAATAAATTGGTATATCTACAGGGCCATTTTATGCATAACCTAGCTCTTTTTGGGCAGCCGATCTTGGTTTGATCCCGACTATATCTGAATTTTTTGCTTAAATTTACGTTTTCATCTTTATCAATGATGTTGAACTTTGTTTTTCTCTTTGTGAATTCTGTGCTCTTTTTATTTTTATTTTTTTTTATAAATAAAAAATCTTTTTAAAGACCCATGTTAAATTTTTTGGTGTCTTTACAACGAGCAGATATACGGATATAGCAGATATAAATGTAATTTTACGTGGAAAGAATATCACAGTTAAGGATGGTTATTCGGACGGAAGACCTCTCGTTGCTCGCAACGAGTATCTAGTTATTATTATTATTTTTCATTTTTATTTTTTTGACCTTTTCAAATCGCGATATCTCAAAAACTACTCATTCATTTTCAGCCAAATTTTCAGGAATGATTTGTTATCTCATGCCATTTTGAAATATTGAAAAAGTTTACTTCCGGTCGGGAATTATTACGATTTTTCACTTTTTCCACTAAAAATCTAGTTCTTGAATGTTCTCAGAAACTGTTAAAGGTAGGAGTCTGAAACTTTCAGGTATGATAGAATTTGGTTTGTAGATGTGTGATGGGAACATTTCGTGTGTCGTCGTCACTTCCGGTCGTCACAGGAAGTGATTTAAAAAGGGTAATTTTTTAAACTTTTTTGTTTTTCATTATTTTTTTATGATGTTGATAGGCTTAATAAAGAGTCTTACAAGAATGCTAAATATGTAGTTTGTTTAAAAATTGATTAACCCATACTCTGAATATTTATCATTTTTCAATTTTAAGCGACGATGTTTGATAGCGTAATGGTTAGCATGTTGAATTTTCACGTGGGCGATCTGGATTCTATCCAAAGAATTTCCGAATTTTTTCTCACTTTTTGGGGCTCAAATATAAGATTTTATCTTTAAGGGGGGTGGGGGGGGGTATGTCTTTAGACGCCAGAGCAGCGGTGTTTTACGGCACAATATCAGCTTGTCTTTTTACTCCCTCATAAAGAGTTTGCGGTTGAATTTTGCACTAATTAATGTGCATAGATGCAATTGTGATATGACAAAATGAGGAAAACATGTTGGTGCAAATGTATATGTAGCTAGATACCTATGCAATTGTATCATAAATTGGAGAGTTGCCGAATTGTATTTTGAAAGTAGAATTTGTTACCTTCTCATGTTGATTGAAAAAACATATATAGCAATTTCAAATGAGAGAAAAATAAACTGCAATGATATTTTTCTTTGATTTTAGTAGGGCAATATTCCTTTATAGATGCAAGTTACTGAACATCAGATTCCTTGAGCGTCATATGGCGAGACGTGTTTTGTTGCGAAGCATTCCAGTCTTTTCATTAATGTGTTACTAATTGGAATAATCCACTTTGGGGGTAAAGAGGAATATAAAATGTGTAAGAAAACTTAGCGCTGCCTTTTTGTTACTTGCCCGTATACGATATGTAATATGTACAGTGTGATAAATATACATTCTTAGGCTCGAAAATCAGGCTATAGCAACATATCTTTTTTAAGATTTCATTGAAACTATCACGTACACTTATTCAATTGAAGACACATTCCAAAGAAAAGGCGCGAAGATTTACTCGTGACGTTTGGCGCGAAAGAATGTATCTTGACCCGCCTTTCACAAATGGTCTGATGCAGTAGTGTAGAAGTACAGAAAAAGATTACACGGACATGTCTGAATTTGGAATTGCATAGAATAGAAAGTTGAATGCATAAAGAATAAAGGAAGTAAACACAATAGTTTTTTTTAAAGTTTTTATCAGTAACAGATTATTTTCTCTGCTATCAGTTATTGTTAAAACTCAAGTAACAAATCCGTTGTAAATCTACTAGTACTTGCACAAAATTTAGCTGGCTAGTTTTCATTCTATAATTCCACACTATAAGAAATAAAGATTAACCTGCCTGACACTCGTTACTTCAGGGAATGAGTGCAAGGTAAACATCAATGATGGCTGGTACATTGCGCTAGTATAGTGGTATCAATATTAAAGAACAAGGTCCACTTAGGGCCTTTTTTGGCCCTGTGAATTTCAGAAAACTGAAACTGCTTGGTTTTAGTTGACAATGCATTAAATATCATTTAGACATTTGATGACTGCATATCTATCAAAAATGGCGTAATTTTCTGGCTAGCCAATGCATTATGACGTCATGAAATGCGACATTTTCCTCATATCGTGAAAAATTCTACAAAACAGCCAATTTTAAAGCTATTCCTTTATTTAATATAGAGCGTAACCTCATATCTGAAATATGCAACTATAAAATGATAGAACTATTTCGGAGGATTACAAAACCTGTTTTATTTTTTAGATCAGAGGATGCAATCATATTATTTCTTTTCTTTCTTTTTTAAGCTAAAACTTGCATCACTTTATTGCATCTCTTTCGCTGTTTTGAAATATGTTAGATTCCACCGGAAATAAAACGTCAACTTCCGGTCTTCTGCTCGGCAACTGTAAACGACTGAAGTCTGAAACTTTCAGGACTAATAGTCAGTGATCAGTTTATTTGAATCGTGACTAAATCTTGTATCGCCGTTACTTCCGGTCGTGACAGGAAGTAATGCAAATAAGGAAATGGTTAATGGTTAGCACGTTGGATTTTCAGGCTGACGACCAGGGTTAAATCTCCAGAGTGTCTGAATTTCTTTTATCACTTTTTCAGTTTCAGTTTTCTTTTTTTCGGAATCAGACGGAAGACCTCTCATTGCTCGCAATGAGTTTCTAGTTATTATTATTAAGGTCTTCCGTCTCCACGGAAGACCTTTTAGTGATTCTATTGTTTCTTATTATTATTAATATTATTATTATTATTATTATTCTTTTTTTTAGACAAAATTTTGTGCACGCGATTTCTCGAAAACTATTCAATGAATTTCCTTGAAATTTTCAGGGATAAAAGGTCTTTATATGAATTTTATATAAAATTCCGTTTTTTGATAAACTCGGTTCCAGTGCCAAGTTATGGACAATTTTCTGATTTTAAAATGCAATTTTGTCCGCGAGTGTTCTCGAGAATGGCTTAAGATATTAACTGGAGACTTGTTAGAGATGATAGAACTTGACTTTTAGATTGGAGAGGGCACCTTTTCGTCTGTCGTCGGCACTTCCGGTCGCTTACGGAAGTGATCAAAGAAATCGTTAAATTTCAACTTTCCTTTTTTAAATCAATTCTTACATCATTTTATTGCAGCTCTTTTGTAGTTTTGAAATATGTTGGTCCCACCGGAAACAAGAACGTCAACTTCCGGTTATAAGAGAAAAACGACATAATTTGAGTATTTTTCTTTCCCATTAATATCTTTTGTAGATAAAGTATTTGGAATGAATTTTAAACATGTTATTTAGACAGCTAATGTCTAGAGTAACCTCAAATATCTTTCAAAAATTCACTTCCAGTCGCGTGTTTTTCTGTCCTCAAAATGAGAAGTTGTCAGAGCAAGATCTCGGAAACGGTAAGAGATTAAGACACCAGACTTATATGAGCAACAGACCTTAAGATGTAGCAAAAACCATTTGGGTTCAGAGCGTCAGCCGTCACTTTCGGTCGTCACAGGAAGTGATCAAAGAAATCGAAAATTTCAACTTTTCTTTTTTTATTTAAAGATTGCATCACTTTATTGCATCTTTTTCGCAGATTCGAAAGATGTTGGTCCCACCGGAAACAAAAACGACAACTTCCGGTTATAAGAGAAAAACTACAAAATTTGAGCATTTTACTTTCCTATAAATATTCTTTATAGATAACGTATTTGAAATGAATTTTAAATGTTATTCAGACTGCAAAGGTCTAGAGTAAACTTAAATATCTTTCAGAAATTCACTTCCGGTCGCGTGTTTTTCTGTCCTCAAAATGAAAAATTGTCTGAGCGAGATCTCAAAAACAGGTAAAAGATTAAAACACCAAATTCTTATGAGTAGCAGACCTTGAGGAGTAGGCAAAACCATTTTGGTTAAACGCGTCCGTCGTAACTTCCGGTCGTCACAGGAAGTGATCAAAGAAATCAAAAATTTTAACTTTTCTTTTTTAAATTGAAGTTTGCATCACTTTATTGCATCTCTTTCGCTATTTTGAAACATGTTAGATTCCACCGGAAACAAAAACGTCAACTTCCGGTTTTAGGTGATAAGCTACGTTACTTCGATGTTTAACCTTCTCATAAATATTTCTTATCGATAAAGTACTTGAAATGTTTTTATGCATTTTGTAGATACTGCAAATGTATAGAAAAACGTCAGAGATTTTTTTTTTTTATAAAATTCACTTCCGGTCGCGTGTTTACCTGTCCTCAGAATTAGAAATTGCTCGGCAACAGTAAACGACTGAAGTCTAAAACTTTCAGAACTGATAGTCAGTCATCAGTTTATTTGAACCGCTAGGAAATCTTATATCGCCGTTACTTCCGGTCGTGACAGGAAGTGATGCAAAAAAGTTAATGGTTAGCACGTTGGATTTTCACGCTGACAACCAGGGTTAAATCTCCAGAGTGTCCGAATTTCTTTTATCACCTTTTCAGCTTATTTACGTTTTTATTTTCAAAATCGGACGGAAGACCTCTCATTGCTCGCAATGAGTTTCTAGTTAAGGTCTTCCGTCTCCAACGGAAGACCTTATTGTTTTCGTTCGGTTTCTTTTTCCCTATTATTATTAGGGTCTTCCGTCTTCTGCGGAAGACCCTTCTATTATTCTATTGTTGATTTTTCACTTTTCTTTTTATTATTATTATTCTTTTTTTTTTCCTTACCGATTTTGTGCAGAAGATTTCTAGGATATCGCTCGATCGATTTGCTTCAAATTTTCAGGGTTAATGCGTTGCTATCTGAAGTTTATAACGGCATTTCAGTTTATGAAAAATCACTTTCGGTCGGAAGTTATCGCCCTTTCATCGATTTGTAGATAGACTTTGTGTCTGCACAAAAACTCAAGAACGACAAATGCTAGAGTGTTGAAACTTTTATTTGTGATAGAGGACATGTTCTAGATGTGCACCTTGGTTTTCAAATTTTCCGGAAGTGCTAAGTATGGAAGCTCGGTAGGGGTCGAAATTTAGGACGTGATTTTTGAGTGAATTTTAGAGACATTTCTTATCATAAGATTTTAAATAGAAGTATTTTGTTAAAACATGTTGAACGCAAAGTCTTCAAAATCACAAGACCTTTTATTTGATATCAAGAAAAAGGGGCTGACCCCTCAAATTAGGGGCTCAGAAGGGCCAAAAGTCTTTCATCTTTAACTTTTTAATAATCAATATTTTGTTATAAATTACTGAAGCAAAAATGTTCATCTTAACATTCTGCAACTATATATTATAAAATTTTGATCATATGTTACGTAATAAGGGACCATAAGGGGCCAGAATGCTAAATCTTTGACACTTTATATCTCGAAAAGGAGAAATATTTTGATAATTTTTAAAATCAGCCTTTTTTAAAATTCATTCATCTGCAGAAATAATAATAAGTATCAGGGATAAAAAAGTAACCCCGACAATCATGTCGTGTGCATTTGCCGACTAAATATTTCAGTAAGTTTAGAGAATTATTAATTTGTTTGTAAAAATATACATTTTTATGTATTGATATTAAAATATCATGACCATAATTAGCAGCTAATGGGGCCTATCTTCAGAGAAAAAAAATCGTTAAACATCTTAAATACGCTTTATCATTAAAAGTTACGCTATTTTAAAAGAATACAATACTGTACGACTTATTATATTGCTTATTTACTACTGATAATTAGTTCGTTCAATAATGTACATGTAAATCGCGCTTCGTTTTTTTTTTTATTTCAGTTAGAAAAAAACAAACTAAATCAAGCTTTACATTATTCTTTTGTGGAAGATAAATCAAAATAATACTATAGTAGTTTACTATTT
The DNA here is from genome assembly GCF_033153115.1 of Saccostrea echinata. Classification (NCBI taxonomy): domain Eukaryota; kingdom Metazoa; phylum Mollusca; class Bivalvia; order Ostreida; family Ostreidae; genus Saccostrea; species Saccostrea echinata. The sequence continues at coordinate 32,866,024 of NW_026889750.1, forward strand.
TGCATAAAATAATTGAATGAAAGCAGGTACATATACATAATCTTGTGCAGTATCTTGAGATGATGAAATGCTATAATTTATCAAAAACCATTTTTTTTAGTAACAATTGTGATAACCATTATTTTCTTTTATACATTAAAGAACGTTTTGTCTGGTAAATTTACGCATTGTAAATTAATGGATTTTAAAAAAATAAAAAAAATAAGAAAATAATTGTGTAAATATAACATGCTACCTGGATAATTAAAATATAAATATGATTTTTTTTTAATCATGTTAATAATAATTTCACACTGTACATTAATACGCTTTGCTTGTACAAGGTTTTATTACATCGAATGACAAACTGACATGCTGATCGGTCGACGCGCTGATTGGTTAACACGTCTTACCGCTAATCCTGATTGACAGCTCTGTTATGCAGCACCGAACGCGCGTTCGCTTTCTGGGTTCGCTACTGAATTTGGGGTTCGCTTTTGGCGTTCGCTCTGGGTCCGCTGCGGGTTCGCTCGGGGTGCGCTCCGGGTTCGCTCTGGGTCAGCTATAGCGAACCCGAAGCGAACCCAGAGAGCGAACCTGGGGTGCGCTTTGGGTTCGCTTTCTGTTAGGTTGTGTCTGGTCGGTACTGTACGTAATAAGGGGTCACAAGGGACCAGAATGCTGAATCTTTGACGCTTTATATCTCGAAAAGGGGGAATATTTTGATAAGCAATACTGAACAAAAGATGGTCAGAATAATGTTCTAAACAATATGCACTCTTTCAATTTTTGTCAAACGGCCCCAAAAAGGACCTGAAGGGGTGGCCCTTAAATATTTCCATTCAGCATATCTCCACAACGAAAAGAAATCTCTGAATAGTTGTTGAACAAAAAGTCTTCAAAATCAGAAGACCTTTCATTTGATATCAAGAAAAAGGGGCTGACCCCTCAAATTAGGGGCTGAGAGGGGCCAAAAGTCTTTTATCTATAACTCTTTATCGATCAATAATTTGTAATACATTACTGAAGCAAAAGTGTTTATCTTAACGATTTACAACAATATATGATAAGATTCTGATTATATGCTACGTAATAAGGGGTCATAAGGGGCCAGAATGCTAAATCTTTGACACCTTATATCTCGAAACGGGAGTATAATTTGATAAGCAATACTGAACAAAAGATGGTCCGAATAATGTTCTAAATAATATGCACTCTTTCAATTTTTGTCAAACGGCCCCATTAAGGACCTGAAGGGGTGGCCCCTAAATATTTCCATTCAGCATATCTCCACAACGAAAAGAAATCTCTGAATAGTTGTTGAACAAAAAGTCTTCAAAATCAGAAGACCTTTCATTTGATATCAAGAAAAAGGGGCTGACCCCTCAAATTAGGGGCTGAGAGGGCCAAAAGTCTTTTATCTATAACTCTTTAGCAATCAAAAATTTGTAATACATTACTGGAGCAAAGATGTTTATCTTAACGATTTCCAATAATATTTGATAAGATTCTGATCATATGTTACGTAATAAGGGTCACAAGGGGCCAGAATGCTAAATCTTTGAAGCTTTATATCTCGAAAAGGGGGAATATTTTGATAAGCAATACTGAACAAAAGATGGTCAGAATAATGTTCTAAATAATATGCACTCTTTCAATTTTTGTCAAACGGCCCCATTAAGGACTTGGAGGGGTGGCCCCTAAATATTTCCATTCAGCATATCTCCACAACGAAAAGAAATCTCTGAATAGTTGTTGAACGAAAAATCTTTAAAGTTACTAGACCTTTCATTTCCTATCAAGAAAAAGGGGCCGTCTCTTCAAATAAGGGGCTCAGAAGGGCCAAAATTCTTTCATCTTTAACTCTTTAACAATCAATAATTTGTAATACATTACTGAAGCAAAGATGTTTATCTTAACGATTTGCAACAATATATGATAAGATTCTGATCATATGTTACGTAATAAGGAGTCACAAGGGGCCAGAATGCTGAATCTTCGACGCTTTATATCTCGAAAAGGGGGAATATTTTGATCAGCAATACTGAACAAAAGATGGTCCGAATAATGTTCTAAACAATATGCACCCTTTCAATTTTTATGAAACGGCCCCATTAAGGACTTGGAGGGGTGGCCCCTAAATATTTCCATTCAAAATATCTCCATAACGAAAAGAAATCTCTGAATAGTTGTTGAACAAAAAGTCTTCAAAATCACAAGACCTTTCATTTGATATCAAGAAAAAGGGACCGAATCCTCAAACTAGGGGCTCAGAGGGTCCAAAAGCATGTCATCTATAGCTCTTTGAAAATATTATATAAATCAAAAGAATGAAATCTAATTAGGGAAGTCTATATATCATTATCTTTTAGCAAAGAACATAGTCAAAGTCACATCTCATCGAAAAGTCGGACGGAAGACCTACTCGTTGCTCGCAACTAGATCTTATCTAGTTATTTTTTTTTCCTTTTCTTTTTTTCACGATTTCTCAGAGATGGCTGGACGGATTTTCTTAAAATTCTCAGGGATAATAGAGAATGAAAATCCCTAGAAATGTATCTTTCATTTTTTTCAAAATTCACTTCCGGTCGTCAGATATGTCCGATTTCCGTTTTTTTCAGAAATATTTTGTCCGAGTCATATCTCAGAAACGGTAAGAGATTAAGACACCAAACTTATATGAATAATAGATCTGGAAGAGTAGGCAAATCCATTTGGGTTAAGAGCGTCAGCCGTCACTTCCGGTCGTCATAGGAAGTGATTAAAGAAATCGCAATTTTCAACTTTTCTTTTTTGATTTTTTTCTTTCATCACATTGTTGCATCTTATTTGTAGATTCGAAATATGTTGGTCCCACCGGAACCAAAAACGTCAACTTCCGGCTATAAGCGAAAAACTGCATAATTTGAGTATTTTACTTTCCCATGAATATTTTTTATAGATAAAGTATTTGAACTAATTTTTAAATATTTTATCAAGACTGCAAATGTCTAGAGTAACGTCAAATATCTTTGTAAAATTCACTTCCGGTCGCGCGTTTTAATGTCCGCAAATTGAGAACTTGTCCCAGTGATATCTCAGAAACGGTAAGAGATTTAGACACCAATCTTATAGGAGTATTAGACCTTGAGAAGTAGACAAAGCCGTTTGGGTTAAGAGCGTCAGCCGTCACTTCCGGTCGTCACAGGAAGTGATCAAAGAAATCAAAATTTTCAACTTTTCTCTTTTGGAATAAGACTTGCATCATATAATTGTATCTTTTTCACAGTTACGATATGTGTTGGTCCCACCGGAAACAAAAAACGACAACTTCGGGTTATAGGAGAAAAACTACATAAAAGGGTATTTAATTTTCCCATACATATCGCCTATAGATAAAGTTCTTTAGATGATTTTTATATATGTTATTGAGACTGCAGATGTCTAGAGTGACGTGAAATATCTTAGTAAAATTCACTTCCGGTCGCGTGTTTTCTTGTCCTCAAAATGAAAACTTATTTCAGAAAGATCTCGGAAATGACATGAGATTAAGACGCTAAACTTATAGGAGTAATAAACCTTGGTGAGTAGGCAAAACATATAGGGTTAAACGCGTAAGCCGTCACTTCCGGTCATCACAGGAAGTGATCAAAGAAATCAAAAATTTCAACTTTTCTTTTTAAAATTTAAACTTGCATCACTTTATTGCTTCTCTTTCGCTGTTTTAAAATATGTTAGATTCTATCGGAAACAAAAACTTTAAACTTCCGGTCTTAAGAGATAAACTACGTTATTTCGTGGTTTAACTTTCTCATAAATATCACTTATATATAAGTATTTGAAATGTTTTTTTTACATATGTTGTAGATACTGCAAAAGTCAAGAGAAAATTCAGAGATTTTGATTCCGTTCACTTCCGGTCGTGTGTTTTCCTGTCCTCAAAATTAGAATTTGTTCTCACATTTGTTCGGCAACAATAATAGACTGAAGTCTAAAACTTTCAGGACTTATAGTCAGTCATCAGTTCATTTGCATCGTGTAAAGATCGTGTGTCGTCATTACTTCCGGTCGTGACAGGAAACGAAGCAAAAACGTAATTTTTTAAGTTATTTTCTTTCTATATAAATTTTAGGCTAATACCGACGTTGGAAAAGACATATTGATGCAAACAGGAAGTAGTAGAACGGAAGACCTTCTCATTACTAGTAATGAGTTTCTAGTTATTATTATTATTTTTTTCCCTCTCTTGTTTTCACGATTTCTCAGAGATGGCTGGACGGATTTTCTTGAAATTTTCAGGGATAATAGAGAATGAAAATACCTACAAAAGTATCTTTGATTCTTTTCAAAATTCACTTCCGCTCGTCAGATATGTCCGATTTCCGTTTTTTCAGAAATATTTTGTCCGAGTCATATCTCAGAAACGGTAAGAGATTAAGACACCAAACTTATAGGAGTAATAGATCTTGAAGAGTAGGCAAATCCATTTGGGTTAAGAGCGTCAGCCGTCACTTCCGGTCGTCACAGGAAGTGATCAAAGAAATCGAAATTTTCAACTTTTCTTTTTTGATTTTTTTCTTTCATCACATTGTTGCATCTTATTTGTAGATTCAAAATATGTTGGTCCCACCGGAAACAAAAACGTCAACTTCCGGCTGTAAGCGAAAAACTGCATAATTTGAGTAGTTTACTTTCCCATAAATATTTTTTGTAGATAATGTATTTGAACTGATTTTTGAATATGTTTTGTAGACTGCAAATGTCTAGAGTAACTTCAAATATCTTTGAAAAATTCACTTCCGGTCGCGCGTTTAAATGTCCGCAATATGAAAATCGTCCGAGTGAGATCTCAGAAACGGTAAGAGATTTAGACACCAAACTTATAGAAGTATTAGACCTTGAGGAGTAGACAAAACCATTTGGGTTAAGAGCGTCAGTCGTCACTTCCGGTTGTCACAGGAAGTGATAAAAGAAATTAAAAATTTCAACTTTTCTCTTTTGGAATAAGACTTGCATCATATAATTGTATCTTTTTCACAGTTACGATATGTGTTGGTCCCACCGGAAACAAAAAACGACAACTTCCGGTTATAAGAGAAAAACTACATAATAGGGGTTTTGAATTTTCCCCAACATATCGCTTATAGATAGAGTTCTTTAAATGATTTTTATATATGTTATTGAGACTGCAGATGTCTAGAGTGACGTGAAATATCTTAGTAAAATTCACTTCCGATCGCGTGTTTTCTTGTCCTGAAAATGAAAGGTTATTTCAGCGAGATCTCGGAAACGGCATAAAAGTAAGACAGCAAACTTATAGGAGTAATAAAACTTGCTGAGGAGGCAAAACACATAGGGTTAAAAGCGTCAGCCGTCACTTCCGGTCAACACAGGAAGTGATCAAAAGAAATCAACAGTTTTAACTTTTCTCTTTTTGAATAAGACTTGCATCACATAATTATATCTTTTTCACAGTTTCGATGTGTGTTGGTACCACCCGAAACAAAAAAGACAACTTCCGGTTATAAGAGAAAAACTACATAATAGGAGTTTTTAATTTTCCCATACATATCGCTTATAGATAGAGTTCTTTAAATGTTTTTGTGTATGTTATTGAGACTGCAGATGTCTAGAGTGACGTCAAACATCTTGGTAAAATTCACTTCCGGTCGCGTATTTTCCTGCCCTCAAAATGAGATTTTGTTCACCTTATTGCTCAGCACCAGAAAACGACTGAAGTCTAAAACTTTCAGGACTGATAGTCAGTCACCAGTTTTCTACGTCATGTGAAAATCGTACGTTGCCGTCACTTTCGGTCGCGACCGGAAGCGATGCAAAAAAGTGAATTTTCCAAGTTTTTTTTTTCTTTTTACAGAAATGTTTGGCTAATGCAGATGTTAGATAGACTATAACCATGCAAATTATTTTCACTGGAAGTGCCAGCCGAAAAATCGGAAGTTGTCTCAAACATGAGTAGTTATTCATGGAAACTTTTAGGGATGATCAGTTGTGAATAATTTAGGTGTAGAATGAACATTTTATTTGTTTGGAGTAATTTCGGTCATGATGAAGTAAAAAAAAAAATAGAAAGTAAAGAGTTATTTCCGGGATTTTCTCAATGACCTTGACCTTTGATTTTTACCTTGAACTTTGATAACCTTGACCTTTGACCAAAAGGTCAGAATCAATAATTAATTTACTCCTCACCCCCCCCCCCAAAAAAAAATCAGACCAGTATCAGCCTAGAATATTTCTGTAAATCTCATACAACACCTCGCATCGACATAGAATTTAGGGGTTTTGCAGAAGACACCTGAAGAAAAAGTTTCTTGAAAGTTTGACGGTTAATCTCTAAAGTATATAGAAACTATGAATGTTAACGGCAAACACTTCATCTTTTTTTGTATCTGAAATTAAGGTGCCGATGAACATAAAAATTAATTAAAGCTTTTCTCGGTTATTTCTTCAATTGTTATGAATAGCAATCGATTCTCTTGATATGATATGATATTTTAACACCAAGTATTCTTGCTTTCTGTAGTATGTGGAAATTATTTCAATTTTATTTAGAATTAATATTAATCGAATGAATGTCGAAAACAGCGATTTTTTCCTAGCAAATAAATTTTTACGCTCTCATTGACACATTTTTCTTCTTAAAATGCATATCTGAAATTTTGATTCATGCTACTTACAGTGCAGGGAACTAATTTTGTTACATAAACCAGCATCAGCATAAGCATTAGTAGCATCAAGATCGAGCTAGCATCAGCATCAGAATTTAAAAAACAGCATTACCAGGATCAGCATCAGCAAGCAAAGGATAAAACCAGCATTGACCTACATAAAATCAGCATTATCCTACTAGCATCAGAAAATCAATGAGTTTTAATTCAGTAAAAAATTAAAAAAGAAAGAAAGAATATTGGTTAAAGTATTCACATTATTGATACATAGTGAGATATTATGATCTAATAATTGTAAAAGGCACTTTTATTGCTTTAAACGGCAATGCTGAAATTCATTATCTACTTCCGGTAGCATGATGCTACTTCCGGTAGCATTGACCTAATTATAAAACAGCATCAGGATAAGGATTACTAGCATTAAATCAGCAAACAAGGGAAGCATTCAAATCAGCAAGCAAAGGAAGCATTCAAATCAGCATCGATGCTGTAACAAAATTAGTTTCCTGCACTGTACATTTAATTCAATCCACACAGAGATGCTTATTTTAATCTTACCTATTATTTCAGGATATTCAGTCACATCCGAACCCGATCCGAATTTTCATATATTTGTAAACAAAGTCTCGACACTGCAGTTCTAATGCATCATAGCCTCTGAATGATTAACTCAATGCATTCCAAATATAGACCAACTCAAATATTTTTTTAAACCGAAAATCTGCATTTGTATTATACACCAATCGGGTTTCTCAGTCTATTCAATACTGATTACTACATTCCATAACAAACAAAAGAACACGTGCTTTTATTCCTATTTATTCTTAAACAATTAATTTACTACCTCCATCTTCATCGGAATGTGTGGTCTAGTGGTTAGCGCACCTGCCTAACAAACCAAAGGTTTTGAGTTCGATCCCTGCTGGGAGAACATTTTTTTTTTTTTCATTTTCAGCTTTTTTTTTAAAACCACTTGACAAATGAATCAAGAAAACGGAAGACCTGTTATTGCCTAGGCAATAACTATCTAGTTATTAAGGTCTTTTGTTTCAGACGGAAGACCTTATAGTGATTCTACTGTTTTTTCTTTTTCTTTTTATCATTATTATTATTATTATTATTTTCCTTTTCTATTTTTCACGATTTCTCAGAGATGGCTGGACGGATTTTCTTGAAATTTTCAGGGATAATAAAGAATGAAAATACCTACAAATGTATCTTTGATTCTTTTCAAAATTCAGTTCCGGTCGTCTGATATGTCCGATTTCCGTTTTTTTCAGAAATATTTTGTCCGAGTCATATCTCAGAAACGGTAAGAGATTAAGACACCAAACTTATATGAGTAATAGATCTTGAGGAGTAGGCAAATCCATTTGGGTTGAGATCGTCAGCCGTCACTTCCAGTCGTTACAGGAAGTGATCAAAGAAATCGAAATTTTCAACTTTTCTTTTTTGATTTTTTTCTTTCATCACATTGTTGCATCTTATTTGTAGATTCGAAATATGTTGGTCCCACCGGAAACAAAAACGTCAACTTCCGGCTATAAGCGAAAAACTGCATAATTTGAGTATTTTACTTTCCCATGAATATTTTTTATAGATAACGTATTTGAACTGATTATTGAATATGTTATCAAGACTGCAAATCTCTAGAGTAACGTCAAATACCTTTGTAAAATTCACTTCCGGTCGCGCGTTTAAATGTCCGCAAAATGAGAACTTGTCCGAGTGATATCTCAGAAACGGTAAGAGATTTAGACACCAAACTTATAGGAGTATTAGACCTTGAGAAGTAGACAAAACCAATTGGGTTAAGAGCGTCAGTCGTCACTTCCGGTCGTCACAGGAAGCGATCAAAGAAATGAAAATTTCCAACTTTTCTCTTTTGGAATAAGACTTGCATCATATAATTGTATTTTTTTCACAGTTACGATGTGTGTTGGTCTCACCGGAAACAAAAAACGACAACTTCCGGTTATAAGAGAAAAACTACATAATAGGGGTTTTGAATTTTCCCCAACATATCGCTTATAGATAGAGTTCTTTAAATGATTTTTATATATGTTATTGAGACTGCAGATGTCTAGAGTGACGTGAAATATCTTAGTAAAATTCACTTCCGATCGCGTGTTTTCTTGTCCTGAAAATGAAAGGTTATTTCAGCGAGATCTCGGAAACGGCATAAAAGTAAGACAGCAAACTTATAGGAGTAATAAAACTTGCTGAGGAGGCAAAACACATAGGGTTAAAAGCGTCAGCCGTCACTTCCGGTCAACACAGGAAGTGATCAAAAGAAATCAACAGTTTTAACTTTTTCTCTTTTTGAATAAGACTTGCATCACATAATTATATCTTTTTCACAGTTTCGATGTGTGTTGGTACCACCCGAAACAAAAAAGACAACTTCCGGTTATAAGAGAAAAACTACATAATAGGAGTTTTTAATTTTCCCATACATATCGCTTATAGATAGAGTTCTTTAAATGTTTTTGTGTATGTTATTGAGACTGCAGATGTCTAGAGTGACGTCAAACATCTTGGTAAAATTCACTTCCGGTCGCGTATTTTCCTGCCCTCAAAATGAGATTTTGTTCACCTTATTGCTCAGCACCAGAAAACGACTGAAGTCTAAAACTTTCAGGACTGATAGTCAGTCACCAGTTTTTCTACGTCATGTGAAAATCGTACGTTGCCGTCACTTTCGGTCGCGACCGGAAGCGATGCAAAAAAGTGAATTTTCCAAGTTTTTTTTTTCTTTTTACAGAAATGTTTGGCTAATGCAGATGTTAGATAGACTATAACCATGCAAATTATTTTCACTGGAAGTGCCAGCCGAAAAATCGGAAGTTGTCTCAAACATGAGTAGTTATTCATGGAAACTTTTAGGGATGATCAGTTGTGAATAATTTAGGTGTAGAATGAACATTTTATTTGTTTGGAGTAATTTCGGTCATGATGAAGTAAAAAAAAAAATAGAAAGTAAAGAGTTATTTCCGGGATTTTCTCAATGACCTTGACCTTTGATTTTTACCTTGAACTTTGATAACCTTGACCTTTGACCAAAAGGTCAGAATCAATAATTAATTTACTCCTCCCCCCCCCCCTCAAAAAAAAAAATCAGACCAGTATCAGCCTAGAATATTTCTGTAAATCTCATACAACACCTCGCATCGACATAGAATTTAGGGGTTTTGCAGAAGACACCTGAAGAAAAAGTTTCTTGAAAGTTTGACGGTTAATCTCTAAAGTATATAGAAACTATGAATGTTAACGGCAAACACTTCATCTTTTTTTGTATCTGAAATTAAGGTGCCGATGAACATAAAAATTAATTAAAGCTTTTCTCGGTTATTTCTTCAATTGTTATGAATAGCAATCGATTCTCTTGATATGATATGATATTTTAACACCAAGTATTCTTGCTTTCTGTAGTATGTGGAAATTATTTCAATTTTATTTAGAATTAATATTAATCGAATGAATGTCGAAAACAGCGATTTTTTCCTAGCAAATAAATTTTTACGCTCTCATTGACACATTTTTCTTCTTAAAATGCATATCTGAAATTTTGATTCATGCTACTTACATTTAATTCAATCCACACAGAGATGCTTATTTTAATCTTACCTATTATTTCAGGATATTCAGTCACATCCGAACCCGATCCGAATTTTCATATATTTGTAAACAAAGTCTCGACACTGCAGTTCTAATGCATCATAGCCTCTGAATGATTAACTCAATGCATTCCAAATATAGACAAACTCAAATAATTTTTTAAACCGAAAATCTGCATTTGCATTATACACCAATCGTGTTTCTCAATCTATTCAATACTGATTACTACATTCCATAACAAACAAAAGAACACGTGCTTTTATTCCTATTTATTCCTAAACAATTAATTTACTACCTCCATTTTCATCGGAGTACGTGGTCTAGTGGTTAGCACGCCTGCCTAACAAATCAAAGGTTTCGAGTTCGATCCCTGCTGGGAGAACATTTTTTTTTTCAGCTTTTTTTCAAAGCAATTGACAAAAGAATCTAGAAAACGGAAGACCTGTTATTGCCTAGGCAATAAGTATCTAGTTATTAAGGTCTTCCGTTTCAGACGGAAGACCTTATAGTGATTCTACTGTTTATTATTATTATTATTTTTTTCCCATTTTTTGTCCAAGTGATTTCTCAGAGATGGCTGGATGGATTTTCTTGAAACTTTCAGGGATTATGAAAAATAAAATAAACTAAAAACATTTTGAAGGATTTTGCAAAATTTACTTCCGGTCGTCAGATATGTCCAATTTTCGTTTTTTCAAAAGAGATCATGTCCGGACGATATCTCAGAAACGGTAAAAGATTAAGACCTCAAACTTTCAGGGATTATAGATCATGACAAGTACGTTTGCAGAATATGTTTAAATTTGTCAGCCGTCACTTCCGGTCGTCACAGGAAGTGATCAAAGAAATCAACAATTTCAACTTTTCTTTTTTGGATTTAATCTTGCATGGCATTATTGTATCTGTTTCGCAGTTTTGAAATATGTTGGTCCCACCGGAAACAAAAACGTCAACTTCCGGTTATAAGCGAAAAACTACATAATTTGAGCATTTTACTTTCCCATAAATATCGCTTATAGATTAAGTGTTTGAAATGGTTTTTTAATATGTTATTTAGACTGCAAATGTCTAGAGTAACGTCAAATATCTTGGTAAAATTCACTTCCGGTCGCGTGTTTTACTATCCGCAAAATAAGAATTTGTGCAAGTGAGATCTCAAAAACAGTAAGAGATTAAGACACCAAACTTATAGGAGTAATAGAACTTAAGGAGTAGGCAAAACTATTTGGGTTAATAGCGTCAGCCGTCACTTCCGGTCGTCACAGGAAGTGATCAAAGAAATCAAAAATTTCAACTTTTCTCTTTTGAAATAAAACTTGCATCATATAATTGAATCTCTTTCACAGTTTCTATATTTGTTGGTCTCACTGGAAACAAAAAACGACAACTTCCGATTATAAGAGAAAACTATGTAATTGGGATTTTTATCTTTCCCAAAACTATCGCTTATAGATAAAGTTTTTTGAAATGATTTTTATATATTTTATTGAGATTGCAATTGTCTAGTGTGACGTTAATCATCTTAGGAAAATGCACTTCCGGTCGCGTGTTTTTCTGTCCTCAAATTGAGATTTTGTTTACCAAATTGCTCAGAAACAGTACATTGCTGAAGTCTAAAACTTTCAGAACTGATAGTTAGTCCTCAGTTTATCTACATCATGTAAAAATCGTACGTTGCCGTCACTTCCGGTCGTGACAGGAAGCGATGCAGAAAAGTGAATTGTTACAGTTTTTTTCTTTTTACAGAAATGTTTGGCTAATGCGCATGTTAGATAAACCATAACCATGCAATTTATTATCACCGGAAGTGCAAACCGAAAAACCGGAAGTTGTCTCAAACATGAGTAGTTTTTCATGGAAACTTTTAGGGAGGATCAGTTGTGAATAATTAAGGTGTAGAATGAACATTTTATTCGTTTGGAGCACTTTCGTTCATGACGAAGTACATAAAGAAAACAGGAAAGTAATTATGTTTGTTTTTATTTGTATTTACATATCTTTGGAAGCCTTGAGATGACTTTTGTTAATTATTTAGAGTAATCTTATTGGCAAGATTGTGGGTTTTTTTTCGAAGAAGTCAAGAAAACGGAAGACCTGTTATTGCCTAGGCAATAAGTATCTAGTTATTATTATTATTATTATTATTATTATTTTGACTAAATTTTGTGCAGGCGTTTTCTCGAAAACTATTCAGTGGTTTTTCGTGAAACTTTCAGGAAAAATCAGTCATTGTATGAACTTGTTTCATCACAAGGAAAATTTGGAAAATTCCATTTTGGTTCCAAGTTACGGGCAATTTCCTGATTTTAAAATGAAATTTTGTCCGCGAATGTTCTCAAGAATGACTAAAGATATGAACTGGAGACTTATTGGAGAGCATAGAACGTGACTTCTAAATTTGTGGAATCACATTTTCGTTCGTCGTCGGCACTTCCGGTCGTTTACGGAAGTGATCAAAGAAATCATAAAATTACAACTTTCTTTTTTTAAATCAATACTTACATCACATTATTGCATCTCTTTTGTAGTTTCGAAATATGTTTGTCCCATCGGAAACAAAAACGTTAACTTCCGGTTATAAGAGAAAAACTACATAATTTTAGTATTTTTCTTTCCCATTAATATCCTTTGTAGATAAAGTTTTTGAAATGAATTTTAAATAAGTTATTCAAACTGCAGATATCTAGAGTAACATCAAATATCTTTGTAAAATTCATTTCCGGTCGCGTGTTTTCCTGTCCTCAAAATGAGAAGTTGTCTGAGCAAGATCTCGGAAACGGTGAGAGATTAAGACACCAAACTTATATGAGCAACAGACCTTAAGATGTAGGCAAAACCATTTGGGTTCAGAGCGTCAGCCGTCACTTCCGGTCGTCACAGGAAGTGATCAAAGAAATCGAAAATTTCAACTTTTCTTTTTTTAATTAGAAATTGCATCACTTTCTTGCATCTTTTTCGCAGATTCGAAAGATGTTGGTCTCACCGAAAACAAAAGCGACAACTTCCGGTTATAAGAGAAAAACAACATAATTTGAGTATTTTACTTTTCCATCAATATTTTTTCTAGAAAATGTATTTGAAATGAATTTTAAATATGTTATTCAGACTGCAAATGTCTAGAGTAATCTTAAATATCTTTCAAAAATTCACTTCCGGTCGCATGTTTTCCTGTCCTCAAAATGTGAAGTTGTCTGAGCGAGATCTCAAAACCAGGTGAAAGATTAAAACACCAAACTTTTATGAGTAATAGACCTTGAGGAGTAGGCAAAACCATTTGGGTTAAACGTGTCAGTCGTCACTTCCGCTTGTCACAGTAAGTGATCAAAGAAATCTAAAAAAAAATTAACTTTTCTTTTTTAAATTAATGCTTGCATCACTTTATTGCATCTCTTTCGCTGTTTTGAAATATGTTAGATACCACCGGAAACAAAAACGTCAACTTCAGGTTTTAGGAGATAAACTACTTTACTTTGATATTTAACTTTCTCATAAATATTGCTCATCGATAAAGTACTTGAAATGACTTTATGTATGTTATATATATTGCAAATGTCTAGAGAAAAGTCAAAGATTTTTATAAAATTCACTTCCGGTCTCGTGTTTACCTGTCCTCAAAATTAGAATTTGATCTCACAATATTGCTCGGCAACAGTAAACGACTGAAGTCTAAAACTTTCAGGACTGATGGTCAGTCATCAGTTGTATGAATCGTGAGAAAATCTTGTATCGCCGTTACTTCTGGTACTTCCGGTCGTGACCGGAAGTGATGTAAAAAATGAATGGCTAACGTTAGCAAGTTGGATTTTCACGCTGACGACCAGGGTTAAATTTCCAGAATGTCTGAATTTCTTTTATCTCTTTTTCAGCTTGAATTTTCGTTTTTATTTTCAGAATCGGACGGAAGACCTCTCATTGCTCGCAATGAGTTTCTAGTTATTATTATTATTATTATTATTATTTTCCCCAAAATTTTGTGCAGGCGATTTCTCAAAAACTATTCAGTGGTTTTAAATGAAACTTTCAGAAATTATGCGTCGTCAAATGAACTTTGTTCATCAGAAGGAAAATTTGGAAAACTCGCTTCTGGTGCCAAGTTATTGACAGTTTTCTGATTTTGAAATTAAATTTTGTCCCCTCTTTTTTTCAAAAATGGTTTAAGATATGAACTGGAGACTTGTTAGAGATGATAGGTTATGTCTTCTAGATGAGGGGAATCACCTTTTTGTGCGTCGTCAATACTTCCGGTCGTTACCGGATGCGAATTTAAAAAAGTCGTATTTTTAAACTTTTTTGTTTTTCTATACTTTTATTTTAATAAGGTTAATAGAGACTCTTCTGAAAATGCTTTATATATAATTTATTTTAGAATTGATCAATCCAAACTCTAGATATTCGCATTTCTAAATTTGAAGCGGGTCCAAAATGGCGGCTGTCTCTGTAAACTCCGATAAGTAGGTCAGAATTTACGGAGTCAGCCGAGCGTTTGTTTGAATGAAAGTACCATAAGGATAAAAGAAATGTGAAGGAAATGTTGGATTGTCACATCACAATTACGTTGCAATTCTGTTTCGCAATAGAGTTTTAATCCGGGGTTTCCTCAAACGTCTACTATAATTTTTCTTGTCTGTATCTCAAAGTAGAAAAACGACATGACTACAAGTGGAAATACGATAACTACAACCTTTTGTTTTACACCACGGAAAAACTGATCCTAAACCATGGTTATAAGTAAAAGCTTTTCAAGAAACTTGCCTGACTAAAGCAATCAATATATAGTAATTATTACGTGGCCATTGTTTTTTCCCCATGCAGGCTTGTGTCATATTAAATGAACAGAAAAGACAGAAATAAGAAAACCATTTTTTTAAAGATTGTTTAATGAAAATGATTTAAATATTCTTTCTCTAAAAGATGTTGTTATTGAACATAAATGGTATCAGATTCCTTGACCGTCGCAGGACGAGACATGTTTTTGGGCAAAACATTCTAGTCTTCCCATGAATGTGTAACTAATCGGGATAGTCCACTTTGGGGGTAAACAGGAAAATAAAACTTGTAGAAAATCTTACCTAAATCACTGCTTCAGTGTTACTTATCCATACGATATATAATAAGTACAATATGATAAATATACTTTCTCAAGCTCGATATTCAGGTTATAAGAACATACATTTTGAAATTTCATTGAAACCATCACCATTCAATAGAAAATACATTCCGAAGGATATGCGCGAATATTTACCCGTGACATTTCGCGCGAAATAATGTATCGTGATCAACCTTTCGTAGTAGACAAATGGTCTGATGTAGAAGTATATAGAAGTGCAGAAAAAGATTACATGGACATGCCTGTATATGGAATTACATGAAATAAAAAGTTGAATACATAAAGAATAAAAGAAAGTAAACAGTATCAACAGAGAATGGCTAAAGATATGAATATGAAACTTGCTGAGGTGATAGAGCATCAAATGTAGATATATTGATCGACAAATAATTTTCGTCGTTCTTACTTCCGGTCGCAAACGAAAGTGAATTCAAAAATGTTAAATTTGCAACTTTTTTGTTTTTCAATATTTTTCTTTGGGATTTACAGGGTTAATAGAGAGTCTTTCAGGAGTTTTATGTACGTTTTCATCTTTTTGATTGAAAAAGTTTGCAGAGATTTTTATAAAATTCACTTCCGGTCGAGTGATTACGTGTCCTCAAAATTAGAATTTATTCTCACAATATTGCTTGGCAACAGTAAACGACTGAAGTCTAAAACTTTCAGGTCTGATAGTCAGTCATCAGTTTATTTGAATCGTGAGAAAATCTTGTATCGCCGTTACTTCCGGTCGTGACAGGAAGTGATGCAAAAAAAGTGAATGGTTAATGGTTAGCTTTCTTGGATTTTCACGCTGAATTTCTTTTATCACTTTTTCAGAGTGAATTTTTGCTTTTATTTTCAGAATCGGACGGAAGACCTCTCATTGCTCGCAATGAGTTTCTAGTTAAGGTCTTCCGTTTTCACGGAAGACCTTATAGTGATTCTACTGTTTCTTATTATTATTCTTATTTTTCCTCCCATATTTTGTGCACGGGTTTTCTCAAAAACTGTTCAGTGGTTTTCAATGATTTTTTCAGGGATAATGGAAATTATTATGATCTTTGTGCATTTGAGGAGAAAATTCAAAAAATCTCTTTCGGTTCCATATAATGGCCAATTTTCTGATTTTGAATTGGATTTTTGTCTTCCTATCTCCTCTAGAACGGCTAAAGATATGAACTGGAGACATGTCAAAGATAATAGAGCATGTCTTGTAGATGTTCTGACCAATTTTTTGTGTGTCGTCGATGCTTCCGGTCACCAGCGGAAGCGAATTTCAAAAATGAATTTTTCAACTTTTTTGTTTTTCATTATTTTTCTTAAAATACTTAATATATATTTTGTTTTAAAATTGATATATTCAAACTCTAGATATTTGCATTTTAAAATTTGAAGCGGGGTCAAAATGGCGGCCGTCTCCGTAAACTCCGACGAGCTGGTCGGAGTTTACGGAGACAGCCGAACGTCTTGTTGAACGAAACTAGCATAAGGATCAATAAAATGTACAGGAATTATTGGATCTGGCAGATTTTGGAAATGGATAATCTGTCTTTGAAAACATAAATACTCTGACCTCCAAATGCAATAAAATTAGTAATTTGTACGGTACATACAATAATATATATGATGATGGAAACCATTCAATAGAACAAACATTTTAAAAGAAAAACGCGAAGATTTGCTCGTGACGTTTGGTGCAAAATAATGTATTGTAACACCCCTCCCTTTTCATAGTAGACAAATGGTCTGATACAGAAGAGCAGAAAAAGATAACATGGACATGAAATACATGTATATGGAATTGCAAGGAATAAAAGAGGTAAACAGTATCATCAGTTCATCAGTAATAAATTATCTCTTGTGATGGCAGTTATTGTTTAATTAAACTCAATTAACGAATTCCGATGTTAATCTGCTTGCGCAAAATTTGGCTAACTAGTTCGCATTCTATAATTCCGCCGTATATAAAAAAAGCTTTTATCCTCCTTGACACTTGTTACTTCAAGCATTGATACAAAAACCGATGATGGATGGTAAAATTGCGCTGGTGTAGTGATTTCCATATTGAATTTTAAATCAAGCGATCTGGGTTTATTCCCAATTATGTCTGAATTTTCTTTCTCATTTCTTAGTTTTAATTTACGTTTCAATCTTTATAAACGACATTGAGTTTTTTTTCTTTGTGAATTTTGCGCTATTCTAATTTTTTTAAAGGAATCTTTAATATCCTTGCAATTTGAAAGACCCATGTAATATTTTAGGCGTCTTTACTACAGGCATATATTAATATAATTTTACATGCAAAGAATATCACATTATCAGTTGTCTGAGCAAGATCTCGAACAAGGTAAGAGATTAAGACACTAAACTTATATGAGCAACAGATCTTAAGATGTAGACAAAACCATTTGAGTTCAAAGCGTCAGCCGTCACTTCCGGTCGTCACAGGAAGTGATCAAAGAAATCAAAAATTCCAATTTTTCTTTTTTTAATTAAAAATTGCATCACTTTATTGTATCTTTTTCGCAGATTCGAAAGATGTTGGTCCCACCGGAAACAAAAACGACAACTTCCGGTTATAAGAGAAAAACTAAATAATTTGAATATTTTACTTTCCCATAAATATTCTTTATAGATAAAGTATTTGAAATGAATTTTCAATACGTTATTCAGAGTTCAAATGACTAGGGTAACCTTAAATAGCGTTCAAAAATTCACTTCCGGTCGAGTGTTTTCTGTCCTCAAACTGAGAAATTTTCTGAGCGAGATCTCAAAAGCAGGTAAAAGATTAAAAGACCAAACTTTTATGAGCAATAGACCTTTAGGAGTAGGCGAAACCATTAGGGTTAAACGCGTCAGTCGTCACTTCCTCTTGTCACAGGAAGTGATCAAAGAAATCGCGTTGGATTTTCACACTGACGATCAGGGATAAATCTCCAGAGTCTGAATTTCTTTTATCACTTTTTCAGCTTGAATTTTCGTTTTTATTTTCAGAATCGAACGGAAGACCTCTCATTGCTCGCAATGAGTTTCTAGTTAAGGTCTTCCGTTTCCAACGGAAGACCTTCTACTGATTCTGTTGTTTCTTTTCCACTATTATTATTTTTTTTTCTTACCGATTTTGTGCAGGCGATTTCTCGAGAACGCCTTGATAGATTTTCATGAAACTTTCAGCAATGATGGCAAATCATCTGAATTTAGGGCGTTTTTTTTTTATTTTGCCGTCGTCACTTCCGGTCGCGAGATACGGCCAATTTTCTTTTTTTAAAGTTGCATTTTGTCCGGAAGTGTTCTCAAAAACGCTTTGAGATTGAGTCTTGAAACTTTCAGGGATGATAGATTGTGACTAGTAGATTTGAATTTCTTGATTAGTGTATGTTGCCGTGACGTCCGTCGTCCACCGGAAGTAGTTTTAAAAAATGCAATTTTTTCTTTTTTTTTCTTTTTTGAATGTTTACAATAGAGATAATAGAGGCAAATAGACTGTTTCAAGTCATACTATTTCCACCGGAAGTTATTTCTTCCAAACCGGAAGTAGACGAGAAAATGCTCATTTTTCTTCAAAACTTTGAGGGATGACTCCTCCACACTCAGTGAGGAATAAAAAGTCATTTTGAGTACTTCCGGTCATACCGGAAGTGAATATTAAAGACCGGAAGTTGTTTGAAATTGATAGATTTTACTCTTTCATGTGTTGCTAAGCATATTTTGAAGAATTGATATGAATATTTTTTTTTTCATTTGAAGTTGTTCTATTTTCTTGTAATCAAAATTTCCCAAATCTAACGGAAGACGTACTCGTTGCTTGCAACGAGATCTCATCTAGTTATTATTCTTCTTCTTTCTTTTAGACAAAATTTTGTGCACGCGATTTCTCGAAAACTATTCAATGAATTTCCTTGAAATTTTCAGGGATAAAAGGTCTTTATATGAATTTTATATAAAATTCCGTTTTTTGGTAAATTCGGTTCCAGTGCCAAGTTATGGACAATTTTCTGATTTTAAAATGAAATTTTGTCCGCGAGTGTTCTCAAGAATGGCTTAAGATATTAACTGGAGACTTGTTAGAGATGATAGAACATGATTTCTAGATTGGAGAGGGCACCTTTTCCTTCGTCGTCGGCACTTCCGGTCGCTTATGGAAGTGATCAAAGAAATCGTTAAATTTCAACTTTCCTTTTTTAAATCAATTCTTACATCACATTATTGCATCTCTTTTGTAGTTTTGAAATATGTTGGTCCCACCGGAAACAAAAACGTCAACTTCCAGTTGTAAGAGAAAAACTACATAATTTGAGTATTTTTCTTTCCCATTAATATCTTTTGTAGATAAAGTATTTGGTTTGATTTTAAAATATGTTATTTAGACAGCAAATGTCTAGAGTAACCTCAAACATCTTTCAAAAATTCACTTCCGGTCGCGTGTTGTTCTGTCCTCAAAATGAGAAGTTGTCTGAGCAAGATCTCGGAAACGGTAAGAGATTAAGACACCAGACTTATATGAGCAACAGACATTAAGATGTAGCCGAAGCCACACGGGGTTCAGAGCGTCAGCCGTCACTTCCGGTCGTCACAGGAAGCGATCAAAGAAATCGAAAATTTCAACTTTTCTTTTTTTATTTAAAAATTGCATCACTTTATAGCATTTTTTTCGCAGATTCGAAAGATGTTGGTCCCACCGGAAAGAAAAACGACGACTTCCGGTTATAAGAGAAAAACTACAAAAATTGAGTATTTTACTTTCCTATAAATATTCTTTATAGATAATGTATTTGAAATGAATTTTAAATATGTTATTCAGACTGCAAAGGTCTAAAGTAACCTCAAATATCTTTTAAAAATTCACTTCCGGTCGCGTATTTTTCTGTCCTCAAAATGAAAAATTGTCTGAGCGAGCTCTCAAAAAACATGTAAAAGATTAAAACACCAAATTTTTATGAGTAGCAGACCTTGAGGAGTAGGCAAAATCATTTTGGTTAAACGCGTCTGTCGTAACTTCGGGTCGTCACAGGAAGTGATCAAAGAAATCAAAAATTTTAACTTTTCTTTTTTAAATTAAAGTTTGCATCACTTAATTGCATCTCTTTTGCTGTTTTGAAATATGTTAGATTCCACCGGAAACAAAAACGTCAACTTCCGGTTTTAGGTGATAAACTAGGTTATTTCGATATTTAACTTTCTCATAAATATTTCTTATCGATAAAGTACTTGAAATGTTTTGATGCATTTTGTAGATACTGCAAATGTATAGAGAAATGTCAGAGATTTTTTTTTTTTAATTAACTTCCGGTCGCGTGTTTACCTGTCCTCAGAATTATAATTTGTTCTCACAATATTGCTCGGCAACACTAAACGACTGAAGTCTAAAACTTTCAGATCTGATAGTCAGTCATCAGTTTATTTGAATCGCGAGGAAATCTTATATCGCCGTTACTTCCGGTCGTGACAGGAAGTGATGCAAAAAAGTGAATGGTTAATGGTTAGCGCGTGAGATTTTCACGCTGACAACCAGGGTTAAATCTCCAGAGTGTCTGAATTTCTTTTATCACCTTTTCAGCTTGAATTTACGTTTTCATTTTCAAAATCGGACGGAAGATCTCTCATTGCTCGCAATGAGTTTCTAGTTAGTCATATTATTATAGAAGCATCCTTAGGTAGTGTAGATTCAAATTTGTTCGAATTTAGGGTGGGTAGAATGGGGCCAAAATGAGAGATCAGAGTTTTACATAGGAAACATAGGATTGATTGATTGTATGTTGTTTTTCGTCCGGTTCGAGAATTTTTCACTCATGTAGAGACTTCACCATATACCGGTGAAGGGCTTCAAATTTAGATCTTTACTTGGCACTCAGGGCCATTGAGCAGTGAGGGAGCTTCATCGTGCCTACGCCTGCCGTGACAATGGGCCACGGTTACTAGGTCTCATCCGAAGGACTCGCAATTTTCACTTCAAAGTGCCGCAGCGCTTGAGGGAATAGTTGCTACCTATTTTTTATCGACTTAGGTCAGTTGCGGCCGGGGCTCGAACCCATGACCTTCCGATCACGGAGCGAGAGCTCTACAGAATTGACTACCGTGACGGTGGAAAATATAGAAAAAAAATCTCTAGAATTCTTCTGTTTAAGAACAGCAAAGCCATGATTAGTAATATTGGAAATGGAAGCATCTTGAGGTAGTTCAAATTAAAGTTTGCCCCCATCCCCCGTTCAATACTGAACTGATTTCTGCATCTTCCTAGCTAATGAGCTCAGGTAAGCGATGTAGCCCATGGGCCTCTTGTTTTATTCATTTCTACATGTAAGTTTTCTCATATCAATAATAACTTTTTTAACATGAAATTTGCAAGTGTTTTTGAATAAAAAAAATTCCTCCCTACCTACCGACCCAATTTTTTTAATCCTGAGTCGGGAGAGGCCAAGGAAACGTTTATTTAAAGATAACTCGACTAAATCTTTTATATAGCTAATTAATAGTCTAAAATGAAAAACTACTAAAAGGCTAGAGAATTTTTGCAGTCAATATCTCGGCGTTTTATTGAAGGCTGGGTTTGCAATACATTTACAAATAGTCCCCGGAACATTCGTAATGCGAGCGTTCAATATCGAACGTAACCAAAAAATTTCGTCTGGTCAGTAATGAATAGTCCGATAGTGGCAGCTATGTAAAGAGTTTTTTTTTTTTTGTAAGCAATATAGGATGTATTGAATTTCACAATTGCAGAGGAATTAACGTATAGGAGAGAACAATTTTCCGAAATGTCACACTTAAAAATCAATATTCATTAGTTGTATGTCTAAATGTTTCTAATTTGTATTTTGAACCTAAAATTTATTATTTACAACTTTAAAATTCACCTCCAAAGTTGGCCAAAACAGCGTTTAGAACGTTAAAGCACTGATTTTTGCATGAATTTTGGCATAAAAGTCCTTCAGGGAAGGCCTGCCCAAAATAACATTACATTTTGATAGATTGTGATGTACGGAATAATTAAAGATAGGGATTTATTTTAGGGGCACCCATGCCCTAGGGTCGAAATTCACAAAAAACCTACAGAAATTTTCGCCTTTTCAAAGACTATTTTATTTTGATAAGGAACTGTGCATGTTCCTTCAAATATCTTTTATGCATATTCACTTTTGATATAAAAGACACTTTATAAGCGCAAGCAAATCGTGAATTCCAACTTAATTCTAACTAAAACACAGTCAAGCAGAACTATTATATACCTCAGTACAGAACACTTATTTGTCACTCTGTGTTACTCTATACAGGTACTCTCGCCTGCAATGAGCTGCGATGGATTTGTATTGTATAGAAAAATTAGAATTTAATCAAATCAGTGTATTGCACTGCTTTTATTCCATCTGTAAGAACTACTAGTACTTGTCTGGGTTATTGCGCTGGAAAGTATACGTATTGCTTGTATTATCAGAGCTTAATATAAGTATAGAAATACATACATGTACTGTTTCAATGTTTTAAATTCAGATGTCAAGTTCTCAAACAGCAGGACGACATATCAGTATCTGCACTCCCTTGGATTTCATTAATATAGTTTGTATACATTAATGGAAAGTTTTTATTATATCCACAAAAAATGTGCTGTTGTAAAATAAACACACATCAAGAAAAACAATTAAGACTGTCGACATTACCATTATGCACAATGAAAAGTAAAGAAAAAATATCAAATAACATTTCGAAATAACAAACTCAAAATGTGTTGACAATGGCATGCTAGATAGTAATGTTTATAAAAAGGTTCCTCCTATTCTCTACGTACTGAAATGAAATAATGTATGAGAAACGAATAAATGTATGTTTGTTGCCTAAAGTCATTGACCGGAACAAAAATCAGCAAGCATTTCCATTAAGGACATTGGCAAGGTTCCTGGTTATTGTATAGAATTTTTCAAGAACTTTCGAGTAGGTTTAAATGTACTAAATAGGCTATATTCTGGATCGTTTTACCTACCAATCCAGCATTCTTTTTTAGATTTTGTCAAATTAGTGTTTTTACAATTCTTAGTGCATTTCCTATGTATAATGTTGATAAAAGGGACCTACATAATTTTTCACCATAATATTATTTCAATAAAATAAATTTGTTTAATATTAACTTTTTAATTTTTTCCTGTTTGATATGCATTTTTATGCTATCATTGATATTAGGCATTGTGACGTTATGTGTATCGCACAGAATTTTTAGCTCACCTGAGCAGAAGGCTCAAGTGAGCTTTTCTGTTCACATCTTGTCCGGCGTCCGTCTGTTTAGCTGTCTGCCTGTCCGTCTGTCTGTCTTTCTGTAAACTTTTCACATTTTCGACTTCTTCTTAAGAACCACTGGGCCAGTTTCAACCAAACTTGCCACAAAGTATCCTTGGGTGAAGGGGATTCATGTTTGTTTAAATAAAGGGCCATGCCCTCTTTCAAGGGGAGATAATTAGGATTGAGTGAAAAATTAATGACATCTTTTAAAAATCTTTTCAAGAACCACTGGGCCAGGAAATATGAAACTTAATATGTGGAAACATCCTCAGGAAGTGTAGACTTAAGCTTGGTTAAATCATGACCCCTGGGGGTAGGGTGGGGCCATAATGGGGGATCAAGTTTTTACATAGAAATATATAGGAAAATATCTTTAAAAAATCTTCTCAAGAATAGCAAAGCCATGATTGGTTATTCTCTATCAGGAGGTATCCTCAGGTAGTGTAAACTCAAGTTTGTTCAAATAATGACCCCGGGTAGGGTGGGCCACAATGGGGGATCGAAGTCTTGCATAGAAAAATATAGGAAAATATCTTTAAAATCTCCTTCTTAAGAACAGCTAAGCCATGATTGGTCATATTTATGTGGAAGCATCCTCAGGTAGTGTAGCTTCAAGTTTGTTCAAATAATGACCCCGGGGGTAAGGTGGGGCCACCACGGATGATCAAAGTTTAACATAGGAAAATTCTTTATAACTCTTCTTCTCAAGAACAGCAAACCCATGATTGGTCATATTTTAATGGAAGCATCCTCAGGTAGTATACTTTCAAGTTTGTTCAAGTCATGATCCTTGGGGGTAGGTTGGGGCCACAATGGTGATCACAGTTTTTCATAGGAATATATAGGAAATAACTTTAAAAAATCTTCTTCTCAAGAACAGAAGCCAGGATTAGTCATATTGAGATGGAGGCATCCTAAGGTAGTGTAGATTCATTTTTTTATTCAAATGGGGGCCCGTAGGGGTAGGGTGGGGCCACCAAGGGGGATCAAATTTTTAGAGATGAATATATAGGAAAAAGAATTTCTGCTCAAGAACAGCAAAGCCATTTGTTATATTGTTATGTTCCTAGTCAATGCGCTCAGGTGAGCAATGTGGCCCATGGGCCTCTTGTTTATCCAATGGTCAGAAATACTGAACAATTACAGACCATACAGCTTAAGTTTCAATCTTGGGGTAGACTTTAGAGTAAACGCAATTCACTGTATTCCAATATTCTTTAAGAGGAGAGTTCACCAGAATGTTCCAGCATTTTCAGAGTATTTAAGAATTCTATTGTATGTCACATTCTTGGTCCCAGAAAGAAAGTATGTAATGATGATCATTTTCAACATTAGTAAGACACAAAGTAGGGCCACAGCCTGTTATTTAAGTACATGTATTTCTTGCGAGATGGTGGAGGGTAATCATGTTTTGACAATTTTAGGCAATATACTTGATCCCGTGTGGTTTCTGATTGAGAGGTGCTATTGCTTTAGGTTTCTCCTCCTCTTCCTCCTCCACAAATCGATAATCGTCTCTATTCCTCATACAACAAAACCACAAACAGCAAACTATGGTCATTAAAACAATGAATGTGGAAAACCCTATGGCGAGACCAATAATGCCGAATCTAGCCGGTGGTTTGGACTCGTCAAATGTCTGAAAAGAATAAGTTAAACAAAATGTTTTTTTAAAGTAATTAATTATCATTTAGCAATTCTTAGCTTGAAGATTTCCATTATTGTTGTAGTACACGATATTTATCTTTCTTCACGTTTTATCATTTTTCCTATATTTAATTATTCTCAGTTTATGACATGGAATTCACCCATTCTGTTGAAATTATAGAGGGTGATTTAAATGCTCTTACCTTTCCTTTCAAATTAAGATATACATTGTATATATTACAAGGGATGGTTTTAATGACGGTTAACAATTCTGCTAAAATATTGTGTACTCCCAGCTTTGCTGTTTAATAATTTTGTTGAGTTCTATAATTAAACTGATCATCTGCTTTCACATTTCGTTTCTACAAATGTATTCATTAGTTTAACTTGTTACCTTTCCATTCGCGCCGATTGCTTTTCCGTCTGCGCTGTATTCCACGAACCACCACGGTTTGGTAGTTGTCTCTGGGAGTGTTGTTGTGGTGGTTGGTGGTATTGTCGTGGTTGTTGTGGTCGTTGTCGTCGTGGTAGTTGTTGTGGTGGTGATCGGTGTAAACTGGGCTGAAATAGAAATGTTCTAATCAGGATTAAATGATAGTATTAGTGGGGGATCCAGAAATTTAAAAAGGGGAATCAAGAGAGATTTTTTCACGCAAAAATAATAATTAAAAACTTATCATGATTCGGGGGTGGGGGCACGTATCATGAGAGGCCGCTTCATATACACATAATTCATATATTTCTAACTAGGGAATCCGTATTTCCGGAGGAAGGGGGTCGATTCTTTTTTTGGATATTTTTCTATTACAGTACATAAGAATTTCATTTTTAGTGTGAAGGCGCGTAATTGTATTTTGTAAAATAAATTATTCATTTCTGTAATGTTACCTGTGGACTAAACCGAGAGTATATAAAAGTTAACAAAACGAATTTAAAAAAGAAGAAGGAGGGTTGATCTGCCTTCCGGTATTCAATTACTTTTACGTACATGAACTATCAATCAGTGCGTCTGACTTACATGTAAGATTTACTCGAATTCATTCTACTCTTCTATCATTTTATTGGATATAGTTTTGATATCTACATTTTTGTCTTCCAATAAATTAGATGTAAGAAGTAATACATTAAAGTAATCCATCATATATATTATTCATTGAAAAGTCAAGCAAATTTAGGGAAATTTATTTTTTGTAAAACTTGGTTTTATTTAAATATTTACATGTATTTGAAGATATGTGTGTGTGTGTGAGGGTGTGTGTGTGTATAGGGAGGGGGTATACTACGGTGTATTGGTCAGCTTAATCACCAGTTAATTAAGCTCATTGTCCTTTTACACCATCATTCATGTGTGCGATACATATTGTATATAGTTAGAGATTATTTCTAATCTATAACATTTACTATCAAATCTACAAGTTTAAGTGTTACATAAATATTATGTAATTCCTCTTGTTTCCAATATAAATTAAAAAAAAAAAGAAAAGAAAAGGAGGAGTCATTATCAGACGACTCAAGGTGCAGACAGCCGAGTTTAGCTGTACGTCCTGTAAATGATAATTAAAGTATTTTGCACTAAGACTAATCATCCTTGATGAATTGGTAATTAACAATACTCACCCTGACATAAATACTTCCATCGGTTGCTACATCCATTGTCCGCCCACTCATACTGCCCAAAGCTAACATATTTTAAGCGAATACACTCTGCAGAAGAATCAGGTTCTGATGATCGCCAAGGATACGTATGACCGGTACATCCAAACGATCCGGATGTACAAGCCGTTCCATCCTCAAACGTAAACGAACTACTGGTAGTCTTATACAGACCATGCCAGACATCACCAGAAGACCTTATAAAACAAAACATTCCAAAACTTTAGGTTAAACAATAGATGTACATGTAATGAGAGCGATGAGCTCACAAAATGATATCTCCATCTCCCATATTAGTATAATGGTAAAGTCCATTTTTGTTATAGGAAACTCCAAATACCAGTCCAACCAGAACGTAAAATGTGAGGTGAACAATGGCACTAAGTAATAAAGATTATGAGATAGTTTCATTCAATTTTTTTCAGTGGTATAGAAGGAGTTGTGGATAAGAGATGGGTACCCTCAATATTACAGAAAGAATGGCCGTGTCCATATTTTGCTATGGAAAACCTCAAATGTCTATGTAAGTGAATCGTTTATAACTTAGGAGGTGCACAGTGACAGTGTGTAATAAATTAAAGATTCTGTGAAAGTCTCATGGAAGTTATTCAGTGGTATAGGAGGAGTTGCGGATAAGGGATGGCTCCCCCAAAGAGTAATGGACGGACGTATGGAAATATTATAGAAAGAATGGCAGCATCCATGTTTTGCTACGGAAAACTCCAAATATCCGTCTGGTTGAAACGTAATTTAGTAGGAGGTCACGGTGGCACTTGGTTATAAAAATAATTTTAAAAATATTTATTTAAAAGTCTCATTAAATTTTATTCAATGGTATAGTATGAATTGCGGATACGAGATGGGTACCCCCACTATTATGGAAAAATGGCAGTCATGAGTGTCCATGTTTTGCTGTGGAAAACCTTATATCTGTGCAGATTAAACGTTAAATAGAAGGTGCACAATGTCAATAATTATGTAATAAAGATTCTGTCAACGTTTCATTAAATCATATTTAGAGTATAGGAAGAGTTGCAGATAAGGGAAGCTACCACAAGTGTAACAGACGTACGTACGGAACCCCCCCCCCCCCTTTCGCTACATGTATATACCCCCTTCCCTTATTTTTCAAGCGGAAAATATAATAATTACAAAGTATATTTCAATTTATCTAGTTAGATCTAAGGACAGATCACTCTAACCGTAATAAAATCAGAATATCAGAAGTATATAGAGGGGTCCTTAAAGGGGTCTGGACACAGTTGCATTGCCGTTTTGTTTACAATTTTAAATTTTTATTTTTATTTAAAAAAAAACAACCAAACTTTAGGTTAATGATCTAAACTTGCATGAAAATTCTTAAAATTCAATGATAACGACATTCTTCATAACATCAGGTCAAAATCTGTGCTTGTAAACATGGGCACGAGCTCTGTTATTGTTGATATTTACATGTTTTACCGGGTGTGTTCAATTTGTTACTCTGCACATATACTGAACACGGACGTACAGAAATTGTGAGTTGGTTTTATTTTTCACATATTTCTACTCTGATTTTGCTGTATTATAGTTTTTTTTTTCACTGATACAGAGTAAATTTCATTTTTCTTAAATATTAAGGATAAAGTTTACTTCGTGAAAGTGCAAGGGTGTGCATCAATCAATCGCTTCCCGAAATTCGTAGTTTAAATCATTTCTAGATAAAGGAAGTTTCTAAACACGATTTTATAATATATCGGTGTGAAATTCTTTAGCAGCATATAAGTCATGATATTATACTAAAAAATTTAGAAAATATTAACTTCGAATCTCTGTCCAAGCCCCTTTAATTGCCTCAAACGAGCGAGTTCACTCTGTAAAAACAACAAACAGAGAGACGAGCATTAACAGAATTGAGGTGTTTTATTTTAACTTAAATACTTTATTAGTTTCTTTTGAGTTTCATCATTATCCCATTATCATGTTTTAAAGAATAATGAATATAAAATTATATTATGATAGAAAGTTTTTAAAATAGAAAAAAAAATTTGAAATACAAAAAGGCAATAACCTCTTCTGGGTGTCGCCCATGCTAATTAATCTGTCCAAAGAAGAATATTTAGGTTTTAAAAATGCTTTTTCCTTTGAGTTTCATCATTATCCCATTATCATGATTTAAAGAATAATGAATATAAAATTATATTATGATAGAAAGTTTTTAAAATAGAAAAAAAATTGAAATACAAAAGGCAATAACCTCTTTTGGGTGTCGTTCCATGCTAATTATTCTGTCCAAAGAAGAATATTTAGGTTTAAAAATGCTTTTTCTTTCCCAATAATGCATTTATCAAGTAATTAAGTAACCAATATAGGTAACATACCCTGCATTTTGAAATGTGATTGCCACGTATTTTCCGGCTGCCTGATGGATTTCGTCAATTTTCAGAGAGGCGAGCTTCATTCCCATACCTTCACAAGCGGCTTTGGCATCGTACCAACCAGACGTGATAGAAGGATTCATTAAAAAACCTTAAATATACAATAATTTATATACACAATGAACAGCCAATTTTTAAAGAGAGAGAAAGGCTTTTGAAAAATTCGATTTTTAGCTCTTCTGAGCCAAAGGCTCAAAGAGCTGAATGCTATGACCATTTGTGCTGCATGTGTGCGTAAAGTTTTTAGAATATGGGCCATATCTCAAGAACCCCTTTCCAATTCTTGACCTATTTTTTTTTTTATTTTGTAGGCATTCATTTTCAAATTGATCATCAAACCTTAAAATTGTCAATTGATGCATACTTAGGCCTTAAAGTATTTCAACGTAGTGACCTTTTTTGGAATTTTATTGCTATATTTTAATATTTCCGATACTTACTGGCATAGAATCATCAAACTTTGTCAGCTGGCGCATCTTCGGTCCTCACAGTGACCTACTTTTGAAATTTTATGGCTATTTTTAAATATTTCACATACTAATTGGCTTAGAATCATCAGACTTTGTTAGTTGATGTTTTTTGAGTCCTTGGAGTGTGTCAACTGAAAAAGTAGGTCACCGTGACCTACTTTTGGAATTTCATGTCTATATTTAAACATTTCAGACACTATGTGGCTTAAAATCATCAAACTTTGTCAAATTGATGTATTTTGGGTCCTCAAAATGTGTCAACCTAAAAGTATGTCACAGTGACCTACTTTTGGAATTTCAAGGCAATATATGAATATTTCAGATAATAAAAGGCTAAGTATCATCAAACTTTGTCAGTTGGTGCATTTGGTTCTCGGGGTATGTTTATTAAAAGTAGGTCATGGCTATACCTGAATATTTAAGATAATAAGGGGCTTCGAATCTTCAAACTTTATCAGTTGATGCATCTTGGGTTATGAAAGTATAGGTTGTAGAATTTATCAGAAGAGCGATTCAAGGCCTTTGGGCCTCTTGTTAAACTTCAGAATGAATATACACATGTATGTAAGAAGAGATGGCATTCAAAAATACTTGCAATACCCATTGATATAAAATCCACTATTAATTTAATGGCATAAATGGATGACGACTTGCCTCCGTCAATGTGATACAATGATATCATTTACTAACCATCCTGTTAACCATTAATCCTTCAAATTATATTATACTGGCATTCACTGAAAATATGATATGTTATTTGTTTTCAATAGGTAGGAGTGGTGATCACTCATAGTGTAAAATACCATGTTAATTATGATAATGATGATAGAAATGTGTGTTAAGTTTTACAACGTCTGGACGACTTGCCTCCGTCAATGTGATACAATGATATCATTTACTAACCATCCTGTTAACCATTAATCCTTCAAATTATATTATACTGGCATTCACTGAAAATATGATATGTTATTTGTTTTCAATAGGTAGGAGTGGTCATCACTCATAGTGAAAAATACCATGTTAATTATGATAATGATGATAGAAATGTGTGTTAAGTTTTACAACGTCTGGATTCTTAAGCACACTCATGGTTCCACGGCCACGAGTGAAGTCAGGACCCCTGACGTTCTAAGTTAGCTTACATGGATGCAGAATACATATTACACTAGACTAAATTGCATCGCACCAGGTCTTTAGCACGTAGGGGGAGGGGACAACTCCCCCCCCCCCCAAAAAAAAACTTGACTAGCAAAAAAAAAAAAAAAAAAACCATAAACTTGCCAAACCCCAAAAACCTACTTCCGGGGGGGTCTCTAACTTTTAGAAACATTTTTTTTGATATGCTAGAATTTGCTAGACTGAGTTATCGATCTTATAGCAGAAAAAAAGTTCGGGGCGGGGAGCATCTAAATGAAAACTTACATATTAAAACTACAGCAAAATATCATACTCATATACATGTATTTATCACTTCATATGACATTATTGTGAAACTTTGAATGGAAATAAAATCTATGGTTTTAAGTGTTATTTTCATGGTTTTTGTAAAAAAGAGATTGTTTGTATTATCTGTCCTTAAATACCCAAACTTAGAAGGGAATATATCTTTACAATATTTACTGAAGCATGAAAATTGTGCTAGCACATTTTGGAGAAATGCATTTCTATTTTCTTCTTTGTGTATGTGTTCTTTGAATTCATAAAAAAAAAAAACAGAAAAAAACTGACTGACACCGCATGCTGCGTTTGGCAGGGCCATCAGTATGGTGTCTGAAGGGTGTTTCTATGGATAAGTTTGTAAAATCTGAAAACAATGATTTTTGGGGGGAGGGGATCCTACTTAAAATGTTGCCATTAGATTAACAAACATAAATTATTTTCTGTAGGTCGCCACGACATTTAATAGGCGTAAATTCTACACGATTATTGCAAAATAGAATCACAAATTTGTGGCAACCGGAATTGAGGTGAACCGGGAACGGATGTCACAGCACTGGACGACTTCTAGGCGATCTGATAAACATATCGCTCTACATCATTTTAAAGACAGCCACCATCACTCTTGCAACCTCCGTGACCACCACGGTAATAACCAACTTCATACCGGTACACTAATGGTGCACAAACTGCTTCGAGAAATTGGTTTGACTCCAAAACATCCGCAAAATTCAGCTACGTATATACATTGGACAGAATTATTTATTTTACACAAATGTACTTAATGTGTTGATTACAGATTTCAAACATAGTACTGAGTGATAAGCATTTTTTTTTTAGTGTATAATACATTATTTGGTAGATTTATTTCATAGTCCTGCATTAAACCCCTTTACTATGTTTTTCTAAATTATTTAGGAAAGATTTTGCACCTTTTCATGTTATTTATACGATATTGATAAATGACTCTCTCTCGGAGCAAATTATATAAATGGTCTATCGTTTGTTTAAGCATTGTAAAGATATTTAATACTTTTATCTAACCCTCGCACAAGAAGTCCTCTGTGGCGGCACAATCGTGATGTTTCCACTGGAGGTTCGCACCCCATTCCATTCTTACGCATGCTTTAGTCGGATCATCCGCAGGTGTACTACCGTCCTTCCAGGGAATATTGTAAAATGAACCCCAAGTTAGCGTCGATCCGTCGATCCACTTGTACACCAGTCCTGATTGTGCAACATCTCTCTGTAGCCCAATCCACACATTCTTGTTCTTTCTAATGAATAACATTCAGAAAACTTTGCCTTATTATCAGTGTTTATTCTGCAAGGCTTTGCCAAGGAGACTAAACAAAATATATCTTGAAAATAAAGTGATGTTTGAAAAAAATGAATTATTTCTAATCAGTTAAATTTTTTCTTCGTGTACAAAGCTACGAATGATCAGATTTATATGGAGAGATCTTTATCAGGCATATACATGTAGTATCGGGAAGAAGGGGAATCTGGAAATCGCAGAGAGAATTAATATAGTATGGAATTTTAATTGACAGCCCCCTTCCAACACCCACACACTTTTTTAGCTCACCTCGACGAAGTCGAGATGAGCTTATGCTATACCCCCGGCGTCGGTGTCGGCGTCCCGGTTAAAGTTTTTGGAGCAAGTCCATTCCCAGGTAACTATAAGCACTACCTGGACCACACTTGCATGGATGATGCATCTAGGGATGGACACTAACACGCTTGCTTCGGATGCTGGATCTGACCTAGATTTTCCAGATGAGTGACCAGGTTAAAGTTTTTGGAGCAGGTCCATTCCCAAGTAACTTTAAACCCTACCTGGACCACACTTGCATGGATGATGCATCTAGGGATGGACACTACCAAACTTGATTCGGATGCTGGATCCGACCTAGATTTTCCAGATAAGTGACCAAGTTAAAATTTTTGAAGCAGGTCCCTTCCCAGGTAACTATAAGCCCTACCTGGACCAAACTTGCATGAATGATGCATTTAGGGATGGAAACGACCACACTTTCTTCGGATGCCGGATCTGACCTAGGTTTTCCAGTTGAGTGACCAGGTTAAAGTTTTTGGAGCAGGTCCATTCCCAAGTAACTGTAAGCCCTACCTGGACCAAACTTGCATGGATGATGCATCCAGGGATGGACACTATACACTTGCTTTGGATGCTGGATCTGAGCTAGATTTTTCACATGTGAGACCAGGTTTAGATTTTGGAGCAGTCCCATTTCCAAGTAAATGTAAGCCCTACCTGGACCATACTTTCGTGGATGATGCATCTAGGAATGAACACTAACCAACCTGCTTCAGATGCTGGATCTGACCTAGATTTTTCACATGAGTGAATTTTAGCCATATTTTAACCAAATTAGCATGATATGCATGATGTATCTAGGGATGGACACTTCCAGACTTGCTTTCGATTCTGAATCTCACCTACATTATCCAGATGAGTGACCAGGGTAATTTTTTTGGAGTATCTATATGATATTATGACCTGTAATGATTAAACTTGGATAGATGGTGCATCTAAGGATAAAACTTCCAGACTTGCTTTGGATGTTGGAACTGGCCAAAATTTTCTTGATTAGTAAACAGGTTAAAAGTTTTTCGAGCAGGCCTAGGTCTATTTCCAAGTAACTATAAGTCCTACTTAAACCAAAATTGCATGGAAATTGATCTGGAATGTACCCTCACTAGAGAAAAAAAAAATAATGTGAAATTTGCCTTACTAATAGATAACTTTCGTCGAGGTGAGCTTCGTAATCTTTGATTACGGAGGGTCGTGAGTTCGAATCTCAGCCGCGACTGACCTAAGTCGATAAAAAATGGGTAGCAACTGTTCCTTCGCCATGCGCTCGGCATTTTGAAGTGGAAGTTGCGGGTCTTTTGGATGAGACCTTAAAAACCGAAACCCCTTGTCACGGCAGGCGTTGGCACGATAAAGATCCCTCACTGCTCAATGGTCCTGAGTGCCGAGTAAAGGTCAACATTTGATGCCCTTCACCGGTATATGGTGACGTCTCTATATGAGTGAAAAATTCTCGAAATGGGACGTAAAACAATCAATCAATCTAGTGCGGCGTGCAGACAAAATTATCATGTTTTAAATACTAGTATAATAAACGTTCACATCTTACCCCCAATTTGAATTGTGGGTATTAAGAAAAGCCCTGGCCTCTTCCCATTCAGCTTGAGTCTCAAAAACAGCCAGCCTCAATCCAAGAGATTCACAGTGCGATTTGGCGGCTGATGCCGTCATTTCATTCATGACGTAGTAAAAACCTATTTGTTAAGTATATTATCAAAAGAAAACGACTTTTCTGTTGTTGATTCAACATGTGTTAATTGGAATAATTTATGAATCACACAAATAAAACAGGCCCCGAGGCCTAGTTGTATATATACATAGGGGTGGTGGTAAAGATGGGGGTCTTGCCCAAAAGCAACTGTCACATTTTACATGTATTGGTGCATGTACCTGAATAAATTTTCTTATATATATGGAATTATACAGCTACGATTAATAATTATATTAATTTATATTTTTATACGATGATATAAAATTTTACTATAAAATCCGTTAAACACAGGAATTACAAGTAGTCATATATGGTCATGCAACACTTAACAGTACTGTTGCTCGTGTTTTAGCTTCTTCGCTTTCAAGGCGTCAGAGAACAAGTAGGTCTAACAAAACGTCGCAAAACAGTTCTTATCTATGTGAATTGTGAATCGCACCTACGTTTTGGGTGACAATTTGCATGGGTCAATTTTATGAAAGAGATTTTGCTGTCTGGCTGGTATATACTTATGACGATTGTAAAAATTGAAGACAATGTGAAACATTTTTAAAATGAATTATGAAGATAACGATATCAAACAGTAATCAAGCTCAGAAGTCCATTGGAACAATAAAAGTTGGGAGCAGAGCAAACACAATCTCATAAAAATTTCAGAAGTGGGACCAGGTGCCATGGAGGAGTAAGCATCCCCTGTCAACAGGTCACGTCCACCTTATGATTAGGTAAGTGGAAAGTAAGAAGACATTTCAGCGTGAAAAAAATGGCCTAACCATTTATATGAAAATGTTAGTCAACATTCGATTTAACGACAGATTGTTTTCGCTGACAAGGTCATTGTATCGACTACTGAATTGGAAAAAAAATGTTGAATATAAACG
This sequence comes from Saccostrea echinata, assembly GCF_033153115.1. Taxonomy (NCBI): domain Eukaryota; kingdom Metazoa; phylum Mollusca; class Bivalvia; order Ostreida; family Ostreidae; genus Saccostrea; species Saccostrea echinata. Next base: position 32,901,474 of record NW_026889750.1, read on the forward strand.
AGACTGTTGATATACATATACTTGTTTCATCAACTTATTTGTCAATAACATGCTCTTGCGTATCGAATTAACTGGGGACCTCAACTCAAGTGCAGGTTATAATTGAGTATTGCTAAATAAATAAGGGAAGTTGACGATAGAAAAGTTGAAATCACTTTGTCATAAATTTTTGTCGTTAGTTTGCCATTAATGTCTTTTTCTTGTAAAATATCCAAATATGAAACAGATGTGAAACATGTATGTAAGTTTCAGGACGGTCTGGTATCGTCATAATTTGTCTTTGATTATGAGTGATGTGAGTGAAATACAAAAACAGCTTCGGATAGTTGATTGAAGCATCATATAATTAAATGACAACTTTTACATAAATGTCTCTTGGATTAATTTGTCCTAAGCTGATTTGGATAAATTTGCATTATTTAGGAAATTATTCAGCATAAACTTTATGACATTCATTCGAATCTTGCTTTTAAACAGTTTAAAGTAAATAAAAACACATTGAACATAAAAATTATTTTTTTCCTCATAGGTTAGAAGAACTGGAGAAAGGTGTCCCTGTGGCGGCCTTATAGCCGTCTGTGGGAGTTAAAAGTAAGATATACATTGTAAGGAAAGCTATTTGTAATTCTATTATACTTTTAATATCGTTCCGCAAGAATCTGAGTATCTGGAGTAAAATAAAATATAAAAATAATATGGTACCTGAAACCAGTGCACAATTTACCAGAACTCCAAATAAAACAGCAATAGCTTTTTGTTGCGCCATCATCTCTTACAAGTTTGACTACTGAAGTTAGACTGTGAGAACTTGTCCTGTTTCTAGAATAATAGAGAGAGCCTTTTGTTTTCAGAGTAACGCAAAAGCGAATCTCCATGTAAATAGTGTTCAAAGTAAACTCAGCTTAGCATGAGTGTAAGTAACATTTAATTACTTTATGTAAATAAGTTTTTATTCACGACAGAAAACTAACACAGTCATTGGTATTTGTTTATTAGATCTCTATTGTGTTTCATGTTAAATTTTGAAGGCGAAAGTTTTCGTTAATATTCAGGTATTGATATTTTGAATTTGCTCTTCTTCATTTTTTGTTTCAAGAATAAAAGACACTGGCGTTAACCATATATACAATATAAAATATTGATTATGTAAACTTAATTTTATTCAGTATTAAAGCACATTCCTATCAATTTTTCTGTTCTTTTGAGCGAAGACCTGCACGTGCTGTGCCTAAATTGAAACGTACAATGCAAATTGTATTGATTATGTTTACTTTTAATGCAGTATTTAATTGAAATAAAGCATGTCTGTATATATGCGCTTCCATTTTTTAAAATCCGAAATTCATTCACACTGTGCCAACTCTAGAAAAGAATTGTATTCTCAACTAAAAAGTCGATCATTATTATAACGATTTGACAAAAATTCTGTTAAAACTCATTTTCATATCATATACATTTTTCCTGCATTTTTATGCCTTGACCATGGAATTTACCCACTTTTGAAAAAAAAAAAAAACCAGACTCTAAACTTGTTCATAACTTTTGAAATTCTGTATATTTCCCATATGTATTTTTTGTGACAATACCATCTCTTTGGTGTAAAACTTTATAACCTTTTGACATTGGATTTTGACTTACTTTTGAAAAACATTAATTTTGGACATAACTTATGAATGGTTGGTGCTAAAGCTTCCATATTTGATAGGTATTCCTTGTGACAAGCCCTTTCCTTGGATACCTTGGTGACCTTTGACCTTGGAGTTTGTCTGACTATTGAAAAACTTTAACCTTGGCCTTAACATTTAAATGGTTGGTGCAAGGGCTTTCATATTTCACATGTATATTTCTTGTGACAAGACCTTTTCTTGGGTACGAACATCTTTTATCTATTGACTTTGACGTTGAAGTTTGACGTACATTTGAGAATTTTAACCTTGGCCATATATAGCTGTCTTACAGGGTCAACAGTGTTTCATAAACACATCTTGTTTGTTATAAAATTCATAATTGTAAAAATAATTGTTGACGAAAATTTGAAGTCATTGATTGGATTTTTGCCCTGTAGACAGATTTAATAATTAAAAAAACATCAGTCTTCTAACCATAAATTACACAGTATAAGTTAGATATTTATCTATACTCAAGAAAATGATCACTAAAAGTGTGAAATACAATAGCATTAAAATCAGTAACTTATAATGACTAATTAGGCATCTCTAATTGCACATATTCAGTAAATAAATGTATTTGGTCAAAATACAAACAAAAATCATTAATGTTTGATAATAATGTTGCAACAGATGCTTAAAAATAAACAGGGGTTTGCTCAACTGAGTTTTACAAACAAAATGTCTAGATGCCTATCTGTAAGCTTTTCACATTTACTACTGACATGTACATGTACTTGTAGCCCTGTCTTAAATGAATATTTACGATTTTCTAGATTATTTTGCACATGTCTGCTCTCTTTTTACTTATTAGTATTTTATCTAGTGTAAAAAAGCGAATTAATATAACGATAAATCTTATAAATCCTGCAAATAACACTTATGAATAAGCCAATAACACGGATCATTAGAAACACTAGAAGTATTGTCTTGGGGAGTAGGCATTCCTTGTTTGGTTTAAAAGTGGTATAAAAAATTAATCAAATACGACCCAACGATAGGTTGTAATTGTAAACAAAGCTTTTCTAACGATCTCAGCCTGTCTCTGATTAATTATAAAAATTGATCGTACTCAAAGCATGCTCTTGAGTACCAAATCAGATGGGGTCATAAACAACATATACAGGTAATAGTGGAGTATTACTAAATGAAATGGGAGTTGGACAATAGAAAACCTGACGTTATCCCGTTGATAAAATAGTTTAGTTGATAACTGGTCATTAACTTCTATAATCAGTAAAACTTCCAAGTTGAAGCAGATGTGACTTTTATTTCGAGTTCACTGGGAGATATCGAGTCAACACATGAAAGAAAATAACTGAAAATTGAATAAACATCGTCGATACAAATTGGAAATGTAGAATTGAAGGCCACAGCAAAAGTCTCTTTTTCTCTTACAGTGGAAGTTTGAATAAATTCTGCTTCACAGGAATATAAACACAGGTCAGCTTATAAAGGAGTAAAATTAGTGACCATATAAATTCCAAAAATCGAATGAAGAACTGATTTTCAAAGACTACATTGATATTGTCAATAAGGAACTACATCTTTTTATTATCAACTTTAGAGTATTTGTGACTTTTTACCAACTAAATTTTTAGATGGGCTATCATGATGTAAAAAATTTCGATTTCCAATTTTATTGAAAAAGAATTGTTTATAGTGTCCATAAGTACATGTATTTCATTTTATTTTCGTGGGAAGTTGTGTTTTTTAAGCGTTAAAAAGGTATACATTTTCATTTTCTTTATTTTGGAAACACTTTGTGATTTGAATTTTTTTGAAAAAAAACTTCTTTGGAGATTTTGATAATGCTCGTTGATTTACATTACTCATTCGATACGTTATAGTAAAATAAGTATTCTGAAATTCTCCTTCACAGTAGATAATATTTTGGTAAGACGTAAAGTTCGGGTTTTATTGAACATTTACAAGAACTTAAATGTATCTTGGTAAAGAAGGATTTTTAAACTTACAGCTTTCGTCGTTAGTATAGATAAAGCCTACTTATTGATTTTTAAAGATAGGAAACTTTTTTACTTTGCAGATAAGTTGTACATAAATCAGAGATGTACAAAGTTATTTGGTTTTTGTTAATTTATGAAAAAAATACCAGATAATTGTTTAAACAAGTCATTTTTATGCTGAAGAATATATATATATATATATATATATATATATATATATATATATATATATATATATATAGAAAGCACAAAGAAATTTCTTTGTGCTTTCTGTATTAATATTTCTTCACTTAGGGCAGTTATGTTAGTTTAAGAGTTGTTGTAAAATGTGCTTTATATATATATATATATATATATATATATATATATATATATATATATGTGTGTGTTATGTGTGTGTGTGTGTGTGTGTGTGTGAGGGTGAGGGTGTGAGTGTGTGTGTGTGTGTGTGTTTTGAAAATAAGACTTTGGCAAGGCAGATAGTGAAAAAGATGTTAAGTCTGAGAAAGAAAAATTGTTTAGGAAAAACATCTTTCATTACAAGACTAAAAATTGCGTTGATAATTTTTATTCATGCATGCTTTAAAGTTTATAAAACATTAAAATATAAAAAAAATAATTGAACGTCTTTGGGCAAATCTTGGGTCCGTTGTATGTTTGTTAAATCACTTCCTGTTTACTCCTTCCCTGGAGAATGTACAGTCTACTTCCTGTTCAGATATTCTAGCAACAAGCGTTCCAGTTTTTCCCTTTTAGTTTTCTTCTCGTCTAGCATCTTCTTGTTTTCAGCTGGTTTTCCTCCTTTTTCCTGAAGAGAGAAGTTATCTTTCATTAATTAGAGGAAAAGAAGAGAGAAAAAAACATGAACAAAGTAGGTAAAATCTGTAGAATTTATCAAGATAACCAAATTATTTTATGTAAATGTATTAAATATCAATCCGAGAAAAATTCACAGGTCTTTTTTTAATTTTCATACATACTCACCAATTTTTCCTTTTTTCCACCATAGCAGTATTCTACAGAAAAAAAAATAAACAAAATTACCATGAGTAAACATTTAAAAAATATATATTCCCTATCTAACCATCCCTTTATGATCTTGATACCGGGAACATCATATCATGAAAAGATATAAATTGAAATAGTCAAAGAGAGAGGTTTTATATATTTTAGTAGACAATTCAGAGTTGTTGCAACAAAATTTGTATCAAAATTTACTCATTACGTAGTCACCTTGAACCATAGGATAAGACATGGAGTCAATTAAGGTCAGGACAGACTTTAAGTTTACCACCATTAACATACTCAGGCTGATATTCATATCACTAAATAGTCCATACAAGTTTCAGTATTTCATTACCTAGTGATTTGACCTTTAATTATGACATTTAGATTACGTCACACTGGCGGTCATCAGCATCAGATTCAAAATACTGATTTCAATTTGAAATTTCAGAGTTAGCTCAGACATTATTTTATTATCTCATTGTTATAATCCGAGTCTATTAAAATGTAGATCTTGATACACGTATAGTTTTGAAAGCATAAAGGTAACGTCTTTCTTGACAAAGTATGTATTCATTTATTTTTTGAATATCCTACCTGCCAACTGAAAAATACCCTCTGCCTCAGCACCAATGCTGTGGATGACTGCCTTGGCAAATTTTACTTTCGCCACAGCTACATGTATAAAGATGAAAAAAAAAAACAAGTTTATTGTTAAATTCAGTGCGTGTGTGAGTTTGTGTGTGACTAGAAAAACTACCTAATAATTAATAGACAGAAAGTGCTTATTAAATATCAATTAAAATCATTATACATTCAAATTTTCAGAACTTTTACTGATGTTTGACATACAGTTTGTGAAGTTAAACATTTTGCTATGTTACAATTCATATTGTTATGCATTCTATGCATTCAATTTTAAAACAATTTTACTAACGCCTCAAACATTTCTTTTTAAACAGACGACATTGCATGTGTGTACTGTTAGTAATTATTATCAAACACTATCAAAAGACTTTAGGAACGAGATATTAGGGCAAAGTTTAAAGCAGTCTCTTACCGCCCTCGTCGCTCTCTAGCACGTTTATCACAGCCACAAGTCCTTTCTTAACGCATCCAAGAATTAAACCAAACTTAGCATCACAGCCTTCCTTTCCTTCAACATCAGCTAAAAATATAAAATCACCGTTTACACATTTGCTTGTGAACTAGGTTTATACCCAATATTCTCGATTTAAAAATGCTTAAGATTACTGGTGCACCTTAAAAATATGTACCGGTATATTCTTGCCTATGAATGTAATAGATATAGTGAACAATTAAGAGTATGAATGAAATGTGTTTTAATATGTTGTTCTGAGTACAGAAGACATCATCAGAAATAGAAACGTTGCTTTCCTTTTTAAATACCCATTGTTAACCAAAGAGATATGGATCGATATAGTTATGATAGCTCAACCTGGTCAGATCCTCACCTGCAGTACATCCTTTGTCAGAGTCCTTAGGCAGTTCCATAGGTTGAATAGACTCCTCTCCTAAAATGTTTGTTTCGCAAACGGTAAATCAAAGTTTTCGTCCGTTCTTTGTTCTTTTTTGCTTATTTACAAATTAGTTCTTCGAATAAAACAGGAATATTGTAATTATTGAAGAAGATCAATGTATATGACCGATTTATGATTAAACGAAGGAATTTAAAATCTTTTCAAGTATTGTACAAGGATACTCATTTGAAGGATAGTATGATGCAATGTACCTTCTTCAGAGTGAAGGCGCAATAGTTCCATCATTCCACCTATATGTTTCATTGCTTCCAGACCCTCTGCCTCACCTCCTTCTGATCAAATAAATGTGAAAAATCAGCCTAATCAGAAGTAAAAAGAATTAATTGGATGTGATTGTAACAGAATTACCTATTGTCAGCTTAATCTTACTTATCTAAGATGTACTGATATTATGATCAGTTAACACAGAACATCATTTTATTTAGATTAATTAAAAAGTATTGCCATCAGAAATGTGTTACTCCCTTTTGCCATTTTTTGTAGAGGTCAGAAGTATTCCAGTGACTAATACATAATGGTTATTCTTTTCAGAAAAATAGTTTGGTTACGATCAATACTTCAGATACACCTGTTTTTATCTATATACTGAAGGACAACACTACTTACTGCCACTGAGTAAACTATCTATATTCCCAACAACCATTCTTAGATCTTTGAGCAGGAGGCTTGTGTATCGCTTCACTTTTTCAGCAGGTGCATTTTTAATTTCTACAATTCAAATAAAGATAGTTCGAATATCAGTCATTCTGAGATTATTAAATTTTGCTAATTGTATTGAACTTGGAAAAAATTGCATGTTTTTAACACTGTATTGGGAATTTTTAAACATTTGTTTCCTATGTCCAACCCTTTCATTTTAGCATTCGATTTTCCATGGAAGACTGCGTTTTTTGCACTCTGTAGTGAAAACATCATCAAATTGCAAAATAAGCAATTTGTCATTTTTTGTGAGAATTTAACTCTAGGAAAAATATGTAGAAATACATCAATTAAAAAAAATTAACGATTTCATTATTGGCTACATGTAGTCTGGTTTAAGTTTGAAATGATAAATTCGAGGTATTGTAGGAAAAAAAAGTTTTTCTAAAGAGGTTTAAGTTGACAAGTCAGATACAACAGAACAAGGCCATAGACCTACAGATCCACCCTTATACCTTCCTCTGTGGACATCCAAGTATCAACCCAGTGCTGGTATTTGTCAGCCTGTGAGTAAAAAGTATATATATATATATATATATATATATATATATATATATATATATATATATATATATATATATATATATATATATATATATATATAGACACTTTGTTAAATTAAGTATCATAATTTATAGCAAAAGGAAATTGATCAGCTGTTAAAATAATTTCAAAAATCATATCTACCTCTTTTGTATCTCCATAGCATTGATCTACAATAAAAGAAGTAAACTTTAGATAAAGAAAGTTCGTTTATAATGAAAAGTTACATTTAAAATTAAAATATCAGTACTTATAGGACAACTTCTTGTAAAAATGACATTTTGAGACGAATGAAAAAAATAAGTAGACGGAAAGAAATTAGAAATTATTTGAGAAGTCCAGACCTTTCAGTAAAAATTCAGTTGACTGAAGGGTGTAGCTTCATCTTGTGTATACGTATACTTACGTGCCAGGTAGAAGATATCTTTGGCTCTGGCGCCAATACTGTTTATCACTGCTTTGGCGAAACTGATCTTCTTTACAACTGTTTATATAAAACAAGAATGGTATAGTTGAATTATGTAGAAAGTATCATAAATCGGAACAACAAGTTTACATAGTCAATGTTTGAACACATAATGAATGTAAATGTTTTCATGTTTTACTATTTGCATAAATTATTGTAGAAAATCGACATCAATATTTACCCAACTATTTTGATATACCTAACTAACAGACGATACTTTGGAAATCTTGTTTCCTGTCTAAACAGGAGACTAATAAGATCCTCTATCTGTATGAGTTTGATGTGTGGATGGGTTACAAAAGAAAGCTTTTAAGGTATTCAATGTATAAAGAAGGGATTTTGAGCAGTTTTGAATCGTTTTAAACTAGTTAAAAATACATTGCTAGATAACGATGAAAGTGAAATGAACCAAATTCACATGACTGATAACAAATGAGAAGCTGATCATTTTGCACCTGAAAAGTTTTTGAAAAGTAATCTGCCCCTGACGAAAAGAAGGAAAAATTAATTTTGTCAAAATATCTGTGGTAAATGATTCAATTTATTTCATATTTTAATAAAAAGAGAGTTTATGCATATTTTTACCAAGAGATTTGTATGAAATTCACGTTACTTTTTACAATATCTTAATAAAATATGCGCTGTCCATAGATGTCAATGTAAAATTTAAGGTGCAATAAATTGGACAATGATCAAAATTTTGTAAATTCCTTTGGTGGAGCATGTTTATTTCATAACACCTTCAAAATGCTACCATGATTAATCATTTTGGACCATTCATTTATTAGGTACAAAATATGGTCGTTATACATTGAATACCTTAAGATTTCAATAAGTCAACATTATTTTGTGACAAAAAAAAGGCAACAAAAGAAAAATATCTAGCTTATTGACAAAACGAAAGGATTTACTCTATAAAGAGGTCCAATTTTTTTCAAGTTGATTTTTAATATTTGGAAGAAGACCATCTGACTATGGGACTCTATTTAGAAGGGTATATTATCAGCCATACCGTCTGAGTCGCTCTTCAGGTTTTTCATGACCGCAACAACGCCTCCTTTCACACAGGTTAAAATCACTCCAAACTTGGCATCACAGCTGTCCTGTTTCTCCACATCAGCTAAAATTATATCAAAAACGTCACTCAGAGATATCCGACAACTTTTAACTCTTTTCAAAATGAATTAATTTAATTACTTCATTTTTGCAAGTCTAATAAAACGTTCCCTTTCTGAATGTTTTAGCATTGTTTATTGTTAAATATATTTGCTATAAAGAAAATTAAAGTTGTACCTCATATAATAAGATACACAACTAAAACACATTGCACTGAGGAAATCTTGATATCTTGTATAATATACTTACCGGCTGTGCAGCCTTTGTCTGAACCCTCTGGGAGATCCATTGGACGAATGGACTGCTTTCCTGTCAAAAATTAAAATCAGTCAAGGTACCATACGTCGCAGGTATGTACTTTAAGCACATTTTCATAAATTAAAAAAGCTACTATATATATATATATATATATATATATATATATATATATATATATATATATATATATATATATATATATATATATGAAATACTACTCTAGAAAATACTAATTTGTTCTGCTTAGAATTTTATTTTGAAAGAATTTTATTTTAATTCTTGTGATCACTGGTAGATCAAGCTACAACCTTACAAGTTACCTTCCTCAGCATCTATCCTCAACAATTCCATCATTCCTGCTATGTGTTGCATGGCTCTGATGCCTGCCTCCTTGGAGCCTTCTATATAAACAAGAAAAGTTCATTAATTTTTTATATGAATTTTTTTGGAAAGAGCATTGAAAATATTAAATGTAAAGATTTCTTAGGTTACTACATCTTTTAACGTTGAACTTAATCATATTTTATTTTGTTCAGCAACCAAAACAAATCACCTCTAGATCCTATCTCTCTATTTCTCTATTTCGTAATTATTTTTGTTTAAATACATCATCATTTCGTATAAATGAAAAAGTTAAGAGTTTAGTGACTCAAATCATATGTCAGGCAGGCTAAATGAAAAAGAAATAGACAAAAAAGAACAAATCGAAAATAGTTTGTGACAAACAAAAACAAGCTTTTTGCCAATTAATATAACGATCTTTATTATAATTTATCTTTTAAGAGTTTTTGTTCTATCAGATTCAGTCTGGTACCACATGTACTCACCTCCGCTAAGCACCACATTAAGATTATCCACCACATCCTGAAGGTCACGTAACAGGAGTCCAGTGTATCTCTTTACCTCTTCATCTGAAGCCTTGGCCACGTCTGTAATTTAATGACGTACGTACATTTACAAACGTTTGTAAAAGTTAAAGCACAAGAACTTGATATCTTGAATAAAAAATAATTCTTATATGTTACCTTCCTCTGTAGCTTTCCATGTATCAACCCAATGATCGTATTTATTCTGGAATAAAATGAAGTAAATTAAATTAACTGACTCATGATTTTCCAATTATATTATATACTATGTATTTAGTTACAAAAAGAGGGGGATGGGGGTAAAAGTATTCCTTTATTGATTGATCATGATTTTTTTAAATTAATTTAAAAAAAATCACCATCTTTCGGTAGAATAATGTAGAATATTTATTTTAAAACTGTAGTAAAAGTTTATCAATTTGAGTGAGTGATGTGATTTTGAGCATCTGCTTGTGTACTTGAGTACCGGTACTTACATTGTTTCCGTAACATGCTTCTGCAAAATGAATGATAAAAAGTGAGGAAAAAAAATTTGAACTTATTTTTCATAAACATTTTCATAGTCAATATTTTATTTACATGGTAAAAATGAATTTCTTAAGGTCAACTTAAAATTAATGTAAAATCTCGAAATGTGGAATGGCATGCAGGTACTTGTTCTTCCTCACATATCTAAATACCTAAGTCTAACTTCACCTACCGGCTAATTTGAAGACGCCTTCACCACCTTCTCCAATTTTGTTGATTATGGCTTTAGCGAAACCAATCTTTGTCACAGCTGTCGGAATCAGAAAGAAATAAATTGTTTCAATTTTAGTCTTGTCTCATACTATCTGAAATACACAGCTACAGTAAATTAAATCAGTATTAAATTAATTAATTTACAGAAATAATACCCAGTCAAAGCAACCAAAGATATTCCATGTCTCATTTATATTTATTTATCGATATTTTTTTTTCGGAACAATTAAACAGAATTTCGATTATTTCGAAGTTTAAAGTTCACCATCTTTGTCGCTTTTGAGACCATCCATTACGGCCACTACACCTCCCCTGATGCACCTCAAGACCAAACCAAACTTGGCATCACATCCATCTTCTTTCTCGACGTCAGCTGCAAAGAAATGTTGGAAATCGTAATGTCGACTTTCGGTTCTTCTTGTCTTAAACACTTTATTACAGATGCATATGTGCTGTTGTTAATTCAGCGTGTGAAATTAATTATAATCACAAAAAATTTGCTCAACAGAAGAAGAAAAGCAGTACTCACCGGCAGTACATCCATTGTCGGAATCCGCAGGGAGATCCATGGGATCAATAGATTTTTCTTTAAAAAAAAGTTGAAAGAATCCGTTATGGTTATTTCTCTCTCATATTCTAAAAGTATTTTCATACAATGCATAGAACTAATTTTATTACCGATTTGATGCTGATATCATTTAATTCCTTGCTTGCTGATATAAATAAATCCACATCTTGCTAATTTAATGTTAGTGTTTATCAAAAGTTTATATCAAAATATTTATTTTCAGTTATCTTCCCGAAATTCATTGTCAAACTACAATAGTAACCCTATAACACACACGAAACCTTGTCACGACGCGGTAGAATACACAACAGATTATGCTTTCAATACACTAGGAACAACAAAATGTATACCGTTTTGGCTCAGTTTAATAAAAAAAACCCAATTATCCTATTAAACTGTTGTAAATATATCACAATTTTACGTACGAAATTTATTTTTTGTTTTCCCCTAACAATATTCATTATTTTAATTTAAATGTCCACGTGTCAAAACCGCTCTTACGTCTATTTCCACACTAGTTCTGAAGAGCTAAATTTATAATAAAGACGAATTAACATTTATGAAAAGAGAAGTTTGAGAATCTAAATATAAGCATTGTCTTCTTATTTTTGGATGTCGTCGATGGTAAAACAATTTGTGCCGACAAATTAGCATAACGCGCTAATGCGCGGTATTCAATTTGTCGCACGGCCAGGTACAGTTCTAAGGCAAAGACATCCAAAAATAAGAAGTCAATGCTCAATTAAACTTATTCATGACTACTATACATGTAGTTATAGAAGTTTGGCATAAATTGATATTTTCATTTTTGATACACTTGTTAGTGCTGATGCTATCCTTACTGTTTCAAAACCAGATGAATGCCATTAATGCTGGACTTTAAAAGATTAAAAATGCTTAATACAATAATTTTTAATTTTATTCTATTTCAAATTGAACTAGTTTTCTTCTGTGTTTAATGTTTTATCAAACAAAAAAATTTAGCTATTTGCAATTGGCCATGCTGATTAGTTACCTGAACTGTGTAATTAGTGGTCCAAGTACATGTAATCTACAAGGATGTCTAGGAGAAGCAAAATATTTGTAGAGATGCTTCAATTTTTGTCTTAATTTACGCTAGGAAAAATTTTTAAAAAAAGTTTTTCTCGGAAATAATCTGATTATGAAACATGTTTTACCAGAAGCTGCGTCCAATTGCAGAAGGTGCATCATGCCACCAATGTGATGTATGGCGCGAATCCCATCCTCCTTGGTTCCCTCTAATGAATAAAAAAGATGTTAGATTTACCAAACCAGAAACATGAAAAAAATGATGTAAAGAAGATCACTTTTACTTTCCTTTTACTTTTGTAATACAACAAACCAGAATCTCACTACGTAAAAAGATATAACGTTAAATTTCTTAACCTCCGCTGAGAAGTACGTCAAATGTCTTCACCACTTCTCCTAGGTCCTTCAAAAGAAGCTGAGTGTACCGCTCAATTTCTTCAGCAGGTGCATTCTTTACATCTGCATAACACATGTGGAGATCCATAAACTTAGCGATTATAAATAATAAAACTGACAAAATCAAAAGTGTAAAAAAAAAAAAAAAGATAATACAAATCGTTATCATATGACCCAACTTAAATTTTTCCCAATTTGAATCAGCTGAAGTCTAAGGAAGAATTTATTTACCCTCTTCAGAAGCAGTCCATGTATCTACCCAATGCTGATAGGGGTTCTATAACAAATACAGAAAGAGGCATTACTCGATTTGGAAATATAGCTGATAAGTGATATTTCCTTCTACTATAATAAACAAATTATAATCACTTTATATGGAGTTATCGAGGCAACTCAATTCTATATCTATAAGAAATGCTTTAGAAAATACCTTATCTTTGTCCCCATAGCATGCTTCTGCAATTCGAAAAGTAATATTTTATATATTTTTTAAAGTTTTTGGTCATATTTATGATTGTTATGCCAAAATTTTAGAAAAATATTCTAAAAATAGAAAAAAGTCACAATCATTGAGAAGTCAAAAATTTTGGTTCGTGTTTGAGCTGTTCTCACCCGCTAGCATGAAGATACCCTCCGCCCCCGCACCAATCTGGTTAATTACAGCCTTAGCGAACTTGATCTTCTCTAGGGCTTTCAATGGATAATCAATATATGAAATTTCCATGATGAAATATTGTATATATATATATATATATATATATATATATATATATATATATATATATATATATATATATATATATATATATATATATAAGCGAGTCGTTGCATGTATTGGCTTTATATATATACATTTTATGCATAATGAATTCATTTAAATACTTTAACTTTGGATACCACTTTAAAATGGTGTTTTGAATATCAAATTTCTGAACGCATAAACATCTTTGAAATCCCAAAACAAACAATGCATAAATAAACAAGAAAGATATGACAAATCAACTTTTCGAAATGCATTTGAAGAACAAAACAAACAGAAAAAAGCGTTGTCTATATACCATCGGCATCACTCTTCAAGTTGTTAATGACAGAAACTACACCGTCCCTGACGCACTTCATAATTAAACCAAACTTTGCATCACATCCGTCTTCTTTCTCCACATCAGCTGCAGGTATGAATTTAATTATGTAGAGTATATTTATGTTTTGCTTCTTTTTTTAAAGAATGAAAAAAAACTTTTCAATGTAAACAAGGAAAAAAATTAATGAAATTTACAAGCAAAGCGAAAGGGAGTTTCTTCAAAAATAAAATTAGAACAAAACTAAAGCTTAATATAGGGAGGCCCTGGAGGGACATTGACTTAGTTCTTAGGTGTTTTGACTTAGTTCTTATGACTTAATTGTAATTCTTGTTATATTACATTTTTTATCACACGTTTATTTAACCCCAAAACGTGGCGTACATGATGGAGGCTACGTGTAGTTTCAAAAAAGAAAGGTGTATTTTGCCTTTGAATTTTATCTCAATTTTATCTTAATGACAAGAGAAAAAAGTAGTTATGTTCATGTGTTCATCAGTATCCACAATGGAAGTTGCAAAAAAGAAATAAAAAAAAAACTATTAAGTAACAAGAAATAACAAATAAGAATGAACAAATAACAATTGAGTTATAACATTTAAGTTCAGGGTATAACAGATAAGAATTAAGCAATCACAACTGTACTGGACATTAAACTACAATTAATTAATCAAAAATCATTGTTAAACTAGGACTAAAGATATCACTTTCAAAGAAACGTAAGTCAGGATACACATTCTCCATGGCTACACTACACTTAGTCATAACCAGAAATAAAAAGGCAAAACAAATAAGTCAAAACAAATAAGCTATAACAAAAAAGTAATAACAAGTAAATCAGTGTCCCTCTAGGGCTTCCGTATTAATCATATTAATTATATGTGTCCTTTAGTATAACTAACTTCGGTGAAATATACTTGTAAATTCCAATGTTTACGCAAACCATTAGCAAACTAATTATCATTTTGAAATAATCAACCGTTCAGGAATCGTACAATAACAATTTTTGCTAATCAAAAAAAGTTAAATATTGAATGGCTTTGATAGTCACAGTTTGAGCCTAACAGATAATAAGACCTTATTGATTTCACAAAGAGGATTAAGGTGACTTTTCATACCTGCTGTACACCCCTTGTCCGAGTCCGGGGGAAGTTGCAATGGTTCAATAGATTTTTCTTCTACAAATATGTTTTGAACTCAAATAAGATATCGTAAAGAGTGGAGGTAAATACAAAATTTACAACATACATATTTTTAACCGTAATAATTTACTAAATATACTAATGAATATTTTTTTTCTACAAGGAGTCTACCTGCTGCATCTATTTTAAGAAGTTCCAGCATCCCACCAATATGAGTCATTGCTGTCATGCCATCTTCTTTTGTACCCTCTGGAAAGTAATCGAACTATATTCAAGTATCCTTATGAATGTCCTTACGATGTTCATGTTACTATTCGAAAATACACGAGTACTGACTAGGAAAATAAAGATAAAATGAACAAGCATTCTGAGAGTATTGCATTGGCAATACTAGTCCCCTATCGGCAAGTGTAATTTGGTTCCCGTTAAAAATTGAAAATGCCATAATTCCGTCAAAAATCAATGAAGCGAAACCAAATGAAAACTTGATTTATAACTCATCAAGGTAAAGTTACAAACTAAAAAGCAGCTCAATATCTGCAAGCGTTTAGAAAAAAATGCGCAAAACCCTGAAAAATTGAAAAGGTCGTAATTCCGTCAAAAATCATTGAAGCGGAACGAAATGCAAACTTGATCTGTAACTCATCAAGATACATTCACATACCAAAAATCAGCGCAATATCTGCAATTAAGCGTTTAGAAAAAAGTGCGGAAACCAAGTGGGACAGACTGACAGACAGAGGGACAGACAGCTGGACAGCTAGACAGACGGACAGACTCAGAGGAAACCTATAGTCCCCGGTAGGGGACTAATAAAAAGGGGAACCATTCACAATTACCTTAATATTACACTGTATCAATGGTATAACAAAGGATACAGTAAGGTAAAGAATCAGAACACAGTTAAATTTGTTGCAGTTTGCAAATAAGAACTTGAAATAAATTTAAATAATGCTTGTTTTTTAACCAGCATTGGTTTTAATTCAAAGTGTACAAGTAGTCCATTAAAGGGTGACAAAGAAGAAAATTCTACCAAATTTTCTTTTGTATCATATACTTATTTTGTAACAAGAATGACAACAGTTTATTTTATTTATTAGGCCATCTTTAAAAAATTGTTTGGTTACCCTCCCCCGACCGACTGATTAAAAAATGGCCCGATTCAAAACTTTTTTAACGATATTTTTTTTCTTGTAATTTTCCTTATTCCGTCAACAAATACAACAAACACACTTTACATAATAAAATACTGATTAAATTAATTTAAAAATTAACAAATAAATGTATGTTGAAATTTTCAGGAAAAAAAAGATTTTCCCACCTACCTACCGACCCAATAATTTTACCCTGAGTCGGGAGAGGGCAAACAAACATTATTTTAAAGATGGCCTTATTACTCTAAGATGTTATACATGTATAAATTATTGGAACGGAGTCGCAGATTTAAAATTACTGTGACTTTCTTGGTGATAAAAATGTAACATTTACTTACAACCATATAGGGATAAAAAGAATACATAAGAATCTTTTTTTTAACTCACTGCCACTGAGGAGTACATCGAGGTTCTTAACCACTTCACTGAGGTCCCGGATTAACAGCTTGGTGTATTGTGCTACCTCATCCTTCCCAGCATCCTTTACGTCTAATAATAATTAAAAAAACAGAACTCTGAAATACTGATTTTTACACAGAAATTGCAATAATATATAATAAATATGTCAAATAAATAGATAAAGAAATACAGGAGATAAATTAATTTTTCGCGAAATAGATAACAAAATAAACTGCAATATCTGCAAAACTGCTTATTGAATGCATTAACTGTAAGAAGCAGTCTTGGGTTTCGTCAACTGTACTTTGCTAACACTGTTTTCTTTTAATATTTTGTACTACAATGTATATTAATGAAGGAATAAATGTAATCAAATAAAATTTGCATGTAAACTCATCTGAAAAACTTGTTGAATTGACATGTTTGAATTTTATTTGCATTTTTGTCTCAACTGTTCTTAAACATTTTACAGTCGTTAAGAAAAAAAAACAGCACTCCACGCAAACATAATCCTATATGCACACACTTCGTTTTTCAGGTTCCAGAATATATAAATGAGCTATTTAAGAACGGACACTAATAAAACACAACTTGCAGGCACAAATACGCAAAATTTTGCAAAAGTTTTTCATTAATATAGGGGTATGATGCTTGATTCAAAATGCTCAATATTAAATTTTTGTTAAGAAAAAGCAACAACAAAAACTACGGGTTCATTTTTCTATTTATAGAAATTGCATAAAAAGACACCAGTGAGTCTTACAAACAGATGAACATCATAGTATTGGAGAGAGAGATTAGCATAAGTTGTAGAACATGTTTTGAATAGATGTAAAATGTGGAAGTTTAAACTAAGTTGTGCGTACTGTTTGAACCTTGGGAAGCTAATAAAGCAGCATTTTCCACTATGTGTATTCAAAGTAAACAGGTTTTCCAAACCTTCTACACTACTTAATCACATATGCATGATGCTGAAAATATTTTTTTAGATGACATTTTCTTACCCAGTACTGGGTGTTGTTCGCTTTGAGTCTGTATTTAAAAGGCTAATTGTTTGACTGTACTCACCTGATTCGGAGGCTTTCCATACATCTACCCAGTGTTGGTAATCATCTTCAGAGTCTCCTCTCTGTAAGATGAGAAATACTGTATAACCTCGACTGTCGTTATTTTGTAAAGTAACAATTATCATTAGGTATATACACATTATTTTTTTTTGGCTTCAATAGATATTGTTTTAAGAATATAAGAATAGTAAAAAGGGAAGTATATAATTCTATGCATATACATGTACATGTATTTAAGGGAAATAAACCATTAAGGCGGAGTCACTAATATCTTTTTATTTATGTTTTTGCATAGCCAAATGTAAAATTATTTAACTACTAACACAATCCCCCCCCCCCCCAAATGTTTTTAATAGAAAGTTTGCTTACCTTAATTGGTACGGAAATAGCCGTTACCACAAGGGCTGTAAAAACCAGAATTGAACGCATCTTTCACTGTGGTCAAATCAGTATGGAAGTGTGGGGTCTGAGGTGGATTACCGGTTTAAATAACCCAAAGGTCGGCATTTCGAAATTGTTTGACCATCTACAAGTAAGCAAAGGCACTGATGCATGATCACATGGGTGGGTGTTTCAATACAGAACAGGATGGTCACAGAAGAAAGTCTCTACATTGGGATTAGCAGGACGAAAAGCACATCAGCGCGAATCCCTCCTCTTTTCTTACATTTTTTTTAATAAAGTTATTGCTAATTTTGATCTTTCAGAGCAGGTATCACCGAACATAATTTCTTACTTGATTTCTGGATGTCAGTTTCAGAAAATTGGCTATTGTTTTAAAACATTTGAGTAAAAAATTATGGTGAGGAACGTTAAACAACAAAACATTTTAAAATTCTTAGGAGTGAGACATTTTATCGTACATATACAAGTTTTATTATTGATCTCATAATGCAACAAATCATTTGCCTTTAGAGGGTACATCAGTTAAATAAAGTCAAAGAGGTATTTTATAAGCTAATAAAAATAGTTCTTAAAACTTGAGATGTTCTTAATTACTTCCTGTATTTTTTTTTTTTTAATTATAATATTGTCAATGTTCAAAATGAAATACACCGTTTTTTAATCGTGCAGGATCTCAATATATCGTTTGGTAAAACGTAATTTTCTTAAATAACTAAAAATTAACTTGGCAGTAAAACTCTATGCTTTTTAAAAACACGCTTCGGTGCGGAACCTGTTTCTTTACGGTTTACATCAAGACAGGGTAAAATATCAGGTCTTTTTTCTATTGACATAAAGGTGAAAGACGACAAATAAAAATCCCCGCTGTTTTAGGACGAAGAAAACCTTTGTGATACATGGTTCCTTGGAATTTCGACCTTTGACATCTGACAATTTAGGGGTTTTAAAATGAGCATAAATACAACAAAAACACTGGATGGTTTGCATGATTGTTAAGTTAGCACGTAGTTTCCTTAATTAAAGTTTGAATTTCATTGTTCTTATAGATTTTGACATCTTTAAGTAGATTTCTCTATTTATGTTTCATGCTGACTGAAAAAAAAGGTATCGATATAACAGTACCACATCGTATTTTAAAGTAATCTGCAGTTTTTTGCAAAAAAAAAACTGTAATAATTAGAGAAATACATTTATAAAACAATATTATCATGATATTATTGTCCTCTTCAGCTAATTGAATTCTTTTTTATACCATTCAGGTCATTTTGTAAGTACATTCAACAAGTCCTTAATTAGCCGTCAAAGCTCCGTACCCCGCTGTTTTTCTCTCTCTTTCTATCTGTAGCTTTTACTATTAGATCTTACTCTACTTTTGCGAGAAAACTGGTAGTTTGAATTCTTTATTGTTGATTTAATGGATAGTTGTGCGTGATTTTTTTGTCACCTTTCAGTTGACCATAATTTGACTTGGCCTCAAATTAACTCCCACCCTTGTTGGTTTAGTGTTCCTGTCCTTTATTTCTTAAAGTATTCAATTTTAGAGAGTAAGTGTCATTTAAGATCGCCAGAATGAAACAGAAAAGTCAATGCTTTATTTTTAAATCGGGACAAATCTTATTCATTTCTTTTCTTTAAAGTGAGATCGACTCGTCCATTTTTTTATGTTTGTCTTGCGCATCACTTAATGTGAATAATAAACTGAATAGCCATGAAAAGAAAAATCTCTTGAATAAAGAAGTCTTTACGAAACCTTTTCTAAAAATCTATTCGACATTAGAATTTAATTTACAATATTAATTTCTGTGAAGGTAAATGTAGTACTTTGACATTAATTTTCTTTTTTATGCGCATACATTGGCAATTAATAGAAATAAAATGATTAAAAGGGACTCACTTATTTGTCAACACTTTATACTTTTTTGTAACGTTTTAAATATTCAGTTAGATTAACATATATAGGGGACTGTAAATATTAGCATATATTTCACATATATGATTACATGTGACTTAAAACTTGTCATGTAATTACATGTATAGGGGGGGCACGTTATAATTTTAAGATTTTGTGCAACATCCCTTAATTGTATCTATAATTACCAAAAAATATGTCCAATTACTGTAAGGGATATATATGCTAAGGAACGATTCTGTAATTTGATGTGGAAAGGTTAAATTTTATGATGAAGGGCGTGACTTTACAGTCATTTTTGTCTACGTTATACAAATACATTGCGCAACCTAAATTTTGAAGAGGAGACCTGTATATTGACTTCAAGTTTCATAATATCAGATTACACAGAGGATAATCTAAAAGTGTCAAACATAGCTACACAAGACAGTACTAGTGACATCACTTAAGTCAACAACTCAACTGAAACCAAAAGCACTTTTTTCTGTAATAAATTTTCAATATTAATACTATATAGGTTAAAAAAACTAGACTGAAGAAAAAATTCATTACAGAAACAAGTGCCTGTTCTGCAAACCTCCGTGTTTTTAAAATATAATGTTAGTCTCTATTTATATTCTAGAATGTGCTTTCTGACATGCTTTCATGTACTTTCTTAGAAAGAATACAATAGGAATATCTATTGTCAATGATTGATGCAGATCAGTTCTAAGAAACAAGACCATACAAGTATGGCAGATACTTGTGTTACAGTAAGTAAGTAAATATTTTATTATAGTGACGTGTATATATACATATTTATTGTTACACATATATACATTGAAAGTAAATGTTGAAAATTTTCCAGAGATCATCTTTTTTGTTGGAAGAACAGTTACAGGTTTATGTATATTTGGGAACAAGTAACAAAACAATACAATGTTCCCATTATATTCCCCATAGAGTTTGTATGGATGGGATGCCATTATTTATAATAGCATATTGTAACTGTCTTGGTCAAACTTCAAGGTCAAGGAGTAAAAAATAATAGTATATTTAGAAAGGTCTTGTCACAGGTAACGTACATGTCAAATATGAAAGCCTTATCTCTTCTTAATCAAAAGTTATAAGCAAAGATTAATTTTTTTGAAAAGTAGGTAAAACTTCAAGGTTAAGGTCACAAGGTCAAAAACCATAGTACATATATAAATTTCTGTCACAGGTAATGTACTAGTGTAATATGAAAGCCCAACCTTATTTCATTCAAATTTTATAACCAATTTAAAGTAATGTTCAAATTTTTGAAAAGTAGGCCAAACTTCAAGGTCAAGGTCACTGAGTCAAAAAATCATAGCATATTTGGAAAGGTCTCATCACAGGTAATGTACATATCAAATATTAAAGCTCTATCTCTTCTAAATCAAAAGTTATAAGCAAAGATTAAATTTTTAAAAAGTAGGTAAAACTTCAAGGTCAAGGTCACGGGGTCAAAAGTCATAGTACATTTAAAAAGATCTTGTCACAGGTAATACACATCTGTAGTATGAAAGCCTAATCCTTTCTCATTCAAAAGTTATGACCAATTTAAGTAATGTTAACATTTTTGAAAAGTAGGTCAAACTTTAAGGTCAAGGTCACGGGGTCAAAAATCATCAGTATATTTAGAAAGGTCTTGTCACAGGTAATGTACATGTACATGTGAAATATGAAAACCCTATCTCTTCTCATTCAAAATTTATAACCAAGGTTAAAGTTTTTGTTACAGACGGACAGACTGACAGACAGACGAATGAGATTTAATGTCCCCTCGCTTTCGCGAAAGCGGGGGACAATAAAAGTGACATTCCCTCACAGTGTGACAGGATACCAAAGTGATATTCTCTCACAGTGTGAAAGGATATCAAAGTAAGTAAAAAATAATTTCTGGCCTGTCATAAGATAGAGAGAGTAACTAAACTGCCTAGATAGAGACTAAAACTGCAAAATTTCTTCCCAAATATGTTCCTAAAATCCATGTTACAATGAGTTTGTAACTAGCAAAATTTGATAATACACTATTTTATTTTTGTTATGAGAGAATAGTTAGCATTTTAAATCTTTATGAAAATACGATGGTTAAACATAATAATACTCCTGTCTTGGAAATGTAAAATGTTTTATTTCTGAAGGCAACGTTAATGCATTTTTTTAAAATTCACTATTCTGACTTAAACGTATATTTTCTAAAGAAAATATAACGATTAAGACTTCCGTTGAATTTAAAAATAAGGAAAACTGTGAAAGTGGAAAATCTCTCAAATATTCATTCAGATTCTTCGGTTGAGAAAAGCAGATTTAGACACTACAATTTCAAAATCAAGACATAAAAGAGATATTCAAATGCAATGTATAATTCAAAACACTTGTTTTGATCCCTTTTAAATGCCAGTGCTAGTTTACTTTTCAGTATCTGAAAATAAATTTGAATTATGAACGGATTACTAAAAAGTTATTACGAATTGATATTTCGATTTACAAATGAATTAAGAGTACTTTTGAATTAGTGTATCTGATACTGGTCGAGGGGGCGGATGATGTAAGTGTTCAAAGGTCACTCGAGATGCGTCTTTCCAATAAGAAGAATGATAAGTGGATCGATTTTGCAATATCATATCCCTTTTTTTGCTTGCTGGTGTAATTTTTTTTGATTTCAGAGGACATTTTAATGGATATAAAAATATCAATAGTTCAAATCTTATTCTCCAGACTAGAAATAAATTAAGGATGGTAAAATCTGAATTCAATTAGTGGTATAATGAGAGCAATTTCCTCCTCTTTTGCTGAAAAATATTAATCGTACGATCCCTGTGTTGTTCATTTGACTTCAACTTCCAAGCAAGAAGTATTCATACATGTACAAGGTTTACTTTATGTAATGGAATTGTTGGTTTGTTTTCTTAGTGAACAAATTATTTGGTTTAAACATATTCTAAGCTGTAATCCTAACTTAGCCAGAA
Organism: Saccostrea echinata; assembly: GCF_033153115.1. NCBI lineage: Eukaryota > Metazoa > Mollusca > Bivalvia > Ostreida > Ostreidae > Saccostrea > Saccostrea echinata. The sequence goes on from NW_026889750.1 coordinate 32,924,508, forward strand.
TCAACACTGCAATATTACTATTAATATTACAAAAACATGTTTATAGTCAATTCATTTAAAAGCAAATTTTGAAATATCACCACAAAGCAAATGGGATCTTTGTACAAATTTATTGTAGTGCTTAATAGTGTTATTTTGAAATTTCACCACTAGGCAAATGGAATCTTTGTAAAATGCAAATTTATTATAGTGTTAATGTCAGTGACTTTTTTTTCTCGAATTCCTGCAGTATTAAAACATTGGTTTGCTGATCGATGCCTATAAAACGAAATCAACCTCCATTGAACCCCCAACCCCAACCCACCACGAAAATAAATGTTTAATTTCAGTGATTAATGTTTCTCGAATTCCTGCAATATTAAAAATTGGTTTGCTGATCGATGTGTATAAAACGAAATCAACCTCCATTCACTCCCCAACCCACCACGAATATAAATTCTTAATTTACTAGTTCAGAAAAAAATCAGTGTATATAATCTGGTCCGATTTATATCTGAATATCTTACTGAGCGTAACGCATATATATATATATATATATATATATATATATATATATATATATATATATATATATATATATATATATATATATATATATATATATATATATATTGACACTTTTTTCCTAAACGCTTGCAGATATTGAGCTGATTTTTGGTATGTGAGTGTATCTTGATGAGTTACAGATTAAGTTTGCATTTCGTTCCGCTTCATTGATTTTTGACGGAATTACGGCCTTTCAATTTTTAAGGGTTTTCCGCAATTTTCTTCTAAACGCTTGTAGATATTGAGCTGATTTTTGGTATGTGGCTTTACCTTGATTAGTTATAGATCAAGTTTGCATTTCGTTCCGCTTCATTAATTTTTTACGGAATTATGGCATTTTCAATTCTTAACGGGAACCAGATTACATTTGCCGGTAGGGGACTAGTATTGCTAATGCAATACTCTCAGAATGCTTGTTAACAATGATCTACATTGTATTTGAATAATTTAGTACTAAATTATTGACATGTTTTATTATTAAAATCCTTCTTTTTTTCAATTTTATCAATTCATATGTGTTTTTATCTTTTCTTTGATTTTTTTATGAGTGTAAAAAAATAAACACACTGAAAAATTGTAATAAAATTCAAGTAATTCCACTTCAACTTCACTGAAACAACGGAATAATTCTGATGTAATTATCGGTTTAATTCTACTTTAAAGACTCCCATGATCTTGGTCAGGAGTGCAACAAATATGTTTGAATTATTGCTGATCAAATATAATTAAATATAAAGAAAAAAAATTGACGAGTAGAATGTTTTTGTTTGACTTCAGTTATTTACAGTGTTTGTCCTGTGAAGGAAAATATAACTATAAAATATATTTTTTCTTCTAAATATATATTTTAGCTAGTTTTTTGACATAAATTCAAGAATATAAAGCCAAGTTCGTGTGTTTTAAATAAGTATTGGACTATAAATATTGCACAATTTCGATACCACTTGATGTTGCCAACACGTTATGAATTTTTGTGTTCTATGGTTTTAATTTTTAATATTAGTGCAGTCAGGAGTGCAACAAATCTGTTTTATAATTTTCAATGATCTTCATCTATCTTAATAAGAAAATTAAATTGAAAAAAAATGAAACATACTATTTGATGTTCAAATCATTATGTATATCAACTAATTACAAACATCTAACAGTCAATTCAGAGAATAGTTCTTATCACTTAACACATATTTTTAAATGCAATGTATATATATAATAATCATTTCAAACAATCATGTTTTGAAGTCTTGAAGACTTAGATGATAAAAAATATCAAAACGACGAACTGATTTACAAATTAAGGGTTATTTTGTGTTTTAAAATCAATCATTATGTTAAATAAAATACATATCAGATGTCAGGAGTGCAACACAATAATTTAAAATAGGGTCACTTCAAAATCTAGTATCTTTGGTAAGAGAACTTGTATATCAAAATTCTTTTTTTTGGCTTAGATTTAAAGAATTCCCTTAAATGGACAAAAAAGTGATTTTGGAGGAAATTTATTGTTTCATATTTCTTTCATATTAAATTTTTTCAAACCATAATTGAAAAAAAAATAATGTAAAATAACAATCAAAAAGCCAATTTTTCCACAAACTCAATCAAGGTTTAGATCTAATCATTTATATACCTGATACTATTTTTGAGCATTAAAAAACTATAATTACTTTTGATTATGTATTTTAGAAAGTCTTTAATAATGTAGTGATGTTTTCTTTTTTCAAACAACGTTTTTACTAATAAAAATTCTGATTTTTTTTTATCCAATTGTCTATTACATTGCAACTTCTGGAATTTTAACCCAGAATGCATGTACAATTTGATGATATAAGCGAGAAATGTGTTATGGGTAGTTGCATTTTTCAAAATATTTCAATATTGTGGTCATTATTTTTTAATTCACCTACTTGGAAACATCCATACACTACAAATTTGCATGAATTCCTCCACATCTCACTATTCTACAACTGATGGTGCAGCTGCAAGTTATAAAATCTTGGAAAAATCTCTGCAATGACCTAGCTAGTCATAAATTTGCACAAACAACCAAGAGCATCCATACTTCTCATTGGACATGGTAATGTGGACCTACCCTATTTGCCTATGATTATACGCTGCCTGGCATTGTGCTGGCTTTGTATGCATATGAAAGGAATTAGAGGCATAATTCCTAAATAATTTTCGAAGCATGTTAGTGGACTTTGTGTTTTTCTTACGCAACTTAAAGACAATTTTTTTTTATGTTTGTTTTAATTGATTTTTGATCAGTTAATTTTTCTTCCCAAACCTTCTATAAGCTCAAAGTTGTCTCTGTGCATCTTATGGGAAGATTTCATTGATATGTGTTACATCATGTCATTGAGTGAAGTGTATGAAATAAATGTTTCCTAAGCCCTGGAAAAGACAAATTTATCGCTAAAACAATATAAACAGAAATGCATGCTTTAGAAAGGTTCCAGTAGTCATCTACAGCTGTCTATTTCTGAAAAGAATGAGCGAGACATCAATATACGATATGCTAGTATGACAACAGTTAGATTTGCAAGCGGATACTCAGGAACAGAACTAGAGTCTGCTTCTTCACCCTTTAGCGTACAATAATTAAACCAATATCATCTTCGCATTTCACTCAATCTTCAACCCTTCACTTACCCCTTTCCCCTCCCTCCCACACACACAGCGAGCGGTAGCAATGTTTTTTGCTAATGGGTGGTTGTAGAAGTCATTGTTACAAGCTTTTCCTAAGGTTGCAAAGGTAGTAGGAAGAGGAATGTCTCTTTTTTCTACAACTCTAATTCTAAATGGTTGATGCCCTTTTGTTCTGAGTGTTGCTGATTATATTGATTAGTTCCTTTAATGATCAAACAAAAAATAATACTAGAAAAATTTGGATTTTTTCTAGAAATAGTTGAAACAAACTCGACTAAAGAGTTTCCAAATGTTTTCTCAATATTTGACTGTGTTCTAAAAGCTCTGAACCAATTCCTGTCCATCTAAAATCAAAGGTGCTGAATCGCTGTCATTATCAACTTGTACTCCCACTTCAATATTCCTCAGCACACCATCCAATATAACCGATTTCTTTCCCGACTTCATTGAACCCTTTGTACTAGCTTTTGAAACATTGCACTTGTAGGAGCTTAGTATTAGCTCCCAACATCCTCTATTCCAACTTTAAATGCTCTGTGTTTCAGTCAATCTCTGAAATTTTGGTCTTTGCAACAACTCAAGGAACAGCACATTAATGTTCAAATGTGAAAGGACTATTTTTTACAAAACCTTATGCAAAAAGGAAAAAACTCTGAAAAGACAAGTAGCTTTTGCTTTTGTGACCATATAAAGTAGTTTATCTTTTTGATTAGAAAAGTCACTTTTCATTCCATCAGCAAGAAAATTCTTAAACTTTATCATCTGGAATCACATGTGCATTTTTGGTAAGAAAACTTGTATAATTGTGCGATCTAAGAGAACCTGAAGATTCCTCGCGATCCTTACTTTATCACGTACCACCTTTCTTACCAATAGGCTTCAACCATTCTTTACTTTTACTTCTTGACATTTACTTCTTGTCATTATAACGACCATAGAATTTACAAAATGACGATTTTTAACGAGGTTGTTGAAATTCCTGTAACATCAACTTATTAGTTAGTAGCATGCCCCGCTTTATAAATGACCGTACTCAAAGCAAGCTCTTGAGTAGGGAATAAGTTAGGAATCATAAACACCATAACCAGGTGATAGGTGAATATTACTACATAAATAAGGAAAGTTGACGATGGAAAAGCTAAAGTCATCTCGTTTGTCAAATAATTTAGTTGTTAGTTGGCCATTTTCGTCTATAGTCAGTAAAACATCCAATTATGGAACAGATGTTGCAGACTCTGGGGTGTCATTTATTTCAAGATCACTGGGATATATGAGTCGACATATAAATGAAAATAACTATTAATATTTTATTCAATTGTTCCAACACTTCTCTTGACAACAAAATTTCCTTGTTGGAACTCCCCAAGAACTATTCAAGGCAACTTGATATACACTGTTCTGCTATCATAGTGTATGGTCGTATAAAAAGAATCGAGGAAGGACTGAACACATTTTGAAATTTGAGCATGTACATGAACATTTTTAAAACAAGGGATTTTTCAGTCGCCCTAATCTAATCTAACAATACATGTACATGTTTATCTGCTCACAATATTAAATATTTGTGAATGATTCACATTTTTAATGGTTGGCTATGATAAAAAAAAAAATTCAGGGACGCAGAATCAGAGCAGGGCAGCCATGAATATTTATGTTTAATTCTTATTATACTGGTTTTGATAATCCTTAATAATATTCCTAGATATTACATTCAAATTTATTATGATTTCATAATTCCTAGTTCTCTGATTGGCTGGGATACATCTTTGTAAAAACCATTCTAAGTTACATGTATGTTGCACTAGACCTTCCAGATGAACTTAACATTTAATTTTTTCTACACTAGACAAAAAATAAATCAAAAAATTCTAAAAATATAATTTAGCAACCCTCCAATTACAATATTTACTCGCCCTTTGGGCTCGAGGAATACTTCTCTTTAAAAAGCTTAGTCTTCTAAACAGCAATTACTGTATATAATTTATATCTTTTTATATTAAGAGGCATGGTGACACAGGTACATGTAATGGGTAAAAGTTTCTGGTAGATGTCGTCAAAAGTTTGTCCTACTAATAGAAGTCATAAAACAAAGATCAGTGTCATTAAAAATCATAAGTCATTATCAACAATGTCTTAAAAGTTTTATTGAATATTTAAACATTATTTCATTAATTTTAAAATGTAAACTGTAATTTTTTTTCTTTTATTTTATGCAAAACGACTTAGAATTAAACAGTTTGAGTATTTTGAGAAATTCACATGTTCGCCATTTTGAATCTTCATTTTGAGCTAATTAATACCACTTTCAAATTAAATAGCTAAATTTAATGATTTCAAGTGATAATGTAAGTGTTCGATTATCATTTTTATACTTGCATTACGCTCAGTAAGATATTGACACATTCTTCCTCCTATTTCAACGACAAAGATTAGAAAAATTGTAGAAAAATAGTTTAAAAGCTATGTTGGACCAAATAATAATTATTTGTCATTAAAACTTATTTCTAGCCTTCTTTTTAAAAATCAAGACCAGACTAATAGTGAATTGTTCATAAGATACATGGTAAACATTTAAATGCTGCATCGTGACTGATCGAAAGTTTGTCAAGAATATACATGTATAAAGGGTATACTATGTAAAATTAAAAGTCTAAACTAAGCATACGTAGATTGATTCCAAATCAGCAATAATATCCTTTATTTTTAATCTGATCAAGAAATACACTTGTTTTTTTTTCTCCCTTTTGGTGCAATTTCAGTTACTATGATATTGGAAAGTCGCATTTTTCTAATATGAAACAGTTCTAAGAGATTCATAAATACATTAATTAATTAACGCTCAAAAATGCCAGGAGTATGCCAGATTTGAGCTATAAATTTTAATGAACTTCGCAATGACCTTTCATATTTCCATACTAGTAAATATTGAACGAATTCTGAAATAAAAAATACAGATTTGACGAGAACAGATTAAGAATACACATGTACCCCTCTTTAATACAACGTGAATTCTTTGATATTCGATATTTTATAAACGTTCAAGTAAAATATAGATTTACCGTCACCACTATTTCTACCTTGTAAGAAAGTAAGTACTAGTAATAGATATTACTGTTATTCTTAAAAATAACTATTTGTCTGTGTATGCAGTGATAATTTATGCAAGTGTTGATAATGGGCACCCAAGTGTGTTTACATTATGAAATAACAGATTTCATAAGAATACAACCCACCTATATCGAAATTGCGAACACTTACCGCTATCAAGATTATCGATGACTAATGGATTCCAATAAAGAGAAACCAATTTGTATTACTGAATATACAAAGCTAGAAAGAATTATACATGATTTTACATGATGAAGTGTACCTTCTATCGTGATTAAGTGCATACAAGAAATGGTCACAATAATATTGGATATTAAGGATATCCGATCCTCAAGCAGGAAGGATAGCTCTTAAATTTATTATTTTATTTAAAAAGTCTCAAAATGAAGCTTGAAATTGAGATCTTTTCGTGCAACAATTTTCATTTTATGCATCTTAATATAATTCAAGGTTCTTTGAAGTCTTAGAAATGGTCTTGTAAAAAATTGACATTTGTACCCCATTAAAAAAATGAATTCATTTCTAGAGAAATCGAATTTCCTTTAGTCTAGCATTAGATACACTGCTTATTGCATGATATGAAATTAGATGTGATATGTGATGTCTAGCAATGATAGCACAAGCTTTTTACACTATGTATTATATGACAATTGAACTTAATAGAAGAACTAAAATACTGTATAAGCGTAAAAAAGATGCAATTTCTCCAAATGCTTGGATACCTATATTTTTCTATCCTAAATTATATTTGTTGATCAATTTTCAATTAGAAAATGCATAGCTGGTATTTTTATTCGCATTTCCTGAAAATATATTTGAGATATGATAATTTTCCCTATATAATATGATTAACCAGAATGATGAACTTTGAAGAAATTCCATGGGTAAATTCACGTTACTGTGTGAAATCAGAGACATTTTTGTGAGCATTTTCAATTATTTAAAAGCTGATTTTCAAAACCTTAGGATCGGACTACCTTAAAATATTTCATAAAACAAAGAAAAGAGAATTATTAAAAGGCAAGTTTAAGCTTAAAACATTAATTAACATGCAGGTAAAGCATCGTCAAAATGTTGTTAGATGCATAGGGTTACAAAATAATTGAGAACTTGCATAAGGTTGACTTGTGTTTTAAAAACTAGTCATTCATTGCGTCCAACAAGACAGCATCCGACGCACTTAAAGTCATGCAGGCTGTCTATAAACATTGCTCACAGACTTCTCTGCAATTGTAACCCTGTCTAAACAACTTTTAACCGTGTCTTAATTAACAAGTATAGAATACAAGCAAAAATATTTTATGTAATAAAACATTTACATTGATTTTCCTCTCGATTCCTCCAGTAAAATAAAACAACTTCTGATATAATATGACAAACAATGATAAATAAAAATAATATTTTTCACATATATTATTTTTAATAAAACAGATGTTGAGTGAAGGATGCAGTAATAAAATTTAAGGTTTTAAATTTTAAAAAAAACTTTAAACTATCTAAAACAATTCATAGAATTGTTATATGTGTTATATCATAGAATTCTAATACTTCAATTAAGTAATAATTTAGGTACTCAGTAGACACCTTTTATAGACATCAAAAGCTGGACACCTTTCATAGCTATCAAGAGCTGGAAACCTTTTATAGCTTACAAAAGCTAGACAACTTTCTTATCTATCAAAAGCTGCACATTTTTAAGCTATCAAAAGCTGAACACCTGTTATAGCTATAACAAGAACTGGGCACCTTTCATGGCTATCAAAAGCTGCACACCTTTTATAGCTTTCAAATGCTGGACACCTTTCATAGCTTTCAAAAGCTGCACACCTTTCATAGCTATCAAAAGCTGCACACCTTTCAAAGCTATCAAGAGCTGGAGAACTTTCATTGTTACATGTATCAAAAGTATCGGAAGAGATATTCCTCTCAACGTCATTCAAGGGTACCGAGTCCACTTCATTTCATATTTGACTGACTGCAGACTGTAGAATATTGAACTTCGTGGACGGCTCTATCATCCCATTGACTAAAAATAAGCAATAACTGTTCTATTATATGATTTATAATTCATGATTTCATGATACAAACTTGTTAAGCTTTTTTTATTGTTCACATTCGTTGAAATCCTAGCCAAACGTAATGAGAAAAGCATGGATATAATGAACATAACAAATTTTATTTATTTGAAATATCTTTAAACATAACAATTAACATAACAAATTTTATTAATTTGGAATATGTTTTTCATTTATTTTTCTTAAAATATAAATTAATGTCAAGCACATTGCATTGAAGTAGGGGTGGGAGGAGGGAAAATGACAACTAATTTGAAAAAAAATCTTTGACAAGCCAAAAGGAGGAGAATTCTATAAATTCCAAAATCGTGTTTAGGGGGTTTAATAGAGGAATAGGGTCCATGAACATAGGATGTTATGCTGGATCAAAAAAGAAGGGGGGCGGGGCAACAACCTTTCAATAAACATTTTCGTATTTAAGTAATGGTAAAAATTTACATTCAGAAAAAGGGGACAGGTCCCTTCCTCCTCCAACACTACTAGCCTAAATGTCATATTCACCTGAGTGGAAGTCGGGTGCAGGTGAAATAACTTTTCATAACTAATTAATTTAGAGTTCTCAATTTTTTTTTGAGTACAATGAAGAAAAAAATGATGTCTTATATTCAGCTGGAAGGTAAGGGCAGGTGAATATAACGTAGTCTTTTTTTCTACAATGCTGTAACTCAGCCAATCAGAAAGCTAGGAACAATTCAATAACATAATATATAATAAATTATAATATTATATGATACATATGGTTATTCAACACACGAATAATATGATTTTTTTAATATTGTTTTATCCTTAACATAATTTTACTGAAAACAAAGACACTGCTGACTACAGTATCTGCTCAAAATGTTTTATGTTAAATTTATTACGCATACTTTCACACAAAACGGTGCTGCAAAAGTCCGACCTTTAAAGTTATTATGACAAAACCTTTTGAATTCATTTCTATTTTCCCTATCTTGCAGCAACTAAAACAAAAAACAAAATAGTAGAGAAGATCACTGCAGAAAGACAAAGTCCAAAAGCAACTCTGTCAAACCATTTTGATACTATCCTCCAAGTAACGTTCACTTCTCCGTTTGATGGTCGTCTCCCTCCTCGCGTTTCTTCTTTGAATGTGTATCTACGTGTTTTGGATAGTTTCTTGCAACAACGGCAACTCACAATGCGAACAATTAAGTTTGGAATTGGTCGTTTTTCGTCCGAATAATACATTGACAAGCTAATCATGACAAAGAAGAAAATCGCTACACTTATTACCAAAATCGAAAGAAGATAATAAGATAAAATTGAAGTTGGATGTGAAGTCTTCGGTAGATTGTTTCCAACAAGTGTCAGAAACACAGAAATTGCAAGAAGAACTGTGATTGAGTAGGACACTCTTTCCCCGCTCTCTATTGGCAAAGCAAAAACCAGTACATTCATAAGTGATATAAACAATATCGGAAGTATGAAGTTTATAACGACAAAAGCAGGTCGCCTTCTAATTGTAACATCGAGATTCAGAAATCCAAGGTAAGGATTAATATATGAATACCATTTCGAGTTCACAAGTTCCCAAGTCCCGTGGTTATTATAGAAGAATAAATTAGCTTTTGAGGCATCGGTCCATAATGTAATGGATGATGTAGAGTAGCCCCAGCAAGAAAATAACAAATGACAGACCTGAGTATCGAAAGGATAATATGTTACATCTACCTCACATCTACTCGATATAACGTCAATGGGCATCCAGGAGGCTAATCCATGTGCATTATACGTCACTGGGACCAATCCCGTGGCCACATCTCTCACTCTGTAATATGGATTTATAAGAGTGGGATTTGGTTTCCAGACATTGGTCTCAGGAATTTCTATGAATTTTGTGCTATTGTATAATATAGGATCCCATTTTAATCGAAAATCTTCCCATCTAAAATAAATGAATCCCACCAAGGAGAACTTTCCGGTCACTTCATCGAAATCTTCTATTCCAATCAGATAGAACGAAGTGTTCACTATGACGGGCTTATTTGGTGCAGCTAGTGGTGGAAGATGTTTGTTATAATCAGAGAGTAAATCATCGTACAACTTGTCCACAACCGTCTTTCTTGCAAACATATTGCTTGTCAAACATATGAAATAAAAAATGATGTAACATATTTTATACATTTTCATGAGTTGATCCACTCCTAAGATTTAAAAAAAGATCGTCACTTCAATAAATTTGTACTTAATATAACTTTTAACGCTAGTTGAAACTTTTGACAAAATTCTTAGACACTTTTGTTGCTTCCAACAGCTCCCGACATTTGTTCGGATGCGTTCTGGCTATTGAGAGTCATGGTTTTGTTTAATGCCTGATATATCTGAAATCTGAGTAGTTTGATCCATTTGTATTGATAATTGAGAAATATTTGCCAATACAAATTGTTGTTTCTTTTATTTTCAGGTACTACCATTACATGTTGTTCGGCATCTGTTTGGATACCTTATTTGTTTACTTAAATGTCAATATTTTTGAATCATTACGAAATTCTTACTTTGATTACAGCTAACGTTAATAACTTAAGACTGGCGACAATTACTTAAATAAAGCCTTGATTGTCTACTGGTGAATATACATTAGTATCAAAGTTAACGAGTTTCTGAAATATTTGCTTTACTACAATAGAACACCCATAAAACTCTCAACATTTCATTCATATTTCCGTTCAAAATCATTATCGATTTCTGTTAAGTTATTATATTAGAATTTTAATGCCCGCGTAATCGGGTTTTTAGGGGCATATAATTGTGGTCCGACCGCCTGTTTGCCTCTTTGTCTAGCTGTCCGTTCGTCCGTCAGTCTAGCTGTCTTTTTGTCGACTAATCTGTTTGTTTGTCCGCAAAAATTTTAACCTTGTTCATAATTTTTGAGTGGTGGTGCTAGGGTTTCCCTTTTCACATGTGTTTTTCTTGTGACACGACCTTTCTTTGGGTACCACCATTTTTTACCTCTTGATCTTTGAATTTGACCTACAAAAAAAAACTTAAACCTTCCCTTTTACTTTTGAATGGCTGGTTCTAGGGCTTTCATATTTCACTTATTTCAAAAGAAAATTCGGGTATATTGTTTTCTTGATCCGTCCGTCCGTCCGTCGGTCACACTTTTTTTCTTCCTCAAACTACTCTTACATTTTAAACAGTAGCTAACTCATCAGTTGGAATATGATTGGTGGTGCCTTGAACATGTGCAAAAAAAAGTCTGAAATTTTCATTTTCACACTGGGGGCAATTGGGGGTTAAAAACGATTTTTTTTTCTGCAAAAATCTTGTTCCCTGAATTCCTCTTCCAATTTTTGCAGTAACCAACTTATCTTTTGGAATATGATTGGTAGTGTCCTGTAAATGTGCAATAAGGTTTCAAAACTTTGATTTCTCACCCCGGGGGGGGGGGGGGAGGGGGTGGCCATTAGGATGTTAAAAACGTTTGTTGTTGTTGTTGTTGTTTTTTTTTTTTTTTTACAGAAAATATGGTTGCCTGAACTCCTCTTACATTTTTTCACAGTACTTAGCCCAGTTACATTTTATAAGAAGTCTGGGTGTGTCCTGTAGATGTGCATTTAGGTTTCTAATTTTCACTCTGGGTCGATTGGGGGTTGAAGACCGACCTTTTGTAAATTGTAGAATTAGTGTGGCTTTTCTCTTGTTACCCAAATATGAAGGTGAGTATATTTAGAAGCAAACACCTAGTACGGGTATTACTGTCTTATGACAGCATCTAGTGTATTCCTTGTGACAAGCTTTAAGACCTTTACTTTGGTTCCAATATTTTTTACCTCATGACCTTGACCTTGGAGTATGTCCTACTTTTGGGAAAATAAGAGCTTTCATACTATACTATTTCATATTTGTATTTCTTGTGACAAATTTTTAATCTGCATAATCTTCATATTTGTATTTCTTGTGACGAATTTTTAATCTGCAAGGAAATTTCCAACTTCATTCATACCTTAAAAAGGTCTTAAGTGTAAAAATGAATTATGCTATTAGAAAGAAAATGTTTTATTTATTAACGCAATTGAATGACAAACTTATGAATATTAAAAGCAATTAATTGCTATTTACACTTCGTCGAGGGACTTGAATTCAACGCGGAGTTGTCTGCAGTTGGCATGGCCACCCAGTGGACTTATTTTGGAGATGAATTTCGTTTTTTTTCAGTTTCTAATTTGGGACAATTCTTGAGATAAAATAATATCTCTGGGGAAATTATTAATTAGGAAATGGACAAACCTTAAAATTTCTTAAAGTATGTGCCTTGATTGCTTCCATATAAAATGAGGAGCTGAGAAACAGGCTTCATTACAAGCAAAAGAAGAAGGCAGTAAATTAGTTATCGTGAGTATTCTTTTCAGAATTCTGTAAGCATGTATATAATAACTCAGTTTAAAATGGATAAAGAAAGAAAGAAATTTTAAATTAGTTAAAGTAGTTTTTATTTAATATTCTTTTCATTATATATTTTGAAATGTATGCACGTATGTTGCATATGTAAGTAAATTTTTACTTAATCATCTTAATTTCTCATATTTCTAATTAAAGAGCCTTCAATACATATGAATTTATATTATATCATTATTAAAGAATATCAACGGAAAAAAGTAAACAGAAGTTATTAGAGTAAGTATTAAAACCAATGAAAACATTTACATGTAGAAATGATTAAAATGGGTGATACATGTAAATAAGTGACTATAGCAACAGATGGCGGTATATTTGAAATTATGCTCTTTGTTTAATGCATTTAACAGATTTCTAAGCTCGGACATGAGGGTATATGCGTTATCAGTGTGTGTGTTTGTCTGTGTCCTGATGACACTGTCTACTGCATACAGGCTTCCTTGGTATGGTAAGCAACAAATTTATATTTATGAATGACAAGTAAAAGACCGAGAAATCGTAAGGCAGAAGTTTTTAAATTATTCCAAGATCTATATAACTGGCTTTTGAAGAATCCAAAGGCAAGTTTTATATTGATTTTTTTTTCACGTTTTCAAACAACGATTACCTGAGGTACTTATCATCAGGAATTAACGAAGTACAAACATACTGTGCTTGCATATAAAAGTACGAGCATATGTTGGAGACTAATAGGGTAGGCTTGATTGGTCTGCACTGGACACAAAGTGTATGCTTTTCCGTAATCAAGTGTAAAGTGAACACTTTTAGGTGTACACCACCTACACCCTGTACAGACCAAGTTTTGGCATTTGCTAAAAAAAAAATCGATATGGCTGAAAATATTGAGTCCGTAAAAATGAAGACTATTTTCCGTATTTTGGATTACTCTCAGGAATTTGATGGGTTGATTGCAGTGTATCAAAAGTAATTTTATAGTCAAGAGTTCAATGCGTTTTAAGGAAAACATGAAAACTCTTGGTATAAAATGATCAATAATCAAAAAAAAAGTTATGGGAAGTTTTAAGGCAACAAATACTTGGTTTGGTTAGGCATTTTTAAAGGTGCATATTAAGGTTTCATGTGAATTTCTTTTCCATTTCTGTATTACCATTAATTTATGTATTTTTTTTTTAAAGATTTAAGAAATCATTCACAAAAGAAACTTGAAACAAACTTGAGAAAAATCTTAAACAAAAAGAGCTCAACAGCTGCTGTTAAAGTTTTTACGTCCACAATGAATAATTCTACACCAAGATACATGTATATTGTTTGTGCTACGGTGTAGACAAATCAAGCGTACAAGCATTTGGCGCAATCTTGAATTTGTGCCATCACTATCAAGCAAGTTTTAGGGAGGGGGGGGGCTCCTCCCTTTTTTTCCGAACATAATGTTTTACTATTAATTTACTATGAAAAGGTTCATTGTAAGGCCGATTGGCTTCCCCGCTATTTCTCGCAGTAAAGTCAAATTCTCTCATTCTAACAAATTTAAATTTTATCTCGATAAGAAAAATGGACCCTCCCCACACCCCCACGAAATAGGAGTTTCGTTTTTCGTGTTTGGATACTCCCCCCCCCCTTTTTTTGTTTGCTTGTCAAGATTTTTTAGGAAAGGTGAGAATTATTTTTCTGGCTGCCCAAACCTTTCAAAAACAATACTATATGTCTGACTATTTATGTAATACATTAAATACAATTCACGATTTATATCAAGTTATATTTTAGTATATATCTAAGAGAACTAAGCGTCACCATCATTTTTATCAACTGGATTTGTTGAAGGAAACATTTTAAGGAAAGATGATACAAACAAACTTTCTTGATAGCAAAAAGGATGAAATATGAACCTCATATATAGAATTCTTCAATTTCTTAATATGTTAGAGATATGAATAAGCATCATTTGAGGCTAAAATAAGTCCAAAACAAGTATAATTCTCTTTCAAGTAAGTGATCAGGAAGTGTAATATTCAGGATGTCAAACTTGTGACCTACGTAATACACAAAATGCATGTACAGAACAGGCAATTACCTATTAAACGATGGAGTTAGACTTTCTCGAAACACCGATGAACGATGATTGATTGATTGTATGTTGTTTTACGTCCCGTTCGAGAATTTTTCACTCATATAGAGACGTCACCATTTACCGGTGAAGGGCTTCAAATTTGGATCTTTACTCAGCACTTAGGGCCATTGAGCAGTGACGGTTCTTTATCTTGCTAACGCCTACCGTGACACGAGGCCTCAGTTTTTAAGGTCTCATCCGAAAGACCAGCAACTTTCACTTCAAAGTGCCGAGAGCTTGGCGAAGGAACAGTTTCTACCTATTTTTTTTATCGACTTAGGTCAGTCGCGGCCGTGATTCGAACACACAACCTTCCGATCACGGATCGAGCGCTCTACCAACTGAGTTACCGTGACGGTACCAATGAACGAAAAAACTTTACAGTTTACTCTAAATTAAAGGGAAATGGTATACTTCCGTTTCGGAAGTATGTGGAATTTTTGTGCACATAGAGAAAACATAAGTTTATTTACCAAGTAACAATATAGATATTTGCACCTCTAAGTAAATGCATTTAAAAAAAAACTCCGTAGTACTTATTATAAGACATGTTAACTTTCACGAAGCGTTCAGTGCATAGTAAACAAAGCAGTCCGTCGTGTCATGGGTGCGCAAATGTTACATTTGCTGGATACCTCACGTGGAATCAACTGTGATCGGCCGATCACAAATATATACCAATCCTTGCATTCGTTTTTTAGTTTGTTGCATGTGTTTTAAGAAGCATATCATATATACAGACATAATTTTAAAGCCCAGTTCTTACTGCTAAATTATATTCATATGTAATGTTTGAAAATTTATTTTTCATTGGTTACAGATTTAGAGACAGAAGACTCCGCAATCAAACGGACATACAACCCGTGTGCCGGTTTGTCGGACTATGACTGTTCACGTCACCTGTTTGGAGGTTGGATTCGCATATTGATGAGAAGACAATCATAAACGTCATTTTAAGTGGAAAAGTGTATTAAAACAATATCTTCTTCCAAACTTCTTTGTATTTGTGCAATGAAAACGTCTTGTATACCTCTCTCGAGTTAATTATCAGATGATTTGTCTTTGCGTTACTGAAAAAGAGGTAAAAGGTTGTAAATATTATAAAGAAGTGAAGCTGACGAAGAATTGTGTTGAACCTTACAAATGTAAATTCTCAAAATTTTGATAATCTTTTTTTAATCAAATTGAAAGTCGCCTGAGCTTTTTTAATTTTTTTTTTATGAATTCATTTTTTGCCCCCAGCTTTCGCTAAATGCGGAGGAGAGGCTACATGTAGTTGTATTCAGCGCGTTGGCGCACCCGCGCAACAAATTCTGTTTGTAAAAAAAAATATCGCTTATATGACATCATCTATATGATATTCCACACTTGGTCTATATGTAGGAAATGTACCTTACAACATGATAATCTCTCAAGATATTCTTAATTTAAGACAGATATTTCGGTCTCCACTTGAAACCCTCAATCTACAAGTACATGTATGTCATTTAAAATATGACGGTGCCGATATGCAGCTCAGAGCGATGATGGGCATAACAAGAAGTGTGAAGTGTTGGAAAAAAATGTCATTATGCCATAATCAGATAATTACATCTGTAGTATATTCAGACTAAAATTTACTATTACTTTTCTCTAATTTTCTAATAGTATCCGGAAAATCGTCACGAGTTGCCTTTATACATACACTCCTTTTGGTTCTTTTCTGTCCGTCCAACTGTCATTCTACCTGTGTGTAACATCTAAGTTTGTGAAAGTTTTTTTTTATGCTTATCACTTAGCGTAGAAGCAATTTCTTTCTATAACTTGTTTATTCTTCAATCAATTTTTTGTTATTCTCTCTATATTAAACTTGTTGCTTGAATTAATCTCGCTTTATACAGACCCTCTTGTCTCTGCTCGGCCCCTACAATGTACAAGTAGAGTATGATGTTATACTTAGTCTAGTACTTTATACATGTACATTGTATTTCAATGAATACGTTTGAACTTGAAACAACCCCTGTTACCGTCTAAATTCCAAAACTCTTGTAAAAAGGGTAAATGTTAAAATCTTAATTTCATTTCCTCTTTATACAAAAAGAGAAGTAAATTCGTGCATTCTTATATCAACTGTATACTTCTATTTTTCTGAAAATATACACCAAGTATCAAATTTGTTTTTTAAACTATATTGCTTAAATTTCTAAGTCTGCTATATGTAACGCATACACTACTTTGGAGACAATAAGAGAAGTATAATTGAAGTTCATCGTATAAGTTAAGTTTTCTATTTCAAGACCATCATTGCTAGATACTAATTCGAACATTTACATGTCACATTGAATCAAATTAATTAAACTTTTATTGGAAAATACACTTGAAATATAGTACTGCTAATTGCTTTATTTGCAACCCACTTCTCGATTTGATTAGACGAACGGAAACTATTTTGAGTTCCACAGGACAATAAAACTCAATGGAGACTTCCGTTGATATGATACAAACAATTAGGAGAAGGAACTCATCACTTCTCTGGTCAGATATCCAATAGAAATGAAGGTTACAGAGTATCAGTTCAAGTGGTTATCAAAAAACACTCGACCATTCCCTTGATATAGTGCGTCATCCAATCTAAACTTTTACCGAAATCTACAATGATGGGGCGTGTCTACAATAGACATATAGCGGCTGCGACGCCTGTATAAATGTATGTTAGGCTACTACTCCCATGGATAATTGAATAATTGCTAGGTTCCTCTTTGCATCATACTTGATTTCCCAAAATTATTTATGTTTTCTCTATTTTATGAAATAAAATGTAGGTTTACATATACATATATAATTATGTATAACATATAATGCCACGTAAATTTCATGGAATGATTCATGATTGCTTTCATATTTCACATGTATGATTATCGTGACAAGACCTTTCCAGGGGTGTAAATATTTTTGACATTTTGACCTTGGAGTTTGATCCAGTTTTAAAAAACTTTAACCTTGGCCATAACTTTTGAACAGTTAGAACTAGGGCTGTAATTCCTTGTGACAAGACCCTTCCTTTCATATTTACCAGGTATATATCCATTGACACAAGTCATTTCTATGGGTGACAACATTTTTGATCTCGTGACCTTGGAGCTTGCATTTGAGAAACTTTAACCTTCGCCATAAGCTGCCATACGGGGGTGTCAGTGTTTCACAAACACATCTTGTTTTTTTTTTAACAGAAATGCCCCGAAAATGGCCAAGATGTGATGTGAACATATAGTTTCGGAACATACTCTTTTTGTTGTTACATGTATGCAGGGTTGATATGGACAGAGAAATGTTAAATACAATTTTCTTCAATCATAGTCTGACACTTCTGTTTCATATTGGGATATTGTATTAGAAAAAGACGTTAATGGTAATCTAACAACAAAGCTTTATGATAACTTTTCAATCGTCAGCTTCCCTTACTTATGCAGCAATATATCCTTATCACCTGCATACGGGATTTATATCTCTCAGTTGATTCGATACGCCAGAGCATGCTCTACGTATGAACAATTTCTAAAACGAGGTAAGTTATTGACAAACAAGTTGATGAAAAAAGAATATCAGCTGTCTCGTTTAACGTCATCATTTCGTAAGTTCTATGGTCGATACAATGACCTTGTCAGCAAATACAATCTACCATTAAGTCATATGCTGACTGACTTTGTTAGGCCATTATTTACACATTGAATTGTCGACGGATTTTTCCGTTATTTCCCGATCATGACAAGGAGCACACGGTGGGTGTGACCAGTCTGCAGGGGATGCTCACTTCTCCATGGCACCTGATCCCACCTCTGGATTTTGAGGTCCGTGTTTGCTCTGCTCTTATTTTGTAATGTTTAATGGACTTTTGAGCTCGAATACTGTTCGTTATCTCCATGTATTTCATCGATGTAGCTATCCAGTCACTTCTTTTTTTGTGATTGGCCTCTGCACCATTGAATCCTGCATCCGGCAAATATAGCACTGAGCGCGGACATGGCGCGACGGCCTACATTGTTGACTACATCCAAGCGGAAAGACACGAGTAGATTTTATTAATTTATTTATCAAAATAAATAGAGGATATTCAATGTTTTGTAGATGAATATGGACTTTATTTCACGCGTGGGACAGGATTTTTTGATATTTTCACGAGTGCGAAGCACGTGTGAAAATATCAAAAAACCCTGTCTCACGAGTTTTCTGTTTATTGCATTTTCTTTGATTTACTCTTTGCCTCTGTCTAGTACAGTGTCATAGGCTGTGACGTCATAGTTGAGTTGTTGATATGTCATAGCTAATCGATTGAGAGATTGAAAAACGTTGTAAACATGCCTTGGATTTTTAACAACATATTTGGAGAAACTTTGGCAGTTTTATTATCTGTCAGGATGGTTTATTTACTCTCTATATCTTATAACAGGCCAGGGAGCTTTTTTTTTTAAACCATCTTCGTGAAAGGAAGGGAAATCGAGAGTTTTGCCACACTTTTGATATTCTCACAGTGTGAGAATACCATTTGATATCCTTTCACACTGTGCCAGAATATCACTTTTATTCAATAAATAAATTACATTATTTCGCTGTTGAAAATGTAATAAAAAGCAACATTATTATACAATAGACCTTGAAAATAAAACGTGCGAACATCTTTATGTCCTTCAAGGCAAATGACAGACCATCGTCGGATACCCACGGGTGATCTCGTCTTTTAACTCATTACCCGTGGGTAAACTCGCTGAAATATCGAAGTTAAATATGCAAATTTGTCGATTATAGACAACCAATCAGACAGTTGGCACTCTTCAATTTTGAAAATATGGTTATTAGTACTATTATGCTCATATCGTGACACCGTTAAAACGTGCGAATTTTGTTTAATTCAAAACAATAAAAGACAAGTCACACAGTTCACTGGCATCAAACACCATTCAGAAATAATATAGGAGCACCTTTCTCTAACTGCTAAATTCATCGTTGAGTAGATTTGTTTGCAATTGGTGTGTAAAGTGTGGAAAAAAGCGTTTGTCATTGCCGAGCATACATACGTAACGTAAACTGCGATTCGTTGATTTGCCATCACGACTTTGTGCAGCAGCCAATCAAATGACCTGTGCATACTAATTACAGACATGTACGGCGATATTTCGTCGAGTTTGCCCACGGGTGATGAGTAAAAGACGAGATTTCCCGTGGGTATCCGACGATAATGACAGACGTACATGTACAATGACAATAGTTTATTCTCATAAACTTTAACAACAGTATACGAATTTTATTCTATTTGACTTCTAAAATCAGAAGATTTAGCTCTATTTAGACTAAAGTTAGTAATTTCATAGTATGAAAAATGTTCGTAACAAAAATAATTTAACTTATTTTGAAATTTTAAAAAATCTAATTAATTGACAGAAAGTTACCTTAAAAGTGGCGACAACGGGCAGCTGGTTAGTTTCCCTGCACTGATGGATAGGGACCAATATACATGTTGCCTATTCATCAATAAAAACAAGATCTACATGTACCTGGGGTAAACCAAATTTTTACAGACTTGCTGGTCAATGAAATTTTTATATATAATTCAGTAAGCATAGACTACTTTAATTGATTACTAGCAAACATGGCAGATTATGCATACTGGCTCATGTTAGTTCATAAGAAAATCAGAAAAAAATATTAATATCACGGCCATGCACATTGATGCGATTACACGGGATTGTAGTGGACAGAAATATTGTTATATACAATATGTCGTATCGATGTCTTTCCACTATTTTATTGGATCGGCTACGGTCAATCACTGTTACATCCAGCATCCTGCAAATGTACAGTCATGTAACTGTTAAGGACAGATGACACAAACAAACTTGTATCAAATATATGAAAATAACAACTTAAGTCATGTTTATAATTATAAGTAAAATGAATAAGTTTAACCGCATAGATTTTAATTTTTCATTCCAATTTACACAAAAATGGGATTTAAAGTCACAAAAATTTGTATAGATAAAGAAGGATGGTTGCAGAAAGGTAGAATTTTGAACATCATAGAAAGTTTACAATTTCTTAATATTTTAGAAATTTATTATTTGCATCAATTACAACCAAAATAGTTCCAAAAACATATACAATGTACCAATCCAGGCATCCTTTTTTCTGTTTGTATCATCTGTCCTTAACACGCAAATGGCGCGACGGACTTTACTGCCTTCAATAAAATGTTAATAACTGAGAGGCTTCAATATAATGTATTTACTTTGGGATCTAAAGATTTATACAATTACATAAGTTATAAACTAATGTTTGTCCTATGTATAGCTTTTCTCTTAATAGAAAAGTTCATTGGTGTTTCGAGGAAATCCATCTCGCACTTTACTTTTAGTTTTTAGGACGGAGGACACTTTCTTTAATGATATATAAATTTTCCTAAGAATTTGTCATTAAAGTATTACTACCTTAACAGCTTCCTCGCAAAAAATTGAGGTACCTTACCAGGCATTTGTACAAGATACCAGAGGATGGTGTTTTCTATATAACTCTATCGGTAAACTCGAGAATTGCCAATATCACAGTTCCTGATGCATTTATTTTTTAAAGATATTTTGAAAACAGTTCAAATATTATAAGACAATGAAAAGTATGAATATTGTTTCTGTATATTATGAAGAGATACAGAGCCGATATTGAAGGAACGTGTCGTCTGACCTTAAGGGGAAAGATAATCCGTTTATGAGGTTGTTACAGTCGCTTGGTCCGATTTAGATGCATATTTTTCTTACATATACATGTATGTATAGAATATGTATAGAAATAAATATACTACTGTTTTCTTCGGTTATTACAACGATTTTTATAAGAATAACCTTGGTCAAAAACAAACACGTAATGACAAGTTCCCAATATTTAATGACGGGACCACGTGATTTCTATAAAAGCTACCCAAATAGAAATGTCCTGAGGTGAGAAACACGTGAAGTTACCGTTAAAAATTTTGTATTATGTTCTGATTGGAGTTCATGCCAAGTGATCCACTGCTCCGTGTGATCTTATTTATAATGACACCGCTTTACTGTCTTTTATATTCCAGTTTGAATCTTTCTTTTTTACGCTAAAAGTCCATTAGTGATTTAAATTAGGACTTTTATTCGACTGTTACTTGCGATTTGCTTACAATGCCATTGAGCATGCGCAAGCTATGCATTCTCTTTTATTTATTTGTTTTGTGCCCTTACAAAAAATACTTTTTAAAATATTTATTATTACATGTATATAAATATTTTTAAAAGAAATCCAGACTGAGGTTTATAATTCGAGGATCTTTTCAAAGTTCATTTCCTAATTTTCTCAAATTATGCAGACAATTCTAGTTGATAGCCAGGTCTCGTGATAACGAGTCACGCGACATTGAAAAAGGGATGTCAATACATCCTCAACAAGAAGTGCATTGACAAATATTCTAAGCTTTGTATACCCTTGTCTCTACTTACACAATATGAATATATTTTTACAGATTCCGATGGTGGACTTGTTTCCCCAATTTTCAGATCTACATTAATTCTCTACACTGTGTCCCTTAAAAAAATTTAAGATACGATCTTCAACAATGAGACAACGTTACTTTTTGCTCATTATAATTATTTAACTAAACAGATAAATGAAATGAAACGATGATCATATTACACATGTAGAAAACGCTGATATTATCTAGTCATGTTGTACTCGTTTTAAACTGTAAAAACCTATAAGTTTGGGTCGATTGTGCAGTGTATTCTTTATCAATTATTATGAATATACAATAGACATTTTTGTTTGCACGACTGACTATGATTATTTTAGTGTAGTATAATGAACGAAAACCCCTGTTTTCCTAAATCAGATTTATTTAAGAATAAACTAGAGGATTTATCAATGAAAAACAGAACATTTCTTTCTTGTATAAGAATTATAATGAAATAAGTAAGATTTTTTTCTCACCACAAGGATTTTTTAAAATCCTATTTGTGGACCAAAATTTGGGTTACAAAAATAATATTCACATTGTTAAAACTGAGTTTACATATAAAAAAAATTAAAAAGAAAATACAATGAATAACGAAATCATTCGTAATTTCTTCAACCCCTGTCCCTACTGTACTTTTTTTGCACTCATTATTCCCTACCATTCCCATTTCCTTGCATTTTAAATTGAATATGTTTGAACATCACATGTTTTTGTGTTGGAGAGGACAATTTAAGTTGGTATATTTTATGCCCAATCCTATTGAATTATTTTATTATGTTTGTGAAAAAGTCTAATAAAATATACATTCTTTCTTTCTACATCTATAGCACATTTCTTTCCCTTTTCCCCTTTCTTTGCACCTAAGTATGGTAATTTGTTACTTTGTACATCATTTTTATAGTTCATTTTCTTTGCGTTGGATCGGGCAGTCTAAGTTGCTTTTACTTTTGCCATGTCCCATTAATTGATTATGTTTCAATCAAATCTTTCTGGGAAGAATTCTATTACATGTATAAATATTTGAAATACATGTATATACATTGTTTCAGTGTAGCTGTGCTAGATTGATATGAACAAGGTTTCCAATTAATGAATTTTCTTTAGTGATGATCACTGTCTTAACACTGTTAATATTATTGATTTAATTAAAAAGCTATGTAGGGACTGGAAACTTTTACTTCTAATGATTCTTAAGAGAAGAACATGATGTGAAAATAATCTAGAAAAAAAAAAAAATTCAAACAGGTGCCCGTGGTGACAAAGTACGGACACAAACAGTTTTCGTTGTATGTCGCGGTTACATTACTTTTGCATAATTTGTTATTATTGCTAATATTGACGGATCCCTCAAACCGCGTCATTATAGCGAAATATGGTGATGTTGACTTTCATTGCGGACAACTAAATACCTAATGTAAACAAACACGCATCCTTGTTGAAAATTACAGAGAAGGGATTTAATGATTTAAGATTTTTTATTTAATCTGCACTTTACACATGTATATCTAGTGACCTTTCTGACTATTAAAGATACTAGTATATATATATCATATATACATGTAGACATGTTGCAGAAAATAAAAAAAATCAAGAAGGATATTCATGGAATAAAAACGAATATTATATATAGGGAAGAAGATATAAACAACATATTGTATAGGCCTCGTGAAATCCAAGTTTGCCATTCAGTAACTCATTCTTTTTAAATATCTAATCTTACAACTATTTTCATTCTTAATGTGGGTTTCACAAGAAATATGTTTTAGAATTTAAAGTCGGAGAATATGAATGTTTACAAATGGAGCATGGCAATTGGTTTCCTGAATTAATGTTATTTAAAGATCTTAGAAGTAGATGCACGTGTAACAATCGACAAAATACATGTTTAAGGAGAAATTCACAATCTTTAATTAGTCATTAAGCTTTTCAGGAAGAAATGCCATGGAATCAATGTTTTGCATGTAGAAAACTGAAATGTTGTTAATGATTGTATAGGCGTTTTCCTCTTCTAAGTATCTAGCATTGCGTATTAGAAGAGGCAGGGATACATCTTCACCATGAAACAAGTCACTATGAAAATGAATAAAATTTGCCTGATTATTCATATGATGTACACCATAGTAGCTTAAAAAAATGCTTTAGGGACATTTTCACCATTTTTTTTTCTTATTTGAAAGATACGACAACAAATTTAAAATATAAAATTTAATTTAAAAAAGTAAATAATGTATAAATTTTATCACAAAACATAAATTTCATTTTTGGTAAGTGTTTGAAACTAAGGTTTTAAACATTTTAACTTAGAATATAGTTTTTTACACTCCCTCCGAAAACGGTCATCAAAAAAGCTATACACTATGGGGTTTGTCACATTGCTAAGGAAATATCCCCGTAAAAGAAGTCCAATAAAAAATCCCAGCTTAGCAGATAGAGTCTTGTAGTGAGTGTAATTCACAGCCTTGATTATCAAAATCACGCTATTCGGGAATACTCCGATGTACGACACACCTGTTGCGACAATAAACATCACGGTGATTCGTCTACTGCGACTAACACCTAGTTTCTTCCGTTTTGTAGACAGTCTGTTCAAAGCGCCAAGTGATACAGAACTAAGTGTACGAAGAGCGCTTTTTCTGCTTCCCTGTGAGGAAATTTCTTTAGAACTCAACACAACTGAGCTGGACTCACTCTCGGCATCGTTATTAATCATAGACTGATGCGCTCCTCTGTGAGTTTGCTGCGCCTCCATACGGAATTTCATTTGTTTGTACAGTACCCGCCCAACAAATATGTAAACCACCGTGCATATCACAAATACACTAGTGCTAAGTAAAAGTAGAAATCCATTAAACATTTTGTAAAATAGATTTTTCCGGAAGCTGGGTAGAGCCTGGCAGTTATGGCCAATGAATCCACCGACTTCTTTTTCCGCTGAACCATAGAAAACAGTCACGGGGATACTTATTAAAACAGAAAAAAAGACAGTTCCCAAGCATGCAAAGAACGCTCCCTTCGGTGATAACTGTCTGAGAAAAGGTCTACAGGCTTTCCGAAATCTCTCAATGGCGATCACACCAAGCATTAAACCTGAACTTATCACAACGCAGTGATTCATATATCGAAAGGTTTTACACGTATTGGACGAAGTAAAAGTATATTTATATCTAATGTCAAAAATCTCAAATGGTATCACTACAAAACAGGCAATGAAATCTATCAATGCTAGAGCTACCACAAAAGTCCGATGGTTCGAAGAAGTGTAACAGAAATAATATACACAGAAAGCATGTCCGTTACCCACTGTACCGACCACGGAGAGAATAGCAAGAAAGACAACAATGGGAATATCATTGGTTAAAAAATCCTCCCATTCTAATTCCTGCAGTGAGGAAAAGTTAGTCAGATTGACAGGTAGTCTATCCAGTGTTAAGTTTCCCTCCATATCTGACCAAGTGTCTAATGTGGATATTGTTCAACTATTTTATCATACTGAACAAGGAAGCCGAGCTTGTCCGTGTTACATACAGTATGTGCCGGAAATGCTTTTGTCATACTCCCATAGTATCACTTTCCTGTTCACTATTCAATCAATATTAATCGAGTTATGTTCAATAACAAGTAAGGTTTTATAATACCCGCAACTGGCATCCGAAATGTTACGGTGTATTTGACGTCCCCATTTCGTTTTGGACACCGTCTTGTTTAAGGTGATGGTCACTAATGCGGTATTGTTGTGTCACTTGGGTAATTCCATATAACACTTTATGATGACATCTATTATTCATTAATTGTTAATGGTTCAAAGTAGAAAAACTGCATTAATTTTGATTTAATATAGTTTAATACAATTAATAATCTCAGAAAATGAGTGGTAAACCTTTTTCAAGATGCCAGGCAAACAACAGTACATTTACATGTAAATATCGACATAAAAAATACATTTTATTGCTATGAAAAAAAATTTGATTAACTATAGAAAACATATATAAAATGTTTTTATATTATTTTACTTAACCATATTTTTATCGGAATGATCGAATAAAAAACCTTGATTTCCTCAAAAAAAATGTATTTCTACCGGGTGCAAAGTTTAATTAATGGAAGATTGTGCAAAAAACCTATAACCTCACGCGAGAGTGGTGAAACCTAATTTTTGGATTAACTTTGAACTTCCAAGAAATAAATAAATCAATCAATTAAAAAAAGTAGAATTTGAACCATAGTTTAATAACTCTTAACCTTGGTCGATTTCAAATTGTACTTTTTACCAGTTTCAGAATCTAATGTATTGAAATCAATGACGATAATTAACTTGCTTTCCTAATTAATCAACAGGGAATAAATTACTGAGATGTATATAAAGAATGTATATATATATATATATATATATATAGAGAGAGAGAGAGAGAGAGAGAGAGAGTTTACAGTCATCAGTAGCCTACATGTACATGTATAAGGCATAATAACTCAAGGGGGGGGGGGGGCAAATCCCTCAGGAGCAAATTTTAAAATTGAACTTTTTTTCAGAACTTCAACATAGAGTAATGGTTAAGTTCACTATAGATGAAAGGGGGGGGGGGGGCAAATCCCTCAGGAGCTAATTTTAAAATTGAACTTTTTTCAGAACTTCAACATAGAGTAATAGTTAAGTTCACTATAGATGAAAGAAGACAAGCTCATATTAAAAAAAGATAGCTAAACTAGCGCTGTAGCCATAATAAAACACAGAAGTAGATATATGAACCTTGGTTAAATTTAAGTTGCTGAATCGATTAATTTATAAATAGGAAGGCACAGTGATGCACTGCATGGGTGGTGTTGGGGGATTCAATTCAGAATGGTGAGTCTGATGTGGGCTTCACATCGGCAATGGCATGACTCATTACATATAACTGCATTTTATGCATTCTGTAGTTTACTGTAATTTCAATTTTGAGGTGCAAAATAAGAGATATGAAGAACCAATGAACACCTAGTTTGAAATATTCCATGCAGTGATGTACTGTTTTGTAGCAATCTCATCTTCTTGGGCAAGCTCGGAAAACATATCCGAGGTTGTTTTCCGAGCTTGCCAAAAAGATCCAGAAAGGTAGTTATATTTATTATAATTCTAGAAATAACTGATCTCTACAGTCTCGGAATTCAAAGACATAAGTTACTGTAACTTTTTAAACAATCATGTACTAATTAGACAAGAAAACACGAAACTTCAAATCACATGTATTTTCAGATTATAAAACAAAAAAAGAAAATTGGCATGGTACAGTTTATCTACAGTTGTATACCCAGAATGCCCTACCAAGAAGTCGAGCATGCGTTTTCCAGTAAAAAAAAAAGACTAACGTAGTTGCTAGCGCTCTTGGGCGCTAGCAATAAACTGAGTAGGCTATTACACACAAAATAGGCTATTATACACAAAAATGTACATGTAGATTAATGAAGTCAAAAAACGACATTCTATATATTGGAAAATTAAATTTTTAGCGACCCGTACGACAGAAACAATGCATTCATTATCAATTGCGATTTAAATAAAAGGTCCATTGGCTACATCGAACACATGAGTACATTGGCTAGGAAAAAGCAGAAACTTTTGTTTTGAAAAAATAATGTATACATGTATGTGAAAGCAAATACTCCCCTCCCCCCCCCTCCCCACCCCCGTGGAAAGGGGCATGATTTGTTCACACTTGAATTTACACTAACTGAGGATGCTTCTATATTTCTTTGAATAATCATGACTTTAGAAGATTTTTTCTATATGTAAGATCTTCTATTGTGGTCCGCCCTACCCCCGGGGAACACGATTTGAACGAACTTAAATCTACCCTACCTGAGGATGCTTTTGAGTTAACAAGACTAATCATAGATTTGCTATTCTTGGGAAGACCATTTTTAATGATTTATCCAATGTATTCCCATGTAAAACTTTATTCACTAATTATGGCTCCTCCCTACCCCTTAGGGTCATGCTTTTAACAAACTTGAATGTAAACTACTCAAGGATGCTTCCGTATAAATATGTCTAATCATAGCTTTGCTGTTCTGGAGATGAAGATTTTTAAAGATTTTTCCTATGTATACCTAAGTAAAACTTTGATCGCCCATTGTGGCTCCTCCCTACCCCAGGGGTCATGATTTGAACAAACTTGAATTCACACTTCCCGAGGATGTTTCCATATAAATACATGTAGGACCAATCACGGCTTTGCTGTTCTTGGAAAAAAGATTTTTAAAGATTTTTCCTAGTATGTTTTCTTAAGTAAAAATTTGTTCGCTCATTGTGACCCCACCCTACCGCCAGGGGTCATGATTTGAACAAAATTAAATCTACACTGTGTCAGGAAGCTTTCACTTAAGTTCTATCTTTTCTGCCCCAGTGGTCCTTGAGAAGATTTTTAAATGACCCCACCCACTTTTTCTTAATTATCTCCTTTGGAAAAGGGTGTATGCCTTCATTTGAAGAAACTTGAATTCCCTTTACCCAAGGATACTTTGTGCCAAATTTGGTTTAAATTGTCCCAGTGGTTCTGGAGAAGAAGATGAAATTGTAAAAGGTTTACGACAACAACAATAACGACGACAGACAACGGACAAATTTTGATCAGAAAAGCTCACTTGAGGCTTCGGCCCAGGTGAGTTAAAAAACCAAAAGTCGCACATGTACATCTGTTACATGTATACCAGCTCGTAGGCCGCGGCATGCAGTTGAATACATTGCTGTGATACATTTTTGCTTAAAATACTTTAATTTTGTAAAATTACTATAGGAAAATACCTTACTGTTTTAAGAAAAGGCTTCGCCACTGATCGAAAAAAGAGACACAAAAAGATTCGAAATTTATGCATATTGGTATGCATGAATGTATTTATCAAAACAATATTCGTATGAACAGAATGGAATAATTTGTCTAAATGCAGTCTTAAAAAAGTAATGATTTCATGTTTACAATATTAGTTACTACTCCATTGTTAATTATATTCTAAATATTATCGCCTATACCGTACATAACACAGCATTGCACAGAACCGATAACAACCAGGAAAAGTTATGTTGAATTTAAAATAAATTGATAAAAGCAAATGATACATGTACATTCAGTGTATTCTCGGCCAATGTTGTCAGTCTTAAAGATATCCACGATATATTGCTATTCTTGACAATTGTAACGGGAAACCTGCACGTTTCCATATAAATCCAGATTCAGTGATTTACAATGAGCAACACATTTATAAAAGTTAACAAGGGTTTATTAAATAAAATAATAAGTTACAATGAACAATATTAAAAGTCTAGGGGATGTTGAATACCTACTCGCAGCTAATCTCAGGCTAGCACTGATCTAGCCGTTGAACGTCGCGGTGGTCAGGCTGTTAACAGACGTCCAGACGTTGTCCAGAACGGCTTGACACACGCGCAAAGTCGGCAACGAACACGACGTTAAATGTAATATAATAATAATACGTATAATAATAGCATAACGTTACACAACACGATATTACAATTCATATTAATACGTGACTGGATACATTGTAATAAATAACAATGATTTAATAACACATATAGACACTAAAAATCATCCACCATTACATGTACACAATACTGCTTTTAAAGATGCTACGGTGAGTTATCGGATAAAAAAACTAAATTCAAATACTTAGGGGGAGGGGGAAGGGTAATGGAAACTACGTGAATTGAGTTTTTGTCGGACATTGGACTTTTTATCTCACCTCTTCATATACCAGTATTATTTAGTTTGTGTTGATATTACAGTGCTTGCTATACAATCTCGTTAAAAATTTGTTTGCTTTTTAACGTCCCTTCGAGAAATTTTCACTCATATTCAGACGCCACCACTTGTCGGTGGAGAGCTGCAAATTTAGACCTTTACTCGGCACATACGGCCTTTGATTAGTGAGGGATATTTTTCGTGCCAGCACCTACTGCGAAACGGAACCTCGGTTTTTACGGTCTCATCCGAAGGACCGGTCTCCACGTCAAACAGTGGATACGAACCCGCGACGTAACTAAAGGATAAGCACCTTGTTCCGCAATTTTAGAGCAAACATTCTAACCACTGCTCCACGCAGTCTACTCGATTTAAGTATTCTTTCGTCGTTTTTATGACCTTGTTTGCAAATACAACCTAATACCGTTGGTTCGAAATTGGGCAGACATGTTGTACATAAATTGTTAAGCCATTGTTTTATATTAATTCTGAATACGGAAAATTCTGTTTGCCTGATAAATACTGAGGGTTCACGGCGACAGGGAATGCTAAGTCCTCACAAAATCCCCTAACCCCTCACCCGATACCTGGTCCCATCTCTGGTGTATTGCTTAGAACATTTATGAAATTGACTGCAAATCGTTGTCTTCTTCTTGTGTCGCCTGCAGACCACTTGGGAATTACTTTACCCGGCGTCTGTTTTCTCTGTCTGTCCGTCTGTCTATCTGTCCGAATGTCACACCTTGTATTTCAAGACCTGTAAGAGATATGGACTTGATATTTCCACATATATTGCTTGGCTTTTGTGAATTGCAATTGTTACCGACCTCGTGACCCTTGACCTTTGAGCTACTTTACAAAAAAGTTAATAGTGCAAATATAGAGCAAAATTTTGACATTCAAGAGGTACGTCTATGCTATTTAGCATGTGCACTGATTGTCATAAAATATTATGAAAAATACCAGCGTTACAATTCACTTGACCTTGACCTACTTTGCAAAAATTGCCCCGGACAGTTTAATTTAACTTAAGTCTTTTGAATTTTGAGAGGCGGGGTGTAGATAATCAACATTTATACATGCTTATGAGCTCATGATACTGTACTTTGAATTTGTATGATATTCAGTTACCATAAAAACTTATATTTAGAGCTTGGCTCTGAATACTATGAAAATACATCGGGATCGGTATCCCACAATAGATCGAATACACTGACAATCATTCTCTGTCCAGCGTTTTGTATTGAGCATAGCGGAAGACAACTCTGGATAGAGAATGGACTGACAATTGGAGTAAAGACTTTGAAACACGCATTCTACATGTAAAATGATAAATAATTATTTACAATAATTTCAAATTAATTATTCATTTGAGGGTTGAGAATCATATTTTCTTTGATTCATTTGTCAGATTCTATCGAAGTCTTATACTCTACGTGGATGCTTTTTTTCTGCATGAACTATCATATAAGTACATGTAGTTGTTTTTTGTTTGTTTGTTGTTTAACGTCCCTCGAGAATTTTACACTCACCACTTGCCGGTGGAGAGCTGCAATTTAGACCTATACTCGGCAATGAGGGCCATTGAGCAGTGAGGGATCTTTTTCGTGCCAGCACCTACTGTGACACGGGACTTTGCTTTATACAGTCTCCTCCGAAGGACTGGTCTCCATGTCCCACAGTGGGATTCGAACCCGCGACGTAAGGAGATCAGCTCCTTACTCTGCGACTCTAGAGCAAGCGCTCTAACCACTGTGCCACGCGGGCGACTCATATTAAGTAGTAAAGAAATCGCTAACTACACTTAGGTTAATTTATATCATTAATGAAGCCACAAAGCAGGCGACACATGCGTTCCTTGGAACACTCTAGTTTATCCGTCTATTAATAACTTCAGGACATGTACTGTATGTAGATTTATGGCCTGAACATTGACATCATACATGTATATGTAGTTTGGACTCCAGCTAAGTTCGCCTTCTCTAACTAACTGCATTGAACTATTTAACATATACATGTACATGATATCAGGAAATAACTAATTTATTGCGCGTTATTCAGTCTTTTTTTCAGAAAACAGAGTGTCTTACAATTCATAATTGTTAGCATTAGACATAACGGTATTGTCCTGACCTAATATACATTCAATTTACATGTACAAACCGAGTTTCCGCAGGTCTATACTCCACTAATAAGTACACTTGTATTGAGTACACTTGTATATATGATCGCAGAGCGCTTGCTCTAGAGTCGCGGAGTAAGGAGTTGATCTTTACGTCGCGGGTTTGATTCCCACTGTGGGACGTGAGGACCGGTCCTTCGGATGAGACCGTATAAACCGATGGTCGCAGTAGATGCTTGCGCGAAAAAGATCCCTTGTATTAAGTACACTTGTATATATGATCGCAGAGCGCTTGCTCTAGAGTCGCGGAGTAAGGAGTTGATCTTTACGTCGCGGGTTTGATTCCCACTGTGGGACGTGAGGACCGATCCTTCGGATGAGACCGTATAAACCGATGGTCGCAGTAGATGCTTGCGCGAAAAAGATCCCTCACTGCTCACTGCTCAATGGCCCTGAGTGCCGAGTATAGGTCAGTGGTGGCGTCTCCATATGAGTGAAAAATTCTCGAGAGGGGCGTTAAGAGGGGCGTTAAACAACAAACAAACAAAACAAACACTTGTATATACTTGTATATTTCAATATACATGAAATTTGATCATATTCTACCTTTTAAGAACATCAGTGCAATGTTTCTCGAATTTTACTAGGAATATAGTGCTTTTTCTTCTAATTTTAAACGTAATCTGAATCGTTAATTTACAAAATATTATGAAAAAAAAATTAAAAACAACAACATCCCTCTTCCCCTCAACTCAAAGTAGAGAGGCCAAAATGTAGAACTCGTCAAACAAATGTGTTCGTTAAACACGAATGCTCCGATCGAACTTGGCCAACATGTGATATGAGCAACAGTACCAGTAATATTACTATTTGGGTAATTATGCTTTATTTTGATTTGTTGACGGAGAGGTGTTTTTAACTCAAATTTGAATTCCTTTTATCTGTCGAGAATCAAACGCGGTTGCGAAGCTGCAACTTCGTAACCTCTACACTACAGCAAATTATGAAGCATATTACGCCCCCGATCTTCTAGGGCATAAAAACAAAGGTTGGATAAGAAACATCCTATTATATCAGATATGTAGATAGAAATATATGCACGAAATCTTGTCTTGTTTGACAAAAAATTTATTCAATTATGGAGATATTAATACTCCCATGAAGGACGACCAAGCATATCCGAAATATGCACGTCATTGACACTGGTTATTTTTATCCATATGTCATCGTTTGCCACGAGGTCAAGTAAAACAGACTTGGCTCCTGTAGAAAAAGTTGTACTGTCCCCGCTAAATATATAAGCAACATCACCCCCATTTTTAGTTATTGCACATCTTACTTCCTGGCCAGAATGGCTGAGAATGGATGCGCTGAAGAGGTATAAACCGGAAACAGGTGCGCGAAATATACCCGTAAATGGATCAAACCCATTGCCGACATTGATGATAACTTTAGGGAAATGAACAGTATGGTCTTTTCCCATATGCATCTGATGGTCCGTTGTAACAGCTGTGAATCCAATTCTATCTGTGGTAGGGGTCGAGGTGAAGGTGCTGTCAATTCCAATCAGTCGTTTTTGTGCACCTAAGCAAATAGAGTTTTATGAAAATCTCATACAGGGGCTGTGTTAACATTATCATTTATTGTGGATAATTATAAAGAGACCATTACCTTCACTTCTACAAATGATTCCAACTATATATCCATCTTATAATTAAGCACATCATGCACAAAGAAGAAGGTTCGGTTTTAGCTTTATTATGCCCTAAAAATTCAATGTTTTCAAAAAGGCTTAAATATTAGTTGAATATATGACAGTGATAAATCAGGAAAGAATATTGCATGAAGGAGTACCATTCTAGAAATATGACGTCATTAATTTGATGCATTTCTCTTTTTTAAACATAGAAAGCCTCAAAATGACCCATTTCAAGGGTTATTTTCCTTAAGAAAATAGTGTCCACAGCCGTCGCCCACTTTAATTTTCGGATATGTTGTGTAAAATTATTTGAAAAATCACATATCTCAAAATATTTGTGGGCGATGCCTGTGGACAATATTATCTGAAGGAAAATTCAATTGAAAATTGGTGTTTTCTGCAACTTTTTAAGAGAATACGGGAAAATGCACAAGTTTATGATGTCACAATTAGCATTTAGAAGGTCATATAAGAAAAATGATTTGTATGATCTTTGTGCATGGAATTTGAATGATGCAGAACGCATGAGTTTTAATTTTTTATCTCACTTTCATTTTTATGAAAAACACAGGGCAAGATTTGTACCTTGTTCTTTAATAATTCTTTAGTTGCAATTGTTTTGTGATCAAGAGGCATGGCGAATAGAATTTGAATGCTACCAATGTTAGGAACTTATTGCCGCTTATATGTATTATAGATTTACGGTTCAAAAAGTTAGAGTTACTCAAGAAGCCCTCTTCTCCGATTGGTAAAAATAAAACTTTTCTTGTATTTATTTTTTTTTTAAATTTCATAAGATCAGATATAAAGAGAAATATGAAAGAAAAATTGCTATTGAATGAAGGACATTGTTGAAGTATTGCTGCTTTTCAGAGACATGACCATTCAGTCAGTGTTACATGAAAGGGTCGCTGAGGTAGTGAATGAGGGCTTTTGTTTTATCAAGAAATGAGTTGAAGATACATGTATATTGATTGCTAGATATGTATAGCGATAAAAAAGCGAATCAATGAAATATACTTACTGTTAGGTAAATTTCGACGCTTTTGATTTTCCTCTAGGGATTTGGCTTTGATTTTGGTTTCATTCACACTCATGATATGCTTTTCCTTGTTTGTTTTGTTAATATGGATCATTGTATCCCATGTTTGCTTCTTTTAACCGTTCTCGAATATAAACGTTCTCATTCTTCAGACCTCTAATTGCCTTTTCTGAACTCTTCCATTTGTTTTTTGTTTCTTCCAGAATTTTCTCTGTGTCATCCAACTTCCCAGCGACCTCCCAAAGCAGCCAATTTTTTCTCAAATTCAACCAGTTTCTCATCAAAAGCATTTTCAGAATATCCAAGTGAAAACTGCACGATAAATAGGGAAAATAATAACCACATTTCCTAACGTTGCCTGCAGATTACTGAGCAAGCAAGGTTTTAAGGTAAGCTTTACATGATTGTTCTATATATTGCTCTATTGTTTCTCCTAAAGATAAGAAAGTCTAAGTAGTCTGTTCTAATAATATGATCTTGAAATATACGATACATATGCATGCATCTAGAATATTTGTTAGGAGTCGCACATTGAATGAACATTACTTTTGTAAATGATTTGATAATCATCAACAAATCATGATAGCTTAAGGTGTAACATCCCTCTGATAGGAGAGATAACTTTGCAAGGAAATTATTCCAAACAATCCAATGAATCTTCTTGCCAAATTTAATCATAAGGACCATTTTATAATTAAAATTCATTCAAATCTGATCAATCGTACAAATATTGATTTCTGTTTTCTATTGCTAATATTTTTATTAATTTCCTATAATAGTTCACCTAAAACATTTATACTCAATTCCTTTAAACAAAGAAAATTGAGATATTTCTATCTCTTAACATATAATTCTTTTAATTGTTACAGAAATTTCAGATGCAGAATTCTTATAATCAATTAATATTTTTTTCACTAATTTTTTTTTTTTTTTGAAGAACGGTAATGGAAAGATAACTCTCGTAGATGCATGCATTTTATTTTACAACCACAGGAAACAATGTGATATTCTGATTTAACAAGCATCCTGAAAGTATTGCCTTAGCAATACTAGTCCCCTACCGGCAAGTGTAATCTGGTTCCCATTAAAAATTGAAAATGCCATAATTCCGTCAAAAATCAATGAAGCGGAACGAAATGCTAACTTGATCTATAACTCATCAAGGTAAAGTCACATACCAAAAATCAGCACAATATCTGCAAGCGTTTAGAAAAAAAATTGCGGAAAACCCTGTAAAATTGAAAAGGTAATTCCGTCAAAAATCATTGAAGCAGAACGAAATGCAATCAAGTTTGAATTTCGTTGGTATGTGACTTTACCTTGATGAGTTATAGATCAAGTTTGCATTTCGTTCCGATTCATTGATTTTTGACGGAATTATGGTATTTTCAATTTTTAACCTTGCCGGTAGGGGACTAGTATTGCTAAGGCAATACTCTCAGGATGCTTGTTTCAAATTAATTTCATAGTCTTGTAAGTACATACCCGCGATATCAGTTCCTTAATTCGGTATAGGTAATTGGAAAAGTAAAAATTAAATTTTCTGGCCCTGGAAAGAGTCGGTAAAATTTTCCTCTACAAGTCTTTGAATAAATACGTTTCGCAGTTTTGGAGTAAAAGTCAGCCTAGTCGTACTTCATTATGTCTTTTTTTATTTTCATAAATAAAAATTTCATGTGAAAATGTCAAACGCCGGTAGGCATTTCATTTGAACCAATTGAAATACACCCGTTACCTGGAAAGAAAGATTATGCATTTTGCTTAATTTGCCTTCTCGGTGTTCAGAAATTTGGCCTTACAATAAAGGTCAGCTTAAATATATTTGCCGGTGAATTCCACTTCTTACCAGTTTTGTTGAGCATACTACTCTAGGACATTTCTAATAAATCTATAGTGGTCTCTGTTATTACCTTATATTCTGATTAAAGGTGAAAGATCCCTCTGCTCTAAATTTCACCATTTTTTTTTTTTTGGAATACTCACAACATTGATTTCCATCAAAACAATAGCATTAGGTTTAAATGGAAAATAGTTTGAAGTATGAAGCGTTGCTTACTTTTTCAGAAATGAACATTATGTCTAATCATGTAATGAAGAAAAATTGCTTGGTGAATAGAGAGATCAATCTTTTTTTTTAATCTCAACATAAAATCAAAAATATTAGATACATGTGTATGTATGAAAATTATATTTACTGTCAAAATCAATTGAAAATATTTTTGAAGACAAAAAAAAATTAATTTTTCATATATTACGAAGATATACATAACAGATATTTGAGGAACGTATCGTCTGACCTTAAGAGATAAAAATATCTCAATTTTCTTTGTTTAAAGGAACTGAGTATAAATGTTTTGGTTAAACTATTATAAGTAATTAATAAAAATATTAGCAATAGAAAATAGAAATCAATATTTGTACGATTGATCAGATTTGAATGAGTTGACTATAAAATGGTCCTTATTATTAAACTTGGCAAGACAATTCATTGGATTGCATGCTTCGAATAATTTCCTTGAAAAGTTATCTCTCTTATCAGAGGGACATTGCACCTTAAAGGTTAAATTAAAGATTTCAATACGGAGCTGATTGTTAAACTCTCCCCATTTTTGTTTTATCACAGAAGATTGGAATGGATACAGTATGTATACTTAGCAAAGCTGTTGAACTTACTCTGGCTATCATTGCCGACAATAAATGCTACTGACTCATCAACAGTTACTGATGACGAAGAAAACATCTCACTTTGAATTGGGTGACCAAGAGCTCTAAACTCGAATGAAGATAAAATCACGTGTGCATTACTAGTAATCATCTTAAATGAAAAACTTAATAAGATCTTTTAGTTGTAAGTGGACACAAAAGTGGGAAGCATTTACAAATCCATCAATCCTTTTGTTTTAACATTCAGTGATGGCGCATTGTAAGTAGTTCATACGCCACTTACCAATTCCGTATTTTTTTTCACTATTAAGTGCGTTTAACAGCTCTATTAAATATAACAATTGACATATAGAGTTCATTTTTAAGTTACTTCTATACATGTGGCTAAAATTCTAAATACATGTATACATTAAAAGAAACTTGTCTAATTTAATTGCTAGATTCATTAAATACACTAAGTCTAATTTCAATTGTACCAGAGCCCTTTCTCCTGAAATCGTCCTTACATATAACACGCTATTTATCTTGCTTTTTTTCATATTCTGCAAAGGAACAGGAAAAATTGAATTTCTTTAGTGCATGTACATTACCCGATATAGAACATTGTTGTTGTCCTTCGGCTTAAACTATGTCGATGAACTATTTCCTCTCTAAATGTTAATACTTTTACGCCCCCCCCCCCTTTCACCTTCACTCTCAGTTTTCAATCTTTTTTTAATATTACAAAGATAATAATACGTTGGGCTTCCGGTTAACAATGACATGTTATATCATCATATTAAACAGTCAAAAGAGTGGTGTACGAGGGTCGTTCAATAAGTAAGGCAAAAGGTCATAAAAAATAAGAAAAGACCAAAAGCAGTTGCTTTATATATTTTATCCTTCAAAGTACTCCCTGTTCGCCTTGACACATATCTCAAGTTTCTATAACTATAACAGGAACAACTCAGCATACTCTTTTTTGGCATAATTCAAGAGACACTGAGGGATAGCACTCCCCACGACATATCTAAAATAGTTGCGTCTTTCTTTGATGGTTTTTTTGAGTTTTGGAGTATTGTCACAATGGCTACGATCTAGCAAATATGCATGGAGGGTGGCTGAGCTCTGTAAACTTCCTTTCTTCATAATTTCCTTCACACCTCTATGCCTATTGGCAATAGCGTTGTTACCTACAAGAAAATCACCATGGGTACCGTGATTTGAACTTCTCTTACAGAAAACCTGATCATCTTTCCTCAATAAAATTTTAACATAAAAACTACCATTGATGGTCCTTCCTTTGGGTGAGTAAGTATATGTATTACTAGATCTCTCGAGTAAAAGGAAAACCTGTGTAAGATCTGTTTGGAGCTTTGGCTTCTCTTTGCAATAATAAGACGACAGATTCCTCTCTGTTTCCACATTTTATTATTGACTTTTCATTTGGGCTAGAAACGGTGCGGCCATGTTCAGTAACCCATCACGCAGGTTTATCATTCCTTCTTTGTTAAAATGTTTATATTTAAATAGACCCATGAAACCGGTCATGGTAGTCTAGTGGTAGGGCGCTCGCTTTGTGATCGGGAGGCCTGGGGTCGATTCTCGTTCGCGGCGCCGCGTCAAACCAAAGACATAAACATAGGTAGTGATTGTTCCTTCCCCAAGCGCCAGGTACTAGAAGTGAAAGTCGCGGGTCTTTCAGATGAGACC
Organism: Saccostrea echinata; assembly: GCF_033153115.1. Taxonomy (NCBI): domain Eukaryota; kingdom Metazoa; phylum Mollusca; class Bivalvia; order Ostreida; family Ostreidae; genus Saccostrea; species Saccostrea echinata. The sequence continues at coordinate 32,963,823 of NW_026889750.1, forward strand.
TTAAAAACCGAGGTCCCGTGTCACGGTAGGCGTTGGCACGATAAAGAATATCCACTGCTCAATGGCCCTGAGTGCCTAGTATAGGTCTTAATTTGAAGCCCTTCACCGGCATACGGTGACGTCTCTATATGAGTGAAAAATTCTCGAATGGAACTTTAAACAAGATACAATCGATCAATAAATAAATAGACCCCTGACACATTTAACGCGTGTTTTCTTGTAGGCATCTGTAAGGAAATAATGCACTCATTTGATAGAATTTAAAAAAAGAAATCCATTTCCTTCGTCAGAACTCAATCAACTGTTGTAGTGATGAAATGTTATTGTCTTAGCAACGTCTCTCACAGTAAATCTGTCATTTTCATATATATTGTTGCTGGTACCGATATTTTTTTGGTGTCCCTACAGATCTCTATTGACGAGTTCGACTGCGAACTTTTAAGTCTCCCTTTTCTAATCCACCTGAACGCCAAACTGCGAGAAAGACTAGTCTTTCCAGATATCAAAACCCTATCTTCATTTGGGTTCTTCAGCGATTTTTGTAATGAACCGCAGTTTTCAAATAAACTCTCATTTTCATCTTCATGACAAAGAATATTTTTAAACAGATTTAAGCTCAGTGAAGTTACCTTGCTTAATCTAAAAGTGGATTTCTTTGCGAAGACAAAAGGAAAAAAATATGCAGTTTTTGGTGATAAGGAGATCTTAAATAGAACCTTTCTTGTGAGAAAAAAAAAATAAAATTAAGTGGTTCTACATTTACTATGATAAACCGTATGTTGCATTACTTATTGAACGACCCTCGAAGACTGTATATTTCACTGTGGAAGAAGCTTAAGCCCGGGAATATCGATCTCGCTGTGTGAGCAACACTTGAAAGTCCACACTATCGGTAGAAGTGTCAAAAGAATGATACATTTTTATACTCAGCGACCCGCCAGCCAGTATTTAACAGGTAACTGCGCTACTGTGCTTAGTCGCCAGATAACCAGTTTTGGTATAAATCCAACAATTCATACAAAAATTGAATGAGTATAAAGTTTCAATAAGAAATATATTTGATAATTACCTTTCTGACCCAGTGTCCTAAATGTCCTGCCAAAAACGGCAAAACATGAGATATTTTGATTACAAAATGTTTATTAAATTGCAATCTCACCGAAAACATTTTCTATACCAAAACGTGTGATATCTAATTTATAAAAGGTGCAAACTGTCTTATGTCGTCAATGGAATAGAATGTTCCCCTTATGGACTTGTTTATGTTGACGAAAACAAGGGTTCACGAAATAAAAGAATATATGATATAGACTTCAAATTAACACGGGAGCTCAGCAGTTTCTTTTCAAGCATTTTAATTCTTCTCGTCATTCCGTTTTTCCAATGAAAGAATTCTTGAAAAAATTATCATCATACTAATAACCCATCCTTAAGGACATACGCAACGTAGTTTGAACTTTATTGTCTTTTTCCCTGGAGTTGAAGGGTTCCAATACTGAAAGGAACTGTGTGCTATATTTTAATGTCTATATATGCTGCTGTACACTTCTTCTAAAACAAGTTTGGATAAACAAAACAATAAGTCATTTAGAATATATGTTTAGTATTTTTGTATATTTTTCTTTGAAATTAACAGAATTTTCATCAATTGATATCTTTTCAAAACCCCTGGTAATGCATGCAGAATTTTTGTCTACGAATATCTGATGGCATTATAATCTTAAATTAAGAATATCTTGAAAAATTATCAGTAGGTAAGGTACGTTGCGTATGTCCTTAAGCACACCTTCCCGTAGGCAACAAGAAAAATACTGGATTAGGAAATTAGGCACTGCTTTTCCAATATCATTGTCGACAGTGTGGAGGATCTTTCAAGTCCACAGTATAGCAACGTGAATGTGATTGAACTATTTAACAAAACACCAAGGCGTAAGCGTAGTCATGGACATCGATCTTACAATAAACCTAATATACTTGGTGTCTGTTGAATCGCTTCTTCCTTACACGCACATCAATAAACAGTTAGGTATGCATCACATCCGCACAAACTTTACTCTGTTCCTTTAAAAGTTGTATATGGTTTATATGAAAAGGCTAAAGAAAGACCACATTTGGATTCTTCATCAGCAGAAAAAAAAAAAAAAAACACGCTGGATTCTATGTTTATGGATATTGCCAATCATAGGCTTTTTAAGCGGCCACGTTTTGCGGAATACAAGATTTCCCAAGAAGTCCGTCTGTTCCCTAAACTCAAATTTGCCAGCAAAGGAATAGACGCCGTAAACATTAGTAATATTCTTCATCACAAAAGGGTCCAGTCTTGTATTCCACCATATTTCAAGTTGAAGTCCGCACCTTGTATTTTTACAAATATTCATCGGCTATTGTTTTTAAACATTTTAATTACACAAAAATCTACAATGCCTAAATATCGGATATCTGAAACATAATCCTCCAACATGTTCATATTCTTCTTCTCTCTACAATAGTCCTGCTGGACCAGTCATAACTGATGACGTGAATATAGTTAAAATTGAAGACTTTATTTTTAAATTGTCAAAATTTAGGGAGCCCCGATCTTTCATGATCAACTGCCGACAGAATTTCATAAATATTATGAATTCTGTCAAAAATTATGCCAGACGATGGGTCAAATATGAAAAAGGAAGACCTTGACACTTTGTCAAAATGGATAAAGAATATAATATGGATGTTGAAATCTCTAGTAAAATGATTGAGGAGCAATATGAAAACCATATATCCTTCTGTCTTCAATAATTCAGAAGTGAAAAAAAATTAGATTACACGATCAATATGTACTAGTCCCAGAGGACAAAGTAGACAACAACACAGTCTTTGTAAGGCTTATTATTAAAGTTTCATTTTAGAGGAATTTTAATTTTAATTCTACATGTGGTAATAAAACCTATACTCATAGTTCCTTTCTATGGAGGACATTCTTCAAAATCATATGTCAGTTTTAAATACTTTTAATATTCCCAAAAACCAAATTGAATTTGAGTCACAATACCTATACTGGTTTCCTAGATTTCATTAGCTCCTTACAAACAGAGATACATTTTCATAGCGAGTTCTAGTACATGTTTTCCCAAGCCTCTTTGTTTACTTCTCACGAAGATATTAACGGAAGTGAAGGAGAAACTTCAGGAGCATTGTACAACATATTCGAAAAATGGTGTTAATCAGATGTGGATACTTAAAAACTCCAAGGAACTTTTAGAAAATTTGAAAGCACAAAATTTTACCAAAATCAATAGCATCAAAACGTACGATTTTTCAACACTTATACAACCATTCCCCACTTTAAATCAAAATCTAGACTCTTTGACATCATAGACAACTGCTTCTTCAATACAAATGGAACTCGTACATTTGCATACCTTGTCATTGGCCTATGTAGACCTACCTTAAAAAAATTCTGATTCTACACACAGGTACACCGAGGTTGGTATTAAAAAGATGCTAGAGATTTAAATGACAATATATATGTGGTTTTCGGAGACCAGGTCTTCTAACAATCTGTTGGAATTCCTATGGATATTAATTGCTTAACGTTTTTGGTATTTATACGAAGCTAAATTTATTCAAAAACTTCTTCAAGAAAAGTAGAAGTCTCTTGTTGTCGCCTTCAATTCGATATGTAAAAATATATCGACGAGATTTTATCATTTCCTTTCCTATGTTGATTCAATATATTCCAATGAACTCGAAATAAAAGACACCACAGAGTCTTACACATCTGTTTCATATTTGGATGTTTTTTTTCTAGAAAAAAGAAAGATAGTGATGGCAAACTATCAACTATACTTAATGATGAACGTAATGACTTCAACTTTTCTACCTTCGACTTCTCTTACTAATATAACAATTTACCATTATATTGGGCTATTATTTTCACACTAAATTGTCTACGGATTTCTCCGTTTGCCCGATCATGACAAGAAGTACACGGCTGGTGTGACCGGTCGACAGGGAATGCTTACTTCTCCATGGCACCTGATCCCACCTCTAATGTTTTTAAAGGTCCGTTTTTGCTCTGCTCCCACTTTTGACTTTAAAGCTTTATTACTGTTTGTTATCTTTATATTTTATCTGCATATAGAGTTTATACCTTCTAGTTGATTCGGTATGCAAGAACATGGTCTACGTATACGAACAATTCCATAACGAGGCAGGTTATTGAAAAATATGTTGAAGATACAAGGATATCAACATTTTCATTTAAATTCAACAGTTGGCAAGTTCTGTGGTCGATACAATGACCTTTTTGCAAACACAATCTGTCGTCAGGTTTAGATCTAATGTTTGCTGACATTTTTCATACATGTTATAGGCCATTATTTTTACATTGATTATCTACAGATTTTCTGTTTGTCCGCTCTAATTGGCGACTAATTTAGTAGCCATTTCGCCTAAAATTATGATTAGCGCCAAAAGCGCCAAATTGGCGACCATTTTAAATTGACTTGATGTTTGTCAAATTACTGAACTATAAACATTTCATTTTTTATCGAAAGAGCAGAAAAGAAGTTTAAAAGTTAGCAAAGTACATGTCTTCATATATTGACTCATATCAGTTTTTAAACTGGTGCCTATAAAAAATTCACCTAGCGACTTAAAATTTGCATTGGCGACTTAATTATTTTGATTAGGAGCCAGTTGGCGCCTAAATTTTAAAAGTCACATAGAGGCCTGTGGCAGATGTGACAGGTCGGCAAGGAATGCTTACTCCTCCATGGTTCCTGATCCCACCTCTGTTTTCAGAAGTCCCAGTTTTCTCTGCTCATAAATTGTATTTTTTATATGGACTTTTGAGAATGATGACTGTTTGTTGTCATCACATTTTATGCAAGCACACTGCGGCTAAGGCATTGTCATAGGCTAAAAAGTTTAGGTTGTGATATTGTTAGACGATTGATATATATACAGATTTTGAGTTTACAAAGGTTAGATATAATGATACATGTAGAATATGCATGATGATCTGTATGATTTAATTATGATGTGTTCTTTGCATGTTCTATTCCACCATTGTACATTAATTTGTTCCGTTTGGTCATGCTTTCTTCTCCGTATTGTCGAAACTACGACAGTCATATACTGCCGCAGCATAGTATTCATAATTATGTACATTCAACAATGTAATAAAAATGCTACAACGTATATAAAAGTGGAGGAGAGGAAATTAATGTGGGCTCTTTTTCCTTCTTTAATCTCTTTCTGTTTTGCTTATTTTCAGCTTGAGGTTTTCCGGCTTATCAAATAAACTCTTATCCTTTGAATCACTGTTAAATAACCTTTCTACGGAAATGACCTACTAGTATTCAATATAAGTTGAAATTTTTCACACCGTTATTGTAGCCTAGTAAACTTTCTTAATACTCTTTATTTATTTATTTTTTAATTTGGATCTTGTATGTGTTAGTTTTAATAGCAATCACTGACACATCACCAAAGATCATCTAATTTGACTAATTTAGGTATACAAACTAGAAGAAATAATTGTAAAGTCTCATTGATTGCTGTTGAATAACAGATCATTCAGGAATGTTTATAAGAGTGTAAATCACACAGACTTGTCACATAGGTATGCAGGCCCGTAACAGCGGTTTCAAAAGGGGGGAACAACTTCCAAAAAAAAATCTGACAAGCAAAAAAAAAAAAAAACCTTGACTGACCAAAAAGTGGGGGGGGGGGGCAGCTTTCCAAAATAATCTGATAAGAAAAAAACCCCACAATTAACTGTTCGAATCCTGAAATTTGCAAGTGCTCGACCATACGGCAGCAAAAAATGGGGGGGGGGGGGGGAGGCAACCAGCATCAAAGGCAAATTTACTGTAGCATAATACTATACCCAGAAAAAGTGGGGGGCAGCCCCCCCCCCCCCGCGCGTTCTACAGGCCTGGTATGAACGCATCAGCTGCCTTATGTGGAGAACATTCATTGTATGCTGATACTTCAACATTATAGGATGATACTTTAACATTATATGATGATACTCAACATTATATGCTGATACTTTATTATTATATGCTGATAAACATACATGCACTTATGTAATATTAGAGAGTTGTGTATTATCAAACAATTTCTCATTACAACCGGTCACGGTAGCTTAATAGTAGGGCTTTCATGTCGAGATTTGGAGGATGGGTTCGATTCTCGTTCGCCTCGCCGCGTCAAACATAACACGTAAACATATGCAGTGATAGTGATTGTTCCTTCGCCAGCGCCTGGCATTAGTAGAAGTCACGGGTCTCTCGGATGAGACATTAAAATCCGAAGTCCCGTGTCACGACAGCGTTGGTGTGATAAAGAACTTCCATCGCTTAATGATCCTATGTCTAAATTTGAAGCCCTTCACCTTCACCGGTAAACGGTGACGTCTATATATGAGTGCAAAATTCTCGATAGGGAAGAAACAACAATCAATCAAACAATCAATTTCATATTACATGGCGTCATAGAATCACAATGTGTCAATGAAATTTATCATTGAGCTATAAAAGTTTCTTGTTTATGCTTCGCTTGTTTGTTGTTTTGTTTTTAGAAAATGTTACATTAGTTTTCTATTCTTTTCTTCTACATATGAGGCCTAATTTTTTGCATGTGTAACAGGAAGGAGAAATTGGCATGGACCAGATCAGGATTCAAACCCAGGTCCCCTGAATTCACTAGTCAGGTGCTCTACCAACTGAGCTATCTGGTCACCGGCATTTGAACCCAACTCACCGCCACACATGAAATAGTTCTCAAGCGTGTCGTGTGGAACAAAGGTCAATTTATGTATAACTCCTGTTGATACTTTATGTGTGAAGATCTCACGATCAGTTGAGTTTGTCTTACCGAGAATAAGCTTTTTACTTGTAATATGTTGAACGATGACTTAAGAAGACAGCTGATGTCAATTTAAAAGTCAGGGTTTTTAAATCAATATCACTGTATATGATATATATGTTATTGTAATCTTTTAACCAAAAGCGTATATTTAGACAACTCTGAAGCAAGATTGAACATGCTTACTTAATGTCTTGACTAAATACTTTTTCTCAATTTTTTTTACTTTGTTCAACATTAAAAAGTAACTTGTTATCTTTCCCACTACTATGCTTGACCAAATTTAATTCTTAAAAATAATAATCAATTATTTTAATATTTCCGTAATCATAAAACATATGGTACCATTTTCCCCCTCACAGTCGTATTTAAGGAGGGATTCTTGTCAAGTTTCTGCCTAAATAAAATATTCACAGTTTACGTATTTGCAAAAAAATGTTGAGACTGATATTAAGATGAAATGAATTTAAAAGATAATATTTTTCTTTTTTGCTTACAATTGAACAACTTGAGAAAGAAATGGTAAATTGGATTTAAGATATAATATCTATTGCAGAGAAGCAACGTAGGAAAATACCATCTTTCGATATTCAAATTTACTCTGGAATAATGAATTTACTTCACATTTTTAAACAATCAAAGACGTAAAGATTTTCTGAACAAAATGAAATTTACAATTATATGTTACAGTAATGTCATAAGTTTTCGAATACATTTAATTAATAGGATTCTTTAAACAAAATAAAATATTGTTGGCTTTAATAAGCTTCAAATATCTAAAACAGATCCGAGTGAAAACCACTAAAAACTTTTTTCTTGTTAAACGGTCAATATTTTTCTGTTTTTCTATAATTTTGTACCTTTATATGACCTCTTCACTATATCTGAAAATTAAAAAAAAAATAAATTAATCATATAAAGCTTAGAAAATTTCCAAATATTCATAAGCAAGAGGCCCATGGGCCACATCGCTCACCAGAGCACATTGGCTAGGAAAAAGCACAAATCAGTTCAGTATTGAAAAGCTTACGGGGGGGGGGGGGGGCCTTGAATTTTAAACTACCTGACGATGCTTCCATATTAATATAACAAGGTTTTGTTGTTCTTGAGCAGAATTTTTTAAAAAGAATTTCCCTACATATTCCTTTGTAAAAACTTCATCCCAAATTCTGGCCCCTTCCTACCCCCGGGGTCCATGATTTGAACAAACTTGAATCTACACTACCTAATGATAGTTTTCATATAAATATGACTAATCCTGCCTTTTCTAGCTCTGCTCATGAGAAGAAGAAAAATTCCTATATATACTTATATAAAACTTTGATCCCCCGTTGTGGTCCCACCCTACACCCAGGGGATCACGATTTGAACAAACTTGAATCTAGACTACCTGAGGATGCTTCCATTTCAAAATGACTAATCATGGCCTTGCTATTCTTAAGAAGAAGATTTTTGAAGTTTTTTCGTATGTATTCCTATGTAAAACTTTGATCCTCCATTGTGGCCCCTCCCTCCCCCCTGGGGTCATGATTTGAACATATATGAATCTACACTACCTGAGAATGCTTCCATATCAATAGGACTAAACATGGCTTTGCTGATTCAAGTTTTTCAAGATTTTTTCCTCTGATTCCTATGTAAAATTTTGATCCCTTATTGTGGCCCCTCCTTATCCCCGGGGGTCATGATTTGAACAAACATGAATCTACTCTACCTGAGAATGCTTCCATATCAATAGGACTAAACATGGCTTTGCTGTTCTTGAGAAGAGAATTTTTCAAGATTTTTTCCTCTGATTCCTTTGTAAAATTTTGATCCCTTATTGTGGCCCCTCCTTATCCCCGGGGTCATGATTTGAACAAACATGAATCTACACTACCAGAGAATGCTTCCATATCAATAGGACTAAACATGGCTTTGCTGTTCTTGAGAAGAGAATTTTAAGAGATTTTTTCTTATATATTCCTATGTAAAACTTTGATCCCCCATTGTGGCCCCAACCTTCCCCCGGGGGTCATGATTTCAACAAACTTGAATCTTCACTACCTGAGAATTCTTCCCTATGAATATGACTTAATATGGCTGTGCTGTTCTTGAGAAGAAGATTTTTCAAGTTTTTTTCCCTATATATTCTTATGTAAAACTTTATCCCCCATTGCGGCCCCTCCCTACCTTCGGGGGTCATGATTTGAACAAATTTGATTCTACACTAATTGAGAATGCTTCCATATAAATATGACTAATCATGGCTTTGCAGTTCTTGAAAGAAGATTTTAAAAGATTTTTTTCCTATTCTTGTGTAAAACTTTGATCCCCTAAAATGTCCCCCCAGGGTCATGATTTGAACAAACTTGAATCCACACTACCTGGGGATGATTCCATATCAATATGACTATACAGGGCTTTGTTGTTCTTGAGAAGATTTTAAAAGATTTTTTTCATATAAATTCCTATGTATTACTTTGATCCCCCATTGTGACCCCACCCTAAACCCGGGGGTCATGATTTGAACAAATTTAAATCTACACTATGTGAAAAAAGTTTCCTATAAGTTTCAACTTTTTTTTGGCCCAGTGGTTCTTGAGAAGAAGACTTTTAAAATATGCCACAAAATTTTCACTATTTCTTGATTATCTCCCCTTGAATGACGGCGTGGCCCTACATTTGAACTTGAATTCCCTTTACCCAAGGATATTTTGTGGCAAGTTTGGTTGAAATTGGCCCATGGTTCTGGAGAAGAAGTCGAAAATGTGAAAAGTTTACAGACGGACGGACACACAGACGGATAGACAGATGGACTAAAACAAAATGTGATCAGAAAAGCTCAGTTGAGCTTTCAGCTCAGGTGAGCTAAAAATTTCAGAAAATTAAAAGAAATTCGGGTATCCGATATATATTTTGGCTAAATTATTTTTATCTGAATTTGGAAGTATTAATTTAGCTAGTTACGATAGCCCAGACGGTTCATTCAACATTCGAGTTTCAATTCGAAACTCGAATTTCGAGATTCAATATCTGAATTATCCAAAGGCGGGTGCAAGATTAATTACTCCCTTTGCTAAGCTTTGACAGTTGAAAATTTGACCTTACTTATAACATCACATACACTGTGGGGATATTGTCAAATTGAATCTGTTAAAATTTTATTAATTTTTAAATATGAAAAATACCCATTATCTATTGAAAACAATCTTAAAATAAAAATCAACCGTAAGAAAAAATTAACCCATGGAAAGAAGCCTACCAAATAAAATAACACACGGTCAATGCTAAATCGAGCTTTTTTATTGTTGTTTATTGTTGCTTTTGCCTGAAAAAAATCACTATTAAATATTCTTTTAATCTCATTGTCATTCTCCAACGAATGTGTTTGCATCGAATCTCACGTATTGATTACTTAAACAGCACTACTAAACGACTTTGAATTATCATAAAAAAAAGGTACCAACATATACAATCCACAGCCCATCAGTCCATAAGCATGGCTTTTAAAACGTTGAATCATATAAAATAAAAAAGGTTATCGAGTATAGATAACAAGTTTTTTGCATATTAATAATAATTTCTGGAATGTGAATTTCAATTTTTTGAATATGAATCATTGATAATATATAGAGGATATTCAATGTTTTGTAGTTGGATATGGAATTTATTTCACTAGTGGGATAGGATTTTTTTATATATATTTTCAGGAGTGCAAAGCACGAGTGAAAATGTAAAAAAAAAAAAAATCCTTTCTCACGAGTGAAATAAATTCCATAACCAACTACAAAACATTGAATTTTCTGTTTATTACATTTTCTTTGATTTTCCCTTTGCCTGTCTTTTTCTTAACACAGTGTCATAGGCTGTGACGTCATAATTGAGCGGTTGATAACTTAGCAGTTGTGAGATTGAAAAAATTGAAACATGGATTTTAGCAACATTTTTAGGAAGAAATTGGCAGTTTTGGTCTCTATCAAGACGATTTAGCTACTATTTCTATCTTATGACAGGCCAAATATTATTTTTAAAATACTTTGATATCCTTTTACACTGTGACAGCATATCACTTTTATTCAATAAATAAATCACAGTATTTCACTGTTGAAAATGTAATAATTACACATACTTGCATAGTCATATATATGTCAATCTTACAGATCCACAGTGAATCCATGTGTGAAAATCTAGAAAGACAAATGAATGCCCATTTTTTATTGCCAAAATTATGCTATTAAGATTAAACAAAAATCAACGAATGGTATAAATGAACTAATATAATATTATATCTAATACTGAATGACCTGCATTTATGAATCATTTAAACAATTCAAATTTAAAATGTTGAAAATATATACATGTTAATTTATTCATTGATAAAATATTGAATCACATGGACTATAATAGAAAATAACCAAATACACCACAACATAATCTTGAACATTTTTCCAACCCAAATATTCATGCCAGTTATATTCCCTTTTACATATAAATACGTACACAGCTACACCAGTATACGGATGGGAAACAAATTATCAAAAAACAAAAAAGAAATTTATAAAATATAACGCATTCAATCTTGTCAAATTTTTAATTAAGCTTTAATTCAGCTTTTTTTAATGGTGCCATATTATGTCTTACCCGTCGAAGGGCACAGTATATTCATGTATATTGTCCTCTATAAAAAAATTAAATACTAATTTTGCATTAAAAATATCAAAATTGTTTGTAAACAACAATATGTACATTTACCTATGTACATGTATGCTATATAAGGATTGCGGTTCTACAAGCTTCAGTTATTTACTTCTCGATGCATGAAAACCCTTTAATGTTAGTATCATCCATTATATTCACTCTCCTCCCCTTGAGAATGACACCATTTTACTCCCGTACTCTTTAAAAAGGTCACTTTCATTCTACGGTTTTGGCTATTGATGGTTAAGATATGTGCCAAATTTTCCCGATAGTTGAAAGTGTGGGATAAATATGGGTTTAGAACACCCGTGTGAAAATTATTTTCCTGATGCTGAAATAAAGAGTAGGAATGTACATAATCCGAAAATACAAGGCAAATTTTTGCTACTCATTCAGACTTTGAACTGAACTAATTTGGGCTTACTTTTTATTATATCTGGTTAACTGAAGCACAGTTGCAGAAACATATTGAAAGATCCATGTTATTATTTAATAAGCGTTGCAATTCCATTAAAGAACTACGTGCTGTTTTGTAGTCTGAACGTAATTAATGAATGTTTAACAAGTTCATGTTATATACAGAAAAAAATATGAGCTTACTTATTTCAAAGAGTAAGTGGTCTTTATATATTTCATGACTTTATTCTTCACTTTTTGTTTGATTTTTATTTTTTCTTATATAAATATAAACTATTTTGCTTATATAAATACAGGTATACACTATTTTGCTCATATAAACATAGACTATTTTACCAATAATAAAAGACATTGTTTTATTTTCAGTAACATACAATGAGGTAATATCAGTTGGAAGATTCATGTTAAGAGTAAAGCTACTTATTTAACTTCAATTGCATACTTTGATGTTTGAAACAGAACATTTCCTTGTAATTAACAAAAAGAGAACACGCGAGGTTTTAAAAGAAGCGAGGAAATTGAATCTTATTATATCGACCTTTGCCTCGTAATTTGGAGTTAATATTACTCGTAAATGCATGGCATAGAAGTCAATGCAACAAAATGCATTCATTCTTGAACAAAAGGAAATTCCGTATATTCTTTAGGAACTTCCTCTTGAGCATTGACTACTTCCTTTACATACAGTGTATTCATGTTTAGGAACTTTAGTTTCACGGAAGTATTCTAAATATATTCTGCGCACATCACTTAGTTCAATGGTAATTAAAAACAAAATCAACACTTTACATTCTCAAATAATCTCAAATTGAGAAGATTATTTTGTAGTGTGTCGTATATCTAGTCATGAAAAAGTCTACATATGAAATGTTTTAATTTACAGAAACTAAGCGTTAATGTATCAGAATATTTTAATATCATTTCAGCAATTGCACAATGTTTCCATTTCTATTTGTTTTCTCTGTGATAACTCTTTGAAAGTTAGGAGAGTTGATTTCTTGATCATTCTAACGGAATGCAAATATTGCCAAGCGAAAGGTCGGTAGCTAAGAAGGCATTATATGCATGTAATTCTCGTGCCACTGTCTTTGTGTGTCTGACTCTAAGGAGGCATAATATGCATGTAATTCTCGTGCGGCTGTCTTTGTGTTTGACATCAGTAGGCGGGGACTATTGAAATTGACATGTGAGGCCTCGTGTAATTTAAATCTATTAGTCTACATTTTTAAAATCTAAATTTACAATTTTATTTCAAAATGAAATAGAAATATAAGGAATCACTGTCTAGTTAGTAGAGTATGCCAGGGCATCAACGACAGTTGGAAACGTGGGATAATTTGCATAACTAGACTGATTCCTTAAACAGCACAGAATTCACTTGTATTCAAGTTCTTGACAGTTTTAAATATGCCAAATAATAATATTCCAAGTGAATCAAATTTACACAAAGTTTAAACTTTAAGAGCCTAAATAAATGATAACAGTAGGTAATACAAATTAAGATAATAGTGAGTAAACAAATTGAGAAAAAAGTGTAATACAAATTAAGATGAAAATGTAATACAAATTAAGATAACAGTGTATTACAAAATAAGATAACAGTGTAATACAAAAAAGCTAACAGTGGGTAATACACATTAAGTTAATTAACAGTGGGTAATACAAATTAAGATAACAGTGTAGCACAAATTTAGATAACAGTGTAGCACAAATTAAGATAACAGTGTAATACAAATTAAGATAACAGTGTAATACAAATTAAGATAACAGTGTAGTACAAATTAAGATAACAGTGTAATACAAATTAAGATAACAGTGTAGTACAAATTTAGATAACAGTGTAATACAAATTAAGATAAAAGTGTAATACAAATTAAGATAACAGTGTAGCACAAATTAAGATAACAGTGTAGTACAAATTAAGATAACAGTGTAGCACAAATTAAGATAACAGTGTAGTACAAATTAAGATAACAGTGTAGTACAAATTAAGATAACAGTGTAGTACAAATTAAGATAACAGTGTAATACAAATTAAGATAACAGTGGGTAATATGAATTAAAATAATAGTGGGTAAAACAAACGAGAACAGTCATTCAAATCCATTATGTTTTAGAAGCTTTATTTAATAAATTTATTTATATCACTATAAGAAAATAATTAATCCTAAAAACACCGGTAGAAACTGCGTGAGGGTTTAAAACTACAGGTACATGTATAATATAATTGAAACAAAGTTGAAAATGACCACCTGAAAGCTTTCAGAAGCTTAAAATTCAGTCTCAAATTAAAAATTTAAAAGGATATCTGCTTACCATCTACATTTCTGTCTTCAGTAGGCTGGACCGGAACAATAGAGGAACTAGAAGGTTACTTGAAAAATATGTTAGAGTGTAGCTGATGAAGCTTACAACAACATAGTCTTTTATGTAAGTCTCATCATAACAACCACATTTTAAACGAAGGCTTTAATTAATTCCATTTTTGGTTATTCCTTTCAAAGGACGACATTCATCAAAAGCAAGTTTCAGAATTAAGTACAAGTACTTTTAATATCTAAGTCAACGGGCGTGATTAACCGTATCTACACTGGATTCCAAGACTTCATAAATATATCTTAAAAACAAAGATGCAACTATCAATCCCCTATTTTTACTTCACACAAAAATACAAAAATATATAACATCTATTAAAACATACTGGCAAACATATTCAAGAAATGGTGCAAACCCAATGCGGATTCTCAAACAAAAAAGAACGAGTTGACAATTTGAAATCCCAATTTTATTTTCCAAAATCAAAACGTATGACTTTCCAATACTTTATGCAACGATTCCTCGCGATGTATTCGTAACTAAATGTATGAGTTTTGGCATCAAAGACAATTTTTTTCCTCGAAGAATATAAATCTCGGAAATTTTGATATCCTCTTATCAATCTTCTACAAAATTACTTTATTTGCCGACCTGATAATTTTTGGTCTCTCAAAATGTATTCAAAATCTTCAACATGAATACGAAAACTTCTTGTTATGATCATAAATTTGACAATTAGATACATCTATGACGTTTTATCTATTAACATTGTTCATTTTAAATCATATATCGACGCGATATATCCCAATTAACTCAAAATAATGGACATCAGAAAGCCTTCCAATCGCAGACGTGAATGGCAAACTTATGAAGAACTCTATATGAATTCAGCATTTCCACTGTCAGCTTCCCACATTTATTTAGCATATCTGTTTCTCAACTGATTCAGTATGTCAGAGAATATTCTGTTATGCCTAAGATCAATTTTTAAAGCGATTCAGGCTATTGACAAATTATTTGATATTTCAGGGGTTTCAACAGTCTCGTTTAAAGTCAAAAAATTCTGTGGTCGTTATAATGACTATTTACAAACACAACCTATCGTTTAATTGACTTTTATCTGACATGATTCATACAAATTGTAAGTCTATTGTTTTCATGCTTCTTGTAACTATTCTGTTTTAAGTATTGGAGAGAGCTCACGGTGGCTGTGACGTTTTCTCCTGTTTAGAACCTGATCACATCTCTTGTATTTCCAGAGGCCCGTGTTGTAGTCCTGTACTGGATTAGTATTGATCATAAGATTTACGAGATTGATCACAGTTTTTCTTCTTCACATTTATAGTATTGAGATCTATAGGTTTTCAATCAATCCGAAACATAGCTTATGAATTTCCTACGAAAATTCAAATATGTTTCAAATTAACAATTATATGTATGCATATAGATGCATCTACATATAATTCGGTAAGGTTTTTTGCCTTTGACGGTTTAATTCATTATTTAACGCTAAACATCGTTCAAAGGAGAGTAACTATGATAAGCAGCGTTTAAATTGCAGAAAAATAGTGGTGTATAGATAATACTGCTACTGAACACAATATTTCAAATTTAAGAAAATCATATGTCAAACAACACAATTTGGTCAGTGTTTGTATCATAATTTCAAAGGATAACAAAATGCTTCAAAATAATATTTTCTTGTTTTGCAATATACTTGTATTAATAAATAACTCGAATCGGGTTTGAAACGTATAAAATTATAAACACATGAATTACCCACGAAATACATAATTTCAGCCAGGTTTAACATAATTATGTACACTTGTGTATATAGTTTGTTTATAAACAAATTTAGCGCTAATACATTTAAAATTATCTATGGGATCCCAAATGTAAAATTAAATTTTCAGAGGTTTAAAAGACTATTGGTATTGTTATGCATTTTATGATTTTTAGTCATAACTGTAGGTGTTCAAAAAGTTTTTAAACTAAAAAAAAACCCACACACACCATTTTTCAGCTTCAGAATCTCTAATTAAATTGTCATATTGAAACAATCATATCATAATTTTTCATCAGCTTAATTTTTTCTGTTTCCTATGGTACACTAGGTTTAACTTCCCGTCTGTGAAACATTGTACATGTAATTTTACATCTGTCCATTTCCTCCTTTCAATAAGTAGATTATTGACTTCTATTTCTGTATGTTTTATTTTGATTCAAAAGTGTAAACACTTAACCCATATTTAATGGTAGGATTATAAATATTCTCTTAAACACCCTTAATAGAACTTGAACAGATCCAGTCCAAAGAATATTTCTACCTACGTAGATATTTATACTATCTAGGTATTTAAGGGTTCTCCACACATCCCCAGCTTATGTTCTCATATTAATGAGCTTTACTATTAACAAGCCTATCAACCTTCAATATGGCCAAGAATTGAAATATATTTTATATTACTTTTTAAAAATTTGATTTCATGTTTTAAGATTTTTTCCCCACCGTGTTTTGATAAGTAGCACAGCAAATTTTGTTTTTTTCCTGGGTTATCTTACTAAGGTCAGAAAAGAATCACAAAAACTCAATATAGTCAAAAAAGTCAACACATTTTTAAAAATCTCCCGATAGTATAGAAGAAACATTAATGAATTAAATTACAACAAAAAATGAATTAAAATCCAACTTATTGGTTTAGAAAAATTCTTTTCAAAATCTTTGGTATCAAAGTTCCTTTTTAGAGTTATCTTTACTGTTACCCAGGACTCAAACACTTTAGCAAGTCTCCGCATACGTCATCATGCTCAAGTTACTCATTATTGGCAACTGAGCTGGACAGATAATTATATAAATACTAGTATACATGTAATTTTCCTTTGACAAAACCATCATCTCTAAAGCGTTTATAACACTCTCTTACAGGTCGTGCCAGGGAAATCGTCAGTGCACACAATATATAAAAGCGGAAGTAAAAGTATTTTTCTCGATACACGTCACAGGTCACGGGGTGTGGAGGACCCTTAAAACCTATTTCATGTAACCATTTTACCTACTTGTTTTGCTTCACATGCACTTCGTGGTCAAACGCCGTCCCGAACGTCATAATATGGCAAGTACCAAATTCCCTGATGCATTCCCACTGACGATGAATATGACAAAAATTTGGACAAAAATGATTACTTTCTAAATTATTAGTCCCCTACCGGTGAAACCGGAGGGGACTATAGGTTTCCTCTGAGTCTGTCAGTCTGTCTACCTGTCTGTTCCTCTGTCTGTCTGTCAGTCTGTCCAACTTAGTTTCCCGCGCCTTTTTTCTAACCGCTTGCAGATATTGAGCTGATATTGGGTATGTAAGTTAATCTTGATGAGTTACAGATCAAGTTTGCATTTCGGTCCGCTTCAATGATTTTTGACGGAATTACAACCTCTTCAATTTTTCAGGATTTTCTACATTATTTTGCTAAACGGTTGCAGATAATGAGCTGATATTTGCTATGTGACTTTATTATTTATATTATACTAAATTATTAGTCCCCTACCGGTGAAACCGTAGGGGACTATAAGTTTCCTCTGAGTCTGTCCGTTCGTCTGTCTGTTTGTCTGTCCCACTTGGTTTTCCGCACTTTTTTGTAAACGCTTGCAGATATTGAGCTGATTTTGGGTAAGTGAGTGAATCTTGATGAGTTACAAATCAGGTTTGCATTTCGTTCCGCTTCAATGATTTTTGACGGAATTACGACCTTTTCAATCTTTCAGGGTTTTCCGCAATTTTTTTCTAAACGCTTGCAGATATTGAGCGAATTTTTGGTATGTGTCTTTACCTTCATAAGTTAAAGATCAAGTTTGCATTTCGTTCCACTTTATTGATTTTTGACGGAATTATGGCATTTTCAATTCTTAACAGGAACAAGATTACACTTGCCGGTAGGGGACTAGTTGTGCTAATGCAATACTTTCAGAATGCTTGTTAATTTTGCCTTAATTACGAATAACATCCAATTCCGTATTCTAGAAGCTAAGGATCAAAGCTAAATGGTAAGAAGCATAAAATGCCTTACAAACTGTATAAATTATATTGCTATCGATATTTGGCTGAAATATTGCCGATTCGGCAATAAAAATCAATTCTCCAGTCTCCAACCTCGTAAAGTTTACAAATTTCTACCCCAAATTTTGCAGTGCAAGTGCACACCATGATAAACAACTTCTGACTGGTTTTAAAGATGTGCCTTGATTATTCTTTATTTCTATTTTCAAAGACGGGTAAAAAGTAAGTACAGGGTGTTTCATAATACATGTATATGTTACATTTTGAATCTTCAATTTCACAAACACAAGAAAAAGATATAGACAAGTGTACTTATCAACTTGATGCATGTATCTATAAGATACATTACATATGTATGTACAATTACCAACTAAAATATTACACATTGGACAAAATCTCAAACATTAATGAAAATTAGTGAATTTTCTAAATTACGTCATTTTGTCACGTTGAATTTCACAACGTCAAAAGCCCCCATTACATGTTCTTAATGACCTCCACCATTTAAACTACAAATAAAAGTTGCTTCTCGAAATTTATATATCCTTGTCCCACATTTTTGCTTAGACACTCTATGTTTCTTTTGAGCTTATTCAGTATCTGCGGTCTAGGATTGTAGATCCTGTCTGTAGAACCCCTACAGAAAAAAAGCCCAAAGATTGAGATTGGCGAATGCAGAGATCAAACTCTTTTCTTGGGGTATTGTATTGAAAATTTGTACGCTGTTAACTTCATATCATATTTCAAAGTTCAATATATGCTGGAAATGCTGATATTGCCAGCATCAATTTCTGAAAACATCTATCTGACACTTTTCTCAAGAGTTACTATCTAAGAGTCTCCACTTCACCAATTAAATCTTCGGTTATTAAAGTCCTTAGGCTTTCTGGAGAACCGTGTCATTTATCGCATATTGTCCGTCCCTGTCCTTTAACCTTGTAATTAGCCTTCCGATAAGCATCCTAAAAAGCTTCCATTCTTTTGGAATATTTCCTTCATCAACTTCTGAATGAATATTGGCGACATGTATTGAGAAAACAGCTTTACAAGTCAGCAATATGTTGATAAGTTAAGTGCATTTCGTAAAAATATTCAAATAATGACATCGGCCTTTATGTCACAATTAATCACAGTGATAACATGATCTCCTTGACTTTCGATGGAATTTATGGAATAAAAATGCAGGATTTGATGTTTAAAATGATATATAGTTTGTAATAGAATTAATAATTAGATTTAGAAATGTAACATATGTTATGAAACACCCTGTAGATGTAGCTTCCTTTAGTATGTTTAATTAAATACCTAGGTAGCTATGTACAGCTAGAAAAAGTCTTTGGACTGGACCTGTTGAAGTTCGGTGTACATGTAACTAGAACTTTTGGCCGTGCGTTTAATTATCAAAATTCATTCAATATTTGTCGATGTAAGGGACCATTGGGGATTTCATTCTTGTTTTATTAAACTTAACGGAGTAAAAAATTACAGAAAAGTAAGTTTATATTACTTTGTTAAAGATTCATACAAACAGCTCAAAAATACAATTTTCTTTGTTTTATTTCTCCCCCAGTGTGTAAATGGTACATGTACCTTCCAAGTTCTACATTCTAAAATTTTTTAAAAAATTGACTAACACTATCTTTTTTCCTTTTTACATGTGTGTTTTGGTTATTTCTCTTAGGCCTTACGCACAGGCACTTGGGGTATGGACCCCCCCCCTTCCATTTTTTTTCTATTTAAATCTGGGGTCGAGTCACCTTTTTCCTATTTCTGTATTCTAATATGCACTGTATGTTATCAATAATGTAACTCTTTTGTCTCTATAAGCTGTTTTTAAATATATCGTTTTCGACTGATACATAAAAAGAAAGAAGGCTTGCAACTCTTTTCTCATCGTCTGCCTCACCTCGCTTAAACTTCGCCTGATTATTTATCGAAAGCATAAGAGAACATAGAATATGCATACATCAATAAATATCAATAAATTCGTTATACATTCTTCTTCCTTTTCATATTTCCACTTAATTTTTATGTGCCCCCGATTTGTAAATATTTCGATTAAATCACCCGCATCTAGGGTAAATTTTGTTGATGTGCACCAGCTGGGACGGAAGTGCCCGGTATATGGTGTGCAAGGATACCTCTTCCAATATTGTGCATTTCATGGCCCCTGAGTCAGGTGCTCTGGTGATAGGGCGGGGCTTTATGATTGATTATATGGTAAAATTTCATTAATCCTTTGAAAATCTTTCTGTCCCTGGGCATTAAACAGACGAACTAAGTACATAGTTATGATGAACAATGGTGCTTCTTCCAAAATTGTGAATTTATGACGCCTGGGTCAGGGGTTCTGGTGTTAGGGCTGGACTCTATTGATAACATACACTGTAGTGAAAATGCATTATTTCTTTGAAAATCTTTGAATAATTATTAAAACAAAGTGCATGGTTATGATAAGCAAGAGTGCTTCTTCAAAATTGTAAAATTTGTGGCCTCGGTGTCGGGGGTTCTGTAAAAAGAGACGACGTCTACTGATTTTATAGTGAAAAAGCATAATTTCTTTGAAAAAAATTCTTTTCTGCTCCTGGTTATAAAGTATAGAAAATAAGTGTATAGTTATGATGAACAAGATTGCTTCTTTCAGAAGCGCGAGTATGGCCCCTGGGTCAGATGTTCAGGTGTAAGGGTGGGACTCTTTGATAATATAGTGAAAATGCATTAAAGCTATTAAATAATCCTGTCTACTCCTTGGTGTTGAGCAGATACACTAAGTGCACAGTTATGATGAGCAGTGATGAGCACGACTTCCTACAAAATTTTAAAACATGTGGTCCCAGTGTCAGGGGTTTTTGTTTTCGGGGGGTGGGGGGGGGGGTCTATTGATAATATAGTGAAATTGTGTAAATTCTTTGAAAATCTTCAACTAAGAGTATAGTTATGATGATTAGGGTATACCTCATCCAAATTTGTGAATTTCATGATATTGGGCAATGGGTTCTGGTGTAAGGCTAGGGCTGTGTTGAATCTGCAGTGAAAATGCATTATTAGTCCCCTACCGGTGAAACCGGAGGGGGCTATAGGTTTCCTCTGAGTCTGTCCGTCCGTCCGTCTGTCTGTCTGTCTGTCTGTCCGTCTGTCCCTCTGTCTGTCTGTCAGTCTGTCCCAATTGGTTTTCCGCACTTTTTTCCTAAACGCTTGCAGATATTGAGCTGAATTTTGGTATGTGAGTGTATCTTGAAAAGTTACAGATCAACTTTGCATTTCGTTCCACTTCATTGATTTTTGACGGAATAACGGCCTTTTCAATTTTTAAGGGTTTTCCGCAATTTTCCTCTAAACGCTTTCAGATATTGAGCTGATTTTTGGTATGTGACTTTACTTTAATTAGTTAGAGATCAAGTTTGCATTCCGTTTCACTTCATTGATTTTTGACAGAATTATGGCATTTTCAATTCTTAACGGGAACCAGATTACACTTGCCGGTAGGGGACTAGTATTGCTAATGCAATACTCTCAGAATGCTTGTTTCTTTGTAAATTTTCTCTGCTCCTGGGCTTATCGGAGGCAAACAGCATGAAAGTTTTAATAAGCAAGGATACTCTTACCAGATTTTTGAACATCAGGACCATTTTGTCAAGTGTTCTGGTCCTGGCCAGGGCTCTATTAATTTGTATTCTACTGAGAGAAGTTATTAGTCCCCTACCGGTGAAACCGGAGGGGACTATAGGTTTCCTCTGAGTCTGTCCGTCCGTCTGTCCGTCCGACTGTCTGTCCCTCTGTCTGTCTGTCAGTCTGTCCCACTTGGTTTTCCGCGCTTTTTTTCTAAACGCTTGCAGATATTGAGCTGATTTTTGGTATGTGAGTTTATCTTGATAAGTTACAGATCAAGTTTACAATTCATTCCGCTTCAATGATTTTTGGCGGAATTACAACCTTTTCAAATTTTGGGTTTTCCGCAATTTTTTTTCTAAACGCTTGCAGGTATTTAGCTGATTTTTGGTAAGTGACTTTACCTTGATGAGTTATAGATCAAGTTTGCATTTCATTCCACTTTATTGAGTTTTGACGGAATTATGGCATTTTCAATTTTTAGCGGGAACCAGATTACACTTGCCGGTACGCAATACTCTCAGTTTCCTTTTGCATTTCGCTTTTGATAACTAATCACTGTAAATAATGTATTTAAAAGGTTAATAGAATAATTAAATTATGACGAATTTTTGTTGTATAGTACAAAAAGTAGTTTTAATGATCAGGTTGACTTGAAAATAATATATCAATAAAAATGAGACAAAATTAACTCAAGAAAAGGGTATGATCTTTATTTGAATACCTCCAAATTCCCGCTCTCTCTTCCTAAATACAATTTTCTGGATGAGATTCCCTGGAATTAAGTATAGACCGAAATCCGTTATGTTTTTATTCCTTTATAATATCATGAACAGCTAATTTCAATGCATAATATTGTAAATGGATCTATATATAGGGGGGAAAATCCCTCCTTGATTTTGCAAGCATAATTTGCTTGTCGGAGTTCAATATCTACCGCACATGAGCAAGATCACTTTCGACGTGACTGACTTTGGACACCCGAACTACAAATCTTCTTTTGCTCTCTCTGAATCTTTTTCGACATTTAAAAACATATACTCTGGATGCATTTTATTTCTCTGTAGCCTGTTTAAATATTTCCCAGGCTTATGTAAGTTTTTGTCGGGGTGAAACTTTATAAAATGGAGGTAAATACATCCCTCCCTCCTTCTGATGTCATTTTAATCCCTTAATCGTTTAAGCATTCCATATAAAATTTATGATAAAATTTCGTAGAACTTACAGAATGAGGTAAAAATTGCAAATTTTACGTAACAATGGTGTTATATCTCTACTTTTGGAGAAAGATCAAAAAGGTACATCTAGCATTCCGGTAAATAAGATTTTTATCTTTAAAGATCTGACTTGGAAACATTGCAGTTTCTACAAAGGATGTACTTTACTTAGTACGTGTACAAAAAATTCTGAAAAGGAATTGACAACTTTGCTTTGTCTCTAAGTGTACATTCTAAGATACGATCCTTGGTAATATACTGTTCAAATTTCGAGGACTTTTGAAGATTTGGTTCGGAAACATCAATATTCCCTATTAAGGGGCATTCTCGAAGAAAATTATAGTAGCTGGACCTCTCTTAATCCAAGCCCAGTCCTCCTAGCAATGTATACTCTTTATTTATACGGTATCATAGCCATATTTTTATAGTCTTACTCTGCGACCCATATCAAGCTCTGTGAATAAAATGACCCTATTGAAAATGTTATTTCTCTTTCATTTGATTTATTGAATTGCATTCTTTCCAATAATTAAAATGTGTTTTGTGATTGCTATAATAGCGATCAGTTAATTGTAAAGTTTTATATTATTTATTGATGTCAGAAATCAAAAGCAGTCGATAAGAATTTGGTATGATATTGCCTTTTACAAGCAGTCGTTTGCTTTTGTTTTGATGTGAGTGTTGAGTGTGTTGTAAGTGGTGTCCTTTGTGGTACCCTTATTTTCATACTGAATGTTCGGCAGTTTACTCCGTTTACGGTGGGTTTGACCAATGGACAGGGAATGCTTACTCCTCCTTGGCACCTGATCCAACTTCTGATGTTTTCAGAAGTCCAGTTTTCTCTCAATTTGTATTGTTTAATAGGTCTTTTAATTATGATTACTATTCGTTATCTTCACATACATGTACAATCAAACTACGGTGGAAATAGGAACGTTCCATCCAAATTCTGACTTACTGGAAGAGAAACAAACTTCTTAATAGTTACAGAAGTTACACTAATAATTGGTTCGTTGACACCAGAATCAATCTCATCCAAGTTCAATTCGACCGATGGTGCTAATTGATGCATAACAACCCAAATCCTATGCAATTTAATGCACTGGCACCAAATTTCTTTATTCAACAACAGTAGCCACTTCTTTTGATCCCTTGAACTTTCTATCGTCAACTTTGATTACAGAAAAGTCAGAAATGGAGCATTTCTAATTGCTGTGTATTCATTCAAATGTTGTATTCTCATTTGTTTGAACAACCTTTTTGCATTTGTAATTCAATCTGAGAAGGATAGCGATGCCCTTAACATCATTTACCAATGATGTGACCTCAATTCAGTACTTCGGGTTCGAATTCCCTGCGGGACGTGGAGACCGGTCCTTCGGATGAGACCGAATAAACCAAGGTCCCGTGTCGCAGAAGGTGTTTGCACGAAAATCGATTCCTCACCGCTCAATGGCCCTCACTATAGACATAAATTTGCAGCCCTCCATCGGCAAGTGGTGGCGTCTCCATATGAGTGAAAAATTCTCGAGAGGGACGTTAAACAACAAACAAGCAAACAAAACAATTCAGTACTTTCGGTACTTTGATTTCTTCGTGTTTTTCCAAAGCTTTGCAATGACACGCGCATATCATTACCTTTAGATTTGACATAATAATCTGTTTGGGGTTTTTTTCACACTAAAAGACTTTAAAATGTTGAATCTTTACTTTGTGGATATATCCATCAATAAAAAAATTAACTTTGAATGATAATGTTGACCTATAGACAATATAAAAAATATAAATCTTAAAGACTTTTAACTTGAAATATGCGGTTTTTCTCATGTTTTGTTTGTTTTGCCCCTCCTCTCCGTCCCTTCTTTTTCTATTCTTTAAGTTTTGTTCAAAATATAATTACATAATAATATGCAACCTCAAATCGTGCTTCAGAGACATTAAATATTTTCTGCATTTTAAGGAGCAATAGACAATTTCAGAAAATCACAGTGGATATATTGTTTACAAATCTATGAGAATTTTATATTCTTTCAATGTCAAGTATGTATATACGATTATTTAAGAACGCACTTGTTAGTCATTTAGTCATGGATATAGCGATAGTTCAGTGTATTATATAGTGGTAGTAAGAAATATGCGGGTCCTAAATCATCAAGAGCGAATTTCCTACACTGGAAATCTACCGGAAAATGAAATCACTCGAATCATTATTAAGCCTCACCAAGCCGACACGGCGTCAGAATTGACTAGGGAATGACTCTAGGATGGACTCTATACTTAACAAAACTCTAAGCAACTCAACCGAGTTAGCCTTGACCATTGAACAATACGAATTTCAAGAATTTCTTCACGATGACATAGCTGTTGTAGTTTACCTGATTCTGTTGTGTTTTGTGGGAACCATTGGGAACGGTCATGCTTTTATTGTGTATCATGTAAGATATAAACCCTCAAACCACAGAACTTTTGTGGTCTGGTTAGCCGCCATTGATTTTGTTGCATGTGCAGTCAGTGCTCCATTTGAAATTGTGGATATTCGCCATGGGTACACGTTTGACTCTGGTGCTGCTTGCAAGTGTTTCCGGTTCATTAACCACGTAGTCAGTATTGCTTCAGGACTCATGTTGGGAGTTATAGCCATAGAACGATATAGAAAGGCATGCTGTCCATTTGGAAGACAAATATCCGAGAAAGAAGCAGCCATCGCATGTATGGTCACTGTTGGTGTGTCCATTCTTTTGGCAATTTCTTCTTTTTATTTGTACGATGTAGCGGAAAAATCCACTGACATTCCAGGACTCTCGGGCACGGATTGTACAACGGGCTCAAGTGAAGGACAGCAATCTTTTTTCCGGATCTATTCCCTTCTTCTGTTACTTATAAGTACTGCTATTTTCATTTTATGTATCGTTGCATATTCTTTCGTTGGTAAGAGTTTGTACAAACAAATGACCTTCCGTCAATCGGCTCAGCTTAAAAATGTAAAGAAAACCTTGAGCGGAAACTCCGTCAGTAGCGAAAACAAAGTGAGTGCCTCGTCTGTCCACCTAAAAATGGTGTCTATGAAACCCGAGGGTAGCAGTTCTCACCACATTCAAGACGAAGAATCCAGTGTCTATTCCAATAAAAACAAAATAACTCTGAATACTGTTGACAAACCTTCCAGTAAGCCTATGATAAAAGGGAAAGCCAGGTTGGATCGAACCAGAAGGATCACTCTGATGTTTCTCATAGCCACTGCTGTGTCTTATGTTGGATACCTACCAAACCTCATCATTCTCGTCATACGGGCAGCGCAACCCTCGGCTTACGAAAACCTGGCACGTAGTCTCGGAATGTTCACACCAGTTCTTCTGCGCGGATATTTCTTGAGCAATGTAACAAACCCTTTAGTGTATTGTTTTGTAGACGATAGATTCCGCAAGGAATGTAATTTATTGTATAGCAAAGTATTTAAACTTCCTTCTAAATGGAAATCTCAGACAGTGTAACGTTCATTATTGTTGTCATATCAATCTTATTTCTCATTAATGTTTGTTAAATATCGAGCAATAAACCTAAAGACACAAACATATTTGGGGTTTTATCCCTCGAAACGAAGTTGGTGGGGGGGGGGGGGTATAGAAAAGCGCTTGTGTGTGTGTGGGGGGGGGGGGGGGGGGGGTGAGTGCGTGCGAGCGTAATGGAAGATATATAAGTAATAATTTATTTCAGGATGGGTGTACTCTTGCTCCCGGGGAAGCTCCGCTTGTTTTTATTACAGTTATTGTAGGATAGCTCGATGCAAATGTCACTGCTTTCTTTAAAAGTTAGACTTGGGAATTCTTCCGAACGTCACATTTTTTAGTTATTTGAACATTCAGTATTTCAAATCTTATTCCACAACAGAAATCAATTATAAACAAGAAATACCTAATCTATTTTTAATTTGAATTCTTAAATTTATAATTCCGTTCGATGAACATTTCCTCTGCACGATCAAGCATTCTTACGATTTTCACAGAAATAATTAACATCTACTTTACATGCATTTAAAAGTTAAGTTAAAGAATATAAAATCTGAAAGGAAGTAAAATCTCTGCAGCAACTTTTAGAGCTGTATATAGAAATTCTATTTCAGACAACAGAACACACTTGCTCATTTGAAACAGAAAGTATATATAAATTTTCTCCTATGAAATTTATTTGTTACATATCCAAAAAGACAGAATTTAAGGATAGCTACATGTGTATCGTATTACCTTGTAGAAAAGGTTGTAACAAAATATATTTCTTCAGTAACGACAAAATGCGATTTATAGGTATATATTCCTTAAATTACTATAATGATGTATATGTATTGTTGGGATTTTTATTTATTTGTCAATGAAGTTATTTGTTATTCAGTGTCCAAAGTACTTTAACAGTGATTGAAATGTTAATTTTTCAGTCACCACTTAGATCAATATAAGGCGTTCTTTTCAAATGCTAGGTTTTCGCAAAGCGAATAATTCAATGAAGAAACCCGTTTACACTAAACTAAACTGCGAACCCATCACTCAATATTCTCGTTTTAGTGGACAGGAACACCCCCATCCAACCCCCATCCCCGAATTCCAAGGTTATTTCTATTTGTCATCTTTCATATATTTTTCTTCTAGCACATATTCCATATTGAAAATCCAAACAATAATGCAGAATAAACCTTTTATTAAAAAAAAAAAAAAACATCCGCGATATTAAAGCGTTTAATCGTACTCAGAGCATACTCCTGAGTCTTGAATAAGTTGGGAGACGAAAACCCATATGTAGTGCTAGTGGAATACTACCACATGAATAAGGAAAATTGACTTTGAAAAAGCTGAAGTCATCGCTTTGTAAGTTGGCCCTTATCATCTATAGTCAGTAAAACATCCAAATATGAAACAGATGTGGCAGACTCTGTGGTGTCTTTTATTTCATGTTCAATGGGATATGTCGAGTCGACATCTGAATGGAAGTGACTTGACTAATTGATATATCTAAATGTCGAGATGAAGTCCACAGCAACATTTTGTTGGAAGACCTTCTCTCCGGAGACTACATAAACATTGTCAATGAGGGATCCAGCATCCTATATATATATTTTCGTCAAATATTCTTGTAAGAAAATACCCTTAATACAAAAAGCAGACTCTAAGGGTCGAAAGAATATACTCATAACTATAAGTTTTCAACAGAACAATACTTACTATTGTAGTATCAAATGTTTGACAATATATTTATGCAGCTCTAAAGCATTTTAACTACAGAAAGGGTTTATGTTTCATTTATTTGTTTATTTTTGTTTTGTGTTTCTTTTTAAATTAAGAACACGTTTTTAATTCAATAAAATCATGTTTGGACGAAAAATTAACTTTAAGGCTAAAAAAAAGCAATTTTGATGCGTGTTGGAGCATACATTTAATATATTAATAGATTATGGGTTTTTAACAATTGACATAAAAGCTTTATTTTTAAGGACGTCGTGTACATAAAAAATTACATTTACACCGTTGGTCTCAGGCCACTGGTATTCGCTCCGAAATTCTGGAAGTCGTTGCACAAAATAGCCAATACGTATCATTATAACAGGAAAAACTTCCATACAACCCACTAACATACTAAAATCAATATTTACTAGGAAATTCAGTCAGCAAAATAAAAGTAATCTCACATAATAATGGTCGTAGCTAAATGACAAAGGGAATGCAATCGCTTTATCGTGACAAGTTCTCATATGATATGGTCTAATCATGTGAAAGGTTCTTCCAAGTTTTATATTTTAGTTGGGAAAAAAATCGCTATTTTTTTGAGTGCATTTCATAATTACATTTACCAATTTGAATGTTGGGCTGTATATTTATAAATCATAGAATATTTTACCTTAAGATTAATCAAGTCAATTTTTTAAGATGCTATCTCTGTTCATCAAAGTTACACGTGTTTAGAAAATAATGTTAAGGCATAATTAAACTGATAAATCAAAAACTGCAGATTCTAATATTTCCAACACAATTTGAGTACACTTTGTACAAGATTAGGAATAATGCAATAAAGTACAAGAATGAACATGGGTTGAAAAACCTGTACCTATTATTTAAGGTTTTTAAGATGCACTAAACATTCTTTCTTTGCCCTTTTAGAAAATTTGTCACATTGAATTTATCAATTATAGTTCATTTTTACAAAGGGTACCTGTCATACTTTCCAAGGATTCTTTTTTTCAAAGACAGTTAAGTAGAAATCGCTAGTTTTACTTATAAATTGTATACTGATAATTTAAGTCTTAACTTTTAAAGTTTTCATACTTTGATATTTTGTTTTTATGTTTGAATTGTACTGATCTCTCTTTATCTAATACCATTGTATCTACCAGATTCAACAGATAGCTCATAAGAATAAACTTGAAGGAAGGACAAGAATATTAATCTAATTCTTTCTGTTTGATGAAGATCGACACCTCGATCAGAAATTTGACTTCTATGATATGAACTCAATATTTATCCATCTATTGATATTATTCTACGAAGGGCCAAGATAATTTCTAAATTACAATGTACTTGTTTAACATGTATATTTTAGGCATGTTCTTTGTAATTGTTTGTGCTAAATAAAGTGCCGCTTTCCGTTTTCAAGAGGACGGGATATTTGCTAGTGGACACCGGAAGCAGATGAAATAATATTAGTCACCGAACTAGTCGGTGTTAAGGAGATCTTTCCGGAAAACACTTTGTCATCGCTTGTCCCCTGGTCTAAAAGGAGTAAAATTTGTACGTAGTGTTTATTAAAGGATCGACTTAACCCTGCATGTGCTGCGTGCAATCTCTCATGAAATTAGAATTGAAAACACGTTTATCTATCGTGAAGAAATCGAAATGCTTTACTTTAAAAAAAAAATTGGGCTGGAAAGGATTAAATGACGATGAAAGGTGATGAGGGAAATGAAAAGGGAAAGAAGAGAACTGAAATAATATTTGAGACCAAAAAAAAAAAAAAAAAAAAAAAAGAAAGAAAAGAATTTAAGAGTTTAATTTTTCACTTAAAAAATAAAGTACATAATTGTTAAGTACATTGTTATTATTAAGTACATAAAATATTGAGGTTAGCTTCACCATTCGAAATTTTTATAGTTAATCAATAATTTGAAGGATTTACATTTCAACGTAAATTAAAAAATATTGAATGATAGAATTTTTTGTAAAATTACGTTTTTTATTGTTTAAATTGTATTAAAAAGTGCGTAAATTTCCCTATCCAGATGCAGTGTGACAGAAGAAACTTGCTTTTTCGAATTTTAAATCCTATTCATACTATGAAATATTTTAAAAGATACATATGCACTTTAAATATTTTTTGAATATGCTTAAAAATCTCATTTTGAGTAATGAGCCCGGAAACATGGAGAAATAAAACTCCACTTAGATACTGTAGGGCATAGTATTTGTCAATCAATATCTCCAAAATAAGTTAAGAAACCTAATGATATAATTGCTTTAAGATATGTGGGAAATACTTAATTAGAAATATATCTAATATGAAAAAAAATTGAGTGACAAGCATTTTTTCAGCTCAAGGTCCTTCTCCTCCTTAATCAGATTAAAGTTTCCTCCTCAATCTTTTATCGTTAGAAAATCGAAATTTTAGAACATAAAGATATCATGTAAAGTTTATTTCCTGATGATGTTTTTTTCATCGTTTGAATTATATAATCATGCAGCACTGATTCATATCTGAAAGAAGAGACCTATGGGCCTTAACGGTCACCTGAATATAATGTAACACTATAATGGATCCATAGCTTGAATACGAGGGTCGTTAATAAATAATTAATCAATAAATAATGCAAAAGGTCATCTAAAAATAGGAAAAGCATGTAAAGCAGATTCGTAATACTTTCAATCCCTCAAAGCATTCCCTGTTAACATTTACACATGTCTAAAGTCTTTGTACCGATGACCAGAAAAACCTCAGGATACTCATCTTTAGGGATGCCCTAAAGGCACTGATGAATAGCACTTTCCTTGATATACCTGAAATTGTAAAATCTTCCTTTGATTGCTTTCCTGTGTTTTTGGAAGAAAAAGATCTCACAATGGCTGAGATCTAGCGAATATGGGGATGCCGAAGCTCTGTAAACTTTCCTTTCTTCAAAATTTTATTTATTTCTCTGCTTATTTGCAGCAGCGTTTTCAGGTGCAGAAAAATACTCTGGGGACCAGTATTTTGGCTTGATTTGCAGGAAATCTGCTTAACATTCCGGAGTGAAAATTTAACATAAAAGTTACCATTGATAGTCCTTCCTTTGGATATATGTACATGTTTTACTGGACCTGAATTTGAATAAAAAGAAAATTAATAAAACATATTTTGAGCCCTTGATTCTCTTCGCAATAATAGGACGACAGCTTTCTCTTTGATTCCACATTTTATTCTTGATCTTCCTTTTCGGCTATAAAAAGTACACTCATGTTTTGTCATCCATCACTCAAGTTTATCAGATCTTTTTTGTAAAAATTATTATTTTTAAATAGGCCATTGGCACATTCAAAAGTGTGCTTTCTCTTAGGCATTTGTAAAGAAATAAGGCACCCATCTGATAGAATTATTGTTAGATTTATTTCATTTGTCAGATCTGTTATGACAATGAAATGTTTCGTATTTTAGCAAAGTCTATCAATGGAAATTTGGCATTTTCAGATATCATGTTGCTCACAGCATCGATATATTTTGGTGCCCATACAGATTTCGACAAGTTTGACTGAGATCTTTTACTTCTGAATTTCCGAATCAATCTGAAAACTATACAGCGTGAAACACTAGTCTTTTCACATATCAAATCATATTTTAATATGGGTTATTTAAGAGATGAATTTGATTTTTGAGAATTCATGAGGACATGAACTACGACGCTTCACGCCTGCATATTTCATGAAGCGCGTTAGCTTTGAAAGACACGTAAACATATCACTCATTGTGTAATTATCATACATGAGCTTCTACAAAAAGTTTTAACTTATGTGAAACTTCATCACACAGTTCAAGTTTAATTTGTCCAAATCATGACCTCCATGGGTAGGGGATCAAAGTCAAAGTTTTACATGGAAATGTTTAGGAAAAAATCTTCAAAAATCTTTTGAGATAAATGATACCACAGAGTCTGACATATCTGTTTCATATTTGGATATTTTATTAGAAAAAGACTTTAATGGTAATCTAACACCAAAGCTTTATGATAAACGTGATGACTTTAACTTTTCAATCGTCAACTTCCCTTACTTATGCAGCAATATACCCTTATCACCTGCATGCGGAATTTATATATCTCAGTTGATTCGATACGCCAGAGCATGCTCTACGTATGAACAATTTCTAAAACGAGGGTAGTTATTGACAAACAAGTTGATGAAACAAGAATATCAGCAGTCTCGTTTAAAGTCATCATTTCGTAAGTTCTATGGTCGATACAATCACAGCAATGTCAGCAAATGCAAGCTATCATTAAGTCAAATGCTGACTGCCTTTTTTCATATGAATTGTTAGGCCATTATTTACACACTGAATTGTCGCAGATTTTTCCGTTATTTCCGATATTTTTGTGAAATTCATTCAAACCGCTATCCCCCCTATAGTTTTGGTTTGATTTCAATGACTTTGTGCAGAATCAGCTTTAATAATGTACATAATTCAGTGTTTATCTTATTTTCATGAATGATTAAAAGTGTAGAAAAAAACATTCAGTCATTTTTCAACCCCTATTTCCCCCCAAGGTGAAAATGAAAATTTCGAAACCTTATTGCACATCTACAGGACACCAGCAATTATCTTCCAAAAGATGTTAGGCTACTTCATAAAATATAAGGGGAATTCTGGGAACCAAGGTCTTTTTTATGAAAAAATGTCATTTTTCGACCCCAAGGGTGGAAATGACAATTCCGAAATCTTATTGCACATCTGTAGGACACATCCAATCATCTTCCAAAAGATTATTAATCTACTGCGTAAAGTGTAAGAGGAGTTCTGGGAACCAGAGTGTTTTCGGGGGGAAAAATCCTTTTTCGACTCCCATTTGACCCCCAAGGTGAAAATGAAAATTCCAAAACCTTATTGCACATCTACAGGGCACCACCAATCATCTTCCAAAAGATGATAAAGCTTCTGCATAAAATGTGAGGGGAGTTCTGAGAACCAGGGTGTTTTTGAAGAGAAAACGTCATTTTTCGACCCCCATTTGACCACCAGGGTGAAAATGAAAATCCCGAAACCTTATTGCACATTTACAGGACACCAATCAATCATATTACAAAAGATGAATAGGCTCTGCATAAATGTAAGGGGAGTTCTGGGAACCAGATTTTTTTTATGTATATATATAAAAACGTCATTTTCGACCCCCAATTGACCCCAAGGAGGAAAATGAAAATTCCGAAACCCATTGCACATCTACAGGACACCACCAATGTAGCAATGCACTTTGAAAAAATTAAGCACTTTGAAATTTTTTATTCGAAGTGCGTTAAAATTGGGATAAAATCAACGCATTTTGAAAAATAATTTCAAAGAGCTTTTAATCTGGGACAAAATCAACGCACTTTTGATTTTTTTTTCAAAGTGTGTTAGAAATGTGTTAATTACGTTGTAACACACCAATCATCATCCAAAAGATAAGCCACTGCTTCAAATGTAAGAGGAGTTCTGGGAACCTGGTTTTTGTTTTAAAAAATGGCATTTTTTGGCCCTCGTTTTATCCCTGAGGTAATTTTTAAAATTCCAAAACCTATTGCACATCTACAGTACGTCAACTACCATATTCCAAAAGATTCATTGGTTACTGCTTAAAATAAAAGTGGAGTTTGAGGAAGAAGAAAGTGTGACGGACGGACCAGGGCACATGTAACAACAATATATCCAAACTCTCTTTAGAGAGTGCGGGTGTAAAAGATATGTCAACTATGAGAGTTTTAACTCTTTATTTGTCATTGTCCAGTTCCCCACATTTACATCTGCCGTCGATGCAATGATAATGATGTTCGTGGTGGGTTCCACAGAAAGATCGGCAGTCATCTTTTCCGGTGCAATCTGAAAAAAAAACCAAAATGTTTTAATCAAATGTCCATGAATTAAACCAGAAGTAGAATTTAGAATTATACAACTTGAGTGGATATTAATAGAGCAATCAATATATCATATGAAGAATCATTTTATGTTCAATATAATCGGAAATATAATTTTTTATGAAGTTTTGTGCAATATTTCTTGTCTAATTGCTTTCATTATGAATCGGACAATCTTCAAAAATTTTATAAAAAGTTTACATGGTCAGAGCTTATCTGAATCATTAAAATGAAAACACAAAATAACTTGCAATATGCATATCCAAAAAATATACGTGGCTTTCCTTACGGATTCACCTTTACAGACAAGCATTTGTCTTGGCAACATGAAAAGCTAAGGAACCTTATATTTCTTTTGCAGAACAAAAGTTAAATTGAGGTCTATAGGGAAACTATAGTAAATCTAAATATGGCACTTTGATAAGTTATATTTGTACTAATGTCCAAATTATTCAAGCTTAATAATCATTGCCACAACTCAAGGATTATTTAAATGAAATTAAACAATAACGATGCCATAAAAATTACAGACCCATTTTATATGTACTTTCAGTTCATCAATGTGCCTATTATACAAGTCTTTGGAATGGGTTTTAAATCAACATTTTAGCAAAGGTTTATTTAGAGTACCCTGACATCTGGCAAGGACTGAAAATGCAAATTACGTAATTGATTTTTTTGTAACGTCATTTTAGCTTGAGTACCAATTTATTACAAGATACACTAGTCTTCGAAGAGGGTAGATATTTTTACACCCTAGCTCAAATCAAGTTCCATTTTTTTCTCTCTTTCCTTCCCCCCTCTTAAAATTGATATCTTGATCCCAAGAGAAAAAAAATTAAATTGCTGTATGTGATGATACATAAAGTATCTTATGGG
Source organism: Saccostrea echinata (assembly GCF_033153115.1). Classification (NCBI taxonomy): domain Eukaryota; kingdom Metazoa; phylum Mollusca; class Bivalvia; order Ostreida; family Ostreidae; genus Saccostrea; species Saccostrea echinata. Next base: position 32,998,962 of record NW_026889750.1, read on the forward strand.
AAAATATGCACATAATCGAAATGAGTGGAGCGTTTGAATATACAATTAATGTAAAAGTATCCATTTTTTACTTCATGTGGGTATAATGAAAAAATCTTCCAATATACAAAACTTATTAAACGATTATTGGCCTTTTCAGTAATAGCTTAATCTAACACTTGGTTCTAAATTCTGTAAAGCATCTGTTTAAAATTCCTGGTGGAAACATTTTAAGACTAACTGCAAGGGATGTTTTATTAACATAATGCCTAAGTCAAAGTCAGGTCATATTAACTGTAACAGTTGCTTTGTGAAACAAAATGTGTTTGTGAAGCACTGATGCCTCATATGGCAGAGTTTTTCAAATGTAGATCAAACTCCAAGGTCGAGAGGTAAAAAAATGTTTGTACCCAAGGTCAGGAATGCTCACGTGAAATATTAAAGCCTTAGAACCGACCGTTTAAAAGTTATGACCAAGGTTAAAGTGTGGTAAAATATGCAAAAGATGGCAAACTCCAAGGTCAAGGGGTCAAATATTTTTGGTACCCATAGGAAAGTCTTGTTAAAGGAATAGGCTTGAGGAATATGAAAGCCCTAGCACCAACTGTTCAAAGTTTTTGTAGACAAATAGACAGCTAGACAGACAAACGGACCAAAAATTATATGCCTCTGAATCTTCGATTACGGGGCAATGAATAAACAAGCATATTTTATGTTGCTAAATTATTGTGCTAGAAAATCACGGTAAACTTGAAATACAAATTAATCACACTCCTGAAAGGCGGTTGTGTATAGGCCTGGGAATAATTATACGTGGTCGCAACTGTCTCCTTGTCAAAGGTCTTGTTTTGTTCTTAAGAACTTTCGTTTAAATCAAATAACACATATCTTACCTCCCGTGTTCCCAGCGTTTGGTCTGCACACGCATGCGTGATTGATACACGCCCAATGGTTGGAGGAGAGGTCACATGACCCCGAACACTCGGATGCTATGATACAAGCGTAGCTTGTGGCTGAAAAGAAGAAACTTATATTTTACGTTATAAACGTTAGATTTTGAATTGAGTCGACTAAAAATAATCTATGCATATTTTGCAAGTCTGTCAAAATATTTAATCAGTGAGTTCAAATATTACTTTCTCATGAATACTCTGGCTTTTTTCCTCGATTTGAGTTTTCTATATATATATATATATATATATATATATATATATATATATATATATATATATATATATATATATATATATATATATATATATATATATATATATTAAAATAATCTTTAAAAACATGGAACATAAGAAATCTGTATAAAAAAAAACAAAACAAGGAAACTATGCCCCCTTTTGAAAAACATATTACATTTCAATTGGTTAGCTTCATTTCCCAAGTCTCCTTCAGCCCCTCCCCCCCCCCCCTCTCCTCGCTTACGCCTTTGAATTTACCTTTTTGGCACAGAGGTTAAGTATATATCTAAAATATCTAATCATTAGCTTAAAAGCAGTTTCGAGTGACTTCTTCTCTTAAATTCTACAAACAGGTCATCTAAGTCTGAGATCTTTCGTGATTAAATACAAGGAGCTAATTTTGATGTATAAATCAGCATAAGCAAAATACTGTAAAGAAATAACATTTGGATGCGTATTCTTTTTAGCAGAAAGTAACATCAGATAAATCAACTGCATAACTAAATGTCTTAAATTTATGGACTTTTGCGAGAAGCACTGACTTTTATAATCGACGGCTAACTTTTACACTGGGACAATATATGGCAGCTCTTTTGCGATATAAATATTTAGCTTAACAAACGATAATAATTGGGCATTTCGAAGCACATATTACGTTGTCTAGGGAGGGGAAGGAGAAACACCCTATACTAAACCCCTCCCTTCCCATTTGACCAACTACTACCAAGTTTTCATTCGGAATGTTTTTTTCTTCCTTATTTGATTCCTTCATAAAATGAGATTGAAAGGAAATACTATCCCTCACGAATAAGGTATTTTAAGTTATGTTATTCTACCTCCCAATGTCTCTTGTGTTGATTGCATACAAGTAAATCATGTTAGTGCCCCTCACACCATACCTATGACCACTAATAAGGTTTTCTAATCTAATATCAATTCCGAACCTCCATAAAAAACACGTTTAAATGTCAAAGTAAGCCGTCGAGTGTAAAAGTCAGTGCTTCTCGAAAAAGTCCAATTTAAATATTTAAATCTAACACACTTGGAAATGCGCTAAAACAAATGCACGCCAACTTGATAAAAATCATTTCCGCAAACTATCGTATACGCTAAATTTAATACATTTACCGTTAGCATCAGTCTCCTGCTAGCACTAGCATCAGAATTTTATAAATATGTGTATAAAGATTATTATCAGAATAAGTATCAGTATTGTCAACAAGCAACTGCTAGGCTAAGCATTAACTGACCCACTTATAATTAAATCAGTGCTGATATACTACCATAAAAAATGGACGATTTCTTCCTTGCAATAACATGAAAACAGATTTCAGAAAAACTGATTTGTTATTGAAAATTATTTGAAAATTGTAAATTTTAGAGGTCTGTCCCAGAATAAGTTGCGAGCCAGTATTATTTCATGAAGAAGAACAAATTCTGTGTTGTATGTGATAAAATGTTAACATTACAGCTTTAGGAAACATAGAGCATGTTATCTTTGATATCAAATATACAATGAATCTAAAATAATGCATGTGCTTTTACTGAAAAAACATTATATAATTATATCATATAGACGACTTCATAGGTAGTTTTGGCAGTTATTTTTAAATATTGAACATGCTCGAAATAGACATTTAGATAAATAAATGTTCATTTTGTCTTCTCCAATCTAATTGCCATACAATCATTTCCAAGTTTATACTTGAAATAAGGAAAAGATAACTTTTTGACAGCTTGGTTCGAATCAGTATCAGTATTTTATACATTTTTTGTCATAATCAAATAAAAAAAAAAAGAAAATAGTATCAAAGAAGCGATCGCTAACATTAAAAAGCAAATATAACAAGAGACAAAGAAATTCACACAAATCCATTTTCTTGGGGAAAAAAGTGGTTGAACTTACAGACTAAGGCGAGCGCCAGTACACAGAGAACAAGACCCTTCATATCTGATGGCTGTATATTACTGGAATGGGAGATCTTATCTCTCTTGCGAGGTATTACTACATGAAAGTCATGTCATTATCTCACGACAAACTGTTTTATCAACGGAATTTTGTTATCAAATGTCTTTTGGTTTAAACATAATAAATTTTCAACACTGGTATACCTTAATTATCCATTGCAAAAAATATTTTCAAAGACGTGTTATTTTCATAGTTAGAAAAAGAAGTGTTATTTTCACAGTGTGAAAATAACAACCGCTACGACATACCTAATAGGGTCAAAGGGAAATCAATGAAACGTTATAAATAGAGAATCAAGTCTCGTGTAATTGGATATGGAATTCATTTCACAAGTGATTCAGGATTATGTATTTATAAAATTCTTTTGAAGCATTAATGAATTCTTTTCATCTGGTGAAACTAATTTTTTTTAAATTATGGTACATTGTAATTTGTTTGAAAAAGGAGGGATTTTTATTTTAAATGGATTTTTCCCATTGTATTTCAAACTACATGAACATAAAAGTGATGTGTATGTGATTCTCCAAGTTTCTGGAGTTTAAATATCCAAAAACTGTCCTTGTCATGGAACTAAAAACGGGCCAGTATCTGAAAAATTTAAGTTTTGCAGAACTAAATTGTTTACTCTCTGCTTTCAAATCCAATATTATGCCGCTGGGGTCGAGGGGACATACCTGTCGTTATGCTTCGGCTTTCAAGAGCAGTGTTTCTTGTATTTCTTTTTTTTTTCTTTGAAGAACTACTCGGTTACAAAATTGTATGAAAGCTTTAATTAAGTGATACACACATGAATGTATAAATTTTGGATTTTCAAACACAATCTTTGTAAAAAGCACCGATCCATACGCAACATTCTGGGAAGGCAGAGGACAAACAAATAAAAATCTCTAAAGGTGGACTAATACACATTTTAAAATTCGTGAACAAACAGGTACTGCTTGAGACACTGAATCGTACGATTTTTTCGGTGAATAATTTTTACAATTCCCTGTGAGTTAACATTTTAGATTTAGACTCATTGATTTGAACCATATATTTTAGATTTCATACTTAATTCTAACATTTCTTGAGTCGAAAACACTCATTAAAAATCAGTTGACGTTCATTTAAACTTTAAGCCAAAATATTGTTGATATGGCTTGGGCATTGATAAAATAGGGAAATCCTACTCTGAGAAAGAAATAGGGAAAAATTCATTTCATCGTTTTTGAATTACGTATTTTTACATTCATTCAGTTTAATCAACTTGCCAAATTGCTAAATGTGTAACAGAAGAGCAGAAAATATGCGACGGACCAGACAGGGATTCGGCACACTGAATCTCCTGTCAGGTTTTCTATCAACTATCAGCTATCTGGTCACCGCTGATCGAACTTGTCTGACCGCTACATTCGTCCCTCCTTAGGATCTTCGCCCCTAAAGTCACCAACTCAGGCTCTTCCCTGGCCGTTCTTTCACCTGTCACTCCCAGGGCATGATACTGCACCAAATGTAACAGGAGAGGAGAAAAATGAGACGTACCAGACAGCAATTCGAGTCCTCCCTCCCCCGAAGCTCCAGTCAGGTGCTCTACCAACTGAGCTATCTGGTCACTGGTGATCGAACTCGTCTGACAAACGCTGGTGTCCAAAATAATTTTGATAATTTTGAATTTTTTAAACGAACCATTTTGAATTTAAAGCGAGAAATCCCCCTTCTCCCTATATCACATTTCTCACAATGTCTTTCAGATTTGGGACGAAAACAATATACAAATACTTATAAAAAAATCTAAGGTGGAAAATATCTTTTGCTTTTAAAATGTTATTTACATTATATTTTATCACAAACTTAAAACTTTGCATTTCAGAAATTTTTAGACTCACCCCTGCAACGCAGGCCATTCGGGATTTGTAAAATACAGTATCTGTTACGTGTTCATCTGCAAATATAATTGGTATACTGAATTCCTGAAGCAATTATTCGTTCATTCATGTATGCGAATTATACATTATCTACTAGTATGTTTTGTATTTAGTAATACTTCATTTTCTAAGGATTTTATGTCAATGTGGCCAGTTTGCATGTAGGCCTTCTTAGTCTTAAACCTGTATAAATTATGTTTTCGATTTGCATTGAATTTTAATATAACTTTTATGCCCCCGTAATCGAAGATTCAGGGGCATATAGTTTTTGCTCTGTCTGTCCGTCTGTCTATTTGTCCGATGTGTTTGTTAAACACTGATCCTTCCCGTCTGGCAGCTCATGGTGAAGGCTAAAGTTTCGCAAATGCCAAAGTTAAGAGATAAAAAATGTTGATACCTAAAAGAAAGATCATGTCACAAGGAATACGCATGTGAAATATGAAAACCCTAGCACCAACCATGCAAAAGTTATGGCCAAGGTTAAAAATTAAATAAAGTAGGTCATACTCAAAGGTCAAGGTCAAAATTGTTGGTACTCAAGGGAAGGTCTTGTCACAAGAAATACACACGTGAAGTATGAAAGCCCTAGCACCAATCATAAGTGGACCAAACTCCAAGGTCAAGGTGTCAAATATATTGGTACCCAAGGAAAGGACTTGTCAAAGAAATACAATGGTGAAATATGAAAGCCATACATGTAGCTCCAACCAATCAAAATGTGTGGGATACAAACAGATAAACAGACGGACGGACAGATTAAAAACTATTTGAACCAGAATCTTCCATGACGGGGGCATAAAAAACTTTGAATTTTTAAAAATTAACTGTGAAGGAAAGCGGAATAAAAAACTTATATCAGCAATAAATTTAACACAAACACAAACTGAAAGTTGACCTTTGTTTAGCACAACCTATGGTCAAATTTAACTAATTTGAGCAACCCGGTGTAAAGACGAATAATGACCCCCATAGAATAATGACCGGGGGTCATTTTTCGCCATCGAATAATGACCCCCAGTCATTATTCAACGGCGAAAAATGACCCCCGGTCATTATTCGAAGTCGAAAAAATTACCCTTTTGCCCGTAGAAAAAGTGTCATCACCCTAAAAATCTGCATACCCTACGTGACGAAAAATGACCCCCGTAGAATAATGCCCCCTTGTGCATTAAAGTTGAATTTTTTAGGGGGGCAAAAAAATAATAAATCAAGAGACCTGTTGGCCAAAATGCTCACCTGAGCATGTCAGGCATGGCATCGAAAGGGGAAATAGGGCATTATAAGAGGCAAAAATGACAAGTTACCTTAGAAATATCTTTGATGAACCTCTCATAAAATTTATAGATGTAAGGGGGATTTCCTTTTACTCTACTCTATCAAAATGTTTGGGGTAGGGCAACCAGACTTGCAATGAACATTTTCAAGCGAAAAAAATATTTAAAAAAAAAATACGTTCATGAAAATGGAAGGGGGAGAACACCCCATCCCTGATTCTAAGCGCCTGAATGTTATGTTCACCTTGTCAACTCAAGTAGGAGAGGTTTTTTTTAACTATACTGTATAAAAAGAGGGGGTGTTTACAAGACTTTCAATGAACTTTTTCAAACTATAAATTGCTAGAATTTACATTCAGAAAAAGTGTGTGTGTGGGGGGGGGGGGGGATACCTCCCTTTTATCTGATTCTTTGTGCCTGAATATTATGTCCACTAGAGTGGAATTCGGATGCAGGTGAAATAACTTTTCAGAATTGTTTTCAATTTATTTTTAGTTCAATGTAGGGAATATAAATCCTTATGTTCACCTGGAAGGCCAATAAAATGGTCTGTATTTAATGATAAATTGAAAACATTAATGTGCTTCAATATACACTGTATTGAAATGTTTCCATGTTGATGAGACAAATGTATCACTGTTTTAAAGTGGATTTTTTAAAAAAAAATTCCTCTTACATGTATGTATCCTATTCTTAGACGACCATGTTAACAGACTTGAATGTACATAATACTGGGATTCTTCTTTATTACTATATTTGAAAAGAAATTCCCATAGACCACTGTTTATAAATAAAATTGAATATACAGTATACGATCGCATATATTTCAGACATGCAGAAATGTTATGTCCATCTAGCGTATGTTTGCCACGTCTGTTTCATATTCGGACGTTCGATAAAAACCTAAAAAAACTAACAACTAAATTGTCTGACAAACGGGATGACTTCAGCTTTTTTCATCGTCAGCTTTCCTTATTTATGTAGTAATATTCCGCAACCATTTGCATATGATGCTTACGTCTACCAACTTATTCGATACCCAAGAGCACGATTAATTTTTAAATCGAGGCAGACTACTGACAGATACGTGTAAGTTGATGTTACAGGATTTTCAACAACCCCGTTTAAAGTCAGCATTTCGTAAATTCAATGGTCGTATCAATGACCCTCTGAACAAATATACTGTATAGGGGGAAAATAACTCGCGGTGTTAATATTAGCTATATTCACGGTGTTAATAAATCCGTGAATTCAAGAAACAGTGAATAAGTTTTAGATATTAAACCTCAATGTTTTATTTGGAAATTTGAGAATAGACAACGATAGGTATATATACGTACAATACATGGTCATTCAGTAATTACGAGTCGTACTTGTCATTCAATTATCTTAATTATCACGCTTTACTTTAATTCAAAAAAGCAGCTAATAACCTGTATTTACTGTTAAAAAGCTGTTTTAATAGATACATGTTTCATCAATCAAAACACTAGGTTTTGATTACCCGTGCGTAAAGTTACCGCGTGTATTTGTTACCTGCATTAGCATTATGCTATTAGTTTTAATGGAAATTTTGGATTAAAAAAATATCATTCGAATAACTATCGATCTTGCTGAAGATATTGAAGGATATCATTACATGTATATCTACCTACATTAATACATTTATTAGCGTCCATTTTTTTTCGCTGCGATGTGTTATACATTCGGAAAGATGTGTACGTGTACATGCACTCATCGTAAAAGCATATAGGAAAGTCATTTGCCGTTTATAGTAAAAAAAAAAAAATTAATAACGGCAGTTGTTTTGATGAATTATTAATTAATTAATTAACTACTAAATCTAATCATTTTATATAAACCTAACCTGTTGATCGCGAAGTGAATACATAACGTTGATAAATGTCATTTCTAGCTATATTATGGATTATACGGATAAAGACAAGGGAGGTAACTTTTATTATACATCGATTCTGCGAATTCAACAAACCGCGATCGTGTCCGAGGAGAGAAAAACGTGAAAATTACAACCCGTGAAATTAATCCCCTGTACAGTAACCTATAATTGGGTCAATTAATTGGCCTTTGTTTTCATACTAATTTCGACAACGGAATGTCCCGTTTACTTGCTTTATTCATAGGGCTCATGGCGGGTATGACGGGGCAACAGGGGATGCTTACTCTTACTTGGCACCTGATCCCACCTCTGCAGTTTTGGGGGGTCCTTTTTGCCCTGTCAACAGAATTGCATTGTTTGTGGATATTTTCAAATCATCACTGTTCGTTATCTTCACATTTTACCTCATTTGCATGTCTTTTTATGTCATTCAATATATATATATATATATATATATATATATATATATATATATATATATATATATATATATATATATATATATATATATATATATATATATATATATATATATATATATATCTGTCTTGCCTTTGAACATGAGAAGATGACAGAAAATGGCAAAAGTATTCTCATACTTTTTATTTTGCGATTTTAAACTTTATATCTTACGTAGTTTTTTTTTTTCTAATTTTTCTTCTTGTACAGGTTTACATTTGAATCACCTTGTTCATTTAGCTTTCGCCTTCCTATCTGACTTCGCTCAACCAGTATTTGTCCTAAGTTCATATTACTTCTCCTTTGTTTCCCTGACCTAGTTTTCTTCTCCCAGAGTTATCTATTGTGAAAGGAAAATGTTGTGACACACCGAGATATTTTTTAGTATTTTGATACCCTTATATGAGTTAAGACAAAGAGATATATGGGCCTGGAAAGATAACTCAAGCAATTTTTCATCGCATCCGTCAGACATGCATGTTTTGCTCTTGCTTTTCCATCTTTCGTTATCCTATGAAGTTCAGCATTCCATTTTACCGATTTTAAATAAATTGTTCTTTTTCTGTCTGCTACACGTTGGGGTACCTCTTATCCGCTACTCCTCTTATACCTCTGAATAAAGTTTAATGAGACTTTCACAGAATCTTATCATCTCGGGCTTTAAATAGTGCCATTGTGCACCTCCTATTTTACTTTATTTTGAGTCTCCCATAGCAAAAGATGGTCACTGCCATTCTTTGTATAAAATTGGCAGTACCAATCTCTTATCTGGAACTCCTCCTGCACATGTACCTCTAAATAAAGTTTATACTTTCACAGAATCTTTATAACACAGTGCCATTGTGCAACTCCTATTTTATATTTTGATGGGACACCCACAGCAAAACATATGGACACTGCTATTCTTTGTATAATTTTCTAATCCGCAACTCCTCCTATACCATTGAATAAAATTAAATGATACTTTCACAGAATGTGTCTGACATAGTGCCATTGTGCAACCCTACTTCATGTTTTGATCAGACAGATATTTGGGCTTTCCCATCGCAAAAAAGTGAACTTTGCCATTTGGGAGGCGGGGATAATAATAATAATAATAATAATAATAATAATAATAAATTTTATATAGCGCCTTATCTTATGTGAACTCTAAAGCGCTTTACATAGATATAACAATCTACATAATAAAAGGAAGACTAAAACAATCTTATATCACCTATAAAATAGTAAGACATTCTAAAAATACAGTCACGTTGATATTAAAACAAGCCATACGTATATACACTTTCCACTTCAAGTAAAGGCTTTTTTAAAAAGATGAGTCTTAAGTTCCCTTTTAAAAACTTCCAATTTGTGAACTTGTCGAAGTTCTACTGGCAGCTGATTCCAAAGTGTTGGAGCAACTCTATCGAATCTACGATCACCGTATGTTTTTGATCGGACTCGAGGCACAACCAACTTGTTTGACGAAACCGAGCGAAGTGACCTGGCGGGTCTGTATTCGCAAACTAGTTCAGAAAGATAAGTCGGTGCCAAACCATGAAGTGCTTTGAAAACATAGACACATAGTTTGTATTGCACTCTATATTTGACAGGAAGCCAATGTAGCTCAACAAGTATGGGCTGAATATGTTCACGCTTGCCTGTCCTAGTAATAAGTCTAGCAGCCGTGTTCTGAACTCTCTGCAATTTGCATATATATGTGCTATTTATGTTAAATAAGAGCGTATTACCATAGTCCAATCGCGACGTCACCAGAGAGTGGACAAGTGTTTTACATGCCCCATCCGTAAGAAAATGTCTAATGCGTCCTAATTTGCGAATCTGCGAGTAGCATGTCCTTGAAACAGCATTACATTGCTTTTCAAAAGATAGGATTCGATCGAAAAATGCACGAAGATGGATGGTTATTATTTTGTGAACTCAATGCTCACAGCTCCTCTAGTTGCTGGGTTTTTTTTTTGTTTGTTATTTTTACTTTCTTTTTCAGCCAACTTTCATTTACTCGGCTATCCTTGGAACAATTCAGCAGAAGAATCAGTCAGTGTTATGTTTTTATTTAGGTTTCACTCCATCGTGACGTGGTGTTCACTGACGGTGTACAGGCCGAATTTTGCTTATATAGCTTATATAAATAGCTGTTAACTGAAGAAATATGGCCGACTTTTGCTCAAAGTTCAATGTTGATCCTGTTATTTTCCGGGGTCCATGGCCAATAATTGGGCTTCTGGCATTGCATCATTGTTCTATGAACTTTCTACATCATGCACTGTTCAAAAAGTCGATATAGATTATCGTCTTTGTTATACATGTACACCTCATTGCTACCTGCTCTTTGCAATTCAGTTATCATTGTATATCATTATACCCATTTATCATTTAGTATCAATTATTCAATATTCACCTTGTGTGAATCATTTTTTTAATGATTCATTTTGCATACTAATTTTAAAAAAGCCATGACGGAAATTGTCAATTATCGTTAATCTATTTCGTCAACATAATTATTTTTATATAATTGATTGGTAATACAATTTTTATTGCATGAAAAGATATATATATATATATATATATATATATATATATATATATATATATATATATATATATATATATACGAACATACGGGAAGTTATTGATTCGAAATTGGAAGACAACTTCAGATATCTCGAACGACCGGATATCTCGCAGTTTTTCCGAGCCCCTTCAAATTCGAGATACTAATATTCCACCGTATAATAATATATACAAAATAGGTTTGCTTTGTTTTTAGTGATTGTGAGATAAAATATTAAATGGAGCGCTATATCATTGAACAAAATACATAAATAAATAAATAAAAATAAAAACAAGAACAACAAGAAACAAGAACAAAAAATAAATAAATAAATAAATAAATAAATAATAAAAACAAAAACAGTATAACAATATCTCTGGAAGTTGAAATGGATTGACCACATACATGAACTAAGGGATTGGATCGCTTCTTTGCCATGGCATCCAAAAGGAAGAAGAATTGTAGGCCGGTCTAGAGGAAATAATGACCTCATCGAAAAAATGACCAGGGTCATTTTTCGACGTGAGAAATGGCCCTCGGTCATCATTCTTTGTAGAAATATGGGCCTTGGGATATGTAGAAAAAAAAATATGTCATCAATCTTAAAGATATACACGCTATAACTTGTGCCAGTTTGAAATTTATTTTGTTTACCAAATAAAGTTATGAAAATACTGTAAATTACACAAATGAAAATGAAAGCATTATAAAGATGTCAAATTATAATTATTTATTTTCCTGCCAGGAAAGTAATGTCTCTATTTAAATTAATGCATCACGTGACACCGTTGCTACTTTTAAAATTGATAAACAAAAATGGCGCCAAGAAAACGAGGTAGGCCGTTTGGTATACAAATAACTTTCGCATGGCAGAGGTCTAAACTTAAAGATACTAATCTTTTAAAACAACCAGTATTAACCATCTACACTGTAATAATTCATTCAAAATTGCAGTGTACCTCGTCGTATACATGTATGATTTCCAGCGAACATTCATGTCTATATACTGTTTACGCACATCCTTCATCAATATTCATAAAAAGATTGAATTCTTAATTGCAGATCTTGTTTAATTGATTTGTAATTACAACGACTTTATTAAATTAAACTTTGTGGAAAGTGTTATTTTTCATTACACATCATGTTTCTCAAAAATTTTAATCATTTTGTTTCACATTAAAATTCGGCGTTTACATGGCATGTATATCTTTAAAATCTGCATACCCTGCATTAAGAAAAATGAATTAATTGAATAATGACCACCCTTTAGATTTTGTTAAGGATGTTTTTTTTTAATCATTTTATTTTGGTATGACTACAGGGTAAACCTCAAGAAATTTTCTTGAACATGTATTGGTCGAGTTTTATAAAAGATGAAGATAACAAACAGTGATCCATCTCATAAATCTATAGTAAACAAAAAGAATCGGGAACATGGAAAAAAACATAGTCCCTTGAAAACACCAGCAGTGGTAAGTTTGGTGCCTAAGGAGAGCTAAATATGTTTCATATTTGGAAGTTTTATTTATCTAAGCACTCCATCTACCTGATCAAAACAATGTTCACCACGGGCGTGAGCGGTCGACAGGGGGTGCTTAATCCTCCTAGGCACCTGATCCCAATTCTGGTGTTTTCAGGGGTCTGCGTTTTTCCTTATTCGCGATTCTTTTTGATTACTGGATTTATAAGATTGATCATTGTTTAAATTATCTTCACCTTTAACATTTCCTGACCACATACAAGTTATTTCCTTCTAGTCATACAAAAAAGTCCTCAACAAAATCTAAAAGTGGGTCATTATTCTACGGGGATGACTTTTCTTTATGTAGGGTATGCTGATTTTAACGGTGACACGTTTTCCACATACCCGAGGCCTCCTTTTCTATGTAGAGTGATGAACGAGGGCCATATTTCAACGTCGAAGAATGCCCCCGGTCATTTTTCGATGGAGTCATTATTTCCTTTACACTGGCCTACAATCCTCCTTTCTTCTGGATGCCGTGTCATAGAAGCGATGCAAATCCTGATGTTCTCCATCCTTAGAATGTGGTCAATCCATTTCGACTTCCAGAGTGTTATTGTTATACTTACACTTGCTCTTTTATGCCCCTGTAATCGAAGATTCGGGGGTATAGATTTTTTGCCCTGTCCGTCTGTCTGTCTGTTTGTCAATCTGTTTGTCCGCAAAAACTTTAACCTTGGCCATAACTTTTGAACAGTTGGTGCTAGGGCTTTCATACTTCATATATGTAATCCTTGTGACAAGACCTTCCATTGGATACCAACACCTTTGACTCATTGACCTTAAACTAGGTGTTTGCCCTACTTTTGAAAAAACTTTAACCTTGGTCTTACTTTTGAACGGTTAGGGTTTGAGCTTTCATACTTCACATATTTAATCCTTGTAACAAGACGTCGACCTTCCTTTAGATACCAACGACTTTGATCCTTTGACCTTGGAGTTTGACCTACTTTTAAAAAACTTTAACCTTGGCCATAACATTTGAACGGTTAGGGCTTAGGCTTTCATACTTCACATATGTAATCCTTGTGACAAGACCTTCCTTAAAATACCAACAACTTTAACTCATTGACCTTGACCTAGGTGTTTGACCTACTTTTAAAAAACTTTAACCTTGGCCATAACATTTGAACGGTTAGGGCTTAGGCTTTCATACTTCACATATGTAATCCTTGTGACAACACCTTCCTTAAAATACCAACAACTTTAACTCATTGACCTTGACCTAGGTGTTTGACCTACTTTTAAAAAACTTTAACTTGGCCATAACATTTGAACGGTTAGGGCTTAGGCTTTCATACTTCACATATGTAATCCTTGTGACAAGACCTTCCTTAAAATACCAACAACTTTAACTCATTGACCTTGACCTAGGTGTTTGACCTACTTTTAAAAAAACTTTAACCTTGGCCATTACTTTTGAACGGTTAGGGCTTGGGCTTTCATACTTCACATATGTAATCCTTGTAACAAGACCTTCCATTAGATACCAACACTTTCACCCTTTGACCTTGACCTTGGAGTTTGACCTACTTTTAAAAAACTTTAACCTTGACCATAACTTTTGAACAGGTGGTGCTAGGGCTTTCATATTTCACAAGTGTATTTCTTGTGAGAAGACCTTACTTTGGGTACCAACATATTTGATATGCATTTGAGAAAGTTTAACATTTGCTATAAGTTGTCATACGGGGGCATCAGTGTTTCACTAACACATCTTGTTGCTTTTTGTTCAATGATGAAGCGCTTCATTTGGTTGTTTATCTTGCCATCAATGAAAACTAAGCAACTTAAATATTTTTTCTACATATTATTATATATTAAAACATCAAAATGCTAAAAATATCTCTGTGTTTCACAACATTTTCCTTTCACAATAGATAACTCTGGGAGAAGAAGAAAACTAGGTCAGGGAAACGAAGTAGAAGTTAAATGAACAAGGTGATTCAAACGCAGACCTGAACAAGAAGAGGAAAAATTGAGGAGAAGGCTAAGAAAGATATTACGATCAGAATCACAAAATAAATTAAAGTACTGTATGAAAATACTTCGCCATTTTTGCCATCCTCTTATGTTCAAAGGCAAGACAGAGGACAGAGCAATCGAATGCATGCACTTCAAAAGAGAATACAGATCTGCCCTGGGTTGCTCAAATCACTAGTTAAATTTGACCTTTGGTTAAGCTAACCAGTGAGCACTGATCAACTTTCAGAAATACTGGCCACTTAACCACTGGCTAAAATGCAGTTACTCAAAGTGTTTTTGTTGGAGTGATTAATTAACCACTGGTAAGATCAGAGAGTAAAAAAAATTGACCACCTCTCTTTGTTCTTCTGCAGTTAATATTTGAACATTCAAGGTTATTTTAAATTAAGATTGTCGTCATTAACTTCATACTTTTCTGTCATATTGTGCAGTGACGTTTCTTCTAGCACGAGTAGAAGCTTAAGCATTATAAATAAAACAAACTGAAAATAAGCAATCTTTTACATTTGACGTATTATAAGTGCATTCAAACAAGTGCGGAAAAGGGCAATTATACACGAGCATTACGGTAAATTAAAAGCAGAACAAACAACAAATGACCAAAAAGGATCGAAATCTGGTCATTATGATATGTTTTCAATTAAAAAGGATGCAAGCACTTTTATGTTTTTATTCGTGCGAGTGTGTGACAGATAGAGTGGTTAGATTATCACTATAGTTCGACTTGTTCTCGCATTTCCGAGTTCTCCGGAAAATAACTTTAAAACGCCGGAGAACGCCAACCTTGCTCATTAATAACCAGGACACTCAATAACATGGATAAAAAACAAGTGCAGTAGTTGTCCCTGTATGTTTTTAAACATGAACAGCACACAACTATACACATTGGAAGATTGGAATTACGAAAAGTCCAAGGTTTTAACAGTTAACACGGTGATTCTGGGATTCTATCTCCTGATTGGTGTAGTAGGGAACTCTATTGTGATTTATGTGTACAACTTCCGAATGAAGGGACCGAGAGACGACAGATATTTTATACCCCATCTAGCTGTGATGGATCTGTGTGCATGTATTGTAGGTGTAGGATATGCCATGGCTTTAAATATCATTCCATTGAGATTTCAAGGAGATGAACTATGTAAAATTTTGTGGTTTGCATCACAAGCTACTACAATGTGTGCAGCTTTTATGTTGCTTGTCATTGCAATACAGCGTTATTTGAAGGTCGTGAGACCATTCAAGAAACAGATGACGATAAAGACCAAGCATTTCGCCTTGGTAGCTATTATTCTCCTCTCCATTGTCTTGTCTTTACCGTGCTTTATGTTCTATGGAGAAATTACCATAATAAATTCTCAGTTAAATTTGAAAGGATCTCGGTGTGGTGCAAGCCCAAATTCTGATAGAACTGCCCTGTTTTTGTATAACACAATTCTGTTTGTGATTGTTGTCGGTGGACTTATTACAATAAGTGTTCTCTACATTATGATTGGACGTACAATCTACAGGCAACACAAGTACAGACGAAGAATTAGTTCCGCAACATCTGCTGTTAAACGCAGCAACCGAGATTCAATGGAATGGAATCCGCCCTCAGAGAGCGGAGGAGGAGTCCCGCCTAGAAATAAACCGCAAAGGGATAGCCTCGATTTCGATTCTCCCTTTCTTGATTCTCTCACCGAGGCACCTCCATCGCCAGTTACCCCGGTAAATGAGGAATCCAGTCCTCTCCAAAATTCTACATTTCTCAGTGTTCCAATGACTACTACAGAAAAGATCCGCAGTAGTTTTACAGAAATACAGAAAAAGGCTTTCAATTCGGCTATTCCTACTGTGCGGAAACACTTCGGAACTCATCGGTGTTCCTGGATGTTCATGTTGATAGCCGTGGTTTTTGTATTATCTTTTATTCCACGGATAACATTAAATGTTTTGGAATCTGTGGATCATCATTTTTGGCATAAACTGACTGACCGGGAAATAGCTTTTTACCTGTTCCTGTATCGCTTTTATCTTGTAAACAATATAAGTAATCCTTTCTTTTATGGACTCTTTGATCGGGCACTTCGTAAAGAACTTCGAAAAATATGTTGTTGTAGGTATGGAAAATAAGTAGTTCAAGAAATTGCTTAAGTTTTCATTATGCTTCCTCTGTGTCACTGAACAGAAACCCTGCCTTTGATTATTGTATTGTTTATAGCCAAGAGCAAAACAGCCCTTGGTTTAAAATTTGAACATTAATAAATTGTACAAAAAAATATATAATCATTTTATTATGATTTGTACATTGGGCAAAGAAGGATCATAGTAAAAAAAAAATCTTACAAACTTCAAATCATTCTTAGATGATTTAAAACAAAAACACAATAATAAATTTGATTATCATAGGAATAGCGAGGATAATCTCAATATACAAATGCAAAATTAAACTTCTTTCATAAATTTTGAGAATTTATAAAGATATTTTCCAAGTTAACGTTAACATTACTCTGTAACATTTTTTGTCGACAAGAATTGAAAAAGTTTAAGGTTGAGGTTTTTGTGGTAATATTTCTTTGTATATTATTTTGTAACTTCGGAAATAAATGGACCCACCGGAATAAATACTGATACTCATCTTCAACCTGTGACACTGAGCAAACTTTGCACAGTCTTTCAATTCTAAGAAAATTTAAAAATTCTTTCTATCTCAAGTTGATGAGATGATAGACGATATTGGTATACTCACTAGGAACGATGAAATACATGTATCTTCCAAATGCAATTGTTTGAATAGATACCTAGCCATGGATGCTCATATCAGCTTAGTTTGTATTGTTGTAATAGCGTTGTGTAGATTGTGAAACGGAATAACCTTTGACTAAAATCTATATCTCATTGAAAGTAAATTACATGTATAACTGTTTCCTACTTTTATCTGTAGAAATAAAGATTATTAGTTTAACTTAACAGTTTACACATGTGTATACCATGTTTATTGGTGCCAATATCTTTGCCTAATCAGATTTTCTGTTTCGAAACCTAGTGAGAGTGCAAGATATTTTGAAATATCAAAAAGTTATTCATATTTTGCTAAAAAAAATGAAGATTTGTCAATTCAAGTTTAAACTATCACAAAATATGAATGACATTTTTATGTTTTATGATGAAATAGAAAACACACGGAAGATATGAACTGAATGATCTAACAAAATATGGCACATATTTTTCATTAAAGGAAACAATTTAAGGAAGAAACTAAACTATTTATGAAAACAAATCCACATCTTCCTGCGTCTCTCCTGCACTTTGAATATACTTCATGATATCGTCTGTATTTAGATCACTTATACCGGAAGTAGCCTCGCTATGGGATGGAATCACGGGTGGTTGTTTTGGAACTGGCTTTGGTTTAAGTTCTGGTTTCGAACCAACCTTGGGTTTAGGACGTAGAGTAGGTTTTTGGCTCTCTGGCAATGTATTTGTCGTTTCTGGCTTTGGTCTAAGTAACGGTTTGGGTTTAGTTTGATTGATTTTTGCTGTGTCATCACTTTTAATCTTTGGTTTGGGTTGGCTGATAAAAAGTTCATCCAAGTCGTCTTCAACACTGTTAACAGTATTGGTTAAAGTATAACTTTATGTAAATCTTTTGAAATAAATAAACAAAAATGTTTAACAGATTTTAAAACTTCACTATTGAATTAGAAATAATAGATAAAACATCAAAAAAATAGTTACTTTCAATATTATAATCAAAATGATAGTAAGTTTGCAATTATCTTTTACTTTGTGGTTGAATATCATGGCTAATGATTGTAGAAAACATGACGATCTTAAGTTTTTTTTTCATTCATAACCACGTTAACATCGAAATATCACGCTTTAATAAGTATGTAAGTACACAAAAACTTCATGAATATTCGTTTTAAAAAGACCTCAACATGTATAAAGTGACACCAGCTGTCAATGAAAAGGTAAAACTTGCAAATGACAATATTCGCGTCACATCTGTTTAAAATCTGTTTAAAATTATCTTCACTGGGAATTATTTCTGTAAGCGGTCTTCTACTCATAATGACGCAATTTTTTGGTCATTACACGTAACTTGTCTTAGCGAAGCCGCCAAAGTGCATTTTATTTTT
Organism: Saccostrea echinata; assembly: GCF_033153115.1. Taxonomy (NCBI): domain Eukaryota; kingdom Metazoa; phylum Mollusca; class Bivalvia; order Ostreida; family Ostreidae; genus Saccostrea; species Saccostrea echinata. Next base: position 33,017,820 of record NW_026889750.1, read on the forward strand.
AATTTTCTTTATTTCCAATTTATCGCTTATATAGGTTTTATATTTCCTATCTATCAAAATCGGCATAACTTTGGCGAAGGAAAAAATACATCTTTGTAGCAAGTGAAGAATAATAAGAATCATTTTCAATTAAAATTTCTTAAATCTTTTAGCTGTAATTTGCTCTGAAACATGTATGTACATGGTTGTAATGACATTACAACAAAAACAAGCATTCTGAGAGTATTGCATTAGCAATACTAGTCCCCTACACAAGATGAAACACTTCCTTTAAGTTTGGCTTAATGGTGGCTTATAGGTCCTTAATGATGGTTTAATGGTTGTCTTTAAGTCACCATTAAGCACCTTTAAGCTACATTTAAGTAATAAATACACCACCATTAAGTTACCATTAAGCCATCTCAAAGTCCTTAATGGATGCTTAAAGGTAGCTTAATGGTGGCTTATAGGTGCTTAATGGTAGCTTCTAGACAATCATTAAGTCACCATTAAGCCACCATTAAGCCAGACTTATAGGTGCTTAATGTCCAAACTCCATTAAGCTACCATTAAACCACCTTTAAGTCACCATTACGCAGTCGATAAAACTGCTTTTATGGGTTAAATATTATTTTTAAAATGATTTCTTCACAAAAATTATAAATGTCGGGTTTATACATTTGTTAATTCGGCAAAAATAATGTAAAAGAAAGAAAATTTAAAAAAAAAAAAATAAAGAAAAAAAAAGCATTCCCAACAGGATTCGATCCCACGACCTTTAGATTGGAGGGCGAACGCTTTAACCACTGAGCTATCAAGTCTGTTGAAATTGAAGTGAAATATAACAAATTTATTTTTTAACAAAACTTGTTTGGAATGGTTACAGGTACCTGCACATGTATTTTTTTTCTGATGTTTATATTTATTAATCAATAATACAAATAATTATATTTATATATATTTTAAAAAAGAAATTTTTATAAAGTTTTATATTACGTTAATATTTCTTAACCGTGGACCGGAGTTCGGTGTGATCGTGTGAAACAACTTTTTGATTTTAAGTAACTGAATTCCTCGTTCTGTTATTCGCAGATTTATAAGCATGAAAAGATTGAAATTCAACGGATATAACAAAATTTTGTTATTAAAAAGGAATATACATGTATCATCGAAAGAGAACGATGGGGGAAAACAGATTATACTATAGTTCTTATAAATATGCTGCGGATATTTACGATTTTTGACAATCTTTGCGTAACAAGTAAGTTATAAAATATTTTTGTAACATAACATCTTCAGTTTTAATTCTTTTTATATCATTATGGGTATCAAAATAATTGTCTTTTTGTGTACAATCATAATTTCTAATTTGTTATATGCTTGCGTAAATTTTAAGTTTTGTAAAAATAATATATCATTAAAATCTGTCACTGTACGTTCCTGTGTATAGTTTCCTGTTAATTGACCGGGGATTGGTGGGGACACCTAATTAAGGTCTATTGTCTAACTAGTCGATATACTGTACACTGATTATTTTACCCCGCCTCTCAATGTGTATAAATCTGGTCGGATGCCCTGTTTAATCTGATCGGCTGTTCTTCTGAAAATTGATTTTGAAATAACAAACATTGAAGACCAACTATATTTTGATCAATTCTTACTGCTGCATTATTTTAAATAAATTCTTACTTCTGCATTATTTTAAATAAATTCTTACTTCTGCATTATTTTAAATAAATTCTTACTTCTGCATTATTTTAAATAAATTCTTACTTCTGCAGTATTTTAAAAGAAAGGAAAAAATAATGGCACTTAACCACGAATTAATTCAAATTATTCATGAAGTAATTCAATGATGGGCAATATAATCTATACCTATATATTTTTTTATATCTTAAACATTTCTCTACCCAAAGAAAAATTAAGAGACTTAGAGATATCCCAGTAGAAAATGACTCTAATTACAACATTTACTATGAATTCGGCAGCGGAATGTGGCTCTCCAAACACGAAAGAAAAATATGTGATTTTTTAAAAAATTAATATATATTATGTATTTATGGATAAAAATGATATTAATACAAGTATTCAAACAAACTGATTTTAGGGAGCGAAAATTTTAAGGCATTTGGTGAAGCTGTTCTCAGTTCCCGAGTTTATACGCATTGACAAAAATGTTAGAAATAGCGAGAAAAAAAAAATATGAATTGAATAAGTATTTGCGTAAATGATTCTGAAACTACTTCAAACTTAACAAGTTAGTTTAAAGACTTGATACTGGATGCGTTAAGGTGGTTTGATTAAGTTTGGATATTAAGCCACCATTAAGCTGCAGCTTAAAGGTGGCTTAATGGTAGCTTAATGAAGTTTGGACATTAAGCACCTAGAAGCTGCAGCTTAATGGTGGCTTAATGGTGGCTTAAAGGAATTAACTTCTATAGGCCACCATTAAGCTACCATTGAGCCACCATTAAGCGATTGCTTAAAGATGGTCTTTCGTCCTGTGCTACCAGCAAGTGTAATCTGGATCCCGTTAAAAATTGAAAATGCCATAATTCCGACAAAAATCAATGAAGCGCAACGAAATGCAAGTTAACTTGATCTATAACTCATCAAATAGAGTCACATACCAAAAATCAGCACAATATCTGCAAGCGTTTAGAAAAATATTGCGGAAAACCCTGAAAAATTGAAAAGATCGATATTCCATAAAAAATCATTGAAGCGGAACGAAATGCAAACTTGATCTGTAACTCATCAAGATTCACTCACATACCGAAATTCAGCTTAATATCTGCAGCGTTTAGAAAAAGAGTGCGGAAAACCAAGTGGGACAGACTGACAGACAGACAGAGGGACAGACGGACAGACTCAGAGGAAACCTATAGTCCCCTCTGGTTTCACCGGTTAGGGACTATTAAAATACGTACGTCAGAAGGTCTAAATCATCCTCCTCTTGATGAAGAGCTGACGAAATCGGTTCTGTTGGTTCTTTGTTATCCGACAACAAGAACATTTTATCGTCAGCCCCCAGATTCCCGCCAAGAACAGGGTAGTCAAAAAGTTTGGAATCTGAATCTATTTAATAAAGTGTTTGAAAAATACATAAGTTACACAGTCATATACACATGCATAATTATGTAAATTTTGACACCATTTACTTACGGGTGAAAACTAACCCAACTAACCGATAATCGATCGGTGGAAAATGGCAATCGATTTATAGTGATAAAATTTGATACATTTTTAAATTTTTAACATTTTAAATTGTTAAAACTTAGTATGCTAAAATTTTCCTCCTGTCCTCTTGTCCAGTTTTATGCTAATTTCCTAATTGCATTTGTGCAATTGGTGCATAATAATTACAGTTAACATGACATTAAACCTACAGGTAAAATATTCTATTCTATGTACCAATCGTGGTGTTATAATACTTAACGTACATCATGTTGTTCTCAAAGAAAACATGAATACTGAAAAATCAATGTTTACAGTAGTCCCGGATGATACTGTAAACAATTTGTAAACAGCAAGTTAAGACAGGAATTATGCCCCCCCCCCCTTTAAGGACAAAAGAAAAGGGTGGACGATCTGGGAAAAAAAAACGATGGAGAAAGAGGAAAAGTTGACCTTGACGTTTCAGCCTTTTAGCATTGAAGTCAATATGTTTTTTAATTAAAAAATTCAAGACCTTACGTTTCATTGCAAAAGCTTTCAGATCTAGAGAACTAAAGTTATCATCTATGTATGCAATATATGAACATCTGACCTTGTTCTTTGACCTCAAATCAATAGGTGTCTTCTATAAGTCATGTTGACAAGAGGCTTGAAATTTCATGCAAAATCTCAATAAGAACTAAAGAACCAGTAACCATTTTAATGCATTTTTGACAAAAAAATTAGTAGAACTCTTCTTTAAGTCTTTGGGAGTAATGATTTCATTGAGTAAACTCAAGGTCAATGATAAAGATAAAGAAAACAAAAAATTATCAGCTGGTAACAATTTTTGCAATGTCTGAATTTCTGACATTGACCTTTCACCTATAGAAATCAATAGGGTTTTCTTTAGACCATAGGGAGTTGTGATATAAAATGTCATTGCAAAAGCTCACTGGCTATTTGAGATATCATACAGAAATGAAAGTATTACTTTACCTTTGACCTTTTGACCTCAATATCAAAAGAGGTATTCTTTAAGGCATTGGGAGTTATGATATCATATTTTATTGAAAAAAAGCAATGAAAATTTACTTAATATAAAGATTCCATCTTAAACCATTTCTGCCATGTTTGAATTTCTGTCCTTGAAGTTTGACCTTAAAAATCAATAGAGGTCTTCTTTAGGCCAAAGGTAGTTAAGATAAAAAATTTCATTACAAAAGCTGAAAGACTTTTTTGAGATATTGTCCAGAAATGAAAGTGTTTCATATACAGAATGTATGAATTTCTCATGTTGACCTTTGACCTTTTGACCTCAAATTTGATAGGTTTTTTTTTTTTGCTGTAGGGAGAACATTTTTAACACTTTTAAAAATGTTATGTAGAAACCAAAGATGTTATCTTTCAAGTCAGTAACTCTTATTTTTATAACCATCCCCCCCCCCCAAAAAAAAAAAACAAATTGAGGTAGATAAAACAAAGAAACAAAAATGAGCTATCTTGTTCCTTAAATTTCTACATTATATCAAGCACAGCAAGCTCTTATGACAATGCCTGGGCAAAGAGAAAATTCAGATTACTGCACATTTGTTTTTCTGGCAAGTAACCTTTGGACCCACAACCCTTTAGAAATTGCATCTTGCTGCAGATTAACTTAAAGCATTTACCATTAAATAAGGGAAATGATCTGTAATGGATATTGCAGATTTAGATAGTAGATTAGACATTCATCTAATCATTTATCTAAATATGTCAAGTGAACTCTCACCCTGTCCTCCTTTTGTGGTTATCTCGGGAATGATGTCTGTGTCTTCCTCATCATTGAATAAGTCTTCTTCTTCTTCCTCCTCATCCTCTTCAAAAAGACCACTGCTGAAAGCAAGTCACACATATAAAAACATAGGTAATCAGAGATTACAGAGCTCACCTCAACGAATGTTGTCTTTAAGTAAGGCAAAGTCCCAAACTAATGCTCTAGTAGTCTGCATCCCTAGATGTAACATTTATGCAATTTTGGTACAACAGGGCTTGCAGTTACATGGGAATGGATTTACCTAAAAACTTTAAACTAGTCACTCATCCAGAAAATGTAAGTCATATCCAGCATCTGAAGCAAGTTTGTGTTCATCCTGTGATGCATTATCCATGCAAGTTTGGTTCAGATGGCCATTATAGTTTACTTTAACCTGGTCACTCATCTGGAAAATGTCAGTAAGACACAGCATCCAAAGCCAGCCTGGTAGTGTGCATCTTCAGATGTATCATCCATGCAATTTTGGTCAACATTGAGCTTAAAGTTATTTGGAAATAAGACCTGCTCTAAAAACTTCAACCTGGTCACTCATCCGGAAAATGTAGGTCAGATCCAGCATCTGAAGCAAGTTCAATAGTGTGCATCCTTAGATGTATCATCCATGCAATTTTGGTGAATATAGGACTTATAGTTACTTAGTAATGAGACCTGCTCCAAAAACTTTAACCTGGTCACTCATCCGGAAAATGTAGGTTAGATCCAACATCCGAAGCAAGCCTGGTAGTGTGCAGCGTTAGATGTATCATCCATGCAAGTTTGATCAATACAGGGCTAATAGTTACTTGGAAATGCTTCAAAAACATCAACCTGGTCATTCTTCAGCTTAAATTGCAGCATCTGAAATCTTGATTGGTACAATGAAACATACTAGAGGCATCCTCTATGCATCTCTGATTAATATAGGGCACAGATGTACTTGAAAAGAAAACTGCACAAAAACTTTAACCTGGCCTGGGACGCCGACACCAAGGGTATTACATAAGCTCCCCAAATTCGTTGAGGTGAGCTAAAAATCAATAAAGAAATATCCTGTGGTAGCAAACATGTCTTAAGGCCTTTAAAGAAAATGATTTCAAAGAAGTGGTTGTTGTATGTTGTTTTACATCCTGTTCGCGAATTTTTCACTCATATAGAGATGTCACCATATAACGGTGAAGGGCTTCAAATTTTGACCTCTACTCGGCACTCTGGGCCATTGAGCAGTGAGGGATCTTTATTGTGCCAACGCCTGCCATGACAAGGGACCTCGGTCTTTAAGGTCTCATCAGAAGGACCCGCAACTTTCACTTCAAAGTGCCGAGTGTCTGTCAAAGGAACAGTTCCTACCTATTTTTTATCAACTTAGATCAGTCGAGGCCGTGATTCGAACACACGACCTTCTGAACACAGAGCGAGAGCTCTACCGAATGAGCTACCATGATGGAAAAATAAACAGAATGTTTGATCAGAAGCATATGGATTTATTGGATTATATGTTGATGAAATTTAGAAGAATGGTGGTGGAGCAAGAAATTTAACATTCTTTTTTACTTATCCAATCACAGTACCATATGACTAAGGTAAGATGATTGGAATACTCTAAGAATATTCTTTGTTTACTCTTTTTGGCATATCTAAAATTAAATGGTCTACAAAAAACTATGCTTTACTTATACGCAAGTGAGTTAAAGCTAATTATAGACATTTCCATGCAAATAAACTAATTAAAACGCATAAAGGCTGTACTTATTATACAGGAAAGGTTAAAACTTATTTTCTAATACAAACTTGGTACCCACGACAAGTGATAGCCAGTACACATTATGATGTCATATTATGGCGTCATTCTTCTCTACTACACAAAGTTTTAAAGAACATCAACAAAATAGCTTCGGTGCAAGGACATACCCTATTTAATTTTACAGAATCAGGGTCTAATTAGAATCAGAATATTCCAAGGATTGATAATATTGCTGTACAAATATCGACAGCTCAATTGTTTAGTTACTATTTCTACAGTATTGAGTTGAAACAGGGAAAAAATTCACAGTCCGGTGTAAGTTTTCTCAAATTCTTATCAGATAAGAAAGTACATAGGATTTGTGCAGCACTTTTATTAATCATCAGAATATTCTTCCTAGAATTATACATTATTTATGCAATATTAAATAGGATAAGCCCTTGTGCCGAGGCTGTTTTCTGATGTGTTTTATAACCTCGACTAGTAAAGAACAATGACGTCATAATGTGCACTGGCTTTCACAAGTCTTGGGAACTAAGCATATAAAAGAAAATGAATTAAAACTTTTTCTTCATAAAAGATATACCTTTCGTGCATTTTTATTCGCTCATTTGCATAGAAACACCTACACCTAGCCTTAACTCACTTGCATAGGGACAATTATTTAATTCAACAGGGAATGAAAATCACTTTGCTGTAAGCTGGAATTCATTATAAATGTGTTTGCTGTATACATGTTTTACTGTAATTAAGGGATGATGATTCATGTAATCATAAATAACAGAATAAGAACACTTCAGTGAATGCATTCAGCGTATCTGGGCATGATTTCTTATTTTAGCAGTGATTTTTGTAAATTAATAAACAATGAATGCATTTAAGATGCTAAAATATGAATTCAAATGAAAGTAGTCCAAATAACAGCTACATGTAAACATGAACAGTTAACATTAAAAACAAAGATTCTGAAATCACATTTCCCTATTGCATTATTATCACTAGCCTTGTACTAGACTCTGATGTTATCTCCTTTTTATCTTCTGACTGTTCATCATTATCCTCTGTTTCTCCTTCATTTTTCAGCCCTTCTCGTGTGTATTTGCCAGCTTTTATTGCATTGACACCTGAAGCAACATTTATCTGTTTATTTCCAGTCAACTAATTTCTAAATAGAACAATGTTTTATTTCTTTATTATTTTACTATTTAATTATATAAATAAGAATTTTCAATTTGAAAAGTTAACTTTTAGAAAAACAGTGACTTATTTCCTAGTTGTTTATTATTTACCTAAGAATTCCAGTAGTAGAGAAGAAGTGCAGACTTTGGGGGTAACAGCAAGGAAATTGAGAAATCTCTCTAGCCCCGCTCTCCTATCTGTTGCCACTTTATCATTCACCAGGAGGGCTTTCTTTGGTAGAGTGGGGAGTACTGTGGCTGGGTACTTTTCATATATTTTGGACCATAAGTCTTCAAACTCTGCAAACTTCTTCTTTACCTACATAAGTAATATCTTAAACATCTTTCATCAGAGAAATTAACATATACTATTTATCAGCTGTTTATATTCTCTTTTACTCTGATTACACCTCAGTACAAATATGCTTTTTGAAGTGGGTTAAACTTTCCTTTTCATATTTTAAAACTAAGATCTGCTTTAAAAAAATGATAATTATTAAGATTAATGCTCCAGACTTACTGTGAGAAGATAAATCAATTATTTCAGTATTTTACCATGAACTGAACAACGTCACTCTCCTTGTGTTTTGGACTTTTGAAGAAGGGTAGATTAGACACCACTACGACCTGGTATTCATATGTTGACTGCAGAAGTCCCTTTTCTTGTGTGATGCGGGGAATTGTTATGTCAATTCCTGTCTCTCTGTTTTTTAACTCTCTATATAAACCAAAAGAACAGTCACTGTACATGAAGTTGATCACGCTAGTTGATAGTTTATAAATATTTTTAATAGATTCTGTAAAAGAGGAAAAATGTTACAATACGATGAATCAATTTTCCGTAGCTATATTTTATCAAATACCTGATCGTAACTGTTGCCGAAGGCATTTTAGTTGAGAAAGAAACGCCCACCTTGTTCACATCACGTTTTGTTTACATATTGCCCAAATTTTGTAATCCCGAGTCCGATTTTACAATTACTAGCCCGTTTCACAAAAAATCTGTCCTGCCGTAGTCATCTTAAAGATATATATTTAGATCATCCTAAGATCTGACTTACGACATTTCGAAGATCTTTACGACAATTATAAGAGCTGTCACGTCTGCTGTTTCACAAAACTAGCATTAATATTAAAATTCTGAAGGCAAACTTCATGCTTCAGTATTACGAAGAAATATTATGCTTGCTTATAGTTTAGTTGTCTTTCTTTGTTTGTTTTTTTTTTTTAGTATTCAAAATAATAAGTTTTCTTAAATGATTTCTTTTGTTGAAATTTTTATATTATTTTATCAATTTCATGAGTTTGGGCTGAAACTAAAATATATCATGTCCAACGGTAATCGTCAGTTGACATCGCTCAAAATTGCCAGAAAAAGGCGAATTAATTTTATTGAATAATCCTTCAGTACATATATTATGTTCTTGAAATTAATTATGTTGATCTTAGTGTACCACCCGGCATTAATATTAGGGGGTTTTGTTATGTGTAGTCATTGTGTTATGCATGTGCGAGTTTAATTAAGCTTTGATTTCTCATATTTGGAAGTCACGGGTCCTATAACCATTGATAACAGCACCTGGACGTGCCGACAAATTGAATACCGCGCGCGTGAACGCGGTATGATAATTTGTCGGCACGGACAGAGGTGCTGTTATAGGACCGACAACATCATAAAAAAAAAAAGAATTCAATGCTTTTATTTACATAATCATTCTCTAATTTCTCTTTTCATAATAAATGTTAATTTCGTTATTCTTTTTTTTTATGAATTCAGCGCCTTTCAGAAAAGGTGTGCTTTATAGACGTACATGTAAGAGGAAAAATGACAAATTAATGTTAAATGTACAATTGTTATATTTGTATGATAATTTAATAGGATAGTTGCTTTTAATTAAATTGAGCCAAACAATATAAATTTTGGTGTTTCAGAGTATTGAAAATTAATATATATATATATATATATATATATATATATATATATATATATATATATATATATATATATATATATATATATATATATATATATATATATATATATATTGAAAATTAAGATGATGTTGAATCAGTCAATTAACTTAAACTTAAGACAGATGGTCTCTGGATCTTTGTATAGTCCAAACGATTGTTCTGTCTCTAAATACTGTTCTCTTCTGAAGATCCTTCGGTTGTGAGCAAAAAGACGGAGCGTCGCCATGTCCACTTTAGACGTAAGAGAGATATCTAGTTGTCTGAAGACTTGAGATAGATCTTAAGATTATCTTAAGATATGACAGTTTTATCAAACAGTTTATAATTATTTAAGTTAATTTTTGGTCTTAAGACAGATCTTAGTCTTCAAAATAGTTTTGTATAACGAGGCCAAGCATGATAACTGAAACACATTTATTTACTATAATGCACAGATGACAATTTTTTAATATTTTAGAGATTTGATATATGCATCATTTACAGCGAAAATAAGTATAAAAATATATACCAATCCATGCATTCGTTTTTGTTTGTATCATGTCCCCTTAAGAAACCTTTTTATCGATTTTGGCATGTCCATCAATAGCTCATACATTACAAGAAATTACACGGGCAAGTCGGTAATAAAGATTTCAGAAACTTCATGTATCAACACTAGAAGAAGTTATATGAAAAGGATCAATAACAATATAAAGTTTATAATGAAAAAAACTTCTATTTATGCTACAATGTAGATCCATTTATTAGGTGTGTTCCCATTTCGCCTTAACTGTGAAATGTAGGTAAGAAAATGTGAAAAAGTTCTAAGGCGAAGTGGGAATTTGATTATTCCTTTGTAAAAACAATAACTGCATGCATGTAAATTAATTAGATGTTTGTTTTACCGTTAAGTTAATTACACAGTTAAAAAAGAAATATTTGGATGTAAAATGAAAAAAATAGTAACATTATCATTGGTCAGTAGATTCATTGTACAATTTAAAAAATAAGAAATTTGCAAAAATTATTCATGAAAATGTGAATTATTTTATAGATGTAGTGTCTTAGAAAATAATAAGTATATTATAAAATGTTTCATGTAAATCTTAAATGTTTTAAGTCAGTATATTCTACAGAATTTTTTAATGCTTAGAGTTCACCGACTTCACTTTTTTCATCTTTTTTTTTTTTTTTCAGGATTTGTATCATATTTGCATAATTTTCACAAAATCACTTTTTTTCACGGTGAGCAAATAATTTGAAACCTCTGAAATCTTTGAAATTTTGCTATGCAATGCAAACAATACTTAAACGCATAATTATATGTATACACAAGTTCCCATTTCGCCTTTAAGTTAATAAAACATTCAAGGTACTAAGGCGAAATGGGAATAGCAAATTTTACAGTTAAGGCGAAATGGGAACAAACCATTTATTACGCCACGGTGGTTCTTCGGAAAATCAAACCCAGCTACGACTGTGAACCCATTTTCATAGAGTTACGCTGTGCGGCTATAGAAGGACCATCGCACGTCGAAAGGAGAGAGAGAGAGAGAGCTTATTTCTATCAAAACGAATTGAATATTGTTTCAATTATTGTCGGTCGATTTGGAGAGAAAAACCTCCAAATTGATGAAATTGTATTCATTTTCTTGTAAATGAACGCAAGCGACGACCGAAAAGCACATCAGCTAAATGCGCGCTGAAGCGATCGAGTCTTACCATGACAATTAAATAATTATCTAATTAAGAATACAGAAAAAGGTTCTAAACTTATTTGATGGAGGGTATTTTCCCAGACGACAACTTTCGGCTTTAATATTTTGTTGAAGTTTCTTAATTTGTGTGTGTATGTGAGAGAGAGAGAGAGAGAGAGAGAGTCTGTGTGTGTGAGGAAGTGTGTGTGTGGATGTGTGCATGTGTGTGTTTTGGTATTACTTGCCTGGACGTGTCAACACCATTCTTAAAACAATTTTTCAAGACACTTCCAAGAAGATTCAAATTTTTATATATTTATCATATTTTAAATAATCTGGAAGGTGGACCCTTATGAAATGTGCATGACATAACAGTAAATCGTTGTCATTTAAATGGAATTTCAATTTGGATGCTGTAAAATCTTCAAGAACAGCTGTGATCGTGGTAACGATTACAGATTGAACCTTAAAAAATACTTTTATACTTTTTGCTGTGAGTTCTATCAATTTCTGATTTTTTATTTAAAAACGTGAAATCAAATTTAATGAAATATCTTCTAAGAAGAGAACTATTACTATTTTAATAGCCAAGTTTTCAGAAAAAAAAAACTTTATTTACATGTACTAATCAGACCTTTTTGTGATTTCATCAAATGATAGATTTAAAGGCGTGTTGATCCCTTTAATTATACGAATTACAGCATACAATTTTAAAACTTTTTTAAAGGTAGCTAATAAAAACAAACAAACATTAAGATGACAAGACGCAATAAAATTAAACATTGTGGCAAGGTTGTCTTTCTCCTTAAGAAAAATACTTTAAAAAATTACTTTGAAGTTTAATTTTTCTCCCTACATTTACTTGACATTTGAAATATAATGTATTATGTGTCGACGAATCTTATATACAAGCACTGCTTTACACCTGAGCTGACTTTCATGCGGGGGTATTTTCAATACAGATGCATTATTTATCAATTGTGAGTTATGAATAGAGAATTAACTTATTTTGACATTCGAAGATGACGCAAATTCATATATAGATGAACACCAAAACATGTAGTTTTTATTTTTTGTTCTGAGGGATTTGACTCGCCTTACCTTAAATAAATAAATGAACATTAAATAAATAAACAAATCAACAGACAGCCTAGCAACCGTATAAAGGCTGTCTTTCTTATGTTAATTTGTCAATGAATTTCGCAAAACTTCAATGAAAAAGTTTGCATGGGAAAAAAATTAAGTGATAATTAGGATTTTTTTTTAAAATATGAATTTTCCCTATTTATTAAGTTAAAGGCGCATGGATATCTTTCGTGCAATTTTATGAATGTACGTTAGTGCATACTCCTCGGCTTAAGGTCTACTGTCATGGATTTTACATTACAAAATGTTAATTGTATTGGCCATTAGAATTCGAAACTTTAAAATAGACTAAAAAACACTAAATGAAATATGTGGAGGTAACGAACAGTTTTCGAGCTCAAAAGTCCATTAAACATTACAAAATAGGAGCAGAACAAACACGGACCTTTAAGACATCAGAGGTGGGATCAGGTGCCATGGAGAAGTGAGCATCCCCTGCCGACCGGTCACACCCGCCGTGTGCTCCTTGTCATGATCGGGAAATAACGGAAAAATCCGTCGACAATTCAGTGTGTAAGTAATGGCTTAACAATTACTATGAAAAAAATCAGTCAGTATTTGCTGACAAGGTCATTGTATCGACCATAGAACTTACGAAATGATGACTTTAAACGAGACTGCTGATATTCTTGTTTCATCAACTTGTTTGTAACTTACCTTGTTTTTGTTCATACGTAGAGCATGCTCGATAATGCTCAAATTATTTCTTAGTGCCCTTTCATCATATTTAAACTTATCTGAAACAAGAAAATAATACATTATAAAGGTCTACCACTGTTTCATTAGCAAACTAACGACAAAACTTCATGATTAACACGATGACTTCAACTTTTCTACTTATGTAGCAATATACCATTATCACCTGCATATGGAGTATATGTCGCCCATATAAATACACAAGAACATGCGCTACGTACGAACAATTTCTAAAACAAGGCAAGCTATTGACAAATAAGTTAATGGTACAAGGATATCAACAGTCCCCTTTAAAGTCAGCAATTCGCAACTCCTTTGGTCCATACATAGACATTGTCAGCAAAAACAATCTATCCTTAAGTCGAATGTTGACTGACGTTTGTCATATAGATTGTTAGGCCATTATTTTTACACCAAATTGTCTACGTATACGATTTTTTCCGTTTTTACCGATCATGACAAGGAGCACACATCGGGCGTGGCCGGTCGATAGGGAATGCTTACTCCTCCACGGCACCTGATCCAACATCTGATATTTTTTTTTAGAGATCTGTGATTGCTCGTTGCTGGAAGTTTGAGTTCTTTTTGCAATTGTTGGCCTCTTCATATTCTTTGCAATCCAGACTTGATTTTTTACTTTCCTTTCTGGCTGGAGAAAGTGGACCCACGTTTCGTCACCTGTGACGATCTGACTAAGCTTCCTATTGCCCATATCTTTAAACATTTTCAAAACTTTTGTAAACGATCTTGTTTCTGAGTTTTGGTAAGTACATGTGGAATCCACCTTGCACTAATTTTACGGTACTTTAATTTAGATTTTAAAATAGTAAAAACACTACCCGTTGAAATTCCTACACATCTTGCTATTTCTTTGACGGTAAGTCGTGCATCTTTCTTAAGAATATCACGGATTTTGGAAACATTGGTGACTGCTCTTGGCGGTCTTCCTGAATGTTTGTCGTCGGAAACACGTGTTCTACCACTCTTAAACTTGCTAACCCATCTGTAAACTGTCTTTTTTGAAATAACAGACCCACCATATATCCAAACAATTTCTTCATATATTTCATTTCGTTCTATACCAAGGGTACAACGAGCAAGAATATACCTTCTAATTTCAAGTGGCTCCATACTTCGTGTTTTACCCATACTTGATGTCCAGTGTATTCGGGTAGGTCATTTGCTATAGCAAGTGTTTGTTTCAGAGTGCATGGACTTGTTCCAAATTTTGACACAATGTCAATAAAAGATATATTTATTCAGGGATGACCAAATTCCGAATCGACTGTCCTAATTTGTATTGAAAACCATAAAGGACAAAAAATATTGAACGCCCCTCGTACATGGAATATTATTGACGTAATACAAACAGGTAATATAATTCTGTAATTTCTCAAAAGACACATTAAAGATACATTAGTTTTGAACATGTTAAGCCCATATGTAGATGATAAGGGCATTACTACATAAGTTAGGGAAGTTTACGATAGAAAGGTTGAAGTCATCATGTTTATTATATAAGTTCGTTGTTGAGCTACCATTAACGTCTTTTTCTAGTAAAATATACAATTAAGAAACGGATGTGTCAGACTCTGTGGTATTTTATTTCAGGTTAAGTGGGATATATCGATATATGAGTGGACCTAACTATTGTTAATTGATAATAGATCGTCGACATATTTAAATGTTGAGTTGAAGGTCACAACAAGGGTTTTCTCCTTCTTTGAATGAAAATGGTGAAAATAACGAACAATGATCGATCTCAAAAATCTATGAACAATACAAATCTGTAAAGAGGGCATGAAACACGGACCAATAGAAATTTCAGAGGTGGGATCAGGTGCCTAGGAGAAGTGAGCATCCCCTGCTGACTGGTCACAGCGCCGCCACCGTGAGACGTATGTATTGATCTGGTAGAAGGAGCATTCTGTAGTCAAATTTAGTTTAAATTTAAAGGCCTTTTATGCTTTTGAATAAAGTCTGTCTCATGAAAACAAAAATAGGTCTGCTAATAATGGGGCGCAATTGGTACCAATGGGAAATCCGACAGATTGTTGGAAAACATTATCTTAAAAAAAACTACGTAGATATTGTCAATCAGAAACTCAAGCATCTTTTTTAATTCAACATGGTAGTACCTGTGTGTACAACCAGATTTTTTTTTTTTTTTTTTTTTTTTTTTTTGATAAAATAATTTTGCAAATGATCATTGACAAAGTAAGTAAAATAACGAGTTCCATTTTTATTTTGATAATTATATTTAATGAGATAACTGTTAAAGAAGTTGCCCTAGCCCTTTATTTCTATATTTTGTTATTGGCTCTCACAATTTTGTGGGGGGTTTTGCTCAAATTTGAGCAGATAATGTTTGAATGACAGATATTCTCAGCTGTGAACAGGCCAAGTAAAATTTTTAAAAAATGGATGTAAGAAATGAATCAAAATTAGAATTAAAAATGAAAGAAAATGAATAATAAGAATTCTTTATATTCAAATATTTGATTAAAATGTAGAATAATGCATAATTAGAAAAAAAAATCCTTATCAATATTTTTAATTTTTGACGCCTATCCGTTATGTAAAAGAAATTCAAGATAATAGAAAAAAATTGCCGCTGAAGACTGTTGAGGAACAATGAAGATACGGATTATAAATATTTTAAACGGAAGAAAAATATTTAAAATCAGACACATCTTTAACAACACATTACTTTCTGCATCCGCCCGGAAAACTGACAAAACCAAGATAACAGGAGGATATTTTAAAGAAGCAACACTTTAGAAAATAAGACATCAAAAAAGCTCGCTTAACCAAAAAGAATGCAAAACAGAATATTTCCACTGATATTATTGATTTACAAATTGTCACTACATCTTACTTTTTAGTTGTTTGTCATCTTTGTTAATTATTATTTTAATTATACCCAGAGCATAATTATATCAAAGGGTTTTTGGAAATGTGGATTTAAAAGAGTTCGAAGACAATAAAAAATGGATACAAAAAATCTATCTTAAAAAACTAATTCTATAAAGAAAGTCAATGTTAAATATTGAATGTTTGTTATCATTTTCTTATCATCTCTTGTCGACGGATTTTTCCGTTATTTCCTGATCATGACAAGGAGCATACGGCGGGTGTGACAGGTCAGCCGGGGAGGCTCACTCCTCCATGGCACCTGATCCCACCTCTAATGTTTTAGAGGTTCGTGTTTGATCAGCTCCATAATTTGTATTGTTTCAGTGGACTTTTGAGCTTGAATACTGTTCATTATCTCCATATATTTCATCCTTTTTATTCCTGAGTATTTGATAATTGTTAATCAAAAATACAAGAAGAAAAAATTCTATATGGAGTTTGTTTTACCAGCAGCGATTGGTAATTGCATTTTATTTATATTGATATCTTTTGAAAACATATAAAACAGACACATACATTAATTCAAAGTAGAGTTGTTTGCAAGTTTCAGATAAACATGTTTGTTGAAGATTGTAATATCTTCATCCTTCCTTCTTCGATCTTAAATCAGTTTATGAAGTGTTTTATCATTTATGCATAATAAGCTTTTATATCACGTGACAGTTATTTCTGCATAAATTTTGCTAGGTTATCCGTAGTGCATGATTGTTTAAAATTGGTGTACTAGCACTTATAATTGAGAATATCATACAATCTCCATCCAAAGGAGCGAGATCTAGATTGACACCAACAGATTTTAATTTCTGTGTAATTCTCCATCTAGCAAGCCATCGATCTGCTCCTCTTGCTGTGGTCCCAAAATCATTGATCACAAGTTTAATGTAGATCTGATATAGGCATCATTATAGTAGACATTAATCAAAAGAGATACCGGAAAAATGAATTTGCATTGGAAACAAGAGAAGCGGATCGAAAACCGATTTTAGAAGAAATTAACAAACACTTAATATTAAACATTCACTTCCCTTTATAAAAGTTAGTTTTTTGGATAAACTCCTTTTGGTACTCATTTTTATCTGTCTGAACACTTTTTGATCCAAATCCCCAAACCCTTTGAAATAATTTTCCTTGAGTATTTTTAAAATAAACAACTTTGATGATTAACAACTGAAGAAAAGTGTACTGAAAATTTTTAATCAATAACATTAGTGGAGATATTCTTTATTGCATTCTTCTTGTTTAAACATTTTTTTTTTCGATGTCTTAATTTTTAAAAAGGGCCTTTTTTCTCTTGCATTCTTGAGATTTTTCAATGTTCTGGAAACTAAATATAGATAAAAGATGTTTCTAATTTCATTTTTTTTCTTTCGTTTAAATATATATACACTAGATGAAATCCCGCGCAAGCGCGGGGAACTGAATTTATACTACTACCGACAGAAAATATTTTGTAGTTTCTGTTGACAGCCTACAGGATTATAGCAGGAAGAAATACTTTGTTCAAAATCCTGCATGAAGTAGATGTACATGTGCGTCTCCACCCCCCCCCCCCCTTTGTAAAAAACTTGAAAATTAACAAATTCATTCTAATTGACGTTTATTGTGAAACCTCTTATACTATGTTATGGATATTGTACTTCAGATGCTCTTATTTCATTTCCGTCAAGGATAAAAGCAGTGAATATGCACATTTTACTGATAAATTGATTTGGGGGAAGGGGGGGGGGGGTCAAAATTCACAGGTACTTGGGTCTTGGTTTATAAATATGTTTGTACCTTACTGATATGTAAATAATGTACTTTACTTTTTTTTTTACATATCAGTAAGGTACATACATATTTATAAACCAAGACTCAAGTACCTGTGTGAAATTAGCTTTTAACGCATTATGAATAGGCCGAGTATTTGATACAAAAGACTGTTTTCAGAAAAAATGAGATGTATTGATTAAAGCACAAAATTTTACATCTTAATTGTTTTTGAACAATACCTTATTCATTAATTTTCTCTTTACATGTAAGCAAGTTTATTACGAAGTACAAATTGTACTTCGGGTTCGTTGCCACGATGCTCTCAGTAAGGAATATATAAAATGTTTCAAAAAATGTTTCATGTTACAAATTTTACCGATAAATTTATTCGGAAAACCTACTACATACATGTATATATATGTAATAGTCTTTCGATATATAAATATATTCACAACTTATAGTGTTATCAATGATTTACCATTATTTCAATGAACAATCACACAAAAGCCTTTTTTTTATGTCATGCAGCTATATGCACCTCGTTTTTTTAAACATCGGGTTCGATGCTATATGATGTTCTAGAAGCTTCCGTCAATATTAAGATCGGTGAATGACGAAAATAATTTGCACATTTCCCTTTTTAATCGGTTATCACAACTTATTTCTTTTACATCATTTAAATCAAGTTTTGATTGAATAATTCAGTGATGACGTTTTATGAGATAAATAAAAGATTGCTTGCTGTCAGTTTCATTAAAAATTGCCAGTAAGTTAGATCCGCCAACCGGAAACGCCACCGTACTCACATTTTTGCTATTTCATGGCTGTTTATAGAAAATAAAAGTAGACTTTTAATTTAATGTACGATACTTACTTTGCGAGTGAAATCTAAATATAGTTTACGGACATCATCTTGTATCTAGTGTATTGTTAGAGGAGTAAGTAAGAACTCTGGTGTACCCGTTTCGGAGTTTATTTGCAAAATTTATTAATTTATAAGTATAGATTTCGTATCTTCAATTTCCTTCAACAGTCTTTTCTCCAGCCATTTTTTTCCTCTTATCTTGAATTTTTTTTACATGAGCGGACAGGCGTAAAAAAATCAAAAAATAATATTTATGTGGATTTTTTTTCCTAATTATGCATTTTTCATCATTTTCAGCATATATTCGAGTACAAAGACTTCTTTATTTTTCATTTTCTTTCATTTTTTTGTTCTAATTTTCCATTTGATTAATTTTCTGATAGTCATTAGCCTGTGCATTATTGAGAATTACCTTTATTCAAACATGCATAACGTTTGCTTAAGTTTGAGCAGAAGTACACTGAATTCTGAAGGCAAAGAACAAAACATTGGATTAGGGCAAACTCTTGAACATTTAAAAATTATAACAATAAAGAAAAAACTCGTAAATTTAGTTACCGTGTCACTGGTCATTAGCAAAATTATTTTGTTAAAAAATAATCTAATTTTTCACTCAAGTACTCCGATGTTGATATTAAAAATTGCTCGAGTTTATGATTGACATTATCCATGTAGTTTTTGAAGCTCAAGGCTTCCAACAATCTATTGAGATTCCCATGGGTACCAGTGGGGTCAATTATTAGCAGACCTTTTTTTCATTAATAGTAGGCAGTATTTATTTAAAAAGTTATACTTGAGAAAAAGAAAAAGACTTGCTGTGACCTTCAACTCGACATTTAGATATATCGACGTTTTTCAATAAAGAATAGTTTGGTCCACTCATAAGTTGGCTGGATATAAACCAGTGAACTTGAAATAAGAGATACCACAGAGTCTAACACATCGTCTATATATCTGAATATTTTACTAGAAAAAGACATTATTGGTAATCTACATTGTAACAACAAAACATTATGATAAACGTGATGTCTTCATCTTTTCTATCGTCAACTTTTCTTAAGGTTTTGTCAAAGGTCAACATGTCCAAAAATTTATTTTTACAATAGCTCCAAAACAATGTGGTTTATAAAGTTAAAACTTTTACAGTTTATAAATATATCATTGATTAACAGATAGAAAGTATCACTTGATAACAAATGTTAAAAAAAATATTTATCGAGAAAAATTCTTTCTAAAAAATGCATATATTTCTAAAAAATGCGTCTTCTTAATTCTGTACTTTTAGTGAAAGCCATCATTGCAGAAATAATATATGTTTATCAAAGAAGGGCAAGTTGGACTTCGATAGCCTCTTGAAAGTTGTTTTCCCTGTTTATTTTGTCCAAATGTAAAGATTTGAAACCGAAAGTACATTGCAAATGGCGGATTTTATAGGGGTCTTGTCTTTATACATGTCATGCTTTTAATAACAGCCTTTCAGAGACCATTCACGTCCAACTTGCCCTTCATTGATAAACATATATTATTTCTGCAATGATGGTTTTCACTAAAAGTACAGAATTAAGCAGATGCATTTTTTTTTAAAGTATGCTAATTTTTTGCATTTTTTTTTTCTCAAGAAAATATTTTTTTTAATAATTGTTTTCAAAGTATACTTTCTATCTGTTAATCAATGATATATTTATAAACTGTAAAAGTTTTAACTTTATACCTCACATAGTTTTGGAGCTATTGTAAAAATAATTTTCTGGACGTCTTGACCTTTGGCAAAACCTTAAGTAGCAATATATCCTTAACATCTGCATTTGAGGTTTATGTCTCCCAATTGATTCGATACGCAAGAGCATGCTCAATGTATGAACAATTTCTAAAATGAGGCAAACTTTAAACCAACAAGTTGATGAAACAAGGATATCAATAATCTCGTTTAAAGTTAACAATTCGCTAGTTCTATGGTCTATAAAATGACCTTGCCAGCAATTACATGTACAATCTATCCTCGAATGCTGACTGATGTTTTTATACTAATTGTTAGGCCTTTCTTTACACACTGAATTGCAACGGATTTTTCCGTGTTCCCGATCGTGTGAATGGAGTGGAAAGCATCCCCTGTCGACTTGTCACACCTACCATATGCTCCTTGACATGTACAATTTTAATTGTTGCGAAACAATTCTATAGAAATGCTAAAAACCGTGTTTACAATTTTGGAGGAATAAATTTCCAATCTTTATAATTGTGTTTTTATATATACATTGATAATTATTATTTTAAAAAAAAATGTTACTAGTTATGCGTCGTTTGCCAGAAGACCCAAGCTGGGCATTTAGCATGAAAGTCTGTGAGATGTTCTTTTAAATAAAATAGTTAAAGCTTAAAAATTCAAGAAGGTAATTTTTCTGTCTGAAATAGTTATTTTGCCACTAGATTAACAAATGTAAATATTAATTTTTTTTCTGAGAACACAGTGTTAATAGACACAAATCTACTATTGCCGCATTTTGATGATATTAATACATTGTAATATTAAATGATACAGTGATGAAACTGATGCTATATGGTAAACCTCCAGGTCATCTATTCACAAAAAATCGCAAGTTTACGAATATGGCTTGAAATTACGATAATCCTTAGATTTAAGATATCTGAGTTTTGATAAAAATCTTAACTTTGATAAAGAATAGTGTTTTATTTGTATACAATAATTCAATGCAGAAATACATGAGAATGAAAAATTCCAAAGTTCGAATACAAATTCGAATACAATACATTGATTCAGCAAAGGAATATTAATCATATAATTGAAATTCACTAAAGTGTTAATTCAAAATTATCGACAATACAAAATACTGTTTCAACGGTTCGTATAGGTCTTTAAAGAACAAACCAGATAAATTAGAACAAAATTTAATGTTTATCTTGATCTATACCCTGTAATCCCCCCCCCCCAGCAACAATTAAAAGCCCAAGTGCTTTATCCAGGAGGTTTATCGAAATGGTTAAAATACATTCTTAAAAAAAGTATTTTTTTTTTCAAAAATTTATGATTAAGTGTACTTTGCACATGATTTTACCCCGATTCCCCAACTGTCGTTTTTAAGTAAATATCAAATGATTACAGGAATTTATATCATATATTTTCATTTCTACTCAGTTGATGCCGTATATGATAAATTCTAGTTTTTGTAGCTTTCTGTATTTTGTGCCGTGGTCCTTGTTTTAGTGATTCTTCATAAGACTGCAAAGCCCCGTGTAAGTCCCCAACAACTTGCTGACAGATTCCTAGTATCTGCCAGGATATGCCTCTGTGGCATAATGGAACATATCTTCCATCATCATAAAGGAGCAGATTGTGAAGGTCTGTCAGTGACTGTAGATACTGATATCTGTTACCAAGGCGATAGTTCGATAACACAACCAGCATTTCGACTAATACAAATACCGGATATTTTATACCTATACTCTGCGCTGACTTTGATTTGTCCTGCTCTTGTTCTAATATTAATTCTTCAATGAAGTGCATCCCATGATAAAGCACTATATCCACAACCCAGGCGACTTTCATTTTTCTAGACAAAGACAGATTATTTATCTCTTCGCTGTATCTGTGTCTGTCTACAGGTTTGTTGTTATACAAATTAAAGTGTTTTGATAGTCTTTCTTTCATCAGATTAGTAACAAAGTGCTTTATTGCATCTCCCTGTCCTATAGTAATACGAAGCCAAATACAGTGAAGGTGAGATGGTTCCTATCTATGATGACAATTTCAACATGTTGCACAGCATTTTTTTCTGAATTGTACGTATGTTTATGTTTAGAATGTGAAGTATTGTTTATAATCACGAAAGATGTTAGAGAAAGACTATTAGCTGTACACATCTAAAATGTTAAGGAATGGTATGGTGACAGTGACGAATATAACAGTGTCTCTATAGATTTTAAAAATGAAAAGCATTTTTTTCCTCTTAAAAAACATTGCGTAATTCATATATTATACGCAAATCTTTACATGCACATCCAATGTCGAGACATATTCCTATAGTAAAATGAATCCTATTTGGATGGCTAATGGCTGGCTCAAGGATAGATCTGATTGTAGAACTAAGCAGCAAACAGGATATGCCTCTTCTGTGATACTGATTCAGTTGTTCTAATAAAGATTCACGCGTGATTCCGACAACCTTGTTCATCAACATATTGTTCTGTGGAATAATAAAATTAGCAAATTTAATTACCGCGATATACACAGTGAACGAGATATTTAAAACACTTCCAAAACATTCTAGTAGATTGTTAGGACACCATTTCAAGTTACCAACTTGTATTAACCAGAACATTGTAGTCTTCATGAAATAAGAACACAGTAATGGTTCCTCTACATTGTTATTGATCACTTCTTTGAGAAATATTTTAAGGAGCCCATAACATAAAAATTGAGTATGATTCATAGTGTACACTAGATTTTGTTCGGCAAGAGAAAAGGACAACCTCCAATCCAATACATTTCCAACGATAGTGCATTTACTCCCAATAGCCACACAGTGGTAATTATTGTTTAAGATATCTTTAAGCACACTTGCAGGAGGCCACAAGTATCTAAGGCATCTTTCAATCCAGTATTTTGTACAACGGGGCCAATATTTGCAGGTTAAGCAAATTGCTATATCAATAGCAGTTAATCCGCCATATCCACTAGAACAAGGACCATGTTCTTAAACATTTGGGTATCCCATATAACGAGAATAATTTTTCAACAAACATCTGCCTCCACAATAAACTAGAAATATAAATTCGATCATTAAACGGAATGAGTGATGATGTAAAGAAATTGTATCTAGGTTGTGTAAGAAGCTGTAGCCTAACAAATCCAGGCGGTGTATCCGTGTCATCCATGAGAAGAATGTCAAGATTTGATGAAACATAATACCTTAATTGATAGATGTCATTTATTAATAAATAACGTTCACAAAACCACACCTTGTAATCTTGGTCAGATGAATTAAACCTGAATCCTTAGACTTCCGCTTAACCTTCTCCTTCCTCTACATAGGTGTTTACCTTTATGTATATTTTGTACTATCATGTCTTCCATGTCCCTCACGTCCCTTCTGATGGTGACTTCAGTCGGCGTCCCTATCTCACAACAGCCAACATAAAATACCTCTGATAGACGGAAAATGTGGTCCATCCTGGAACTGACGTATAAATAATTAATAATTGTGCATTGATGACAAAGACGCAAAATAGTAAACAGTTAGACAAAGAACTTTACGTTTTAAAAATATTTTCAGCCTCGTATGTTTTTATGTTTTTGTCTAGATTGAAAATCTTAAAATCCCAAAGTGCAAGAGTATTTAGCTGAATTTATGTGTTTTAATTTAACTTCTATATATTTAGTAAAGGAATTAAACTATATGTTTATATCATATTAATGTTTACCTTAAAGACTTTTGAAAATTTTGTGATAGTGTGCTTTATTATGTTTGACGCTGGTGAGTTAATCAATGCTACTTTCGGGTTTATACATGGATATACCATTGCTGGCATCAGAAGCCTTTTCAAAATGTTTTCAAATTTTCGAAAATTCTTTTTTTCAAAACTTAGCAAAGTGTTTTAAGCAAAGTTTATAAAACTTTAAAATTTAACCCCCAAGAATGATAACTTATGTTTAATAATTAGAAAGTGTTTATAAAATTTTACATTACAATTATTCTAATTGAAGGTCAACAGCGACACTAAGAAGTCTCCCAAGTGACATTTACAACATACAGACTTAAAATAAATTTCTGAACACTAACTAGTACATATAGGTAATTCTGAAAAAAGTTTCGTATCTCCGAATCGTTTTCTATTGAAACATTATGGGGATTTCTTGTCTTTTGTGATATATTGTATTTATATTGTTGTTTGTTCGTATCTTTGTTTAACGTCCCTTCGAGGATTCATCACCAATTGCCAGAGGAGGACTGCAAATCTAGACCTGAACTCGGCAATTAGAACCATTAAGCAGTGAGGGATCTTTTACATGCCAGCACCTACTGCGACATGGTACATCGGTTTATACGTCTCATCCGAAGGACCGATCTCCACGTCTGTTTATATTTGTTAATCGGTAAAAATTCGATGTAGTTATATTCATTTTATATTGATTTTAAAGATGAGTTTTATTCAGGTTTAACAATATAAATTAACGTTGTTTTAGAGCAACCAATAGCTCTCACATGGCAATACAGTAAGTGTAGAATTATGTCTAAAATAAATAAACAAATAAATTCATTATCAATTGAATTGGAAAATTACATTAATTCATAACATAAAGTCATTTTTCCTGTTGCATTTTTTTTCTTTCACTGGTGATATTACAAACAAGTTTTACATGAAATATGGAGATAACGAACAGAATTCAAGTTCAAAGTCCATTTAGACAATACAAATCGTGAGCAGAGCAGACACGGACCGCCAAAAACATCAGAGGTGGTTTTAGGTGCCATGGAGGAGTGAGCATCCCCTGTCGACCGGTTACATTCGCCGTATTCCCCTTGTCATGATCGGGAAAAAAGGAAAAATTCGTTGACAATTCGGTATGTAAATAATGGCCAAACAATTAGTATGAAACATGTCAGTCAACATTTGACTAAATGATAGGTTGTATTTGCTGACAAGGTCATTGTATCGACCATAGAACTTGCGAAATGATGATTTCAAACGAGACTGTTGATATCCTTGTATCATCAACTTGTTTGTCAATAGCTTGCTTGTTTTAGTCATCGTTCATACGTAGAGCATGTTCTTGCGTATCGACTCAACTGGGAGAAAAAAAAAACCTATATGCAGGTGATAAGGGTATATTGCTACTTAAGTAAGGGAAGTTAACGATAGAAAAATTTAAGTCACATCTATCATAAAGCTTTGTTGTTAGGTTACCATTTCAAATCTTTTTCTAGTAAAATATCAAAGTATGAAACAGATGTGTCAGACTCTGTGGTATCTTTTATTTCAAGCTCACTGGGATAAACATGAATCAAGTCGACATTTGAATGGCAGTAACTATTCATTTGTTAATTGATAATGCGTCGTCGATATATCTAAATGTCGAGCTGAAGGCCACAGCAAGTGTTTTCTTCTTCTCATGTAGAAGGTTTTGAATACAGTTTGCTTCATATGATTACAAAAATAGGTCTGCTAACAACGGGGCGCAATTGGTACTAATGAGAATTCCAACAGATTGTTGAAAGACCTCATCTCCAAAAACTCCATAGATATTGTCAATCAGAAAGTCGAGCATCTTTTTGATATCAACTTCAGAGTACTTGTGAGTACAATCAGAACACTTTTTAACAAAATAATTTTGTAAATGACCATTGACAAGGTAAGTATATTTACGAGTTCCATCTTGATGTCGGAAAGCTTAGACTTTAATTCATCGTGGGGATTGGTTGTATAAAGTGTTGAAAAGTCGTACGTTTGAATTTTTTGGATAAAATTTTGATTTTCTAAAAGTTCCTTGAAGGTTTAATACATGTACATGTACTAATTTAGGTTTTAAGTTTCTAGTCATTAATAATGAAATATGTGGAGATATCGAACAGTATTCAAGCTCAAAAGTCCATTAAACATTACAGAATAGGAGCAGACCAACCACGAACCTCTAAGACATCAGAGGTAAGATCAGGTGCCATCAGGTGCCATGGAGGAGTGAGCATGCCCTGCCGACCGATCACACCTGCGTGTGTTCCTTGTTCCTCGGGAAAATCTGTCGACAAATCAGTGTGTAAATAATGGCCTAACAATTAGTATGAAAAAAGTCAGTCAGCATTTGACTTAATGAATAGATTGTATTTGCTGACAAGGTCATTGTATCGACCATAAAACCACGAAATGATGACTTTAAACGAGACTGTTGATATTCTTGTTTCATCGACTTGTTCATACGTAGAGCATGCGCTGGCGTATCGAATCAACTGAGAGATATTAACCCCGTATGCAGGTGAGAAGGGTATATTGCTGCATAAGTTAGGGAAGTTGACGATTGAAAAGTTAAAGTCATCACGTTTATCATTAAAGCTTTGTTGTTAGATTTTATCTAATAAAATATCAAAATATGAAACAGATGTGTCAGACAGATGTGTATACCTTGAAAGAGATAAATTTAATTGTTTTTTTTCCTTCAGTTCTTTGGCAACAAAAATAAATCCAACTCAAGTCTCTCTCTCTATTAAAATCCCTTTAAAGGATAAACAACACAAACAAGCAAGAGGCCCAAGAGCCTTAACGGTCACCGAAGTATAATACAACCCTCTAATACAACACTGTAAAGGATACAATGTCATTGAAATATAACTAAAACGAATTTATTTAATAAACTGATGGTGATACTATCCAGCCCAAAAGAAAAGGGGTGATCAGGGATCAACAAAATAACTGGGCTAGCAGGGAGGGATAATTGAAGGAATTACTTGTAAATGAGTTCAATTAATTACTTTTTTCTAAGTACATGTCAATGGCAAATATGTATTCGACAATTTTTTATTACTTGTAAATGTAATTTAATTTACACTGAACAATTGCCACGCAATTTCAATTACTTTTGAATTACCAATTACATTACATGATACACTTATTGCGTATTTAATAAGAAAAATATTTCCAACAAAGTCACATTTATAGATCTTTTTATTCTTTCACAACCTTTCTGGTTTTTATAACTTTAAACTTGTTTACGTCTTAATAAATAAATTTGATAGATTGGTTTGATTATAGCAATGTTACCTTTTTTAATCAAAACTTATAACAGAGTTAAATGTAATTTCAATATTTATCTTTATATTTGTTCTACCTTTTTGTGGCATATCCATGAAATATTTCAAATTTTATTTGAGTGAAAAATTCAAAGAATAGGAGATACATTTGTTGTTTAATGTTTCATTAGTTCTGTCTTGTTGCCGTACAAATCACAGGTGTAAATTTCTATCAAAACAATCCTCAAAAGTCTTATTTTTCCCACGCTGTGTTTAACTTCAAAGATGTATATTATGTTCCACTATTTATATAATTTAGAGAAAAATCTTTGATAAATCAAAATTTCAACATCTAAACATATCTAATTATCTAATTATATGTATTTACAATAGCATCCTAATTAGTTATCACAGGCCCATAGAACGCGGGGGGGGGGGGGGGGGGGTTCTGAGTATAGTATTTTGCTTTAGTAAATTTTCCTTTTCATGCTGGTTGGCCCCCAACTTTTTGATGTTGCAAGGTCGAGCACCGGCAAATTCCAGGATTTGGGTGGTAAAGTAGCTTTTTTTTAAAAAAAAAAAAATTATTTTAACTTTTTTTTCTGGTCAGATTTTTTTTTTGGGAAGCCCCCCCCCCCCCCCAATTTTGAAACCGTTGCTACCGGCCTGTATCATATAATGCAAAAGTATTATTCATTGCGTAACATTGTATGTCAACATTTGCATTAAAAGGTGTTATGCGTACCTATAAATGAAATAATTTGTGATTAGTTTATGTTTGAAGCATTAAATGGTTTTCTTAAAACAAAACAAAGGCTAATCCTGCAAAATTTCAGGCAATTCTTATTGGAAACAAGAGATGTTTGTGAAACACTGATGTCCCCGAATGGCAACTTACAGCAAAGGTTAAACTTTCTCAAATGCAAATCAAATGTGTGGTACCCAAAGTAAGGTCTTGTCTCGAGGAATATACCTGTGAAATATGAAAGCCCTAGCAGCAACCATTGAGTAGATATGGACAAAGGTTAACGTTTTCCAAAAGTAAGTCAAACAACAAGGTCAAGGTCAAATGGTCAAAATAAATGGAGCCCGAGGAAAGGCCTTCTCACAAGAAATACACAGATGAAAAATGAAAGCCGAAGCACCAATGGTTCTAAAGTTATGAGCAAGGTTTTTCGAAAGTATGTCAAACTCCAAGATCAATTGTCAAGGTCAATGGATTATAATTGTTGGTATCTGAAGGAAGGTCATGACACAAGGAATGGACATGTTAAATATAAAAGCCCTACCACCAACTGTTCAAAAGTTGTGTCCAAGGTTAAAGTTTTCCAAAAGTAGCTCAAACTCCAAGGTCAAAGGTCCAAAGTTGTCTGTATCCAAAGGAGAGTCTTGTCACAAGGATTACATATGTGAAGTAAGAAAGCCCTAGCCCCAGTCGTTCAAAAGTTATGGTCAAGGTTAGAGTTGGGTTAAATTTTGCAAAACTGAGTCAAACTCAAAGGTCAAAGTCAAAAGGTCAAATGTGATGGTACCCAAAGAAAGGTCTTGTCACAAGGAATACAGATAAGAAATATGAAAGCCATAGCTCTACCCAATAAAAAGTTATGATCAATGTTAAAGTGTTTGCGGACAAACAGACAGACTGACTGACGGACAGGGCAAAAACTATATACCCCCAAATTTTTTCCGACCGGAAGTCAATTTCCAAAAACTGATATGCCGAAATAAACTTCAGATAACCATACACCAACCTTGAAAATCTGAAGCAAATCCATGAAGCCATCTCCGAGAAATCGTCTGCACTAAATTTTTGCAGAAAAAAAAAGAAAAGTGAAAAACGAACATAAGAATAATAGAAGGGTCTTCCGTTGAAGACGAAAGACCCTAATGATCGACTTAAATGGAAAAGAAAGACATGGATAGGTTCCACTCGATTTTCAAAATACAAAATACATGATATTTTATTACGTCTGATGGCTTCTTCCAAATGTTTCGTATAGAAAACAAGAAAAAGAAAAAGTAAAAAAAAAAAAAGTAACAAATCTTACATATAGATTATCATGTTACGTGTATTAAGATATCAATTTTTAATGTAATGATATAACATTAGGATAATAAATGAAATTATTATATGATTGAATAATTCCCATCTCTCTGATTGGCTGAGATCCAACAATGTTAGAAAAATACTACGTTACATTGACCTGCACGTGATCTTCCAGGTCAATATAAGGAATTATTTATTCTACATTGGACCAAAAATAGATAGGGAAATTCCAAATTGATGCAAATAGTTCTGGAAAGTTATTTCACTTGCACATGACATCCACTCATATGAACATAACATTAAGGCACATAGATTCTTGGGTGAGGGGTCGGGGAAGGGGGGGGGTTGCAGGAGGCCTGCCCCTCTCCCCACCTTTTGAGAATGTTAAGTTTTAATTTAAATTTTAAGGATAAAAAAATTTCATTGTAAGCCCCCTCCCCTCGAAAAGTTCATGGACCCTATATCCTACCAAATAAAATTTTGATTTGGGAGACTTCTTTTCCTTTTTTATGAGGGGGGGGGGCGCTAATCAAAGATTTTTTAAGGTAAGTTGTCAATTTTTTTCCTTTTAATGCCCCCTTTTTCAAAATCAATCCTATGTATGTGCATGGCATTTATTTATTCTACATTGCACCTAAACTAGAATTAAAAATTCCAAAATAATACAACTGGTTTTTTTTAACCCCGTTTCTCTCAATATGTCCGGCTAGTACTTAATCAGTAGATGTGAACAATTAGATGGCACGGATTGCTTAATAAAAGTGTGTCATTTATCATTGAATCATATAATAAAACAATTATTGCTAGTTTTTGAGGTCAATACGATGATTTAGCTACCTTCGAAGTACAATATTCACCTCGCCCTTCGGGCTCGGTGAATATTGTACTCCTCAGGTGTCTAAATCATCGTATTGACCTCAAAAAGCAGCAATAATTGTATAATATACTACAGATACCAGACAATAAACCAATAAGAGATATAACAGTCTTTATAGTAACATTAAAGGAATCCTACATTAAAGTGTTGTCAATTTTGATTAGTATAGGGTTTTGAAATATATTAACATAAAATAAACTTAACAGCTTATCATTCAATTTTATCATTATCGAATGATATCAACATATCACTCGGGTGATCGATAGAATTTTCCGAAATCTCTATAACTGTTTTTAAAACGTGGTTTACAAATTAATATTTGGATGTACTATTTTGTTTATGATGTTTAATTATTGATTTTAAGTGAAAATTTTAGATTTGAGCTACTTACATGTATCAAGTACACAAATTATCTTTTCGCACTTTTAAAAATTTCTCACTGTGTTGCATAAGCGTCTAATCTGTTCAGTAATATTTCACTTTTTTGTTGAATATTTTTAATAAAACTTTAACTGTCAAAAACATCTGTTCGTATCTACGTGTACTGTTTATGTAGTCAAAATAAAATTGAAAAGAGGAAACATTTATTCAAATAATACAGTTCTTGTTTATTTCAGTAAGAAAGTGATTAATTTCCAAAAATTGTCAACGTAGGAAATATTGCTATGAGAAAATCGAAAATTCAAAATTTACCCTTTTAAACAAATATAACCAAAATAATAATAGTAATAATAATAATTCTGCAAAATAATATGCATTTTACCAAAATTTTGTTGATGATCATCATATTGGTTTTGGGAAAGATGAAGTCATAACCATATTTTTCATTTCTCAAATTCCAGTTATAATCAAAATCAAAAAGTTGAAGATTGAATGCTAGTTCACGTTCCACAAAACACAATCTGCAGACAGATTTATGCAATTCGAGGGCGAGTTTACAAAAACTTTAAAAAAAAAAAATGCCCATTGGAAATGTCACGCAATGTTTGAATTTTATTTCAATGGTTTTATTTATGCTCAGCCGATGTTATGCATTTGCTTTGATTGTCAATAAAATTAAAGTTTAGAATTGACATAAACTTACAGGTAACGCGCATTTCAACATTATTATTTTACATCAATGCCAATACGAAATTCTCTTTATCCTTGTGTTGGTGGAAAAATTACACCATCCTAAGCGAATTTCACGACTAAAGAATCCTCTTAGATTTATACATGCATAAAGAAAGAGTACTATTTATTTGATAACATCTTTAAAATTACAAATGATGAGCGATTTAAAAAAAAAACGGTATAAAATGTTATCTCAGCAAAGGGTAATTTGATAAATGAAAAATAAGAAAAAATGCTACGATCTATAAAAACGTATGGTATTTCTTTCGTAAACATTACTACATAAACATGTATCAAAAACAAAAGACTCACGGGCTTTTACAGTATTCTAAGACTTACAATTTCCAAATATCCCCCTGGATATAATACATGTATACCTTTCTGATGTCTTTTTTCCCTATACGTCCCCATATTCATTGAACTAAGGCCTCTTACCCAGGGAATATGCTTCTCACAGTTTAGATATGAGGGTCCGTTGACAGGACAACAAATATCAAATTTGAGGAAAGAACGTTTGAAATATTATAATTATTCATTTATGATGAATAATCAAATACGCCAAATCTAATATGCAAGAAGATTGTCTCCTAAATGTACAGGAATGGAAAAGAATTTAAACAATATATTTTAATTACGTGCTCGTCTTATATCTGTTCCTTTTAAATGCACATATTAGATCAAGAGCTGTTTGTTCTTCATAATAAAATTAAACCGTTTTGTAGTTATGAAGATTTTTGGAGATTACTAATTAAAATACACACTGTAAATGGCTTCTTTTGTTTTTTGTTTTTTGTTTTGTTTTGTTTTTTTGTTTGTTTGTTTTTTTTTTTTTTTTTGGTTAGGATTCTGGGCCTCAGGATAATGTGGTCAGGACGATAAAATACACATTTTTTGTTAATCCTTTGCTCTGTACATGTACCACCCAAAGATGCTGATATCTCTAAAGTTGTTTCATAAAGACAAAATTAATGTTTTCCCAAGACAATAAATGAAAATATTCAAATGTTCCACAATCACTGAAGAAAAAAAGATATTTTTGCTCTCAATTACAAGATTATGACACTGCATTATTTTATACTTATGCAAAACTGACCGATTTCTGTCTTCTTCGAAGCAGGAAATGAAAATAAAACAGATCATTTAACAAGATGAATTCCAGCATAAAATCTTATAAATGTACGTCGGTACGTGGGAATATACATTTCATAATGAATAATAATCAAGGTTTTAAAGACCTTGGGAAGGTGCAGTCACCTAGGTGCGACGCACCTTAATCACCAATAATATTCTTTCATTTAATGGAATGTTTTAGATTCATCCTGACTTTGTGAACAAGTTTGTGGGTGGATTAATTTGCATACCTTGATGGATGTCTCCAGGTAAATCTTATGAAAGGGTGTGTCCGATTCGGGTGGGGATACTTTGTGTTTTCAAACAAATTGCTTACAAGATTTTTTTTTATCTATGATTCAGTGTTTCATAAATTATATGGCTTCTGTATTTGAGTTTAATATTCCTATCGTTTAGTCAAAACTCTCTTGAATTAGATTCTCTAAAAAGGATTTTATCTTAATAAGATTATCTATGGCTAATTTTCCTAAATAAAAATGATTTTAGTTTTGTATTTATTGTAAACAAACTTTTTTTTTAATTTAATTTTTGTTAAAAAGAAGTTTATCAGAAAATGTTTTAAAACGTGTTGTCCTTACATTTAAAAAGCGGCACATTTTACTCAATCGCGGAAAGCTCGGAACCGGAAGTGACGTCACAAAAACAAAATGTCTAGATTTTTTTGTTATATCAGAACTGATATGAGAGTCTTATTAGATTTTTTCAATGGTGTAGAAGGAGTCCGTTAAAGCACTAATTTTTGCGTGAATTTAGGCATAGAAGTCCTTCAGTGCAGGCCTGCCCCTACATTAAATTATAAAATTTTCATAGATTTTGATCTAAGGAATAATTTAATACAAGATTTTTTTAGGGGCACCCCTGCCCTAGGGTCGAAATTCGTAAAAAACCTACAAAAAATGCAAAAACCTATTTCTATCATGAAATATATGGAGATAACGAACAGTATTCAAGCTCAAAAGTCCATTAAACAATACAAAATAGGAGCAGAGAAAACACGGACCTCTAAACATCAGAGGTGGGATCAGGTGCCATGGAGGAGTGAGCATCCCCTGCCGACCGGTCACACCCGCCGTGTGCTCCTTGTCATGATCGGGAAATAACGGAAAATCCGTCGACAATTCAGTGTGTAAATAATGGCCTAACAATTATTATGAAAAACGTCAGTCAGCATTTGACTCAATGATAAATTGTATTTGCTGACAAGGTCATTGTATCGACCATAGAACTTACGAAATGATGACTTTCAACGAGACAGCTGATATTCTTGTTTCATCAACTTGTTTGTCAATAATTTTCCTCGTTTTAGAAATTGTTCATACGTAGAGCATGCTCTTGCGTATCGAATCAACTGAGAGATATATACTCCGTATGCAGGTGATGAAGATATATTGCTGCAGAAGTAAGGGAAGTTGACGATTGAAAAGTTAAAGTCATCACGTTTATCATAAAGCTTGGTTGTTAGATTACCATTAACGTCTTTTTCAAGTAAAATATCCAAATATGAAAAAGATGTGTCAGACTCTGTGGTATCTTTTATCTCAAGCTCACCAGGATATATAGTATTGACATAAGAATGAAAATAGCCATTGTTAATAGACAATACATCGTCGATATATCTAAATGTCGAGTTGAAGGCCACGGCAAGTGTTTTCTTCTTTTCACGTACAAGATTTTGGACAAATTCTGCTTCATATGAATACAAAAAAAGGTCTGCTAATAACGGGGCGCAATTGGTACCCATGGGAATGGTTTATATTTACGACTTTCGTCTTCATAGTCAGTATAGCTTAGAAAGATAGTCCGCAGACTCTCACGATGAACATATTTAGTGTCCTGGTTCGAATCCACCTGTTGGCACACTTTAATTTTTTTTTTCAAATTTTCACCTGTATAAACAGGAATTTATCTTTTTATACAGGCTTTTGCATTTTACTCCTATTTTCTTCCTTAATTGTACGATCGCTGAACATTGTTATTTAAGACATTTATGGAAATGCAGATCATAAATTCTCTTGAACTAAACGCAATCAACCGGAACTATACCTCAGTGTAAGCACACTTTGTTCGAGGACAGGAATCATTCACTTTGTGTTACTAGATACTGCAGATGTCACGAAAAAAAAATCAGCCGAGTTAAAATTGCTGCGTTTATCTTTCAAGAACATCAAATGCAGGAAGAAGGTTTACAGATTAGAAAAGAGTGGGGTAGGGTCAGTTAAGGTTTTATGTCCCGTTGCAATTACCCAGGCATCAAGTAAGAAGCCTCATACAAAGGATGTTTCTGTAAATACTGAGGGAGGGTCAGATGAACACACAGTTGACTACAACTAAAGCGAAACATGAGAAACGAGAAACTACACGCATGTGGCCTAAAGTCAGCGACCGGAACGGATATCGATAAGCTTTTTCTAAATACTGTTCAAAACCAATATTGGCCCTATAGGTCAACACATATATTTACCTAGAAGTGATCCTTAGCTTGCTCAACATTTATCTGACTAGCTGTCAGCTCTTATTTTCGCACCATGGAGAATTTGATCCTTAAACAGATAACGAATCTCACCTTGAATGCTATCAATAAGTAAGGCAAATCTTGCGTTATAATTTTTTTTAAAGTTAGTGTACATCACAAGATCAATGACCATGCAAGTTTAGTTTAAGTAGGACTTATAGTTACTCGCAAATAAACCTGCTCAAAAAACTGTTAACCATGTTTACTAATCAAGAAAAATTTTCGTCAGTTCCAACATCCAAAGCAAGTCTGGAAGTTTTCATCCTTAGATGCACCATCTATGCAAGTTTAATCACAACAGGCCATAATATTATAAAGCTAATGCAAAAACATTACCCTGGTCAATCATCTGGTAAATGTGGGACAGATTGAGAATCCAAAGCAAGTCTGGAAGAGTCCATCTCTAGATACATCATCCATGCAAATTTGGTTAAAATGTGGCTAAAATTCATTCATACGGAAATCTAGATAGGATCCAAAGCAGGTTGGTTAGTGTACATCCCTCGGTGCATCATCAATGCAAGTTTGGTCCAGGTATGGCTTATAGTTACTTGGGAATAGACCTGCTCCAAAAAAATTTACCTGGTCACTCATCTGGAAAATCTAACCTAAGGTCAGATTCAGCATCCGAAGCAAGCGTTCCTATTGTCCATCCCTAGATGCATCATCCGTGCAAGTTTGGTCCAAGTAAGGCTTATAGTTACTTGGAAATGGACCTGCTCCAAAAACTTGGTCCATGTAGGGCTTATAGTTGGGAACCTGCTCCAAAAACTTTAACCTGGTCACTTATCTGGAAAATCTAGGTCAGATCCAGCATCCGATGCTAGTATGGTACATGTACTGCTCATGCCTCGATGCATCATCCATGCGTTTGGTCCAGGTAGGGCTTATAGTTAATTGGAAATAGACCTACTCCAAAAACTTTGACCTTGTCACTCATCTGGAAAATCTAGGTAAGATGCAGCACCCGAAGAAAAGGTGGTAGTGTCCATCCCTAGATGCATCATCCATGCAAGTTTGGTCCTGGTAGGGCTTATAGCTACTTGGAAACGCCGATGCCGGGGCTTTAGCTTAAGCTCAACTGTACTTCGTCGAGGTGAGCGAAAAATGAAGATACGAAAATACACCGGGATCGGTAAAATTGTCTGCATTATATTGAACATCAAAATTTATTATCTATATTCCTGTCAGTTTAAGTATATTATTCATTCCTGAACGTTTTAAGCACACGATGTGCTTTGGTTTGGGCCTTGTTGTTCTTTACTTCTGGACCTCTAGGAAACAAGCTGCATCAAAATGACGATGAACTTTTTTCCGAATGATTATGGGTCTCGGAATCCAGTTCCAGGTGAGGCCAAAATGGTCATAGTCAAGCGAAATTTCTCTTCATACATAATTCTTTATATTTCATCTCAAAGCTTCACAAAATGTAAATCTTTAGCCCAATCACCCAAATTTCATAGATTTTAATAAAAATATCAAGCAAATGAAATCACTCTTTACCTCATATTCTGTCAAATAAACACACAGATTCTGGATTAAAATCACCTTTATATCATAAGGATTTTGTTTGTTCGAAATTAATCATTCAAAAGAATGCGTGATGAAAATTACATTAAGAATTATCGAATTAAAATGTATAGTATTTTCAAACCTTTCTCTTAAATCTTTCATTTAAATCTCAACTCATACGGAAGCCCGTTGAGGCCAGTTCAGAGAAAGAAATATTTTGTATTGCGTTTAAACGCAAAAGATTGCGTTTTATCGCAAAAATCATTGCGTCCAAACGCAAAAGATTGCGTTTAATCGCAATGTATATTGCGTTTAAAGGCAAAACACTTTGCGTTTAAACGCAATAATTTTGCGATTAAACGCAATCATTTTTGTGCTTAAACACAATATAATATATTTGCGTTCAAACGCAATAATTTTTGTGTTTAAAGGCAATCATTTGTATCAACCTTGCGAGTACAATGGACCCACGCATACTAGTATCTTTGATTTCTTTCTCTTTTTTACTTATTAGGAAATTGTGTATTGTCTATAGCTTTATAGTATGAGATTCCGCCGAGCAAAGGAGCTCTGAAAGGATGAATCACTGTTGTGAATTTATAGAGAGAAAAAAAAATGTCTGGGTAACCTAAGAAGAGACGTTTTAAACTTATTAGATCTTTATATTCTTAATGATGTTTTGATCAGTTGCTTACAATCGCAAATGACATTTTCTCTTGTTATATTTTTCTACTTGAAACAATTTCTGCAAACAAATAGAATGAATATTCTAAATAAAAGACTAAATACGAAAAAAAGGTTTAAAAAATGTCCCCCATGTTGCGGTCACAAAGTTTAACCCATGTATAAAGGTTCAGGAAACGACAGATAAAATGTTGGAATAACGTAC
This sequence comes from Saccostrea echinata, assembly GCF_033153115.1. Taxonomy (NCBI): domain Eukaryota; kingdom Metazoa; phylum Mollusca; class Bivalvia; order Ostreida; family Ostreidae; genus Saccostrea; species Saccostrea echinata. Next base: position 33,055,513 of record NW_026889750.1, read on the forward strand.
AACATGATGAAACACGGGAACATTGGTGGTGGAATCATATGAGATCAAAATCAAATGAAAACGGATTGATCGATGTGTACTATCAAACTGACAAGTGCTATTAATACCACTGAAACATTCTTAATTAGATTTTATACATAAACAATTACATGTAATCAAAGCCTTCATTAAAAGTGTTGGATTAAGTCTACTTTTACGTCGATACATTTAAGTCATTCTGGTTATTAGGATATTGTTGTTTTACTAAAATTCTCAAAAACTGGAACACTTTGCAAAAAAGACACAGAACCAAACGGTTCTTCTTTAAAGTGTCTGATCCTAGTAATTATAGGCTTTGGCTGATAGATGTCTGATTTTGATTGATTGATTGTATGTTGTTTAACGTCCCTCTCGAGATTTTTTCACTCATATGGAGACGCCACCACTTGCCGGTAGAGAGCTGCAATATTTCTCTTCGAAAATGAAAGAAAATGTGGAATGAACTTTATTAACACCCTTTACATCTTAAGAATGAATTCAAGAGACCTTATAATCAATTAATATATATGTACAGGTACATATTGATTTAAAATGTAACAGAATTAATGTGCATATTTTCTTCTTAAGATCTTTTCTTTTAATTTAAAACTAGCGAAGCAATTCAAACTTAGATTACTAGAAATAAAGCATAATTTCTAATATATATATATATATATATATATATATATATATATATATATATATATATATATATATATATATATATATATATATATATATATATATATATATATATATATATACTTTTTGTTTAAAACAAACAAACGTTCTTTCCTCGCCCACCAGATATACTGATAAGCATAACGCATAATAAAATTTGTCAAACTCTTCAGTTTACTAAATTAATTCTGTTTATTTGTTAACAATCAAAACAGCATATAACCTACTCACATAGCATCTACGGGAAACGATATCAATTTCATAGAGAGATGGAACATTTAAATAAAACAATGCACCATTTTAAGATATGAACTTTTTGAAGTACAGTATTACTGAAGACAATTAATTCGGATTGATTTCATTATTTCTCGTAATCCACGCAGTGTTCAAATCATAAAACAAGATTTCTTTTCATTGTTTACAAAATAGTCAGTTACAGGTACTAAAAAAATTGAAAAGAAATTGTTTTATGAAATATGGAAATAATGAAAAAAGTCAGTCAGCATTCGACTTCATGATAGATTAAATTTGCGGACACGATCATTTTATCGACAAGAATTTGTGAAATGTTGACTTTAAGCGAGTATGTTGATATCCTTGTTTCATCAATTTGTTTGTCAATAGCTTGCCTCGTTTTAGAAATTGTTCGTAGAGCATACTTTTGCGCATCGAATCAACTGGGAGATGTAAACTTCACATGCAGGTGATGAGGGTGCATGTATTTAAGGAATGAATTTAATAGCTTCCCAAGTTATACTGTATAACTTGGATTTGGGCAGTTTACGGTTGATAAACCGCAAAGCGGTTTATAAAAAAGCGTACTAAATTGTTCCAACCCAGGTTATACAGAATAATTTGGGTAATTATTAAATTCATTCTTATAATTTAATTTTCCATTATTAAGTGTAGAAAATAAGACAATTTTTTCCTTCAAAAATGCCTTCATATTGTACATATTCTATGTGTAACGTCAAGCGGATTGATACGTTTTTGACGTGTCATTATGACGTAGGCAACACAGGTTATACTATGTAAACTAATTTTTTATAAAATAAATCAAATGATGCGTTACAACCAAAATTAAATTATTGCTACATATATAAGAGAAGATGACGATAGTAAAGTTGAAGTCAACATCATAACTCTTCTTCGACAGTACAATGTAGCCACCTGTCAAAAAGCCCGCAAAATGGAAAGTAGTTCGCTTACATTCATACGCATTCAATCCAGTAACGTATTTGCGCAAAATGTTATAACACGAATAAGTAAACATATAATTTTCAATTCATTTTTATATTCAAACGAAAATATTATTATTTTGAGAGTTTCAATTATAAAATATATTTGTTAAAGTATCGTCTAGCGTTCACTGTAACTATGTTGTGCCTCGGAAGGTTTTGCTTTGACACAGTTGAATTTTTTTAAAATTTTTAAAAAAAAATTTCTGTTATGTTATTTATAGTAAGACAGACGATTGGCGTACCTATAGCCAGGACTTTGCTTTCAGCAAAGCCCGGCTAAAAATGGAGTGAAAACCAACTCATATGGAAAATATATTTGAAATAGTACGAAGAAATAATCTTTTTTTGGTATATGAATGCTATATCATAGAGGAAAAATTTCAATCTTTGTAAGATTTTGCAAATTGTGTAGATTTTACATATACATTTAGTATAAATACATATGTTAATGATACAGATGAAATGTCTAAGAAAATTTGTTATAATTGAGATTTTTTTCACCTTTTTATTTGTTGCACTATGGGCATTTTCTCGCCTTTTTCGCCCATCTTCTCTATAATTTTTATTCCCTTTTACACAGCGATGTTACATGTATAAACCAAAATTAGTTTCATTCATCCATTTCAGAGAATAAGCTGAAAGTGTTCAAACGTATATACGGATGACGACAGACGTTTACATATGTAACGAGTTGAATTAAATAAGCAAGTTTGAAAATGTTGGATGTATCAATTGATTACTATCAATCTTCCTATAATAAAGAGTTGCCTGAACGATTTTGAATAAAATGAAAATAAATTTATTACTTTGATAATTCTTATTAGGAAGTGAATGTTACTAAGACAATCTTTTAATCATTTCAATCCACAAAGCCCATCTAATGAACCTATTTAATTTCATCAATATATTAACTAAATTTTTAAAGATTCAAATACAGGATAAAATGCATTTGTTTGATCTTATAGAGGTTGAAAACTGGGTTGACATGTCTCGTCTCCATGGCTCACTTTCTATGCAGGTGTGACCAGGAAGTAAACTGTTCTTTTCCCTTATCTAATAGTGTTGAAATGAACCAGAAATTGCGTAATAAATGTCAATTATGTGTCAGAACCTTTCCTCAGTGTTACCTTGAATTGTTAGACACGGGTCTTTAATCATCTATTAATTCAAGACGGCAAATTTCATCTTGTCATCGCTTTGTTATGCGAGAATAACACTTTTTGACATTGAATAATAAAATAGAAAAAGAAAATTATAGTTGATATGAATTGTAAGATTCTAAGGTTTAACGGTCAATATAAAATTACAGGATTGTCCAATGTAATGTCTTTAAAATACCACGAGAATTACATAAATTCAAAAGGTATGTCAATATCTTCTGTTTAAGAGCTTTTTATTTCAGAATAAAGAAATTCGCATCAAGATTTATCAAGGACGAAGGTCTTATGCGTTTTTAAAGTAAGTAGGACTTAAATCTTATTTTTAAAATGAACGTAATGTTCACCTTGCTCTTCATCTCCGTGCTACTACACAATCAAAATTAAACTTTAAAAAAAAAAAAAAAAAAAAAAAAAATCAGCAAATAAAATCGAAATGACTAGACGTTTGAAAAATATTAATATAAACGCCCCAAGCAAGGATTCCGAGACGAACCCACAACGCTATCGTCGCCACATACAGAATTTTGGCTTTAAAACGACAATGAAGCAATGCATTTACAGATTGTGATTTTTTGAGAAGTTAATTTTTAACGGTCTCGGAGTCTTCTCTCCATTTCTTTTTTTACAAATGTTTGCTCGTTTCTTTGAGTTAGAATACACACAAATACCGTTTTAAAATCGTGCAGTAATCCAGAGTTAGCCTATTCATATGAAAACGAGTGTAAAAAAAATGGAACATTTTGTGCCAAATGACTTATCTGGTCATAGTTCAAGGCATATTTCAGCTAGTCAAAACTCAATATCGGGAAAATATTTCCGTTTCTTTTGTCACAAAAACGCGATTTATTAAAAAAAAAAAACGCTCAAATACTGCGTATCACATGTCGCTTCGATGAAATTTTCACTCCTACCGAACCCAAATCAAAAGTGCGCACATACACACACACACACTTTCTTCAAAATTTTAGGATCTACAGGCCTTCGTCAATTCTCAATAAACAGTGCGACATTTAACTCCGGACAAGAGATTGTCCAGACTTTTTACTACCATTTCTAATTGTATGTCCAAAAATAAATTATAGCATTTGGTGGGATTTAACAGTATCACAGGATCTCATGTTAAACTCACAAACATCTCTTTTTTTAAAGATATGAAGTCCTAAAAGTCAGAATTCCATGGGAGAATGGTGGGATTTTTAGTCCTAACAACTATCCCACCTTTCTCCCACGGGAGAAAAAGTGTCTGATGGGATACTTTCTGCCATTGGGATTTTTTCTCCCACAAGTTTGCTCAAATGGGATAAATCCCACGGATATTGACAATGAGTCATTTTCTTCCATACACTGTTAAACATGGGGTATATCCAATCGATTATGATAATGATATCTCACTCATCATAATCTATGGGATATACCTCATGATTAACAATGTATGTCGCTTTGAATTTTGCCAAGAGACTTGCTTACCTCTTCAATACTAAAATGCATATCGGAATTCCTTTTTACTTTTTCTGAGGTAGAAAGAGCTTTTTTGTCAATATCCGTGGGATTCTGACTTTTAGGACTTCATACCTTTAAAAAAGGAGATATTTAAGCGTTCAACATGAGATCCGTAGATACTGCTAAGAAATCCCACCAAGTGCTATAATTTATTTTTGAACATCACAATTAGAAATGGTAGTAAAAAGGTTGGACAATCTCTTGTCCGGAGTTAAATGTCGCACTGTTTATTCTTTTTAAATGACGAAGAACAACTTTGTGGTAGCACTAAGTTTACTTATAATTGTGTATTCTGATTTAAGGGTACCAATTAAGACAGTTTATTAATTAATAAAATCTACTTCTTTCAAAATATTTTCAGACTTCGTTGAATGTCGATGGACATCAGTAAACATTTTTTTTTTTCAGTGGACACTCTGTATGACTTCTAGTACAGAACATCCATTAATATTTAAATCCATTTCGATTCATTTTAAGCGAAATATTTCATACGATTCTAAGTTTGTAATTATGTTTTAGAGAAAAGAATGTTTTTAAAATATTTTATTCCAAAAGTATAATTGACTGAATAGATAAAAGAATGTTGGACATATTATTTTAGAAAGTTTTTGTTTAAAATAATGAAAAGATTTTAAAAGAAAAAAAAAGAAAAATCTAGTAAAATAAAATTTACTCTTAGTTACATTTGAGGAGTTGTTTCAGGTGTAATAATTCTGATTTTTAAATTGTACACTAACAGTTACCATTTCACAGTTTCTACCTATATTCACCCTGGATTTCTCGGCGAATATGAAATAAGTTCGCATTAATTGCACTTTGAACAACAGTACATCAAAATAAACAAAAAAAATTACTACATAAAACATATTGAAATACGATGTTTGTACAAATGTACCCGGGAAATTGCTTTCAGGACAGGGCGTACGATACAAATACAAAGAGGGGTATGCTTGTATAGTTTCTTTAACCTAAAATATCCTAGACTTCTTTTTCGTTCTTTAGGTTTTTGTTTTCTTTCTTTTTAATGCTTCTTTTCCAGTTGACCTGTTATTTTTCTTTCAGTCTGCAACCCCTGCGTAGATTGAACGTAAATATATTGGTCATAAGGATATAATTCTGACCGAATTTAATGAAAAATAGACAAACACAATTTTTTCTATATTAGGTATGTACAATTTTTTAAATTAATTTTTTTTGTCTGAATGGCGTGTAAGGAAACGATTTCATGCATCAATTAGGAAATAAATTTGATTGTAAAGGATATATATGCGCTCTCTGATTTAGGCTTCAAAGGTGAAAGGTTCTACAGTAATTTTGAATTTTCTGGCGAAGATTTTAATTTGAACAAATAAAATAAGGAGTTTTCTATTTCATAATGAAATGTTCATAGAACTTGTCAAAGCTATCTAAAGAGTTTATTAAAATGCATCAAAAATCAAAGAACTAAAATATGAATAAATTGTGTAACCATCTTTCAATGCTTAGTTATTTATTTACATATATATTCTCTGTAGAGGCAACTTCACTGCTTCTTTTTATATGCATCTATTACATGTATTTACCCATTGTAATGCTTGAAGTGTACAAATTATAGAATTACGCATTAAAATTTCTTTTCTATTTAGTTTTTGTTGATATATCAAAAGATTTTATTGCAATTTTCTTTAACGCGACGCCCACGTCAAGGAGGTTTCAACAAACGCCCATAATTTATAAAACGACCAAAATTTACATATACTTAAATAATATAGATTAAGTATTCCTTTTTGGGGCCTCTGTAGCTTTCGCAAAAAAAGTTATATTCGTAATTCTAAATTAAACTTAGTATGGTGTCATATTTCTACCCCCTACATTTATTTATGTCAACATGCAAGTTAATTATGTTAATATGCGAGTTAATTATGTCAACATGCCAGATATGTGTGTTGAAATGCAACTTATTATCTTGCATGTTGACATAAATATCTTGCATGTATAAATATAACTCGCATATTGATATAAATAAGTTGCATATTGACATAAATACCATTACATATTTTTAGCGGTTTAATCCATTTCTATCCCAGTTTTTTGTAATAAGCTGTAATATAACAGAGATACTTGTGTACAATATAGTTAGCACTATATATATATATATATATATATATATATATATATATATATATTAGGGATGGCAATTTGTAACCGGTTAACCGATTACTCGCTCGGAACGATGGCAATCGGTTAGAAAATCTGTAATCGGTTAGTCGGAAAAAAATAAAATATATATATATAAAATTTGAACCCAATTTTCTTAAAACTTTTTTTTTGAAAAAAAAAATCTTCGCATAAATGTCGATAATTCAGCGTTTTCACATATCCAAACTGACTTGGATGTAATTATGGTTCTCCAGATTGAGATTGTAGGGTAGTTGGTCATTTTGTGTTTGAAGTGTTAATTACTGTAAAAACACCATGTCGTTACCCTGACCGTCCTTATGTATTTCTTAATGATAATTAAATGATCGATGAGAACTGCGAATTTGTATATGTTTGTTTTTTGCAGTTATCTATCGAATAAATTACTAAACAAACTTTGTTAATTAATTAAGTTATGTATTTCAGACTTAGTATGGTGTCAATGCTGAATGAACGTATGTGAAATCTGCTTTGGGAAAATATCAATGATTTCTCAGTCATGATTCGTGGTTTTCTTAATTTTTTTCCAGTCTACAATGAAGCTAAAATAAATTATAGAAGCATGTGATATTTTTTAAAATCAAGAATCAAGACAAAATGATTTAACATCTAAACTCTAACAGTCTTCTTGTATATATGAATAGAGCTACTTAGGAAAAAAGTATGTACATCAAGAAAATGCGTATATTGATACGATTAACCGGTTAATCGGTCGGAACGTTTTGCGGTTAACCGATTAGCAATTCTGTATTCGATTGCCATCCCTAATATATATATATATATATATATATATATATATATATATATATATATATATATATATATATATATATATATATATATATATATATATATATATATATAAGCAAAACTATATCATTTTTTTTCTATTCATGGTTTTTTGCATTGCTGGATCAGTAATTTAGAAAAGAATAAAGCACCACTATTTTAATGTATATGTACATATATTCCTTTCTATATTAAACCCTATGAGATTATATGATAATCATCATCCAAATATAGAATATATATAAAAATAAGTAATTACATGTAGATAAAATTTCGAAACACCATTTTCTGCCGTTGTTTGTCCTAAGTTAATCAACAAACTCTCTCTCTCTCTCTCTCTCTCTCTCTCTCTCTCTCTCTCTCTGGAAAGGGAAGAGGAAGTCACGCTTATAAACTTTCTTTAAATATCTCTAATGATGTTTCTTCTTTATCATCAACAGCGGCTACTAGGTTGATGCAACATACAGATATTATATTCTGAACTTGTACTTAAATCTTTCAATAGAGATAAAATAGAACTTCTGTCCAAAGATATTTTTCCTACTTCTTTTCCTCTTCTAGCATAAAAAACTAATTCAAAGTATTTCCCAGATTTTGCTTGGTCAGCAAATGGGGGGGGGGGGGGTGATCTTAAAGGTAGCACGTGAAGTATCCTCTTACCCTCCCCCTATCCCCCAAATTAATTACTGGTATATTTTTATCTATTTCGAAAGGGTTCAAATAAATTTTAAAACTTTTCTTAACTTTTAAACCTTTAAATGCATAAATTAAATGTTTTAATACGTACATCAACTAATGAATACATTTTTATTAATCACTTTCTCCATTTCCATTTGTACAGGTACATGCATACAAATACATTGACACGGTACAATGTTTACATATTGATTTAATTCATAAAGGAAATTAATAACTTACAACAAATATTGGATTTATTTACGTAAACAAACAATTCTTAGTTGTTTTCTTGACATCAGCGTTTCTTAAAATCACCTAAGATATGTCTTAGGATAAGCTCGTAGTTGTCTTAAAGTTATTACTGAGATTAGGAACTCTCCTAAGAAAGGATAGCTTCGTTTGCCTCACTTAAGACTAAGATATGTCGTAAGTTCGTCTTAAAATATATAGCTTCATGAGCATGTCTACAGGCATGCTTATGAAGCCATATCTTAGGACTAAAACATCTCATAAAACGAACTTACGGCATATCCTAGTCTTTAGTGAAGCCAACGAAGCTGTTCTATCTTAGGAGACTTCTAAATCTTAGTCCTAACTTTAAGAGGACGACGAGGGTGTCCTAAGACATAGGTGATTTAAGAAGCGCTGCTGCCAGAAAAACAACTAGGAATTATTGAAAGCACATTGTTTATGTTTTTAATCCAATAATTTTTGTAAAATATTAATTTCTTTTATGATAGTTTTTTTTTTTTTAATCGGTTACGACAGTAGGAAAATTTTCACCTTGTCAGTAGTTATATCTTATTCCATAGGCAGATGAATGCGGGCACTACCCCTCCTTTTCCCAGAGAGATTCCTGTTGATCATATAGGGGCAAACAACAAGAAATTATGGTTTGAAAATACATCTGATTATTAATTTTCGTCGGTCTCTATATGTGTATGATTAATATAATGTTTTAGGTTTAATTTTAAGGGAATACGTCACAATAGTGGTGTTGATAATTTATATCTGTGAATAAACCAACGTATAAAGTTTCACTTTTTTACTTGTTTATTTCTTGCTAGCTAGATTGTAGACATACACAGAACATGTTCATTTATATGACTTTCCTTGCCATGTTTACCATGGGTCCGTGTTTTGTAGGGGGTAGTTTACTAAATATTTAATACTTTAAATAACTCCAAAAAATCCCAGGGGACCGAACCCAAAGAATCCCCACCCACCCAGCCACCAATTACATCCGCGCATGCATATGATGGCATACATGTATAGATATAGAAACAGCATGTAATATTTGTTTTACAAAAATTAAAGAAAGAAAAAAAAGAAAGAATTGCTTGAAATGGAATTTACGACATCTTAAGATATTCCTTAGATACTTTCGTTTTACATCTTATGACGTATCTTAGGATAATCCTAAGATATGTCCTAAGTAATATCCTAAGACATGTCTTAAGACACATCTTAGGAAATTTTCATAAGCATGCCTGCTGGTTATTAAATGGTTTTTAATATCTCACTTTCTTTCTTGACATTGGCATAAAGAAATAGAAAAGCGATAAAAAAAATAAACTTGTTAAGATTTAACATATAGTTTTAAGTGTCATACATCCTAAAAATTTCCTTTTAAAAAAAAAAAACAACTCATAATTAGATTGTATACTCGCAGTTACAGCGAGAACAGCTAATACTCTGTTAATTATCAACACCTGCCAGGTAGAGATTCGTGTATCCACATCTATGACATCCCACTTGGCGCCTATGTAAACATTCTAGGTGTACATCTCGCCGCCCCACTACTGCTCGGCGTTTTATTTGCCGCTTCAATGAAAACGTATCGTTGTTACAATTTTTGCTTTTCATAATGTCAACCCGAAAAAAAAAATGCTAAAAAACTATGTGTGTTTAATGTGACATTTCATGATGCTGACTTTCCTCCTTAAATTATTTTCTTCCTTATTTCTTTTCAGTTGCTTTCAAGTCAAAGTATCATATATGTACCTCTGAGTAATGTATATAATGTATATAATATTTTTTATTAATATTGTACCTAATGTACCAACATTTTGGATTAAGTGAATAAATTGAATTTGAACTTGACCTTCATATTTTTTTTATTTAATTAATTGTTTATTCATTGCGAAATTATAATAGCATTCAGTATTTTTTTTTAATTTTTTATTATTATTATTATTATTATTATTATTATTATTTTTTGGATGTGGAGTTAAGTTGAACAGAATTTTCATTTTCATCTGAGAGGCCAACTGAGGGCCAAAAAACGACATTTCAACAAAAAATCATGTTCCAAGAACTCATCTCGCACTTTAGACTGAAGCTAAATCTAAATAGTGGAACCATGTGGATGTGCAAAAAGGTTTTGGAATTTTCATTTTTATCCCGGGACCAATTAAGGACTAAGATAATGATGATTTTCTACAAGAAAACTACTATAAGCCTAAATGAACAAGAATACAATCCTGCAAAAGAAAATCAATCATATGGTTAAATAGGGCTCATCATTATTTTAATTTCTCAGAAACTGTTTATTATTATTCTCATTATGGAAGCAATCAAGGGTACAGCAAATCACATTTGCAAATTTTTAATCTATTGCAGATGATAATACCCGCACTGGAGGCAAATTACGCCACCCTTAACTCTTTTTTATGCAAACATTCTTTTTTTTCCTTCAAAAATTCCTTTTTAACCGAATGTATGCTTTATTAAATTCTTTTATTCAAGACTGGTAATGAATTTATTACATGTATCTAAGGGGATGCCTCAGATAGTTTGTCACATCTGTTTCATATTTGGAAACCGTTCACGGTAGCTCAGTCGGTAGAGCGCTCGCTCCGTGATCGGGAGGTCGTGAGTTCGAATCTCGGCCGCGACAGACCTAAGTCGATAAAAAATAGGTAGCAACTGTTCCTTCGCCATGCGCTCGGCACACTGAAGTGAAAGTTGCGGGTCTTTCGGATGAGACCTTAAAAACCGAGGCCCCGTGTCACGACAGGCGTTGGCACGATAAAGATCCCTCACTGCTCAATGGCCCTGAGTGCCGAGTAAAGGTCAAAATTTGAAGCCCTTCACCGGTATTTGGTGACGTCTCTATATGAGTGAAAAATTCTCGAATGGGACGTAAAACAATATACAATCAATCAATCAATCATATTTGGATATTGTACTAGAAAAAGACGTTCATGGTAATCTAACAGCAAAGCTTTATGATAAACATGATGACTTTAACTTTTTATTCGTCAACTTCCCTTACTTATGCAGCAATATTATACCCCCAACACCTGCAAATTGGGTTTATATCTCTCAGTTGATTGAATACGCAAGAGCATGCTCTACGTATGATCAATTTCTAAAACGAGGTACGTTATTGACAAACAAGTTGATGAAACAAGAATATCAACAGTCTCATTTAAAGTAATCATTTTATAAGTTCTATGGTCGATACAATGACCTTGTCAGCAAATGCAATCTATCATTTGGTCAAATGCTGACTGACTTTTTTCATGCTCAAATGAACATTTTATGCTCAATGTCTGTTTATGTATATCTTAGTTTCTTCGCTAGATCTTTACCCAGGTACATGCACATTGTTTACATGTACATCTGCTAGGTATTAGCTGGGCATTGGCCAAGCACGGTATCGTGAGAGGCTTTTGATTTATTCTCCTTGTCACGCGACTGTCTATACCAATCAGTTTACACATTTAATAAATATATCATAAAATATAAATAACACTATCAATACGGCAATAAACATAGTAAAGTTTGTACATTTCATGTATAAAACCATCCAATTCGGAAATTGAATTTATTGTACACTGCTCATTTCTAAGAAGTAATTTGGCATAGTTTTTTTTCCTTGTAGGTTCATTCAAAACAATGTACACAGTAAATGACTTTGTTTCTTTGTATTATGGAACTAATAGTTTTACTAGTACAATAATTTTGATTCCAATAAAATGTACATTTCTACACATTTCTTTTAGCATTAGCTATATAGATCATTTGATAAAGACGTGTAGCGACGTTTTCAAAAAGAGGGAACCTTCCCAAAAAATTTGACAATCAACAACAACAACAAAAAAATTAAGTGTCCAAAATCGAAAATCCTATTGGGGGGTGGGGGGTGGGGGGGTATATTTTTGCAACAAAAGTGTCGGGTGTCAGGATCTCAATGAAAATTTACATAGTTTTCTATATTATTCACAGAAAAAAGGGGCAGCCCCTCTCCCCGCATACTACGAACCTGATAATACATGTACGAGGGTTGTCCCAGAAATACGCAAACATTTTCAATATCTTTTGTTTCACTAACACTATAAAGTTAAAAATTGGCATACATCATGATCAACATTTTTTTAAAAATGCTTGAAAATTTCAATGAAATATCACTATAATTAACATTTTCCTCTCAGATAAACGAATCTTACAAATCAGTTGTCGGTGCAACACTGACGACGTCAAAACGTAGCTCGTGGCGTTTGTGAATTTGTTCTGGAAATGTGCTTCTGATAAAATTCGTTTAAATTCATTAAGCATAATTTCGGCACTGTATTTAATTTTCTTTTATCTACCAAGTTATACAGATCAAATACTAGTGTTTCCAAAAGATTGTGGAATTAATTCTTTAAAAAACAATTTCTCAATCCCGATATTAAACCTAACAGTTCGCATTGTTTAACGGCGGCCTTCACTTAGACATATGACGTCCAGCTCCTGACTTTCAGTTTGTCTTCTTTTTTGTTGGTCTACAAAACGCCTCTTCTATCTCATAACCAGTCAAGCCATCCTCAGACCTCTTCAAGTAGGGATTAGCCTGTGTCTCATATTTATGTTTCTGTTTTTCCATCGTTAAAATCTCTTTTATAGTATGGACAGGAGTCATATCCCGCTCAACACAGTACTGCTTAATCACTTGGTGCTCCGCATTATCGCCAAACGTCACCATTTTTGGCAATGTCAAATTAAAGTGTTTTGGCATACAACGTCATATATTTGTCATTAATAATGTCAAATTAAAGAATTTTAATACACGAGTACACCAAGGTCATAGAGTATTTTTGGAGGTAAATTTTGTGACATTATATTTCCGAACAGCCTGGTAATAAAGAAAACTTCATTGACAATGCTACTTTTAAAAGTCAAAACAAGATGTGTTTGTGAAACACTGATGCCCCCGTATGGCAGGTTATGGCGAAGGTTAAAGTTTCTTCAAATGCAAGTCAAAATCCAGTCCAAAAGATAAGAAATGTTGATACCCAAAGAAAGGTCTTGTGTCGAGGAATACACCTATGAAATTTGAAAGACCCAGATACAACTGTTCAGAAGTTATGGCGAAGGTTAAAGTTTTTTGAATAAAAGTCAAACGTCAAGGTCAAGGTCAAAGTGGTTGGTATCCAAAGGAAGAACTTGTCACAAGGATTACATATGTGAAGTATGAAAGCCCTAGCACCAACCATTCAAAAGTTATGGCGAAGGTTAAAGTTTTTCAAAAGTAGGTCAAACTCCTAGGTCAAGGTCAAAGGGTCAAAGTGGTTGGTATTCAAAGGAAGGTCTTGTCACAAGGATTACATATGTGAAGTATGAAAGCCCTAGCATCAACCATTCAAAAGTTATGGCCAAGGTTAAAGTTTTTCAAAAGTAGGTCAAACTCCTAGGTCAAGGTCAAAAGGTCAAAGTGGTGGTTGGTATCCAAAGGAAGGTCTTGTCGCAAGGATTACATATGTGAAGTATGAAAGCCCTAGCTCCAACCATTCAAAAGTTATGGCCAAGGTTAAAGTTTTTCAAAAGTAGGTCAAACTCCTAGGTCAAGGTCAAAGGGTCAAAGTGGTTGATATCCAGAGGAAGGTCTTGTCACAAGGAATACACATGTGAAGTTTGAAACCCTAAGCACCAACTATTCAAAAGTTATGGCCAAGGTTAAAGTTTTTCAAAAGTAGGTCAAACTCCAAGGTCAAGGTCAAAAGGTCAGAGTTGTTGATATCCAAAGGAAGGCCTTGTCACAAAGAATACACATGTGAAGTTTGAAACCCCAAGCACCAACTGTTCAGAAGTTATGGCTAAGGTTAAAGTCTCATAAAATTTTGCAAAAGTAGGTCAAACTCCAAGGTCAAGAGGTCAAAAGGTCAAATATAATGGTACCCAAAGAAAGGTCTTGTCACAAGGAATACACATCTGAAATATGAAAGTCATAGCTCCAACCAATCAAAAGTTATGGGCAAGGTTAAAGTTGACAACAGACAAACAGACAAACAGACAAACGGACAAACAGACAAACAGATAAACAGACAAACAGAGAGACAGGACAAAAACAATATACCCCCGGGATCTTTCGATCCGGGGGCATAAAAATTGCCGTGCGCCAACCACCGATATTTAACACCCTTTAACGTAGAACCTACGTCGTATGACGTCATACTGAGAAAATTAGTTTAGACTGTCTTTTTGGTGCTAGATCCATTATGACGTCATAATTAATTTAATGTTACTTTTTCCCGTACTTTCTTCAAGAATGTCTCATGTAATGAAGTTACACAACTGTGATAATGTGAATGACATGCAACTATTTTGAAGGAAATCAAAAATCCTAAGAAATCTAAATAGTACAATATCTTGATGAAAAGTGTCTGAGTCAACGATCTGTTAAAAATTGTGTGTAAATTTTGTAATGTCCATCATGAAATGACATGCATTCCCTTTCATAATTATTTGTTATTTATTCATAATGGTTGGTGTATAATAATAATGTTTCCCGAAAATATTATCTTTTAAATAAAAAAAATACATTTTTTGATAAATATTCACATTGTAAATCTGAACGAAACCCCAAAACAGTAATTTAATAATTAAATCCTGTGTAAGTGCAAAAAGGTCAACAAAAGAAGTATGGATAAATAGAGTGTTCTCATTGTGTTCTCATTCGTTTGCGGGGAAAGGTATATATTTTAATCACTTTTTGTAATTATTTGGGTGTGTTCTTCATCATATTAAAGATTGAAAACATTCTGACAAAGACTTTAGAAAAATATTTACAAATTTAGGTGGTAAATTGACTCAAAAAATATTGAGCACATTTGCCTATATTCGTTGAAATGTGGACTTAATCTTTTATGTCAATTGAATAAAAAAGAATTTATTCTTGAATAATATTGCTAAATTTGGTTCAGTTAATAAAGTCTATAAACGACGATGTTTGAAGAAGTATTTTAGTGATTCATTATATTCTCTTTATGACCAGTACCTCTAAAAATGGCTGAAAATATGTAGTCGCTGTGTAAAATTATCCTTCCAAGTTGCATAGACTGCACTACATTTAATAACGAAGAAACATGCCATATATTTTTAACTGATTGATAAGCGAGAGCTAATCCATCATTTTGAAAAGTTTGAAAATCTTGTGACAAAGACTTTTCCGACATAGGTTCTACCTTAAATGCTGTTTTTATACACTTATGATATCACAAGCCTAAAATATGTTGTCAAAATACTGAAAATATAATTTTCCAACAATGTTTTTGTCGAATAGTTTCTGAAATATTCAAAAAGTTAGCGTTTATCTGGGACAACCCTCGTATTTAATGTCCAAGAAAGCAATTTATAATGAATTTGGTGGGTAGTTTATTTATTATTAGTCTGTCTAGAAATTAGTAGTACAGGATCATTTAGCGAAGCTATTAATTAAAAAGGGGACAATGTAAAGTTTGGTGGAGACACTACAACGTTGAGTAACTTGAACTTTTTGACACATAAAACTTATAACTGTAAAACAGAAGTTGTTCTCTTTATAACTAATAATATATTTTTAATGGTCTGTTTGGGTCAAAATTCATCACTTTTGATTTTATTAAATGTCACTGCGTATCTTTGTAAAATGATTTCTGCTTGCAGCTGTGAGTTATTAACTATGAAAACGATCTTTTTTCCAGATACATTTGTAGAAGTTTGCTGATACATGATAAATGAGGCATAAAATGCCTTTCATATTGAAAAGACTGAAATATAATTGTATTAACATTCTTAAATAAGATGTATTACAACAAAACAATTCAGCATATTTCTAAACTGTATTTTATTTAAAGAAAGGATGCTTACTCGATCATAAACCGGTTTTTTTAATACTAGTAATTCATCAGTTTTTTTGATCCCCCAATTTGTGTCACACTAGTACTCCTCATAACCCATTATAATGATCTATATATGTTTTTTAAAAGCGTTCAGATTGCCTAATGTAGCATTTACTGTACTTAGGAGAAGAAAAAAATTACAATATCTTGATTCAAATAATTTGCTTGTATTTTCGTTAAAGTTACGCCAAAAAGGAAAATGTAATTAAAACCCGTCAATTTCAAAAGTAAGATTTGTTTTAGAATTTAAAAAAGATGTTTAGTAATACTTGTACATGTATAAGTAATCTCGCCTAAAATTCCTTTGAATTTCTTAAAATTCATAGCGTGTCTCTACTTGCTATTTCATTCATTTTTTCGCATCGGTATCGCTTTTTCATAAAAAAAAATAAAAGTTTGTATTTTTTGACACTGATTATCTTTTCAAGACAACCAAGTATGAGTGAGAGTAGAGTGCGGTCATACATGTATATTAGCTTTATTTCAGTATCACTGATTCCCTAAGATGCAGATGTTTTCAAATCATCGTCTAATGGAGACAAGTCACCAATGAAATATTCTATAATGGTTACAGTTTGTAGCAATTGCAAAGAGTTTTATCTATTGCAAAGACAATTTTAATTTTATTCGAATGATGTGAGCAATACAGAGGGATTATGGTATTTTCATTTTAGTCTTTAAAACTCTAACATTCTAGACAACAAAAGTGAGTTTAATCTATCCTATCTATACTGGATTCCTAAATTTCATAAAAATCCTCACAAAGATACATTGCCGGGTCCAGCAACTGCTCTACCAAGCCCCTACCTTTACTTTTCACAAAATATTAACTCCTATAAAGGAGAAACTTCAGACAAATTGTGCTAATAGCATATTCGAAATTTTAGAAAATTTAAGATAACAGAACTTTTCAAAAGTCGGTAACATCAGAACATATGAATTTTCCACACTTTATACAACTATTGCTCGCGATTGATTAAAAATTAAGCCTTTTGATATCATAGACAACTGCTTCTTCAATAAGAATGGAACTCGGAAATGTTCATATCTTGTGATTGGTCGTCAACAAAAAATTACTTTGTTAAAAATCTCTCTCATTCTGCAATAAGTACACTGATGTTGATACATGTATTAAAAGGATGCAGGGGTTCTTCATTTACAACATTTAGTCTTTGGAGACTAGGTCTTCCAAAAACACTGTGGGCATTCTGATGGGTATTTATTGCGTTCGTTTTTTAGCCAACCTGTTTTTATATTCCTATTTTGAATTATATTCAAATTTTGAATATATTCAAAATCTTCTACCTGTGAAGAAGAAATGCTGTAGCATTCAACTCGATATTCTCGAAGCATGTAATTGCTTCCATTCGACTCGATATATCCCAGAGAACTCGAAATAAAAGACACGACATAGTCTGCCACATCTGTTTCATATTTAAATGTTTTACTGACTTTTGACGATAATGGACAACTATGAACTTAACTGTATGACAAACGAGATGGCTTTTTCATTGTCTTATATATATAGTAGTAATATTCAAGTATCACTTGCATGTGATGTTTATATTTTCTAACTTATTCGAGCATGCTCCGATTCAATTTTTACACCAAGGCAGTTATATTAAGGGATTTTATCAACCTCGTTTAAAGTCAGAATTTCGTAAATTAGTCTTTATAAAGACCTTGTTAGCGAATACGTATCATTGGTCTTATTTTGACCGACATATTTCAAACTAATTATTAGGCCTTTGTTTTGATACTAAATTTGACTACGGAATATTCCGTTTACCTGATCAATACATAGGGATAACGGCGGATGTGACCAATGGACGGATGAAGCTTACTCCTCCTATGCACCTGATCCCACCTCTGGAATTTCCAAGGGTCCGTGTTTTATGCTCTCTTCACAGAATTGTATGTTTAATAATAATAAAATAAAAATACAATACCTGTACTTAACTATTGTTTACTACAGTTAACTATTATAGTTTACTATAGTTAACTATATTTAACAATTTAGTGTCAGAGTCTTATATTATAGTAAATCAAAGTATTTAACAATGTATTTCAAATTGTTATATTTTATGTTCTCCAATTCATACATAACTTGTATATTCACATGTTATTTCCACTATTTCCACTTGGTATATCCAAGTAAACTCGAAATAAGACACTACAGAGTCTACCACGTCTGTTTCAACTGAATAGAGACGTAAAGAGTAAACCAACAACTAAACTTTGTGACATACAGGGTGTTTCAGAAAACATGCAACCATTTGCTTTCCTCACGTTATTGGTATGCAAACAGAAATATATAAAAGTTTTATTTAAAATTATAGTTAATAGGCTCAAGATTTTATTGATAACAAAAATTTTGGAAATAATTAACATTTTAATTAATTATGACGTCATATTTAACATCATTGAAAAACAGGTCATTTCATTTGAATATGGAATTTACTAAAGAGCAATCATCTGTCAATTGAAACTGTTTTATCAAAGCATGTTGCTAGTTTTTGTGATTAGGACAATATAGATAGGTATCAAGAATGCAAAGAACTTACTAAATAAAAAGTGGAAGTTGTACAAAATTGTTAAAAATTTTGAATATAATGGAACTTAAATTATAAAAGAAAGGAAAAATTGGAAGAACGAAAGCAATTAGAACACATGAAAACATTGAAAATGAGAAAGACATTTATTCAGGGACTCGCATGAAATCCTTTCAAGTAAAATAACTGATCTTGTAAACGAATACGACTCAAAAATGAGAACTCAGGTGTATATCAAATGCTGAAATATGATTTTAATCTTACACATTGGACTGGTTGAAACAAATATTTGGAGGACTATTTTTCTCTTCCAAATCCCAAAAACACTGGGCCTCGACATCCACCTGACTCAACCCCCCTCCCCTTTGACTTATATCTCTGGGGACATTTAAAGGTCACAGTTCATAAAACACACACCATCACAACATGAACTCAAAATAATAAAAAAAAAAAATGAGTCAAGGTTCATAACAAAGAAATTTTGTGCTCTAGTTATGGTTATGAGAAATTTCCAGCATCGATTACATTTATTCATTCAGCAAAAATGACGTCATTTAGAACATATTTTGTAACTAGGTGAAATTTTAAAGGTTTTCTATATTCCTCCGTAACTCATTATCTATTTGCCAGATTAATTTTATTTTTACAAGAATAAATTTTGAAATTGTGCCTATTACTTTAACGTGTTGATGGATGGTATTGGATGAAACACGAGTAAAATATAACTGTTCAAAATGGTTGCATGTTTTCTGAAACACCCTGTACATGTACAGGTTTGCAATTGTCAACTAAACTACATATGTATAATTATGAAAAACGGAATAACAGTCTCGTTTAAAGTCTGAATTTCGCAAATTATGGTCGTTATAATGATGTTGTTTACTATATATATATATATATATATATATATATATATATATATATATATATATATATATATATATATATATATATATATATATATATATATATATAATATAATATAATATAATATATATTCTCCTTCCCTTTTCAAATATTTTTGCCATATCAAGCCCATTGGAAGCAATATAAATTGGGGCCTGAAAGGAACTGAAATTCCTTGACAAGCAAAAGAAATGTTAACCGTTTTTATGGGCCCGAACGAGAAATATCAATATATGTAAAACTTGCTAATCCTTCATTGTCATGTAAATGCATTTACAGTTTTCCAAAACTAAAAATATGAAATATACTAGAAGCGTTATATTGTTTAGAATCATAATTAAAATGATTAATATAAGAAGTTATTGATAGATTTTTCATCATGAAAAATTTAGGTACTTCATTATTTCGATATGATAAAACATCTCATTTTCCCTTTAGTGATAGTGCTTAGATGTTTTTCACATTTTTTTCATTTTCTTTCCAATCCTTATATTATGAGTAATTCCGATGGATAATTCAAAAATGTTGCTTTTTCGCATTGTGGTTACCTTAATGTGATTGACTTAGACTCTGCATTAGAAATTTTGTTGATTTTTTTATGCCCCCGGATCGAAAGAACCCGGGGATATATTGTTTTTGTCCTGTCTGTCTGTTTGTCTGTTCATCTGTTTGTCTGTTGTCAACTTTAACCTTGCCCATAACTTTTGATTTGTTGGAGCTATGACTTTCATATTTCCAATGTGTATTCCTTGTGACAAGACCTTTCTTTTGGTACCATCATATTTGACCTCTTGACCTTGGAGTTTGACCCACTTTTGCAAAATTTTATGAGACTTTAACCTTGACCATAACTTCTGAACAGTTGGTGCTTGGGGTTTCAAACTTCACATGTGTATTCTTTGTGACATGGCCTTCCTTTGGATACCAACAACTTTGACCTTTTGACCTTGGAGTTTGACCTACTTTTGAAAAACTTTAACCTTGGCCATAACTTTTGAACAGTTGGTGCTTGGGGTTTCAAACTTCACATGTGTATTTCTTGTGACAAGACCTTCCTCTGGATATCAACCTCTTTGACCCTTTGACCTAGGAGTTTGACCTACTTTTGAAAAACTTTAACCTTGACCATAACTTTTGAACGGTTAGAGCTAGGGCTTTCATACTTCACATATGTATATGTGATCCTTGTGACAAGACCTTCCTTTGGATACCAACCACTTTCACCTTTTGACCTTGACCTAGGAGTTTGACCTACTTTCGAAAAACTTTAACCTTGGCCATAACTTTTGAATGGTTGGTGCTAGGGCTTTCATACTTTACATTTATAATCCTTGTGACAAGACCTTCCTTTGGATACCAACAACTTTGACCTTGACCTTGATGTTTTACTTACTTTTAAAAAACTTTAACCTTCGCCATAACTTTTGAAAACTTGCAGCTAGGGCTTTCAAATTTAACATTTTTTATCTTTTGGCCTGGATTTTGACTTGCATTTGAGAAACTTTAACCTTTGCCATAAGCTGCTATACGGGGGCATCAGTGTTTCACAAACACATCTTGTTTAACCATGCTCTGGCAACACATCTTTACAGAAATTGGCTTCGTCCATTTGAAAATTTTGACATGCTTTTTTCCTTGACGATTTTGCCTCTTTATGCACTTTTCCACTCTGACTTTCTGACCTTACCGAGTTTTGTTATCGCGCATGTCAGTCTCTTGATCAGTCACGGATCGTTACCCTCTTCGAACACCTTATAATGACAAATATGTCCAGAAGTCTTTGATTAAAAATTCCATTAACTATTAATTTTCAATGAACTTTTATACTATTAAACGATCAATTTACGGTGCTACTCGATCTATCGCTATTGCATTTATCTCTGTTTATATGCTTTTTAAATTTAAGGGCGTAGTCAGGATTTTTTAATCTACTCGCTCAAGCTGGTTTGATAGGTTAACTTCTCATCAAAAATCGGGAAGAATCTGAAAAAGGTGTCCTTTTTTTGTTATTCCATGTCAGTCTTTAGCGGTACTATCATACATTATCTTTGTGTAGTGTTTGAGAAGATCAAACATTTGAACAAGCTGCTGTCCTTCTAAAAGAAAAAGGACTGCAATACGCTGACAACAAGCATGTGCTTTTTACATTTTTTTTTTTAATATATTTTGTAATGAAAATTTAATGTCAAAAAGATTTCTTTCACTTTGAAACATGTAGTTTTTTATCATTATAATTTAAAACGTAATAGTCTAATTACTAAAACTGGATATCGATTATACTTGATCGAGGCATCTAATATAGCATTGTTAATATGCATAATATAGCACTGCGTATACACAATAGATACAACATAATAATTATTAAACACGATTTCACAACACGTGTGTGATTTTTTGTAAACAGTAATGCACAATAAAGCACAGTTATACATGTATATACAACAAAAGGGATACTTTCAAGGTAAAATTATTCTTAGTACACTGCCACTAATAAACAGAAAGAGAAAATACTGATACATGCACATGCACTCTACTGGTATACAATATGTACAACTACATACCGGTATATACTTCTACATGTACTATTACTTGTAAGTGGAGAAGATCACTATACACCAATAGGTGGTATAAAAAGCCAGAAAATGTGCAAAGACAATTCACTAGAGCTTTTTTTTAAATTGATCCATAAAAGTACACAAGATTTTTATTCATATTTACAGCTTTTTTCATGCATATGAAATTTTATTATCACAACATTGGAGTACAGAAAGTTTGGCCGTACCACGGAGGTGGTCAAGCGGCCACAATATATTTACATTAATTTGTGTTATCTCTCACGGGTTCAGCAAACAGTAAACAAATAAATTGATGGATTGGAATCGTGTTTTTCTCTACAATGTGATTTTTTAAATATCCAACTAAAGTACACAGCATACACATTAAGTGAAATTCATCAAGACAGATTACAGCAAGGATGTCATTGAGCAGCAAAAAATGAGATTTACATGAATATTTAGATTTATTATTATTGTAATACACAAAAATCTTTTTTTTTCAGTGAATCTTTATAAATCTGACTAAAGTTTATCATAATTCTTATTAAATATTATGCTTTCGGATCTCGGTTTTACATCTCCTATAGGGCACCTGATCCCACTGATGTTTTCAGGAGTCAGTGCTTTTGCCCTGTTTACGATTTGTTTACTGGATTTATAAGATCGATCACTGTCCCTTATCTTCCCCTTTTACATTTTAGTCATTTTTTTTGTACATCGGAAGCACCATTTTCCAAATTTCTAAGGATATTGTGCAGGTTGACAATGAACTCAGCTATCCCGAGGACGGCGATGTACGAGTAGGTCAATAGCTTGATGATTTTGAATGATGTAATGTCGATTATCTATTGGTTCCTTTGAATGTATACCTGGAGTTTTCGATGGAAAATATATATCGTTAGTGAGCTTTATTCTTTATATCATGCCGCTGACCTTTATAAAATATTGCTTTAAAGAAATCTCTAAGGTTTCCGCGGCGCGCTCAGTTTGAGCAAAGGGTCCACTGCGCCGTTTATATGGATTCATTTTTCGAATAATCCAACTTAAAACCTCGCCGAAAAGTAAACAAAAATATAATTACTGATTTTTATTAACAATGTATTAAAAAAACTGGCTTCCTCATGAACTTTTTTCACACATGTTACTAGAAAAAAAATAAAACAGAGTAGTGGTTGAGATATTGGATTGCTTTTAAAACACTTCTTTGCAAAGAAGCTTCATGCACTTTGTTAATATGTTTTGTAGCAAATGAATGTTTTGAAAGAGTTCTTGTGCAATTTTTTTGTGTATTCCTGTCGGTTGAACATAAAGAACGCACATTATGAAAGTCCCTGTTATTAAGAAAGTAATCAAATCTATGTTAAATACAACAGTTATTACTATATTGTTTTATTGTAAACTTCAACAAATTAAATATTATCAATAATCACTGTGCTATTTGTTTTTCCAACCTTGGTATTAAAGCACGGACTAATGTAAAAAAAAATGTTTGTCCCAGTTTCTAGTTTTATTTGGCATATATATTTTCTTAACATGCTTGATGGGTGTGAGTAAACACATTCTTTGCTGAATGAAAATAGTTTAAGAATTAGTTCAATACGTTTATGAATCTCATAGTACATCTAGCGACCCACCCTCCATTCAGACCTGATTATGATAGGAGATTAAAAATTATCTTCCTGTCATTTCATTAAACTTACAGGTGCATACGGACCAGGCATTTGTTAGTTATACATTGTATTTTTTTCTAATTGATAAAATAAATAAAACCTATACATAGACAATCCGCTTAAATTCCTATTTGTATGTCAGTGTGGTAGGTAAAGATTTTTCGATAACAGAAGATTAGTCAGAAATCTGATACAAAATGAATTAAAGTTTACATATATACATAAAAGTTTGCTGTACATTTCTCGAAAGAATATATCCAGCTTCTAAAATTTTTGGTGATCGAAAAACAACTTATATTGTTATATAAATGTTGTCT
The DNA here is from genome assembly GCF_033153115.1 of Saccostrea echinata. Taxonomy (NCBI): domain Eukaryota; kingdom Metazoa; phylum Mollusca; class Bivalvia; order Ostreida; family Ostreidae; genus Saccostrea; species Saccostrea echinata. Next base: position 33,079,905 of record NW_026889750.1, read on the forward strand.
AATACACGGGACATTTCTATTACATAAAACAGCATCAGCATAAGGAAATTCACCATTTGAATTCAATCACTAGCATGGTATTTACAGACAGCATTATAATCAAAATTGACAGCTGTATTAATCAGCATTAGCGTTGACAGGAGATAGAGCAGATTAATAGCATAAAGAAAATTAGCAGCTGATATTCAATGTCAAATACAGTCCCATCCTACCACCTTTTCGTGTCGCCTGCAGAGCAGAGCGACACATAGGGATCACTTTACCAGCGTCTGTCTAGCTGTCTGTCTGTCCGTCTGTCACACCCTATATCTCGAGAACTGTACGAGGTTTGGATTTGATATTTCGCACATATGGCTTTTGTAATTTACAATGGTAACCGAACTCGTGACCCTTGACCATGACCTTTGACCTACTTTTCAAAATAGTTCATTGTGACGATAAACTGCAAAATTTTGACATTTAAGAGGTCATTCTATACTATTCAGGATGTGCCATAATACATCATGAAAAATACCAGCATTACAATCCCCTTGACCTTGATCTTTGACTTACTTTGCAAAAATACCCCGGACAGTTTAGTTTAACTGATGACTTTTGAATTTTGGGAGGCAGGGTTTTGATAATTAGCATTTATACATGTTCATAAGCTATGATTCTGTACTTTGAAATTGTATTATATTCAATCACCACACAAACTTACATTTAAATACTATGAAAATACATCGGGACGTAATCTACGATAAAACCAGAGACCCCAGAATGGAAAACTCGGAAGTCTCTGGTTTTGTCCTACATTTATAACCCCGACCGGAAGTTCTTGTATCCTGTCTAGAGTCTTAAAATCTATCGAGGTAATTTTAGAGGAATAAATGAGTGGTTTATATAAACAATAAAGAGGCTCTACAAGAGACGTCTGAAATAATTTATTTGACAAGAAAAAAGTCTCTCAAAGCGAACGATGTCATTTTAATGTAGGCTATTGATTGATATATTAACAAAATACGAATTTGAAGCGAGGGTGCTTGAAATTAAGTTAAAGTGGAAAGAAAAAGAAAGTGTGCTGTCACAGTTCTTATTTTTCATTTATTTTTGTTTGCTTTTTTGTGTAATTATACGGAGCGAAATATGTGTATTATTTAATTATATCAGAAAGAGTTATCCTTCTTTGTAAATTTTTGAATTATCTTCCTTGAATAGAAATCTTTTGTGTCAGGAGTTATCTCCCTCATTTTCTCGTGCAAGTTTTCATTTAGTCTGCCATTAGAGTTCCATCCGTGATGATGTACATGTAACATTCTTCATACCTTCTTACGATTTGTGGCCTATTACCATGTAAGTTTTTATAGGAAACTTTTGTAACTTCATACCTATTATTTGTAAAATTGTTTGGTGATTGCATATAGAGTTTTTGTGTATTGAAAGCTTATTCAGACTGGTATTTTTTGTAAAGTTTAAAGTCACTGAAGTCACGAGAATTAGTTATTGTTATTCAATTTATCTAATATGCTTTATAGTAATTTAATTTGTTTTTATGATAAGGTTTATAAGTGAGCTATTTCTATGGAACACCGTTATTGTCTTTTTGGTATATAAGTATTATAGTATTTGATTTTGTTTATTTCAGTTATTTACCTCACTCGCTCGTGTAGACTCACTAGCTCACTTAGGCCCACTCACATAGGCTCACTTTGTCTCACTCACCTAGGCTCATTCGCTCATTCACTCATTGGAATATGAATTTGCTTGCTAATAAATATGGAACCAGTTTACCATGTGTTCTTCAATGATCAAGTGTGAGGTTTAGCTAGCTGTTCCAGACAGCATAGAAAGGGTGACGCCATATACGGAACAAGTGCCTGTGATTTTAACCGCAATAATTATCTCAACACACAGAGGATACAACAACTTCCAGTTAGGCTTATACATGTACATGTTCGAGGGTCATTTAAAAAATACGTAGACAATATCGCTCTTCATGATATTATTTTCACAAGATTTGTGAGCAACACATTTTCAAACGCAAAAGGATTTATTTTGTTGTTGTGTGAAGTTTCATTCCATTTGATTAAATGAAACTCATGTTACTTAATTTTAAATTCAGCATGTTTTGTCACCACGGAGCACTTTTAACTACATATTGACGTCAAAAACCACGCTGTGAAAGTTACTCACAAATACTCTCCCTCGTCATTTCTCACAGGGTTTGTAGCGCCTTATTAACTCATTAAAAAGGTCTCCATAATACTTGACACATAGTTTGCTAACAATTATTCAAGTTGCATAAGTTAGTTTGTCAGTGTTTTCAAATTCTTTACTACGTAATTCTGCTTTTATCACTTTCCATGACGTTAAGAAGTTTTTTGACCAGATCTATAATGAAAATCTGTTTTCTCACAGAGACTGTTCTTCGTCAGATTCAAAGTCTCTACCATCAAACACTTCTTTACCATTAATATACAAATGCACGACTCACTTCTGATATATTTCCTGGTTTCTCAAGCATTTTCAGAGTTTGTTTAGATGTTTCCCGCGTGCGAAACAAAATCACTTCGCTACTCGCTGCTCCATGACGTCCTTTAGAGTCACTTTTTTCGTGTTTTTTTTCAAAGATGACAACCTATCTTCTCTCTAATGAAGCCAATTTGTTACTTAGAATTATAAAACAAAGGTATATTTGAACGTTTAAAGTTTATTTCGATTAAGCACCACTGGTTAGAGAAATAACTTTATGCATTATTAAGGAGGAGAAGGACCTTGAGCTGAAAAAACACTTGTCATTCATTTTTTTTCATATTTTGTATATTTCTAATTGAGTACGTCCCACATATCTTAAAGCAGTTATATCATTAGGTTTCTTACCTTATTTTGGAGATACTGATTGACAAACACTATGCCCAACAGTATCTAAGTGGAGTTTTAGTTCTCCATGTTTCCGGGCTCATTACTCTGTCCATAATGGGATTTTTTAAGCATATATAAAAAATATCAAAGTGGACATGTATCTTTTAAAATATTTCAGAGTATAACTAGGATTTAAAATTCGAAAAAGGAAGTTTTTGTCTATCACACTGAATCTGGATAGGGAAAATTACGCACTTTTTAAGAGAACTTAAACAATAAAAAACGTAATTTACAAAAAATTCTATCATTCAATATTTTTTAATTTACGTTGAAATGCAAATCCTTCAAATTATTGACTAACTGTAAAAGTTTCGAATGATGAAGCTGACCTCATTATTTCACAGGGCATCGTTAAAGAGGACATAAGCATGACAAAAACCTGACATGTTACATTTCTCGAGTACAGGAAAAACCAACTATGACGTCACACGTAAGCTAAACAAGCGAAATAAGATATACCTACATAAGACTTCATCAGCCATGCAAAAATAATTTTTGTGTTCTCCGTTTCTCAAAATATTTCATCATATACTGATTATGACCTGTTTTTACATAATAATACCTCCCCTGTGTTCACCGAGTATGATCTTGCTGTACTAACAGATCGTGTATGACGTCACCAATTTGTTGGACGCGCAGTTTAGGGAAACAGAGGAGTGGACCAATCTTTTTCATAATTTGTTAATGTTTACAAGAATGTTAAAACTTTTTTAATTTTTTTTTATAAAGGATGGTAATTAAAGTTAAAAAATTGTCAAAAAATTATACAAGAACTGATGCTTTACACGTTTTGCACTTATATAAACGGAGACTATGACGTAGTTAAACAGAGTCATGTGACCATGTGTCCTTCATCCCCTTAAGTGTATTATTAGAAAGTTACTCAATTTTGGCCGTGCTTCCGTAACCCTATTTTCGCAGTTTTAAATTTTAAATTTAAAATTAAGTTTTATCATGATATAATTGAATGATTTTTCTAAATTACTCAAACAATATGTGCAGATGGATGACAATATTATAAATGTTACAAAAATATTAAAATTGATTATCTTCACAGCAACGAACTCTTTACGAAATTCACTGACTGAAAATTCACCGAGTCCCAGTATACCACCACGAAATATCAGTGCTAACACTGCATGTCCTCTCTGTCTTCATTCTTTTTTTTTTGAAATACTAAATCAGCTCAAACAGTTTAAATCTCGTTCTATTTTGAAATATCAATCCTCTTTTTAGAATAATGACCAAAACAAAAAAGATTCATATGCTTTTGGGTCCTATTTTAGTTAACTTATGCCGTATTTGCAGTGGAAGATCATTGTTCGCGGAATCTAGAGGCAGGTAGTGCAATTGCCCCTGTACGACACAGATGATCAATAACTTTTAAATATATATGCTTTAAATCGTAGAATTCGACTCCACTAAAAATATAACATCATTTTCAGTGGAAATTCCAAGTCAGGCCATTTCTTGCTCAGTCTCTGCTACTTGTACCTCGGTACATGACACTCGCATTCTCAAAATTCCAGTGCGCGCCCAAAATTTTCAAAAACAAAATTACAAACAAAAGTTACTATACTTCAGGTACGCTATATAAAACCTAAAGAAAGATTGTGTTCGTGATTTTATGTGTAAGTTTTAGAAATATTGCGGTAAAAGCCATTACGAAAAAACAAAAGCTTACTTCTCTGAGTTATTGATAAAATCAAATTTAAAAGGAAAAAGAGTTGATAAACATGCAGAGGTCTTGATATATTTATTTTCCTTTGTGAAATAGATCACTAAGAAAATACTTGTAAACTATCGAAAAGAAAAGCCTCCGAAGATTTTTGTCTCGTACGGCAACCTACAAATAAATTTAATTGCAAACAATCAACGCCCTCATTTGTAAAATTTTTATTTACGGGTAGTCAGGTCGAATCAAGCATTTAAATCGATTCTTTGAGAAACGATTCGATTGGATAAGGCTGATTGCGCGCAAGAGCGACAACGGAAATAGTTTGTCTCCGAAAAAATTAAATCTATCCAGAAAAAGTGATATTCATTTGAGAATAGTGGACAGTGTTGGATAACTTCTTTTAGAAAAGAAAGAGGCGGTCAAAAATCATTCAAAAGTGCACAAATTATTTCCCTGGAGTATACTGTGTATTTTTTCCCGAAATTTGCATTTCACAAAAGCAGGGATAACTTTTGGATATTTTCGTATAAGCTGTGTTTGTCATATTCTGTCAGGTAAGCGAATATTATGATAAGAAAAATTACAAGTAGAAAAAAAAGATATTCTTGAAAAAGACGTGGGAAAAATTATAATCTTTTTCTATCTCTATATGGTCCCTAGAAATAAATTTAATCCCAGTACATAAATATACATGTATTAGTGTCTGGGTTATAGAAATCAATACCTGATTGAAATGTAATTCATCTGTCTGCGTGAAGGGCAATATACACGATCACAAGTCGAGAGCATTTTTTTATCCTAGGGTCCTTTTCAAAAAGTTCTTTACTCCCGATACTCAGGAGATTATCCTGACAATTAAATTTCAATCTTGTTGATTATAAATTGGTATTCTTAATCCAACAGAAATTTTCTCGATCTATTTGTGGTAATTTATAAAAATGTGGAGATATATTTTGATTTAGCATCTGGTGTATTGGTTTTTTCGCTAGTGAAGTTAATCTTTATGATTTAATATCAATAGGTCGAATATAGAAATCAAGTATTTAAATTGACATGAACATTTATCGTGTCCAAATAATACATGCACTGTATTACGTTATCTTTAAATTATCGCAAACGTAAAATGAATAATGTATTATGTCTTCTGTATTTTTTTAATGTCGCTTTGATGCTATCTTTTTGGACTTAGCTTTCTTCTGTATATCATACTTTATGCCCTCAAGGGTCCAGAATTGGATTTAATAAATCTTATCTTGTTCTATGCTTTCTCTCTCTCTCTCTCTCTCTCTCTCTCTCTCTCTCTCTCTCTCTCATCAAAATACCAGCTTTTTAGCTGAAAAGAGTTTTTTTAAAGATAAATTCACCACTCTGATTGAGATTTAAATTCTTTAAAAGAGAAAAAAAGTAAATGGCAAAGATAACTTTTACCATTTGAATAAAATTTAACACACTATTTCAGACGATCTGACGGAGGGTTTCTTATAGCTGCTTTTAGAATTTTCTGTGTTATCATGTTCATTGGGAAATTATCAGTCCCTTGTTTGTCGCGCGGAGATAATTCCTTAAATCGCGCCAATAAAGAACTTCAGTCCAAAAACCAAGACAATGTCACATCGTCAAGTCAAGTAGGTAGTACTACAGTAGCACAGCTTTATTGATACATAAAGATGAAGGGTTACAACACGCAATAAGAAAATCCCAGATATAACAATAAAGTTACAAAATTTACTGATTAGATTTTCCTATCAATCTCTTTTGTTAAGGGCATATTATAGGTTCGGCACTCGTATAAGACCCTAAGTCAACGTCAAACTAAAACAAATACCCCGGTATTTCACATGATTTTCAGATTCTAACCTGAAACAATTTAGTAAGATAACGATAGTAAGTAGAATAATACGTTACATAACACCGTTTTCTTGTTCACAAATAGCCATTAGCGCATGGGCGCCATCCCATCAGTTTGAGCATCGCCCCTCCCTTTCTGGTCTGAATAAAAATGTCAACTTTGTGGGATCCCAAGTTTAATTTAAAATAATAAATGACCAAGTATGATTAAAATCAGTTAGCAATAATATTTATTTGTGTACTTTTACCCTTTTACCTGTAATATTTCAGATAATGTCTTTGTGACCTGACAAGAGTGAGTGACCGAAGTTTATCTATTAACTTCATTATTCGGACATGTGTATTAGGACCAGGCTAGATTTTAAATGTGATAATTGAACAAACAAACAAACGCGGACAAGTAATAATTAGCTAAAGTCAATAAAAATATAGTGAGCATATACATGTACTTGACCGTAAATGTTAGCAAATACCTTTGGTTGCTTTAAGTATGGAAACTTAGAATGACTGTGTAATTTTCTTGCATAAATAGTCGAGTAATTAGATTTACTACTGAAACCAAATAAGGGATAACACGGCTTTCAAACTTTTTAAAAACACACTTCTAAAAATGTCGTCCTTTACTTATGTTTTACCTTGCAGTCATTATATTATATTCTGAGAGATTTCCGCATGAAGGGTTCGAAATGGGAGAGGAGAAAAACAATTTTCACATCCCAGAGATAACCTATGGACTGAATTACTAAAGTTTAACACGTCCAGTCGAATTGTCACCTAGCGATCTGCAGTCATAAAATTTTAGGTTTGCACCGTGCGTGTTAATGCTATTTCGGGTATTTCCTCGTTTTTGCTCTCCAGGATCTTTAGCCCATTTTCTCCTTGAGTAATGTCTGAGAATAATTCAATATTTATGTTGGTTGCTTAACAATTCTAAATATGGAGTCAAAACAAACAAAGTTACATCATCATCACATTGACAAACAACTAATATTGAATTGAATAAATTATTCAGCTCCCATATAACTGTCATAAATATCGGGTATTCATAAGACACGTGAAATATATCATGTCGTAATTAAAAATGAATCGAACTCCTATTTTCTGTTGAATAAAAAGGATAAGGAAAAGAAACAGAAATTGTATCATACCATTGCAATTTTTTTTTTGTTTAAATCAGTATATCTATAATGGTGATTAGCGCACAAAGGAGATAAATGCTTCGTACAGAAGAAAAATCATTGCTATCGACCATCCTCAATAAAATTTAATCATTCACGTCCCTGGTCAGGTAACACTCCTTAATAAAATTTGATCATTCACGTCTCAGCAGGTAACACTTTTATTTGTTTTTAATTTTTACATAAATAATTTTTTTAGTTAGAAAAGAGCAAACTATGAGCTGTGTGTGGGAGGGAAATCTTACAATGAGACATTTTTAAAAAAAGGATTATAGGATGGTCGTGAAATTTAACTATCAAACCGTGCAATTATTCAAGAAATGTGGACATTAAACTCTTACATTTAATTTGAAACAAAATACTCACCACATAGATTGGGGGGGGGGGGGGGGTAAAACACACACAAAACTCGTCTAGTGTTGATAGAAATATTAATGGGCGTACACAAGTTAACATGATCATTGATTGGATTGAAAAGGTTGGTTGCTTCTGATCAGAGAAGATTAATGTTTTACATTACTGACGTATGTATCTATGCATAACAGATAAATAAAACTGGAATAGCAAGAACACCCGCCTTTATTTATATTTAACCACAGGTACTATAGATACACACTCTGGTACCGCAAACATGGAGATATATATATATATATATATATATATATATATATATATATATATATATATATATATATATATATATATATATATATATATATATATATATATATACCCTATGTTCTGATGATTTGTGATGCTCACTAGACACTCGAAAAAGACCCATTGACCTAAAGGGTCACCTGAATATCAAGCAATAAGATAATCCGAGACGTATAATCCGTTAAAACGTTATGGCATTACACTATGCCACATGTTCTGCCTCTCTCAAACCCTTGTTTTATTCAGCCCTGGCATGAGTCAATGATCTAAACAAATTTGAATAAAAAACATCATGTATGGGCTTATTCAGTCTTGCTTGCTTGGTAATTACATATGCAGAAGACGACTTGTCGATTTGTTGCCTTCTTGGAAGATTTTTTTTTTGTGTAAGGAAAACCTTTTAGAAATTCCGATGTATAAGAAAAGCTGACTTTTTTTTAAAAAAAGGCCTTGATTCTTGGTATTATATTTACACAGCGAGAAGCATTTTAGTTTTAAGGAAGACATTGACCCCCCCCCCTTACATATTACTGCGCCATCTTTGCCTCTTGGCCTTGCTCATGACTTAAACAAACTTGGTTTTATATTAATGTATATGTTAAAATACTAATCTAACAATTTCCAACTTTGTTATTATTTAGACTTTTTCTTAAGTATTTTAGTACAAAAACATCTTTGGACTATCAGTCTCTGGGGGTTCCTTGTGAAATGAAGGTCAAGGTCAATCTAAATAAGACGTGGATGCTTTGCATGATGATTTGAAATTTCGAGACATTTGTTTCTGAAAAAAAAAGTATTTTTGTGATTGGCTTCGGCGGATCATGGTTGATTCCATGTGATGTATCCGACAAATGTTGCACACACATGACACGACGGACTACTTTGTATACTATAGCTATACACTGACAGTTTCATGTAAATTTACTAGTATCATATGCCATGTTAAGTACTAAGGTGTTTTGGAATGCATTTACAATAAGATAAAACACATACAATTACATGGTGAATAAACTAACGTTTTCGCTATGTGCGCATGAATGTTATTCACTTCGTAAACGGAAGTACAGTGTACGTCCGTTCCATTTATTCATTCATTAGTGTTTCGAGCAAAGTTTAACTCGCGTTTATTAGGTACATGTAATTGACTGTTCTGTATATACATTATGTGCCGTTACATATACCACTAGTTTGACATTTGATTATTACACTTCCTGATCACTTCAAAGAAAAGGAATACTTTGATTTAATTTCAATTTATTTATCTCCTGTTGTTTAACTTGGCTCATTCTATTTCCACATACATTTTTGTCTTGTTAAATAAAGTGAAAATATGTCAGTGTGTATTTACTTGCTTTGTTCCCTGTCAATATATCTTCAGGTCAGAGCAATCTGAAATACTGCTGATATATAGTCCTGCGTTGACTTCCAAATTGATACACATTTATTCCTGAACTGTGTACAAATGCTGTTCTTCAGTTCTAATAAACCCTAATTCTACTCACCAATTACTTATATCTTCTTTTATATCTAAAACAATGCAAAAGGTGTAAGAAGTATGTTATGAAATTATATAACTGCATCTTATGTATATGAAACAATTTTAAAGGCTTATAGCTTTAAATATTATTGGAAACACATTTACCTAACCCAAACAGTGGATAGTTGTGTTAGCAGAGGTAGAACAAGAGCCTGCCCACAAAGACGTCAAACCATATATTGTCCTATGTTCTGCCCACAAAGACGAAGTCAAGCCAGATATTGTCTTTTGTCCTGCCCACAAAGACAATGTCAAGCCGGATATAATCTTATGCCTTGCCCACGAATACTATGTCAAGTCAGATATTATCAAAAAAGACGATGTCAGGACAAATCTTATCCTACATGTATATCCTGTCCTCAAAGACGATGTCAAGCTAGATATATTCCCATGTCCTGTCCACAAAAGACAATGTCAAGCTATATATATTATCCTATATCCTGCCCACAAAGGCAATGACAAACCAGACTTGTCCTTGTCTGCAGCAAAGACAATGTAAAGTCAGATATTATCTTATGTCTTACCCACAATTTAAGACAATTTCAAGCTAAATATTGTCCTCCATGGCACCTGATCCCACCTCTGATGTTTTTGGAGGTCCGTGTTTGCTCTGCTCCCGATTTGCATTGTCTAAATGGACATTGAGCTTGAATACTGTTCGTTATCTCCATATTTCATTGCCCTACATGTATATACAGCCCACAAAGACAAAGTCAAGCTAAATATTGTCATGTCTTGCCCAAATGACGATGTCAAGCCAGTTATCTTACGTCTTGCCTAAAAAGACGATGTCAAGACAGATATTGTTCTACGTCCTGACCAGAAAGACGATGTAAAGATAGATATTGTCTGCCACAAAGACGATGTCAAGCTAGATATTTCATCTATGAATGGTAGAATTCCTGACATGGGAAAATTGTTCATCAAAGCGCAAAAATTAATACAAATTCACTACAAACTCTTAAAATTCGAAGTATCGCATGCTAGTGATGACATAAAAAGGCCCTATAAACTACTAGTATAAAAACGTACTCCGATGTTATGAGTTCCTAATGAATACATGTATTGACTGAGCAATAAAACACGTACATGCATATGTTTGGATAATGTCGTAAACTGCGATGTCAATAAAATTGATCTAATGATCAATTTTTTTTCCTTATCTAAAATTTAATAAGAATCAATGACCAAAAAAAAAAAAATTCCGCTAGAAAGTTTTGTGATGGTAGCTTCAATACATCACAAATGCCAGTGTAAAGTGGAATATGAGTGGCTAGACTCGTTTATTCCTCACCTTAGGTAGTAATTACGGTTGTCCGATAACTTTCTTTAGACCCATAGGCTGCCAAGTTCCTAATTTGCACAAATGCATTACTAGTGGTAAGAGATCTGTTTGGATAACCTGATAATCAACAGAAACAAAATCAGATTCATATTGACTGCCAATTCATTTCAAGGTAAAATCTGAGATATTATTTTTTTCGATAACTACTACAATAATTAATTTTTAACGTAACGTTTATTTATGCTTCTAAAGAGAACCTGTATCTGCATGAAAGTGTGACTCTTCAAATCAGTAACTGGATTAATATAGGAGGAACAAATGCATAAATTATGGCGATGGGACACATGTAAACTTAATCATACATGTATATATATAGGGATTTTCATAAGCCACCCACATATAGCCTAAATGTACGTTTTTGCAATATTATTGTTTTACAACGTCATTTAAATGGCATTTTCTTTTAATATGCAAAACAAAATTGCAAAATTTAGAATTAAAAAAAAAACATGGACAAGTTAAATATTACCTTCTAGATCTGCGCAAGCAACCATTAAGAAACTGCGCTTTATAGGATAATCTGACTCGGGAGACAAAGTACATGAAAAGTCTTATCAATGTGACGCTGATTTAAAATTTTCATTTTTCGAAGTTACCTATCACCTCTTTTTATTCTACACATAAAACAGACTGTGTGTGATATATGTACCTGTTTAATTAAAGAAATGGCCAATGAACACCGTAGATCTCATTGTGCTTGCGGTAAAATTAATTTTAAATCAAACTCTTCACAAAGTGATGTGTTTTTAACTAAAGACAATAGTCGTAAAAATCATGATCAATAAAATGATACTTCTGTATCATTTCAAAATTTAGTTTTCTTTGAAAAAGTCCCTTTTTGTTTTGTTGAAATATTTGTACTCCTACTGTGACCTTACTCTGACCTGTCGCAATTGGGCTAAATTTCGGTGAACCGTAATTTCAACTAGCTAGACCATATACAACGAACTATATATCGTTATTGCTATTATCTTCAAAACATTTTGTCAAAAATTTCCAAATAAACGTTATAAATTAATAAAACAACAAGAGTTTGAACGTTCATTATGAGCTACATGATGTTTGTGTATTCAATTAACAGTTTGTATTCTTGTTGAAAATAATACGCTGGCAAATAATTAGAGCTCGAGATCTTAATCTACACTGTCAAATGAAAGCAAATTTTTACACAGATTTTGACATTTTTTAACAAGTGTCTACGGAAGAAATTTTGGAGAAAAAAACCCACCCCGTTTGTTTCAGTTATTTCTCTCAGAATAAGGCATTTGACCCATGAGTCCTATTAAAAAAAATAAAATAAAAAGCATTTACAGAGTATTGCGTATGCAATACGGAGTCCTCAAATGGGCCTTTAACTCACTAAGATAGACTCAAACACCGAAACCCAGTAGCCCTTTTTCAAAAAAAAAATCTTTTCTCTTTCGAAAAAATGGATTATTCACAAACTATTCGAATATAATAGAAATACAAGATTTTGTGTGACCAAGTATAGCTTATAATTAGATACTTTTTGGAGAACTGGAATATTTTTGTCTTAGTCGTAAGATATTTAGTGAAAAGGACCACAAGTATAGGAGGAAAGTCTGGAAAAGCAAATAAAACAGATGGACTGTCACAGTAAAACGGAAAGGAAACCTCTAGTCACCTCTGGATTCATCGGTAGGGGGCATTTTTATAGAGTATAAGAGTATACAGATAATTGTAACTTAACTATGATGCACAGTTAACACTTATATCGTTACTCAGACAAGTAACAAATACAAATCAGGGAAAAGAAAAGGCGCCCAGTCCATCAGTGATTGGAAGAAAGAAAATTACCTTGTATTTTGTTAACATGCATATTGTGAAAAATTTATAAAAGAACTTTTCATTTCACTAAAATTAAAGCCAATGAGTCACACGATTAAAAAATACATTCCAGCATGTCTGGAGAGGTTCATGTTTGTAAAATTGAGCATTAATTGGCAAATAAAATCCCCCTGAGGAAGATTCTTACCCAACGAAAGAAGGGTGAGAATGTTTGTTTACTATATGATAGCATTCACTCGATAAAAGGGTTTAAATAATCACACATCAATAGCGGAAATGTATCCGCATTATTTCCTTTTCAATAAAACTGGTGCACACCCCTGTTTAATTAATTTGCCTTTGATTCGAGTCCCTTCTGGTTATCTGTAACGCTGTAAGGAACTAACCAATGAAACATAAGCGGTGAAACTATTTAAAGTATCAATCAGAATTTCTCTTTTTAGCCATTTAGAAAGTTTGGTCTACTTAGATTTATCGGGATTTAAAAGTGACCCCAGGTGAATCTGCGCTTTATATGTCCACCGACTACCCAAAAACTTCTGGTCTGGGTTAATGCGTCTTAAAATTTAACAATGTATGGGAAAAAAGAATGAAACGTTCATTCAAGGCGCATCATTAAGAATATACATGTACTATGTGACCAAAACTGTGTCACTGCACTCATGCAAAATAAATAAAGAAATGAATGAATAAATAAATAATATATCCACTTATTCCAATGACCCAGAAACTTTTGACAGAAGTAATGTTTTCAAACCATGTAACAATGCATGAAAAGAATAAGTGCTATAAAAGATTACATTAACATTTGACCTAAAATAATGAAATCTATTATATAATATTGTTTTTAATAAGTTTACGATAATATTTTGACATAAATACCAGTGTGACACATTCATAACCTGTGCATATTTTAGGAATAGGTTGATACTAAGTATATCAATACACTTCTCGACAATCTTGCTGCTTGCTGGGATGGGTGGATTTAATGCTTTGGGATTACAAAATAAAATCCAAAATTAAAAATGAGTTATATCCAGGATACAGATAATACACATTAGGGTGAAATAATAAAAAGGGAAACTGTAGCACAACAAAAGGTAGGACCTGCCGAGAAAGAGTGGGAATAATTCACAAAAGGTACACAAGGTTTGATATTAATTCATTGACCTCCCGTCAAATTTAGTGCGTAAAGTTTTATCTAGTTGATATTACAAAGATATTGTTTATTATTATACTTTCATGTTAAATACTAAAATCTGATTGGTTTAGACGCATTTAACAATCCGTAATGTTACCCTCAGCGTTAGCAACAGACTTGACAACGGGTAACATTACGAAAATATCACATGCGTTCAAATCATGCGCGTACGGTTCACCGTAGAATTCTCAAAACGTCGGTTGTGCGTTTGAAAGAAGCCGAATAAACGACGTCAATAAAAGCTTGCGTCCGATGTAGCTTACTTGAAAACAACAGACGACAGACGAAACATCCTTGCGAGTGCAAACTTTAGATGATAAAGGACTTTTTGAGTAGCAAACAAACAATAAAGAGGTTGGTAAATCTTTTCCGAAGCTTTCTTATTGAGAAAAATAGAAGCGGGGAGTTTGAAAGCTTTCTAAGCGTGAACTTAACGACGATCTCCGAATTTTTTTATGACATCCGAAATCAATAAGACATTCAGTATAATAAAATAAATAGTACACGTTTTTGAGGGTGACAGTTGAAATTGACACCCAAAGGAAAACCATTGTCAACCTCCGCTGACGCGTCGGTTGACAATGGTTTTCCTTAGGGTGTCAATTTCAACTGTTACCCTCAAAAACGTGCACTATTTCTATAATAACAAGATTATTCAACAATTTTCTTCATATTCAAGAATTCTGAGCATGCGCGGATCTAGAGGGGGGTCGAGGGTCTAGACCCCCCCCCCCCCGGAATTTGCAGAGTCATTAAAAGTATATAATGAAGCAAAAAAAAAAAGACTTTGGTCCCCCCCCCCCCTAGAAAACGTGGACCCCATCATCACCACCACGAAATAGGTGTTTTTCACGTTTGGGAAATGGATTTTACCTCTTTTTTTTCTTTTTTTTTTGCTTGTCAAGAAATTTTTGGGTTAGAATTTTTTTTGACTGGGATGGACCCCCCTGGAAAAAATTCCTGGATCCGCGCCTGCTAAGGAACAGACATACTCTAAAAAGACCAAAGTTACGACTGTCAAAGATGGTATAAAACGTATAGAGTCTAGTTAATCTTGTAAAGATGGTCGTAATGACCTTGATGAGGTAATATCTCAAAGGCTAAGATTATGAAAGAAATTGACAGTCTACAAGGGTAAATTACATACCAATAAATGTGGTTCTTGTCTAGTCCATATGTCATGACTTTGAACAAAGATTATATCTCGAAGCTCCAAGGTCAGTTCAATTAAAAGAATCACCCGTTTAACGGATTTAAAAATTATTGAGAATTATTATGCCCCTGCAATCCAAGATTCGGAGGCATATAGTTTTGGTCTGTCCATTTTCCGCAAAAACTTTAACCTTGGCCACAACTTTTGAACGGATGGTGCTAAGGCTTTTACATTCTACATGTGATTTTCTTCTTCGTGTTCCAGCAACTTTGACATCCTGACCTTGGAGCTTGACCTGTTTTTGAAAGACTTTAACCTTGGATATACATGTAACTTCAGTGGTTGGTACTAGGGCTTTCATATTTCACAGGTGTATTTTATGTGACAAGGTCTTTCTTTGGGTACAAAGATTTCTGACCTCCTGACCCTGATCTTGGAGTTTGATCGACTTTTAAAAGACTCTAACCTTGGTCATAACTTTTGAATGGTTAGCGGTAGAACTTTCACATTCCACATGAGTTTGCCTTTCGTTGGGTACCAACATTTTTTACCGTATGACCCTTATACTGGAGTTTGACCTGAGTTTGAAAGACTTTAAGCTTGGCGATGAGCTGCCTTACACAAACATACCTTTCTATATTATACTTATAATATTAATAAAGAAAGAACCATGCAGAAAATAAAGTTTAGAAATGTGGAACATATATGGTATAGCGCATAACTATGTTTACTTACGTCTTTTTAAAGTAACGGCCATTCTCATTCTCATTCTCAAATATCCATCTGAGCTGAACGAAAGGTTAGCTGAGCAACTTAAGTGATCATGACCTTTGAAATATGACCTTGCAAAAGCAAGTTCGTTTTGTGATTTGTCAAATTACTATAGTATTAACAAAAAGATAGAGAAAATGCGTACTGTTTGTAATCAAATTTTACTTCATAAGCAATGAAGTGAATTTATTCCTGTCGTTTCTCCTACCTTTTGCGTCGTAGATTAAAGATGACTGAGAATTGCAGGTATCAAAGAATCGCTGAAAACTTGACTTATTTAAGATTATCAAGAATAGGAATTAATTCTGCTTATATAATGATGCAGAATTTGTTTTTCTTTTTATATACATGTATATATACATATAGAACTTGCGGCAATGACATGCATTTTGTATTACCTATCGCATGTCTAACCAAAGAGAAAATTTTTTGGTCTGTCCATTTGTCCGCAAATATACTTTAACCTTGGCCACAACTTTTGAACGGTTGGTGCCCTTTCACAGGAACTATTCTCATGACCTTTAACATTTCACCATTTTCTGTTGTATGAAGCTCATGAGCGCCATAATTTTAAACTGAATAAGGAAAAAGTACAGAAGTCATTGTTTGTCTCTTTGGAAGTGAAAATATGTCTTATCTGTTTCCTTCATGATAATGCAGAAGTCTTTTAATTTTTTAATCTGTTTGAACAATTATATTAACTAAGCTACAAACAAATGGTTTCAGTATCTGGATGGCACAAAAGAGTTCATAATACTAAATATTGGGGAATTCATATAAGAAAAATTCATCCGGTTATCACTGTCACTCGTGTTATTTCTACATAAACATGTACTTTGCAAACAGAGTTGACAAAAATTGAAACAGAGGGGACAAATTATCCGTATAAAGCTGGTATTTATTTACCTATTTTGGTTTTAACTTTTTTTTATTTTACCAAATTATGAAAAATTCTAAGTTAAGCAACAGCATGAAATACCTATAATGAAAAAAATAATTGACTGATATACATGTATATTTCAATTAATAGCACTTTTCAATTAAATTTGGAAACAGGATGGACATAAATGTCTTTTAGTGTCTCGAATGTACAATATTTAGCAATATCATGTCTTTATTCTACATTTCTTTCTCTTTCCTGAACCATTTAAGTAAGAAAAGTTCAATTTTTGTCTTAATTTTTGATTTCATTATCCATTCTAGATCTGTTACAATTTTGTCCTTACTTTTACCGGTTTTGTAGAGTAGGATTTTCCCCCGTTTTCCTCCGGAATCTGTACTATGGAGGAGGATTTTCCCGCGAGGAGAAATCTCACAATTGAGCCCCCCCCCCTTCCTTCGTTCTTTCTCAGACTAGGATTTCCCCCATATTATCAATTGCTTAAATCCTACCCTAACAAAAAATACTATAGTTTACTATAGTTAACTATATTGATAACTTTGACACTATGAAAACTATAGTGACGCTTTGATTTACTGTAGTGATCACTATGACACTATAGTGGTAACTATGAAAACTTTGATTTACTATAGTGATCACTATGAAAACTTTGATTTACTATGGTGATAACTTTGAAAACTTTGAATTACTATAGTGATAACTATGACACTATAGTGATCACTTTGAAAACTTTGATTTACTATAGTGATCACTATGACACTTTAGTGATTACTTTGAAAACTTTGATTTACTATAGTGATAACATTGACATTTTGATTTACTATAGTCAACTATAGTTAACTATAGTACATTTTGGTTAGGATATCCACAAAATTTTGGCTAAAAGTTTGTATGAAAGTCAACTGATTTTTTAAATGGAAATATGAGTGCTTTCGATTCAGGAATCGTCAAATGTAGTGTTAAATCTTAAAATATCTCGTTTGAATTATTAAGTCTCAACCCAAAATTTTAACTCATAGAAGATTGCAAAATTAGTCACTTAAAAAAATCCTAAGACTCATTGTCTCAATACCTCTCTCGACGCGTAAATACTTGTTTGTTCGGGGATTTTAAATGTAAATCAGGCCACATTTAGTGATTTGATGATGTTGGCACTCTAAAGACCTAGGATTTTATTTATGAATCGATTCTTTTTACAAAGAGTATGTGAGAAAATTCTAAAATTTATGTAATTGATAGGTTCCACACACCATTTTCTGAGTTTCTGAATCGAGTATTTCTTCAAAGGAAAATTTATTCAATACAAGAAATACTGCTTTTGCAAGCCGAAGCAGAAGTATGTCCCCTTGACCCCAGCGGTGTAATATTGAATTTGTAAGCCGAGAGCAAATATACTCTGTTAAATTTTGCAAAATTTCATTCTTTTAAAAGTAGTAAATGACCAATTTTTAGTTTCATGGCAACAGCAACTATTTGAATATATTTAAACCCCAGAAACTTGGAGAGACACTCACACATCAATATTATGTACATGTAGTTTGAAATACAATTGGAGAAAAAAATCCGTTTTAAGTAAAATTCCATGGATACAATTAAAAATTTGTCAAACCGATTACCTTTTTTTAAGAAGTCAGTTTGACCAGATGAAAAGAATAAGATTTTATTGCTTCAAAAGAATTGATGGTCAGTTACTGAGAAAAAAGAAATTCAAAATTTTCAATTTTCATAATAATTAATATTTTCAATGTAACTGGGTGTCTTTTAAATAAAAGACACTTGTAACAATGCGTCGTCCCATACGTATAGCCATATTTATTCGGGGAAATTTGGCTCTGGGAGAAATCGCACTCTATAACAATTACACATAGTAAGATTCCTCCCGGAAAATTGACTCTGATATAGGATTTTCGAGGGGGAAATCCTACTCTAAAAGTTATTCTGCTCCAGAGCCAATTTTCCGGAGGGAAATTCTACTCTAGAACCAGTTTTCCAGGGGGAAAGGTTTTAGAGGGGAAAATCTACTCTACCAGACCGGTACATTTGCTTCGACAAAGCACCTGTATAATCAAGTTACTGTTATTGTTTATTCTAATCACCAAAATAATGTACAAGTATGTTTTTCCCAACAATCAACATTCTGCCATAAGGCTGTCATGGAAAGAAACCCGTATATTTTGTTTCTGCTTACTATGTGGTAGGTTGTCATGCTTTCAAACACTCAAAAATTAGATAAATGACAAGAATCCTGGCATTCAATGATAAATTTCAATTTTTGACAATATACGAAAGAATATTTGAAGAAAATTTTGAAATAAAGAATTTTACAGCTCTTTTGATAAAAGTAACAAGAAAGACTTTAAATTTTTCACGACAAAGGTAAAATGTCAATATTTTTTAAAAGAAATTTTTTCAGCACTGTGATGGATTTTTTTTTAGTTTAATAATGTATTATTCAAATAAAGTTGAAAAAATCAAAGTTAAACTTCTTTCATTTTACAAAAATTTGCCATTCAAAAATGGGTATTTTTTGAACTCAAGTATAGTTTATGAGTGTATATGACAGTTGACTTTAGTTTACGACCGAAATCTATAATTAACAAATGTAAAACAAAGTGTATCCGATAAATATAGTTTCACGATTTGTACAACTCTTAACTATGGTTTACGAATGTAAATTATAGTTTACAAATAATCCACACTATTGTTAGCGTCTTTTTACAGAAAGATAAACGTCTATAGCATTCGTAAACTATAGTTTACAACTGTTTAATATAATTTCTTAGAAGAAAACTATAGTTTATCGATCGTTAACTATAATTTACATTTGTAAACTATAGCTGACATTCGCTAAACCTAGTTTATCGTCTGATAAAGTATGCTTTTCTAATTGTGTTGAATTTGGTGTGCCATAGCAGTACACGCCAAATAAAGAAAGAACACGCTCCTACCAAAAATGAAAAAAGTACATCTATTCGAGCTGTAATTTCAGCAGGGACCTCTGCACTAATAATATAAAGGTCCCTGATGTCAGGGACTGTACACAGATGTGAAGTTTCTCTTTGAATAATAAAACACAAACTAATATCTATTTATAAGTATCTCTGATTTTACTCTGCCCATCAACCAATCAGCTTTGAAAAGGTTGTCCGATAAGCGAGGGCATTGCTTAACGCCTATTGAAATGAAGAGCGAAAACAATCGGGTTACTAAAATGAGTCCTAATGGGCCTTACATACAAAGATGATATCGTTACAAGCCTTGTCTGCCGGAACCATAACATATTGTTCATGTAGTCTTTCTAATTCTTTTATCACCTCCGAAAACGGAGGGATAGATGCTTCACATATTGCCTTTTAACTTTCTAACACAATTATTTGATATATTTCTAAAACACTGAATCCATTCTGACAGTGTTCCGGTCTTCCCCTTTAAATTTCGCCCAAAGTTTGGCATAATCTTTGACATAATTCATAACAGAAATGCTCTGTCGCCAATTGAAAGACCGGGGCTCCCTGTATTTAGGATCTTTTAAATTGATTACTTTACGGTCGTCATTTTCAACAATATTAACATCGATATCATCATATACATCGATATCACCAGTAATCTTATGTCCAGCGGGGCCATTGTTGAAAGAAGAGGAAGAACAAGAGCAAGAGGAATTAGTTTTAGATGTTCAATATCCAGGGTCGTGAGTTCGAATCTCGGCCGCGACTGACCTAAGTCGATAAAAAATGGGTAGCAATTGTTCCTACGCCATGCGCTCGGCACTTTGAAGTGAAAGTTGCGGGTCCTTCGGATGAGACCTTAAAAACCGAGGCCCCGTGTCACGGCAGGCGTTGGCACGATAAAGATCCGTCACTGCTCAGTGGCCCTGAGTGCCGAGTAAATGTCAAAATTTGAAGCCCTTCACCGGTATATGGTGACGTCTCTATATGAGTGAAAAATTCTCGAATGGGACGTAAAACAACATACAATCAATCAATCAATATCCAGGCATTGTAAGGATGGTTAACTTATAATTGAAAACTTTGGATGACTAGGAAATTAAGAAACTTGCATGAAAACCTTTTAATATGTGAAGTGTTTAGACTTTGTAAATAGCTAGACAACATATTCATTTCAGTACGGAAACCTTTGCCAAAATCAGGATTAACCATGAACTTTAGCAATCTGTACAGAACAAAGTTATAAACAATGATTAGCATTTTAAACAAAGGTGATGGGTGAACAAAGCGTGCAGAATGCCTTTAGCTTCAGATATATAAAAATCATATTCCATTTGTAAAGTTCTCATTGAAATTTTTGCAATTATTATTAAAAAAAAACTTTTCTGAGGAAAATGTTCTCGACAATTTTTTTTCCGTTATTAAAAAATAATGTAGTATTCGTTGGGTTCGAACCCTAGAAATAAAAATCCTGAGTATCACTTTTCATAAAGACTTACACGCTAACCACTGCGCTACACAACACCTGATGCATAGTGGCATTTAAATCATGTTTGTGATATGACCCTAGTGGACTTCAAGTATTTCTCAGAAAGATGCTAATGTTGTGTTATAAAAGTGTATTTTTAGGGTATAATGGATCCTTTTTTCCATGTTTTTGTTAAGCAAAAAATGTATATTTTTAACTTTGAAAATAAATTTCAAACAAAAGAAAAAAAATGGAGCGAAGATCCACTCATATCGAAATATTGTTTTTATACAGTATAAGAAATGATCCTTTTTGCCCTCTATAGTGTGTGTATGCTATTCAAATAATTCAATCTTTGTGAGATTTTTGCAAGAGATTTGTGGAGATTTTACGTAAAGTATTCTTAATGAATGTTAAATGAATAATCAAAGAAATTTTGTTGTAACTGAGATTTGTTTTCTCCTTCCTGTTCTCGCACTATAGGCATTTCGCTCGCCTTGTTCGCCCATCTTCTCTGTAAAGTTAAAATATCGACACTGTTAAAATGTTGAGCTGTATACTTGTATCGTATAATGAATGGTCTAAGATTTGGCATGTTGCAAATGATAATTTTCAATATTTTGGAATTGACATCTCACGAGTAATTAAAATTTATGCGCTCTCTCCATCTCTTTCTCCTTGACCGTTCAACCACCAACAGTTCGTTAACATTCAGTGGGGGTCTTTTTAAAAAATACTTTAGATAACTATAAAGAATAGATTTAAAATATTTTTGTTAAATTTAGTTTTGAATCCATCTCTTATCCTCTGTATTAATAAAAAGAATGCATGACTACAAAGAAGATAGAGGCAAACCGACCTCAATGCGATTTAAGTAGACTTTTTAAAATTGACCTCAGAATTCTTATATTTCTAAAGGTACATCCGATTAATGGCATGTCAGTTGCTGGGTCAAGCACCCTTCCCAAGTATTGCAAAATTAAAATTGCGAGGAAATTTCTCAAACTTGCCTTGAAGAAGTTTCAAACATTAGAATAAATCACCAAAGAATGCACAGTTGTTTTCGAAATAAAATTACCTTTGCCAATTAGCATGTCATTTTATTAATCATTTCCTTCATTTCAGATGTGTGAACTGTATTTTTGCTAACGGGCAATGATGGGGTGGGAAGCTATATGTAAGATCTTAATACAAACATGGGCTACAATGCTCACCTGAGTGGCCTTAGCTTTGCTTTTCTTTATTCTTTATTAAGAAGATTTTCTTTATTAAGAAGATTCTTTAAAAAATCGATCCATCTTTAGTTTATTTTCATGAAAATTTGACCCCATGCTTAGTCTTGAGGCCCTAGCCTTGCTCCAAGTAGTTAGGTCATAGTAAATTAAATCTTTGTTTTAAGTCCCTGGGTGGGTAGGTTTTCGTGAAAATCTGAAAAAAAACCCATCAGTTTGTAAAAATGTCAAAAACCTTTCTCTATTTTGGAAAATTGGATTCTGTTACATTTTGACGGCTACAATATCCTTTATCTTTGAAAGAAAAAGGAACAGATAAAAATGTGAAGTAAGAAAGCAAACCTTTAAATAAAAGAAAAAGAATCAAATGTGTTCTATTCCTTTCATTCTATGAAATCCTTGAGTTTCTTAAATGATAAGAGTAAAACAACATATAACAGCTTTTTTTTTTATTCTCTTCAATAAGTCAATATTTTGATATTTTTTAAAATATATATATTCGAAATGTGTTTGTTTTATTGCCGGACTGGGGCGGGGGATCTTTAAAAGAATTTCAGGGACGAAAAAAGATATTATTAACAAGGCATTATGACGTAGCAGAACATGAATCTACTTAGGTATGCTCATATATATCAGCATTATGACTTGGGAACGAATTGCTGTTTTTTGAGAAGAAAATTTAAAAAGATTATTCACATATGTTTCATTCATATCTAAAACTTCGATCCCCTAATGCGGTTTCATCTACCACGGGGTCACGAATTGAATCTAGGATTCACTCTAAAGCACTTTATTAATAAGTTTTGTCTTTTCTTGAGAAGTTTTTAAAAAAAAAACATCAAATTTTTCAATGTATTTTTTTATAATCTCCCCTTGAAATTTAATAAAAAAAAATTGCTATGAATATAAACAACAGACTTCAAATTATACATTTAGTAAATTATTTTGCATCTTTGTAAGAGTTTGCTGATGTTTAGATATCCAATAAGTCTTAGCTTTCGCAAATGACATTTTGACTGGATAAATAATAAAAACAAATAGTGAGTATTGTTCTGAAAATTAGTTATGCAATTGATTCTATAAATTCTGATAACATTCAAATACTACAAAAAATACATAATATTAGAAAGAAATATATTTTTGAAAGAAAACGACGAAATTATCACATTGCTTCATGATGTCCAACTTAGGTAAATGTTTACTCAGAAAATTGAATATAAAAAATCACATGATACGATTAGTGATATATTCTCAAACATTTTACAGAGCTAATGACGGAGAAATATTAAAAGAAACGTTTCTTTCAATGGATGGAAATCGGAGAAATTTTCGACAAACGGCACAACGACATTCGAAACATAGGTGAATAAACAACTTATGAAATCTCAACAAAAATCCATACCATGGAAACTATATACCTCAAGGATCCTTCTCTTCTTATGGGTCATTACAAGGGCACAAAGTTCAAGTACACTGACATCAGAAACAACATCAACAGTAACAGATAATCCTATAATATCAACACAAACATTTCCTTCGAATATAACAGTATCAGAGTCCACATTATCCACCAGCGATACATCAATATCATTATCCACTACTTCACAAACATATGAAACTAAAGACTCAAACAATACAACAGAAGAAAACGATGCAGGTACCTCCACAGCTGAATCTACATTTACAACAATAGAATTAAACACACCTAGCACAATAGTAGAAAGCACAGAATTATCCACTGTAACAAAAACTTCCAGTTCATTCACTCCAACAACTACAGAGACAATAACGACTAAAACAAACACAACGGAACTTACAGTGACATCCACTGTTGAAAGAACCACAGCTGTTCCAACAACTGTAAGCAGCACAAGTGAAGCCAGCACCTCTACAACTCAAGCTACATTGACATCCACAGTTGCAGACACAACAACCTCAACACTAGGCAGCACGGAGTCCTCCACTGTCAGTAGCTCTACGGCTGAAGTCACTTCAACAAGTACAGAACCTAGCACGACAAGTGAAACCAGCGCAACAACAAGCAGTACTGAAGCCAGCACAACAGCTACAGAAAGCAGCACAGTTGTTCCAACAACTGTAAGCAGCACAAGTGAAGCCAGCACCTCTACAACTCAAGCTACATTGACATCCACAGTTGCAGACACAACAACCTCAACACTAGGCAGCACGGAGTCCTCCACTGTCAGTAGCTCTACCGCTGA
Source organism: Saccostrea echinata (assembly GCF_033153115.1). NCBI lineage: Eukaryota > Metazoa > Mollusca > Bivalvia > Ostreida > Ostreidae > Saccostrea > Saccostrea echinata. The sequence continues at coordinate 33,104,757 of NW_026889750.1, forward strand.
AGTTACTTCAACAAGTACAGAACCTAGCACGACAAGTGAAACCAGCGCAACAACAAGCAGTACTGAAGCCAGCACAACAGCTACAGAAAGCACCACAGCTGTTCCAACAACTGTAAGCAGCACAAGTGAAGCCAGCACCTCTACAACTCAAGCTACATTAACATCCACAGTTGCAGACACAACAACCTCAACACTAGGCAGCACGGAGTCCTCCACTGTCAGTAGCTCTACCGCTGAAATCACTTCAACAAGTACAGAACCTAGCACGACAAGTGAAACCAGCGCAACAACAAGCAGTACTGAAGCCAGCACAACAGCTACAGAAAGCACCACAGCTGTTCCAACAACTGTAAGCAGCACAAGTGAAGCCAGCACCTCTACAGCTCAAGCTACATTGACATCCACAGTTGCAGACACAACAACCTCAACACTAGGCAGCACGGAGTCCTCCACTGTCAGTAGCTCTACGGCTGAAGTCACTTCAACAAGTACAGAACCTAGCACGACAAGTGAAACCAGCGCAACAACAAGCAGTACTGAAGCCAGCACAACAGCTACAGAAAGCACCACAGCTGTTCCAACAACTGTAAGCAGCACAAGTGAAGCCAGCACCTCTACAACTCAAGCTACATTGACATCCACAGTTGCAGACACAACAACCTCAAGACTAGAGAGCACGGAGTCCTCCACTGTCAGTAGCTCTACGGCTGAAGTCACTTCAACAAGTACAGAACCTAGCACGACAAGTGAAACCAGCGCAACAACAAGCAGTACTGAAGCCAGCACAACAGCTATAGAAAGCAGCACAGCTGTTCCAACAACTGTAAGCAGCACAAGTGAAGCCAGCACCTCTACAACTCAAGCTACATTGACATCCACAGTTGCAGACACAACAACCTCAACACTAGGCAGCACGGAGTCCTCCACTGTCAGTAGCTCTACCGCTGAAGTCACTTCAACAAGTACAGAACCTAGCACGACAAGTGAAACCAGCGAAACAAGTAGCAGTACTGAAGCCAGCACAACAGCTACAGAAAGCACCACAGCTGTTCCAACAACTGTAAGCAGCACAAGTGAAGCCAGCACCTCTACAACTCAAGCTACATTGACATCCACAGTTGCAGACACAACAACCTCAACACTAGGCAGCACGGAGTCCTCCACTGTCAGTAGCTCTACGACTGAAGTCACTTCAACAAGTACAGAACCTAGCACGACAAGTGAAACCAGCGCAACAACAAGCAGTACTGAAGCCAGCACAACAGCTACAGAAAGCACCACAGCTGTTCCAACAACTGTAAGCAGCACAAGTGAAGCCAGCACCTCTACAACTCAAGCTACATTGACATACACAGTTGCAGACACAACAACCTCAACACTAGGCAGCACGGAGTCCTCCACTGTCAGTAGCTCTACCGCTGAAGTCACTTCAACAAGTACAGAACCTAGCACGACAAGTGAAACCAGCGCAACAACAAGCAGTACTGAAGCCAGCACAACAGCTACAGAAAGCAGCACAGCTGTTCCAACAACTGTAAGCAGCACAAGTGAAGCCAGCACCTCTACAACTCAAGCTACATTGACATCCACAGTTGCAGACACAACAACCTCAACACTAGAGAGCACGGAGTCCTCCACTGTCAGTAGCTCTACCGCTGAAGTCACTTCAACAAGTACAGAACCTAGCACGACAAGTGAAACCAGCGCAACAACAAGCAGTACTGAAGCCAGCACAACAGCTACAGAAAGCACCACAGCTGTTCCAACAACTGTAAGCAGCACAAGTGAAGCCAGCACCTCTACAACTCAAGCTACATTGACATCCACAGTTGCAGACACAACAACCTCAAAACTAGGCAGCACGGAGTCCTCCACTGTCAGTAGCTCTACCGCTGAAGTCATTTCAACAAGTACAGAACCTAGCACGACAAGTGAAACCAGCGCAACAACAAGCAGTACTGAAGCCAGCACACCAGCTACAGGAAGCACCACAGCTGTTCCAACAACTGTAAGCAGCACAAGTGAAGCCAGCACCTCTACAACTCAAGCTACATTGACATCCACAGTTGCAGACACAACAACCTCAACACTAGGCAGCACGGAGTCCTCCACTGTCAGTAGCTCTACCGCTGAAGTCACTTTAACAAGTACAGAACCTAGCACGACAAGTGAAACCAGCGAAACAAGTAGCAGTACTGAAGCCAGCACAACAGCTACAGAAAGCACCACAGCTGTTCCAACAACTGTAAGCAGCACAAGTGAAGCCAGCACCTCTACAACTCAAGCTACATTGACATCCACAGTTGCAGACACAACAACCTCAACACTAGGCAGCACGGAGTCCTCCACTGTCAGTAGCTCTACGACTGAAGTCACTTCAACAAGTACAGAACCTAGCACGACAAGTGAAACCAGCGCAACAACAAGCAGTACTGAAGCCAGCACAACAGCTGCAGAAAGCACCACAGCTGTTCCAACAACTGTAAGCAGCACAAGTGAAGCCAGCACCTCTACAACTCAAGCTACATTGACATCCACAGTTGCAGACACAACAACCTCAAGACTAGAGAGCACGGAGTCCTCCACTGTCAGTAGCTCTACGGCTGAAGTCACTTCAACAAGTACAGAACCTAGCACGACAAGTGAAACCAGCGCAACAACAAGCAGTACTGAAGCCAGCACAACAGCTACAGAAAGCAGCACAGCTGTTCCAACAACTGTAAGCAGCACAAGTGAAGCCAGCACCTCTACAACTCAAGCTACATTGACATCCACAGTTGCAGACACAACAACCTCAACACTAGGCAGCACGGAGTCCTCCACTGTCAGTAGCTCTACCGCTGAAGTCACTTCAACAAGTACAAAACCTAGCACGACAAGTGAAACCAGCGCAACAACAAGCAGTACTGAAGCCAGCACAACAGCTACAGAAAGCAGCACAGCTGTTCCAACAACTGTAAGCAGCACAAGTGAAGCCAGCACCTCTACAACTCAAGCTACATTGACATCCACAGTTGCAGACACAACAACCTCAACACTAGGCAGCACGGAGTCCTCCACTGTCAGTAGCTCTACGGCTGAAGTCACTTCAACAAGTACAGAACCTAGCACGACAAGTGAAACCAGCGCAACAACAAGCAGTACTGAAGCCAGCACAACAGCTACAGAAAGCAGCACAGCTGTTCCAACAACTGTAAGCAGCACAAGTGAAGCCAGCACCTCTACAACTCAAGCTACATTGACATCCACAGTTGCAGACACAACAACCTCAAGACTAGGCAGCACGGAGTCCTCCACTGTCAGTAGCTCTACTGCTGAAGTCACTTCAACAAGTACAGAACCTAGCACGACAAGTGAAACCAGCGCAACAACAAGCAGTACTGAAGCCAGCACAACAGCTACAGAAAGCACCACAGCTGTTCCAACAACTGTAAGCAGCACAAGTGAAGCCAATACCTCTACAACTCAAGCTACATTGACATCCACAGTTTCAGACACAACAACCTCAACATTAGGCAGCACGGAGTCCTCCACTGTCAGTAGCTCTACGGCTGAAGTCACTTCACCAAGTACAGAACCTAGCACGACAAGTGAAACCAGCGCAACAACAAGCAGTACTGAAGCCAGCACAACAGCTACAGAAAGCACCACAGCTGTTCCAACAACTGTAAGCAGCACAAGTGAAGCCAGCACCTCTACAACTCAAGCTACATTGACATCCACAGTTGCAGACACAACAACCTCAACACTAGGCAGCACGGAGTCCTCCACTGTCAGTAGCTCTACGACTGAAGTCACTTCAACAAGTACAGAACCTAGCACGACAAGTGAAACCAGCGCAACAACAAGCAGTACTGAAGCCAGCACAACAGCTACAGAAAGCACCACAGCTGTTCCAACAACTGTAAGCAGCACAAGTGAAGCCAGCACCTCTACAACTCAAGCTACATTGACATCCACAGTTGCAGACACAACAACCTCAAGACTAGAGAGCACGGAGTCCTCCACTGTCAGTAGCTCTACGGCTGAAGTCACTTCAACAAGTACAGAACCTAGCACGACAAGTGAAACCAGCGCAACAACAAGCAGTACTGAAGCCAGCACAACAGCTACAGAAAGCAGCACAGCTGTTCCAACAACTGTAAGCAGCACAAGTGAAGCCAGCACCTCTACAACTCAAGCTACATTGACATCCACAGTTGCAGACACAACAACCTCAACACTAGGCAGCACGGAGTCCTCCACTGTCAGTAGCTCTACCGCTGAAGTCACTTCAACAAGTACAGAACCTAGCACGACAAGTGAAACCAGCGCAACAACAAGCAGTACTGAAGCCAGCACAACAGCTACAGAAAGCACCACAGCTGTTCCAACAACTGTAAGCAGCACAAGTGAAGCCAGCACCTCTACAACTCAAGCTACATTGACATCCACAGTTGCAGACACAACAACCTCAACACTAGGCAGCACGGAGTCCTCCACTGTCAGTAGCTCTACTGCTGAAGTCACTTCAACAAGTACAGAACCTAGCACGACAAGTGAAACCAGCGCAACAACAAGCAGTACTGAAGCCAGCACAACAGCTACAGAAAGCACCACAGCTGTTCCAACAACTGTAAGCAGCACAAGTGAAGCCAATACCTCTACAACTCAAGCTACATTGACATCCACAGTTTCAGACACAACAACCTCAACATTAGGCAGCACGGAGTCCTCCACTGTCAGTAGCTCTACGGCTGAAGTCACTTCACCAAGTACAGAAGCTAGCACGACAAGTGAAACCAGCGCAACAACAAGCAGTACTGAAGCCAGCACAACAGCTACAGAAAGCACCACAGCTGTTCCAACAACTGTAAGCAGCACAAGTGAAGCCAGCACCTCTACAACTCAAGCTACATTGACATCCACAGTTGCAGACACAACAACCTCAAGACTAGGCAGCACGGAGTCCTCCACTGTCAGTAGCTCTACGACTGAAGTCACTTCAACAAGTACAGAACCTAGCACGACAAGTGAAACCAGCGCAACAACAAGCAGTACTGAAGCCAGCACAACAGCTACAGAAAGCACCACAGCTGTTCCAACAACTGTAAGCAGCACAAGTGAAGCCAGCACCTCTACAACTCAAGCTACATTGACATACACAGTTGCAGACACAACAACCTCAACACTAGGCAGCACGGAGTCCTCCACTGTCAGTAGCTCTACCGCTGAAGTCACTTCAACAAGTACAGAACCTAGCACGACAAGTGAAACCAGCGCAACAACAAGCAGTACTGAAGCCAGCACAACAGCTACAGAAAGCAGCACAGCTGTTCCAACAACTGTAAGCAGCACAAGTGAAGCCAGCACCTCTACAACTCAAGCTACATTGACATCCACAGTTGCAGACACAACAACCTCAAGACTAGAGAGCACGGAGTCCTCCACTGTCAGTAGCTCTACGGCTGAAGTCACTTCAACAAGTACAGAACCTAGCACGACAAGTGAAACCAGCGCAACAACAAGCAGTACTGAAGCCAGCACAACAGCTACAGAAAGCAGCACAGCTGTTCCAACAACTGTAAGCAGCACAAGTGAAGCCAGCACCTCTACAACTCAAGCTACATTGACATCCACAGTTGCAGACACAACAACCTCAACACTAGGCAGCACGGAGTCCTCCACTGTCACTAGCTCTACGGCTGAAGTCACTTCAACAAGTACAGAACCTAGCACGACAAGTGAAACCAGCGCAACAACAAGCAGTACTGAAGCCAGCACAACAGCTACAGAAAGCAGCACAGCTGTTCCAACAACTGTAAGCAGCACAAGTGAAGCCAGCACCTCTACAACTCAAGCTACATTGACATCCACAGTTGCAGACACAACAACCTCAACACTAGGCAGCACGGAGTCCTCCACTGTCAGTAGCTCTACGGCTGAAGTCACTTCAACAAGTACAGAACCTAGCGCGACAAGTGAAACCAGCGCAACAACAAGCAGTACTGAAGCCAGCACAACAGCTACAGAAAGCACCACAGCTGTTCCAACAACTGTAAGCAGCACAAGTGAAGCCAGCACCTCTACAACTCAAGCTACATTGACATCCACAGTTGCAGACACAACAACCTCAACACTAGGAAGCACGGAGTTCTCCACTGTCAGTAGCTCTACCGCTGAAGTCACTTCAACAAGTACAGAATCTAGCACGAAGAGTGAAACCAGCGCAACAACAAGCAGTACTGAAGCCAGCACAACAGCTACAGAAAGCACCACAGCTCTCCCAACAACTGTAAGCAGCACAAGTGAAGCCAGCACCTCTACAACTCAAGCTACATTGACATCCACAGTTGCAGACACAACAACCTCAACACTAGGCAGCACGGAGTCCTCCACTGTCAGTAGCTCTACGGCTGAAGTCACTTCAACAAGTACAGAACCTAGCACGACAAGTGAAACCAGCGCAACAAGTAGCAGTACTGAAGCCAGCACAACAGCTACAGAAAGCACCACAGCTGTTCCAACAACTGTAAGCAGCACAAGTGAAGCCAGCACCTCTACAACTCAAGCTACATTGACATCCACAGTTGCAGACACAACAACCTCAACACTAGGAAGCACGGAGTTCTCCACTGTCAGTAGCTCTACCGCTGAAGTCACTTCAACAAGTACAGAATCTAGCACGAAGAGTGAAACCAGCGCAACAACAAGCAGTACTGAAGCCAGCACAACAGCTACAGAAAGCACCACAGCTGTTCCAACAACTGTAAGCAGCACAAGTGAAGCCAGCACCTCTACAACTCAAGCTACATTGACATCCACAGTTGCAGACACAACAACCTCAACACTAGGCAGCACGGAGTCCTCCACTGTCAGTAGCTCTACGGCTGAAGTCACTTCAACAAGTACAGAACCTAGCACGACAAGTGAAACCAGCGCAACAACAAGCAGTACTGAAGCCAGCACAACAGCTACAGAAAGCACCACAGCTGTTCCAACAACTGTAAGCAGCACAAGTGAAGCCAGCACCTCTACAACTCAAGCTACATTGACATCCACAGTTGCAGACACAACAACCTCAACACTAGGAAGCACGGAGTTCTCCACTGTCAGTAGCTCTACCGCTGAAGTCACTTCAACAAGTACAGAATCTAGCACGAAGAGTGAAACCAGCGCAACAACAAGCAGTACTGAAGCCAGCACAACAGCTACAGAAAGCACCACAGATGTTCCAACAACTGTAAGCAGCACAAGTGAAGCCAGCACCTCTACAACTCAAGCTACATTGACATCCACAGTTGCAGACACAACAACCTCCACACTAGGCAGCACGGAGTCCTCCACTGTCAGTAGCTCTACGGCTGAAGTCACTTCACCAACTACAGAACCTAGCACGACAAGTGAAACCAGCGCAACAACAAGCAGTACTGAAGCCAGCACAACAGCTACAGAAAGCACCACAGCTGTTCCAACAACTGTAAGCAGCACAAGTGAAGCCAGCACCTCTACAACTCAAGCTACATTGACATCCACAGTTGCAGACACAACAACCTCAACACTAGGCAGCGATAATTCCTCCACTGTCAGTAGCTCTACGGCTGAAGTCACTTCAACAAGTACAGAACCTAGCACGACAAGTGAAACCAGCGCAACAACAAGCAGTACTGAAGCCAGCACAACAGCTACAGAAAGCACCACAGCTGTTCCAACAACTGTAAGCAGCACAAGTGAAGCCAGCACCTCTACAATTCAAGCTACATTGACATCCACAGTTGCAGACACAACAACCTCAACACTAGGAAGCACGGAGTTCTCCACTGTCAGTAGCTCTACCGCTGAAGTCACTTCAACAAGTACAGAATCTAGCACGAAGAGTGAAACCAGCGCAACAACAAGCAGTACTGAAGCCAGCACAACAGCTACAGAAAGCACCACAGATGTTCCAACAACTGTAAGCAGCACAAGTGAAGCCAGCACCTCTACAACTCAAGCTACATTGACATCCACAGTTGCAGACACAACAACCTCAACACTAGGCAGCACGGAGTCCTCCACTGTCAGTAGCTCTACGGCTGAAGTCACTTCACCAACTACAGAACCTAGCACGACAAGTGAAACCAGCGCAACAACAAGCAGTACTGAAGCCAGCACAACAGCTACAGAAAGCACCACAGCTGTTCCAACAACTGTAAGCAGCACAAGTGAAGCCAGCACCTCTACAACTCAAGCTACATTGACATCCACAGTTGCAGACACAACAACCTCAACACTAGGCAGCGATAATTCCTCCACTGTCAGTAGCTCTACGGCTGAAGTCACTTCAACAAGTACAGAACCTAGCACGACAAGTGAAACCAGCGCAACAACAAGCAGTACTGAAGCCAGCACAACAGCTACAGAAAGCACCACAGCTGTTCCAACAACTGTAAGCAGCACAAGTGAAGCCAGCACCTCTACAACTCAAGCTACATTGACATCCACAGTTGCAGACACAACAACCTCAACACTAGGAAGCACGGAGTTCTCCACTGTCAGTAGCTCTACCGCTGAAGTCACTTCAACAAGTACAGAATCTAGCACGACAAGTGAAACCAGCGCAACAAGTAGCAGTACTGAAGCCAGCACAACAGCTACAGAAAGCACCACAGCTGTTCCAACAACTGTAAGCAGCACAAGTGAAGCCAGCACCTCTACAACTCAAGCTACATTGACATCCACAGTTGCAGACACAACAACCTCAACACTAGGCAGCACGGAGTCCTCCACTGTCAGTAGCTCTACCGCTGAAGTCACTTCAACAAGTACAGAACCTAGCACGACAAGTGAAACCAGCGCAACAACAAGCAGTACTGAAGCCAGCACAACAGCTACAGAAAGCACCACAGCTGTTCCAACAACTGTAAGCAGCACAAGTGAAGCCAGCACCTCTACAACTCAAGCTACATTGACATCCACAGTTGCAGACACAACAACCTCAAGACTAGGCAGCACGGAGTCCTCCACTGTCAGTAGCTCTACTGCTGAAGTCACTTCAACAAGTACAGAACCTAGCACGACAAGTGAAACCAGCGCAACAACAAGCAGTACTGAAGCCAGCACAACAGCTACAGAAAGCACCACAGCTGTTCCAACAACTGTAAGCAGCACAAGTGAAGCCAATACCTCTACAACTCAAGCTACATTGACATCCACAGTTTCAGACACAACAACCTCAACATTAGGCAGCACGGAGTCCTCCACTGTCAGTAGCTCTACGGCTGAAGTCACTTCACCAAGTACAGAAGCTAGCACGACAAGTGAAACCAGCGCAACAACAAGCAGTACTGAAGCCAGCACAACAGCTACAGAAAGCACCACAGCTGTTCCAACAACTGTAAGCAGCACAAGTGAAGCCAGCACCTCTACAACTCAAGCTACATTGACATCCACAGTTGCAGACACAACAACCTCAACACTAGGCAGCACGGAGTCCTCCACTGTCAGTAGCTCTACGACTGAAGTCACTTCAACAAGTACAGAACCTAGCACGACAAGTGAAACCAGCGCAACAACAAGCAGTACTGAAGCCAGCACAACAGCTACAGAAAGCACCACAGCTGTTCCAACAACTGTAAGCAGCACAAGTGAAGCCAGCACCTCTACAACTCAAGCTACATTGACATACACAGTTGCAGACACAACAACCTCAACACTAGGCAGCACGGAGTCCTCCACTGTCAGTAGCTCTACCGCTGAAGTCACTTCAACAAGTACAGAACCTAGCACGACAAGTGAAACCAGCGCAACAACAAGCAGTACTGAAGCCAGCACAACAGCTACAGAAAGCACCACAGCTGTTCCAACAACTGTAAGCAGCACAAGTGAAGCCAGCACCTCTACAACTCAAGCTACATTGACATCCACAGTTGCAGACACAACAACCTCAAGACTAGGCAGCACGGAGTCCTCCACTGTCAGTAGCTCTACGGCTGAAGTCACTTCAACAAGTACAGAACCTAGCACGACAAGTGAAACCAGCGCAACAAGTAGCAGTACTGAAGCCAGCACAACAGCTACAGAAAGCACCACAGCTGTTCCAACAACTGTAAGCAGCACAAGTGAAGCCAGCACCTCTACAACTCAAGCTACATTGACATCCACAGTTGCAGACACAACAACCTCAACACTAGGAAGCACGGAGTTCTCCACTGTCAGTAGCTCTACCGCTGAAGTCACTTCAACAAGTACAGAATCTAGCACGAAGAGTGAAACCAGCGCAACAACAAGCAGTACTGAAGCCAGCACAACAGCTACAGAAAGCACCACAGCTGTTCCAACAACTGTAAGCAGCACAAGTGAAGCCAGCACCTCTACAACTCAAGCTACATTGACATCCACAGTTGCAGACACAACAACCTCAACACTAGGCAGCACGGAGTCCTCCACTGTCAGTAGCTCTACGGCTGAAGTCACTTCAACAAGTACAGAACCTAGCACGACAAGTGAAACCAGCGCAACAACAAGCAGTACTGAAGCCAGCACAACAGCTACAGAAAGCACCACAGCTGTTCCAACAACTGTAAGCAGCACAAGTGAAGCCAGCACCTCTACAACTCAAGCTACATTGACATCCACAGTTGCAGACACAACAACCTCAACACTAGGAAGCACGGAGTTCTCCACTGTCAGTAGCTCTACCGCTGAAGTCACTTCAACAAGTACAGAATCTAGCACGAAGAGTGAAACCAGCGCAACAACAAGCAGTACTGAAGCCAGCACAACAGCTACAGAAAGCACCACAGATGTTCCAACAACTGTAAGCAGCACAAGTGAAGCCAGCACCTCTACAACTCAAGCTACATTGACATCCACAGTTGCAGACACAACAACCTCCACACTAGGCAGCACGGAGTCCTCCACTGTCAGTAGCTCTACGGCTGAAGTCACTTCACCAACTACAGAACCTAGCACGACAAGTGAAACCAGCGCAACAACAAGCAGTACTGAAGCCAGCACAACAGCTACAGAAAGCACCACAGCTGTTCCAACAACTGTAAGCAGCACAAGTGAAGCCAGCACCTCTACAACTCAAGCTACATTGACATCCACAGTTGCAGACACAACAACCTCAACACTAGGCAGCGATAATTCCTCCACTGTCAGTAGCTCTACGGCTGAAGTCACTTCAACAAGTACAGAACCTAGCACGACAAGTGAAACCAGCGCAACAACAAGCAGTACTGAAGCCAGCACAACAGCTACAGAAAGCACCACAGCTGTTCCAACAACTGTAAGCAGCACAAGTGAAGCCAGCACCTCTACAATTCAAGCTACATTGACATCCACAGTTGCAGACACAACAACCTCAACACTAGGAAGCACGGAGTTCTCCACTGTCAGTAGCTCTACCGCTGAAGTCACTTCAACAAGTACAGAATCTAGCACGAAGAGTGAAACCAGCGCAACAACAAGCAGTACTGAAGCCAGCACAACAGCTACAGAAAGCACCACAGATGTTCCAACAACTGTAAGCAGCACAAGTGAAGCCAGCACCTCTACAACTCAAGCTACATTGACATCCACAGTTGCAGACACAACAACCTCAACACTAGGCAGCACGGAGTCCTCCACTGTCAGTAGCTCTACGGCTGAAGTCACTTCACCAACTACAGAACCTAGCACGACAAGTGAAACCAGCGCAACAACAAGCAGTACTGAAGCCAGCACAACAGCTACAGAAAGCACCACAGCTGTTCCAACAACTGTAAGCAGCACAAGTGAAGCCAGCACCTCTACAACTCAAGCTACATTGACATCCACAGTTGCAGACACAACAACCTCAACACTAGGCAGCGATAATTCCTCCACTGTCAGTAGCTCTACGGCTGAAGTCACTTCAACAAGTACAGAATCTAGCACGAAGAGTGAAACCAGCGCAACAACAAGCAGTACTGAAGCCAGCACAACAGCTACAGAAAGCACCACAGATGTTCCAACAACTGTAAGCAGCACAAGTGAAGCCAGCACCTCTACAACTCAAGCTACATTGACATCCACAGTTGCAGACACAACAACCTCAACACTAGGAAGCACGGAGTCCTCCACTGTCAGTAGCTCTACGACTGAAGTCACTTCAACAAGTACAGAACCTAGCACGACAAGTGAAACCAGCCCAACAACAAGCAGTACTGAAGCCAGCACAACAGCTACAGAAAGCACCACAGCTGTTCCAACAACTGTAAGCAGCACAAGTGAAGCCAGCACCTCTACAACTCAAGCTACATTGACATCCACAGTTGCAGACACAACAACCTCAACACTAGGAAGCACGGAGTTCTCCACTGTCAGTAGCTCTACCGCTGAAGTCACTTCAACAAGTACAGAATCTAGCACGAAGAGTGAAACCAGCGCAACAACAAGCAGTACTGAAGCCAGCACAACAGCTACAGAAAGCACCACAGATGTTCCAACAACTGTAAGCAGCACAAGTGAAGCCAGCACCTCTACAACTCAAGCTACATTGACATCCACAGTTGCAGACACAACAACCTCCACACTAGACAGCACGGAGTCCTCCACTGTCAGTAGCTCTACGGCTGAAGTCACTTCACCAAGTACAGAACCTAGCACGACAAGTGAAACCAGCGCAACAACAAGCAGTACTGAAGCCAGCACAACAGCTACAGAAAGCACCACAGCTGTTCCAACAACTGTAAGCAGCACAAGTGAAGCCAGCACCTCTACAACTCAAGCTACATTGACATCCACAGTTGCAGACACAACAACCTCAACACTAGGCAGCGATAATTCCTCCACTGTCAGTAGCTCTACGGCTGAAGTCACTTCAACAAGTACAGAACCTAGCACGACAAGTGAAACCAGCGCAACAACAAGCAGTACTGAAGCCAGCACAACAGCTACAGAAAGCACCACAGCTGTTCCAACAACTGTAAGCAGCACAAGTGAAGCCAGCACCTCTACAACTCAAGCTACATTGACATCCACAGTTGCAGACACAACAACCTCAACACTAGGAAGCACGGAGTTCTCCACTGTCAGTAGCTCTACCGCTGAAGTCACTTCAACAAGTACAGAATCTAGCACGACAAGTGAAACCAGCGCAACAAGTAGCAGTACTGAAGCCAGCACAACAGCTACAGAAAGCACCACAGCTGTTCCAACAACTGTAAGCAGCACAAGTGAAGCCAGCACCTCTACAACTCAAGCTACATTGACATCCACAGTTGCAGACACAACAACCTCAACACTAGGCAGCACGGAGTCCTCCACTGTCAGTAGCTCTACCGCTGAAGTCACTTCAACAAGTACAGAACCTAGCATGACAAGTGAAACCAGCGCAACAACAAGCAGTACTGAAGCCAGCACAACAGCTACAGAAAGCACCACAGCTGTTCCAACAACTGTAAGCAGCACAAGTGAAGCCAGCACCTCTACAACTCAAGCTACATTGACATCCACAGTTGCAGACACAACAACCTCAACACTAGGCAGCACGGAGTCCTCCACTGTCAGTAGCTCTACCGCTGAAGTCACTTCAACAAGTACAGAATCTAGCACGACAAGTGAAACCAGCGCAACAACAAGCAGTACTGAAGCCAGCACAACAGCTATAGAAAGCAGCACAGCTGTTCCAATAACTGTAAGCAGCACAAGTGAAGCCAGCACCTCTACAACTCAAGCTACATTGACATCCACAGTTGCAGACACAACAACCTCAACACTAGGCAGCACGGAGTCCTCCACTGTCAGTAGCTCTACCGCTGAAGTCACTTCAACAAGTACAGAACCTAGCACGACAAGTGCAACCAGTGCAACAACAAGCAGTACTGAAGCCAGCACAACAGCTACAGAAAGCAGCACAGCTGTTCCAACAACTGTAAGCAGCACAAGTGAAGGCAGCACCTCTACAACTCAAGCTACATTGACATCCACAATTGCAGACACAACAACCTCAACACTAGGCAGCACGGAGTCCTCCACTGTCAGTAGCTCTACGGCTGAAGTCACTTCAACAAGTACAGAACCTAGCACGACAAGTGAAACCAGCGCAACAACAAGCAGTACTGAAGCCAGCATAACAGCTACAGAAAGCACCACAGCTGTTCCAACAACTGTAAGCAGCACAAGTGAAGCCAGCACCTCTACAACTCAAGCTACATTGACATCCACAGTTGCAGACACAACAACCTCAACACTAGGCAGCACGGAGTCCTCCAATGTCAGTAGCTCTACGGCTGAAATCACTTCAACAAGTACAGAATCTAGCACGACAAGTGAAACCAGCGCAACAACAAGCAGTACTGAAGCCAGCACAACAGCTACAGAAAGCACCACAGCTGTTCCAACAACTGTAAGCAGCACAAGTGAAGCCAGCACCTCTACAACTCAAGCTACATTGACATCCACAGTTGCAGACACAACAACCTCAACACTAGGCAGCACGGAGTCCTCCACTGTCAGTAGCTCTACCGCTGAAGTCACTTCAACAAGTACAGAAGCTAGCACGACAAGTGAAACCAGCGCAACAACAAGCAGTACTGAAGCCAGCACAACAGCTACAGAAAGCACCACAGCTGTTCCAATAACTGTAAGCAGCACAAGTGAAGCCAGCACCTCTACAACTCAAGCTACATTGACATCCACAGTTGCAGACACAACAACCTCAACACTAGGCAGCACGGAGTCCTCCACTGTCAGTAGCTCTACGGCTGAAGTCACTTCACCAAGTACAGAACCTAGCACGACAAGTGAAACCAGCGCAACAACAAGCAGTACTGAAGCCAGCACAACAGCTACAGAAAGCAGCACAGCTGTTCCAACAACTGTAAGCAACACAAGTGAAGCCAGCACCTCTACAACTCAAGCTACATTGACATCCACAGTTGCAGACACAACAACCTCAACACTAGGCAGCACGGAGTCCTCCACTGTCAGTAGCTCTACGGCTGAAGTCACTTCAACAAGTACAGAACCTAGCACGACAAGTGAAACCAGCGCAACAAGTAGCAGTACTGAAGCCAGCACAACAGCTACAGAAAGCACCACAGCTGTTCCAACAACTGTAAGCAGCACAAGTGAAGCCAGCACCTCTACAACTCAAGCTACATTGACATCCACAGTTGCAGACACAACAACCTCAACACTAGGCAGCACGGAGTCCTCCACTGTCAGTAGCTCTACGGCTGAAGTCACTTCAACAAGTACAGAAGCTAGCACGAAGAGTGAAACCAGCGCAACAACAAGCAGTACTGAAGCCAGCACAACAGCTACAGAAAGCACCACATCTGTTCCAACAACTGTAAGCAGCACAAGTGAAGCCAGCACCTCTACAACTCAAGCTACATTGACATCCACAGTTGCAGACACAACAACCTCAACACTAGGCAGCACGGAGTCCTCCACTGTCAGTAGCTCTACCGCTGAAGTCACTTCAACAAGTACAGAACCTAGCATGACAAGTGAAACCAGCGCAACAAGTAGCAGTACTAAAGCCAGCACAACAGCTACAGAAAGCAGCACAGCTGTTCCAACAACTGTAAGCAGCACAAGTGAAGCCAGCACCTCTACAACTCAAGCTACATCGACATCCACAGTTGCAGACAAAACAACCTCAACACTAGGAAGCACTGAGTTCTCCACTGTCAGTAGCTCTACCGCTGAAGTCACTTCAACAAGTACAGAATCTAGCACGACAAGTGAAACCAGCGCAACAACAAGCAGTACTGAAGCCAGCACAACAGCTACAGAAAGCACCACAGCTGTTCCAACAACTGTAAGCAGCACAAGTGAAGCCAGCACCTCTACAACTCAAGCTACATTGACATCCACAGTTGCAGACACAACAACCTCAACACTAGGCAGCACGGAGTCCTCCACTGTCAGTAGCTCTACGGCTGAAGTCACTTCAACAAGTACAGAACCTAGCACGACAAGTGAAACCAGCGCAACAACAAGCAGTACTGAAGCCAGCACAACAGCTACAGAAAGCACCACAGCTGTTCCAACAACTGTAAGCAGCACAAGTGAAGCCAGCACCTCTACAACTCAAGCAACATTGACATCCACAGTTGTAGACACAACAACCTCAACACTAGGCAGCACGGAGTCCTCCACTGTCAGTAGCTCTACCGCTGAAGTCACTTCACCAAGTACAGAACCTAGCACGACAAGTGAAACCAGCGCAACAACAAGCAGTACTGAAGCCAGCACAACAGCTACAGAAAGCACCACAGCTGTTCCAACAACTGTAAGCAGCACAAGTGAAGCCAGCACCTCTACAACTCAAGCTACATTGACATCCACAGTTGCAGACACAACAACCTCAACACTAGGCAGCACGGAGTCCTCCACTGTCAGTAGCTCTACCGCTGAAGTCACTTCAACAAGTACAGAACCTAGCATGACAAGTGAAACCAGCGCAACAAGTAGCAGTACTGAAGCCAGCACAACAGCTACAGAAAGCACCACAGCTGTTCCAACAACTGTAAGCAGCACAAGTGAAGCCAGCACCTCTACAACTCAAGCTACATTGACATCCACAGTTGCAGACACAACAACCTCAACACTAGGAAGCACGGAGTTCTCCACTGTCAGTAGCTCTACGGCTGAAGTCACTTCAACAAGTACAGAACCTAGCACGACAAGTGAAACCAGCGCAACAACAAGCAGTACTGAAGCCAGCACAACAGCTACAGAAAGCACCACAGCTGTTCCAACAACTGTAAGCAGCACAAGTGAAGCCAGCACCTCTACAACTCAAGCTACATTGACATCCACAGTTGCAGACACAACAACCTCAACACTAGGCAGCACGGAGTCCTCCACTGTCAGTAGCTCTACCGCTGAAGTCACTTCAACAAGTACAGAATCTAGCACGACAAGTGAAACCAGCGCAACAAGTAGCAGTACTGAAGCCAGAACAACAGCTACAGAAAGCACCACAGCTGTTCCAACAACTGTAAGCAGCACAAGTGAAGCCAGCACCTCTACAACTCAAGCTACATTGACATCCACAGTTGCAGACACAACAACCTCAACACTAGGCAGCACGGAGTCCTCCACTGTCAGTAGCTCTACCGCTGAAGTCACTTCAACAAGTACAGAACCTAGCATGACAAGTGAAACCAGCGCAACAACAAGCAGTACTGAAGCCAGCACAACAGCTACAGAAAGCACCACAGCTGTTCCAACAACTGTAAGCAGCACAAGTGAAGCCAGCACCTCTACAACTCAAGCTACATTGACATCCACAGTTGCAGACACAACAACCTCAACACTAGGCAGCACGGAGTCCTCCACTGTCAGTAGCTCTACCGCTGAAGTCACTTCAACAAGTACAGAATCTAGCACGACAAGTGAAACCAGCGCAACAACAAGCAGTACTGAAGCCAGCACAACAGCTATAGAAAGCAGCACAGCTGTTCCAATAACTGTAAGCAGCACAAGTGAAGCCAGCACCTCTACAACTCAAGCTACATTGACATCCACAGTTGCAGACACAACAACCTCAACACTAGGCAGCACGGAGTCCTCCACTGTCAGTAGCTCTACCGCTGAAGTCACTTCAACAAGTACAGAACCTAGCACGACAAGTGCAACCAGTGCAACAACAAGCAGTACTGAAGCCAGCACAACAGCTACAGAAAGCAGCACAGCTGTTCCAACAACTGTAAGCAGCACAAGTGAAGGCAGCACCTCTACAACTCAAGCTACATTGACATCCACAATTGCAGACACAACAACCTCAACACTAGGCAGCACGGAGTCCTCCACTGTCAGTAGCTCTACGGCTGAAGTCACTTCAACAAGTACAGAACCTAGCACGACAAGTGAAACCAGCGCAACAACAAGCAGTACTGAAGCCAGCATAACAGCTACAGAAAGCACCACAGCTGTTCCAACAACTGTAAGCAGCACAAGTGAAGCCAGCACCTCTACAACTCAAGCTACATTGACATCCACAGTTGCAGACACAACAACCTCAACACTAGGCAGCACGGAGTCCTCCAATGTCAGTAGCTCTACGGCTGAAATCACTTCAACAAGTACAGAATCTAGCACGACAAGTGAAACCAGCGCAACAACAAGCAGTACTGAAGCCAGCACAACAGCTACAGAAAGCACCACAGCTGTTCCAACAACTGTAAGCAGCACAAGTGAAGCCAGCACCTCTACAACTCAAGCTACATTGACATCCACAGTTGCAGACACAACAACCTCAACACTAGGCAGCACGGAGTCCTCCACTGTCAGTAGCTCTACCGCTGAAGTCACTTCAACAAGTACAGAAGCTAGCACGACAAGTGAAACCAGCGCAACAACAAGCAGTACTGAAGCCAGCACAACAGCTACAGAAAGCACCACAGCTGTTCCAATAACTGTAAGCAGCACAAGTGAAGCCAGCACCTCTACAACTCAAGCTACATTGACATCCACAGTTGCAGACACAACAACCTCAACACTAGGCAGCACGGAGTCCTCCACTGTCAGTAGCTCTACGGCTGAAGTCACTTCACCAAGTACAGAACCTAGCACGACAAGTGAAACCAGCGCAACAACAAGCAGTACTGAAGCCAGCACAACAGCTACAGAAAGCAGCACAGCTGTTCCAACAACTGTAAGCAACACAAGTGAAGCCAGCACCTCTACAACTCAAGCTACATTGACATCCACAGTTGCAGACACAACAACCTCAACACTAGGCAGCACGGAGTCCTCCACTGTCAGTAGCTCTACGGCTGAAGTCACTTCAACAAGTACAGAACCTAGCACGACAAGTGAAACCAGCGCAACAAGTAGCAGTACTGAAGCCAGCACAACAGCTACAGAAAGCACCACAGCTGTTCCAACAACTGTAAGCAGCACAAGTGAAGCCAGCACCTCTACAACTCAAGCTACATTGACATCCACAGTTGCAGACACAACAACCTCAACACTAGGCAGCACGGAGTCCTCCACTGTCAGTAGCTCTACGGCTGAAGTCACTTCAACAAGTACAGAAGCTAGCACGAAGAGTGAAACCAGCGCAACAACAAGCAGTACTGAAGCCAGCACAACAGCTACAGAAAGCACCACATCTGTTCCAACAACTGTAAGCAGCACAAGTGAAGCCAGCACCTCTACAACTCAAGCTACATTGACATCCACAGTTGCAGACACAACAACCTCAACACTAGGCAGCACGGAGTCCTCCACTGTCAGTAGCTCTACCGCTGAAGTCACTTCAACAAGTACAGAACCTAGCATGACAAGTGAAACCAGCGCAACAAGTAGCAGTACTAAAGCCAGCACAACAGCTACAGAAAGCAGCACAGCTGTTCCAACAACTGTAAGCAGCACAAGTGAAGCCAGCACCTCTACAACTCAAGCTACATCGACATCCACAGTTGCAGACAAAACAACCTCAACACTAGGAAGCACTGAGTTCTCCACTGTCAGTAGCTCTACCGCTGAAGTCACTTCAACAAGTACAGAATCTAGCACGACAAGTGAAACCAGCGCAACAACAAGCAGTACTGAAGCCAGCACAACAGCTACAGAAAGCACCACAGCTGTTCCAACAACTGTAAGCAGCACAAGTGAAGCCAGCACCTCTACAACTCAAGCTACATTGACATCCACAGTTGCAGACACAACAACCTCAACACTAGGCAGCACGGAGTCCTCCACTGTCAGTAGCTCTACGGCTGAAGTCACTTCAACAAGTACAGAACCTAGCACGACAAGTGAAACCAGCGCAACAACAAGCAGTACTGAAGCCAGCACAACAGCTACAGAAAGCACCACAGCTGTTCCAACAACTGTAAGCAGCACAAGTGAAGCCAGCACCTCTACAACTCAAGCAACATTGACATCCACAGTTGTAGACACAACAACCTCAACACTAGGCAGCACGGAGTCCTCCACTGTCAGTAGCTCTACCGCTGAAGTCACTTCACCAAGTACAGAACCTAGCACGACAAGTGAAACCAGCGCAACAACAAGCAGTACTGAAGCCAGCACAACAGCTACAGAAAGCACCACAGCTGTTCCAACAACTGTAAGCAGCACAAGTGAAGCCAGCACCTCTACAACTCAAGCTACATTGACATCCACAGTTGCAGACACAACAACCTCAACACTAGGCAGCACGGAGTCCTCCACTGTCAGTAGCTCTACCGCTGAAGTCACTTCAACAAGTACAGAACCTAGCATGACAAGTGAAACCAGCGCAACAAGTAGCAGTACTGAAGCCAGCACAACAGCTACAGAAAGCACCACAGCTGTTCCAACAACTGTAAGCAGCACAAGTGAAGCCAGCACCTCTACAACTCAAGCTACATTGACATCCACAGTTGCAGACACAACAACCTCAACACTAGGAAGCACGGAGTTCTCCACTGTCAGTAGCTCTACCGCTGAAGTCACTTCAACAAGTACAGAATCTAGCACGAAGAGTGAAACCAGCGCAACAACAAGCAGTACTGAAGCCAGCACAACAGCTACAGAAAGCACCACAGCTGTTCCAACAACTGTAAGCAGCACAAGTGAAGCCAGCACCTCTACAACTCAAGCTACATTGACATCCACAGTTGCAGACACAACAACCTCAACACTAGGCAGCACGGAGTCCTCCACTGTCAGTAGCTCTACCGCTGAAGTCACTTCAACAAGTACAGAATCTAGCACGACAAGTGAAACCAGCGCAACAAGTAGCAGTACTGAAGCCAGAACAACAGCTACAGAAAGCACCACAGCTGTTCCAACAACTGTAAGCAGCACAAGTGAAGCCAGCACCTCTACAACTCAAGCTACATTGACATCCACAGTTGCAGACACAACAACCTCAACACTAGGCAGCACGGAGTCCTCCACTGTCAGTAGCTCTACGGCTGAAGTCACTTCAACAAGTACAGAAGCTAACACGACAAGTGAAACCAGCGCAACAAGTAGCAGTACTGAAGCCAGCACAACAGCTACAGAAAGCACCACAGCTGTTCCAACAACTGTAAGCAGCACAAGTGAAGCCAGCACCTCTACAACTCAAGCTACATTGACATCCACAGTTGCAGACACAACAACCTCAACACTAGGCAGCACGGAGTCCTCCACTGTCAGTAGCTCTACCGCTGAAGTCACTTCAACAAGTACAGAACCTAGCACGACAAGTGAAACCAGCCCAACAACAAGCAGTACTGAAGCCAGCACAACAGCTACAGAAAGCACCACAGCTGTTCCAACAACTGTAAGCAGCACAAGTGAAGACATCACCTCTACAACTCAAGCTACATTGACATCCACAGTTGCAGACACAACAACCTCAACACTAGGCAGCACGGAGTCCTCCACTGTCAGTAGCTCTACCGCTGAAGTCACTTCAACAAGTACAGAACCTAGCACGACAAGTGAAACCAGCGCAACAGCAAGCAGTACTGAAGCCAGCACAACAGCTGCAGAAAGCACCACAGCTGTTCCAACAACTGTAAGCAGCACAAGTGAAGCCAGCACCTCTACAACTCAAGCTACATTGACATCCACAGTTGCAGACACAACAACCTCAACACTAGGCAGCACGGAGTCCTCCACTGTCAGTAGCTCTACCGCTGAAGTCACTTCAACAAGTACAGAACCTAGCATGACAAGTGAAACCAGCGCAACAAGTAGCAGTACTAAAGCCAGCACAACAGCTACAGAAAGCACCACAGCTGTTCCAACAACTGTAAGCAGCACAAGTGAAGCCAGCACCTCTACAACTCAAGCTACATTGACATCCACAGTTGCAGACACAACAACCTCAACACTAGGAAGCACGGAGTTCTCCACTGTCAGTAGCTCTACCGCTGAAGTCACTTCAACAAGTACAGAATCTAGCACGACAAGTGAAACCAGCGCAACAAGTAGCAGTACTGAAGCCAGAACAACAGCTACAGAAAGCACCACAGCTGTTCCAACAACTGTAAGCAGCACAAGTGAAGCCAGCACCTCTACAACTCAAGCTACATTGACATCCACAGTTGCAGACACAACAACCTCAACACTAGGCAGCACGGAGTCCTCCACTGTCAGTAGCTCTACGGCTGAAGTCACTTCACCAAGTACAGAACCTAGCACGACAAGTGAAACCAGCGCAACAAGTAGCAGTACTGAAGCCAGCACAACAGCTACAGAAAGCACCACAGCTGTTCCAACAACTGTAAGCAGCACAAGTGAAGCCAGCACCTCTACAACTCAAGCTACATTGACATCCACAGTTGCAGACACAACAACCTCAACACTAGGAAGCACGGAGTTCTCCACTGTCAGTAGCTCTACCGCTGAAGTCACTTCAACAAGTACAGAATCTAGCACGACAAGTGAAACCAGCGCAACAAGTAGCAGTACTGAAGCCAGCACAACAGCTACAGAAAGCACCACAGCTGTTCCAACAACTGTAAGCAGCACAAGTGAAGCCAGCACCTCTACAACTCAAGCTACATTGACATCCACAGTTGCAGACACAACAACCTCAACACTAGGCAGCACGGAGTCCTCCACTGTCAGTAGCTCTACGGCTGAAGTCACTTCAACAAGTACAGAAGCTAGCACGACAAGTGAAACCAGCGCAACAACAAGCAGTACTGAAGCCAGCACAACAGCTACAGAAAGCACCACAGCTGTTCCAACAACTGTAAGCAGCACAAGTGAAGCCAGCACCTCTACAACTCAAGCTACATTGACATCCACAGTTGCAGACACAACAACCTCAACACTAGGCAGCACGGAGTCCTCCACTGTCAGTAGCTCTACGGCTGAAGTCACTTCAACAAGTACAGAACCTAGCACGACAAGTGAAACCAGCGCAACAACAAGCAGTACTGAAGCCAGCACAACAGCTGCAGAAAGCACCACAGCTGTTCCAACAACTGTAAGCAGCACAAGTGAAGCCAGCACCTCTACAACTCAAGCTACATTGACATCCACAGTTGCAGACACAACAACCTCCACACTAGGCAGCACGGAGTCCTCCACTGTCAGTAGCTCTACGGCTGAAGTCACTTCAACAAGTACAGAACCTAGCACGACAAGTGAAACCAGCGCAACAAGTAGCAGTACTGAAGCCAGCACAACAGCTACAGAAAGCACCACAGCTGTTCCAACAACTGTAAGCAGCACAAGTGAAGCCAGCACCTCTACAACTCAAGCTACATTGACATCCACAGTTGCAGACACAACAACCTCAACACTAGGCAGCACGGAGTCCTCCACTGTCAGTAGCTCTACCGCTGAAGTCACTTCACCAAGTACAGAACCTAGCACGACAAGTGAAACCAGTGCAACAACAAGCAGTACTGAAGCCAGCACAACAGCTACAGAAAGCACCACAGCTGTTCCAACAACTGTAAGCAGCACAAGTGAAGCCAGCACCTCTACAACTCAAGCTACATTGACATCCACAGTTGCAGACACAACAACCTCAACACTAGGCAGCACGGAGTCCTCCACTGTCAGTAGCTCTACGGCTGAAGTCACTTCAACAAGTACAGAACCTAGCACGACAAGTGAAACCAGCGCAACAACAAGCAGTACTGAAGCCAGCACAACAGCTACAGAAAGCACCACAGCTGTTCCAACAACTGTAAGCAGCACAAGTGAAGCCAGCACCTCTACAACTCAAGCTACATTGACATCCACAGTTGCAGACACAACAACCTCAACACTAGGCAGCACGGAGTCCTCCACTGTCAGTAGCTCTACCGCTGAAGTCACTTCAACAAGTACAGAATCTAGCACGACAAGTGAAACCAGCGCAACAACAAGCAGTACTGAAGCCAGCACAACAGCTACAGAAAGCACCACAGCTGTTCCAACAACTGTAAGCAGCACAAGTGAAGCCAGCACCTCTACAACTCAAGCTACATTGACATCCACAGTTGCAGACACAACAACCTCAACACTAGGCAGCACGGAGTCCTCCACTGTCAGTAGCTATACGGCTGAAGTCACTTCAACAAGTACAGAACCTAGCACGACAAGTGAAACCAGCGCAACAACAAGCAGTACTGAAGCCAGCACAACAGCTACAGAAACCACCACAGCTGTTCCAACAACTGTAAGCAGCACAAGTGAAGCCAGCACCTCTACAACTCAAGCTACATTGACATCCACAGTTGCATACACAACAACCTCAACACTAGGCAGCACGGAGTCCTCCACTGTCAGTAGCTCTACGGCTGAAGTCACTTCACCAAGTACAGAACCTAGCAAGACAAGTGAAACCAGCGCAACAACAAGCAGTACTGAAGCCAGCACAACAGCTACAGAAAGCACCACAGCTGTTCCAACAACTGTAAGCAACACAAGTGAAGCCAGCACCTCTACAACTCAAGCTACATTGACATCCACAGTTGCAGACACAACAACCTCAACACTAGGAAGCACGGAGTTCTCCACTGTCAGTAGCTCTACCGCTGAAGTCACTTCAACAAGTACAGAATCTAGCACGACAAGTGAAACCAGCGCAACAAGTAGCAGTACTGAAGCCAGCACAACAGCTACAGAAAGCACCACAGCTGTTCCAACAACTGTAAGCAGCACAAGTGAAGCCAGCACCTCTACAACTCAAGCTACATTGACATCCACAGTTGCAGACACAAACACCTCAACACTAGGCAGCACGGAGTCCTCCACTGTCAGTAGCTCTACCGCTGAAGTCACTTCAACAAGTACAGAACCTAGCACGACAAGTGAAACCAGCGCAACAAGTAGCAGTACTGAAGCCAGCACAACAGCTACAGAAAGCACCACAGCTGTTCCAACAACTGTAAGCAGCACAAGTGAAGCCAGCACCTCTACAACTCAAGCTACATTGACATCCACAGTTGCAGACACAACAACCTCAACACTAGGCAGCACGGAGTCCTCCACTGTCAGTAGCTCTACGGCTGAAGTCACTTCAACAAGTACAGAAGCTAGCACGACAAGTGAAACCAGCGCAACAACAAGCAGTACTGAAGCCAGCACAACAGCTACAGAAAGCACCACAGCTGTTCCAACAACTGTAAGCAGCACAAGTGAAGCCAGCACCTCTACAACTCAAGCTACATTGACATCCACAGTTGCAGACACAACAACCTCAACACTAGGCAGCACGGAGTCCTCCACTGTCAGTAGCTCTACGGCTGAAATCACTTCAACAAGTACAGAACCTAGCACGACAAGTGAAACCAGCGCAACAACAAGCAGTACTGAAGCCAGAACAACAGCTACAGAAAGCAGCACAGCTGTTCCAACGACTATAAGCAGCACAAGTGAAGCCTGCACCTCTACAACTCAAGCTACATTGACATCCACAGTTGCAGACAGAACAACCTCAACACTAGGCAGCACGGAGTCCTCCACTGTCAGTAGCTCTACGGCTGAAGTCACTTCACCAAGTACAGAACCTAGCACGACAAGTGAAACCAGTGCAACAACAAGCAGTACTGAAGCCAGCACAACAGCTACAGAAAGCACCACAGCTGTTCCAACAACTGTAAGCAGCACAAGTGAAGCCAGCACCTCTACAACTCAAGCTACATTGACATCCACAGTTGCAGACACAACAACCTCAACACTAGGCAGCACGGAGTCCTCCACTGTCAGTAGCTCTACCGCTGAAGTCACTTCAACAAGTACAGAACCTAGCACGACAAGTGAAACCAGCGCAACAACAAGCAGTACTGAAGCCAGCACAACAGCTACAGAAAGCACCACAGCTGTTCCAATAACTGTAAGCAGCAGAAGTGAAGCCAGCACCTCTACAACTCAAGCTACATTGACATCCACAGTTGCATACACAACAACCTCAACACTAGGCAGCACGGAGTCCTCCACTGTCAGTAGCTCTACGGCTGAAGTCACTTCACCAAGTACAGAACCTAGCAAGACAAGTGAAACCAGCGCAACAACAAGCAGTACTGAAGCCAGCACAACAGCTACAGAAAGCACCACAGCTGTTCCAACAACTGTAAGCAACACAAGTGAAGCCAGCACCTCTACAACTCAAGCTACATTGACATCCACAGTTGCAGACACAACAACCTCAACACTAGGCAGCACGGAGTCCTCCACTGTCAGTAGCTCTACGGCTGAAGTCACTTCAACAAGTACAGAATCTAGCACGACAAGTGAAACCAGCGCAACAACAAGCAGTACTGAAGCCAGCACAACAGCTACAGAAAGCACCACAGCTGTTCCAACAACTGTAAGCAGCACAAGTGAAGCCAGCACCTCTACAACTCAAGCTACATTGACATCCACAGTTGCAGACACAACAACCTCAACACTAGGCAGCACGGAGTCCTCCACTGTCAGTAGCTCTACGGCTGAAATCACTTCAACAAGTACAGAACCTAG
This sequence comes from Saccostrea echinata, assembly GCF_033153115.1. Lineage (NCBI taxonomy): Eukaryota > Metazoa > Mollusca > Bivalvia > Ostreida > Ostreidae > Saccostrea > Saccostrea echinata. The sequence goes on from NW_026889750.1 coordinate 33,131,091, forward strand.
CACGACAAGTGAAACCAGCGCAACAACAAGCAGTACTGAAGCCAGCACAACAGCTACAGAAAGCACCAAAGCTGTTCCAACGACTGTAAGCAGCACAAGTGAAGCCAGCACCTCTACAACTCAAGCTACATTGACATCCACAGTTGCAGACACAACAACCTCAACACTAGGCAGCACGGAGTCCTCCACTGTCAGTAGCTCTACGGCTGAAGTCACTTCAACGAGTACAGAATCTAGCACGACAAGTGAAACCAGCGCAACAACAAGCAGTACTGAAGCCAGCACAACAGCTACAGAAAGCACCACAGCTGTTCCAACAACTGTAAGCAGCACAAGTGAAGCCAGCACCTCTACAACTCAAGCTACATTGACATCCACAGTTGCAGACACAACAACCTCAACACTAGGCAGCACGGAGTCCTCCACTGTCAGTAGCTCTACGGCTGAAATCACTTCAACAAGTACAGAACCTAGCACGACAAGTGAAACCAGCGCAACAAGTAGCAGTACTGAAGCCAGCACAACAGCTACAGAAAGCACCAAAGCTGTTCCAACGACTGTAAGCAGCAGAAGTGAAGCCAGCACCTCTACAACTCAAGCTACATTGACATCCACAGTTGCAGACACAACAACCTCAACACTAGGCAGCACGGAGTCCTCCACTGTCAGTAGCTCTACGGCTGAAGTCACTTCAACAAGTACAGAACCTAGCACGACAAGTGAAACCAGCGCAACAACAAGCAGTACTGAAGCCAGCACAACAGCTACAGAAAGCACCACAGCTGTTCCAACAACTGTAAGCAGCACAAGTGAAGCCAGCACCTCTACAACTCAAGCTACATTGACATCCACAGTTGCAGACACAACAACCTCAACACTAGGCAGCACGGAGTCCTCCACTGTCAGTAGCTCTACGGCTGAAATCACTTCAACAAGTACAGAACCTAGCACGACAAGTGAAACCAGCGCAACAACAAGCAGTACTGAAGCCAGCACAACAGCTACAGAAAGCACCAAAGCTGTTCCAACGACTGTAAGCAGCACAAGTGAAGCCAGCACCTCTACAACTCAAGCTACATTGACATCCACAGTTGCAGACACAACAACCTCAACACTAGGCAGCACGGAGTCCTCCACTGTCAGTAGCTCTACGGCTGAAGTCACTTCAACAAGTACAGAACCTAGCACGACAAGTGAAACCAGCGCAACAACAAGCAGTACTGAAGCCAGCACAACAGCTACAGAAAGCACCACAGCTGTTCCAACAACTGTAAGCAGCACAAGTGAAGCCAGCACCTCTACAACTCAAGCTACATTGACATCCACAGTTGTAGACACAACAACCTCAACACTAGGCAGCACGGAGTACTCCACTGTCACTAGCTCTACCGCTGAAGTCACTTCAACAAGTACAGAACCTAGCACGACAAGTGAAACCAGCGCAACAACAAGCAGTACTGAAGCCAGCACAACAGCTACAGAAAGCACCACAGCTGTTCCAATAACTGTAAGCAGCACAAGTGAAGCCAGCACCTCTACAACTCAAGCTACATTGACATCCACAGTTGCAGACACAACAACCTCAACACTAGGCAGCACGGAGTCCTCCACTGTCAGTAGCTCTACGGCTGAAGTCACTTCACCAAGTACAGAACCTAGCAAGACAAGTGAAACCAGCGCAACAACAAGCAGTACTGAAGCCAGCACAACAGCTATAGAAAGCACCACAGCTGCTCCAACAAGTCTAGACAGCACAATAATCGATGTCAACACTTTTTCTACTAAATCTGTTTATACCTCTACAGTTTTGAACATTTTAACCACAACTGGAGATGGCAAGTATTGTTTAAGAATAATTCATTGTACAGGGTATATCTTCTGAAGAACACTAATGTTTTTTATTAGCTTCCTGTGTAGCACGGGGAACTGTGTAGCATACATCCATATACTCAATTTATTTGTTGAATTTTCTTAAGCGTATTATTACAATATGCAATAGTATGAGTCTGTTAAGTAAGTCACGTTAACTATTTTTATTTATCTGTAATACTTTTCTGCATATCAGATAACAATGACATTCACCATCTTTCTGGCTTTTAAAGGAAAGAAGCTTTAACGTACTTATAGTAGTTCTTATATTTAAGCGCCTTTCGCACTGCACTTAATCCACTAGTTTAAATAACATGATAATATATAATTAAAACTGATAGCTGCTGCTTTTGAAACTCGGGTGAGTTATGTCATGATTGAGTGATCAATTGAAACACATGATTTGTCTGAATATTGATTTCACTAATATATGTACGTTCACAATATTTTCGTTTCACTAATAATAGTAGAGTAAGCTTGTATCTAGTTATTCTGGGCGGGTTTTCAAGATCTCCCAAATGTATGCTTTTAAACAGTTAATCGATACCGATTCACTTCTGAATTATTTCAAATTGACAATTCTTTACAACAGGAACGACATCGACAGATTTAGGAGCAACAAGTAGTTCTTCTAGCACTGAAGCTGCAAAAACAACCTCAGTTGATATTTCATCTAGTGCAACAACAAAGCTTTCAACCGAGCCCATTTCTCCAACCATAGTTTCAAATTCTACATCTAATCTTGAAGGTAAGTTTTCTCTTCCATAAAGGTGGACAGAAATAAAATTAGTAGGACAGAATTCTATGCAATTTGTCAGAAAAGTCAGGGAAAATCTAAAAAGCTTTATTTTCAAAAATTCTAAAATCGTTGATTATAAGCAAACAAAGAAGGTCAAAACAGAAGGAAAAGTATAAAGTACTAATACAAAAACGGAGACACAAACACTTACATATTCAAAATATAAAGAAGAGTAATTCCTATAAGAAAAAAACGAAAAATCTTCGGACAACGCTAATCATCAAACGTGAAATAAAAACCGCTACAAATGAAGCAAGATACATCCCAATTTACAGACACAACATCCTCAACACAAGGCAGCACGGAGTCTTCCACTGTCACTAGCTCTACGGCTGAAGTCACTTCAACAAGTACAGAACCTACCACGACAAGTGAAACCAGCGCAACAACAAGCAGTACTGAAGCCAGCACAACAGCTACAGAAAGCACCACAGCTCTTCCAACAACTGTAAGCAGCACAAGTGAAGCCAGCACCTCTACAACTCAAGCTACATTGACATCCACAGTTGCAGACACAACAACCTCAACACTAGGCAGCACGGAGTCCTCCACTGTCAGTAGCTATACGGCTGAAGTCACTTCAACAAGTACAGAACCTACCACGACAAGTGAAACCAGCGCAACAACAAGCAGTACTGAAGCCAGCACAACAGCTACAGAAAGCACCACAGCTCTTCCAACAACTGTAAGCAGCACAAGTGAAGCCAGCACCTCTACAACTCAAGCTACATTGACATCCACAGTTGCAGACACAACAACCTCAACACTAGGCAGCACGGAGTCCTCCACTGTCAGTAGCTATACGGCTGAAGTCACTTCAACAAGTACAAAACCTAGCACGACAAGTGAAACCAGCGCAACAACAAGCAGTACTGAAGCCAGCACAACAGCTACAGAAAGCACCACAGCTCTTCCAACAACTGTAAGCAGCACAAGTGAAGCCAGCACCTCTACAACTCAAGCTACATTGACATCCACAGTTGCAGACACAACAACCTCAACACTAGGCAGCACGGAGTCCTCCACTGTCAGTAGCTCTACGGCTGAAGTCACTTCAACAAGTACAGAAGCTAGCACGACAAGTGAAACCAGCGCAACAACAAGCAGTACTGAAGCCAGCACAACAGCTACAGAAAGCACCACAGCTGTTCCAACAACTGTAAGCAGCACAAGTGAAGCCAGCACCTCTACAACTCAAGCTACATTGACATCCACAGTTGCAGACACAACAACCTCAACACTAGGAAGCACGGAGTCCTCCACTGTCAGTAGCTCTACGGCTGAAGTCACTTCAACAAGTACAGAAGCTAGCACGACAAGTGAAACCAGCGCAACAACAAGCAGTACTGAAGCCAGCACAACAGCTACAGAAAGCACCACAGCTGTTCCAACAACTGTAAGCAGCACAAGTGAAGCCAGCACCTCTACAACTCAAGCTACATTGACATCCACAGTTGCAGACACAACAACCTCAACACTAGGCAGCACGGAGTCCTCCACTGTCAGTAGCTCTACGGCTGAAGTCACTTCAACAAGTACAGAAGCTAGCACGACAAGTGAAACCAGCGCAACAACAAGCAGTACTGAAGCCAGCACAACAGCTACAGAAAGCACCACAGCTGTTCCAACAACTGTAAGCAGCACAAGTGAAGACATCACCTCTACAACTCAAGCTACATTGACATCCACAGTTGCAGACACAACAACCTCAACACTAGGCACCACGGAGTCCTCCACTGCCAGTAGCTCTACCGCTGAAGTCACTTCAACAAGTACAGAACCTAGCACGACAAGTGAAACCAGCGCAACAACAAGCAGTACTGAAGCCAGCACAACAGCTACAGAAAGCACCACAGCTGTTCCAACAACTGTAAGCAGCACAAGTGAAGCCAGCACCTCTACAACTCAAGCTACATTGACATCCACAGTTGCAGACACAACAACCTCAACACTAGGCAGGACGGAGTCCACTGTCAGTAGCTCTACGGCTGAAGTCACTTCAACAAGTACAGAACCTAGCACAAGTGAAACCAGCGCAACAACAAGCAGTACTGAAGCCAGCACAACAGCTACAGAAAGCACCACAGCTGTTCCAACAACTGTAAGCAGCACAAGTGAAGACATCACCTCTACAACTCAAGCTACATTGACATCCACAGTTGCAGACACAACAACCTCAACACTAGGCAGCACGGAGTCCTCCACTGTCAGTAGCTCTACGGCTGAAGTCACTTCAACAAGTACAGAACCTAGCACAAGTGAAACCAGCGCAACAACAAGCAGTACTGAAGCCAGCACAACAGCTACAGAAAGCACCACAGCTGTTCCAACAACTGTAAGCAGCACAAGTGAAGACATCACCTCTACAACTCAAGCTACATTGACATCCACAGTTGCAGACACAACAACCTCAACACTAGGCAGCACGGAGTCCTCCACTGTCAGTAGCTCTACCGCTGAAGTCACTTCAACAAGTACAGAACCTAGCACGACAAGTGAAACCAGCGCAACAACAAGCAGTACTGAAGCCAGCACAACAGCTACAGAAAGCACCACAGCTGTTCCAACAACTGTAAGCAGCACAAGTGAAGCCAGCACCTCTACAACTCAAGCTACATTGACATCCACAGTTGCAGACACAACAACCTCAACACTAGGCAGCACGGAGTCCTCCACTGTCACTAGCCCTACGGCTGAAGTCACTTCAACAAGTACAGAAGCTAGCACGACAAGTGAAAACAGCGCAACAACAAGCAGTACTGAAGCCAGCACAACAGCTACAGAAAGCACCACAGCTCTTCCAACAACTGTAAGCAGCACAAGTGAAGCCAGCACCTCTACAACTCAAGCTACATTGACATCCACAGTTGCAGACACAACAACCTCAACACTAGGCAGCACGGAGTCCTCCACTGTCAGTAGCTCTACGGCTGAAGTCACTTCAACAAGTACAGAACCTAGCACGACAAGTGAAACCAGCGCAACAACAAGCAGTACTGAAGCCAGCACAACAGCTACAGAAAGCACCACAGCTGTTCCAACAACTGTAAGCAGCACAAGTGAAGACATCACCTCTACAACTCAAGCTACATTGACATCCACAGTTGCAGACACAACAACCTCAACACTAGGCAGCACGGAGTCCTCCACTGTCAGTAGCTCTACGGCTGAAGTCACTTCAACAAGTACAGAACCTAGCACGACAAGTGAAACCAGCGCAACAACAAGCAGTACTGAAGCCAGCACAACAGCTACAGAAAGCACCACAGCTCTTCCAACAACTGTAAGCAGCACAAGTGAAGCCAGCACCTCTACAACTCAAGCTACATTGACATCCACAGTTGCAGACACAACAACCTCAACACTAGGCAGCACGGAGTCCTCCACTGTCAGTAGCTCTACGGCTGAAATCACTTCAACAAGTACAGAACCTAGCACGACAAGTGAAACCAGCGCAACAAGTAGCAGTACTGAAGCCAGCACAACAGCTACAGAAAGCACCACAGCTGTTCCAACAACTGTAAGCAGCACAAGTGAAGCCAGCACCTCTACAACTCAAGCTACATTGACATCCACAGTTGCAGACACAACAACCTCAACACTAGGCAGCACGGAGTCCTCCACTGTCAGTAGCTCTACCGCTGAAGTCACTTCAACAAGTACAGAACCTAGCACGACAAGTGAAACCAGCGCAACAACAAGCAGTACTGAAGCCAGCAACACAGCTACAGAAAGCACCACAGCTGTTCCAACAACTGTAAGCAGCACAAGTGAAGCCAGCACCTCTACAACTCAAGCTACATTGACATCCACAGTTGCAGACACAACAACCTCAACACTAGGCAGGACGGAGTCCACTGTCAGTAGCTCTACGGCTGAAGTCACTTCAACAAGTACAGAACCTAGCACAAGTGAAACCAGCGCAACAACAAGCAGTACTGAAGCCAGCACAACAGCTACAGAAAGCACCACAGCTGTTCCAACAACTGTAAGCAGCACAAGTGAAGACATCACCTCTACAACTCAAGCTACATTGACATCCACAGTTGCAGACACAACAACCTCAACACTAGGCAGCACGGAGTCCTCCACTGTCAGTAGCTCTACGGCTGAAGTCACTTCAACAAGTACAGAACCTAGCACAAGTGAAACCAGCGCAACAACAAGCAGTACTGAAGCCAGCACAACAGCTACAGAAAGCACCACAGCTCTTCCAACAACTGTAAGCAGCACAAGTGAAGACATCACCTCTACAACTCAAGCTACATTGACATCCACAGTTGCAGACACAACAACCTCAACACTAGGCAGCACGGAGTCCTCCACTGTCAGTAGCTCTACCGCTGAAGTCACTTCAACAAGTACAGAACCTAGCACGACAAGTGAAACCAGCGCAACAACAAGCAGTACTGAAGCCAGCACAACAGCTACAGAAAGCACCACAGCTGTTCCAACAACTGTAAGCAGCACAAGTGAAGCCAGCACCTCTACAACTCAAGCTACATTGACATCCACAGTTGCAGACACAACAACCTCAACACTAGGCAGCACGGAGTCCTCCACTGTCACTAGCCCTACGGCTGAAGTCACTTCAACAAGTACAGAAGCTAGCACGACAAGTGAAAACAGCGCAACAACAAGCAGTACTGAAGCCAGCACAACAGCTACAGAAAGCACCACAGCTCTTCCAACAACTGTAAGCAGCACAAGTGAAGCCAGCACCTCTACAACTCAAGCTACATTGACATCCACAGTTGCAGACACAACAACCTCAACACTAGGCAGCACGGAGTCCTCCACTGTCAGTAGCTCTACGGCTGAAGTCACTTCAACAAGTACAGAACCTAGCACGACAAGTGAAACCAGCGCAACAACAAGCAGTACTGAAGCCAGCACAACAGCTACAGAAAGCACCACAGCTGTTCCAACAACTGTAAGCAGCACAAGTGAAGACATCACCTCTACAACTCAAGCTACATTGACATCCACAGTTGCAGACACAACAACCTCAACACTAGGCAGCACGGAGTCCTCCACTGTCAGTAGCTCTACGGCTGAAGTCACTTCAACAAGTACAGAACCTAGCACGACAAGTGAAACCAGCGCAACAACAAGCAGTACTGAAGCCAGCACAACAGCTACAGAAAGCACCACAGCTCTTCCAACAACTGTAAGCAGCACAAGTGAAGCCAGCACCTCTACAACTCAAGCTACATTGACATCCACAGTTGCAGACACAACAACCTCAACACTAGGCAGCACGGAGTCCTCCACTGTCAGTAGCTCTACGGCTGAAATCACTTCAACAAGTACAGAACCTAGCACGACAAGTGAAACCAGCGCAACAAGTAGCAGTACTGAAGCCAGCACAACAGCTACAGAAAGCACCACAGCTGTTCCAACAACTGTAAGCAGCACAAGTGAAGCCAGCACCTCTACAACTCAAGCTACATTGACATCCACAGTTGCAGACACAACAACCTCAACACTAGGCAGCACGGAGTCCTCCACTGTCAGTAGCTCTACGGCTGAAGTCACTTCAACAAGTACAGAACCTAGCACGACAAGTGAAACCAGCGCAACAACAAGCAGTACTGAAGCCAGCAACACAGCTACAGAAAGCACCACAGCTCTTCCAACAACTGTAAGCAGCACAAGTGAAGCCAGCACCTCTACAACTCAAGCTACATTGACATCCACAGTTGCAGACACAACAACCTCAACACTAGGCAGCACGGAGTCCTCCACTGTCAGTAGCTCTACGGCTGAAGTCACTTCAACAAGTACAGAACCTACCACGACAAGTGAAACCAGTGCAACAACAAGCAGTACTGAAGCCAGCACAACAGCTACAGAAAGCACCACAGCTCTTCCAATAACTGTAAGCAGCACAAGTGAAGCCAGCACCTCTACAACTCAAGCTACATTGACATCCACAGTTGCAGACACAACAACCTCAACACTAGGCAGCACGGAGTCCTCCACTGTCAGTAGCTCTACGGCTGAAGTCACTTCACCAAGTACAGAACCTAGCACGACAAGTGAAACCAGCGCAACAACAAGCAGTACTGAAGCCAGCACAACAGCTACAGAAACCACCACAGCTGTTCCAACAACTGTAAGCAGCACAAGTGAAGCCAGCACCTCTACAACTCAAGCTACATTGACATCCACAGTTGCAGACACAACAACCTCAACACTAGGCAGCACGGAGTCCTCCACTGTCAGTAGCTCTACCGATGAAGTCACTTCAAAAAGTACAGAATCTAGCACGACAAGTGAAACCAGCGCAACAACAAGCAGTACTGAAGGCAGCACAACAGCTACAGAAAGCACCACAGCTGTTCCAACAACTGTAAGCAGCACAAGTGAAGCCAGCACCTCTACAACTCAAGCTACATTGACATCCACAGTTGCAGACACAACAACCTCAACACTAGGCAGCACGGAGTCCTCCACTGTCAGTATCTCTACGGCTGAAGTCACTTCAACAAGTACAGAACCTAGCACGACAAGTGAAACCAGCGCAACAACAAGCAGTACTGAAGCCAACACAACAGCTACAGAAAGCACCACAGCTGTTCCAACAACTGTAAGCAGCACAAGTGAAGCCAGCACCTCTACAACACAAGCTACATTGACATCCACAGTTGCAGACACAACAACCTCAACACTAGGCAGCACGAAGTCCTCCACTGTCAGTAGCTCTACGGCTGAAGTCACTTCAACAAGTACAGAACCTAGCACGACAAGTGAAACCAGCGCAACAACAAGCAGTACTGAAGCCAGCACAACAGCTACAGAAAGCACCACAGCTGTTCCAACAACTGTAAGCAGCACAAGTGAAGCCAGCTCCTCTACAACTCAAGCTACATTGACATCCACAGTTGCAGACACAACAACCTCAACACTAGGCAGCACGGAGTCCTCCACTGTCAGTAGCTCTACGGCTGAAGTCACTTCAACAAGTACAGAACCTAGCACGACAAGTGAAACCAGCGCAACAACAAGCAGTACTGAAGCCAGCACAACAGCTACAGAAAGCACCACAGCTGTTCCAACAACTGTAAGCAGCACAAGTGAAGCCAGCTCCTCTACAACTCAAGCTACATTGACATCCACAGTTGCAGACACAACAACCTCAACACTAGGCAGCACGGAGTCCTCCACTGTCAGCAGCTCTACCGCTGAAGTCACTTCAACAAGTACAGAACCTAGCACGACAAGTGAAACCAGCGCAACAACAAGCAGTACTGAAGCCAGCACAACAGCTACAGAAAGCACCACAGCTGTTCCAACAACTGTAAGCAGCACAAGTGAAGGCAGCACCTCTACAACTCAAGCTACATTGACATCCACAGTTGCAGACACAACAATCTCAACACTAGGCAGCACGGAGTCCTCCACTGTCAGTAGCTCTACGGCTGAAGTCACTTCAACAAGTACAGAACCTAGCACGACAAGTGAAACCAGCGCAACAACAAGCAGTACTGAAGCCAGCACAACAGCTACAGAAAGCACCACAGCTCTTCCAACAACTGTAAGCAGCACAAGTGAAGCCAGCACCTCTACAACACAAGCTACATTGACATCCACAGTTGCAGACACAACAACCTCAACACTAGGCAGCACGGAGTCCTCCACTGTCAGTAGCTCTACCGCTGAAGTCACTTCAACAAGTACAGAACCTAGCACGACAAGTGAAACCAGCGCAACAACAAGCAGTACTGAAGCCAGCACAACAGCTACAGAAAGCACCACAGCTCTTCCAACAACTGTAAGCAGCACAAGTGAAGCCAGCACCTCTACAACTCAAGCTACATTGACATCCACAGTTGCAGACACAACAACCTCAACACTAGGCAGCACGGAGTCCTCCACTGTCAGTAGCTCTACCGCTGAAGTCACTTCAACAAGTACAGAACCTAGCACGACAAGTGAAACCAGCGCAACAACAAGCAGTACTGAAGCCAGCACAACAGCTACAGAAAACACCACAGCTGCTCCAACAAGTCTAGACAGCACAATAATCGATGTCAACACTTTTTCTACTAAATCTGTTTATACCTCTACAGTTTTGAACATTTTAACCACAACTGGAGATGGCAAGTATTATTTAAGAATAATTCATTGTACAGGGTATATCTTCTGAAGAACACTAATGTTTTTTACTAGCTTCCTGTGTAGCACGGGGAACTGTGTAGCATACATCCATATACTCATTTTATTTGTTGAATTTTCTTAAGCGTATTATTATTACAATATGCGATAGTATGAGTCTGTTAAGTAAGTCACGTTAACTATTTTTATTTATCTGTAATACTTTTCTGCATATTAGATAACAATGACATTCACCATCTTTCTGGCTTTTAAAGGAAAGAAGCTTTAACGTACTTATAGTAGTTGTTATATTTAAGCGCCTTTCGAACTGCACTTAATCCACTAGTTTAAATAACATGATAATATATAATTAAAACTGATAGCTGCTGCTTTTGAAACTCGGGTGAGTTATGTCATGATTGAGTGATCAATTGAAACACATGATTTGTCTGAATATTGATTTCACTAATATATGTACGTTCACAATATTTTCGTTTCACTAATAATAGTAGAGTAAGCTTGTATCTAGTTATTCTGGGCGGGTTTTCAAGATTATATAAAAAAATTCTAGTTTCCACATTACACATGTATTTCATTATTCAAGTGGATGTATCAAATGTAAAATCATAATGCCTCTTTGAATATGCTGAAAGTCCTCAACTTTTCTTATAACAAGTAAATAACTGAGCGTAGCCTTCGACAAAAATAAATCAATGAAAAATACATTCTGTACTTCTCCCAAATGTATGCTTTTAAACAGTTAATCGATACCGATTCACTTCTGAAATATTTCAAATTGACAATTCTTTACAACAGGAACGACATCGACAGATTTAGGAGCAACAAGTAGTTCTTCTAGCACTGAAGCTGCAAAAACAACAACCTCAGTTGATATTTCATCCAGTGCAACAACAAAGCTTTCAACCGAGCCCATTTCTCCAACCATAGTTTCAAATTCTACATCTAATCTTGAAGGTAAGTTTTCTCTTCCATAAAGTTGGACAGAAATAAAATTAGTAGGACAGAATTCTATGCAATTTGTCAGAAAAGTCAGGGAAAATCTAAAAAGCTTTATTTTCAAAAATTCTAAAATCGTTGATTATAAGCAAACAAAGAAGGTCAAACAGAAGAAAAAGTATAAAGTACTAATACAAAAACGGAGACACAAACACTTACATATTCAAAATATAAAGAGGAGTAATTCCTATGAGAAAAAAACGAAAAATCTTCGGACAACGCTAATCATCAAACGTGAAATAAAAACCGCTACAAATGAAGCAAGATACATCCCAATTTACAGACACAACAACCTCAACACTAGGCAGCACGGAGTCCTCCACTGTCAGTAGCTCTACGGCTGAAGTCACTTCAACAAGTACAGAACCTACCACGACAAGTGAAACCAGCGCAACAAGTAGCAGTACTGAAGCCAGCACAACAGCTACAGAAAGCACCACAGCTGTTCCAACAACTGTAAGCAGCACAAGTGAAGCCAGCACCTCTACAACTCAAGCTACACTAACATCCACAGTTGCAGACACAACAACCTCAACACTAGGCAGCACGGAGTCCTCCACTGTCACTAGCTCTACCGCTGAAGTCACTTCAACAAGTACAGAACCTAGCACGACAAGTGAAACCAGCGCAACAACAAGCAGTACTGAAGCCAGCACAACAGCTACAGAAAGCACCACAGCTGTTCCAACAACTGTAAGCAGCACAAGTGAAGCCAGCACCTCTACAACTCAAGCTACATTGACATCCACAGTTGCAGACACAACCTCAACACTAGGCAGCACGGAGTCCTCCACTGTGAGTAGCTCTACCGCTGAAGTCATTTCAACAAGTACAAAACCTAGCACGACAAGTGAAACCAGCGCAACAACAAGCAGTACTGAAGCCAGCACAACAGCTACAGAAAGCACCACAGCTGTTCCAACAACTGTAAGAAGCTCAAGTAAAGCCAGCTCCTCTACAACTCAAGCTACATTGACATCCACAGTTACAGACACAACAACCTCAACACTAGGCAGCACGGAGTCCTCCACTGTCAGTAGCTCTACGGCTGAAGTCACTTCAACAAGTACAGAACCTAGCACGACAAGTGAAACCAGCGCAACAACAAGCAGTACTGAAGCCAGCACAACAGCTACAGAAAGCACCACAGCTGTTCCAACAACTGTAAGCAGCACAAGTGAAGCCAGCTCCTCTACAACTCAAGCTACATTGACATCCACAGTTGCAGACACAACAACCTCAACACTAGGAAGCACGGAGTCCTCCACTGTCAGTAGCTCTACGGCTGAAGTCACTTCAACAAGTACAGAACCTAGCACGACAAGTGAAAACAGCGCAACAACAAGCAGTACTGAAGCCAGCACAACAGCTACAGAAAGCACCACAGCTGTTCCAACAACTGTAAGCAGCACAAGTGAAGCCAGCACCTCTACAACTCAAGCTACATTGACATCCACAGTTGCAGACACAACAACCTCAACACTAGGCAGCACGGAGTCCTCCACTGTCAGTAGCTCTACGGCTGAAGTCACTTCAACAAGTACAGAACCTAGCACGACAAGTGAAACCAGCGCAACAAGTAGCAGTACTGAAGCCAGCACAACAGCTACAGAAAGCACCACAGCTGTTCCAACAACTGTAAGCAGCACAAGTGAAGCCAGCACCTCTACAACTCAAGCTACACTAACATCCACAGTTGCAGACACAACAACCTCAACACTAGGCAGCACGGAGTCCTCCACTGTCACTAGCTCTACCGCTGAAGTCACTTCAACAAGTACAGAACCTAGCACGACAAGTGAAACCAGCGCAACAACAAGCAGTACTGAAGCCAGCACAACAGCTACAGAAAGCACCACAGCTGTTCCAACAACTGTAAGCAGCACAAGTGAAGCCAGCACCTCTACAACTCAAGCTACATTGACATCCACAGTTGCAGACACAACCTCAACACTAGGCAGCACGGAGTCCTCCACTGTGAGTAGCTCTACCGCTGAAGTCATTTCAACAAGTACAAAACCTAGCACGACAAGTGAAACCAGCGCAACAACAAGCAGTACTGAAGCCAGCACAACAGCTACAGAAAGCACCACAGCTGTTCCAACAACTGTAAGAAGCTCAAGTAAAGCCAGCTCCTCTACAACTCAAGCTACATTGACATCCACAGTTACAGACACAACAACCTCAACACTAGGCAGCACGGAGTCCTCCACTGTCAGTAGCTCTACGGCTGAAGTCACTTCAACAAGTACAGAACCTAGCACGACAAGTGAAACCAGCGCAACAACAAGCAGTACTGAAGCCAGCACAACAGCTACAGAAAGCACCACAGCTGTTCCAACAACTGTAAGCAGCACAAGTGAAGCCAGCTCCTCTACAACTCAAGCTACATTGACATCCACAGTTGCAGACACAACAACCTCAACACTAGGAAGCACGGAGTCCTCCACTGTCAGTAGCTCTACGGCTGAAGTCACTTCAACAAGTACAGAACCTAGCACGACAAGTGAAAACAGCGCAACAACAAGCAGTACTGAAGCCAGCACAACAGCTACAGAAAGCACCACAGCTGTTCCAACAACTGTAAGCAGCACAAGTGAAGCCAGCACCTCTACAACTCAAGCTACATTGACATCCACAGTTGCAGACACAACAACCTCAACACTAGGCAGCACGGAGTCCTCCACTGTCAGTAGCTCTACGGCTGAAGTCACTTCAACAAGTACAGAACCTAGCACGACAAGTGAAACCAGCGCAACAAGTAGCAGTACTGAAGCCAGCACAACAGCTACAGAAAGCACCACAGCTGTTCCAACAACTGTAAGCAGCACAAGTGAAGCCAGCACCTCTACAACTCAAGCTACATTGACATCCACAGTTGCAGACACAACAACCTCAACACTAGGCAGCACGGAGTCCTCCACTGTCACTAGCTCTACCGCTGAAGTCACTTCAACAAGTACAGAACCTAGCACGACAAGTGAAACCAGCGCAACAACAAGCAGTACTGAAGCCAGCACAACAGCTACAGAAAGCACCACAGCTGTTCCAACAACTGTAAGCAGCACAAGTGAAGCCAGCACCTCTACAACTCAAGCTACATTGACATCCACAGTTGCAGACACAACCTCAACACTAGGCAGCACGGAGTCCTCCACTGTGAGTAGCTCTACCGCTGAAGTCATTTCAACAAGTACAAAACCTAGCACGACAAGTGAAACCAGCGCAACAACAAGCAGTACTGAAGCCAGCACAACAGCTACAGAAAGCACCACAGCTGTTCCAACAACTGTAAGAAGCTCAAGTAAAGCCAGCTCCTCTACAACTCAAGCTACATTGACATCCACAGTTACAGACACAACAACCTCAACACTAGGCAGCACGGAGTCCTCCACTGTCAGTAGCTCTACGGCTGAAGTCACTTCAACAAGTACAGAACCTAGCACGACAAGTGAAACCAGCGCAACAACAAGCAGTACTGAAGCCAGCACAACAGCTACAGAAAGCACCACAGCTGTTCCAACAACTGTAAGCAGCACAAGTGAAGCCAGCTCCTCTACAACTCAAGCTACATTGACATCCACAGTTGCAGACACAACAACCTCAACACTAGGAAGCACGGAGTCCTCCACTGTCAGTAGCTCTACGGCTGAAGTCACTTCAACAAGTACAGAACCTAGCACGACAAGTGAAAACAGCGCAACAACAAGCAGTACTGAAGCCAGCACAACAGCTACAGAAAGCACCACAGCTGTTCCAACAACTGTAAGCAGCACAAGTGAAGCCAGCACCTCTACAACTCAAGCTACATTGACATCCACAGTTGCAGACACAACAACCTCAACACTAGGCAGCACGGAGTCCTCCACTGTCAGTAGCTCTACGGCTGAAGTCACTTCAACAAGTACAGAACCTAGCACGACAAGTGAAACCAGCGCAACAACAAGCAGTACTGAAGCCAGCACAACAGCTACAGAAAGCACCACAGCTGTTCCAACAACTGTAAGCAGCACAAGTGAAGCCAGCACCTCTACAACTCAAGCTACATTGACATCCACAGTTGCAGACACAACAACCTCAACACTAGGCAGCACGGAGTCCTCCACTGTCAGTAGCTCTACGGCTGAAGTCACTTCAACAAGTACAGAACCTAGCACGACAAGTGAAACCAGCGCAACAACAAGCAGTACTGAAGCCAGCACAACAGCTACAGAAAGCACCACAGCTGTTCCAACAACTGTAAGCAGCACAAGTGAAGCCAGCACCTCTACAACTCAAGCTACATTGACATCCACAGTTGCAGACACAACAACCTCAACACTAGGCAGCACGGAGTCCTCCACTGTCAGTAGCTCTACGGCTGAAGTCACTTCAACAAGTACAGAACCTAGCACGACAAGTGAAACCAGCGCAACAACAAGCAGTACTGAAGCCAGCACAACAGCTACAGAAAGCACCACAGCTCTTCCAACAAATGTAAGCAGCACAAGTGAAGCCAGCACCTCTACAACTCAAGCTACATTGACATCCACAGTTGCAGACACAACAACCTCAACACTAGGCAGCACGGAGTCCTCCACTGTCAGTAGCTCTACGGCTGAAGTCACTTCAACAAGTACAGAACCTAGCACGACAAGTGAAACCAGCGCAACAACAAGCAGTACTGAAGCCAGCACAACAGCTACAGAAAGCACCACAGCTGTTCCAACAACTGTAAGCAGCACAAGTGAAGCCAGCACCTCTACAACTCAAGCTACATTGACATCCACAGTTGCAGACACAACAACCTCAACACTAGGCAGCACGGAGTCCTCCACTGTCACTAGCTCTACCGCTGAAGTCACTTCAACAAGTACAGAACCTAGCACGACAAGTGAAACCAGCGCAACAACAAGCAGTACTGAAGCCAGCACAACAGCTACAGAAAACACCACAGCTGCTCCAACAAGTCTAGACAGCACAATAATCGATGTCAACACTTTTTCTACTAAATCTGTTTATACCTCTACAGTTTTGAACATTTTAACCACAACTGGAGATGGCAAGTATTATTTAAGAATAATTCATTGTACAGGGTATATCTTCTGAAGAACACTAATGTTTTTTACTAGCTTCCTGTGTAGCACGGGGAACTGTGTAGCATACATCCATATACTCATTTTATTTGTTGAATTTTCTTAAGCGTATTATTATTACAATATGCGATAGTATGAGTCTGTTAAGTAAGTCACGTTAACTATTTTTATTTATCTGTAATACTTTTCTGCATATTAGATAACAATGACATTCACCATCTTTCTGGCTTTTAAAGGAAAGAAGCGTTAACGTACTTATAGTAGTTGTTATATTTAAGCGCCTTTCGAACTGCACTTAATCCACTAGTTTAAATAACATGATAATATATAATTAAAACTGATAGCTGCTGCTTTTGAAACTCGGGTGAGTTATGTCATGATTGAGTGATCAATTGAAACACATGATTTGTCTGAATATTGATTTCACTAATATATGTACGTTCACAATATTTTCGTTTCACTAATAATAGTAGAGTAAGCTTGTATCTAGTTATTCTGGGCGGGTTTTCAAGATTATATAAAAAAAATTCTAGTTTCCACATTACACATGTATTTCATTATTCAAGTGGATGTATCAAATGTAAAATCATAATGCCTCTTTGAATATGCTGAAAGTCCTCAACTTTTCTTATAACAAGTAAATAACTGAGCGTAGCCTTCGACAAAAATAAATCAATGAAAAATACATTCTGTACTTCTCCCAAATGTATGCTTTTAAACAGTTAATCGATACCGATTCACTTCTGAAATATTTCAAATTGACAATTCTTTACAACAGGAACGACATCGACAGATTTAGGAGCAACAAGTAGTTCTTCTAGCACTGAAGCTGCAAAAACAACAACCTCAGTTGATATTTCATCCAGTGCAACAACAAAGCTTTCAACCGAGCCCATTTCTCCAACCATAGTTTCAAATTCTACATCTAATCTTGAAGGTAAGTTTTCTCTTCCATAAAGTTGGACAGAAATAAAATTAGTAGGACAGAATTCTATGCAATTTGTCAGAAAAGTCAGGGAAAATCTAAAAAGCTTTATTTTCAAAATTTCTAAAATCGTTGATTATAAGCAAACAAAGAAGGTCAAACAGAAGAAAAAGTATAAAGTACTAATACAAAAACGGAGACACAAACACTTACATATTCAAAATATAAAGAGGAGTAATTCCTATGAGAAAAAAACGAAAAATCTTCGGACAACGCTAATCATCAAACGTGAAATAAAAACCGCTACAAATGAAGCAAGATACATCCCAATTTACAGACACAACAACCTCAACACTAGGCAGCACGGAGTCCTCCACTGTCAGTAGCTCTACGGCTGAAGTCACTTCAACAAGTACAGAACCTAGCACGACAATTGAAACCAGCGCAACAAGTAGCAGTACTGAAGCCAGCACAACAGCTACAGAAAGCACCACAGCTGTTCCAACAACTGTAAGCAGCACAAGTGAAGCCAGCACCTCTACAACTCAAGCTACATTGACATCCACAGTTGCAGACACAACAACCTCAACACTAGGCAGCACGGAGTCCTCCACTGTCAGTAGCTATACGGCTGAAGTCACTTCAACAAGTACAAAACCTAGCACGACAAGTGAAACCAGCGCAACAACAAGCAGTACTGAAGCCAGCACAACAGCTACAGAAAGCACCACAGCTGTTCCAACAACTGTAAGCAGCACAAGTGAAGCCAGCACCTCTACAACTCAAGCTACATTGACATCCACAGTTGCAGACACAACAACCTCAACACTAGGCAGCACGGAGTCCTCCACTGTCAGTAGCTCTACCGCTGAAGTCACTTCAACAAGTACAGAAGCTAGCACGACAAGTGAAACCAGCGCAACAACAAGCAGTACTGAAGCCAGCACAACAGCTACAGAAAGCACCACAGCTGTTCCAACAACTGTAAGCAGCACAAGTGAAGCCAGCACCTCTACAACTCAAGCTACATTGACATCCACAGTTGCAGACACAACAACCTCAACACTAGGAAGCACGGAGTCCTCCACTGTCAGTAGCTCTACGGCTGAAGTCACTTCAACAAGTACAGAACCTAGCACGACAAGTGAAACCAGCGCAACAACAAGCAGTACTGAAGCCAGCACAACAGCTACAGAAACCACCACAGCTGTTCCAACAACTGTAAGCAGCACAAGTGAAGCCAGCACCTCTACAACTCAAGCTACATTGACATCCACAGTTGCAGACACAACAACCTCAACACTAGGCAGCACGGAGTCCTCCACTGTCAGTAGCTCTACGGCTGAAGTCACTTCAACAAGTACAGAACCTAGCACGACAAGTGAAACCAGCGCAACAACAAGCAGTACTGAAGCCAGCACAACAGCTACAGAAAGCACCACAGCTGTTCCAACAACTGTAAGCAGCACAAGTGAAGACATCACCTCTACAACTCAAGCTACATTGACATCCACAGTTGCAGACACAACAACCTCAACACTAGGCAGCACGGAGTCCTCCACTGTCAGTAGCTCTACGGCTGAAGTCACTTCAACAAGTACAGAACCTAGCACGACAAGTGAAACCAGCGCAACAACAAGCAGTACTGAAGCCAGCACAACAGCTACAGAAAGCACCACAGCTGTTCCAACAACTGTAAGCAGCACAAGTGAAGCCAGCACCTCTACAACTCAACCTACATTGACATCCACAGTTGCAGACACAACAACCTCAACTCTAGGCACCACGGAGTCCTCCACTGCCAGTAGCTCTACCGCTGAAGTCACTTCAACAAGTACAGAACCTAGCACGACAAGTGAAACCAGCGCAACAACAAGCAGTACTGAAGCCAGCACAACAGCTACAGAAAGCACCACAGCTCTTCCAACAACTGTAAGCAGCACAAGTGAAGCCAGCACCTCTACAACTCAAGCTACATTGACATCCACAGTTGCAGACACAACAACCTCAACACTAGGCAGGACGGAGTCCACTGTCACTAGCTCTACGGCTGAAGTCACTTCAACAAGTACAGAACCTAGCACAAGTGAAACCAGCGCAACAACAAGCAGTACTGAAGCCAGCACAACAGCTACAGAAAGCACCACAGCTGTTCCAACAACTGTAAGCAGCACAAGTGAAGACATCACCTCTACAACTCAAGCTACATTGACATCCACAGTTGCAGACACAACAACCTCAACACTAGGCAGCACGGAGTCCTCCACTGTCAGTAGCTCTACGGCTGAAGTCACTTCAACAAGTACAGAACCTAGCACAAGTAAAACCAGTGCAACAACAAGCAGTACTGAAGCCAGCACAACAGCTACAGAAAGCACCACAGCTGTTCCAACAACTGTAAGCAGCACAAGTGAAGACATCACCTCTACAACTCAAGCTACATTGACATCCACAGTTGCAGACACAACAACCTCAACACTAGGCAGCACGGAGTCCTCCACTGTCAGTAGCTCTACCGCTGAAGTCACTTCAACAAGTACAGAACCTAGCACGACAAGTGAAACCAGCGCAACAACAAGCAGTACTGAAGCCAGCACAACAGCTACAGAAAGCACCACAGCTGTTCCAACAACTGTAAGCAGCACAAGTGAAGCCAGCACCTCTACAACTCAAGCTACATTGACATCCACAGTTGCAGACACAACAACCTCAACACTAGGCAGCACGGAGTCCTCCACTGTCAGTAGCTCTACGGCTGAAGTCACTTCAACAAGTACAGAAGCTAGCACGACAAGTGAAACCAGCGCAACAACAAGCAGTACTGAAGCCAGCACAACAGCTACAGAAAGCACCACAGCTGTTCCAACAACTGTAAGCAGCACAAGTGAAGCCAGCACCTCTACAACTCAAGCTACATTGACATCCACAGTTGCAGACACAACAACCTCAACACTAGGCAGCACGGAGTCCTCCACTGTCAGTAGCTCTACGACTGAAGTCACTTCAACAAGTACAGAACCTAGCACGACAAGTGAAACCAGCGCAACAACAAGCAGTACTGAAGCCAGCACAACAGCTACAGAAACCACCACAGCTCTTCCAACAACTGTAAGCAGCACAAGTGAAGCCAGCACCTCTACAACTCAAGCTACATTGACATCCACAGTTGCAGACACAACAACCTCAACACTAGGAAGCACGGAGTCCTCCACTGTCAGTAGCTCTACGGCTGAAGTCACTTCAACAAGTACAGAACCTACCACGACAAGTGAAACCAGCGCAACAAGTAGCAGTACTGAAACCAGCACAACAGCTTCAGAAAGCACCACAACTGTTCCAACAACTGTAAGCAGCACGAGTGAAGCCAGCACCTCTACAACTCAAGCTACATTGACATCCACAGTTGCAGACACAACAACCTCAACACTAGGCAGCACGGAGTCCTCCACTGTCAGTAGCTCTACGGCTGAAGTCACTTCAACAAGTACAGAACCTAGCACGACAAGTGAAACCAGCGCAACAACAAGAAGTACTGAAGCCAGCACAACAGCTACAGAAAGCACCACAGCTGTTCCAACAACTGTAAAAAGCACAAGTGAAGCCAGCACCTCTACAACTCAAGCTACATTGACATCCACAGTTGCAGACACAGCAATCTCAACACTAGGCAGCACGGAGTCCTCCACTGTCAGTAGCTCTACGGCTGAAGTCACTTCAACAAGTACAGAACCTAGCACGACAAGTGAAACCAGCGCAACAACAAGCAGTACTGAAGCCAGCACAACAGCTACAGAAAGCAGCACAGCTGTTCCAACAACTGTAAGAAGCTCAAGTAAAGCCAGCTCCTCTACAACTCAAGCTACATTGACATCCACAGTTGCAGACACAACAACCTCAACACTAGGCAGGACGGAGTTCTCCACTGTCACTAGCTCTACCGCTGAAGTCACTTCAACAAGTACAGAACCTAGCACGACAAGTGAAACCAGCGCAACAACAAGCAGTACTGAAGCCAGCACAACAGCTACAGAAAGCACCACAGCTGTTCCAACAACTGTAAGCAGCACAAGTGAAGCCAGCTCCTCTACAACTCAAGCTACATTGACATCCACAGTTGCAGACACAACAACCTCAACACTAGGCAGCACGGAGTCCTCCACTGTCACTAGCTCTACGGCTGAAGTCACTTCAACAAGTACAGAACCTAGCACGACAAGTGAAACCAGCCCAACAACAAGCAGTACTGAAGCCAGCACAACAGCTACAGAAAGCACCACAGCTGTTCCAACAACTGTAAGCAGCACAAGTGAAGACATCACCTCTACAACTCAAGCTACATTGACATCCACAGTTGCAGACACAACAACCTCAACACTAGGCAGCACGGAGTCCTCCACTGTCAGTAGCTCTACGGCTGAAGTCACTTCAACAAGTACAGAACCTAGCACGACAAGTGAAACCAGCGCAACAACAAGCAGTACTGAAGCCAGCACAACAGCTACAGAAAGCACCACAGCTCTTCCAACAACTGTAAGCAGCACAAGTGAAGCCAGCACCTCTACAACTCAAGCTACATTGACATCCACAGTTGCAGACACAACAACCTCAACACTAGGCAGCACGGAGTCCTCCACTGTCAGTAGCTCTACGGCTGAAATCACTTCAACAAGTACAGAACCTAGCACGACAAGTGAAACCAGCGCAACAAGTAGCAGTACTGAAGCCAGCACAACAGCTACAGAAAGCACCACAGCTGTTCCAACAACTGTAAGCAGCACAAGTGAAGCCAGCACCTCTACAACTCAAGCTACATTGACATCCACAGTTGCAGACACAACAACCTCAACACTAGGCAGCACGGAGTCCTCCACTGTCAGTAGCTCTACCGCTGAAGTCACTTCAACAAGTACAGAACCTAGCACGACAAGTGAAACCAGCGCAACAACAAGCAGTACTGAAGCCAGCAACACAGCTACAGAAAGCACCACAGCTCTTCCAACAACTGTAAGCAGCACAAGTGAAGCCAGCACCTCTACAACTCAAGCTACATTGACATCCACAGTTGCAGACACAACAACCTCAACACTAGGCAGCACGGAGTCCTCCACTGTCAGTAGCTCTACGGCTGAAGTCACTTCAACAAGTACAGAACCTAGCACGACAAGTGAAACCAGTGCAACAACAAGCAGTACTGAAGCCAGCACAACAGCTACAGAAAGCACCACAGCTCTTCCAATAACTGTAAGCAGCACAAGTGAAGCCAGCACCTCTACAACTCAAGCTACATTGACATCCACAGTTGCAGACACAACAACCTCAACACTAGGCAGCACGGAGTCCTCCACTGTCAGTAGCTCTACGGCTGAAGTCACTTCAACAAGTACAGAACCTAGCACGACAAGTGAAACCAGCGCAACAACAAGCAGTACTGAAGCCAGCACAACAGCTACAGAAACCACCACAGCTGTTCCAACAACTGTAAGCAGCACAAGTGAAGCCAGCACCTCTACAACTCAAGCTACATTGACATCCACAGTTGCAGACACAACAACCTCAACACTAGGCAGCACGGAGTCCTCCACTGTCACTAGCTCTACGGCTGAAGTCACTTCAACAAGTACAGAACCTAGCACGACAAGTGAAACCAGCGCAACAACAAGCAGTACTGAAGCCAGCACAACAGCTACAGAAAGCACCACAGCTGCTCCAACAAGTCTAGACAGCACAATAATCGATGTCAACACTTTTTCTACTAAATCTGTTTACACCTCTACAGTTTTGAACATTTTAACCACAACTGGAGATGGCAAGTATTGTTTAAGAATAATTCATTGTACAGGGTATATCTTCTGAAGAACACTAATGTTTTTTACTAGCTTCCTGTGTAGCACGGGGAACTGTGTAGCATACATCTATATACTCAATTTATTTGTTGAATTTTCTTAAGCGTATTATTACAATATGCAATAGTATGAGTCTGTTAAGTAAGTCACGTTAACTATTTTTATTTATCTGTAATACTTTTCTGCATATTAGATAACAATGACATTCACCATCTTTCTGGCTTTTAAAGGAAAGAAGCTTTAACGTACTTATAGTAGTTGTTATATTTAAGCGCCTTTCGAACTGCACTTAATCCACTAGTTTAAATAACATGATAATATATAATTAAAACTGATAGCTGCTGCTTTTGAAACTCGGGTGAGTTATGTCATGATTGAGTGATCAATTGAAGCACATGATTTGTCTGAATATTGATTTCACTAATATATGTACGTTCACAATATTTTCGTTTCACTAATAATAGTAGAGTAAGCTTGTATCTAGTTATTCTGGGCGGGTTTTCAAGATCTCCCAAATGTATGCTTTTAAACAGTTAATCGATACCGATTCACTTCTGAATTATTTCAAATTGACAATTCTTTACAACAGGAACGACATCGACAGATTTAGGAGCAACAAGTACTTCTTCTAGCACTGAAGCTGCAAAAACAACCTCAGTTGATATTTCATCCAGTGCAACAACAAAGCTTTCAACCGAGCCCATTTCTCCAACCATAGTTTCAAATTCTACATCTAATCTTGAAGGTAAGTTTTCTCTTCCATAAAGGTGGACAGAAATAAAATTAGTAGGACAGAATTCTATGCAATTTGTCAGAAAAGTCAGGGAAAATCTAAAAAGCTTTATTTTCAAAAATTCTAAAATCGTTGATTATAAGCAAACAAAGAAGGTTAAAACAGAAGGAAAAGTATAAAGTACTAATACAAAAACGGAGACACAAACACTTACATATTCAAAATATAAAGAAGAGTAATTCCTATAAGAAAAAAACGAAAAATCTTCGGACAACGCTAATCATCAAACGTGAAATAAAAACCGCTACAAATGAAGCAAGATACATCCCAATTTACAGACACAACATCCTCAACACAAGGCAGCACGGAGTCCTCCACTGTCAGTAGCTCTACGGCTGAAGTCACTTCAACAAGTAAAGAACCTACCACGACAAGTGAAACCAGCGCAACAACAAGAAATACTGAAGCCAGCACAACAGCTACAGAAAGCACCACAGCTGTTCCAACAACTGTAAGCAGCACAAGTGAAGCCAGCACCTCTACAACTCAAGCTACATTGACATCCACAGTTGCAGACACAACAACCTCAACACTAGGCAGCACGGAGTCCTCCACTGTCAGTAGCTCTACGGCTGAAGTCACTTCAACAAGTACAGAACCTAGCACGACAAGTGAAACCAGGGCAACAAGTAGCAGTACTGAAACCAGCACAACAGCTACAGAAAGCACCACAACTGTTCCAACAACTGTAAGCAGCACGAGTGAAGCCAGCACCTCTACAACTCAAGCTACATTGACATCCACAGTTGCAGACACAACAACCTCAACACTAGGCAGCACGGAGTCCTCCACTGTCAGTATCTCTACGGCTGAAGTCACTTCAACAAGTACAGAACCTAGCACGACAAGTGAAACCAGCGCAACAACAAGAAGTACTGAAGCCAGCACAACAGCTACAGAAAGCACCACAGCTGTTCCAACAACTGTAAGCAGCACAAGTGAAGCCAGCACCTCTACAACTCAAGCTACATTGACATCCACAGTTGCAGACACAACAACCTCAACACTAGGCAGCACGGAGTCCTCCACTGCCAGTAGCTCAACGGCTGAAGTCACTTCAACAAGTACAGAACCTAGCACGACAAGTGAAACCAGCGCAACAACAAGCAGTACTGAAGCCAGCACAACAGCTACAGAAAGCACCACAGCTGTTCCAACAACTGTAAGCAGCACAAGTGAAGACATCACCTCTACAACTCAAGCTACATTGACATCCACAGTTGCAGACACAACAACCTCAACACTAGGCAGCACGGAGTCCTCCACTGTCAGTAGCTCTACGGCTGAAGTCACTTCAACAAGTACAGAACCTACCACGACAAGTGAAACCAGCGCAACAACAAGCAGTACTGAAGCCAACACAACAGCTACAGAAAGCACCACAGCTGTTCCAACAACTGTAAGCAGCACAAGTGAAGCCAGCACCTCTACAACACAAGCTACATTGACATCCAAAGTTGCAGACACAACAACCTCAACACTAGGCAGCACGGAGTCCTCCACTGTCAGTAGCTCTACCGCTGAAGTCACTTCAACAAGTACAGAACCTAGCACGACAAGTGAAACCAGCGCAACAACAAGCAGTACTGAAGCCAACACAACAGCTACAGAAAGCACCACAGCTGTTCCAACAACTGTAAGCAGCACAAGTGAAGCCAGCTCCTCTACAACTCAAGCTACATTGACATCCACAGTTGCAGACACAACAACCTCAACACTAGGCAGCACGGAGTCCTCCACTGTCAGTAGCTCTACGGCTGAAGTCACTTCAACAAGTACAGAACCTAGCACGACAAGTGAAACCAGCGCAACAACAAGCAGTACTGAAGCCAGCACAACAGCTACAGAAAGCACCACAGCTGTTCCAACAACTGTAAGCAGCACAAGTGAAGCCAGCTCCTCTACAACTCAAGCTACATTGACATCCACAGTTGCAGACACAACAACCTCAACACTAGGCAGCACGGAGTCCTCCACTGTCAGCAGCTCTACCGCTGAAGTCACTTCAACAAGTACAGAACCTAGCACGACAAGTGAAACCAGCGCAACAACAAGCAGTACTGAAGCCAGCACAACAGCTACAGAAAGCACCACAGCTGTTCCAACAACTGTAAGCAGCACAAGTGAAGGCAGCACCTCTACAACTCAAGCTACATTGACATCCACAGTTGCAGACACAACAACCTCAACACTAGGCAGCACGGAGTCCTCCACTGTCAGTAGCTCTACGGCTGAAGTCACTTCAACAAGTAAAGAACCTAGCACGACAAGTGAAACCAGCGCAACAACAAGCAGTACTGAAGCCAGCACAACAGCTACAGAAAGCACCACAGCTGTTCCAACAACTGTAAGCAGCACAAGTGAAGCCAGCACCTCTACAACTCAAGCTACATTGACATCCACAGTTGCAGACACAACAACCTCAACACTAGGCAGCACGGAGTCCTCCACTGTCAGTAGCTCTACGGCTGAAGTCACTTCAACAAGTAAAGAACCTAGCACGACAAGTGAAACCAGCGCAACAACAAGCAGTACTGAAGCCAGCACAACAGCTACAGAAAGCACCACAGCTCTTCCAACAACTGTAAGCAGCACAAGTGAAGCCAGCACCTCTACAACTCAAGCTACATTGACATCCACAGTTGCAGACACAACAACCTCAACACTAGGCAGCACGGAGTCCTCCACTGTCAGTAGCTCTACGGCTGAAGTCACTTCAACAAGTACAGAACCTAGCACGACAAGTGAAACCAGCGCAACAACAAGCAGTACTGAAGCCAGCACAACAGCTACAGAAAGCACCACAGCTGTTCCAACAACTGTAAGCAGCACAAGTGAAGCCAGCACCTCTACAACTCAAGCTACATTGACATCCACAGTTGCAGACACAACAACCTCAACACTAGGCAGCACGGAGTCCTCCACTGTCAGTAGCTCTACGGCTGAAGTCACTTCAACAAGTACAGAACCTAGCACGACAAGTGAAACCAGCGCAACAACAAGCAGTACTGAAGCCAGCACAACAGCTACAGAAAGCACCACAGCTCTTCCAACAAATGTAAGCAGCACAAGTGAAGCCAGCACCTCTACAACTCAAGCTACATTGACATCCACAGTTGCAGACACAACAACCTCAACACTAGGCAGCACGGAGTCCTCCACTGTCAGTAGCTCTACGGCTGAAGTCACTTCAACAAGTACAGAACCTAGCACGACAAGTGAAACCAGCGCAACAACAAGCAGTACTGAAGCCAGCACAACAGCTACAGAAAGCACCACAGCTGTTCCAACAACTGTAAGCAGCACAAGTGAAGCCAGCACCTCTACAACTCAAGCTACATTGACATCCACAGTTGCAGACACAACAACCTCAACACTAGGCAGCACGGAGTCCTCCACTGTCAGTAGCTCTACGGCTGAAGTCACTTCAACAAGTACAGAACCTAGCACGACAAGTGAAACCAGCGCAACAACAAGCAGTACTGAAGCCAGCACAACAGCTACAGAAAGCACCACAGCTCTTCCAACAACTGTAAGCAGCACAAGTGAAGCCAGCACCTCTACAACTCAAGCTACATTGACATCCACAGTTGCAGACACAACAACCTCAAGACTAGGCAGCACGGAGTCCTCCACTGTCAGTAGCTCTACCGCTGAAGTCACTTCAACAAGTACAGAACCTAGCACGACAAGTGAAACCAGCGCAACAACAAGCAGTACTGAAGCCAGCACAACAGCTACAGAAAGCACCACAGCTCTTCCAACAACTGTAAGCAGCACAAGTGAAGCCAGCACCTCTACAACTCAAGCTACATTGACATCCACAGTTGCAGACACAACAACCTCAACACTAGGCAGCACGGAGTCCTCCACTGTCAGTAGCTCTACCGCTGAAGTCACTTCAACAAGTACAGAACCTAGCACGACAAGTGAAACCAGCGCAACAACAAGCAGTACTGCAGCCAGCACAACAGCTACAGAAAGCACCACAGCTGTTCCAACAACTGTAAGCAGCACAAGTGAAGCCAGCACCTCTACAACTCAAGCTACATTGACATCCACAGTTGCAGACACAACAACCTCAACACTAGGCAGCACGGAGTCCTCCATTGTCAGTAGCTCTACCGCTGAAGTCACTTCAACAAGTACAGAACCTAGCACGACAAGTGAAACCAGCGCAACAACAAGCAGTACTGAAGCCAGCACAACAGCTACAGAAAGCACCACAGCTCTTCCAACAACTGTAAGCAGCACAAGTGAAGCCAGCACCTCTACAACTCAAGCTACATTGACATCCACAGTTGCAGACACAACAACCTCAAGACTAGGCAGCACGGAGTCCTCCACTGTCAGTAGCTCTACCGCTGAAGTCACTTCAACAAGTACAGAACCTAGCACGACAAGTGAAACCAGCGCAACAACAAGCAGTACTGAAGCCAGCACAACAGCTACAGAAAGCACCACAGCTCTTCCAACAACTGTAAGCAGCACAAGTGAAGCCAGCACCTCTACAACTCAAGCTACATTGACATCCACAGTTGCAGACACAACAACCTCAACACTAGGCAGCACGGAGTCCTCCACTGTCACTAGCTCTACCGCTGAAGTCACTTCAACAAGTACAGAACCTAGCACGACAAGTGAAACCAGCGCAACAACAAGCAGTACTGAAGCCAGCACAACAGCTACAGAAAGCACCACAGCTGTTCCAACAACTGTAAGCAGCACAAGTGAAGCCAGCACCTCTACAACTCAAGCTACATTGACATCCACAGTTGCAGACACAACAACCTCAACACTAGGCAGCACGGAGTCCTCCACTGTCAGTAGCTCTACGGCTGAAGTCACTTCAACAAGTACAGAACCTAGCACGACAAGTGAAACCAGCGCAACAACAAGCAGTACTGAAGCCAGCACAACAGCTACAGAAAGCACAACACCTGTTCCAACAACTGTAAGCAGAACAAGTGAAGCCAGCACCTCTACAACTCAAGCTACATTGACATCCACAGTTGCAGACACAACCTCAACACTAGGCAGCACGGAGTCCTCCACTGTCAGTAGCTCTACCGCTGAAGTCACTTCAACAAGTACAGAACCTAGCACGACAAGTGAAACCAGCGCAACAACAAGCAGTACTGAAGCCAGCACAACAGCTACAGAAAGCACCACAGCTCTTCCAACAACTGTAAGCAGCACAAGTGAAGCCAGCACCTCTACAACTCAAGCTACATTGACATCCACAGTTGCAGACACAACAACCTCAACACTAGGCAGCACGGAGTCCTCAACTGTCAGTAGCTCTACGGCTGAAGTCACTTCAACAAGTACAGAACCTAGCACGACAAGTGAAACCAGCGCAACAACAAGCAGTACTGAAGCCAGCACAACAGCTACAGAAAGCACCACAGCTGTTCCAACAACTGTAAGCAGCACAAGTGAAGCCAGCACCTCTACAACTCAAGCTACATTGACATCCACAGTTGCAGACACAACAACCTCAACACTAGGCAGCACGGAGTCCTCCACTGTCAGTAGCTCTACGGCTGAAGTCACTTCAACAAGTACAGAACCTAGCACGACAAGTGAAACCAGCGCAACAACAAGCAGTACTGAAGCCAGCACAACAGCTACAGAAAGCACCACAGCTCTTCCAACAAATGTAAGCAGCACAAGTGAAGCCAGCACCTCTACAACTCAAGCTACATTGACATCCACAGTTGCAGACACAACAACCTCAACACTAGGCAGCACGGAGTCCTCCACTGTCAGTAGCTCTACGGCTGAAGTCACTTCAACAAGTACAGAACCTAGCACGACAAGTGAAACCAGCGCAACAACAAGCAGTACTGAAGCCAGCACAACAGCTACAGAAAGCACCACAGCTGTTCCAACAACTGTAAGCAGCACAAGTGAAGCCAGCACCTCTACAACTCAAGCTACATTGACATCCACAGTTGCAGACACAACAACCTCAACACTAGGCAGCACGGAGTCCTCCACTGTCAGTAGCTCTACGGCTGAAGTCACTTCAACAAGTACAGAACCTAGCACGACAAGTGAAACCAGCGCAACAACAAGCAGTACTGAAGCCAGCACAACAGCTACAGAAAGCACCACAGCTCTTCCAACAACTGTAAGCAGCACAAGTGAAGCCAGCACCTCTACAACTCAAGCTACATTGACATCCACAGTTGCAGACACAACAACCTCAACACTAGGCAGCACGGAGTCCTCCACTGTCAGTAGCTCTACCGCTGAAGTCACTTCAACAAGTACAGAACCTAGCACGACAAGTGAAACCAGCGCAACAACAAGCAGTACTGAAGCCAGCACAACAGCTACAGAAAGCACCACAGCTGTTCCAACAACTGTAAGCAGCACAAGTGAAGCCAGCACCTCTACAACTCAAGCTACATTGACATCCACAGTTGCAGACACAACAACCTCAACACTAGGCAGCACGGAGTCCTCCACTGTCAGTAGCTCTACCGCTGAAGTCACTTCAACAAGTACAGAACCTAGCACGACAAGTGAAACCAGCGCAACAACAAGCAGTACTGCAGCCAGCACAACAGCTACAGAAAGCACCACAGCTGTTCCAACAACTGTAAGCAGCACAAGTGAAGCCAGCACCTCTACAACTCAAGCTACATTGACATCCACAGTTGCAGACACAACAACCTCAACACTAGGCAGCACGGAGTCCTCCATTGTCAGTAGCTCTACCGCTGAAGTCACTTCAACAAGTACAGAACCTAGCACGACAAGTGAAACCAGCGCAACAACAAGCAGTACTGAAGCCAGCACAACAGCTACAGAAAGCACCACAGCTCTTCCAACAACTGTAAGCAGCACAAGTGAAGCCAGCACCTCTACAACTCAAGCTACATTGACATCCACAGTTGCAGACACAACAACCTCAAGACTAGGCAGCACGGAGTCCTCCACTGTCAGTAGCTCTACCGCTGAAGTCACTTCAACAAGTACAGAACCTAGCACGACAAGTGAAACCAGCGCAACAACAAGCAGTACTGAAGCCAGCACAACAGCTACAGAAAGCACCACAGCTCTTCCAACAACTGTAAGCAGCACAAGTGAAGCCAGCACCTCTACAACTCAAGCTACATTGACATCCACAGTTGCAGACACAACAACCTCAACACTAGGCAGCACGGAGTCCTCCACTGTCAGTAGCTCTACGGCTGAAGTCACTTCAACAAGTACAGAACCTAGCACGACAAGTGAAACCAGCGCAACAACAAGCAGTACTGAAGCCAGCACAACAGCTACAGAAAGCACAACACCTGTTCCAACAACTGTAAGCAGAACAAGTGAAGCCAGCACCTCTACAACTCAAGCTACATTGACATCCACAGTTGCAGACACAACCTCAACACTAGGCAGCACGGAGTCCTCCACTGTCAGTAGCTCTACCGCTGAAGTCACTTCAACAAGTACAGAACCTAGCACGACAAGTGAAACCAGCGCAACAACAAGCAGTACTGAAGCCAGCACAACAGCTACAGAAAGCACCACAGCTCTTCCAACAACTGTAAGCAGCACAAGTGAAGCCAGCACCTCTACAACTCAAGCTACATTGACATCCACAGTTGCAGACACAACAACCTCAACACTAGGCAGCACGGAGTCCTCAACTGTCAGTAGCTCTACGGCTGAAGTCACTTCAACAAGTACAGAACCTAGCACGACAAGTGAAACCAGCGCAACAACAAGCAGTACTGAAGCCAGCACAACAGCTACAGAAAGCACCACAGCTCTTCCAACAACTGTAAGCAGCACAAGTGAAGCCAGCACCTCTACAACTCAAGCTACATTGACATCCACAGTTGCAGACACAACAACCTCAACACTAGGCAGCACGGAGTCCTCCACTGTCAGTAGCTCTACGGCTGAAGTCACTTCAACAAGTACAGAACCTAGCACGACAAGTGAAACCAGCGCAACAACAAGCAGTACTGAAGCCAGCACAACAGCTACAGAAAGCACCACAGCTCTTCCAACAACTGTAAGCAGCACAAGTGAAGCCAGCACCTCTACAACTCAAGCTACACTAACATCCACAGTTGCAGACACAACAACCTCAACACTAGGCAGCACGGAGTCCTCCATTGTCAGTAGCTCTACGGCTGAAGTCACTTCAACAAGTACAGAACCTAGCACGACAAGTGAAACCAGCGCAACAACAAGCAGTACTGAAGCCAGCACAACAGCTACAGAAAGCACCACAGCTCTTCCAACAACTGTAAGCAGAACAAGTGAAGCCAGCACCTCTACAACTCAAGCTACATTGACATCCACAGTTGCAGACACAACCTCAACACTAGGCAGCACGGAGTCCTCCACTGTCAGTAGCTCTACCGCTGAAGTCACTTCAACAAGTACAGAACCTAGCACGACAAGTGAAACCAGCGCAACAACAAGCAGTACTGAAGCCAGCACAACAGCTACAGAAAGCACCACAGCTGTTCCAACAACTGTAAGCAGCACAAGTGAAGCCAGCACCTCTACAACTCAAGCTACATTGACATCCACAGTTGCAGACACAACAACCTCAACACTAGGCAGCACGGAGTCCTCCACTGTCAGTAGCTCTACGGCTGAAGTCACTTCAACAAGTACAGAACCTAGCACGACAAGTGAAACCAGCGCAACAACAAGCAGTACTGAAGCCAGCACAACAGCTACAGAAAGCACCACAGCTCTTCCAACAACTGTAAGCAGCACAAGTGAAGCCAGCACCTCTACAACTCAAGCTACATTGACATCCACAGTTGCAGACACAACAACCTCAACACTAGGCAGCACGGAGTCCTCCACTGTCAGTAGCTCTACGGCTGAAGTCACTTCAACAAGTACAGAACCTAGCACGACAAGTGAAACCAGCGCAACAACAAGCAGTACTGAAGCCAGCACAACAGCTACAGAAAGCACCACAGCTCTTCCAACAACTGTAAGCAGCACAAGTGAAGCCAGCACCTCTACAACTCAAGCTACACTAACATCCACAGTTGCAGACACAACAACCTCAACACTAGGCAGCACGGAGTCCTCCACTGTCAGTAGCTCTACGGCTGAAGTCACTTCAACAAGTACAGAACCTAGCACGACAAGTGAAACCAGCGCAACAACAAGCAGTACTGAAGCCAGCACAACAGCTACAGAAAGCACCACAGCTGTTCCAACAACTGTAAGCAGAACAAGTGAAGCCAGCACCTCTACAACTCAAGCTACATTGACATCCACAGTTGCAGACACAACCTCAAGACTAGGCAGCACGGAGTCCTCCACTGTCAGTAGCTCTACCGCTGAAGTCACTTCAACAAGTACAGAACCTAGCACGACAAGTGAAACCAGCGCAACAACAAGCAGTACTGAAGCCAGCACAACAGCTACAGAAAGCACCACAGCTCTTCCAACAACTGTAAGCAGCACAAGTGAAGCCAGCACCTCTACAACTCAAGCTACATTGACATCCACAGTTGCAGACACAACAACCTCAACACTAGGCAGCACGGAGTCCTCCACTGTCAGTAGCTCTACGGCTGAAGTCACTTCAACAAGTACAGAACCTAGCACGACAAGTGAAACCAGCGCAACAACAAGCAGTACTGAAGCCAGCACAACAGCTACAGAAAGCACCACAGCTGTTCCAACAACTGTAAGCAGCACAAGTGAAGCCAGCACCTCTACAACTCAAGCTACATTGACATCCACAGTTGCAGACACAACAACCTCAACACTAGGCAGCACGGAGTCCTCCACTGTCATTAGCTCTACGGCTGAAGTCACTTCAACAAGTACAGAACCTAGCACGACAAGTGAAACCAGCGCAACAACAAGCAGTACTGAAGTCAGCACAACAGCTACAGAAAGCACCACAGCTCTTCCAACAACTGTAAGCAGCACAAGTGAAGCCAGCACCTCTACAACTCAAGCTACATTGACATCCACAGTTGCAGACACAACAACCTCAACACTAGGCAGCACGGAGTCCTCCACTGTCAGTAGCTCTACGGCTGAAGTCACTTCAACAAGTACAGAACCTAGCACGACAAGTAAAACCAGCGCAACAACAAGCAGTACTGAAGCCAGCACAACAGCTACAGAAAGCACCACAGCTCTTCCAACAACTGTAAGCAGCACAAGTGAAGCCAGCACCTCTACAACTCAAGCTACATTGACATCCACAGTTGCAGACACAACAACCTCAACACTAGGCAGCACGGAGTCCTCCACTGTCAGTAGCTCTACGGCTGAAGTCACTTCAACAAGTACAGAACCTAGCACGACAAGTGAAACCAGCGCAACAACAAGCAGTACTGAAGCCAGCACAACAGCTACAGAAAGCACCACAGCTCTTCCAACAACTGTAAGCAGCATAAGTGAAGCCAGCACCTCTACAACTCAAGCTACATTGACATCCACAGTTGCAGACACAACAACCTCAACACTAGGCAGCACGGAGTCCTCCACTGTCAGTAGCTCTACCGCTGAAGTCACTTCAACAAGTACAGAACCTAGCACGACAAGTGAAACCAGCGCAACAACAAGCAGTACTGAAGCCAGCACAACAGCTACAGAAAGCACCACAGCTGTTCCAACAACTGTAAGCAGCACAAGTGAAGCCAGCACCTCTACAACTCAAGCTACATTGACATCCACAGTTGCAGACACAACAACCTCAACACTAGGCAGCACGGAGTCCTCCACTGTCAGTAGCTCTACCGCTGAAGTCACTTCAACAAGTACAGAACCTAGCACGACAAGTGAAACCAGCGCAACAACAAGCAGTACTGCAGCCAGCACAACAGCTACAGAAAGCACCACAGCTGTTTCAACAACTGTAAGCAGCACAAGTGAAGCCAGCACCTCTACAACTCAAGCTACATTGACATCCACAGTTGCAGACACAACAACCTCAACACTAGGCAGCACGGAGTCCTCCATTGTCAGTAGCTCTACCGCTGAAGTCACTTCAACAAGTACAGAACCTAGCACGACAAGTGAAACCAGCGCAACAACAAGCAGTAATGAAGCCAGCACAACAGCTACAGAAAGCACCACAGCTGTTCCAACAACTGTAAGCAGCACAAGTGAAGCCAGCACCTCTACAACTCAAGCTACATTGACATCCACAGTTGCAGACACAACAACCTCAACACTAGGCAGCACGGAGTCCTCCAATGTCAGTAGCTCTACCGCTGAAGTCACTTCAACAAGTACAGAACCTAGCACGACAAGTGAAACCAGCGCAACAACAAGCAGTACTGAAGCCAGCACAACAGCTACAGAAAGCACCACAGCTCTTCCAACAACTGTAAGCAGCACAAGTGAAGCCAGCACCTCTACAACTCAAGCTACATTGACATCCACAGTTGCAGACACAACAACCTCAACACTAGGCAGCACGGAGTCCTCCACTGTCAGTAGCTCTACGGCTGAAGTCACTTCAACAAGTACAGAACCTAGCACGACATGTGAAACCAGCGCAACAACAAGCAGTACTGAAGCCAGCACAACAGCTACAGAAAGCACCACAGCTCTTCCAACAACTGTAAGCAGCACAAGTGAAGCCAGCACCTCTACAACTCAAGCTACATTGACATCCACAGTTGCAGACACAACAACCTCAACACTAGGCAGCACGGAGTCCTCCACTGTCAGTAGCTCTACGGCTGAAGTCACTTCAACAAGTACAGAACCTAGCACGACAAGTGAAACCAGCGCAACAACAAGCAGTACTGAAGCCAGCACAACAGCTACAGAAAGCACCACAGCTCTTCCAACAACTGTAAGCAGCACAAGTGAAGCCAGCACCTCTACAACTCAAGCTACATTGACATCCACAGTTGCAGACACAACAACCTCAAGACTAGGCAGCACGGAGTCCTCCACTGTCAGTAGCTCTACCGCTGAAGTCACTTCAACAAGTACAGAACCTAGCACGACAAGTGAAACCAGCGCAACAACAAGCAGTACTGAAGCCAGCACAACAGCTACAGAAAGCACCACAGCTGTTCCAACAACTGTAAGCAGCACAAGTGAAGCCAGCACCTCTACAACTCAAGCTACATTGACATCCACAGTTGCAGACACAACAACCTCAACACTAGGCAGCACGGAGTCCTCCACTGTCAGTAGCTCTACCGCTGAAGTCACTTCAACAAGTACAGAACCTAGCACGACAAGTGAAACCAGCGCAACAACAAGCAGTACTGAAGCCAGCACAACAGCTACAGAAAGCACCACAGCTCTTCCAACAACTGTAAGCAGCACAAGTGAAGCCAGCACCTCTACAACTCAAGCTACATTGACATCCACAGTTGCAGACACAACAACCTCAACACTAGGCAGCACGGAGTCCTCCATTGTCAGTAGCTCTACCGCTGAAGTCACTTCAACAAGTACAGAACCTAGCACGACAAGTGAAACCAGCGCAACAACAAGCAGTACTGAAGCCAGCACAACAGCTACAGAAAGCACCACAGCTCTTCCAACAACTGTAAGCAGCACAAGTGAAGCCAGCACCTCTACAACTCAAGCTACATTGACATCCACAGTTGCAGACACAACAACCTCAAGACTAGGCAGCACGGAGTCCTCCACTGTCAGTAGCTCTACCGCTGAAGTCACTTCAACAAGTACAGAACCTAGCACGACAAGTGAAACCAGCGCAACAACAAGCAGTACTGAAGCCAGCACAACAGCTACAGAAAGCACCACAGCTCTTCCAACAACTGTAAGCAGCACAAGTGAAGCCAGCACCTCTACAACTCAAGCTACATTGACATCCACAGTTGCAGACACAACAACCTCAACACTAGGCAGCACGGAGTCCTCCACTGTCACTAGCTCTACCGCTGAAGTCACTTCAACAAGTACAGAACCTAGCACGACAAGTGAAACCAGCGCAACAACAAGCAGTATTGAATCCAGCACAACAGGTATAGAATCTCACAGTCGTTCCAACAACTCTAATATTTGCAAAATATTTGCAGTCAACACTTTTACAACTTAATATATTTCTATATCTTTACATTTTTCCACACTTCAAATTCTGCTGGAGAAAGCGATTTTACAATAAATCCATTATCGTTCAACATATATCTTCTGAATATTTACGGCACGTATTTTGTGATGAGTTGTGTAGAATTTATCGGTATATTTTAACCTCTTTGATAAACATTTTTCACGTATATTTTTGACTTATGCAACTGCATGAATCTATAGAAGAAATAATTTTAACAACTTTTATATGCAACCTAGAAAAGAATTCTGTTTAATATCGCATCTCTATGAAATTTACAATTTTTTTTTTAACCTTTATTGAAAATTTGAAATGTATTTATGTATCACTAATTATAGCGTAGTAAGCTTGTAACAAGTTCTCTTTTTTTGCATTTTTGACATTGTCCTTTAAATAAAAAACTTTATCTACTTTTCAAATCAGGTTAAGTATAAGTGTGCATGTTGAGAATATTTTCATACAAAATATTGAGTGATTGTGTCATATCTAAATTTAAAATATCACTTCTTAACTGTAAAGATACTGTATTTTCTTGCAAGTTAAAAGCACTCTATGTATTTTATGACAGGAACGACAACAACAGATACATCAAGAAGCAGCTCTACTGGATTTACAGAAACAACAATAACGGATGCGATTACTCCGAGCACAACTATAGGATCTTTAACTACTATGTCAACATCAGGTACCATCTTTTCATTGAAAGCTAAATATAGCTTTTTAAACGTGTAGTTTATACTGGAAACATGTTAGACTGTACTTTTGATAGTATACACACATCTCCCTCTCTCTCTCTCTCTCATTTGTCAGTTTTATTTATTACTTTTTTTAGAATATGAATCAATATTATTATATAGATTCTACTACGTTACTACCGTTTGGATCAATGGCAGGAGATGTAGAAGGTGGAGCGGGTGACGACCTTTTGGTTGCTGTCCTCAACAACCCAGTGGGAATTACGTGTGATTGCGTAGTTTCCAACAGAATTTTTGTGAGTATCAATGAAAATTAACCCTGGCAATGACGATGCATTCAGGAGACCAATTCGGTGCCAAATGAACCAGTCTTGATCTTCTACTTGTTCTTTTAAAATCTGAGATGACTCAGAATCATACTGCAGCTACATGCTTAGCTCTTCGTTCAAAATACATGCTTAAAGATACTTGGTCACCAGTGAGATTAAATAATAGTATTGGAAATGTTTAACATCTCTGGAACGCAGATTGATTTAGCTAGACATAAAGTCGTGAACTATATAGACTAAATTACTCATCACCATATACGAGGATTGTTCGGAAAGTTCATGGACTACTGTCATAACTTTTTTACTTAACGTCATATTATGTCCAAATTTGGTAGAAATATTTCAACAAAAACTTCAAATGACGTATAAAAAAATTTAAAATATCGTGATTTATTTCAAACTTATTTCGAGTTTTAAAAAAATGCGAAAATCGGATCGCACCGCAGGTCAAAATTTCATAATTTACAATCAATACACAAAATAATGTATGTAGTCACAACCACTGTACAAACAAAAAAAAAGTTCAATTTAAGAACTGTTACATTGTTTCATATTCCAAATTATGACTTAATATCTTGCTTCGTTGAAAAGAACTCAATTTCAGAAGATAGGCAGTCCTCATTGAAAAGGGCAAAAAAGATGTCGTAGAACGTCACGGAGCAGCAGTTAACGATGCAGTTTTGTTTTGTTGAGGATCTGTAAAGAAACGGATTATCTGTAAAAATCTGTTCAAAAACTATAAAAAGTTAGTATGGTCATCATGAGATTTAGGCGGTTCACAGGTGCTGATCTTGTGAAAGCACAGTTACGCAACAACAAAAATATAACATTGACAAATAAAATTATGCTACTGGAACAAATGTTAGCAAAATATATTTCAAGTGATAAAGAAACGTTTTAGTAAGTGCATTGGTATTGGGCCATACTGTGTGAAATGTAAGGGAGAGTATTTTTGAGAACCGCATATCGCTATTTTCTTGACGTTACAATGTTGTAGAGTTTGCTCCGTGGTAAACAAAACATGTTGATTTTAAAATTAAATAACATGACTTCTATTAAATCACATGGAATGAAACTTTACACATCAACAAAATAAATATTTTAACATGTAATGATGTGCTCATTTTAAATTTCTTGAAAATAGTATAACGAAGACTGACATGGTCCGCGAACTTTCGGAACAACCCTCGTACATACAGAGGGAGATCATATATATCATAATCTCAAGTCTTAGAAACAAATATTGGTTTTAAAATATTATAGCGAATCATTTGATGTACACGTTGAAACTTCTTCAACGATAGTCTCCTTGATCAGTGTGCAAAGAGCACAACGAATAACACTACTACCATAACGAACGCACTCTTCCACCCATTCAATCACTCACTCCTTGCGAGGGGATAATAACTATTGAGTTTAAAAATTTTACTGGGAAATGAAGTGGGTTACTAAAATAATGATCGAGTACGAAAATACTGAATCTTTAGAAGAAGAAATCCTGTGGAGCCAGTAGAGCTTCTCATCAGATTTGATCACGTACCATCCCAATGCACGTATCTAGAAAGGGTTCGGAACCCCCCCCCCCCCCGGAATTTGCAGAGTTATATTTAATATATATACAAAAGCAAATAAAAAAATGATTTTGGACCCCTCCTAGAAAACATGGACCCCTGTTAAGTTGGTAGGAAAAGTTATACGTTTGAAGCTTAGGAAGTGAAGTGAATCGGCTAACAAACACCCCCACCCCCCCACCCCAACACACACATAAAATAGGTTTTTTCACGTTTGGGAAAGGACTTTACGGAAATTTTTTTTTATATTTGCTTGTCAAGAAATTTTCTGGATTGGATACGTTTGGGAAATTTTTTTTTTTTTTTTTTTTGCTTGTCAAAAAATTTCTGGGTTTAATTTGTTTGACTGGGGCGGACTCCCCCTGGAAAAAATTCCTGGATCTGCGATTGATCCCACTTCATTTAAAAAAAAAAAAAAAAAAAAAAAAAAAAAAAAAAATATATATATATATATATATATATATATATATATATATATATATATATATATATATATATATATATATATATATATATATTACATTTTGAATTCAACAGTGAAATACTGTGATTTATTAATTGAATAAAAGTGATATTCTCTCACAGCGTGAAATGATACCAAAATGATATTCTCTCACAGTGTGAAAGGATATCAAAGTAAGTAAAAAATAATTTCTGGCCTGTCATAAGATAGAGATAACTAACCATCTTGGTAGAGCTAAAACTGCAAATTTCTTCCCAAATATGTTGCTAAAATCCATGCTAAGTAATGTTTTTCAATCTCACAACTGTTAAGCTATGACGTCTCAACCGGTCTACTATGACGTCAAGCTATGACACTGTGTTAAGAGAAGACAGAGGCAAAGGGAAATCAAATTATTTGTTCTCTGTATAATATCTCATTCTGTATCTGTATCTGTGCGTCACAGAATCCCTTTGGGGCTTTAATGTGACACGGGGGGGGGGGGGGGGGGGGCTTGCTTTGCTGTTGTTCCTTACTCTACTGTCTATTATATTTGTTGTTTCATAATCTTCAAAAACTTTAGGTCTGGGGTTTCTTTTTTGTTTTGGGGGTTTCATGAATTTGTCAGGTGCTATAGCTGGTATAATAGTGGGATACTACAAACGGTGTATTTTCGAATATTTAAACATGTACCTCTAGTTAAAGGAATCTGTTAATGGACATGTAGGCCTATATGCACACAGACAATTTTCAGAGCAGTTAATTTGATGACCAAAGCTGTCCATTTTTTTTCCTGGTATTTGAAATATATTGTAGGCTAAGTGCTATCATGTCATAGGCGTCGGAAGCATATTGAAAGTGAGGGGGCTAATTGAAAGTGGGGGGGGGGGGGGCGAAACCAACAAAAAAAGGTAAGCCCCAGTTTTCAATGCCTATATTATGTCTATCTTTGCAAAAAAGTGGGGGGGGGGCTAAGCCCCCCTAGCACCCCCCCCCCGGTTCCGACGCCTATGCATGTTGTAAAATTTTGATTAAAATTTACTAGGTGGAGGTAAATGTTAAATTTACAACATGATAAAGACATGTTGTAAATTATGCATTTACCTCCACCTACTCCTAGTAAATTCAAAATTTACAACATGATAGTTCATGCACACTTTATGAGTTAGGCCTAATTTTAATGTCGGGACAATATTTGCTAAAACACATTATGATACTTTAAGTCTTTATGGTATTGAACTCTAACGTTAGATACTTCTGTCACAATGATCAAATACTAGACATACCCTTTTCCATATCACACCCTATAACAGCCTGAGACACCAATTCTTGGTTACCTTGGAAATATGTATTAAACAGTAAACCCGGAAATTCTCTAGGCTTATTTTGTTATCTCGGACTTGTCTGATCATTATTGAAAGTCGAATGTAAGATCGTAAGAGTTAATCTCATAAAAAAAGGCGGGGATTTGACACTCGAGTACCACAAATGAAATATTATATGCACTAATAACAGAATAATGCAGGTCTATGTTTTTATGATATTAATACAGATTAGTGGTCTTAACATCGTGTAAGCCTACCATATTTGGATACTGCTTTCTGGTCGTAATTAATGTACTTTTTCCACCTATAACCGTTACTTTTTCTGTCACGGTTATTCCCCCTGGCCGACATGTTGGAAGTCAATGGGTACTGATAACCATAGAACTTTAACCACGTGTGGGAGGAATATATGGGGGAAATTGTTTACAATATTGAAATGCACAGGACTTGGGAGGCAATTTTCCTAGCCTAGAGCTTTGTGCTTATTTGTAAGTGAAGTTTTGGGGTTTTTTTTTTTTCTTACTTGTCATTTTCTTTGTGACCCATGTCTTCATTTGATAAATGTGCGTGTGTTCATGTCTGTCACATGATGATCCTCAAGAAAATAAATAACTTTTTAATAAATAATTTTTTAAATTTACTTTTGTTACTGACTGTCTTCAGAAATATTATTATATATAGACTGATCAATCTCATAGATGGCTCGGCACCTCCTCACCTTCAGAGAGATTGATCGATCTGATATATTTCTGTAGAATCGGTAACAAACCTAGCTATAATAAGTAAAAGTAGTGTACTGGAGGATCCCACTGTCCACCCTATATACCATACACAGGAGAACTAATTTAAATGGATGAGAGATCTATATTCTAATCTAGCAAAAAATATATTGTTATTGAGATTGACTGGCTTAGATATTAATAGGGAGTGTTATACTATATACTAATTTATAAATACCTGATATAATATATTTACATGATATTTGAATTAATGCATGAAATCAATCTATAACACTTAGACCAGTTCCCTATGATAGATGAAAATATTTGCTTGTATAATATTATCCTTATCAATCAATTTGAAGTGTTTCATTCCTGTTCCTTTCAGATATATACCAATGGATACATTACATTTGATTCAAACTATGAAAGTCCAAATCCAGCCATTCTTGAACCAAACAACAATCCACAGAAAATGGTGGCACCATTCTGGTCAGATATTGACCTAAAAACGGACTCTAAAATCTGGTATCAGCTGTACAACAAATTTGGAACTGCAAATGTCTCAAATACATTGTCCGAAGTAAAATCAATAGTTGTGGAAAACTTCCGAGATAGCAGTGTAGCTGGATCGTTTGAGCCAAACACAGCACTTGTAGTCACTTGGGAAAATGTGGTGCAATCTCCTGCACTGAATCATGCTCTACAGGTAGCCGCCATTGTAAGCCTCAGGTTCAATATCATTATGAGACTTAATTAATAAGAGAGTTTCTTTCTCCCCCCCCCCCTTTTTGTTAAATTGCAGTGGTTAGTTATAATAATTATTTTTCTTGATCAGAATGCTACCTTTCAACTCCTGTTGACCAGTGATGGAGTGACAACCTACACGGCATATTTATTCAAAACCATGAACTTCCTGCCTCCAAAGCCAGCTATGCTGGGTTACAAGTGTGGAAATTCCCCCAGCAGCATCTTCAACCACCCAGGATCCCTCACGAATGCCATATATGACGAAGTCATCAATAGTGGTGATAATGGTATAACCTTTCTTTAGGCTGTTTCATGTTTAAGAAATTTGAATTGACAAGTTAATAAAATTTATTTGTACAGATTAGGCCAAAAAAAATAATAGTCTTGTTTCCTGCTACCTGACCTACCCTATTTTTTTGCACCCGACCCTAAAGTTTTTTTAAGTTTTGGAAGAAAAAAAAATCATGAATTTCCAGAATTTTATCGTTCTGTCACTGTAATCGGTTTCCGTGTTAACACTAAACAAGCATTTCATGAAATTCTTGTTTTAAATATGGACTTTCATAAAATACCACTTGAGTTGTGCATAAAAAGACATGAAATTTCTTTTTTAAAAGACAATATTGACCAGTGACATGTTTAATTTGGTCTTATATTAGTTCATATCCAAAAAATGCTGTCGGAAAAAAATAAAAATATAAAATAATTTTCCTACCTACCTACCCTATTTTTTTCAGGCTGGTAGCAGGAAACAAGACTATTATTTTTTGGCCTTAATTGCACAACAATAAAATGTAGAAGACAATGCTCAAGTTGCCCGGTAGAAAAAAAAAATATTTGAATTTTAATTTATTAAAGTACCTTACATTAGAAATGCTAATATTTCAAACTGTTCATTTTGTTTTGTCACGAAATTGATTTCTGATTTTGTCGAAGTTCTTATGTTTTATTACCATGATTACATTTTCAGTTATGATCCAATTTTTATTTATTTTCATATCCTTTTTAGCCAAAAATACCAAAGGATTGTGGGTTTACAAACTGGACACTTGTTCAAGTTCTGCCATAAATTACGTAGAGAGGTGCCAAAATTGGAGAATCACCACCGCGAAGACGCAGCAGGAGTTGGTTGCCCTGGCTCACTCACTGCTGGTAGCATGCCCATGTAACATCCGCCAGGTCAAGACTGATCCTCGCTTCATTGCTAGTTCTGCTGAACCAGGCTGTTATTTCAAAGTCCACTCACCTACTGGTTATTCCTTCACTAGGGTAAGACATAATAAAGATATCCATAATATGATGCAAGAGTTCATTAAACACTTTACAGTTCAAACGAAATTAAAACAAATTTTCAATCAGACTCCATGCACTCAGACAACTATTAATTGTACTTTGTGAGATTGTCGGTTTTGAATAAAGTTTATTTTATTT
Organism: Saccostrea echinata; assembly: GCF_033153115.1. Taxonomy (NCBI): domain Eukaryota; kingdom Metazoa; phylum Mollusca; class Bivalvia; order Ostreida; family Ostreidae; genus Saccostrea; species Saccostrea echinata. Next base: position 33,175,825 of record NW_026889750.1, read on the forward strand.
ATGTTTATTTACATGCATGTCTTTTTACTGTAGAAATGTTGCTACAGCAGCAGCTCTGCTGAGGGGCCATTGCTGACAGGTGTGGCTGGTTCTGGCTATGTTTACCTGTATAACCCTCTTCTTTACCCTTCCCTATCCCAGAGCTACGACACTGTGCCATACAACTGGTGCTGTGTTGAGGCAGGGCTTTGTGATGTATTTTTTGCTCAAAGGACATCAGACAACTGCTTGAACTATAAATCCCCAGAAAGTGGTATGTAAAACTGAAAATGACACATTGATACACAATCTATACTTTCCATGTACCCACAACATCTCAGGTCTTTTGTTCATTATTTTTCAAGAGTTTACAAGAAAATTATAATTAATATCAGTTAACGCATGTTTGCATTAATTTCTGATTGATGACATATTTAATGTGCTTCATCATATGTTCACTGGGAGAAAGAAGATGGATAGAGGAATGCATTTATGGTAGTAATGTTTGCTCCATGCAAATATTTAATTGTTAAAATCCCCAATCTGAGAAATCTGAATAATATTTCAACCTTCAGGTTAGTGATGGGCCAATTGTCGCCGACGATCGATTGTCGGTCGTTAGGAGCTCTTCGATGCTACTAATCGATTACAAAATAAATGTCGCCGACATCGCTGACAAAAAATAATATTGTAATACTTTAATTTTATTACCAAATCCACGTGCAAAGAGTTTTAAAGTAGTGATGAATGTTTAAAATATCGAAGGTATCCTTGCCATGTTGATATTTACCGCCATGATTGATTATAGGGTCAGACTAATAACAGAAAAACAGACAATATTAAGAGGTTTACTACCATATACACAGGAAAATATTAATAGTACAGACGATCTGTAAACGTTATTAAAATCAGAAATCCACTTCAATAAAGGAAAAAATGAATAAACATATATGAATATAATTAATTAAATGATTTTTGGGGGGGAAAATCTGAACTTAAATCTGAATAAGTTTAACTTTTTTATATTTATTTCATTATGTGCAGCCGATTATTACCGATAATCGATTATGATTTTTTTCCGATTTCCCATCACTACTTCAGGTACAAGTAGATAAAGAGTAATAAGAAATTGATTTTAATTATTTTGTCTATATTTATAGGAGTGAGCTATGGAGATCCACACATTAACACTATAGATGGTCTTAAATATACATACAATGGTCTCGGTGAATACACCATGCTTGAAGTCAAAAACATTTCTAGTGGATCAATCATTTTTGAGCTGCAGTCCCGTACAACACTGGCACAAAATGAAACTGGTAGTGAAATTCATGCCACTATATTTAGTGCATTTGCTGCAAGAGAAGATAATGTCACTGCTCAAGTTGAGGTCAACCTTGAGAAAAATGGTACAGTCTTTATGGATTTGTTGATTGTGAAAGAAATGAATTAAACTTGTGTATTCTTCACAGTTAGCTCTGCATACCATTAATGTTTTTGTTGTTAAATCCTGTATTCTCTCTTTAAATTGTTTGTTAAGCAAGTATAAATTTGATTTACTTGAAAAAAGAAATAAATAGATATTGTTCTATCCTTTAATATTATTCTAAAGATAGGTAGTGTTCATTTCTGTTTTTTTTTTTTGTCAACTGAACTTGGAATGTTTTATTTTGTAGGAATAATTGTGTTTTGTAATGGGCTTGATGTCACCAATGAATTTTACAATGACACCAGTTATGAATGTTCCCAGAATAATAAGCTTCGTCTGTCCAGATCTCAAGTCAACAATCATTCAGTTCAGATTCTTTTCCCTTCAGGTTAGACAGTATAAGTACATGTATTTCTAAACTTTATTTTGTTGTGGACTTTTCTATTGGTTTATATTTTTAAATGTGAAGCGTTAATGATGAATATAATCTAAATATGTGTCATTTTTCTACTACCTTGAAATCAAAAGTGAAATCAATCATTTATTCATCATGATGCAGGTATATTTGTTAGATTTTTTTCTCCTGCTTACCAGTTAACAATGTCAAACACAAGTTATTATTTATCTTCAAAACTTAAAATCATCATTGTTTTTTATTCTGACAACATTTCCATTGCTATTCCTAAAACTTTTAACTTTTTTTCAGAAATTGCTTTAATAGTATCATTTGATGTCCTAATGTTGGATTTGAATATCCTTATTCCCAAGTCTTTATCAAACGAGACCGAAAACAGGGGACTTTTGGGAAATATTAACGGTGACCCCACAGATGACCTGACCTTGAGAAATGGTTCAGTGATGTCGAAAAGCTCCAGTGAAAAAGATATATATTACACTTTTGGAGAATCTTGTAAGCATTGCTTGAAAAAGGGCAATAACTCCTAAATGTTAAACTACTGTTCAAAACAGTATGGCATAATGCATACACATAGAACAATAAAATGTTAAACATATGCATTGTCTAATACCTTTTATGACACTAGCATAAGAAAATATTTTAAAATTGACTAACAGTTCAAAATTGTGTAATTTATATACATGCAGTTGCTTTATATAATGGATACTCAACATTCTGTAACTCTTAAGATAATTTCAGCCAAATCATTTGATTTACTCTCTTTTTAGGGCGGCTAGATAGTGCAAATTCCATATTCTCCTACAGAGCTGGAGAAAGCTGTGCGATGTTTCAAAACAACAGTTTTGTGCCACTGTTTTTCGAGGACTTTAAAGCATCATTGATTGAGAAGGCAAATGAGACATGTAAAGGAGATTCTGGCTGTCTTTATGACTATCTTGCCACCCAAAGTAAGGCTATAGCAGAGAATTCTAAGAACATCCTTGAAACCTTAGAAATGAGGCAACTACAAGCAGGTAAATATCAGCCTGGAAATCCACTGTAATGTTATTTGTTACAATGGCTCAAAATTTGGAAATTTTATCAAATCTGTCTATTAACTTGTGTTAACAGTAACTTTGTAATATTTATTATGTAACTTCCAAAATATAGTACACATTTATCAACTTGACCAAAACAGTATTTTTCATCTGAAATGTATGTGAAGCATCTGTTTATCATATGTTGTAGCTAACACAGCTCCTGAAATAAAGGGGGCCCTGCTGGTCAATGCCACAATAGGACAGTCCCTAACACTTGTAGTTGAAGCCTCTGATTCTGATGGAAACTTGATAACTGTAGTAGGTCCAGATAGTAATTCTACTGGGAAGGGCACAGCCAATATATCCTACACATACCTTCCTACCACAGCTGATCAACAAATTAGGTAATCAATGCAGATATTTAATAACTTGGTGTATGTTGTTTTATATGCATTTTAACTTATACTGTTTTGTTACAAGTTTGTTGAATATAAATTGAGTTTGCTCTTTCAGTGTTCTAAAACTGTAAATTTTATTTCAACTCTCTCTCTCTCTCTCTCTCTCTCTCTCTCTCTCTTCAATGAGTGAATTTGTTTGCTCAAGGACTTGAATGCTTTTTTTTTTTTTTTACATTACTTGATAATGATAATACATATAACTGGGGCTGTAACAGCAATCCATTATACCAGCATACTGCAGTACACAAAAAATTGTACCATATTATGGTACATACAAAAACCAGGCCTTTCAAAATCAGTCGGTACCTGATAATTTACCCAGCTGAAATCATGATTTTACCAGCCAAAATATTCAGTGGAGAAAAATTTTATAACAGTTTAATTAAAAATTGCTTCCACAAGGTACCTCCTATTTTTATAAAAGTACCACCTGGTTCTGATCTTTTTTAAAAATTAAGGAAACAGAAAAATATCACAATACATATCAAAATGCAGTCCCATCGATGTATCATGATATATCACAATACACTTTACCATATCATTGCACCTTTAGGCAAAAAAAAAAATGAGTGTTTCTGGTAACATGATGGACCCTAGCTAATTTTACCCAAAGACCTTACTACTTTTTATTCCAAAATTCAGATTTTAAACTGTCAATTTGTTTACTAGTAATGTTTCCTCATGGTACAGTCAATAAGATCATGTCTCAGACTGTAAAAATGTTTTGAAGAGTACACTTGTTGTGTATGTATATTCAATTATGTGTATGTAATACATATATGATGAAAAAACAGTGTATTGAATATTAAGTAACTATGCTTAAAAAAAAGGTAACAAGATGTGTTTGTGAAACACTGATGCCCCCGTATGGTCACTTATAGCAAAGGTTAAAAATTCTCAAAAGCTAATCAAATATGTTGGTACCCAAAATAAGGTCTTGTCTCGAGGATTATATCTGTGAAATATGAAAGCCCTAGCAACCATTGAATAGATATGGAAAAGGTTAAAGTTTTTCAAAAGTAATTCAGACATCAAGGTCAAGGTCAAATGGTCAAAATTAATAGTGCCTAATGAAAGGCCTTCTCACAAGAAATATACAGGTGAAAGATGAAAGCTGAAGCACCAATCGTTCAAAAGTTATGACAAAGGTTAAAGTGTTTCAAAAGTAGGTCAAACTCCAAGTTCAAGGTCAATGGATTACAATTGTTGGTATCCAAAGGAAGGTCTTGTCACAAGGAAAAAACATGTTAAATATTAAAGCCCTAGCAACAACTTTTCAAAAGTTGTGGCCAAGGTTAAAGTTTTTGAAAAGTAGGTCAAAGTCCGAGGTCAAAGTGTCAAAGTTGTTGGTATCCAAAGGAAGGTCTTGTCACAAGGATTATATATGTGGAGTATGAAAGCACTAGCACCAACAGTTCAAAAGTTATGGCCAAGGTTAAAGTTTTCCAAAAGTAGGTCAAACTCCAAGGTCAAGGTCAAAGGGTCAAAGTTGTTGGTATCCAAAGGAAGGTCTTGTCACAAGGATTACATATATGAAGTATGAAAGCCGTAGCATCAGCAATTTAAAAGTTATGACCAAGGTCAAGGTCAAAAGGTCAAAAATGGTGGTACCCAAAGAAAGGTCTTGTCACAAGGAATACACATGTGAAATATGACTGCCATAGCTCTAACCAATCAAAAGTTATGGGCTATGTTAAAGTTTTTGTGGACAAACAGACAGACGGACAGACAGGGCAAAAACTGTACGGGGGCATAAAAAAATATTGCCTACCTACCTTCCCAAATTTTTTTTTTTTTTTTTTTTTTTTTTTTTGCATATTACTTAAAACACACAATTTTTCATCTGGCATTACATATGATATGCTTTAGCCATATCGCTACACCCTTACATATAATGTGCCTGCTGTACATTTGTTATACCCCCCGCAAACGAAGTTTAGGGGGGGTATATTGGAATCAGCTTGTCCGTCTGTCTGTCTGTCCCATCTGTCTGTCTGTCCGTCTGTCTGTAGAGGAGATTTTGTCCGGACCATTTCTTGGAAACTGTTGCAAGGATTTGTCTGAAAATTTGTACACTTATTATTCGCCATATGAAGGTGTGCACCTGGTTTTTTCATCATGATTGGATAATTTTTTTGCATTTTACAGGTGTTTTTTTTTTCATTTTTATTATGTGGTTTTGTCCGGATCTGTTCCCAGAGACTATTGCATAGATTTGTATGAAAATTTGTTCACTTATTATTTACCATATGAAGATGTGCACCTGATATTTTCAACATTATTTGATAATTGTTCTGCATTTTACAGTTGTTGTTTTTTTTTCATTTTTATTGACTTAGTCATTTCGGGTTCATGTCTAAGGTTTGAGACATAGAATCTAGAACATCTGTACAAAAATGTGAACTACAGCTTAAAACAACTCATTAGAACTAAAAAAAGAAAATCACAAAGTATTAAAAACAGTTTTTACATTACACAGCAGATAGTGTAAATCCATTTGTCCCTTGGGAGTAATGAGTGGACATGCATCCAGTTAAAGATTAATTAATGAGTTCAGTGTGGGAAGCTGTTAGGGCATCTCTGATCAAGCAGGTCTTATCTATATCTCCTGGGAATTGGGCAGAAAGAAATAAAGATCTCTGTTGTCTAAGTCTCTTAATTGTAATTTATGTCTGTCAAAATACATAGTTACTGGAACCAGCCATTTATTTTTAAAATGAGTTTGATATAAAGGTATTAAGATCAATTTGATTTTGTATAATTAATTATGATAATTTTTTTTTCAACAATCAATTTGCAGAGTGTCATGTCTCACAAAGATGACAGATAGTTGCAAACTATTTTTTCAATGTAATAAAAAACACTGTAATTATTAGTATTGATGTTTTATTAGGCTGCACCTTAGTTTCTTTCATTAAAAAAAATATAATGAGTAATTAAATTTTCACTTTAAATGTTTAAGCAAATTGTGAACACCTCTCACATCTAGAAAACATTAGTGATTTGGTACCTTCTCTGAAAAACCCAGCGGGGGGTATTTGTCCCATTTGGACAGTTCTAGTTATAACTGAATGTCTTTACTGTAGTTTCTGGGCTGTTGACAACACTGGATCTGCATCAAACACTCTCACAGTGATTATTGTCAAATGTTCCGGCTGTTCTAGTAATGGAACCTGTGACTTCGATCACCCTAAACCAACATTAGAACCTAACCAGTTTACTGCACCATGCATCTGTGACATTGGATATGAAGGTAGGCACGCTAATTCTTCATATACATTAATTCATCTCCATAAGTTTTAAATTTCCTTTACAATATAAATACTTTTGAACAATTATCTTAACCCATCTATCAATCTATAGTAGCCCTCTGGCCTCATGGCTTGTGGAAATTTTAGTTATCACCTGTACTGGCATGCATGTGCAGTATCTCTCATGGACCATATACAGAACTCTTCTATTTTCCCTATATCAGATATTTTAGAGTTCATCTTGTGTTACAATGTAAACACCATTAATACAGGTGTGGACTGCTCAGTGGATGTGGATGGTTGTCATGACAACCCCTGTCAGCCTCCTCATATATGTACAGACAACTCCCCCACAGAACACAACAACACAGGAGTAGCCTTCCAGTGCAGTGATTGTCCAGCTGGCTACAAGTATGGCAACGAGAGGAAGTGTGTGGGTATGTCATATCTAAGGAAATTTTAAGGAAATAGTCATCTTATATACATATACAAATGTACATGTGTGGGTATATTAAAAATATTTTGATATATACATCAAATATAGATAAATTATTTGTCAACATTCATATACAGGAAAACAAGTAAAAAATAAATTCAACCTTAAAGCAAGGTGATTTTCATTCCCAGTAGTTTTAAAAATATATAATTATATATATATGAACTTACAGTGTATACCTAGGATATCGAATAATTACATGTAACTATGTATAAGTTGATTTCTTTGCTGTTGGCTATCAAGCTTCCTTGACTTTTGTAAACTTGGACTTAAACTCAAAAGTCAGTTTTTATGCACCCGCCATAAAATGGCTGGGGGCATATAGTGTTACCCTGTTCTGTCATTCTGTCATCATTGACTTTCCGTTCATTATCTCGGCAACAGTTGCACAAATTCAACTCAAATTTGACATATGGATACATTATAGGAATACGCAGGTTAAGCTCAAATTTGATCTTTATCCGATGATTTTTGACAGAGTTATCCCTCTTGAACTTAGAAAAAAAAATAAGAAATTTTCAGTTTCCACTCTCTAACTTTTGTAGGGATGTATGTATAAGGTTGAAATTGCATATGAAGGTATTTTTAGGTCACCTGAGTCACTCAGGTGACCTATTGCTATCTGTTTTTGTCCGTCGTCGTCCGTCGTGCGTTAACATTTGAACATTTTCAGCTTCTTCTCTGAAACCGCTGAACCAATTTCAGCCAATTTTTGCATATGGCATCTATGTGTGAAGGGGAACAAAATTTGTGAATTTCATGGTCCCTGCCCCCCTGGGGCCTGAGGGGTGGGGCTAAAACCACCAAAATTAATGCAATCTTTAAAAATCTTCTTCTTTACTCCTGGACATCAAGCAGTCAAACTGTTGACATGATTGTAATAAGCATTGAGCCCTCTACCAAAATTGTGAAATTCATGGCCCCAGGGTCAGGGGTTCTGGTGCTAGGGCGGGGCTATATAGATCATATAGTGAAAGTGCATTATTTCTTTGAAAATCTTCTTCTCTACTCCTGGGTATTACTGAAACAAATTGAATACATAGTTATAATAAGCAAGAGTGACTCTACCAAAATTGTGAAATTCATAGCCCCAGGGTCATTGGTTCTGGTGCTGGGGGGGGGGGGGGGGGGGGGGGCTATATAGATCATATAGTGAAAGTGCATTATTTCTTTGAAAATCTTCTTCTCTACTCCTGGGTATTATTGAAACAAATTGAATACATAGTTATGATAAGCAAGGATGACTCTACCAAAATTGTGAAATTCATAGCCCCAGGGTCAGGGGTTCTGGTGCTAGGGTGGGGCTATATAGATCATATAGTGAAAGTGCATTATTTCTTTCAAAATCTTCTTCTCTACTCCTGGGTATTATCTAAACAAATTAGATACATAGTTATGATAAGCAAGAGTGACTCTACCAAAATTGTGAAATTCATAGCCCCAGGGTCAGGGATTCTGGTGCTGGGGGGGGGGGGTATATATAGATCATATAGTGAAAGTGCATTATTTCTTTGAAAATCTTCTTCTCTACTCCTGGGTATTATTGAAACAAATGAAATACATAGTTATGATGAGCATGAGTGACTCTACCAAAATTGTGAAATTCATAGCCCCAGGGTCAGGGGTTCTGGTGCGGGGGGGGGGGGGGGGGGGGGGGTATGTAGATCATATAGTGAAAGTGCATTATTTCTTTGAAAATCTTCTTCTCTACCTCCGTGTATTATAAAAACAAATGAAATACATAGTTATGATAAGCAAGAGTGACTCTATCAAAATTGTGAAATTCATAGCCCCAGAGTCAGGGGTTCTGGTGCTGGGGGGGGAGGGGAGGGGGAGGCTATATAGATCATATAGTGAAAGTGCATTATTTCTTTGAAAATCATCTTCTCTACTCCTGGGTATTATTTAAACAAATAAAATACATAGTTATGATAAGCAAGAGTGACTCTACCAAAATTGTGAAATTCATAGCCCAGGGTCAAGGGATCTGGTGCTAGGGTGAGGGTGGGGCTATACTGATCATATAGTGAAAGTGCATTTTTCTTTGAAAATCTCCTTCTCTACTCCTGGGTATTATTTAAACAAATTAAATACATAGTTATGATGAGCATGAGTGACTCTACAAAATTGTGAAATTCATAGCTCCAGGATTAGGGGTTCTGGTGCTAGGACGGGGCTATATAGATCATATAGTGAAAGTGCATTATTTTTGAAAATCTTCTTTTCTACTCCTGGGTATGATTTAAACAGATTAAATACATAGTTATGATAAGCAAGAGTGACTCTACCAAAATTGTTAAATTCATAGCCCCAGGGTCATTGGTTCTGGTGCTGGGGGGGGGGGGGGGCTATATAGATCATATAGTGAAAGTGCATTATTTCTCTGAAAATCTTCTTCTCTACTCCTGGGTATTATTTAAACAAATGAAATACATAGTTATGATAAGCAAGAGTGACTCTACCAAAATTGTGAATTTCATGGCCCCTGGGTCAGGGGTTCTGATGTTAGGACGGGCTCTATTTATTATATAGTGAAAATGCATTAATGCTTTAAAAATCTTCTCTGCTTCTGGGTATTATTTAAACAAAGTACATTGTTATGATAAGCAAGGACGCCTCTTCCAAAATTGTGAATTTTATGGCCCCAGGGGCAGGAGTTCTGGTGCTAGGTTGGGGCTATATAGCTCCTATAGTGAAGGTGAATTATTTCTTTGAAAATCTTCTTCTCTGCCCCTGGGTACTATTTAAACAAACTAAGTACATTGTTATGATACGCAAGGATGCCTCTTCTAAAATTTTGAATTTCATGCCCCCAGGGTCAAGGGTTCTGGTGAAAAAGGGGGGGGGGGGGCTCTATTGATTATATAGTGAAAAAGCAAAATTTCTTTGAAAATATTCTTTTCTGCTTCTGGTTAAAAAGCAGAGAATCTAAGTATATAGTTATGATGAGCAAGAGTGCTTCTTCCAGAGTAGTGAATTGCATGACCCCTGGGTCAGATGTGCTGGTGTAAGGGTGGGGCTTGTTGATAATATAGTGAAAATGCATTAATTCTATTAAATAATCCTGTCTGCTCCTTAATGTTAAGCAGATACATGTAAAGAAAGTGATTACTTATGAAGAGCAAACTTCTGGTCCCAGGGTGAGAGGCTCTGGTGTTTCTCGGTGGTGAAGGAGGGGGGGGGGGGGGGCTCTATTGATAATATAGTGAATCTGTAGGAAAAATGCATTATTTCTTAAAAATCTTCTCTGCACTTGGGCATATCAGAGGCAAAAAGAGTAAAAGTTGTAATAAGGAAGGGTATTTTTACCAGATTTTTGAACATCTGGACCATTTGGTCAAGTGTTCTGGTCCTAGCCAGGGCTCAATTTGCATTCTACTGAGAGGAGTTATTCCCCTTTGCCGTTTACTTTTGATAATTAATCACTGTAAATAATGTACTTGAAAGGTTAATAGAATAAGAGAATTATGCAAGAATTTTTATTGTATAATACAAAAAGTATTTTCATAGTTTTAATGATCAGGTGGACTTGTAAGTAATAGATAAATAAAAATGAGACAAAAATAACTTGTCTTATTAAATGTTCATCAAAGACCAAGAGAGGCCAATGTAAGAGATTACAACAAGGAATTAAAATGGTATAGAAGCACTGATAGTTTGTTAATATACTTATGGTAATAGTGATAAATGGGGAACAGATTAGAACCTAATCTATGAACTGTTAATGAATACTAGACTAATTATTTTGTGGATCCTGATCACCCTATTTTTCTTGCTTTTGGGCAACAAAGCTTCACCTTTCATTTTAATACTCTATGGATCCTCTAAATTGTTGTGTTGTACTCAGGTGACCGTTAAGGCCCTTGGGCCTCTTGTTCCAGGAAATAAAGGTCAAGTTTGAATGTAGTCCTGGTCCAAAGATTTCTGACGGTTATTCCCCCTTGAACTTGGAAAAGACTTAAAAATTCATTTTTTGTAATTATTATCTTGGCTAGAAATGTGCAATTTACAATTTGCTATTTGAAATTTTGGCTGCCTGCGGGGGCATTCGTGGCTTTACAACACATCTAGTTGAATATTTTTGTTTGTGAAATTGACTAAAAGTGCTTAATGTTTTTTGATAGAAATTATCTTAAATATTCAAAAACTGCACTTATACATTTTTATTATGAAGTCTTCAAAAGAAAAAAAGAATTATGAAAACTTGAGGAATCTAAACATTGAGAATGGTAATTCTTGATGCAGTAAAATGTGGATATCTACTTTGAAAATATGTTAAAATACATGTTAATACATATACATTGTGTTACGCAAAACTTTTACCAACATTTTAATTGTGGAGTAAAGCTAACGGACTGAGTGTACAACATTTTTGCTGACAGATGTAGATGAATGTACCAATGGCAGTCAGTGCTCTGACCACCAGATTTGTACAAATGTTCTTGGATCCTTCAGCTGTAGCTGTGAGCCAGGGTACAGAACCGATGTCAATCAGAACCAGGCCTGTCTGGGTAGGTATAAATATGAAAGCATCAAACCATAGTAAGTAGTGACTCAAAAAAAAAAAAACATTTATCAAGGTCTTAAGATCCAAAATAAACTCTTGCATTTTAGGAACTTGTGAACTTTATGAACTTTTGTGAACTTTTATGAACTTGCATACTAATTGAATATGTAAATTCTGGAAAATTATGTCTGTTTGAAAAAACAGTTGACTCCAGATACAACAAGATGCTGGGGACATTGGTTTAGATCTCGTTATATCCGATATTCGTTATATTCGAAGTCTGCATTTTACAAGCTGAGAGTTGATCGGTATTTGAATAAAGACTTACATGTATTATTGAGCATGTTCCCATGTGAAATAATGTTCTTATTACATGGAAAGAGGTGTTTTTATAGACAATGTTTGAAAACAGAATAAAATAATTTCTTTTTAAATAAAACATGCACAATTGAACTTATTTATGGACATTAAATAATGAAAGACGTCTCAGGTTCACTACATGTATTTGTAACTAAGATAATCATCCCACTGCACAATTAAGATCAAGCTCAATTACACTGCAGTTCCAAATTTTGTAAACTACTAAACGTAGAATCATTGTCCATTTCAATATGCGTATTGAATTTTCTACATACATGTACCACTTCCGTGTCTGACAATTTAGTTTGCAGAATTTCTCAGTGTTTGACATCGTCAAATCTTTGTTTCAATTTTGCCAACCTCTTCATTTTATGTCACTCGCACTGTTTATTTAAAAAAAAAAATACATTGTTTTATATTGTTTTTGTTTTTAATATCTTAAAATCAATGTCGAAGAATGGGAAGGTTCGATTGAAAGCAGTATTGCTAATTTTAGCGCCACGTGCTGACCAAGTTCATTAACTCTGCCAGGTCACATACATTTGTATACAACATGTTTTCTACAATGAAATCACCAGGCCAAAACTCCAAGGCAATGTGAAGTTTTTTTTTCTAATCATGTGTTAAATGTTAATCCATAGCCATTAGTAATTTTCTTTGAATGTTTTCATACTTTGCTAATAGTTTCTACTTTTGTTCCGTAATTCGTTCTTAGAAGCCAAACTGAAGTTTTTATAGCAGTAAAAACAGCTCGCTATTATATCTCAACATCTTTAATTAATTGTCATGACGTAAAGTTGTGTACAGATACCTGTGATAACTACCATTATTTACCTGGGACTAGAAGGTCAATTATGTGCGACGCGAGTACCTCGTTATATCCGATAGTTCTTTCTACTAACAGGGACGGATTTTGACCTCATTATAAGCGGAATCTCGTTGTAAGCCATCTTTTTATATCCGACATTTTTACAAAAGAAATATATAAGAATTAATTGTGGACTCAAAATTTATCTCATTGTAAGCGGTACCTCGCTGTATCCGATCTCTTAATAGCCGGAGGCCACTGTACATGTAAATGCATTATGTGCTCAATGTATGAGTTTGAAAAAAGTTTACATTTTAATATTCCGTTATTTTAAGATGTGAATGAGTGTTATGAACAAACCAGTGGATGTCAACAACTTTGTAACAACACAGATGGAGGTTATATTTGTTACTGCAGAGAGGGGTACAGTCTGAACTCCGACAACAGAACGTGTCTGGCAGGTTAGTGAATAGAGAGGAGGAGGGAGGGTTAGATAAAAATCAGCAGTCATTCACTTCTGAAACATAAAGATGAATTAGCAATTTGAGTAATTATAGTACTTACAAGACCAGTGAAATGTAAAAGGATCAAAATTTAAATTAACAAATTACTTAAAATTTAAATGAAAAAGGTGCACATGTTGAAATAAAAACTCAAGTAGGGAGCATTTTGAATGAATATATTTATGATTTCTGGTATATTGTTTCTATTGTATTTTTCTCTGTTTTATAGATACTGTAAATCCCACTTGTTTAGCATATAATTGTTCACATTCTTGCTTGCTGGAATCTGGGTCTCCAAAATGTTACTGTGATGAAGGATATACTCTTGCACAAGATGGAAAAAACTGTAATGGTATGCATTATACATGAATTTGAAGATGCAAATTAAATGATCCTACAGAAAACACTATGACTTGAAGTAATGAATTTTATTTCTGTATCCAATGTGTTTATTGTTTCAGTTAATTATACTTAAAATATACATACATTGTAAATATTGGTGATGTATGATTTCTTTGCTGTAGATATAAATGAGTGTACAGAAGAAACCAGTAAGAAATGTCCTCAGATCTGTACCAATACAATAGGAGGCTTTTCCTGTAGCTGCCATCCCGGCTACCAACTGATGCCAGATCTGAAATCCTGCACAGGTTAATTAATTCTTCTTTTTTTTTAACAGAAGAATTTGAGCTTTTTAAAATTGATAAGATTTTTTTTCCTAAAATCTTGAAATAACTCTATAGTTTTCACTAGTTATAAAGAATTTATTTTGAGTTAGTTAAAATATTTTTATGCCCCTTTTTTTTTCAAAGGGGGCATATTGCTTTGCATGTCTGTCAGTTTGTAGACTAGCTGTTGTCTGCTCAGTATCAAGCAATGGTGTAGCAAGGAGCATTTTGATAAGAGACAAATTGCATCTCTTAAGTTATAGATATTAATGAGTTAAGAGTAAGATAACTGTCTTAATCATTTCTGTTAGAGCATCTCTGATCAATCAGGTGTATGTTATCTATATCTTTAAGGAATTGAGCAGAAGAATCTGGCCTAATTTCAGTTGATAGCATCTGTCAAGTTAAAATATTTCTTGTTGGATATCCAAAACTTTCAAAATTAATTTGGTCAAAATTAATAAAATTAATTTGATACTGCATAGTGTTTTTATTATAATTTTTTTTATCTCAACAACCAAGTTGTAGAGTGTCATGTCTCACTACGATGACAGTTTTACAGTCTAAACATATGAAAAGTGTTTTTGATGTTTTATTGGAATGTAGCATTGTTCATCATTCATAAAAAATACAGTGAACAAAGCTGTAGATGGGCATTTGGAAAACTCCAACACAACCAGTTGAGAAGTATATGATGTATTATATATTCTAATTAATTACTACACATTATTAGATGCACATCAAGCAATCATTGAAGTCTGTGTACTAAGGTTGACAGATTTTCTTCCTTTCATTCTCATCTGTTTATGTTAAACAATATTAGGCAGGGGTATCATGTGAGGTGGCAGTGCACTCTATTAGTATTGCCACATGGGGGGGGGGGGGGGGCATATGTGTGTTTCAAACATTTCTAATATTTAAATTTAGTATGTACTTAATAAATAAAGTGCATCACTTTTGTTTTATTTAATTTTGCAGCTTGTGATGCTGTTCACTGGGGTGTTAATTGTAACCAGTCATGTGATTGTACCCAGAATGCTTTATCTTGTGATCCAAAATTTGGCTGTCGCTGTAAAGAGGGATGGACAGGGACCCACTGTGAGACCAATATAAATGAGTGCCAAGATGGAGGTCCCTGTGGGGCACTGGAAAATTGTGTGGACACTCCTGGATCCTATGTTTGTCAGTGTAAAGGGGGATACCAAAGGAATGACACCTCAGGAAATTGTGAAAGTAGGTCTTCACTCAGTATACCAATACAAACATACCGATACAAACATATGTGCTAAAGCATTAAAAAAAAAAATCAGTTTCATTATAGATACTTCTGATAAGAGTAATAAAGTTTTAGTCAGAATCAAAATAATTTCATTATTGACCTGCCATCGATTAGGTTCAGGTATATGTCTGATAACTTGTATATTAATGTGAGTTAATGTTTTTGACAGACATTGATGAGTGCTCTGAGTCTCTGTATAACTGTACAGAAACCGAGGTGTGTATTGACACTCCAGGAAGTTACAGATGTGAGTGTAAATCTGGCTATCAAAGGGATGCAACTGGACAGTGCCAAGGTATTCATACACTCTTGTCAGTTTTGTCTTCATTAATACATATGGAGCATGGTATGTAAAGATTTACTGAAGAAATGAGACCTGATGTCATGTCATGTACATCATATGTATTTAATATGTCAGTTGTAGTTATTTCCACTTTAAGCGTCTTTACCAAGGTTAAGGCTTTGTTTTGCTTTTGTTTATTTGAAGAAGATTAATTAATTTAAAAGTAATTAATTTAAAAGTAAAACTGGGGGATGAAAATATATCCAGAGTTTGTCTATAAGGCTGGCCAGTAGTTTGGGGTTTTTTTGGAGGGATTCAAATCAACTTAAGAATCTATTGAAAGAGGTTGCTATATAAGTCTTTGATTGAGGATCGTTTTCTATATGCTTTTGAATTTAAAGATGTGCTTGAACATTATAAACTTACTGTAAAATCATATATTTTTGCGGGATTGAATTTGCATGGTTTGAGGAAAAATTGGTTTGAGTAGATTTGATTTCATAGTTAAAGGAGAAACACATCATATCACAGTATGAAATTGTTACATTTTGTTAAGAGATATTAAATCATGAGTGTCTTCATACCACGAACACAATGAAAATTAAATCCCATAAAAAAAGTAATTAAAATGTATGTTTATTTTCAGATGTTAATGAGTGTGAGTTACAGACAGACCAGTGTACACATCATTGTATCAACACAGAGGGAAGTTACAACTGTAAATGTAACATAGGCTATACACTACAGGATGACAGAAGAACCTGTGTCATGTGTACGTTAAAACTTGTAACGCAAAATATATGTACACTGTATAATCTTTGCTTTACCAACATGAAAGAAATGAATTTTTTCGAAGTCGGGGGGGGGGGGGGGGGGGGGGGGGCTTATGTTATACCCTCAGGATCATCATCTTAGGTTAAAGATTTTTTAATAAAAATCATGCAATTGTACACATTTCAAGAAATTTTCAAAATTTGACCAATATGGGGGCAGGAATTAACATGCCTTTACCATATGTAGTTCTTTACATGTAGGAATGAATATTGTCAGTCACTTTATAGGAAAGGAGGGTCGTATAGATAGTATTAGTAACAGTTAATCATTATTCTATGTTGATGTGTGATCATGTTGTGCTTGCTTATATGTAAACAGCTTCCAATCCCTGTGAAGGAGCCACCATTACCTGTGATAACAGTGTAGGAGGGTGTACAACAAACAGCTCCAGATCACCATACTGCTTCTGTAACCAAGGCTATCAGTTTAATCAAACATCCAGAAAATGTACAGGTATTGTACACATCTGCTAGAAATCTTATCACCATATGTCTATACATTGAAGCTGATTTTCTTTTAGTAATGGGTCTGCTTGGATCTAAGATTGGAAATTTTTTGATAATATACTAGTATTGACAAGTCTTAAGATATTCAAAATCTAATTTATGTTAAGTTTTAATACAGATTCATAAAATTAATTTTTATATAATGTGGTGGAAGGTAAATTTTGAAATGTATTAACCTGTGATGCTTTTAAATAGTAAAATTCATACATTCATTGTTATCATTATTCTAGATTGCTCAATTTGTTTAATTTCTATACACTCTGCATTATACATGTGTTTGTAGACATTGATGAATGTGCAGAGTCTATAGATAGCTGCTCAGAAGTCTGTAACAACACAGTTGGAGGATTCTTTTGTTCATGTTCCATGGGATCTGACCTCCTGGCAGATAGAAAAACCTGTCAGAGTAAGTGGACATCAGATTTAAGACTGCATAAGTCTTGTTAGAGTCATCAAACTATAAAAGTTTGAGGAACTTGATTCTTTGGTTCACAGTTGCAAATAAAAAAGTAATGGAAACAGAGATGTACTATTTCTGGTACTGAATATTTTATAGGCATTTGATTATTGTGTAGTTATATACATAATTGTACATGTACATGTATATTAAGTAGTAATTATAACTTGTATGTTCAAGTTCAATTTTTACACCAAGTTTTATATCTACCTACTATGGCATTTCAGGTTGCAACAAAACAGACAGATGGGGAAACACCTGTGAGAACCAGTGTAGCTGTGGACCGGGTGCTTTGTTTTGTGATTCTCTGATTGGCTGTGTTTGTGCTGCTGGCTGGACAGGCTCAGACTGTTCTACAGACATTAACGAGTGTTACAATGTCTCTACTAACAACTGTGGACCAAATTCAAACTGTGTAAACCGAGAACCGTCTTACATCTGTCAATGTGAGAGTGGATACACAAAAGTCTCTAACAGTCAAACAGAGTGTACAGGTAGGGTACTTGCAACTTCATTTTATAGTATTATTTTTGTTGTTTTCTCAGTAAAGAAAAAAAAGGCAATGGAATAGACACTGGTGTGGATAATTTTTCTTGTATAATAAATTAAGAGTATGCATCAATTCTAACTGGAGTGAAAACTTTTTATTTTTGAAGAAAATTGTGATTTAAAAAAGTGAAAATTATAAGGAAAATCAAAGCTTTTTGTAAATTTTGTTTTCTTGTTTTACTTGTTAATCCTAGGCCCATGATAATTGTAAGGGATTTTATTGCATTTTTTTTTTTTGGAAAATTTTATTTAAGTTTGGCAATTCAAAAAATTAAATGTAAACTTTCTGGATTAAAAAAAGGTCTGAACTTATCACTTGGCATTGATGATTTTTTGGATGATTATAATGAAATTCTTTAGATATTGATGAGTGCCAGACTAATCAGCATGACTGTTCCCAGCGCTGTCAGAATATCATTGGTAGTTTTATCTGCGCATGTAGTGATGGATTCCAACTTGAAAATGACAATAAAACATGCAAAAGTAAGAAACTCTTTATTATTTCAATGAAATGTTTGGAAGAGTTTTATAGTTTGAAATGATTAAGAAATTTACTATGAATTTGGAATTTGACCACTAGTCTGAATGTATATTGATTATGAATATTTCAAGGATGTTAATTCTGTTACTGTGTAATTTTTCAAGTAACAATACAAAATTCCATTTCAGATGTTGATGAGTGTAAACTGCAAAGTGATGATTGCCAGCAGATCTGTGTGGACACCACAGGAAGTTATCACTGCCAATGTCATCCAGGCTTCAATCTTGCTGATGACCTTCACACCTGTATCAAAGGTAACTTATTACCTGTGTAAAAATAAATTCTCAGACCAGGGTTGTCCCTAAGAATTGATATAGCAGGGGACATTAAAAAGTAGAAGGTGGTCTGGGTTTCTTCTCCTAACAGGGGGTTGAGGAGGAATATCAGAACAACCAGGGAAATACATCATTATAGGAGAGGAAATTCCCCTGGTCTTAGGGACAACCCTGTTAGGCTATTATGCTTGTTCAATTTTGACAGTCCACATTCTGATTCAGTGAATCCAACCATATAAGTTATTTTTTCAAAACTTTAATACTGTTGGTGTAAGAAGGATTTTTAGGAAGATATATGTACTGCACCTAGTGTAGAGATACATGTAATTTTTTAGCTCACCTGAGCCGAAGGCTCAAGTGAGCTTTTCTGATCACATTTTGTCCGTCGTCCGTCCGTCTGTCTGTCCGTCCGTCTGTAAACTTTTCACATTTTTGACTTCTTCTCAAGAACCACTGGGCCAATTTTGACCAAACTTGGTACAAAGCATCCTTGGGTAAAGGGAAATTTAAATTGTTAAAATGAAGGACCAAGTCCCCTCACAAGGGGAGATAATCA